>NW_027507785.1:227891487-229091487 GCF_037356315.1 Lithobates pipiens
AATAGCCAGTAGCCAATAGCTGCCCTTGCGTGGTTTTCGGTCCGTCGGAACAACATATAGACAAACGTTTTTCCCGATCGAAATTGATTCCATCGGAAAGATTTAAAACATGTTCTATTTCTAGGTCCATCAGGAAAAAAAAAAGTCAGCTGAAGCCCACACACAGAATATCTGATGAAATGATTCCTTTTGAACTTTTTCTGCTGGAAAGTCAGACCGTGTGTACACGGCATACTGGTGATCATGATGCAGTTTGTGTGCAAGTTTCTCATGTTTCAATGTGTTTCTAGATATTCTCTTGTTTAGGAAACATACATGCACTGAAAATAAACAGAAGTATAGAATCACCACTGACCAAGCATTTTATGAGCAAAATAACCCATTTATGTGAGTTCATACAGTAATATACTTACAATACACTACAATATACTTTCAACCTGACAGTCCGTGAAAGCACATCTTGGAAAAGTATAAAAAAATCTAATTACCAAGCTGAGATATATAATGTAATATCCCACATTAAGTTCCCTTCTAAACCAAGATACACATCGTGGCAGAGATATTTTGGTCTCTGACTGCTATCACTGCCAAGTTAAGCCTGGCATAAAAGAAAGAAGCCTAGACACAGGGCTAGCATGACTGGATTAAAAAGGATTTGGGCATAGGAGAAGTTGTGGTGAGATCAAAAGTAAATAGTAGAAGGTGGTATTCACCGGATTGGTAGAAAGGGTTGAGCAGGTGGGGCTTCAGGAGCTGGAAACATGGGAAAGGTTTGGGAGACATTCAGAACCCTTGTCTAATATGGATATTGGGGCATTCATATGTCGCCTGGGGAGCCAGGAGGGCAAATAGACGTCAGCTGGAGTTTTCAAGAGATGTCGCTATGGTGTGTTGGATCGGCGTGCCCAGCATGCTGTGGATTTGAGTGGTGGCCAAGGTTTACAAGTTTGCATGGTTGGACAGAGCACCTGACATCCTGCTGGCACATGCAGCGGGGAATGACCTGGGTCTGCGCTCTGAGGGAATTTATTTGGGACATTAAATTTGATTTTTTTACGTTTACATTTTTATTACCCGGATTTAGTCTTAGTTGGTTTGTTTGTTTGGTCTAATATGGTGGTGCAGAACTTGGTGGCGGATGGTGCGTTCTGCTAAAAGCTTGAAAAGGGCCCGGATTAAGACCAATGGCTCGTTTAATGATGCAGAATGGTGGGTTAGCAGTTAGGCAATTGGAAATGGAACAGGATTCTTGGAAGTATTTGCGGGGTGATTGTGTGCACCTCAATGCAGTTGGGATCAACATGGGGGGCTTGGGCTTGTAGGATGGTCTTCAGAGGGCCCTGTGGGAGTGAAGAGATGCACAAACATATTGTCTCATGTTTGTGTAACGGTGACTGGGCACAAAGTCCTTGGATGTGTTATGTACCTCCTCAAACTCAATCAATCCAAAACCGAACTTGCAATTTTTCCCTTCCCCTGATCTCACTGTCAAAATTGATGGCACAACCATAAGCCCATCCCCACATGCCAAGGTTCTAGGTGTAGTCCTGGACTCTGACCTCTCCTTCAAGCAACACATCCAATCACTGTCCAAATCCTGCCACCTCAACCTCCGCAAAATCTCCAAAATACGCCCCTTTCTAACCAATGACACAACAAAGCTCTTAATTCACTCGCTGGTCATCTCTCGCCTCGACTACTGCAACTCCCTTCTCATTGGCTTACCTCTACATGGTCTATCACCTCTTCAATCCATCATGAATGCTGCTGCCAGATTCATCCACCTTACCAATCGTTCTGTGTCTGCTACTCCTCTCTGTCAATCCCTCCACTGGCTTCCGCTCGGCCCGGCCAAATAATTAAATTCAAAATACTAACAACTACGTACAAAGCCATCCACAATTTCACCCCCAGCTACATCACTAGCTTAGTCTCTAAATACCAACCTATTCGTTCTCTTTGTTCCTCTCAAGACCTCCTGCTCTCTAGCTCCCTCATCACCTCCTCCCATGCTTGCCTCCAGGACTTTTCCATAGCCTCTCCCATCCTATGGAATGCGAATCTGTCCGCCTATCTCCTACTTTATTAGCTTTTAGGCGATCCCTGAAAACCCTTCTCTTCAGAGAAGCCTACCCTACCCACACCTAACAACTGTATTTTCATTTTCTCCATCAGCTCATCCCCCACAGTTATTACCTTTTTGTTTCAACTTGACCCTCCTTCTAGATTGTAAGCTCTAATGAGCAGGGCCCTCTAGTCCCTCCTGTATTGATTTGTATTGTAAGTGTACTGTCTGCCCTCATGTGTAAAGCGCTGCACAAACTGTTGGCGCTATATAAATCCTGTATAATAATAATAATGATTAGAGGCAAAAGGCTACATTTGTAGGGGCCCGTCTTGAGTACGGCTCCCATTATTCTGGCTCATGGTACCTGCGATGTTGGTTTGTCTCAGAGTCAGTAGCTCTGCGGCTGGAGGCCTAAAATGGTCGTTTATGCAGCTACTTGAGGGCCCCTTGGGGCCACTTGAATACTGTCTGTATGTTCATATATTGATATGTTTAAAATTATATTATATTATGTTATTTATATTTGGTAAACCAAAAGGCTGCTATGGCCATTAAAACTCCAGGCAGTGTCATGTCTGGTCAATCTATTATATTGGTCGGTGGAGTGGAGGTCAGGCAGTTTGGTCAAAGCATCTTTTGTACCCTAGTCATGATATGACTAGTGAATGACTCATTCAGGACAAGATGTAAACATCACATTTTTGTAGTCAGTGGTGGTGGGCATACAAAAAGATCTCAGCTTTCAGTCATTTGGAATGATTAGGCTGACGTCATTCTGTGCATGCTCTGCTGATTCACCGTTCATGTTTGCACAAATATTTACATAGTACAGCCTAAAATATAATATAATCTGGGTGGTGAACGCACAATTTTCTTGTTTTGGTGTACACAGCTAAATGCTGTACACTACAGTAAAGTTGTGTGAATAGGTCCATTGCATAAAATACTGCTGTGTTCAGATAAGTATAAATCTTAAGATTGGATGGAAAGAAATACAAATCCTTTGACAAGTAAAACAGCTCAGATATATGTATTACATCTGTGTGGTTAACTGCTTTCTTGGAGTTCATCTATAATCGGTGACTGTGAGGAAATAATAAATTAAATTGACATTATCTGGAAGAGTAGAATATTCAGGGAAATACATAATGCTCCACGGCCAGCTCAAACAGCATTATATATGATAAGCTTAGTATATGCTCAAGAACTGTGTGAGGCCAACACTGGAAAGTTTTATTATATTGACAAATTCCAATATTCTTTTTCACGCCAACACATGGAAAAGCATTGTATGATTTATTACACTGTAGAGAGGCCGGAGCTTCTTCAAACACAGTGTTACAAGTTCAAGTGTGTTCTTGACAACAGATAAAATTAAGTTAGCTTTACTGGTTTGCTTTTTAAGAACAGTTTAAAGTTGGAATCTATTTAGTTTTTCATAAGACTGCTGGAAAAAAAACAAGTTTTAGCTTTAAGCCCAGGTTCACACTGAGCTGTGGGAATGAAGCCGTGCGAGTTCGGCCGCGATCTCAGAGACATCTGTGCAGGTTTCTGTCAATGTAAATTGCAGCACGAAATCACAAAAAGTAGTACAGAAACTACATTTTGACGGCAATTGCCACCAATTTGACATGTCGAATCGCATATTAAAACGCTCTAGTGTGAACCAGGGCTTATGGGACAATTGTAACAGTATGAGTTGGAGGATCAAGGATAGAATATTGTAGAAAAGCATCTACTATATGTAAATGTTGTCCAACACCCAAGGGCCATTGTCATTCAGGAATTAAGACCTCATGCTTACTGGGTGTTTAGTCCATGTGCATCAAATTCTAGCACTTTTGGGTGGCCAGGAGGCACAAAATCAACATCCAGCCCTGCTGCCAGCAGCCCATCAAAATCTAATAAATATGTAGTATTTTCTGTACCTAGTGGTACCCATGTGTGTTCAAGGCATACATCCCTGAAAGTATCTGACCCTAAACGCAAGTACACTTGGTACAGCATCCAACTGCCACATATTTTAGCCTGTAATAGAATTTAACTAGACCCTGCACTCATGCTTCACAGGGGCCCGAATATACTGGGATTTGACACACACACCCTGTGTGCATGTAGCCTTATTCACAGTAATCATACCCTTTTTTTTTTTAAAGCAATTTCTCTCTAAGCCCTTGTACACACGGTCAGACATTCCGACAACAAAATCCTTCAGAAGTTGTCGGAAAATCCGATCGTTCGTAACGTGATGACGTTATTTCGTTACGATGGGACTACGTTCAGGCTAGTAGCCAATAGCTTTGGTCTAGGAATTTGACCTGAGCATGCGTGGCACTTTGTCCGATCGGAATTCTCTACAAATGATCGGACAAAGTCTGATCGGATCATGTTGTTGTAAAATTTTATAGCCCAGCTCTAAAGTTTTGTCGGTCGGATAGTCCGACGGAAAAAGTCCGATGTAGCCCACACATGGTCGGATTATCCGACAACACGGTCCAATCGGAATGCCCGACCGTGTGTACAAGGGCTAAGGAAATCATAGTTATTTTCTTTGGAATCCCTTGCTGCTTTTACAGCATCTCCTGTCACATCTTTTACATCAGTTCCTGTCTACATGCATGTTCTTCAGTAGCGGCTGCATGTCACTGCTTAAGGCCAACTTCCTGATGGCACAATAGCAGAACATGCCTGCAAAATTTGCGTCGGCATAGCTGCTTCTAGTCTCCACCAGGAGCAAATGTGATAGGGTGAAAAGACAGGAGAGCAATTGTGAAACAGGGACAGAGTGTTGCCACCCCATAATAGGAATTGCCTGATGAGGACCTTTATGGCACGATCAGCAGATATTATTTTATTTAATAAAATAATGAGTGAGTTTGGGGTGGAGGAACTTGACTGGCCTGCACAGAGTTCTGACCTCAACCCTACAGAACACCTTTGGAATGAATTAGAGCGGAGACCACAACGACTTCTCATCCATATCAGTGCCTGACCTCACAAATGCACTTCTGGAAGAATGTTCAAACATTCCCATAGACACCCCTAAACCTTGTGGACAGCCTTCCCAGAAGAGTTGAAGCTGTTATAGCTGCAAACGGTGGGTCGACCCAATATTGGGCCCTACGTACTAAGACTGGGATGCCATTAAAGTTCATGTGTGTGTAAAGGCAGGTGTCACAATACTTTTGACAATATAGTGAATATGAATAAGCCTTTGGAAAGCTGCAGGACAGTCAAGATGTTGGAATTCTCCAATCTTGCAATCACAATTGCTTAAACTGCCACACAAAAATTGCAATATAATATCACTCAAAAACAGTAGTAAGATCAATAATCACTCATGTCAGTATTTAAAACTGAGCATTAGAGGTAGCAGGACATATGAGCAGGTGTTGGATTTTTCATCCAATTCGATGTATTTGATTTATCATGACAGGCTGTTGGTTAGTTTAATGTAAGTATTTAGAGGAAAAGAGGTCAATATGAATCTCTCCACTTATATTATAACTGCTTATTAATTTTCAGATTGCAGGCCATCAAGCTACAGAACAATGAGGTTCAGTGCCAAGGTGAAACTACTGCTGTGGAAGAACTGGACACTCAGAAAGCGACAAAAGGTATCCAGTACATGCTGAAAAAAATCTTAGCTTTATTAAATAAGAAACGAAATAGTATGCTTATGCTGTTATGTACTTGAGTATATTGATTTGATTAGAAATTAAGATATAATTTTGATCCCATCTGTCATAATATACAAGCCACACTCATCTGTGTTTTTTACAGAACCACAACAAGCTTTATTGGTACCAGATAAGTCAGACAGATTCTCTGTCCCTCATCAAATGAGACTTCACCATCTGACACATTTCACCCAATGGATTTAGCATAGGGGGCCATAGGGCGAATCGCGTTAGTGACAGGTCTCGACAGACAAGGGAGAGAATGTCTGTCTGACCTATCTGGTACCAATCATCGTAGAGATTACCTTCTGGTAGTGTTTGTTGCAGTTCAGCCAAAGCACAGTATAGTGTGGCTCACGTGTTTGTATTCCTGGAGGGGAGAAAGAGAATCTCGGAGAGTCTGTGCTCCTGTAGCCAGTCCTTGCATGAGTTTGCCTAGAACAGCTTTAAAGGCTCATGCACATAGGGAGTCTTTGCAGCTGCTTCTAGGGGCATCTGTTTTTTTTTTTTTTTACTGCCTCTGAACTCTCCTCCATGTTAGCCTATGTGTCCATGCACACATAAACTTTTAGAGGAGTTTGGAGGCATAAGCATTTAGGGGCAGTAAAGTGTTTTTACTGTAAGAACACTTAAAAAATTCTAACGGTCAAAAATTTGGCTTTACGCAAATAAAAATTTTGTGGCTAAAAGTGCATTTTTAGCACTGCCTTTCCCTGACAGCAGTGCTGGCATTTTTTAATGTTCTGTGTGCATGAGCCCTAAAGCTGTGTACACACGGACCAAATGTCAAAAAAGAAAAAAAAACGGCTGACATTTCGGCCCGTATATATGTCGGTTTGTCTGACAGAAGCTGGCTGGCTTCTGTTGGATGTGCATACTGGAAAACCAGCAGCCAACTGACTCCCAATCCACGCTCTCCGCCAATGCAGAGAGCGCTGATCGGAGTGTTCTGGCGGGAGGACCATCCCCCTGTCTGAACACAACAGTGGGGGAGAACACTGAACCAACCTCGCATGGTTAGTACGGCGATTCCGACCGGAGCTAACAGGTTGTTTTTTTTTCGTTCAACCCGCAAGGTTGAATGAAAAAAAAATGAATAGTGTGTGCCCGGCTTAATAGTGATACTTTGCATCCACTAATGCTCACAATCAGGACCATTGTCTGTTTTTATTGAACTGTTTGAGACCAACTTTAGCACGACCTTCTAAATCAGCATATAAACATATACAAAAATCAGCCTTATGGACATGCAGTACATGAACTACTGTATATATTTAAAAAAATACACAAGTTATGAACAATAGATTCTGTCTATTTGCTTTGGCAAAAACCTTTTTGACAAGTTACTTTTTAAAGTATTATTAGCATTATATTTCCTTTGTGAATTCACATTGCCATTTAGATGGAGCTAACACATTTGGAATTTCATTTAAAAGTCTCTTGATATTTATACAACTATCAAGATGAGGTGAGAAAGTGAAGTGCCAGATGTGACACATACCTTATACGTTCCTCACCCTATAGTAGCCATCATTGGCTGCAGACAGACCTGTTCCATGTGTGTCATATCAATTGTATCAGATGAAACTAATGTTACTTTATATTTACCTGAGGGTAGTTGCTTTAATGGCACCTGAGCACGTCTTAGTGTGAAGTTACAGCCAAAATATACATTACGATTTCATAACTGCTCTACTGTTTTCAGCATTTTTTCACAATGTACTTTTGTAGCTAAAGTCATTATTTGCATTTGGTTTTCTTTGTATTAACTGTGATATTCGATTGATCTTTTAACCATTTATGTAACCAGCTTCGCTTTTTTGTGGAAATTTTCTGGCCTTTGTCATTGATCCTGGTCCTGGTGTGGCTAAGAAATGCAAATCCACTCTATGGCCAACATGAATGTGAGTATTTCCTATTTATACATGCAATGTATGGAAGCAATATGCAGAACTGCCTTATATTTCTAATGGATAAGTGATATACTTTTCTATGGCAGGCCTTAGAGCAGTGAGGGAAATATTAGCTAACATTGCTGACATCACCTTCTGTACAAGTACAAGTGGCCTAGCTGTCATGTGGATCCAATAGCTTCAAAATATCCAAGCACTGAGCTTCCAACAAGTATACAAGTCAGAGATTCAATAGCTTCATGCTTGTTGTAAGTCATTAGTAAAGCTAGAGACAGTCAGGCAAAAAGCATTTTCAGAAGAAGGTGATCAAAGGCAATGCACATAGTTCTTTCAGTAAGGTTTCCTTTAACTGATTTTAAGCACCTACCCTAACATTTAATGAATTAGTGTGTACGTGACCCAAACTCCCAGTGACCTCCACCCATTTCCAAGATTAGTGTACACGGGCCCTAAGGTCAGTTTGTGCTGCTTCTTTTTTACTTAAATCAATGTGATTGCATGGAAACGATATGGTAACACATATGAATGCATAATAGGGCCTCGTTCACATGGGACATATTAGCATACGCCATGCTAGAGCTGGGTTTTCATGCACGGGAATGCACAGCTTGTCGGTGCATCTCCAGGCAGGCAGTCCAGTTGATGTCCATTATCATGCAGTGGTGGGACGGACCCAGCTGTTGCTCCCAATTTGACTTCCATGCATATGTATGGCCCTGAATGCACACTGTCTGCATTTGGGGTTGTGCAACCACACAGATGTCACAACAACTGGACTGCCTGCATGGGGATGCACAGAACATCTGTGCATCCCTGTGCAGGTAAACATGGCCTTCACAGGGGCTATGTCTGACACTGAAGTATCTGTTTATTCCATAGTAGGGATGGACTGAACAGACTCCTGTTTGGTTAGTACCAGAAGTTTCGAACACTGCGAAAGTTCGGACCCGAATAACGAACCCCATTAAAGTCAATGGGACCCGAATGTCAAAAATCAAAAGTGCCCATTTTGAAGGCTTATGCAAGTAATTGTGCATACAATGGTTATAGGGGTGCGGGTCCTGCCCTGGAGGACATTTATCAATAGAAAAAAAGTTTGTGAAAAACGTCATTTTTAAATGAGCAGTGATTTTTTGATTTTTAAAGTGAAACCATAAAAATGAAAAATTCCTTCCAATATAGTGCCTGGGGGTCCCCTTAGTCTACCTGTAAATTTGCAGATCTGTGCCATGTCTAGAATCTGCTGCAGCAATAATTGAATTTATAAAGCCAACAAAAATTACATTCCCCCCACCCCTAAAAGATTTCAGGTCATTTTTTAATTGAATTGTACAGTTTATAGGACACATTAAAGGCGGAAAAAGTTCTGAAATGATTTATCTTTGCCTCATTTTTTTACATCACAGAAACCTGACATTTTAACAGGGGTGTATAGACTTTTTCTATCTACTGTATGTAAAACATTACAAATAAGTGCCTATCCAGTTTAAAATCCAGTAATACACTGTCTCTCCCTGCTCTGCACATGCTCAGTTGCTCTCTATTTTTTTAGGCACTGCCAAATTTGTGGAGGCCAATCTGCTCACAGCCTATAGATATACTTTTGTTTAGGGCCTCTGGGCTTTAGCAAAATGGCATTCTCCAGCATGAAGAAACAGGAACAATGCTGGAGGCAATTTACAAGACACGCTCATTTTGGTAGTATAATTATTAATGCAAAATGTATGATCCTTGCCAAAGAACGTTATTTTTTTTATCAACCTGTTATCAGTAAAGTTCCACTTTAACATAAGCTTTTGTGTTATACTTATTTTGTTTATTGCGTATATATTGTTTTTGGTGTAGTACAAACAGTCATGTCCATTAAGCAAAAAATGGGTGTAAAAATTGCAGAATTCTTGATATTGTTTCATTATGGTCATGTTTAGTTAGACAGCTTTGCATTATTAGACATCTGATGACATATTCCAGAAGGTATATTTTATGACTTGATTTATTGTAAAGATTAACTTTATTTTAACTATACAGACCTCCAGTTACCTTTGCAGCATTAAGAAGACAATTATTTATATTTGTTTAAAGTACTATTATCTTATCATGAATAGGAAAGTTTCCACCAGTCATTGCAGAGTATAGAACGTCATGCTTTGCCCCTCAACGACATGGGTTTTAATACATGCATACCTTCCACCAGATAAAATCCAGACACAAGTAAGAAAGAAGGAAAAGAAAAAACAATCGACTGATGGAATGTAGCACATAGGCTTCTGATGTTTTCACAAGTGTTATTTTAACACACAAAGCTAAATTTTAATTCTTTTCCTCCCAATATTTATCCATTTACATAGGCCATTTTCCAAACAAGGCACTGCCCTCGGCAGGGATGTTGCCATGGTTACACGGAATTTTCTGCAATAGCAATAACCCTTGTTTTCGAAGCCCTACACGTGGAGAGTCGCCTGGCGTGGTTTCAAACTACAACAATTCCATGTAAGCAGTCATGCCTGTATTAAGCGATTAGCCTTGATGGCAATATATTTACATTCTACTGATATCTCTTTGAGACATGGCATTTGTTGGTGATTTTTCATACTTAGCTATACTTTTTCACGTCAAGGAAAAAGTTCATGCGCAGGTGAAACATTCCCCTGCATTCTTTGAAAAACATTACGAGGCATGGTAAATACCTTAAAATCTGTGGCTAGGGTATGGGGGTAGGGGAATTCTTCAAAGGCTAAGGCTGTTTAGTCTTCATGGAGAGAAATCAGAAATTTAGTAACAATAGTCATTTTTTACCCAGAAAGAGAAACGCTGCAATGTCTCTATGTACGCATCTTGTTAACAAACAGATGACTTCCTCACTGCTAGCATGTGCTCCCCAAAATACCATTTAAAGGAAATCTGTCATGAGGGACATAAGATGCCTGTCATTTCTGACCTTTCCCTTTAAAAATGCTAGTTCTTGCTGTCAGGCTGATGCTCTGGAACAGAGATAAAAAAAAATCATTTATTTTTGTTTTTTCTCTGACTTTGCTTTCTGCGTGATTGTTCTTGGTTGCTGGCATTGCCAGCTTTTTAAAAAGGAAATTCACAATGGAAGCCTCTATATTTTACCAATGACAGAAATACTACGGGGGCCCACATATGTGAAGATTTATCAAAAATAAGGGTTCTTTCAAACCCTATTGCTAAATATGGATTCCCATTGACCTTTCCGCCCTAATGTATCTGCCTGGATAACATTCTGGGGCTGATTAGTTCATATTTCATAGGGTTGATTCGACATGTACTAGGACAATGATGGTGAACCTTGAACCTTTTGAAACAACATTCCCCATGATGCTCATGCACTCTGCAGTGTAGTTGAGCATCATGGAAAATGTAGTTCCAAAACATCTGGAGTGCCAAGGTTCACCATCACTGTACTAAGGTCTCCCAATTGATATAGGCAATTGGCACTTGCTTAGAATGCCCCTGCCAGATTTGACCAGATAAATTACTGACTGGGCCACCAAGTAGAGGTCTCTGTTGGTCTGACCTGCATATTTATGGATCATATATAACTTTGTTGTATGGGGACTGCAGACTGCAGTGTAAAATACCTAAACCAGCAAGAGAGGGGAAAGTTGGTGTATGATGCTACATAAAGTGTTGCCAGGTTGGCTTAAAAGTTTTGACACTGTGAAGGTGGACATGGAGAAGCTTGTAAGTGATTGTATTGGGTGTCAGGGGCTCCTAAATCACACCAGCTTTTAGACAAGTGTAGTATATTCTCCTTGCTGTAGGTGGCTCTGTGTGTGGTACTGGTGTGCAGGGGAAAGTGAAGACTGAAAGAAACATTGTTCCTATGCAGACACCGTATGTGCCATTAGGGGAGCTGTGGTTCAATTGGATACTGCAGCCCTAAGTGACCTCTGCAGACATCTTTAGTTTGGGCATTGCTAATAAATATAAAAACCTATGCGCTTAAGAATGCAAAAAATTCACAAAAACAAAGTTGCTACTTAAATAACGTAAACATAACAAAAGATGAAAAATATAAATATATAACTATGTATATATTAGGTTATAAATATATAACCGTGTATATATAATATAATTCACAATAGCACTCCTAAATGTGTCAAGAAAAAACAAAAAAGAAAAAAATGTCCTTAATGATAAAAAATGTATATAAATACAGTGAAAAAATATACATATAAATGTGTAATATATATCCACACCAAAAAAGCAGTCCTGATTGAATAGTGCAAAAGCAATATGTGTTATGATGACACCAATTCCTCCACCAATGGGAGATCAACTCCCATTAGGAAACGAGCTCACCAGAGGATGTTGCCATTCACTCTCGTGTTTGACAAACAAGCTAAAAGATTATATGGAACAGCTGCTGAAAAAATGCCACACTCCTTTCACATGCCAGGATTCAGTCTTCAGTGCCCACTGGCCAGCATGAATGCAAGTTTAAAATGATGTTGTGAAGTTGTTCTTTCATATAATGCTCAGGAACAACAAGTATAGTAACTGACGCCAGCCCTGCTTTAGCCTCAGAGGTTCCTCATCAGAGATACTTTAGAAACACAATAATCACAGTGACAAAGGGCAGACTATCACTGGAGAAGAATCCTCTCCACGATCACTATTGGTGTTTTCGGCCTTTCTGTTTTTATACTGTTAGGGCAATCTGCACTCCACACTTTGTTGTAGAGTATATCAGATTTTGTCAAAGCAGTAGAAAAGTATTTGGGAAAACTTAGTTCAGGAGTCATCAGCGTGAAGCCATATTCTGAGCAGCATGTCTTCCACTCCTGCAGGCACAATCACAGCTGTATGTTTTCCCAAATACTTTTTCTACTGGTGTAATTGACCATCATTTAATCTGCTTTAGCTCTTTTTTTTCTTCCTAAAGACCTTTATGGGGAGAGAAGCAGTTTTGAAGTGAATGAAAGTACATCAACACCGGCCTTTACACTTTAAGTACTGTACATCCCTTATACTTGAATAATGCCAATAAATACATAATGCACGCTTTATATTAACTACTAAATTAAAGTGACAGAAGGATTTTTTTGTCACATCTGCTGATATGTTATTTCATTTTTATCACATGAATTGCCTTTATGCGTTTGTGTATTATATATGTGTGTGTCTGCCTTAAGGTGCCCCAAACCATTGGCTGCTAATGTATATCTTTGCAAGCCTCAACATAACATAGTATAACCTGACTAATGCACAATCTCTTTAGTTGTCCATATAAAAGGCCAGTTGCTGATAATTTGAAATAAAATTAACGATTTATATCCCAAAGCTCAGTGGAGCAGCAGCATCTCCCTGTGGAAACTTTGACTTTTTGTCTAAACCCTTGTACACACGGTCGGAAATTCCGCTGGAAAATGTCCAATCGGACCATGTTGTCGGATAATCCGACCGTGTTTGGGCTCAATCAGACTTTTTCCATCAGAATGTACAACCAACAAACTTTGAGAGCTGGATATAAAATTTTCCCACAACATGATCCGATAGGACTTTTTCCAATCGTTTGTAGAGAATTCCAATCGGACAAAGTGCCACGCATGCTCAGATCAAATTACGAGACCAACGCTATTGGCTACTAGCCTGAATGTAGTCCTGTCATAACATACAAACGTCGTCACATTCCGAACGATCGGATTTTCCGACAACTTTGTCCAACCGTGTGTATGCAACACCAGTTTCAGACAAAATCCGTCGGAAAAAATCCGCCAGGATTTTGTTGTCGGAATGTCCGACCGTGTGTACAAAGGCTAACACATACAAAGGTATGCAGTGTTTTTAAACAAGATCCAAATTATATTTCAACTCAAAAAAATAAATAAAATGAATAAATTATTTAATAATGTTTGTGTGGTCATGGGGTCACCAAGTGACAGGACACAGACCTTTAACTTACAAACACTAGACAGGTAAAAAAGCTGCAGACAGCAAGCAGAGGCGGTTAAATCCCCTTTTAGTCCTGGAAAAACAAAAACCTCATTGATAGCACTAGCTGCCTGTGTCACAGGATATGTGACATGAGTGATAAGAAAATAGGTGTCGTGGTGGCTAATATAGTCCTAGACACTGCCAGTGTATGTTTTTTATTCTTTCTCGCCAAGCATCCTGTAGCCTATATACATATAGGTACATTTTACTAACATATCTGATAGCAGCTTATTGTAACAGGTAAGCAATGACATTAATCCTTGGCGGACACTTGATACTCTTTATCATGACCTGTATTTAGGATATGTCCCCCTTGTCAGCTTATTCCTGGATTCCAACACTGCCCAGTGCCCATTGAAGGCCACATTATTTAATTAAAATGTCTAGATATTGTTGTCAATATCCTACTGATCTTTCAGGTGAATCAGTGAATCTAAGGAAGTATTTTGTTACTATCTTTAGGTTAGAGATATGTTGTGTGTTTCATACATGTTATCGAACAAAGAGAAGACTTGTTCTTATATGTAATCAAAGGTTGAGAGATATTACATTGTCAGACTTGACACTTCCACTCCAATTTCACTACAAGAGGCTTTCTATAGCACAATTTAGCTTATGTACCAAATCTTTAATGTGCTTTATATGTTATACCATTTATTTTTCACAGTCTAATTTATTGGTGGTGGTTTAAATTACCCTACCCCAGTCACAGCCCATGTATCTCAAATACAAAACTATAGCAATAATACATAGGTGCATTTTTTATATTTATTTCTAGATAATAGCATTATTCATAAGAAGTTCCATTTCTGTAAGTTAAACTGAGCAAAATTATAAATGCAACACTGTGTTTGCCCCTATTTATCATGAACCGAACGCAAAGATCTACAAATTGTACACGAAAGGTCTATTTCTCTCAAATATAGTTCACAAATCTGTTTACATAGAAAAAGTCATAGGCAGTGGCGTAACTAGAACCTTCAGGGTCCCGATGCAAGAAACCATGAAGGGCCCCCTTGAACCCCAGCCAGGGCCCTTCCCTCCGAGTCTGGTGGTGGAACTCTAGGGCGTGGTCACAGGTATGACCTTTGTGAGCCCTGTAGTTCCACCACTGGTATCAGTAGTTTTTTTTTATTATTTTATTTTTAGGTGCCCCATTGGTGGACTGTCCCTAGGCAGGATGGGGTCCCCGTCCCCAGAAGAGATGAGGTCCTTTTCTCCAGGGCAGATGAAGTTACTGCCCCCAGGTGAGAAGGGGTCCCTGTCCCCAGGGGAGGTGGGGGTCCCTGTCCCCACGTGAGAAGGGGTCCCTGTCCCCAGGGAGAGATGGAGGGGGTGTGCAATGGCGCACTCACCCATGTTGGCCTGGGCTCCATCCAGTGTGCTGGACGGGCGATCAGCATATCTCCCAGAAAGACCTTTCATCATCTGTGTATGACAGGGGAGGAGGAGGGCTGGCAGCCAAGCCTGCAGTGTCCTCCGGCAAGCCGGCTCTCATAGGGCTGCACTGCATCTGTGTGCTTAAAGTTTGTTTACCCGGGAGAAGTATGCAGTGCAGAGTGGGCCAGACTCGGGGGGGGGGGGGGGGGGGGCAGGACTCTGGCTGGGGAGAACAGACATCAGACTGAGCGGCAATGCATGGAGCAGGAGAGGGGTACTCTGAGGAGCCGACCGAGGACACAGGTCATGCGGGAATGCACAACTAAAGAGCAGCCAGTGCGATAGTCGAGCATGGAGCTCTGCTAGTCACCCTCCACCTCCAGCCACCCATATGCATGGTGCACTGGGACCCCTAGCTGCCTATGCTGCTGCCGGCCATATGTAGAGGGGGCTGCATGGGCCCCCTGCATCACAGGACCCGGTTGCAGTCGCGACTGCTGCACCCCCTATAGTTACACCCCTGGTCATAGGTCTTTGAGTTCAGCTCATGATAAATAGGGACAAACACAAAAGTATTGCATTTATAATTTTGCTCAGTATATAAAGGATGATGCAGGGGTGGAATTAATTGGCTTTAATGAGACACAATATAGTTTTAACACCAAAAATGCTAATATAAAAATATGTAAAACATTTAACTGTTTTCAAGGTGCTTCAGTCCAAAATATAATGATAGTTGCTCTATTGCAGGAATATGCAATTGGCAGACCTCCAGCTGTTGCAGAACTACAAGTCTCATGAGGCATAGCACGACCCTGACAGCCACAAGCATGACACCCAGAGGCAGAGACACGATGGGACTTGTAGTTTTGTATTTCTTTCTATTTTTAGCGCCACTTTACAGTCGTTTTAGCGGCACTATTCGGCCGCTAGCGGGGGTTAAATCAGCCCAGAAAAACACTGCCGGAGTGGCGTTTTGGCTGCGGTATCGCAGCGCTGCCCCATCTAATTAAATTTCAATGGGGAGCAGCGGTGGAGGTGCATTGAGTTCACCACTCCAAAGAAGCTGCTGGCCGGACTTTTTGTGATGCTCTGCCAATGCACCACTCCAGTGTGAAAGCAGTGAATGGAGCTGCTTTTTTCAGGCGCTATTTAGGTGTTATTTTTAGTGCTGTAGCGCCTGAAAAAAAACCTGCAGTGTGAAAGGGGTCTAAAATGGGAGAACGAAATCTGGTGCAGCCTGCACTGAAACCAGTTTCCAGATTTCAAGCTTAATTGAACAAGCTGAAGTTAGAAACTGATTGGCTACCATGCACAGCTGAACCAGATTTTACACTCTCCAGTTTTAGGCAAGCCATAGACAGTGCAAATTTGTTTTAATATTGGTAGTTATCAGAAGATTTACTCTCATCTCTTGTTCTGGTAACAATTGTTAATTTTCCATCATTTTCTGTTTCTCTAAGCCCTTGTACACACGGTCGGAGAATCCGTCGGAATGTGTCCTATCGGACCGTGTTGTCGGATAATCCGACTGTGTGTGGTATGCATCGGACTGATTCCGTCGGAATATCCGTCGGACCCAATTTTCCAACTTGTTGGAAATATTTCCCGACCAACTGGTTCGATCGGACATACTCCGATCATGTGTAGAGAATTTTGATCGGACCAAGTGCCACGCATGCTCAGATCAAATTCCTACATCAAAGCTATTGGCTACTAGCCTGAACGTAGTCCCATCATAACGAAATTACGTCATCACGTTCTGAATGATCGGATTTTTCGACAACTTAGTCCGACCGTGTGTATGCAACAGTTTCGGACAAGATCCGACGGACAAAATCCGACAGATTTGGTTGTCGAAATCTCAGACCGTGTGTACAGGGGCTTATAACAATCACAAGGACAAATCGAGTGAAAAACAAAACAAAAGCAAGCAGGGACACAGACAGCAATAAAAACCCAATAGAGGCTTTAGGTCGTCTGCATTAGAACACAACGTTTTAGCTATACATTCACTTTCCAGAAACAAAATGGCGGCACTTTAGTAATTATTATTATGGTAACAGCTGCAACTTTTAACCTTTTGACCCATGGAAAGAGCACTGAAATATTTTTGAAGTATTTATCTGCAAAATAGATTTGAAGAGTAACTTCATTTCAATGGAAAAATATATAGCAAATAAAAAAGAATACAGCATATACAATTACTACAAGGGCCATGTTGCAACTTAATGTTATTAAAAATGATCTTTCCTTTTCAATCTACACCTGCTGTAATTTTATGAAAAATTCAATGCAAAGTAGGAACCTGGAGACATTTTGTACATCGGCAGTGCATAGAACACCCCCAGAAATGTCATTTCCTGCTTGCATGATTGGCTTATTTATTTTCCCAGAAGTCTGAACTAAGATACAAGTCAGATTTTAGGCACCCTCTGCAATAAGAATATCATTTTTGGTAAAATATTCCTCAATAATTAAATACTTTTAAACTGCTGCAGACACTGCAGCTTTTCTCATTAGAACATTGAGAGTGCACAATTCAGACTAAGGCTGGGTTCACACTGCTGCGGCTACGAGAACCGGATGTGATTTGCACCGCACTGCAGTGCAAATCACATCCGATCTCTGTGCGATGCGAGTTCAGCCATACAGATAGTATGGCTTAATTCGCATCGCACCCGCCTCAAACTCGCACAGGACCCTTTTTTTGGTCCGCAGCAGAATCGAATCGCATGGGTGTTCACACCATGCGATCCGATTCCTGTCCGAGTTTGCAGATCGCACTGCGATATGCGAACTGATCTGGGGGTGTCATTAACATTTCACTGACACTCCCAGCAGTCCGCATAGGGCAGTGTGAACTGCCGCCGGGAGGCATGCGATGCGGGAACCCGCCGTGGATTTGCGGCGTTCCCGCATCGCTGCAGTGTGAATCCAGCCTTAGTCTGCAAAGGACATGGTGAAACAAACCATTATTTCTTTAGAACAAAAAAAAAAGTGGGAATCAGCTACAAAGTTGTTTTTTTTTTTTAAATCTCGCAATATACTTTTATCATCCAGAAGGCATTGCTTTTATTTATTTTTTTACCAAAAGTGTAGTTAAAATGGTTGTAGCCAGACTTGGTGGAGGGAGATTTCTACAGCATATTTGGCAAGTACAGAATCACAGTATTTATAAAATAATATGCAAAATGGTTGGAGGGAAGCTTCAGAATGGCAAAGATGTTTGTATTACAAATTATGTGTGCAGACTGCAGTTCCTCTTTAAGTAAACAGGAATATTTCATGAAATTAACATACTCAAAGGATATCTATTTTTTCCTCACGGCGTATCTAGCTAACACCACACTCACTGCCCTACCTGTGAATTGGCGTCTGCTAATCTTCAAGCACCTGTGCTGTGTTTCATGAGAACAGTGCAGGTCTCTGAAGCTTTATCCGTTTTCTGGTTTAGCCTTTTTCCATTACAAATAACCGTTTGTTCTTTGCTTTTCCTAAGACTTGCCAGAGCTTATAAAGATGCCCAAGATGTCCTTTTAGAGAAGCAAGACATCCAGCACCTTGGAAGGGTGTGGAGGGAACTGTTTACAATGTCTAATTTCATGGATACCCTTCGAACCAACCCCGGAAAAGTTTCAGGTAAATTTCTAGATGCTAAATTCAGATTTGATAATAATGTTATTTGCCTGTCTGGGGCCCATTTACATCTTTGTGGTCTGTTAAGGCCAGACATTATCATAGATATTGTTGTGCATTAACCAACATTGCTTTAAAGTGTTTGTACACCTCTTATTGTCACTTTTACCTATAGGTAAGCCTATAATAAGACTTACCTACAGGTACTGCAAATATCTCCTAAACATGCGCCGTCTAGGAGATATTTACCTTGTAGTGTGCTGATGATGTAATCAGTGCTTGCACTGTAAAGAAACGGCTCTCCGTGTCGTTTCTTCACTAGCATGTGCCGTGACTAATGGCTTCCGTGCATGACATCATGCGACCCCGACCAGTCACAGAGCTTTTTGGGAAAGCACACCAATGGTATGAAACCACACAGTGCATCAGGGTGCCATTCAAAATCAATAACACACAATGCAGTAACACATGCAACACAAAGATGTAAATGGTCCTTAAAGAAAACTTTTTTTACAAATAAAATATGTGCCAGCATTACCTTAAAGTATATTTAAAGCAAAACATTTTTTTTAATTGTGGATAGAGTGCATCATGGTTAAAATTCTTGCAAGGTCGCTTTTGCCATATGTGTCCCATTGATGAGATTTGCCCCCTTTTTCTGTTCTAGTGGCAACTCAACTCAGAAATTTGGATTTTCCTTCACATCCTCCTATAAAGTGGAGGCTACATTTACCAGGGCAAATAAAGAGGGCAATTCTTTCCAGTAGGGACACAGACAGTAATAACAAAAAAAAAAAACTCTTCTCTGAGTGTGCCTTTGGCCCTAAAAGCTTACCCTGCCCTCCTGTCATCCTCTTTGTCCAATCAGAGCACTTTTATTGGCTACTAAGGTTATCTCTTAAGCCGCGTACACATGGGCGGACTGTATGGCCACCTTAGTCCATCAGACAATCCGACGGACAGTCCGTCCTACTTTCGAATGAACGGACTTGACCACACACGGATGCACAAACAGTCCGTCGAAAGTTTGCGCGATGACGTGTACAGCATGTACGACGGGACTAGAAATAGGAAGTCCAATACACAGCAATGCAACCTTTCGCCGTGTAAATCCTTTCTGAGCATGCGCCATACTTAGTCCGTCGAACTAGCCTACTCACGAGCGGATTGTCCGCTGAAACCAAAGTACGACGGACAATATTACGGAAATTCCGAAATACTTAGTCCGCCAGACTGCACGCTGAAAAAGTCCGCTGAAGCCCACACACGAGCGGACTGTCCGCTGAAATGTGTTTCGACGGACTAAGTTGGCCAGACAGTCCGCCCGTGTGTACGCGGCTTTAGGATTATCTCTTAGGAAAGAAGATTGGTCAGTGATGGGGGTGGCCTTAAAAGGGAATGTATTGTGTATATTTTCTTTATGAATTTATTACAATCAGGATTAAAAAATACAATGATCAAACATATTTTTACAATTTGTTTAGTCATGCAAATGGAAAATATTTAATTATAATATTTTAACCTCTTGACCTCTGGAAGGATTTACCCCCTCCATGACCAGGCTATTTTTAGCTAATTTAAGGGACAATTGTGCAATCATGCGACATTGTACACAAATTACATTTATATTTATTTTTTTTCCACACAAAGTAGAACTTTCTTTTGGTGGCATTTGATCACCACTGTGTTTTTTCAATTTTTAATATATAAATGAAAAAATAAAGTTTTGAAAAAGAAAAAGATGTTTTCTACTTTCTGTTATATAACCTTCTCCAATACAAAAATAAAACAAAATCTAATTTCTTCATAAATTTAAGGCAAAATGTATTCTGTTGCACGTCTTTGGTAAAAAAGTCAATAGTTGTATATTAATTGTTTTGTGTCAAAGTTATAGTGTCTACCAACTATTATATATGTATTTGAAAATTGATACATTTTGATGTACTGATGGCCAATCAAATTTTTTGAGGCCCTTGACGTGCCAGCACAGTAAAAATACCCCACAAATGACCCCTTTTTGGAAAGTAGACAGTCTGAAGTATTTAGTAAGAGGCATGGAGAGTTTTTTGAAGTTGTAATTTTTTATTCTTTTTTAAATATTTTTTCTACATACTTTTATCAGAGCAGTTCAGTATCACCATCGTAACATTGTAGTACTTCGGGGGGTGATCAGGTTTTTTTATTGTACACTTTGATTGCGGTTAAAGTGATTATCACTATGGGCGGCACAGTGGCAGAAATGGTTAGCACTTCCGCATAGCAGCACTAGGATTGCTGGTTTGAATCCCAACCATGACACTGTCTGGAGTTGGCATGTTCTCCCTGTGTCTGCTTTGGCTTCCTCCCCACATTCCAAAGTGTGGTAGGTTAATTGGTTCCTGTCTTAATTGTCCCTAGTAAGTGTATACATGTAGGGTAGGAACCGATGTGAGTGTGCGATGTATGTGTGGAGCACTGCGTAAATTGATGGCACTATATGGGTACCTTAAATAAATAATATATAATAGAGGAGCATCTTAATGAGACACAATTTACTGGGATAGGGACAATTGTAGACATGCACTAAGGCCGCGTACACACGCGGGGACTGTTCGCCCAACTTTGTCCGTCAAACAGTTTCGGCAAACAGTCCGCTCAAAATTAGCATGGACGGACATGGCCACACACGACGAACGAACAGTTTGCTGAAACCGTGCGCGATGACGTGAACGGCACGTACGACGGGACGAAAAATACGACGTCCTATACACTGCATTATAACTTTCGGCGTGTAAATCCTTTCTGAGCATGCGCGGAACTTAGTTTGACGAACAAGCCTACACACGAGGGGACTGTTCGCTGAAACAAAGTTTCAGCGGACAGTTTTTCGGAATTTCCGAAAAACCTTGTTCAGCGGACTGTTCGCTGAAACTGTCCGCTGAAAGCCCACACACGAGCGGACTGTTTGCCGAAACACTGTTCAGCGGACAAAGTTGGGCGAACAGTCCCCGCGTGTGTACGCGGCCTTACACTCCCTCAGGTTAAACTGGATGGATTGGTGTCTTTATTCAACCTTACTAACTATGTAACTATGTAACAGATACACCACAGATCAGCCAACTTTGCTATATCCTACATTCAGGATTACTTTATTCATAACACTACAAGGCTAGCTGAAGACTGCCAGATTCCAAGGAGTAATATCTCAACTTTTATATCCTCTCTTTATTTTCTCAAGTGACTAAAGTTATTTAGCACAAAAAGATAAAAAATTTGTAGCGCTAATAATCTATCAAGTGAGTGGCTTATCAATGAAGATGATCAAATAGTGAATTACCACTTAAGCCCCATACACACTATCAGATTATCTGCTGAGATTTTCCTTCAGATTTACCAAAACCATGTAGTAGAAGGGCCTGCCTGATTGCATACACATTGAAACTCCTAAGGTTTGTCCTCATATTATATGGTTTTGGTAAATCTGAAGGAAAAACTCAGCAGATAATCTGATAGTGTGTATGGGGCTTAAGTGAAAGTGCTAACTAGAGTGTAAAAATATATATACAACCATAAACACATAAAATTAACAAAGTGCATTCAATTGTCACAAAGAAAATAAAAGACATACAGTGCCTTGCGAAAGTATTCGGCCCCCTTGAACTTTTCAACCTTTTGTCACATTTCAGGCTTCAAACATAAAGATATAAAATTTTAATTTTTTGTGAAGAATCACCAACAAGTGGGACACAATTGTGAAGTGGAAAGAAATCTATTGGATATTTTAAACTTTTTTAGCAAATAAAAAACTGAAAAGTGGTGCGTGCAAAATTATTCGGCCCCTTTACTTTCAGTGCAGCAAACTCACTCCAGAAGTTCAGCGGAGATCTCTGAATGATCCAATGTTGTCCTAAATGACTGATGGTGATAAATAGAATCCACCTGTGTGTAATCAAGTCTCTGTATAAATGCACCTGCTCTGTGATAGTCTCAGGGTTCTGTTGAAAGCGCAGAGAGCATCATGAAGACCAAGGAACACACCAGGCAGGTCCGTAATACTGTTGTGGAGAAGTTTAAAGCCGGATTTGGATACAAAAAGATTTCCCAAGCTTTAAACATCCCAAGGAGCACTGTGCAAGTGATCATTTTGAAATGGAAGGAGTATCAGACCACTGCAAATCTACCAAGACCTGGCCATCCCTCTAAACTTTCAGCTCAGACAAGGAAAAGACTGATCAGAGATGCAGCCAAGATGCCCATGATCACTCTGGATGAACTGCAGAGAACTACAGCTGAGGTAGGAGAGTCTGTCCATAGGACAACAATCAGTCGTACACTGCACAAATCTGGTCTTTATGGAAGATTGGCAAGAAGAAATCCATTTCTCAAAGATATCCATAAAAAGTCTTGTCTAAAGTTTGCCACAAGTCACCTGGGAGACACACCAAACATGTGGAAGAAGGTGCTCTGGTCAGATTAAACCAAAAGCGAACTTTTTGCCCACAATGGAAAACAATATGTTTGGCGTAAAAGCAACACAGCTCATCACCCTCAACACACCATCCCCACTGTTAAACATGGTGGTGGCAGCATCATGGTTTGGGCCTTCTTTTCTTCAGCAGGGACAGGGAAGATGGTTAAAATTGAGGGGAAGATGGATGCAGCCAAATACAGGATCATTCTGGATGAAAACCTGGAGTCTGCAAAAGACCTGAAACTGGGACGGAGATTTATCTTCCAACAAGACAATGATCCCAAACATACAGCAAAATCTACAAAGGAATGGTTCACAAATAAACGTATCCAGGTGTTAGAATGGCCAAGTCAAAGTCCAGACCTGAATCCAATTGAAAATCTGTGGAAAGAGCAGAAAACTGCTGTTTACAAACTCTCTCCATCCAACCTCACTGAGCTCGAGCTGTTTTGCAAGGAAGAATGGGCAAGAATTTCAGTCTCTCGATGTGCAAAACTGATAGAGACATACCCCAAGCGACTTGCAGCTGTAATCGCAGCAAAAGGTGGCTCTACAAAGTATTAACGCATTGGGGCCGAATAATTTTGCACGCCCCACTTTTCATTTTTTTATTAGTTAAAAAAGTTTCAAAAATCCAATCGATTTCGTTCCACTTCACAATTGTGTCCCACTTGTTGGTGATTCTTCACAAAAAATAAAAATGTTATATCTTTATGTTTGAAGCCTGAAATGTGGCAAAAGGTTGAAAAGCTCAAGGGGGCCGAATACTTTCGCAAGGCACTGTATGTTAAGTCCAAGATTGTAAAGAATAATCCAAAAAAAGACTCAGATGGGAACATCCAACTCAGTTGTAAAATTCCAAATGGAGACAATGTGATTGAAGGCACCACCACTGATAAGAGAGGAGGCTTGCCAGATGTCAATGACTTGAAGGAGCATATACCACTCAAGTCTTCAAATGTTTAATGGTCAGCAAACTCAATGGGTACAGCTGATCCTGGATCCAATCAATGGCTTGAATGGTAAAAGGTAGACATGTGCATTCGTTTTCGTCTGAATGCATTTTTGTCCGAATTTCAGGTATTTTCGTTATCGTTTTGACAAATGATAACGAAAGCACAGAATCCGAAAAATGAAAGTTCCAACATAAATAAATGCTTTATTTTCGTTTTCGTTTTGACACAGTTCGATACAGATAGGAGATTCGACGTGACTCTGACAATAACAATCTGTGTCTATTTTACTTGTGTCATAACAGTCCATTCCCACAGGGGCAACACGATTTCCAGCGCGACTTTGGGAGGCAACTTGGACACGACTTGAGTGTGAATCACAGCGCGACTTACAACACGACTATAATGTAAAAAAAAAAAAAAAAGGCATGGGTTCCCCTTCAAGAGCATACCAGGCCCTTCAGGTCTGGTATGGATTTTAAGGAGAACCCCGTGCCCAAAAAAATGGCATAGGGGTCCCCCTCAAAATCCACACCAGGCCCTTTAGGTCTGGCATGGATTTTAAGGGGAACCCGTGCCAAAAAAAATGGTGTGGGGGTCCCCCTCAAAATCCATACCAGGCCCTTCAGGTCTGGCATGGATTTTAAGGGGTTCCATGCATCAGAGGGGGCGGAGTCATCGGGTGGCCCCGCCCTCTGTTATATAAGAACTGTCAGAAGAAGGGAAGCGTCACACAGCGGGAGCCTCCCATTGAGTGAAGCGGCCCAAGAACGAAGAAGAGATGCCGTGGAGGAAGATGCAGGATGAGAACACCGGAGCAAGAAGAAGCGGATCGGAGGAAGAAGAAGATGGAGGAAGAAACCGAAGGATGAAGAAAAGAAGAAGGAAGAAGACCAGAAGAAAGAAGATGAAAGAAGACTTTAATAAAGGACTTGTCAAAGACTGTCATTTTTAAACACTTTTGTCACTTTTTTGGTGAAATGGTAGGGGTACAAGTACCCCCTTACCATTTCACACGGGGCGGAGGCCAGGATCTTGGGGTCCCCTTGTTAAAGGGGCTTCCAGATTCCGATAAGACCCCATAACCACCGGCCAGGGTTGTGGGGATGAGGCTCTTGTCCGCATTAACATAGGGGCAAGGTGCTTTGGAGGGTACCCCAAAGCATCCTCCCAATGGCATGTGGCCTGGTACAGTTCAGTTCTCGCCCCCCCCTCTTTTCCTGCAGCCTGCCAGGTTACGTGCTCGGATAAGGGTCTGGTATGGATTTTGAGGGGGACCCCACGCCATTTTTTTTTTGTTGGCACAGTGTTCCTTAATATCCATACCAGAACCGAAGGGGCTGGTATGGAATTTCGGGGGACCCCCACAAATTTTTTTTTTCTTAATTTTTTTTTTCTTAATGCTAATGCTAACATGACCTGTGTGCAATGCAAATAGCCTTAAAAAAAAACCCATAGAAGACATACAACATTAGAATCCTACTATAGCTTGTAGTCAAAATATTCGACCGGGAATGTATGATTGCAGTATCATACAGTGAGTTTCGGTGCTCCGTCGAATCTTCTTTAAACATTCGACAGACACCATAAGCCTTCAATTACAGATTCGACCTTAATTCATTTGGATTTTCAGACTAATGCAATTTTTTAACAAAATAAATAAAAACGAGTTTCGGGAGTAACTAAATAAATGTATTTTTTGGACGAAAACGAAATTCCGAAATTAAATATTTCAGTCTGCACATGTCTAGTAAAAAGTCATCAAAAACTTTTCATGAGTACAGGTACATGAGCGGTGTGTAAGTGGGTCTACCCAACGCGTTTCAACAAATAAGTCGTCACCTGGGTGTTGGTGAAAATGACCAAACCCAGGGTGTCAGAAGTAATAAAGGATTTTCAGATTTGGGGCAACCAGTGGGGTACAGATTCTATTGGCGGCCCTTACGAGGGTAGCGTTACATTTGGGGGGGCTTGTCTGGGATACCCCATCTGGGATGCTGAAGAAAGTCAGGTGACATGTACAGGGTAGAAGAGGAGATGGACTCAGTTGCCGTGACTGATGGGGTCGAGAACATGGGAGCCGGTTGGAGCAAACCACAGTCCTGAGAATAATCGGCGTGGGGCAGGCTGACAAAAGTGTGTCAGTTGATGAGGAAGGCTGTCCCTGAGCAAGGGTCTTATCTCCTAGACTTAAAACCCGAGTATGATGACATTTACACTTACATTCTCTTGGAATGACGAGTGTGTTCCAGTTGGGGTTCAGAAGAGTGCTGTGAGTTTGGCAGAAGGCCTAGAGGCTCAAGTGATCCCATTGCTCCCAGCCAGTGATCCGGATGGGGACCTTTCCCAGCCGGGATTTGGGAGCCCAGCGTCGGAGGCTGCAGTTGGCCCAGCTACAGATCGTCTGATTGCAGGGATGCCCCAGCTTTTTTCTACACTGACATGAGCAACTTGGTTAAGAGCCTGGTAAAAAAGTCACAACTCTCTGCTCATCAGGAGAATCAGAAACTGCAATTCCTCTTGAGCCATGATCACACACCAAAGGGGGAGGAAGTGTTTGACAATTGGATGGATCAAGCTATGCAAGCAATAGAAGAGTGGAATGTGCCTGAGGCAGTGAAGAAACAACGGATCAGTGAAAGCCTCAGGAGTCCAGCAGCTGACGTTATGAGCCTAAAGGAGGGTAAACCAGATTGTGAGGCTATGGATTACATTGAGGCCTTGTGCACAGTTCATGGAAGAGTGGAGAAGCTATCTGATTTGATGTATAAGTTCGAACATACCCACCAGTGTCAGGGAGGTTGTCGGATTATGTTGTCAGAGTGGATCGAATTCTGCATCAGATTATCCTGAAAAAGGGGATTGATCCATGTGAAGCTTATAAAGTCAGACTTGAAAGGATCCTGCAAGGGGCTAGGCCAAATCATCCAACTGTGCTCCGATTGTTGCTGAAAGGAACAAAGGGGGCTCCAACTTATCCAGAGCTGATGAAGCTGGTCAGAGAAGAAGCTTTGGAACATCTGTTGACAATACTTCTTTGACTTCTTACCGGGTTATGTTGAAAGGTTAGGAAAGAATTTGCAGCAAGCATATGAGAAAGCCGTGGCACATGTCTCAACCAGAGAATTATGGAACAAAAAGAATTTTGATTTAAAAGTGCAGGATTTACAGCCTGGAGATCGTGTGTTGCTGAAGAACTTGGGGGTACCAGGAAAACATAAGCTGGCTGACAGATGGCGATCATAACATTATGCCATTTGTAAACAGCTTCATTAGCTATTAGTCTATCAAATCAGACCTGAGGGAAAACAGGGGCCCTTAAAGATGTGGCATCAAAAGCATTTGCCTCTATTGTCTGATGAAGTCTGGGTGCCTCAAGTGTCCCCTTCATCTCTTCAGAAACCAACACCAACCAGGACTCCCTCACATCGATGAGCTTCGGTTCCCACTGTGTCACAGGAAGAAGAAGAAAAGGAAGATAGTAAGGATTAGGAAATAGTAGCTTATTAGATATGGCTTACAGAAACAGAAACTGATACCAACACTGGGAGTGAGTAGAGGAGTTGAACTGACTATAACAGTACAAAGACTACCTAGTCCAGAAGTTTAAATCCTACCATTATTTATGCCCCGTACACACGAGCGGACTTTTCGACATCCAAACTCCGACGGACTGAGTCCGGCGGACTATCCGATCGTGTGTGGGCTGCAACGGACTTTAGCGAAGCTAAAGTCTGACGGACTTTAGAAATGAAGCATGCTTTAAATTTTCCCGACGGAACTCCGCCGGACCCGGTCCCCTTTGAAAAATCCGCTCGTGTGTGTGCTACTCCGACGGACTAAAACCGACGCTAGGGCAGCTATTGGCTACTGTCTAGGAACTTCCTACGTCGAATCCAGTCGTACGTCATCACGTTCGACTCCGTCGGAGTTTGGTGTGATGGTGTGTGGTCAAGTCCGTTCGGTCGAAAAGTCCGCCAGAACTCCGTCGGAACTCCGGCGGAACTCCGGCGGAACTCCTTTGGAGGTCTGTCAGACTTAATCCCTCTCGTGTGTACGGGGCATTAGGGTAGCTGAACGGATCAAGGTTGAGAGTACCAGTCCCACCTCTCAGAGAGAGAGACAGGAGATCTAAACAGTTTTTCTGAGGAGCCCTTGATATCACCTGAACCAGATTGCCCTTTAGAGGCTAAAGCTCCCCTTATAGGTGGAGGAAACAGAGAATGTCAAGTGCCTATTCCTGAACTCATTGAGGAAGTCAATCTTTCCTCTCATCAACCGATCACTGAGCCTGTAGCTACGGATTTCCCTTTGGAGCCAAGCAGTCCTGTTCATACCGGAATTCCAGCAGAGAACTCTGTTCAACCTTCTGAGAAGTACTCTCCCATCCGGTTAAGGCAAAATATACATCCTCCAAAGAGACTTACTTATGATACTTTAGGAGAAAACTCTGACAAACTGATTCCTACCATTAAAAGGCAAGTTCCCATGACTAATCTCCCTACTGTTAATTGGGTGGGGGGTGACTTTGCTCTGACCTCTGTGAATATTTTCTGAGTTTAGATTGTAGTTAATGTCATTATAGACCTGTTAATAACCCTTTCCTTCCATAAAGTTGAATAAGTTTAATGTCTCTGCCTCTTTGAATTCAAGTGGGGGGGGAGAATGTAACCAGGAGATGGCTATTATGCCCACAATTCAGGAACAGTGTACAGCATTAATTAATGTGGGGTTGTCTCCCTCTAGTGTTGGCTTGGACTTTGTCATTTCCTTTCAGACTAAACTTAGAGCAGAGCAAAGCATTGTGGGATGTGTAATTCAGAATGCTGAGGTTTCAGTTTCAGTGGGACTGTCTTGAACTACCACTACCAGAATGAGAAGACAGAACAGACTGCTGGGAGAGGATATAAAAGGGCTGGCTTAGGTCTAAATCGCTCTCTTGGGACGCTGGCTGGGATTCTGCCAGCAGGAGCTCTGTGTCAGTAGGAGCTGCTGCTGATTTGTGGCCTGCACAGCAGAGAGTCGTACAGTTGCATGCAGAAGGATCTCGGTGGACAGCATTGCTTCTCCACTACAGTGGACCGGAGACTGTTCCAGATCTAACAGAGACGCCTGCAGTCCAGATCCGAGTAGGCTGTGGCGTGTTGTCATGGGGTAGGACGCCATTCCTAGAGCCATCAAGGAATCAAGGGGAGTTCCTGAAAGAGCCTTCAACATCACCTGCATCACTGCCAACGCTTCTGTAACCAGTGGGATGAGCGGGCATTTGCCCATATAGATTCATTAGAACACT
This sequence comes from Lithobates pipiens, assembly GCF_037356315.1. Taxonomy (NCBI): domain Eukaryota; kingdom Metazoa; phylum Chordata; class Amphibia; order Anura; family Ranidae; genus Lithobates; species Lithobates pipiens. The sequence continues at coordinate 227,920,825 of NW_027507785.1, forward strand.
GCACATAGACATCATTTACTTAATCCAGCTTTCTGGTACTTGTGATGCCACTGAAGTCAGTCCTTACCCTCTATGTACACTGTATGTAGGCATATATATCTTGTTCCAGCAATCCTATTGGATAAAATAGTATTAAAGTCATATGGGAAAAGTTTGAAGTAAAATACAGATACACCACAGGTTAGCCAAATTTGCTATATCCTACCATCAGGATTACTTTATTCGTAACACTACAAGGCTAGCTGAAGACTTCCAGATTCCAAGGAGTAACATCTCACCCTTCATATCCTCTCTTTATTTGTGACTAAAGATATTTAGCACAAAAAGGTCTGCTTCCATTTTCTATTTAAAGGAGCCAGCCAATTTAGATACATTATTCTGCATAGTGTTCTGTTGTGTTGTATTGATGTTAAAGGCCTGTGGGTTGAGGAGACAGAAGTGAGTAAACCTGACATAGAAAATAAAGTGTCAGTTCCCTATACTTCTGCTGACCTGTTCACATAGGTTTCTGTGATCGTATAAGGGGTTTGATTGATTTTGGATCATACTATGTGTTTTCTACTACTTTATTACTGCAAGATCCAGATTACTAAATAACCTTTTTCATAGTGATATATAGTTCTGATAAAAATACCTTTATGATCTACAGTGTTATGTTTTGCACTTTCATGTGTCCCTTTTACTACAGTAAACAAACTTGAACTGTTTCATTGATATTGTGCAAGTCTCTTATTATCGGTGACAGTTGGTGAAAATGACCAAACCCAGGGTGTCAGAGGTGATGGAGGATTTGCAGAATCGGGGCAACCAGTGGGGTACAGATGCAATGGTGGGCCTTACGAGGGTAGCGCTACAATCTTTATATATCGATTTGCTAAACAAACGGCAGTACCCTGTAAAATTTTAATTGCATCTGATTCTCATAGTGCTAATGCATATGGTCAGAAACACAGAACACACTATGGAGGCATTCTGATCTATTTTTAACTACTTCAGCCCCGGAAGAATTTACCCCCTTCCTGACCAGAGCACTTTTTGCAATTCGGCACTGCATCACTTTAACTGACAATTGCGCGGTCGTGCGGCGTGGCTCCCAAACAAAATTGATGTATTTTTTTCCCACAAATAGAGCTTTCTTTTGGTGGTATTTGATCACCCCTGCGGTTTTTATTTTTTGAGCTATAAACAAAAAAAGAGCGACAATTTTGAAAAAAATGCATGATTTTTTTTACATTTTGCTATAATAAATATCCCCCAAAAATATATTAAACATTTTTTTTCCTCAGTTTAGGCCGATACATATTCATCTACATATTTTTGGTAAAAAAAAAAGAAAAAAAAAAGCTTTTAATGATTGGTTTGTGCAAAAGTTATAGCGTTTACAAAATGGGGGATAGTTTTATGGAATTTTTATTAATACTTTTTTTTTTACTAGTAATGGTGGCGAACAGTGATTTTTATCGTGATTGTGACATTATGGTGGACACGTCGGACATTTTTGACACATTTTTGGGACCATTGTCATTTATACAACAATCAGTGCTATACAAATGCACTGATTCCAGTGTAAATTACACTGGCAGTGGAGGGGTTAACCACTGGGGGGTGGTTAAGGGGTTAAGTGTGTCCTGGGGAGTGTTTCTAACTGTGGGGGGGCGTGGCTACATGTGACACATCCCTGATCTCTGCTCCCGATCACAGGAAACAGAGATCAGTGACACTGTCACTAGGCAGAACGGGGAGATGCTTGTTTACATTAGCCTCTTCCCGTTCTTCTTCTCCGTGAGATCATTGCGGGCATCCCCGCGGGTATCGGGGGATCCGCGACCCGACTCATGAAGCTTGCCGTGGGCACGCGTGCCCACAGGCTGCCTCTTAAAGGGCAACGTACAGGTACTTTAATTGCCTGTATGAGCCCTTCTGCCGACGTATATCGGCGTGAGGCGGTCGGCAAGCAGTTAACAAGGATTATATTCTGACAGCATTAAAGAAAATGTGTATTATGGACATATGGCGCTTGGAACTTTTCGACTTGCATGTGTAGTCAGATGAAGTAAAACCTAAGACAAGCTCAATAGCTCCTGTGAGGCAAGGTTTCCCTCGATGGACACCCAACAGTAGTTCAATTCTTAGAAATATAGAAAGGAGCTCCAGACCAATCATTTTAATTGTTGGTAAAAAAACATCATATAAAAATAGCCAACACATTTCGAGGCAACACCACTCCCTCTTGATCAGGGCTCAAGACAGGAGAAAACTTAGTTGGACACAGAGAAGACAGTGACTTCACAGATTCAAACCAGTTTTGAGCTTTCCACATGGAGCATTGACTTGACAACAGTTGCTGAGCAGTAGCGGAGGCTGTGCCAGAAAAGATGAGGTTGGAGACAGCCTCTGCTCACGGAGCCCTGAGAACAAAGTGATTGGCGGTGTTCGATCGCTCAGTTCTAAGTGTTAGAGCTGGCAAGGGACAGGTGTGGCATCAGACCGATGCTTCAACCCCCTAGGTAAGTATGATTCTACAAAAAAACAGAACCCCATACTGTACTTCTCTTTTAATAAATCAACCCCAAAGACTCTAAACTAAAATGGTGACACAAAACAGAATCTGTGACAATGGCTGAAGCTCATTTCCTGCATTTTAAAGGCTAAACAATTAGAGGCCAAGGGGATTTGCTAACTACAAGTGTGCAGCATACATTTAAAACAAAGGATAAAAGTAGTTAGGTGTAGATACTGTACTTCAGATTAACGTATGTAGGACACAGACCCCCATGTCTGTATATCCTCAAGCGGCTTCACTCGTTTGTCACTGTCATAGTTAAGTGGGACTTTGAAAGATCTTGTTGAAGTGCAAATACCAGACAACTAAAAGTTTCAAACAATTATAAATAGTGTTCTCTAACTGGGTTCTAGACTATAAGCAGAATTCCTGCACAATGAACAGTGGTAGTACAACGGCCAAACAAGTTTGCAGATGAATGTATATGTTTTTTTATTGTAAAAGGAATGACTATTGTTAAAAACATATCACATATATGAAACATACCACATAAACATATCAAATAGTTGGTGGCTTCTGTTGCCAAAACAACACATTTAAAACTACTGTATTGCATGTACATCTATACATACCTCATTTATATGAAGAATTTTACATGTACTTTATATGGAACATTCACATATTTAGCAAATTCCACTTCTCATTTAAGTAAATTACAAGATGGTCAAAATAAAGCCTGAAGCTTAGGGTGAAAGAGAGCAAGAGCTAACAGGAGAAAATGGATAAAAAAAATAATAGCACAATAATTCTAGCTTTGTTCTGTGTAATTTTGGCATTGACCACTTCACCCCTGGGAGGATTTGCCCACTTCCTGACCAGGCCATTTTTTGCGATACGGCACAATGCAGCTTTAACTGACAATTGCGCAGTCGTGTGACGCTGTACCCAAACAAAATGTAAGTCCTTTTTTTCCCCACAAATAGAGCTTTCTTTTGATGGTAGTTGATCACCTCTGCGGTTTTATTTTTCTGCTATAATACATATCCCCCCAAAAAAATGTATTAATCAGTTTAGGCCGATATATATTCTTCCACATATTTTTGGTAAAAAAAAAATTGTCAGGTTGCCCGCGGACATCGAGTCCGCTGGACCCGTGGGCATGCACACAGCGGGCCCGCTATCTTCCATGCATGGACAGCCCTACAGCTATGGCGGTTCACACAAAAGAGCCGTCCTGCCACAGTATAATGATGGCAGCTGGTCGGCAAGCAGTTAAAGCATGTTTTTTATTAAGATAACCTTTTTTAGGTGCAATTATGATTATTGAGTTTAGAGTAAGGACCATGAGGTTAGGTTGAGTTTAACAGTTGTGTTCAAGTTAAGGCCTCATGCACACTGGACCCTTTTGGATGTTTTTACAGCTGCTGTTTGTGGCTTCAGACTTTTTATTCTACAGTCAATAAACTCCCCATCATGTTATCCTATGCATGTGTCCATGCACACATAGGCATAGGGTCAATCTTAGGTTTAGAGGTGGGTTAACAAAAATAGGTTTAAGGTTACTTTAAATTTAGGTTTAGGGGTTACCTTTATGTTTCTATAAAGATTTAGAGGTTGGCCTAGATTAAGTGTTAGGTTTAGGGGTTAAATTGAGAATAAAGGATGAAACACTTATTTTGAGCAGTACCTCATCGGTGTGATGAGCGGGTTTGTACTGTAATATACTTTAACACAGCTCTACCAAGTTCTTTATGTATAACCAGCCAGCTGTCACACAGCCTTCCCTTTAAAGTAACCTGTGCTTTGCCTGTAAATGTCATGCTGCCAAGGATTTTCAGTAGTTTCCCTAATTAAAACCTGGGATTTAGCCCTCCAAAAACAGGTGGGTATCCCGTTGACACATTTAGCTTGAGCTATTGAGCCTTGTAAACATCAGGCTTTTTTAACCAAAGCTGAGAAAGATGTGAAAAGAAGACAAGAGACCCCCAAAGAAAAAAGACAAAATATCCATATGCAATATGTAATATTAAAAAAAAGTCCTGACCATAATAAAGAAAGAAATAAAAATAAAAATAAATACATTTTGCCAAAACATTACCAACTAGAGCACCTGTCTTAAAAGTAAAGGCTTAGTATAATTTGTTAGCTCCAATGTCCATCTTTTACATTAGTTTAACACTTTAACTCTGTTTTTCTACCTAGGGCGTGGTATAAGAATCAGAGACATCTTAAAGGATGATGAAGTTCTGACATTGTTTTTGCTGAAAGATATTGGACTATCTGACTCTGTGGTGTACCAGCTCATTAACTCCCAAGTTCGGATTGAACAGGTAAAAAAAGGATAATAGGTGTTCTTTGTTTAAAATGTTAATCTCTGTAAAGTATGCTGACCCCAAACTCTGCATTGTACACACCATATTCTGACTGTTCTGCCCAGAAGACTCCATGTAGCACCCCACTTATCAGGATGTCTGAAGCATATGGATTTTAGTTAGCCAAGCAAGGATAGCCACTAGAAATTTTTAAAGAAAGGACAGTAAGAGGTTTTTGGTTAAGGCAGCCCTCTCACTATAAAAAGAGGGGTACAGAGAAGAAATTCTGTTAGTGAATTGAAAGTTGTTGCAATAAAAGCCAACAAACTGAGTTGGGAGAGATTAAGGTAAATTAGGAAACTGTAATTCTAATTGCTAGTGCTTTGAGCAAATAACCCCTTTCCTGCTTTTTTTTGTTCTTATTATTGGGAGCGTTTTTGTCTTTAACTTTATTTTGTGGTTGACTTGAGGTGAACAGTCACTTTTAGCTCCTGTCCCATCCATAGCACACTTTTTAGGGTAAATGTCAAACCTAAAAATTAATAGTTGTGTTATTAATATAAAATTAGATTATTGACCATTTTTTTATTTTGAACTTTCCCTTACTCTACCTTCTGTCCCTTTTTCTATGCATCTGGCATTGGGAAATAGTTTACCAAATGCTTAGCATAAGTGTAAATCATTTTAAAATGAATCATATTATTAGTAAATATGTGCTTTCCTCATACAGGTCAAGCCAACAGATTTGCAGAACTTTGCTCTCCCCCCTGGCTGCAAATCCCCCCCATCTCTCCACTACTGTTGTGCTTGGATACCGATGATTTTGCCTGGGTTCGATTTGCCATTGCTCAGTGAATCTTGTTCAGAATTTAGCAAACCTAAATTCAGAAATGAATCCCATTGAAGTCTGCAGGGAAAGGGCAAAACTTAAATTATGGCTACTTTTAGGGCCAATAGGCAAACTACTGTCAAACAAAATGCATAGAAGGCTGGGCACTGTCATGGGGCATATGCATCAATGCAAAAATGATGTACAAACATACCATACAACAGGGAGAGGGTCTTATTATGTGGCTTTAGGAGGGAAACACTGAAAATACACAAATCCTTTAAATAACATGCTTAGGGGAAACGTCAACAGCTCAACTGCCAAAGCAGTTTTTTACAATTTTTGTTTAAAAAATAATTTACAATAATTATTGGTTTATTGCTGCAGTACTTTCTGTTTCTAGGGAACTGACACTCATAAACACTCATTGTGCAGCGCTATTTGCTGACCATTTTTATTCCTGGAATTGACATATCTTGCCTTTCAAGAATGAGCAGTTGAAAAATAAAGCCTTTCTAGAGAATGAGTGTAGTGAGGGTGGACGTGCTGTTTTTTTTGTGAATAGAAATTTCAGCAGTTCCTTACAAACAATTATTCGTATTCAAGTTCTCACATACAGTATTTGCAGGGAGGCATGTTCAAACAAAGCAAAGGTGATGTGAAACATGCTATAAATAAAAGCACCTTCAGTTCAATTTTAGCCCTGTGTTTATTTTTTGATAAAAATTTGAGGCTGTATTCAGTATTTTATATGTAGTTATAAATGGTGGGGGTGCTTTCCCATTTAAATGATTTGTCCCATTTAAAAAGGTTGTTTAAAGAGCCATGTCATTATTGTATCTCCCTTTTACAAATGTGGCTGTCCCACCACGTTTATACTTATCAGTGCAATTTTATCTGTGGAGAAAGCATAAAAATCAAACAAGCTTTTAAAACCTATTTACTTATGGTTGGTCCAAGATGTCTGCTATACCTTTAGACTGATTATCATCTCACATTTGTGGGCGCTTTTGGTAAAAAAAAAAAAAAGCATGCTGACTTGACCTGACTATTATCATGAAGTTATTATTTTCTTAATCCTCTGTGTAGCACACTCCCACAGGAGCTGCTAGTTTGGTAATCCCTCTGAAGCTTGATTTCTTTCACCAAGCCTAAGTGGTGGAATACCTCTACCACTCCGACACACTCTTATGACAAAACAAACCACACCAGGTTAAATTGACCCAGAGTATATTATGAGTTAAATTCGGGCAAAGGTAAAGTTATACAAGTTTGCAATAATGAACTAATAACACACCACAATATTGTCAAATAATAAACCTGACTTTTGGGAATAACACTAATGGTAAATGGGCCTAGATTCACTACAAGGCACATACACATAGACATAAACATAGACAAGACAGCAAAGCAAAAGGAAAAAAATATAGAAATATAAATTCAAGCGGCTAGGCTGTCCCTAAGACTGTAATGTGGAACTGTCAAGCCCAAATTTGCCTGCATGGCTTTGTTGGGAGAAATAAAGCAATTCCCAATAATATAAATGGTGTGACAAATATCAGTATTGTTAGACAAGTTGAAATAGTCTCCAGATATTTACTTTTGCTAGCTTAGTTGGGGCAGTTTCTGGTGGTATTTACCTCTTTTATACATTAAAGATATTATTGAGGATAATGCACTAGGCCTGTGCGCCCTCTGTTTGTTTTGTGATTTCAGTAGGGACTGGTACCCTGCCTGTTAGGGACAGCACTACCGTTTTTCCCCAAAAATAAGATGCTGACATATATGTTTTTTCCTTATTTTCAGGGGATGTCTTATTTTTATTAAGTATGGTACAACAATCTACATTTATTCAAATACAGTTAAGTCGTCTTCTTCTTCTGGAAAATCGCCATAACTCTCCAAACTCGGAATTCCATCCTGAATTTCTTGCGATTTCCTTTAGAACTGTTGGCCCCAATCTTTCATGTCGAGCAATAGAGCTCTCATTAAATGAGCAGCTCTTATCCATGTAATCTGCTCAGAGTGCATTGGCAACAACACTGTCAGTGATTTTATCCCATGAATTCTTCACCCAAATTACGACCTCTTGCAGGCTAGATTTCACAAAGTTTCCACGCTGATTACTTGTCATTCTATTTTGAATGTAGTAGTTAATATCCATATGCAAATGGTCTTTGAATGGCTTGTTTATTGCAATATCAAGAGTCTTCAGATGGCCAGTCATTCCTGCAGGAATCATTATTTGTTCTATTCTTCTCTCTGCAAGGAAGTTCTTCATGTCTTTAGCACTGTGAGTGCTGGCTGAATCCCAGACTAGCAGACCTCTTTGGCCACCTTGCAAAACAAGTGGCAGCATTAAATCAAGCCACTTCCTTATAACTGCTTGTGTGCACCAGGCTTTTTCGGTTTCAAGAACATAAATGCCGGAAACACGTTCAATCATATCTTTCTTGCCCTCAGTGATGATAACAGGTGTGGCTTTCATTCCCTCCAGACGAATTGCCAAAATAGAGGTAACACATGAACTTTCATGACCAGTGGAGGGAACGTAGATTGAGGAGGCAACCCTCTGTTCAATTGTCGTTTGGGCTCCTTGAACCATAAACACTGCAGTTTCATCCATAGCAATCATGTTGCAAAGTTGGTATTTAGTAAAATCTATGCCATCAACAAAGGACTTGAATGCAAGTGCTCGCTTAATAACTTCAGCATCTTCCAACTTAAACAGTGTTGTTGATTTTCTGAGAGACAGTTCATATCGCTAAAGGAAGCCATCAAGCCAGTGTTGTGATACTTTGAATTCTGGGGATATGTCGAATTGTGGTGCCACTGCAAGTAAAATGTTTGAATATCAGCCTGTCAGCAACCCATTCACTGAGCATGTCTTCCAGCTCAATAAATAAAGGTTACAGACCTGAACCACACTTGCGCTTTTCACTTGAGCATTTCCTCTATCCACCTGTAGACTGAGGTTATCGTATTCTGCCTGACATTTTTGGACCATTCGGATATCCGACGACTTTTCTTTGCAGATAGCCATAAGATTCTTGCCCTGGGAGTCCGCCACAATTCCTTTCTTGTATTCAACAGAATAACTCTTTCTTTTTGCACTCATCTTGTCTAATTGTACAGATACTCAGGGAAAGCAGAGATAGGCCAGCAAAGCTCATGTGTAAGGGCTGGCTTATTTATCAGGGATCCAGTGAGAACTGGGTCCAATCTGCACAGTGGAGCTGGGGGTGATCTCTCTGGGCTCAGTAGCAGACTGCTTGCTGAAACATTTCCCCTATCCCCTGGTGCTTGTGTGGGGTGAGAGAGATCCACAGACTGTTGCTGGTCAGTGCTGGGGAGCAGCTTTACTTCTTCCCCTGAGGACACACAATACAGAGCCTCCTGCTCATCACTTCACTGATGAGACTTTTACTGTCACTTTCACAGACGGCCGGTACCTGACAGGGGGAGCTGACCTTGTTGATGGGGCTGCCCGCACCTCTCTGGTCACCTTCGAGACGGCAGCTGTAACGATGGGGCAGATGAGAGGGGCTGCCCAACTTCTTTACCGCTCTGCACCAGTATGCTACATAGCCGCGCCTATCACTATGGGTCTTCTTTACTGTTCCGTGCCGGTACGCATAGATACGCCTATCACTATGTCTTATTTTCAGGGTATGGCTTACAGTGGTGTGAAAAAGTGTTTGCCCCCTTCCTCATTTCCTGTTCCTTTGCATGTTTGTCACACTTAAGTGTTTCGGAACATCAAACCAATTTAAACAATAGTCAAGGACAACACAAGTAAACACAAAATGCAATTTGTAAATGAAGGTGTTTATTATTAAAGGTGAAAAAAAATCCAAACCATCATGGCCCTGTGTGAAAAAGTGATTGCCCCCCTTGTTAAAACATACTATAACTGTGGTTGTCCACACCTGAGTTCAATTTCTCTAGCCACACCCAGGCCTGATTATTGCCACACCTGTTCACAATCAAGGCATCACTTAAATAGGAGCTGCTTGACACAGTAAGGTCCACCAGAAGATCCTTAAAAGCTACACATCATGCCGAGACCCAAAGAAATTCAGGAACAATTGAGAAAGAAAGTAATTGAGATCTATCAGTCTGGAAAGGGTTATAAAGCCATTTCCAAAGCTTTGGGAATCCAGCGAACCACAGTGAGAGCCATTATCCACAAATGGCGAAGACATGGAACAGTGGTGAACCTTCCCAGGAGTGGCCGGCTGCCCAAAATTACCCCAAGAGCGCAGCGACGACTCATCCAAGAGGTCACAAAAGACCCCACAACAACGTCCAAGGAACTGCAGGCCTCACTTGCCTCAGTTAAGGTCAGCGTTCATGCCTCCACCATCAGGAAAAGACTGGGCAAAAATGGCCTGCATGGCAGAGTTCCAAGGAGAAAACCACTGCTGAGCAAAAAGAACATCAAAGCTCATCTCAATTTCTCCACAACACATCTTGATGATCCCCAAGACTTTTGGGACAACATTCTGTGGACCGATGAGACAAAAGTGGAACTCTTTGGAAGGTGTGTGTCCAAGTATATCTGGCGTAGAAGGAACACTGCATTTCATAAAAAGAACATTATACCAACAGTAAAATATGGTGGTGGTAGTGTGATGGTCTGGGGCTGTTTTGCTGCTTCAGGACCTGGAAGACTTGCTGTGATAAAAGGAACTATGAATTCTGCTGTCTACCAAGAGATCCTGAAGGAGAATGTCCGACCATCTGTTCGTGTACTCAAGCTGAAACGAACTTGGGTTCTGCAGCAGGACAATGATCCTAAACACACCAGCAAGTCCACCACCGAATGGCTGAAGAAAAACAAAATGAAGACTTTGGAGTGGCCTAGCCAAAGTCCTGACCTGAATCCTATTGAGATGTTGTGGTATGACCTTAAAAAGGCCGTTCATGCTCGAAAACCCTCTAATGTAACTGAATTAGGACAATTCTGCAAAGATGAGTGGGCCAAAATTCCTCCAGGACGCTGTAAAAGCCTCATTGCACATTATCGCAAACGCTTGGTTGCAGTTGTTGCTGCTAAGGGTGGCCCAACCAGTTATTAGGTTTAGGGGGCAATCACTTTTTCACACAGGGCCATGATGGTTTGGATTTTTTTCACCTTTAATAATAAACACCTTCATTTACAAATTGCATTTTGTGTTTACTTGTGTTGTCCTTGACTATTGTTTAAATTGGTTTGATGTTCCGAAACACTTAAGTGTGACAAACATGCAAAGGAACAGGAAATTAGGAAGGGGGCAAACACTTTTTCACACCACTGTATATTGAGCAAATGCTTAGAAATCCTGCTACAGATTATTTTATGGGTATATCTTATTTTTGGGTAGCTGCAAGGAAAGGTTCCTGACAAGGAAGGAAAGCATAGGATTCTCAACCTCTCTGGACACCAGCCTGTTGGGCACAAGACTGTCAGATTGCATTATTCCCCTCGACTACAGTCTGCTCTCTACACGCTGTTGGAACTGTGACTGTTCCTGGTTGGTTTGCCTCCCACCAGGTTATATGTGAACTGTCTCTGCATTCAGTCAATACAAGTTCTTTCACTGCACTGGGAATGAGTGTGTTAATCTACTGCACCACACCTACAAGTGGGACTTTGGCCTCTAGTGTGTGTAGGTGTGTGAGAAAGTGCAGTGGGAGCTGGGAAGGGGAAGGGAAGAGTAAAGATGTAATTTTGTAGGTGGTTGTTGAGGGAAGCGGATGATGGGGAAGGGAGTTCTGCACTTACAGTTCAACTAGCACCTAGCTATATCTGTTTTTGTAAAGCTTTAATTAAATAAGATTAAACATAAATACGTCCTGTTATAAGAAGGCAATACTGTATCTCACAGTACTTTAAAGGGGGGCTTTTAGGTTATTTTTTTACCACATCACTGTGACATTAATGGTTGTACTGTGCCCCTAGACTTAAGATGGCCATACATTATACAATTTTCTTAATCAATGTCTTTAGATTTACCTTCAACTATGGTAAATTAGGGCAGCACAGTGGTGTAGTGGTTAGCACTCTCACCTAGCAGTAAAAAGGGGTGCTGGTTCAAATCCCAACCACAACACTACCTGCCTGGAGTTTGCATGTTCTCCCTGTGCCTGTGTGGGTTTCTTTCGGGTACTCCGGTTTCCTCCCACACTCCAAAGACATGCAGGTAGGTTAATTGGCTTCTGTCCAAAATTGGCCCTAGTATATGGATGGGGACCTTGGATTGTGGGCTCCTTGAGGGTAGGGACCAATGTGAGTGTGCAATGTAGAATGTACAGGGATAGGGACGATTGTAGAAACTCACTCAGGTTGAACTGGATGGACTGGTGTCTTTATTCAACCTTACTAACTATGTAACTATGTAGTGCGAGAGCCTGCCTGATTGCATTCAAATTAAAAGGGTTTAGGTTTGACCTCATATTATATGGTTTTGGTAAATTTAAGGGAACATTGTGCAAGAAAATTGTATAATGTATGACCAGCCTTACAATCTTTATACTATAGAGCTAATAAAGCCATTTCCTGTAATTAAAGAAGCCTGAAGCAGCTGTAAGCAAGTAATTGGTAATTATTTTCTTTGTAAAATCATGGCTTTATCTACACTATACACCAGAGGTTCTGGGGGCTAAAAAAGGCACAAATAAATGATTTGGATGACTCTACCCTTCAAAAGGCAGCGACCGAGCACCTTGTGTTGGAGTTTTTTGTGCTGGAACAGGGAACATGTAAATACTTTTTAGGATAGTAAGGCTGTATCTATTATTACCTGAATGTTGCAACAATTGCCCATTTGTTGCCCATGTATTGGCACAGTTGTTGCCTGCCTATGGTCACTGTCTGTGTTTGTTAATTATATTGCCACATATTATCCTGAAATGGCCAGTCACTGTCAAACCACCTCCCTAAAACAGGTATGTCAACCCCTCCTTAAATACAGCACTTTGTTGCTTGTTTCAATACCTACCACTGCGGAGTCCCAGTGCTCAAGGGAATCCCAAAGGTTCCTAGTTATGGCAGTTGCAGAGGTCAATAATTATAAAGGAATTGCAGGACTGCATCAAAAGGCTTTTGTAAGTTGGTGATAAATACACATTAAACAGGCAAGGTGGGGGTCTTGTGAACTCTTGTTTCTATAAAAATGTCTACGGTTTCAAGTGTCATTCTCAACCATGTGATCAGGTATTGTCCCTTAGTGACCTCAACTAATCAGCCTAGAGGTCACTGCTTTTGTTTGCATTATCAGCCAAATTATATGAGTCATCTCACGTCTTAGCGCTAAAACTCTCCCCTTGTGAAGTAAACCATTTGTGGTCAAGTACAGATCAATAGGTCATCATTCTAGTAGCCAGCTTGCAACTTTTAAGTAGCTCGTGCCACGCCAGCTCTATGGGAATTTGATACTGACAGTCTCAAACTGCTGACTAATCTCATGAACACTAGCTAGAGATAATTTAGGAAAGACTCAGAATTGCCAGATTCACACTGACTCAGCCTTCATTGTCAATACAGCATTGTATATTTATGGTCAATGGATTTCTGGGAATGGCCAGAAAGAAATGAAATAACTCACTTTCCTTCTGATGCGTGGGAGATGCAATCATTGATCTGGCCTAATTACAAACCTAGGTTGCTGTGAGCAAATTAAGCAGATGTCTTAAGTACTGAGTCAGTGTTAGGGTGGTGAAACGTTTCACACATGTTCTTTATTTCCCCAGATATTTGGTTGGACAAGTCATTCTTACAAAATGAGTACGTGTGAGATGAATAATGTGATTTAACTGGTTTCACAATGAGTACAGAACATCTCTAATAATCTAAAGGCAGATAAAAAAAGGCTCCCTTAAATTTCACAATCATTAACAGGTACATTTTTTGAAAGGAAGCGTTGCACCAGAAAACAAGAATATTAACTTCTAATTCATAGGCTTAGATAGTATGACATTCAATGAACATGAAATCACAGGCCCCTATATAGTGTTCTATGCAGAGGCACATTGGGTTATGTAATATTCAAAATAATAGCAATAATAAAAATATAATTTACATAATGATTTATACTAAGCAGTAGTGCATAAAACCAGGGTGGGATGCCAGATAAGCATACCTAGCATTTTTATGCCTGGTCTGCCCTAACAATATTATCACCAGGGCATATTTTGTCTCACAATGCAGAGATTTCTGCTTATGTAGGGAAAAAAATATCCCTAATGGGACCTGTCAAAGTGTCACATATTAAGGTAGATAGGTCCTTTTTTATGATTGTCAAAAAATAGGTCCTCTTTATCATCAGAATAATGTTTTTGCAAAGTTGCTAGTAATATCTGGTCTTCGCTAGAGCTGCTGATGGTTCAGATGTGCATACAGCACCTGGGTGTGTACCCCCAAGACAAACTATATACAGAGTATGCATACAATGCCTACAGATTGCCTGGATGGTGACAGGACCAAAATATAGTACTAAATGATAAGTCGTAGGTCAGGTCAGGACAGGCTAATAGCTCAACTTTGAGATGTTCTCTCTCTTCTTGTCCAGACACCAGTTGTCAGGTGCAAGTGATTGAAACACCGGATGATTTCTATTGTAAAGCGCTGCGCAAACTGTTGGCACTTCATAAATCCTGTATAATAATAATAATGATTGCATTTATGGCTGTATTGATTGTAAAACTTGACATGCAGCATATTTGAAAAATGCTGCACTTGAATTGAACTGAGATGCAGAATATACAGTATCAAATAGTAATGTCAATTTGATATTTATTATGCATTAAAGTGTCTGTAACCCCCAAAAAATACATTGATCCTGTTCCTTTAAAGCATGTTATACAGCAACAGTGCTTGTGCTGTGTAATTTATCCCTTTCTTTCATTTAAAATACCTGGTTGATTCTGCCTGGTGCTGCCCTCCCCCCTGTAAACTGACAACGTTTATCATGGCTGCTGAGCCCCTCATTACATGGCCAGTTTTGTTTCCTCCCTGTCAGCCACTGTTTTTCCTTGCTCCCTCTCTGCCTGTCAGCTCCGATCTGCTCCCCAATCCTCCCCTCCTGCTGCTAAAATAACTATGTGATATTGCTACAATCCACTGTTTTTTTTTTTGTAAAGTCTTTTTTTATTGAATTTTCGGTGTCATACACAATCCACTGTTTTACATTAAATGATGTGCCCCAGTGTATGTGTTTTTAAAAAAAAAATATGCCCCTTATATACAGTGGTGTGAAAAAGTGTTTGCCCCCTTCCTCATTTCCTGTTCCTTTGCATGTTTGTCACACTTAAGTGTTTCGGAACATCAAACCAATTTAAACAATAGTCAGGGACAACACAAGTAAACACAAAATGCAATTTGTAAATGAAGGTGTTTATTATTAAAGGTGAAAAAAAATCCAAACCATCATGGCCCTGTGTGAAAAAGTGATTGCCCCCCTTGTTAAAACATACTATAACTGTGGTTGTCCACACCTGAGTTCAATTTCTCTAGCCACACCCAGGCCTGATTATTGCCACACCTGTTCACAATCAAGGCATCACTTAAATAGGAGCTGCTTGACACAGTAATGCCCCGTACACACGAGCGGACTTTTCAACATCCAAAGTCGGTCAGACCGAGTCCGTCAGACTATCCGATCGTGTGTGGGCTGCAACGGACTTTAGCTTCGCAAAAGTCTGACGGACTTTAGAAATGAAGCATGCTTCAAATTTTCCCGACGGAACTCCGCCGGACCCGGTCCCCTTCGAAAAATTCGCTCGTGTGTGTGCTACTCCGACGGACTAAAACCGACGCTAGGGCAGCTATTGGCTACTGTCTATGAACTTCCTACGTCGAATCCAGTCGTACGTCATCACGTTCGACTCCGTCGGAGTTTGGTGTGATGGTGTGTGGTCAAGTCCGTTCGGTCGAAAAGTCCGCCAGAACTCCGCCAGAACTCCGTCGGAACTCCGTCGGAACTCCTTTGGAGGTCTGTCAGACTTAATCCCTCTCGTGTGTACGGGGCTTTAGGTCCACCAGAAGATCCTTAAAAGCTACACATCATGCCGAGACCCAAAGAAATTCAGGAACAATTGAGAAAGAAAGTAATTGAGATCTATCAGTCTGGAAAGGGTTATAAAGCCATTTCCAAAGCTTTGGGAATCCAGCGAACCACAGTGAGAGCCATTATCCACAAATGGCGAAGACATGGAACAGTGGTGAACCTTCCCAGGAGTGGCCGGCCGCCCAAAATTACCCCAAGAGCGCAGCGACGACTCATCCAAGAGGTCACAAAAGACCCCACAACAACGTCCAAGGAACTGCAGGCCTCACTTGCCTCAGTTAAAGTCAGCGTTCATGCCTCCACCATCAGGAAAAGACTGGGCAAAAATGGCCTGCATGGCAGAGTTCCAAGGAGAAAACCACTGCTGAGCAAAAAGAACATCAAAGCTCGTCTCAATTTCTCCACAACACATCTTGATGATCCCCAAGACTTTTGGGACAACATTCTGTGGACCGATGAGACAAAAGTGGAACTCTTTGGAAGGTGTGTGTCCAAGTATATCTGGCGTAGAAGGAACACTGCATTTCAGAAAAAGAACATTATACCAACAGTAAAATATGGTGGTGGTAGTGTGATGGTCTGGGGCTGTTTTGCTGCTTCAGGACCTGGAAGACTTGCCGTGATAAAAGGAACTATGAATTCTGCTGTCTACCAAGAGATCCTGAAGGAGAATGTCCGACCATCTGTTCGTGTACTCAAGCTGAAACGAACTTGGGTTCTGCAGCAGGACAATGATCCTAAACACACCAGCAAGTCCACCACCGAATGGCTGAAGAAAAACAAAATGAAGACTTTGGAGTGGCCTAGCCAAAGTCCTGACCTGAATCCTATTGAGATGTTGTGGTATGACCTTAAAAAGGCCGTTCATGCTCGAAAACCCTCTAATGTAACTGAATTAGGACAATTCTGCAAAGATGAGTGGGCCAAAATTCCTCCAGGACGCTGTAAAAGCCTCATTGCACGTTATCGCAAACGCTTGGTTGCAGTTGTTGCTGCTAAGGGTGGCCCAACCAGTTATTAGGTTTAGGGGGCAATCACTTTTTCACACAGGGCCATGATGGTTTGGATTTTTTTTCACCTTTAATAATAAACACCTTCATTTACAAATTGCATTTTGTGTTTACTTGTGTTGTCCTTGACTATTGTTTAAATTGGTTTGATGTTCCGAAACACTTAAGTGTGACAAACATGCAAAGGAACAGGAAATGAGGAAGGGGGCAAACACTTTTTCACACCACTGTAAGCCATACCCTGAAAATAAGACATAGTGATAGGCGTATCTATGCGTACCGGCACGGAACAGTAAAGAAGACCCATAGTGATAGGCGCGGCTATGTAGCATACTGGTGCAGAGCGGTAAAGAAGTTGGGCAGCCCCTCTCATCTGCCCCATCGTTACAGCTGCCGTCTCGAAGGTGACCAGAGAGGTGCGGGCAGCCCCATCAACAAGGTCAGCTCCCCCTGTCAGGTACCGGCCGTCTGTGAAAGTGACAGTAAAAGTCTCCTCAGTGAAGTGATGAGCAGGAGGCTCTGTATTGTGTGTCCTCAGGGGAAGAAGTAAAGCTGCTCCCCAGCACTGACCAGCAACAGTCTGTGGATCTCTCTCACCCCACACAAGCACCAGGGGATAGGGGAAATGTTTCAGCAAGCAGTCTGCTACTGAGCCCAGAGAGATCACCCCCAGCTCCACTGTGCAGATTGGACCCAGTTCTCACTGGATCCCTGATAAATAAGCCAGCCCTTACACATGTTCCGAAACACTTAAGTGTGACAAACATGCAAAGGAACAGGAAATGAGGAAGGGGGCAAACACTTTTTCACACCACTGTACCTTATTTCAGAGCGTCACTCAGGTGACAGACTGCCTCTATCCTCCCCTCCTCCCGGCTGATCTCAGCAGGGGAATTCCAAGCCCCTCCCATTGTAGTTATCAGACGGGGGGGAGGAGAGCCGCGAGCAGCCACGTAAGCGCTATGAAATAAGGTATACAGGGGCATATTTTTTTTTAAAGCACATACACTGGGCACATCATTTAATGTAAGAGTGAATTGCAGCAATATCACACAGTGGCTTTACAGCCACTTTAATTAGCATAATTACCAACTCTAACAAGACCTGTTTAAAGTGGAACTTAAAACCAAGTTAAATGCACAGTTAAACTGCATATGGTATATGTGACAAAGTATATGTGAAATGGTTTTCCTGCCAAAGGCATTTGCAATTTTCATTTTGATAGTCTTGTGATCAAGGCACCCCTGCCCCATCAGTATTACTAGTTCAGTGAGTTCACTTTTCTCCACTGCAGTTCAGTCATACGCTCACAGCTAATTGGACAATACCATCACACTAATGAGACCATCACTCTGCTGTAGCCTATACAACTTCGTGCAGCACTGTGTAATGCAGGAGAGGCTGAATGGCCCACAATACTGCCCCCTTTACCGCTGTGCTGTACAGGGTTTAAAAGGAAGCTAATATAGGACATATTTAGCTGATACTAGCTTTTAATTTTTTTTACAATGTAAGTACATTTATTGATTTGTAAGGAATATGTAAATAGGTTTACAGTGGGTTTCTTTTATATCTCTTAAGAGGGTGCTGAGGTGAAGAGCTCCACAAGCTAACAGTAAAGCTACGTTTACACTTACGGCAGACCTTGCTGCCCTTCTGAAAAGTGATTCTCTCTTGAGAAGCATTTAACAGGTGGTTACCGCCTGTTTTAACCTTGTAATGCCTGCACTGCAACTGCACGCGTTGCACAAGGTTTACACGGCGGTTTATAATCCCATCCAGATGTTTTTGTGGTTTAAGGGATGGGGGATGGTAAAACCACAGTTCAAACACCTATTTTTACTGCTCCTTAACCGCATGTGTAAACAAGCACTTAGTCCAGTATAAATGTTTTAGTCTTGGTAAAAAATCTGAAGGTACATCCCACGCTTTCAGTGACTCACAACTCACCCTTCATCATTGTTTGTGTACAGGCAGTAATAGAAGAAATAGAAGAAACAGGCAGTAATAGAAGGAACACTAGATAATAAAAATAATTTAGGATTAGGATAAAAGGGTGTCCATTCAGCAGCCTTTTTTTATGTCTTGGTAGAGAGAGAGGCACAACTATATAACCCAACTATTTAACCCAAATGAATAGGCTGTATGTCAATTTTCAGTTTAATGTACTGTAGACATACAATTAAAAGCTATTTCTCTACATTAATCCTTACACACTTTGTGTTTACATCCAAATGTGATTAAAATATTCAAATGAGTGGTAAATCAATATCCCATTTGTGAAAAGATTTTCTAACTGAAAAAAACTGCAAATATCATATAGCCGCAATATTATGCAATAAAATGTGACTCACAAGTAGGGATGAGCCAAACTCTCCCCCCCCCCCCCCCCCGGTTCGGTTCACACCAGAACCTTCGAACGGACCTAAAATTCGTACGAACTTTAGAACCCTATTAAAGTCTGTGGGACTCGAACGTTCTAAATCAAAAGTGCTAATTTTAAAGGCTAATATGCAAGATATGCAACAGACAACACCAGCAGTAAGGGGTATCTTCAGGTGTATACTGTGCTGGAGGCACAAAACACCCACTTTAACTCCTGCAGATGCCTGTATTAGAGAACACCAGCGATAAAGGGTAGACACAGGTGTATACTGTGCTGTGCTGGAGGCACACAATACCCACTAACTCCTGCAGATGCCTGTATTATAGAACACCAGCAATAAAGGGTAGATACAGGTGTATATTGTGCTGAAGGCACACAACACCCACTAACTCCTGCAGATGCCTTTATTATAGAACACCAGCAATAAAGGGTAGATACAGGTGTATACTGTGCTGGAGGCACACAACACCCACTAACTCCTGCAGATGCCTTAATTAGAGAAAACAGCAATAAAGGGTAGATACAAGTGTATACTGTGCTGGAGGCACACAACACTAACTTTAAGATGACTGAGAAAAAAACACACTGTCCCTGCCTATCCAACTCTTTCCCTGCACGCCGGAACACACTACACAAGGCCGTCGTGCTGGCAACCTTATATAGTGTGGGGCGTGTACTAAACCCCCTGAGCTATAATTGCCTGTGGTCAATTATGGCTCTCCTCGCTGCCGGCGCTGTGATTGGCCAATCCTGAGCCAGCAATGCACTGCGATGGCATAGTGCATCGTGGACCGTTCGTGCCACACAATTTTGGTGCGAATGGTCCACAAAGTTCTGAATTCGACGAACGGCTGATGTTCGAGTCGAACATGCATTCAAGTCGAACACCGAGCTCATCCCTACTCACAAGTCATCCTGAATCCCGATGATGCTAATACAGAGAAATGCAGGTCGAATCGCTTAGGCATCCGTGGACCGCAGGTGATGTCACATCCGTTTCGCCAGTAAAACGCACGCTGCATTTGGGTAAGACAGAGGGCCTTTGTCTGAACAATCAGATGGCTGTGTATGGATTAAAGTGATTGTAAAGTTCTGTTTAGTTTAAAAAAAAAAAAATAACAAACGTCATACTTACCTCCACTGTGCAGCTCGTTTTGCATAGAGTGGCCCCAAACATCATCTTCTGGGGTACCTCGTCGGCTCTCTTGGCTCCTCCCCACATCAGATAACCCCCTAGGAGAGGCGCTCTCCCAGGAGGTTACCTTGCAGGTGCTCCCGAGTCCAGTATTCGGCGTCCTTAACTGCTGAATGTATGACTTGGCCCCGGTGCCCGCATCATTGGATTTGATTGACAGCAGCGGGAGCCAATGGCTGCGCTGCTATCAATCTATCCAATCAAGAGCCAAGAACCCTGGGCAGAGGAAGGGGGGGGGGGGCTGGAGGCCCCGGTCACTGACAGGTGTTTTTTCACCTTAATGCATAGGACATAGGATGCATCAAGGTGAAAAAGCACAAGGGTTTAGAAGTGCTGATCGAGCTGGTGCCGGTCTGGGCACTCTAATGTATAAGCACATTAACTGTGGGAAGGGTTTTTAAAGGGTTTCATAAACTGTGTTGCACGATTACCTTGTCATTTCCTTTGTGAGTGATTTGTGCACATCCATTGAGGGGAGAACATACCTGTGGGATGGTCCAGTGGGTCTCAGGGCTCTGGTGAGTGCTATAGTATCATCACTGGCGGTGGAGCACTTTTCTTTTGAGCTTTGTTTTATATCACGTCACTAAACAACACGGTGGTTGGGATGAAGTTGAATAAGTGCAATTACATAAATCCTTGTGTTGAAAGAGTCTGAGAAGGAATCTTTCTTTTCTTTTTTCTGTAGTATACATTTTTTTTTCACTCATACAGTATGATATTTGCAGTTTTTTGAGTTAGAAAATATTTCCTAACTATATTGATATTGATTTACCACTAATTGAATGTTTTAATCACATTTGGATGTAAACTCAAAGTATGTAAGGATTAATGTAGAGAAATAGTGCCTACTTTACTTTTTACGGTTTTAGAAATAGAGTGTTTTACATTTAAAGGGGCAGCTGTCACAATCTTTAATATGGCGCCATTTATATCAGGTTAAACTACTATTAAAAGCTTATTTCTGATTGGTTACTTTGGGTTTCTGGACATTGTCTTTTTAATGTCCTTTTTTAATAAAATCAATTGGTATCAAATTGTGTTTAAGTTAGTCTAACATAGCTCTACCGCATTCCTGTAGGTAAAGATACATACATTTTATGGAGAGACTTCTTGAACACAGAAGTGGCGTAATAAGCTTATGTCTCTGTATATCTGAACATGTGCTGAATGCTCGTATTATTCTTCCACCCTATCGCTTAAGCCATCTGTCTCAGTGAAGCATATATTTAAACCCAAAACCAGCAATAGGTAACTAAATACATCCAGTCTGACATTAGTTCCACTCTGATGATTCCTCGTTTCCCATATTGATTTGTACAAAAAGACATTCCATTCTGCACTCAGCTGATAAATATGTCTACTGTATGTATAAGATCTATTACCTTGTTTGCCAGACTAATCATTACATACTGATAACCCACTCATTGACTGAAATACTAATATCAGGTGCTCACTTTGTAACACATTAAGTATTCCAGGTTTTTCTAAACTGACACACTAATGTAGGAAGTCTGTGGGCCCAGATTTCCTTGTTAAATGTATATTCAATTTCTGTCTGTTCAATTTATTTTATCGCTTCTCATGCCACATTGAGTATATAACTGATCTGAACATTCATAAATTCATAACCATCCAAAGCCTGCAAAAAATGTGGAACGGCTCTCACAAGACAGGGAGGTGGGGTCACCTGGGTAATTGTAGTAGTGAATGAGTATGGTTCCATCTAGATAGCAGAAGTAGCAATCTATTCATGTGTGTTCATCTTCCAATAATATTGAATTACTGGAATGCTTTCAAAATATATTCAGCCTTTCTTTATATGTAGCGTTTAAAGAATAACTCCCATTTAATAATTTTCCTAGCTAATTTGATATTAGAACTCAGGGCAGCAAAATGATACGTTTTGTAGGTAGCATTTGTTGCGTACATTATTATAATCTTCCTGCTGAATTAGCCAAAATTCAAGGCATGCATGCCCCTCTCGATACCAACTGGCTCAATAAAAGTTGATGGTTCAGTCAACACCTGTTGAAGGAGCCAAGTGGAAAATTGTCGGCCAAACCGTGACTGCATCCAATCAGATGCCGCCACTGTCCGGGTTTACAATAGCAGGGAGAGGTAGTTTGTCCACCCATTAGACATCCTTCATTTAGCCCGCAGGTTGAACAAAAAACTTCTATGCGAGTATGGCCAGCTTAAACACAATGTAACTCAGTCTACCCAAAAGACCACAAGGCTGCTAAATGCAAATATTAGTTATATCCAGATCAGACAATCATTTTCTCTTGTAAATAGTTTTTATTGAAAGGTTTTCACAAAAAAATATACAGTACAATGATAAACAGTCATTAATGACTCTCCCAAACTATCTCAACATTACATAACGTAGTACAATCAGACAATAGGAGGAAGTAGAGAGCTTGGTTATGAACATACTGCAAAACAAAAAGAAACATAACAGTAAACAAAACAATAGGGAACAGGGAATGGTTGGTCTGATACATGTCCGAAAGGAAAGACCCATATGAATACAAATGTAGATCACAGTAAGGAGTGTTACAGTATATCAAGAATAATTAAACTCTAGGGTGAAGAAAAACAAAGGAAGAAGATTTTACGGCAGGTGAGTACTCTTATACCAAGTGTTCCAAATTCGCCAATGATTATCAAACTGAATTTTTTTCCCCATTCTGAGGGCCAGGACTAGCTCATAAGAATAGTGTAGGGAGGTGGTCGACCATACCTCAGAAACATTGGGGGCTTGGTCATTCTTCCAGAATCTCGCTATCAGTGACCTAGCCACCAGGAGGATGTGGGAGACAACAATCCTAAAGTTAGGCGGGTATCTCTCAATACCTAGGTTAAGGACTGCTAGACCTGGTTCAGGGGTAGAGAGGAGACCTGTAATATCAGAGATAGCTCTAAAAATAGTATTCCAAAAGCTCCGGAGATGTTTACAGGACCAGAACATATGAAGTAGATTACCAACCTCTCCACAATTCCTCCAGCACAGGGGGGAGGACTCGGCCAGGCCAAATTTAGAGATCCTAAAAGGAGTAAGGTACCACCTTAGGGCAATCTTCTGGGCTAGTTCCCAGTGCCCAACGCACCTGGAGGCCTTGTAGTTAGCTTTGAATGCCTGACTCCATTGCGCCTCAGAAAAGGCGCAACCTAAGTCCTCCTCCCAGCGCAGGAAGGGACGAGATTTGCTAAAAACACGTTTTTGTTGTAGGAAATTGTAAAATAGAGAAATTCCTTTAGGTAAAGGGGGGTTAGCATTGAGAAACTGCCAGAGAGGCTCGGCTACCGAAACACTAGTGACTCCACCACCTCGGAGCAAATGGGCTATTTGATAGTGTTTGTATATGTCTGAGGGCTTTAATTGGAATTGTGTCCGCAGGGATTGGTATGGGATCATGGAGGGGCCCTGGAAAAGATCCTGCAATGACTGCAGCCCCTTCTTGGTCCAGTCTTTAACAGAGAAATCGGGAATTAAGGATTCTAAGGACACTAGGGGAATGGGCAGGGGGACCAATTTATCGGACTGAGGTGTGGACCTAAGAAGATCTCGCCAGGCTTGCAAGGAAGCCCGAACTGTGTGAGGGAGGGACTGGAGAGGCCAGGGCTTAATCGAATCAGTGAGAAGAAGAAGTTTTAGATCGCGGGTGGGGGTAAGGGCTCGTTCGAGGCAGCACCACTTCGGTTCTGTGGCCGAGTTTAACCAATGGGAGATCTGAGCCAGTCTGGATGCAAGGTAGTAGTCTTTTAGATCCACCAAGCCCATACCCCCAGCCAACCTATGCTTCAGTAAGAGTGTTTTGGGACATCTAGGTTTTTTAGAGCTCCAGATGAATTTATTCATCAGGAGATTGAGGCCTAAAAGATGCTTCCTTGAGGGAGAGACCGGTAATGCTCTAAATGTGTACAAGATTTGGGGGAGTAATAGCATCTTAAAAGAGGCTAATCGTCCCGACCACGAAAGTTCGTATTTAGCAAGCCTGTTAGCCTCTACCGTAAGTTTGTCAATAAGAGAAGGGAAGTTAGCCTCCGCTAGTTGACAAGCTGATACGCTTAAATTTATGCCCAGGTATGGGATGGTGGAGTCACACCATTTGTATGGAAACTTGGACATCAGCTGTGTCCGAAGAGGAGGTCTAAGGCCGGTATCAAGTATCACTGACTTGGAAAAATTCACTTTGTAGTAGGAGATCAGGCTAAAGTCCTGAAGTATCTGATGGGCCTGTGGCAGGGAGGAGGTTGGGGAAGTCAGGAAAAGAATGATATCGTCTGCGAAGAGGTTGATTTTATGTGGTCCTTCCTGCATGGGAATACCTGTGATTAGAGGGTGAGAGCGGACTTTTTCTGCCAGCGGTTCAATAAGGAGGTTTAAAATCGTAGGGGATAGTGGGCACCCTTGCCTGGTGCCATTGGAAATGGGGAAGGGAGATGACAGCATATTGGAGGTGTAAACCTGTGCCGAGGGGGCCGAATATAGGGCAAGGATGGCCGAGAGGAACGGTCCCCCAAAGCCAAATTTGCGAAGAACCCTGTCCATGTAACCCCAATGGATCCGGTCGAACGCCTTCTCCGCATCCAAGGAAAGGAGCAGAGAAGGCGTTCGACGGGCTTCTGCAAATTGGAGAACCCCTATAACACGTCTAGTGGCGTCTGAAGCTTGCCTACCGGGTGTGAACCCCGACTGATCTGGATGAATCAGCTGGGGGATGAAGGGGAGGAGTCTTTGGGCAAGAATTTTAGCATAAATTTTGATGTCAGTGTTTAAAAGGGATATAGGCCTAAAATTAGAGGGGGTATTAGGTTCTTTACCTGGTTTGGGAATCGTTACTACGTAGGCTCTAAGCATCTCTGGGGGGAATGAGGCGGATGAGAATGCCTCCTCATAGATTTCCGAGAGTACCGGAGACAGAAGGTCCGCAAACTTACGAAAGTAGTCATTAGTCAGGCCATCTGGTCCTGGAGATTTGCCTAAGGGTAAGGATTTAATGCATTTCATAATTTCCGCAGGTGAGATCGGTAGATTTAGAGATGCCAATTGATCGTCCGTAAGGGAGGGTAGATTAATTGTAGAGAGGAAAGATTGTATACTCTCCGGAGTGGGTTGGGGGGTCTCGGGATCAAGCTTCAAATTATATAGAGAGGAGTAGTAAGCAGCGAAGGCATCCGCAATTTCTTGCGGGTTAATCCTTTTCTGTTTGTCTAGGGGGTGATAGATAAAGGGGATCTTAGCTTTAATCCTAGCAGCCCTCACTCTATTGGCAAGATATTTTCCAGCACGGTTACTGGAAGAGTAGTGTGACAGTTTCAGTGAATATACATATTTGTCATATCTAGCCAACAGTAGACGGCGAAGTTCAACCCGAAGCTGGGTAAGCTTATGGGCCGTGTCGAAGTTCGGTGTTGATTTGTTGGAGGATTCCAGAGACTGAATGTCCGCCAGGATGTCATTCAGTCTCTGGGTTCTAGCCTTTTTATCTCTAGAGGAGAGTTGGAGCAGTATACCCCGTATAAAAGCCTTGTGGGCACACCAGAGGGTAGAGGGACTCTTCACAGAGTGAGCATTTATTTTAAAAAATTCCGCCAGATTTTTAGAGATAGTGGCAACATGCGAGGAATTTTGAAAGAGTTGAGAGTTCGCTCTCCAGATAAAGGCTGAGCGCGGAGTGTGTTCCTCCACCACCTCTATAGACACAGGAGCATGATCTGACCAAGAAATGGCGTGGATGGTGGAGGAAGACACCGCTTGTAGCAGCAACCTGTCTACCAGGATCAAATCGATCCTAGAGTACGTGTTGTGTCTAGCGGAGTGAAACGTGAAATCTTTTTCACTCGCATGTTGACATCTCCATGCATCAAATATATCCTCAGCAGCAAGTAGTGGTTGGAGCCTCAACAGAGGTCGACGCGCCCTGGATGTGGTATCCAGTGCGTAGTCGACCGTTACGTTGAAGTCCCCACAGACCACCAGAGACCCCTTACGACACTTATTCACTTTACGAAACAGTCTATGCAGAAATCTCAACTGGTGTACATTGGGTGCATACAAATTGACTATGGTATAAGGCTTATCATTTAGTACAGCTAGTAGTATCAAGTACCTCCCATCAGGGTCCATAAAAACATCAGTAAGGGAGAAAGCCACTGAGTCTCTGATGGCAATAGCTACCCCTCTTTTCTTCTCGGAGGCAGAGGCCAGGAAGACATGTGGATAATTCTTGTGCTGGAAACGTGGGGTGGCCTTGTTAAGAAAATGGGTCTCCTGGACACAAAGAACGTCCGCCTCCAATTTCCGTGCCTCTGTCCACAGGGAATTCCGCTTAACTGGATGGTTAAGGCCGTGAACATTGAAAGAGACTACCTTAAGCGGCATGGATGAGAACTAGCAGGTGCGTATGTGGGAAAAGGCAGTCACATACAAAGTTGAACTCCAGGATTCCCTGTAGGACAAGTTTCCAAGGGCAGGCAAGAAAGGACATATGTGGGTCAGAACTAGTCGGTGCAAAAACGTTCGGACCATGACAGACCAGGGAAAAACTGCAGCAGTGCAGTAGGTAAAAATGGTAGAACATGAAACAACAAAAAAACAAAACAGAAGTCAATAAAAAAGGGGATCTCAAATGGGATCTGAAGGCACTATAGATGCCCATTTACTTGGGGGGTAAAAAAGAAAAGAGCGCTGGATGACCTCCAGCAACCGGGAAAGCAATATCAAGTGATAAGTTGCAGCCAGGTGTTTACGGGATTCTGGTTTTGGTTTTTTTCCGGCGTCTTCGTTGGACCATCTGCCAGTCTCCTTGACTCTCCAGCCGGGCAGGAGGAGAAGAGGCCGACGGTGCTACTGGCTCCTCAGGGATGATGTCAAGAGAGCGTAGCAGATCCAGCCCTTCCTGTAGTGAGGAGACCACCGAGGATTTACCTTCATGGGTAATAAGAAGCTTCAAAGGATATCCCCAGCGGTATTGGATACCATGGTTCCGTAACGCTTTAGTGACTGGGAGAAGAGCTTTGCGTCTCTGTAAGGTAAACTGAGAAAGGTCAGCGAATAGCTGCAGGTGGGAAAATTTCTCTGGAAGCTGGGTCTCCCTTCTAAACGCCGAGAGAAGTTGCTCTTTGGCATGGAAGAAGTGGATCCGCATGAGAACGTCCCGCGGAATATTGTCTGGTAGGTGAGAGGGCTTGGGCAGTCTGTGAATACGGTCAATAATCACATCCTGATCCGACAGGTCGGGCAGCAGGGTCCTCATGAGGTCCTGAACGTACTGGGCTAACTGGGTGGGGAGGATGGACTCCGGGATCCCTCTGACTTTAACGTTATTGCGCCTGGACCTGTCTTCCAGGTCGGCCATCTTGGATTTGATCCACGCAATGTCCTCAGACTGATCGTTGTGTGCATCCACCAAGGTATTATGTGCAACGGCAAAGTCCCCCATTTTCTGCTCCACATGATCTAGTCTGCCTCCCAGTACCCCCACTTCAGCCTTGAAATTGCTGACACATTGCATAAAGTCCTTATGTAGTGAGGCACGCAGGGAAACTAACATGTCTCTCATGGTGGACTCAGATACAGGCTGGTTGGTGGCAGGGAACTCAGCTATATAGTCATGCAGTTCTCTAGTGTCAGCAGAGGAGTTTTGCTCAGCGCTCACCTGCAATGCTTCCCCTGAGAGTCTGGGCCTGGACTTCGCTGGGCTGCTGCTGATCGGCGTGGACGTCCCTGGTGATCGCCTTCCATGTCTGTCCAGGGGCGCTGGGCTCCCCGAGGAGGCCGAGGAAGGACTCGGGGAGGAGCGCGTGCAGCCGCCGGCGCCATCTTGGCTGGATTCGCGGGCCGCGGGCGGGAAGAAATCCGGCAGTTTTTTGGGCTGCCCGGTCCCTCTCCGCTTAGGCGACATCCCCGGAGGACGAGAGGGTATTCCGGAGTGAGGTCGTGCGTTTTCGCCGGTTCAGGGAGTCCACAGTGCGTCTAAAACCCCGTCGCTGGAGCAGAGCTCTTCACCTACGCTGCCATCCACCAGCACGCGGTAGCCACGCCCCAGACAATCATTTTCTTACCTGCAGTATCTGCATTTCCAATCCTCAGGTTCCAGTTAAACGTCTGTAATAAAACTGCTTGGAGGGATAGAGTAGGAAACATTCAGAACCCATGTCCATTTTTTTTTGTAATTTTTTTATTTATTTATGTATTAATAGCACATAAAACAGACAGACACGATACTGAACATCGGTATAAAAGAATGCATGTGTCTCATACAGACAAAATTTGAGAAAAAGAAACATACCATAGCCTGTAAGGCATCGTTTGGGGACAACAGCAATAGAATTGCAAAAACAGTAGAACCTTAAAAAGGAAGTAAACTCTGCCTTCTATTTATTTTTTCTTATATAATGTCATTATAAAAAGTATTATCAATCATTGCACAAGGTAATGTTTTTAAAAACACTTTTTACTTAGAATTTTTTTAGTGTTTTGAATAAAATCGTCTTCTGGGAATAGGCTGTGGCATCTTTAGTAATGTTTTCTGTCTCCCCTGTGGACTTAATTTCTGCCCTACCTCGTTTCCCCTGCTGAAATATTGCGCATACGTGATTGTGTGCTATCCAACCCTTTTTCTCAATCGATGTCTCACAGTCACAAGGGGAGAACCAAGAAGCTGAGAATGCTTTAATGGAGAGTTTACAACCACGTTAACCACTTCAGCCCTGGAAGGATTTACCCCCTTCCTGACCAGAGCACTTTTTGCGGTTGGGCCCTGCGATGCTTTAACTGACAATTGCACAGTCGTACCCAAACAAAATTGACGTCCTTTTTTTTCCCACAAATAGAGCTTTCTTTTGGTGGTATTTGATTGCTTCTGTGGTTTTTATTTTTTGCGCTATAAACAAAAAAATAGCGACAATTTTGAAAAAAAAACCACACTATTTTTTACTTTTTGCTATAATAAATATCCTCTAAAAATATATTTTAAAAAAACAATTTTTTTCCTCAGTTTAGGCTGATATGTATTATGTATTATTCTACATATTTTTGGTAAAAAAAATTGCAATAAGCATATATTGATTGGTTTGCGCAAAAGTTATAGCGTCTACAAAATAGGGGATAGATTTATAGCATTTTTATTATTATTATTTTTTTTACTAGTAATGGCGGCGATCTCTGATTTTTATCATAACTGTGGCATGGTGGACACATGAGACAATTATGACACATTTTTGGAAGCATTGGCATTAATACAGCGATTACTGTATGTCACTGGCAGTGAAGGGGTTAACACTACGGGGCGGTGAAGGGGTTAACTGTGTTCCCTGGGAGGGGATTCTAACTGAAGGGGATGGACTAACTACAGGAAGGGACAGATCGTGGTTCCTAGCTAACAGGAACACACGATCTGTCACTCATGTCAGAACAGAACAGGGAAGTGTGTGTTTACACACACTCGTCCCTGTTCTGTGTCTCCAGCTCACGATCGCTCGTGGCCAGTGGTCACCGCGGCTGTTGGCCACGAGCATCGACACCCCCGCTGTGCAGCGGGCGCACGCCTGCTATCTGGGCCCTGTGAGCCAACATATATTTACGTGTAAAAGAGAATATTCCTGCGCCTAATCAAAGAGTAACCATAGTACCGCGCACCACTACCTTTTTACCTTTTATATATTTACGTGGTTTTGCATAGAGAACCCAAACTGCCACAGTAAAACTGCGGCGGCGGGTCCAGAAGCGGTTAAAGTAAAAAGCTTTAATTTTTTTCCGTAAAATAATAAACATGTTATACTTTACCTGCACTGTGCAGTGGTTTTGCACAGAGTGGCCTGTATCCTCCTCTTCTCAGGTTTCCATGCTGGTGCTTATGGCTCCTCCCTCCTGTCGGGAGCCCCCACAGCAAACAACTTGCTATGGGGGCACCTGAGCTGTGGCTCTGTGTGTCCAGTTACACACACAGCCTCTGTTTGGCCCCGCCTCCACCTCTTTGTCTCCTGATTGGCTCACTGGCTGTTATTGACAGCAGTGGGAGCCAATAGCCAATCAGTCCGAGTCTCCGGGCGAGGCAAGGCTCTCGTGGACATCGCTGAATCGAGAGAATGCTCTGGTAAGTATTAGGGGGGCTGCTGCACACAGAAGGTTTTTTACCTTCATGTATTCAATGCATGAAGGTAAAAAACCTAGTGCCTTTACAACCACTTTAAGAACAATGTGGGCACAATTACGTATATACATGGGAGTTGAACCTTTGGAAAGATAGGAAGGATTTAGGCATACGCCGAGGTAGAATGATTTTGAGAAACTTTGTGGATCACAACATAGCAAACGAGGCGCTGCCATCAAATCGAATATAACCATAGAAAATAAAAAACAAGGGTTCTTGTAACGGTATCAGTAAATACTAAGAAGCCAATAAAGCCCCTGTCCATTTTTTGCTGTTTGTGTCCCATTGGAGATTTTTTTGCTTACTGTTCTGATGACAATGTTGTTACTGTAGCTGTATATAAAGAGGAAAGCTCCAGTGGGGTCACAGGCAGCAACAAAAATCTAACAGATTTTATAACTTTACCTGTCTACTAATAAAAATTGTGCTTCTTTGGGATTTCCACTTACTTCCTGTCCTTGTCAGACTCATGTAACTGGGTCAGGATGTGAAAGTAAGATCTCAGACAGAGAAATTAAGCAAAACACTTTCTGCTAGAGTCTTAATGGTCCATACTGTATTCCAAACTAAAATGAAAAAACATCAGGGACTTATTTATACTTCCGGCCTATCTGTCACGTACCTGGTTGGAGAGCCCAAGCGTGCAGGGAGCGGCGCCTCGTAAGCCCCGGCTCGAGAGCCCCTGGAGATGGGAACAGGGATTCAGGAGTCCGGAGGGCACAAGTGCCAGACTGGTCAGCTGGTAGAGAAGACCGGAGCAGGTGGTGGACCGGAGCAGAGGGTGCAACCAGCGCAGGATGCTGGACAGGAACCACTGGACGGCTGGCACAGGTGAGCAGGCAGGAGCTGCGGAAGTAGTAGTCAGAGCAGGTCCGTAGGCAGACTGGCAGGAGTAGTCAGGGACGAGCTGGGTCGGCAACGATCGGGCAGCAGAGGTACAAGGCAGAAGGCAGAAGCGTAGTCAATCAGGCAAAGGGTCGGAGGCAGGCGGCAAACAGGCAAAGTCCAGGAACAGGCCGGGTACAGAATCAGGAACACACACACAGGAACAGATAGCAGGAGTCACGGGAAAGCTGCAGACGGGACAGCACAGAGGAGCAGGAGCAGGTCCCTTAAGTAGGCAACTGGGCGCCAAGAACGGTCGCACGGTACGTCTACGTATCCCCGCGGGTGACCGTGCTCCCGTTCGTGACCCCGCGTACCCGCGTACGCCCGTTCGGCTCGTCGCGCACCCGCGTGCGCCCGCTCGTGTCAACGCGCACCCGCGTGCGCCTGTTGGGGACTATGTGCACTCGCGTGCGTTCGTTAGCGCCAACCCGCGTCCGAAGGCACCGACGATCCCCTCGTACCGGGAATCTGCGGGTAAGTCTTACTTGGGTGACCGGGGTGGTGGAACGACCGTGACACTATCCTAGGCCAAATTTCTAGCTTTCCTTAATATCATGCTAACATAAAAACAAGACACATGGAGGCTGGGGTCAGAGAAACAGGAAGGGTCTATTTACATAGAAACACAAAAGTGACGGCAGGAAAAAGGCCAAGTGGTCCATCGAGTCTACCCCACTCTATGTCCATATGCCTAGAACTGACAACTAGAAGAGTATGAAAATACCAAAGAGGATTAAAGAAAATGCAAGTGCCACGTCACAAAACAGCACATCATCTTAAGGGGCTAAAAAAATTCAAATGGCACTTTTGAGGCACAACATTTTTTATCCAAAATTACAAGTTTATTAGCTAAATTTTGTAAAATCCTATAGCGCCATCATCATTTCACATAAAAACATGTTATAACATCACAATACAAAGTTATAAAAAAAACATTGTAACAGTAAAGTGCATCATATCCAAAATTGATGTCTGGTTTGTTTCTATGAAAGTATAAACAATTTCTTCCAGTTGCATGTTGCTCTATAGCAAGTTTATTGATACCCACGCTGATGGATGTTTGCCTTGTGTTTTTCCCATTGCAGTTTGCCTCTGGAATACCTGATCTGGCACTGAAAGACATAGCTTGCAGCCAGACCCTCTTGGAACGGTTCATTATCTTCACCAGCCGCAGAGGAATGCACGCAATCCGCAATGCCATGTGTGTCTTGTCTCAGCAGAGGTTACAGAGGATAGAAGATGTCCTGTATGCTAGCATCGACTTCTTCAAACTCTTTGAGATCGTAAGTTCTCTACTGGCTTTTTAGAAATATCTGAAGTATATTACATTTCATACTTAACCCAAAGTATTGGATTGGAAGGCATTTAGGCTATGTTTATGATGCGTCACTTCTGGATTCAGAATAGTTAAATAGTATGAGTATTAAAGAAGAATCCCAGACCTTTTAGTTTTTTTTAGCTTTGGAATGGGCGGAGAAATATCCAAGCTCTGTTAGGTTTTTGTTCCTGTATGCATTAATTTGCCCTCCTGCACTTTTACTACGTACTCCTTGGAATGTGTACGTGGTCTACAGTGGTAATGCAGTCAATCTGAATTTCAAAAAATGCCCTGTGGCTTGAGTACATTCATTACTTAAACCTTGACCACTTGTTACTTTTGGTTTGGTACTAAAACCCTTTGAGATGGGAACCTCTGACATCATCCACTGCCCTGCTAACACCATCCACTGCTCTGCTGATGCAGTTCTCTGCCCTACTGACAAAGTCCACTGCCATACTGACATCAACCTCTACATGACATACATCTATATGACTACATGGTCCAACAGGGCCCAAGCTTTGACATGCCCCCTCTCTGAACAGACACACCTCTGCTCTTCCTCCACACTATAAGGGCACATATGGCAAGGGGTGTGGCCATTACTCATCTATGCAAGCATAGAGTGCTGGGTGGTAGGGCAGGAAGAACACAGAAAAGCAAATTTTAAGTATTTTCTAAGCTAAAATAAACTAAAAATCAAAACTTACTACAACACAAAACTACAGAGAGAAAAAATAGTGCAATACTTCAGAGGTGACTACATCATGCATTATAAAATAGGAACCATACATTCACTATTAGGGATGGGCCGAACGGACCCCTGTTCGGTTCGCACCAGAACTTTCGAACACCGTGAACGTTCGGACCCGAATAACGGATCCTATTAAAGTCAATGGTACCCGAACGTCAAAAATCAAAAGTGCCAATTTTGAAGGCTTATATGCAATTGGGCATACAATGGTTATAGGGGTCCAGGTCCTGCCCTGGGGGACATGTATCAATAAAAAAAAGTTTGTGAAAAACCTCATTATTAAATGAGCAGTGATTTTTTAGATTTTTAAAGTGAAAGCCTAAAAATAGAAAATTCCTTCTAATATAGTGCCTGAGGGGTTCCCTTGGTCTTTCTGTAAAGTGGCAGATCTGTACCATGTCTAGAATCTGCTGCAGCAATAATTGCATTTACAAAGCTAAAAAAATGACATTTTCCCTGCAAGCTGCCTTTATTTTGCTCAGCAACAGCTGGGGAGCCAGTGTGTATGATGAGGCCACAATGTAGTGCACTGGAAACAAGATTAGAGATTTTCTGGATACATTCTGGTGTCACTTTAACTTTGTATAGAAGTAACGGGTGTGGAAAAATTGGTCTTTGGGTGTCGGTGGCGCTTTTCCCACAATAACCCTATAGAGGTACTCTTGATGAAAGCAAGAATTGGCCAGCCTTGCTGTAAAAAAACTGCAATGATATGCACCTGTCAAACAGGTGCAGAAAAATTGGACTTTGAGTGTCGGTGGTGCCTTCCCAGCGTAACCCTAAAGAGGTACTCTTGAGGAAAGCAAGAAATGGCCTTGCTGTACAAAATTGCAATGATATTCACCTGTCAAATAGGTCCAGAAAAATTACTCTTTCTGTTTTGGGGGCGCCTTCCCACCATAACGCTATAGAGGTGCTGATGGTGATGAAGGCAAAAAAAGTTGCAATGAAATGCAGCTGAAACAGGTGCTGACAAAATGGTCTTAGGGTGTTATTTGTGCCCTTGAAACCTATACCAAAAACATTCTTCCAGATGAAATGATTGAACACCCTCAAAGCTAGGCAGCCTCAAAGTCCTGCAGAGATTCCACATCCCAAAAAGACTTAATCAGTAACATTGGCATCAGGAACTTCATAGCTGGTAATTCAGGACTGATATATTTTTATAAAAGTCAAACGGTCCACGGAGTCTGTGGACAGACGCGTTCTATGATCGGTAACAAAACCTCCTGCAGCACTGAATGCCCGTTCTGAAAGCACACTGGATGCAAGTAAGCCCAACAATTCAATAGCATACTGGGCAATTTCTGGCCAGTGGTCTATTTTCATGACCCAGCAAGTCAGTGGATCATCAGCTGGGAAGCTCTCCATCTCTGTTTTGGCCCCGAGCTAATCATCCACCATGTAATGCAGATGCTGCTGATGGGATGTGGAAGCTGACAGCCCTGGGTGGCGAGGACTAAAAAAATTCCAAAATGCCTCACTTAGGCAGATGCCTTCTCCAATGCTCCTCTCTTGACCAACAGAAGACTCAAAACGATGTTTTTCACGACACTGTAACCGACTGGAGCCAGGAAAAACGTTCAAAAAAAATCTCTTTAACGTGTCCTCAAGAGATTTTATCTTCTGCACTCTCTTTAGGAATAGGATGAGTTCTGAGAGAGACCTTCCCCTTATAACATTGGTCAAAGAGGGTTGCCAACCAGTAATCATCCTTCTCCTTTATGCCACGTATTCTTGGGTCCTTTCACAGGCTTTCACAGGTTGCCCATGCGCCTCAAATTTGCTGAGGCTTGAGAAGCAGACTCCTCGGGGTCACTCAGGATGACAGCATCTGGAACTTCCTCCTCCCAGCCACATATTACTCCCAAGAGTCCTGGGGTTGGAAAGCCATTGCTTACAGATTGTTGCATGTCTTCCTCTTCTTTGAAGCCTGTGAATGTGCCAGAATCCTCCTCCCTCTCTCCTCCTGTGTGTTCTGTGACATAGGAATGATGGTGTCTGGATAAAGTGGGCCTTGAGAGGAAAGGGAGTCCTCCTCTTCCTCCTGCTGCTCTGCCTCCAGTTCCATGTCCATAATGCCACGTAGAGTTTGCTCCAGCAGGAACACAACAGGGATTGTGTCACTGATTCATCATCCTTATGGAATCCTCAAATGGTGACAGTACAGTGCTTGCATCCTTAATGATCAGCCATTGGTTTGGGGAAACAAAAAGCCTAGGCGGCCTGAGCGTCCTGCCGT
Source organism: Lithobates pipiens (assembly GCF_037356315.1). Classification (NCBI taxonomy): domain Eukaryota; kingdom Metazoa; phylum Chordata; class Amphibia; order Anura; family Ranidae; genus Lithobates; species Lithobates pipiens. Next base: position 227,956,474 of record NW_027507785.1, read on the forward strand.
ATTTGCACACGTCGAGTTCCGCCTGGTGGGCATGTCACAAATCGGGCGGTTTACGGGCAGGTGGTTTTCCCGCTGAATTTCAGCCAACCTAGCACTGGCTGTGTATAACTGCCTGAGATGGCTACAGACTCTTTTGGTCAGCTTTAGTTTATCTTGCAACCCTGGGTACGAATTTAGGAAACACTGCACCACCAAATTAAGGACATGTGCCAGGCATGACACATGTGTCAACTTTCCCTGTCTAAGGGTGGACAGGAGGTTTGAGACATTATTGCACACCACCATTCCTAGCTCCAGCTGGAGTGGTGTGAACCACCTCTGGGCCTGTCCCTGCAGAGCTGCAAGAATCTCTGCTTCGGTGTGGTTCCTGTCCCCTAAACATACCAGCTGAAGCACTGAATTTCACCTTTTAGTCTGACTCTGGGAATAGCACTTTGAATGCTTAGGGGGTACCTGATGTCCATAGGACAATTTTTTAGAGGAGGGCATGGAGGTGGCGGAGGAGAAGGAGGTAGAGCTCACTGTCATCCCCGTCCATACTTGCTGGACCATGTGTCAGCAGTAAGGTGGATTTTACGGCGGAATGCCTTGCCCAACGATGCCAGAACATTCCCTTCCACATGATGGTAGAGAGATGGAACGGCCTTACTTGAAAAGTAGTAGCGACTGAAAACCTGACATTGTGGTACAGCACATTGTGCAAATCCACGGAAGGGAGCAGAATCCACCAGGCTGAAAGGCAAAAGTTGGAGAGCCAACAGCTTTGGCAATCTTGCGTTTGGACGCTGGGCATGTGGGTGGCAAGGACTGTTTTTTTTCCCACTGCAGCAGATGGGGCAGAGAAATTTGCCGGCTACAGTCTACAGTTGATGGTGTGCTGCTGGCAGATGTCCTGCTAGGACCTGTGACACCCTGTGCTATACCATAATTCCTGTCAGTGGAGGTTGCTGAGAGGTAATAACTCCGTATAGCAGGGGCAGACTGAAGTGGGTAAGGAGGAGGAGGAGGAGGGAAAGATTTGTGCCCCTTTTGTGTGGCTTTTAGGTGCTCTTGCCAACGGGCTGAGCAGTTGGACGTTAAATGTCTTGTTACGCATGTGGTACCCAACTGGTTGGTGTTTTTGCCACGTTTGATGTGCCTGAGATGCAGTTTGCAGATAGCAACAGTGCGGTCTGCTGCAGATGTGCTGAAAAAGGCCCAGACAGCTGAGCTTTGGGAATGGGCTGAGAGATAACAGCTGCAGAATGTGATGGAATAGGATGGCTGCTCTCTACTCTTTCTTGATGTCAGCCTCTTTGGGGTTGTGCAGCTTTACCTTCAGTTTCCACCTCTGCTCTATCTGCCACCCAAGTCGCATAAGTGGCCTCATCATCATCATCTCCTCCATTTTCATCATTACCACTGGAGACATATTGGCAATACTCTGCAGCTTGGGGAACAGGAATGCCAATTTGTTTACTAGTGTTCCTCTCCCTCTTTAGGCTCATGTTCCTGTCGTCCTCAACCTCAGAACCAACATCTGAATCCAGTAATGGCTGGGCATCATCAAGGAGATGTGGACAAGGAGGCATGTTTATCCACTCTGGCAAGTGCAGGGGACTGCACACTTGTCTCTGCTTGCGTGACAGAAGACGAGAAGGATGAAGAAGGTTTAGTAAGCCAGTCCATTACCTCCTCTGCATGCTGTGGTGGGATAGCACGGGCAAACTCAGGGATATAATTAGTGATGGACGAACTTCCGACGGGACGTTTCGCGAACGCGAAACGCGAACGGACACAAACGTTCGCGAAAACGACCGTTCGCCGCGGGCTCCATTGACTTCAATGGGAGGCGAATTTCGCAAACCTTTAGGTCGAATTTGCGGCCACGGGGTAATTATTAGGGGGTAGCACGTAGTCCCACCACCTGGACAATAGCATAATACATGTATGAGGTGAATTTGGGATCGATAACTACAAGCATTTTTTTTTTATTTGGGAAATTGTTCTGACAATTCAGGACTATGGAGCTAATGAAGGCAATGGAGGAGAGGGAAGGTCAGGGACCAGGGTAGGCAAACAAGAGGGTGCAGGAGATACAGAGCACTGACAGCAGCACCGTAATACAGAGCACTGACATCAGCACCGTGACATACAGCGCTGACAGCAGCTCCGTGACATACAGCGCTGACAGCAGCTCCGTGACATACAGCGCTGACAGCAGCTCCGTGACATACAGCGCTGACAGCAGCTCCGTGACATACAGCGCTGACAGCAGCTCCGTGACATACAGCGCTGACAGCAGCTCCGTGACATACAGCGCTGACAGCAGCACCGTGACATACAGCGCTGACAGCAGCTCCGTGACATACAGCGCTGACAGCAGCTCCGTGACATACAGCGCTGACAGCAGCTCCGTGACATACAGCACTGACAGCAGCTCCGTGACATACAGCGCTGACAGCAGCTCCGTGACATACAGCGCTGACAGCAGCACCGTGACATACAGCGCTGACAGCAGCTCCGTGACATACAGCGCTGACAGCAGCTCCGTGACATACAGCGCTGACAGCAGCTCCGTGACATACAGCGCTGACAGCAGCTCCGTGACATACAGCGCTGACAGCAGCTCCGTGACATACAGCGCTGACAGCAGCTCCGTGACATACAGCGCTGACAGCAGCTCCGTGACATACAGCGCTGACAGCAGCTCCGTGACATACAGCGCTGACAGCAGCTCCGTGACATACAGCGCTGACAGCAGCTCCGTGACATACAGCGCTGACAGCAGCACCGTAAGCAGCCCCAGGAGGAAGTCAGCACAGCACAGGGATGGTGTGATCCCCTCATAATAAGAACCCCCAGGAGGAAGTCAGCACAGCACAGGGATGGTGGGAGCCCCTCATAATAAGAACACCCAGGAGGAAGTCAGCACAGCACAGGGATGGTGGGAACCCCTCATAATAAGCAGCCCCAGTAGAAATATGACACCGCTCAACCTCTTCAAAGAGGAGGGTAGGGGCATATAGTACGGTGTGCTTTTTTGGGTCAGGGAAGTGAGCCAAATGAATTAAGAAGGTCTGTGTGCTTGATTCCAAAAATTGTTTATAGACATATACATGGTCTACTGATCACATGTGTTGAATTCCTCCGAGATCCATGCCTCATTCATTTTTAGAAATGTGAGGTAGTTAACACTGTGGTGAGCTAGGCGAGTACGCTTATCGGTCACAATCCCCCCTGCTGCGCTGAACGTCCTTTCGGACAGGACACTGGATGAGGGGCAAGCCAACAGTTCGATTGCAAATTGGGCAAGCTCTGGCCAGAGGTCAAGCCTGCCCACCCAGTAGTCTAGGGGTTCATCACTCCTCAGAGCGTCCACATCGGCCGTTAACCCAATGTAGTCGGACACCTGACGGTCTAGGCGTTCCCTGATGCTGGATCCGGATGACACCTGTCGATGGGTCGGCTGAAAGAATGACCTCATATCCGAAGTCACCAACACATCTTCAAACCGGCCTCTTCTTGCAGGCGCTGTTGGATTGGTACCCGCAAATCCTTCTCTGGGAGTGGGAATTGCTCCTCTGCCAGCGCACGCAAAAGCAGAATGCAGCATTTCTCGAAGCAAGGCCTGGAAGTGCTGCATTCTGACAGCCCTCTGCGACGGCGGTAACATTTCCGCCATTTTGTGTTTGTACCGGGGGTCTAAGTACGTTGCCACCCAGTACTGGTCCTTGACCCTCATGCTTTTTATACGGGGGTCCCTATTAAAACACTGGAGCATGAAGGCCCCCATTTGCACTAAAGTGGAAGCGGTGTGGTGGCCTGGCTCCTGCTCATCATCCAGGATAATGTCGTCCTCTTCATTCTCCTCTCCCCATCCTCGCACAACAGGGATCCCAGAAAGGTTTAAAGCATGCTCTTCTTGCTCCTGCTCATCCGCCCCGGCACCATCCTCCTCTGACTCCTCATCAGACTCCTGTTGTTGACTTGTCTCAGATAGAGTAGCCCCCCCTGGGAATTCATCCAGCATTGCGACTTCCTCATCTTCCCGCTCCTGCTCCTCCACAGCCTGATCAATGACACGACGCAATGCACGCTCCAGAAAGAAGGCATAAGGTACCATGTCACTGATGGCGCCATGGCTGCGACTGACCAGTTTGGTGATCTCCTCAAATGGCCGCAGAAGTCTGCATGTGTCGCGCATGAGCAGCCACTGGCGCGGTGAAAAAAAACCCAGCTCCCCAGAACCGTTTCTTTCGCAGAGTTCATACAGGTAGACGTTAACTGCACGTTTCTGCTGGAGCAGCCTATCAAGCATATAGAAGGTTGAGTTCCATCGCGTCGGGCAATCGCAAATAAGACGTCTGACCGGCAGATGGTGTCGCCGCTGAATGTCAGCAAGGCGAGCCATGGCCGTGTAAGATCTTCTGAAATGGGCCGAGATTTTCCTTGCCTGCCGCAAGATGTCCTGGACCCCAGGGTATTTGACAAGGAATCGCTGCACGACCAAGTTTAAGACGTGTGCCATGCACGGCACGTGCGTGATTTTGCCCTGTTTCAATGCGCTAAGCAGATTGGCACCGTTGTCACACACCACTTTACCAACTGTCAAATTGAGCGGTGTTAGCCACTCATCTGCCTGTGAACGCAAAGCTGAAAGGAGTGCCGGGCCAGTGTGGCTCTTTGCTTCCAGGCACAACAGACGCAGCACGGCATGGCAACGTCTCACCTGGCATGTGGAATAGGTTCTGGGGAGCTTGGGCGGTGCAGTGGAAGAGACGCTAGCAGCGGAAAAGGAGGAGGCAGCTGAGGAGGAGAGGGAGGAGGATGGAGTAGGAGGAGGAGAAGAAGAGTCAGGCCTGCATGCAATCCGTGGCGGTAAAACCAAATCTACACGGGTGCCACGGGTTACATGCTTGACGGCCGTCAGAAGGTTCACCCAGTGGGCAGTAAAACTGATATACCTTCCCTGCCCGTGTTTGCTAGACCACGTGTCTGTGGTCAGATGTATCTTGGCACCGACACTGTGTGCCAGAGATACATTCACTTGCCGCTGAACATGGCCATATAGCTCTGGGATGCCCTTCTCTGAGAAATACTTCCTTCCTGGGACCTTCCATTGTGGTGTTCCAATGGCCACAAATTTGCGAAAGGCCTCCGAGTCCACCAGTTTATATGGCAGTAGTTGGCGGGCTATGAGTTCTGACAAGCCAGCCGCCAACCGTTGGGCAAGAGGGTTATCCGGCGTCATCATTTTTTTACGCTCAAACATTAGGCCCACGGAAGCCTGCCTTTTTGCAGAAAAATGTGAGCTTGGCGTGATGGAAGGTGGAGTGGAGGACAATTGTGAGGAGAGAGGAGAAGGAGAAGTAGAAGACGAGGCTGGACGGTGAGAGCCTGCAGTGTGGCTTTGTGTGTTCCGTTGCTCCCACTGGGCTCGGTGATGGCTGCTCATGTGCCTTCTTAAGGCGGTCGTCCCTAGGTGAGTATTGGGCTTACCGCGACTAACGCGTTGACTGCAAAGATTGCAGATGGCAACGCTATTGTCAGCAGCGGACACGTTAAAAAAAGCCCACACTGCGGAGCCATGTGCCGGTGTCCTGGGAGCGCCAGATGTGACCGTACATGGTCGATGACTCGCTCCTGATACATTTGCAGTCTGCTTTGTCCCTGCTGTGCAATGTAAGTCATTGCTGCTTCTCCTCCCTATCTGCTGGTCCATATCTCCCTCTGAACTCCCCTCCTCTTCCTCTCTTGTGGGCACCCACGTGACATCACTAGACACGTCATCATCAACGTCACCTTCCCCACCGCTATAAGTAGAGTAGGCAGCAACACCGGGGACCAACCTCCTCCTTGGGCTGATCTGGGTACTGGCGTCAGACTGCTGAGTAGCGCTTGTTGCTACCTCCTCTTCCTGATCCAATACCAAGAGTGGCTGCGCATCAGAAATGTCCTCTTGATATGGATCGGAAAATAATTCCAGTGACTCAAGCGGAAGGTATGTGGTGGTGGTGGTGGTGGTCGTGTTGTTGGTGGTAGTGTCTTTGGGGGTGCACATAGCAGAGAGTGAAGAAGAGGGTGCAGATCGAGAGGATGAGGAGGGTGCAGAAGAGTAAGGCTGAGCGAGCCACTCAACCAAGTCTGGTGCATCCTTTAAAGTAATTGAACGCACCTTCTGCAACTTCCCACTTTGGCTCAAGCCTGTTGCTCCTGCCCTACCCCTACCACCCCTGCGGAAGGGCCTGCCTCTTCCTCTGCATGTCATTTTTTAAATGACCCTGTGACAAAACTCTTAGTCCCTATACCGCTGAAGGACTGCTGCAGTATAGGTGAGCGGTCAGCAGTGGTGCACGTCAACCCTATCTATTGTGGACCTATAGCGGTCCTTACAGAACAGCAGACTGTACCGCACTCAAGCCTATGTACCGTAGCACCCTATACCAAGTTACCAGTCCTTATAAGAACTTTTGTGGACCAAGCAGGTTGTGTATTAGTGTTTAGCAGACTGTACGTCAGTCCCTATACCGCTGAAGGACTGCTGCAGTATAGGGCAGCGGTCAGCAGTGGTGCACGTCAACCCTATCTATTGTGGACCGATAGCGGTCCTTACAGAACAGCAGACTGTACCGCACTCAAGCCTATGTACCGTAGCACCCTATACCAAGTTACCAGTCCTTATAAGAACTTTTGTGGACCAAGCAGGTTGTGTGTTAGTGTTTAGCAGACTGTGCGTCAGTCCCTATACCGCTGAAGGACTGCTGCAGTATAGGGCAGCGGTCAGCAGTAGTGCACGGCAACCCTATGTATTGTGGACCGATAGCGGTCCTTACAGAACAGCAGACTGTAACGCACTCAGGCCTATGTACCGTAGCACCCTATACCAAGTTACCAGTCCTTATAAGAACTTTTGTGGACCAAGCAGGTTGTGTGTTAGTGATTAGCAGACTGTACGTCAGTCCCTATACCAATGAAGGACTGCTGCAGTATAGGGCAGCGGTCAGCAGTAGTGCACGGCAACCCTATGTATTGTGGACCGATAGCGGTCCTTACAGAACAGCAGACTGTAACGCACTCAGGCCTATGTACCGTAGCACCCTATACCAAGTTACCAGTCCTTATAAAAACTTTTGTGGACCAAGCAGGTTGTGTGTTAGTGTTTAGCAGACTGTGCGTCAGTCCCTATACCGCTGAAGGACTGCTGCAGTATAGGGCAGCGGTCAGCAGTGGTGCACGTCAACCCTATCTATTGTGGACCGATAGCGGTCCTTACAGAACAGCAGACTGTACCGCACTCAAGCCTATGTACCGTAGCACCCTATACCAAGTTACCAGTCCTTATAAGAACTTTTGTGGAACAAGCAGGTTGTGTGTTAGTGATTAGCAGACTGTACGTCAGTCCCTATACCAATGAAGGACTGCTGCAGTATAGGGCAGCGGTCAGCAGTAGTGCACGGCAACCCTATGTATTGTGGACCGATAGCGGTCCTTACAGAACAGCAGACTGTACTGCACTCAGGCCTATGTACCGTAGCACCCTATACCAAGTTACCAGTCCTTATAAAAACTTTTGTGGACCAAGCAGGTTGTGTGTTAGTGTTTAGCAGACTGTGCGTCAGTCCCTATACCGCTGAAGGACTGCTGCAGTATAGGGCAGCGGTCAGCAGTAGTGCACGGCAACCCTATGTATTGTGGACCGATAGCGGTCCTTACAGAACAGCAGACTGTAACGCACTCAGGCCTATGTACCGTAGCACCCTATACCAAGTTACCAGTCCTTATAAGAACTTTTGTGGACCAAGCAGGTTGTGTGTTAGTGATTAGCAGACTGTACGTCAGTCCCTATACCAATGAAGGACTGCTGCAGTATAGGGCAGCGGTCAGCAGTAGTGCACGGCAACCCTATGTATTGTGGACCGATAGCGGTCCTTACAGAACAGCAGACTGTAACGCACTCAGGCCTATGTACCGTAGCACCCTATACCAAGTTACCAGTCCTTATAAAAACTTTTGTGGACCAAGCAGGTTGTGTGTTAGTGTTTAGCAGACTGTGCGTCAGTCCCTATACCGCTGAAGGACTGCTGCAGTATAGGGCAGCGGTCAGCAGTAGTGCACGGCAACCCTATGTATTGTGGACCGATAGCGGTCCTTACAGAACAGCAGACTGTAACGCACTCAGGCCTATGTACCGTAGCACCCTATACCAAGTTACCAGTCCTTATAAGAACTTTTGTGGACCAAGCAGGTTGTGTGTTAGTGATTAGCAGACTGTACGTCAGTCCCTATACCAATGAAGGACTGCTGCAGTATAGGGCAGCGGTCAGCAGTAGTGCACGGCAACCCTATGTATTGTGGACCGATAGCGGTCCTTACAGAACAGCAGACTGTAACGCACTCAGGCCTATGTACCGTAGCACCCTATACCAAGTTACCAGTCCTTATAAGAACTTTTGTGGAACAAGCAGGTTGTGTGTTAGTGATTAGCAGACTGTACGTCAGTCCCTATACCAATGAAGGACTGCTGCAGTATAGGGCAGCGGTCAGCAGTAGTGCACGGCAACCCTATGTATTGTGGACCGATAGCGGTCCTTACAGAACAGCAGACTGTAACGCACTCAGGCCTATGTACCGTAGCACCCTATACCAAGTTACCAGTCCTTATAAGAACTTTTGTGGACCAAGCAGGTTGTGTGTTAGTGATTAGCAGACTGTACGTCAGTCCCTATACCAATGAAGGACTGCTGCAGTATAGGGCAGCGGTCAGCAGTAGTGCACGGCAACCCTATGTATTGTGGACCGATAGCGGTCCTTACAGAACAGCAGACTGTACTGCACTCAGGCCTATGTACCGTAGCACCCTATACCAAGTTACCAGTCCTTATAAAAACTTTTGTGGACCAAGCAGGTTGTGTGTTAGTGTTTAGCAGACTGTGCGTCAGTCCCTATACCGCTGAAGGACTGCTGCAGTATAGGGCAGCGGTCAGCAGTAGTGCACGGCAACCCTATGTATTGTGGACCGATAGCGGTCCTTACAGAACAGCAGACTGTAACGCACTCAGGCCTATGTACCGTAGCACCCTATACCAAGTTACCAGTCCTTATAAGAACTTTTGTGGACCAAGCAGGTTGTGTGTTAGTGATTAGCAGACTGTACGTCAGTCCCTATACCAATGAAGGACTGCTGCAGTATAGGGCAGCGGTCAGCAGTAGTGCACGGCAACCCTATGTATTGTGGACCGATAGCGGTCCTTACAGAACAGCAGACTGTACCGCACCCAAGCCTATGTACCGTAGCACCCTAGACAGACCAAGTTACCAGTCCTGATAAAGAGCTTTGTGGAACAAGTGAGTTGTGAATGATTAGCAGACTGCAGCAGAAGGGCAGCAGTCAAGTATAATATTCTTTCTATATTTGGAAGAAAGAATATTATACGTGTACAAGCCTATTACCGTACCACTGATACCAGTCCTGAAAAGAACCTTTGTGGAACTAATAGTAACAGCAAGTCTTTAAAATTATCCTCACTGCCTGACACACTGCTTCCTGCCTGTCCCTATACAAATTGGCAAAAAAGAGTAGGCTGGAACGATTAGCTGGAACAGCTCTTTTGTGGACCTGATAGTAACAGCTAATGATGATGATGATGATGATGATGAAGAAAGACTAATCTGGCTGAGCTGTCCCTAAAATAGCAGCATACAGCGCTCTGTCCCTTTATCTAAACTGACAAAAGAAACTCAGGCTGCTGACCTAACACCTATACCAGTCCTGAAAAGAACTTTTGTGTACCAAATAGCTAGCGTTTTCTCTGTCCCTACTCCACACAGGATCCTTTCCCTACAGTGACAGAAGAAAGAATGTAAAATGGCCACCGGATCGGGTGTATTTATAGGTTAGGGGGAATGTCCAAGTGTCCATGAGCTGTCATGTCTCAATTGGTTGTCCTGTAACACATGATAAACGTGTCACGAAAGGTTAAAGTTCTTGTATACATTAAACACGTAAGTCCGCCGGGGCGAACGACGGAAAAAGGCGTTCGAACCCGCGGACGGCGAAAGTCGGAAATTCGCCGCGAAACGACCGCCGGGCGAACCGTTCGGCCATCACTAGATATAATGCCCTGCCTGAGGACTGACCACCACGTTCACCTTTGCCTGTGGACACATTTGTTGCCGGCCCCCTTACAGTGCCAAGGGAATGTCTGACTCTTCTTGTTGTCCTCCCAGACATTATTGGGAGGGAGGGGATGGTACTTATAAGCAAATGTAAAGAAGATGGCATTCACCCACTGATCCTAAAGAATTGAGCTCTGTAATTTCAAAGCCATTGTATCTAATTTTTAGGGACTCATTAATTACAGGAATAGCACCACTGAATTGGCGCAGGACCACGTGGTGCCTATATTTAAAAAGGGAACAAAGTCTTTACCAAGTAACTATAGACCTGTTAGTTTAACTTCTATAGTTGGGAAGATACTGGAGAGATTAATAAAAGACCACATAGACGAGTTCTTGCAAGAAAAAAATATTTTAAGCAACAGACAGCATGGATTCATGAAAGACAGAAGTTGTCAAACAAACCTGATTTCTTTTTATGAGGAGGTAACTAAAACCTTGGGGTGGCGGTGGATGTGATATACTTGGATTTTGCAAAAGCGTTCGATACAGTTCCACACACACAGCTCATGTGTAAGGTAAAATCTACAGGTTTTGAAATATCAGTTTGTAAATGGATAGAAAACTGGCTAAAAGACAGAATTCAGAGAGTAGTGGTTAATGATTCTTACTCTGAATGGTCTAAGGTTATCAGTGGTGTACCCCAAGGTTCAGTGCTGGGACCTTTACTTTTTAATATCTTTATAAATGATATTGGGTCTGGGATCAAAAGTAACATTTCCGTCTTTGCAGATGACACCAAGCTATGCAGTGGAATAACATCCTAAGCCCTTGTACACAAAAAAATAAAAAAAAAGCAGCAGCAACAACAATTGGATCTAATCAAAGTAACCCATACATAGTCCAATCGTGAATATTAGAGTGCAATAACACAATCAAATAATAAGGTGCAGTTTTGTGCCAAGCCAACTCCTTTCCGTTCAAGTGATTTTTCCGTGTAAGTGCTGATCACACTAGGTAATTACCTTACTGCTGTAAGGTATACAGCAAAGAAATAGCCTTTTGCAAGGAACACTTGAAGCCAGGAGATGAATGGAGGGGGGAACTTCTAACGTCACCATAAATCATCCAATTTCCTCCGTGAATGATGAGGTTAGATGAGGTTTAATGTTGATAAAGGTAAAGTTATGCACTTGGGCGCTAAGAATAAGCATGCATCATACATACTAGGAGGAGTACAACTGGGGGGGATCCATAGTGGAGAAGGATCTGGGGGTTTTGGTAGATCATAAGCTCAATAATAGCATGCAATGCCAAGCTGCGGTTGTCAAAGCGAGCAAAGTCCTTTCTTGTATTAAGAGAGGTATGGACTCCAGAGAGAGAGATAATATTTTGCCCCTGTTCAAAAAATTTGTAAGACCTCATCTGGAATATGCAATTCAGTTTTGGGCACCAGTTCTCAAAAAGGATATTGGGGAACTGGAGAAAGTGCAGAGAAGGGCAACCAAACTGATAAGAGGCATGGAGGAGCTCAGCTATGAGGAAAGATTAGAAGAACTGAGTTTATTCACTCTTGATAAGAGGAGATTAAGGGGGATATGATCAACATGTACAAATATATAAGGGATCCATATAGTGAACAAGAGAGCACTTTTTACATCTAGAGGAAAAGAGATTTAATCTCCAAATACGGAAAGGTTTCTTCACAGTAAGAGCTGTGAAAATGTGGAATAGACTCCCTGCAGAAGTGGTTCTGGCTCAGTAGATTGCTTTAAGAAAGGCCTGGATTATTTCCTAAATGTACATAATATAGCTGGGTACTAATATTTATAGGTAAAGTTGATCCGGGGAAAATCCGATTGCCTCTCGGGGGATCAGGAAGGAATTTTTTCCCCTGCTTTAGCAAATTGGATCATGCTCTGCTGGGGTTTTTCGCCTTCCTCTGGATCAACTGTGGGTATAGAATTGGGTATATGGGATTGTATGATATTTTTTTTTTTTTTGTGGTTGAACTGGATGGACTTGTGTCTTTTTTCAACCTAACTATGTAACCACTTTGCCACCATCATTCTGCTATATGGCAGGCGGCAAGTGGTTAATTTGAGTACTCACACTACACAGACACACTCCACGGATACGCTATAATATACAGCAATATAATGCACCAAATTTACAGTGACACACAAAACTATATGGCGTTAAACTAGCAGTAACGCACAAAGAACTATATGGCGTTAAACTGGCAGTAACACACACAGAACTATATGGCATTAAACTGGCAGTAATGCACACAGAAGTAAATGGTATTAAACTGGCAGTAACCCACACAGAACTATATAGCGTTAAACTGGCAGTAATGCACACAGAACTATAATGGCGTTAAACTGGCAGTAGCGCACAAACGATATGGCGTTAAACTGGCAGTAACACACACAGAACTATATGGCGTTAAAAAACTGGCAGTAACGCACAAAATTATATGGCATTAAACTGTCAGTAACTCACACAGAACTATATGGCGTTAAACTGGCAGTAACACACACAGAAGTAAATGGCATTAAACTGGCAGTAATACACATAAAACTACATGGCGTTAAACTGGCAGTAATGCACACAAAACTACATGGCCTTAAACTGGCAGTAACGCACACAGAACTATAATGGCGTTAAACTGACAGTAACGCACACAGAAGTAAATGGTGTTAAACTGGCAGTAACGCACACAAAACAATATGGTGTTAAACTGGCAGTAATGCACACAGAACTCTATGGCATTAAACTGGCAGTAACGCACACAGAACTCTATGGCATTAAACTGGCAGTAACGCACACAGACGTAAATGGCATTAAACTGGTAGTAACGTACACAAAGCTATAAGGTGTTAAACTAGCAGTAACGCACACAGAACTATATGGCATTAAACTGCCAGTAACGCATACAAAAGTAAATGGCGTTAAACTGGCATTAATAACACAAAAGTAAATAGCGTTAAACTAGCAGTAACGCACACAGAACTATATTGCATTAAACTTGCAGTAACACGCACAGAAGTAAATGGCGTTAAACTGGCAGTAATGCACAAAACTATATGGTGTTTCATAGTTTCATAGTTAGTTAGGTTGAATAAAGACACCAGTCCATCCAGTTCAACCTGAGTGAGTGTCTACAATTGTCCCTTTTTCCTTATACATTGCTATACCCACATCGGTCCCTATCCTCAAGGAGCCCACAATCCAAGGTCCCCATTCATATACTAGGGCCAATTTTGGACAGAAGCCAATTAACCTACCTGCATGTCTTTTTGGATTGTGGGAGGAAACCGGAGTACCCGGAGGAAACCCACGCAGGCACAGGGAGAACATACAAACTCCAGGCAGGTAGTGTCATGGTTGGGATTTGAACCAGCGACCTTCTTACTGCTAGGTGAGAGTGCTAACCACTACACCACTGTGCCGCCCACTAAATGGGCGTTAAACTGGCACTAATGCACACAGAACTATATGGCGTTAAACTGGCAGTAATGTACATAGAACTATGAAGCAACTGAAGCACCGCATGGCATCTTTTAGTCTGACTGCTTGCATACTCCTTGAATGCTTAGGGAGCACTGCTGGTTCAGAGGACAATTCAGCAGAAGAGACCATAGAGGAAAAAGAAGAGGAAGGGTTGGAGCAGACAGATATGGCAGAATCACCACCAACTTTTTGAAGGTGTGGTGGCGGAACAAGCTCCAGCACTGAACCCTTTCCTGCATCCTTCCCAGCTGCCAGTAGAGTTACCCAGTGCACAGTGAAGGAAATGTAACGTCCCTGCCCATGCCTGCTGGACCATGAGTCAGCAGTAATGTGAATCATGCTGCTGACTGCCCTGTCCAACAAGGCCAAAACAATGCCTTCCTCATGATGGTACAGAGCTGGAATGGCCTTACATGAAAATAAATTTATTTTTGGAACCTGCCACTGTGGTACAGCACATTCCACAAATTCACGAAAGGGGGCAGAGTCTACCAGATGAAAAGGCAGCAGTTGTAGTTCTAGCAATTTGGCCAAGCTAGCATTTAGACCCCGAGCATGTGGATGGCTGAGACAAGTTTTTTTTTTTTACACTTTAGCTACCGGAGTAGCGAAATTTGCCTAGTAAAATTAACAGGTGGTGTACTGCTAGCAGATTCAGTGCAAGTACCTGTGGCACCCATTGCTATACCATCATTCCTCTCAGTGGAGGTTTTTAAGAAGACTTCTGTATAGCAGGGGGAAAGATCTCAGATGAGGAGCAAGGAAAAGTCTGCATTTTTTTATGCTGTAGGTCTTTCAGGTGCTATTGCCAATGGACTGCATGGCAGGTCGTCATATGCCTTGTCAAGTATGTGGTGCCCAAGCAGCTGGTGTTCTGGCCACGCTTGATCCGCTTCAGACAGAGATTGCAAACAGCAACTCTAGGATCTGCTGCACATGTGTTGAAAAAAAGCCCACACCAATGAACTTTTGGAGTCAGCAGAGCCCTGCACCTGTGGAGCTCTGTGGTGTGATGCAATAGGGTGGCTGCTAGTGATGGCCGAACGGTTCGCCCGGCGGTCGTTTCGTGGCGAATTTTCGGCTGTTCGCGGTCCGCCTGTTCGGCGGACTATTGGCGCCGTTCGCCCGGCGGACTTCCGTGTTTACTGTGTAAAAGAACTTTGACCTATGATGACACATCCATCATGGGGTAGAGGACAGCCAATTGAGACATTACAGCACATGGACACTTGGACATTCCCCCTAACTTATAAATACACCCGATCCGGCGGCCATTTTACATTCTTTCTTCTGTCACTATAGGGAGAGGTTGCTGTGTGGAGCAGGGAGAGATTACAGTGACCCAAATCGCTAGCTATTTGGTACACAAAAGTTATTTTCAGGACTGGTATAGGTGTTAGGTGTAGTTCAGGATAGGCAGTGCTGTGCTAGTGATTGTTGCAGCAACCTGAGTGTCTTTTGCCAGTTTAGAGAAAGGGACAGGACGGTGTGTGCTGCAGGGACAGCCAGTTTAGTCATTAGCTGTTACTATCAGGTCCACAAAAGTGCTATTTTAATTATTGTTCCAGTAGCCTCTGTTTTGTCAGTTTATATAGGGACAGGCAGGAAGCAGTGTGTGAGGCAGTGAGGGTCAGTTTAATCAGTAGCTCTTACTATTAGTTCCACAAAGGTTCTTTTCAGGACTGGTATCAGTGGTATGGTAATAGGCTTGCACATGTATAATATTCTTTCTTCCAAATATAGAAAGAATATTATACTTGACTGCTGCCCTTCCGCTGCAGTCTGCTAATCATTGACAACCCACTTGTTCCACAAAGCTCCTTATAAGGACTGGTAACTTGGTCTGTCTAGGGTGCTACAGTACATAGGGTTGAGTGAGGTACAGTCTGCCATTCCATAAGCACTGGTATAGGTCCACAGTACATAGGGTTGAGGTGCACTACTGCTGACCGTTGCCCTATACTGCAGCAGTCCTTCATCGGTATAGGGACTGACGTACAGTCTGCTAATCACTCACACACAACCTACTTGGTCCACAAAGGTCCTTATAAGGACTGGTAAGGTATAGGGTACTACAGTACATAGGGTTGAGTGAGGTACAGTCTGCCATTCTATAAGGACTGGTATCGGTCCACAATACATAGGGTTGAGGTGCACTACTGCTGACCGCTGCCCTATACTGCAGCAGTCCTTCATCGGTATAGGGACTGACGTACAGTCTGCTAATCACTCACACACAACCTACTTGGTCCACAAAGGTCCTTATAAGGACTGGTAAGGTATAGGGTACTACAGTACATAGGGTTGAGTGAGGTACAGTCTGCCATTCTATAAGGACTGGTATCGGTCCACAATACATAGGGTTGAGGTGCACTACTGCTGACCGCTGCCCTATACTGCAGTAGTCCTTCATCGGTATAGGGACTGACGTACAGTCTGCTAATCACTCACACACAACCTACTTGGTCCACAAAAGTCCTTATAAGGACTGGTAACTTGGTCTGTCTAGTGTGCTACAGTACATAGGGTTGAGTGAGGTACAGTCTGCCATTCTATAAGGACTGGTATCGGTCCACAATACATAGGGTTGAGGTGCACTACTGCTGACTGCTGCCCTATACTGCAGCAGTCCTTCATCGGTATAGGGACTGACGTACAGTCTGCTAATCACTCACACACAACCTACTTGGTCCACAAAAGTCCTTATAAGGACTGGTAACTTGGTCTGTCTAGGGTGCTACAGTACATAGGGTTGAGTGAGGTACAGTCTGCCATTCTATAAGGACTGGTATAGGTCCACAATACATAGGATTGAGGTGCACTACTGCTGACCGCTGCCCTATACTGCAGCAGTCCTTCATCGGTATAGGGACTGACGTACAGTCTGCTAATCACTCACACACAACCTACTTGGTCCACAAAAGTCATTATAAGGACTGGTAACTTGGTCTGTCTAGGGTGCTACAGTACATAGGGTTGAGTGAGGTACAGTCTGCCATTCTATAAGGACTGGTATAGGTCCACAATACATAGGATTGAGGTGCACTACTGCTGACCGCTGCCCTATACTGCAGCAGTCCTTCATCGGTATAAGGACTGACGTACAGTCTGCTAATCACTCACACACAACCTACTTGGTCCACAAAGGTCCTTATAAGGACTGGTAAGGTATAGGGTACTACAGTACATAGGGTTGAGTGAGGTACAGTCTGCCATTCTATAAGGACTGGTATCGGTCCACAATACATAGGGTTGAGGTGCACTACTGCTGACCGCTGCCCTATACTGCAGCAGTCCTTCATCGGTATAGGGACAGAGTTTTGCCACAGGGTCATTTAAAAAATGACAGGCAGAGGAAGAGGCAGGCCCTTCCGCAGGGGTGGTAGGGGTAGGGCAGGAGCAGCAGGCTTGAGCCAAAGTGGGAAGTTGCAGAAGGTGCGTTCAATTACTTTAAAGGACGCACCGGACTTGGTTGAGTGGCTCGCTCAGCCTTACTCTTCTGCACCCTCCTCATCCTCTCGATCTGCACCCTCTTCTTCACTCTCTGCTATGTTCACCCCCAAAGACACTACCACCAACAACACCACCACCACCACCACCACCACATACCTTCCGCTTGAGTCACAGGAATTATTTTACGATCCATATCAAGACATTTCTGATGCGCAGCCACTCTTGGTATTGGATCAGGAAGAGGAGGCAGCAACAACCGCTACTCAGCAGTCTGACGACAGTACTCAGATCAGCCCAAGGAGGAGGTTGGTCCCCGGTGTTGCTGCCTACTCCGAGATCTCTATTTATAGCGGTGGGGAAGGTGACGTTGATGATGATGTGTCTAGTGATGTCACGTGGGTGCCCACAAGAGAGGAAGAGGAGGGGAGTTCAGAGGGAGATATGGACCAGCAGATAGGGAGGAGAAGCAGGAATAACTTACATTGCACAGGAGGGACAAAGCAGACTGCAAATGTCATCGACCATGTTTGGTCACATCTGGCGCTCCCAGGACACCGGCACATGGCTCCGCAGTGTGGGCTTTTTTTAACGTGTCCGCTGCTGACAATAGCGTTGCCATCTGCAATCTTTGCAGTCAACGCATTAGTCGCGGTAAGCCCAACACTCACCTAGGGACGACCGCCTTAAGAAGGCACATGAGCAGCCATTACTGAGCCGAGTGGGAGCAACGGAACACACAAAGCCACACTGCAGGCTCTCACCGCCCAGCCTTGTCTTCTACTTCTCCTTCTCCTCTCTCCTCACAATTGTCCTCCACTCCACCTTCCATCACGCCAAGCTCACGTTTTTCTGCAAAAAGGCAGGCTTCCGTGGGCCTAATGTTCGAGCTTAAAAAAATGACGATGCCGGATAACCCTCTTGCCCAACGGTTGACGGCTGGCTTGTCAGAACTCATAGCCCGCCAACTACTGCCATATAAACTGGTGGACTCGGAGGCCTTTCGCAAATTTGTGGCCATTGGAACACCACAATGGAAAGTCCCAGGAAGGAAGTATTTCTCAGAGAAGGGCATCCCAGACCTATATGGCCATGTTCAGCGGCAAGTGAATCTATCTCTGGCACACAGTGTCGGTGCCAAGATACATCTGACCACAGACACGTGGTCTAGCAAACACGGGCAGGGAAGGTATATCACTTTTACTGCCCACTGGGTGAACCTTCTGATAGCCGTCAAGCATGTAAACCGTGGCACCCGTGTAGATTTGGTTTTACCGCCATGGATTGCATACAGGGCTGACTCTTCTTCTCCTCCTCCTCCTACTCCATCCTCCTCCCTCTCCTCCTCAGCTGACTCCTTCTTTTCCGCTGCTAGCATCTCTTCCGCTGCGCCGCCAAAGCTCCCCAGAACCTATTCGACATGCCAGGTGAGACTTTGCCATGCCGTGCTGCGTCTGTTGTGCCTGGAAGCCAAGAGCCACACTGGCCCGGCACTCCTTTCAGCTTTGCGTTCACAGGCAGATCAGTGGCTATCACCGCTCAATTTGACAGTTGGTAAAGTGGTGTGTGACAACGGTGCCAATCTGCTTAGCGCATTGAAACAGGGCAAAATCACGCATGTGCCATGCATGGCACACGTCTTAAACTTGGTCGCGCAGCGATTCGTTGTCAAATACCCTGGGGTCCAGGACATCTTGCGGCAGGCAAGGAAAATCTTGGCCCATTTCAGAAGATCTTACACGGCCATGGCTCACCTTGCTGACATTCAGCGGCGACACAATCTGCCGGTCAGACGTCTTATTTGCGATTGCCCGACGCGATGGAACTCAACCTTCTATATGCTTGATAGGCTGCTCCAGCAGAAACGTGCAGTTAACGTCTACCTGTATGAACTCTGCGGCAGAACCGGTTCTGGGGAGCTGGGTTTTTTTTCACCGCGCCAGTGGCTGCTCATGCACGACGCATGCAGACTTCTGCGGCCATTTGAGGAGATCACCAAACTGGTCAGTCGCAGCCATGGCGCCATCAGTGACATGGTACCTTATGCCTTCTTTATGGAGCGTGCATTGCGTCGTGTCATTGATCAAGCTGTGGAGGAGCAGGAGCGGGAAGATGAGGAAGTCGCAATGCTGGATGAATTCCCAGGGGGGGCTATTCTATCTGAGACAAGTGAACAACAGGAGTCTGAAGAGGAGTCAGAGAAGGATGGTGCCGGGGCGGATGAGGAGGAGCAAGAAGAGCATGCTTTAAACTTTTCTGGGATCCCTGTTGTGCGTGGATGGGGAGAGGAGAATGAAGAGGACGACATTATCCTGGATAATGAGCAGGAGCCAGGCCACCACACCGCTTCCACTTTAGTGCAAATGGGGGCCTTCATGCTCCAGTGTTTTAATAGGGACACCCGTATAAAAAACATAAGGGTCAAGGACCAGTACTGGGTGGCAACGTACTTAGACCCCCGGTACAAACACAAAATGGCGGAAATGTTACCGCCGTCACAGAGGGCTGTCAGAATGCAGCACTTCCAGGCCTTGCTTCGAGAAATGCTGCATTCTGCTTTTGCGTGCGCTGGCAGAGGAGCAATTCCCACTCCCAGAGAAGGAGTTGCGGGTACCAATCCAACAGCGCCTGCAAGAAGAGGCCGGTTTGAAGATGTGTTGGTGACTTCGGATATGAGGTCATTCTTTCAGCCGACCCATCGACAGGTGTCATCCGGATCCAGCATCAGGGAATGCCTAGACCGTCAGGTGTCCGACTGCATCGGGTTAGCGGCCGATGTGGACGCTCTGAGGAGTGATGAACCCCTGGACTACTGGGTGGGCAGGCTTGACCTCTGGCCAGAGCTTGCCCAATTTGCAATCGAACTGTTGGCTTGGCCCTCATCCAGTGTCCTGTCCGAAAGGACGTTCAGCGCAGCATGGGGGATCGTGACCGATAAGCCTAGTTCACGACAGTGTTAACTACCTCACATTTCTAAAAATGAATGAGGCATGGATCTCGGAGGAATTCAACACATGTGACCAGTAGACCATGTATATGTCTATAAACAATTTTTTTAATCGAGCACAGAGACCTTCTTTCTTCATTTGGCTCACTTCCTTGTCCAAAAAAAGCACACCATACTATATGTCCGTACCCTCCTCTTTGAAGAGGTTGAGCGGGGTCATATTTCTACTGGGGCTGCTTATTATGAGGGGCTCCCACCATCCCTGTGCTGTGCTGACATCCTCCTGGGGCTGTACCTCTGCTGTGCATATTATGAGGGGCTCCCACCATCCCTGTGCTGTGCTGACTTCCTCCTGGGGCTGTACCTCTGCTGTGCATATTTTGAGGTGCTCCCACCATCCCTGTGCTATGCTCATTATGAGGGGCTCCCACCATCCCTGTGCTGTGCTGACTTACTCCTGGGGCTGCTTATTATGAGGGGCTCCCACCATCCCTGTGCTATGCTGACATCCTCCTGGGGCTGCTTATTATGAGGGGCTCCCACCATCCCTGTGCTATGCTGACATCCTCCTAGGGCTGCTTATTATGAGGGGCTCCCACCATCCCTCTGCTATGCTCATTATGAGGGGCTCCCACCATCCCTGTGCTATGCTGACTTCCTCCTGGGGCTGCTTACGGTGCAGGTGTCAGTGCTGTATATCACAGTGCTGATGTCAGTGCTCTCTGTCACGGTGCTGCTGTCAGTGCTGTATATCACGGTGCTGGTGTGAGTGCTTTATGTCACGCTGCTGATGTCAGTGCTCTCTATCACGGTGCTGCTGTCAGTACTGTATATCACGGTGCTGGTGTGAGTGCTTTATGTCACGCTGCTGATGTCAGTGCTCTCTATCACGGTGCTGCTGTCAGTGCTGTATATCACGGTGCTGGTGTGAGTGCTTTATGTCACGCTGCTGATGTCAGTGCTCTCTATCACGGTGCTGCTGTCAGTGCTGTATATCACGGTGCTGGTGTGAGTGCTTTATGTCACGCTGCTGATGTCAGTGCTCTCTATCACGGTGCTGTTGTCAGATCACTCTATCACGGTGCAGGTGTCATTGCTGTATGTCACGCTGCTGATGTCAGTGCTCTCTATCACGGTGCTGCTGTCAGATGACTCTATCACGGTGCAGGTGTCATTGCTGTATGTCACGCTGCTGGTGATCATCTCCTGCACCCTCTTCTTTGCCTACCCTGGTCCCTGACCTTCCCTCTCCTCCATTGCCTTCAGTCCTGAATTGTCACAACAATTTCCCATATAAAAAAAGAATGCTTGTAGTTGTCGATCCCAGATTCACCTCATACATGTGTTATGCCATTGGCCATGTGGTGGGACTATGTTTGCACAGCTATTAATTATTTTGTGGCTGCAAATTTGACCTGTAGGTTTGTGAAGTTCGCCTTCCATTGAAGTCAATGGGGCCCGCCGCTACGTTCCGGTTCGCAAACTATCGGCCGCGTTCGCGGTCCGCGTTCGCGAAATGTCCCGTTGGAATTTCGTCCATCACTAGTGGCTGCCTTTAGGCTGGCCCCTGGAGGACATCCTGCCTCATTGGAGTTATGCCTCCTCCTCCCCCTCACTTTCCTCCTCTGTTCTCTCAGGCACCCAAGTACAGTCAGTGACCTCATCATCCCCTCCCTCCTCATCACTGGAGCAAACTTGGCAGTATGTTGCAGCTGGGGTAACATGACTGCTAGTTTATTGTCCTTCTGTGGCACCCCCTCTCTATAGGATCACATTACTCCCTTTATCAGCCTGGGAACCAACATCGGAGCATTCAAATTGTTGTGCATACTCCAGCAGCATGTAACCGACACTATGATCTAATAATTCAGGTGACTCCTCCATGCATGATGGTGGCGCTATGGAAGGGGTAGCTGAGGACAAGGAGCAGGTGGAATAGTCCACCTTGGCAGCTGCGATGGAAGGCAAACTAGTATGAGCCTAGGTGACAGAGGATGAGGTGGATGAGAACGGCTTACCGTAGTTATCCACTCCACCAACTCTTCTGCATGTTGTTGCCAGCAACGGAAAAAAAGGACAAGCATGCCCTGCCTACAAGGATGCACCATGTCCGCAACCACCACTTTTCACTGTAGACACTGAAGCTGCTTGTCCTCTTTTAGGAGCCACCTTTCCTTCATGGCCTGTTGGACATGATGGGGATTTTTTGGGGGGATTTTTTTATTATAGAGTTTGGGGTGGAAATATGGTGCTTGGGTGCAATACTTTTGTGCTTGATGCACTATAAATAATTTTATTCTGGTATTTTTTAAATAAAGAAAATAAATGGGCAGCAATTGTGAAGAATTTTTTTCACTGCTGCTGTTAAAAAACTAAAATAAAATAAATGTTAAAAAATTAGTTGGACTCTGGGTCACAGTAATTGGGCCACAATAAATGTATCTGAAATGGAAATGCGGTTAGGGGTGTAGGACAGGCATTAGAGGAGTGGATTGAGTGGTAATTTGCTGACATCTGGAACTGTGTTATGTTTATGCCAAGTCTCTGGTGTGAGGCCGGGTTGCTGAGAGGGCGTCCCTTGCGGCTGAGTGCACCGCTCCCCTGGAAATGATACAGGGAATGCGGTGCCCAAAGGTGCATGGGTTGCCAGGGATGCTGCAGGCTGGCTGATAGGCTGTAGATGGCTGGAACGTGCTGAGTAGGGATGAGCTTCGTGTTCGAGTCGAACGTACGTTCGACTCGAACATTGGCTGTTCGGCCGTTCGGCGAATTCCGAATGTTTGGGCCGTTCGCGTCAAAATTCGAGTGGCGCGCGCGGACCACAATGCACTGCGGTGGCGCAGTGCATTGCTGGCTCATGATTGGCCAAGCATGCACTGTGACCCCGCATGCTTGGCCAATCGTAGCGCCAGCAGCGAGGAGAGCCATGATTGGCCACAGGCATCCTGCCTGTGGCCAATCATAGCTCAGGCTGTGTAGTGCACGCCCCACACTATATAAGGCCGCCTTTGAGGCGGCCTCGTGTAGTGTGTTAACATCTGAAGCAGTGGGTGTTCTGTGTACCTTCAACACAGTACACACCGATCGTTTTTGGCTGATTTCCTATCTTGCTGCTGTGTAGTGGTTGTTGTCTGTGCCCTGACCGCAGTATACACCACTATATTCACCTCACCTATATAGCTAGTGATCTGGCTTTAACAACTTAACAACTGCCCATTGCCGATTAACGGCTTCAGGGCGGTTGTTTAACTCTGAGAGGCCGTTAATTAACGGCCTCCCAGAATTCTGCTCTCGCGCGCCCCCCTGGGGTGTGCACTCGAGAGCATCCGTGACCGCCGGGTCCTCGTCGCGGCCGTTTACCACGTGATCGCTCCGTCAAATGACGGAGTGATCACTTGTAAACAAACCGGCGTCATATTATGACGCCGGTTCCTCCCTCCCCTCTCTGTACCGATCGGTACAGCGGAGGGGAAAGAGATCGGTGTCAGCAGCGATGTGGGCTGCATCTGCAGTGCCCACATCGCTGCTCACCAAATTTAACCCCTCAATTCCCTGCCAATACTCTGCAATACCAGTGCATACTCTGCAGTACCCTGTCATTACTCTGCAGTACCCCGCCATTACTCTGCAGTACCCCGCCATTACTCTGCAGTACCCCGCCATTACTCTGCAGTGCAGTACCCTGCCATTACTCTGCAGTACCCCCCATTACTCTGCAGTACCCCCCATTACTCTGCAGTACCCTGCCATTACTCTGCAGTACCCCCCATTACTCTGCAGTACCCCCCAATACTCTGCAGTACCCCCCAATACTCTGCAGTACCCGCCATTACTCTGCAGTACCCCGACATTACTCTGCAGTGCAGTACCCTGCCATTACTCTGCAGTACCCTGCCATTACTCTGCAGTACCCCCATTACTCTGCAGTACCCCCAATACTCTGCAGTACCCCCCAATACTCTGCAGTACCCGCCATTACTCTGCAGTACCCCCCCATTACTCTGCAGTGCAGTACCCTGCCGTTACTCTGCAGTACCCTGCCATTACTCTGCAGTACCCCCCATTACTCTGCAGTAACCCCCATTACTCTGCAGTACCCTGCCATTACTCTGGAGTACCCCCCAATACTCTGCAGTACCCTGCTATTACTCTGTAGTACCCCGCCAATACCCCGCCAATACTCTGCAATACCCTGCCATAAATTGCCATACCCAGCCATACTCGGAGATACCCAGCCATACTCGGTGATACCCTGAAATACCCAGCCATAGACGCCCCCCACCCCTCACTGCCCTCCGGTGCTTCTACCAACTCGCCAGTACGATCAAAGCCAGAATCTTTTTTTTTTTTTTTTATTTCAGGCTTCCCAGCCTAGAGGTGAGATGTGGGGTCATATTGACCCCCAGATTTCACTGTAAAGAGGACCTGTCACCCCATATTCCTATTACAAGGGATGTTTACATTCCTTGTAATAGGAATAAAAGTGATCAAAAATATATTTTTGGGGAAAAAAATGTCAAACTAAAATAAATAAAGTAAAATGAACAATAATAAAAAAAAAAAATTTAAAACGCCCATGTCCCCATGTGCTCGCATGCAGAAGCGAACGCATGCGTAAGCCCCGCCCACATATGAAAACGGTGTTCAAACCACACATGTGAGGTATCGCCGAGAACGTTAGAGCGAGAGCAATAATTCTAGTCCTGGACCTCCTCTGCAACTCAAAACATGTAACCAGTAAAAAAAAATTTAAAGTGTCGCCTATGGGGATTTTTTAAGTAGCGACGTTTGGCGCCATTCCACGGGCATGTGCAATTTTGAAGAGTGACATGTTTGATATCTATTTACTCAGCATAACTTCATCTTTCACTTTATGCAAACATTGGGCTAACTTTACTGTTTTTTTTGTTTGTTTTTTAAGCACAAAACTGTTTTTTCCCCCAAAAAAACGCGTTTGAAAAATTGCTGTGCAAATACCGTGTGAGATAAAAATTTTCAACGACCACCATTGTATTCTCCAGGGTCTTTGCTAAAAAAAAAATATATATAATGTTTTGGGGTTCTCTGTAATTTTCTAGCAAATAAATGATGATTTTTACATGTAGGAGAGAAATGTCAGAATTGGCCTGAGTGCTCCAGAACGCCTGATGGCGCTCCCTGCATGTTGGGCCTCTGTATGTGGCCACTGGCCACGCTGTGTAAAAGTCTCACACATGTGGTATCGCCGTACTCGGGAGTAATAGCAGAATGTGTTTTGGGGTGTAATTTGTGGTATGCATATGCTGTGTGTGTGAAATAACCTGATAATATGACAATTTTGTGAAAAAAAAAAAAAAAAAGGAAATAGGCCGTCAGTACTTCAGGTGTGATCAATTTTCAGATATTGGCACCATAGCTTGTGGACTCTATAACTTTCACAAAGACCAAATAATATCCACCAATTTGTACTTATTTTTACCAAAGATATGTAGTAGTATGAATTTTGGCCAAAATTTATGAAGAAAAAATTACTAATCTGCTAAATTTTATAACAGAAACGAAGAAAAATTCATTTTTTCGCAGAATTTTCGGTCTTTTTTCTTTTATAGCACAAAAAATAAAAAACCGAGAGGTGATTAAATACCACCAAAAGAAAGCTCTATTTGTGTGAAAAAAAGGACAAACATTTCCTATAGGTCCAGTGTTGCATGACTGAGTAATTGTCATTCAAAATGTGAGGGCACCGAAAGCTGAAAATTGGTCTGGTTATTAAGGGTGTTTAAGTGCCCAGTGGTCAAGTGGTTAATAATAGAGCTTGCAGTCAGTAGTGTTAGGAGATAGTGCGTGCTGTCTGCGTGCTCTGTACCCAGTACATACCGCTATAATATAGGGCAGGCCCCTACTTTCAAACATCCAACTTACAAACATCTCCTACTTGCAAACGCAAGGAGACAGCAGCAAGTGAGATACCTGTACCCAGTACATACCGCTATAATATAGGGCAGGCCCCTACTTTCAAACATCCAACTTACAAACATCTCCTACTTGCAAACGCAAGGAGACAGCAGCAAGTGAGATGAAAAAAGATGGACGACAAAACAAATTATACAGGGGTGATAACCCTTCCCTATGTTTTCCAAAAAGCTTAAAAATCGTTTTTTTGACTGGAGCTACACTTTAAAAATGTACCGGTTGAAAATTACAAACAGATTCAACTTAACACAACAAACCTACACAGTCCCTGTCTTGTTTGCACCGCCTGTATACTGCTGTTCTGAGTATATAGGGCCTGGGGGCCACACGCATTTCCTTTTTTTAATATGGGTACGGGGTTCCCCTTAACCACTACAATACAGGGCACTTTCACCCCCTTCCTTCCCAGCCCAATTTTCAGCTTTCAGCGCTCTAGCGCTTTCAGTGACAATTGCGCGGTCATGCTACACTGTACCCAAATGAAATTGTTATCATTTTGTTCGCACAAATAGAGCTTTATTTTGGTGTTATTTATTCACGACTCCGTTTTTTTTTTTTTGCGATATAAGCGCAAAAATAGCGGAAATTTGGAAAAAAAACTATATTTTCTTTTTTCTATTTGAAAAGAAATCCAATAAAATCAAATTTTGTCATAAATTTAAGCCAAAATGTATTCTGCTACATGTTTTTGGTAAAAAAAATTCCGTTAAGTGTATAATAATTGGTTTGTGTGATCACGGACATATGTACGCAAATGATCATGTACATATGTGTGCAGGTGATCACGTACATATGTGTGCAGATAATCATTGGGACATGTGATTTTAGTGGGACATATGTGGGGGACATGTTTTTATTATTAGGGACATGTGTTTTTATTATTTGGGGACATGTATGTTTTGGGGACATGTGTGTTTTGGGGACATGTGTGGGGACTGTGTGGTGTGTTGTGTGTTGACACTACACTGATGATCAGTGAGTAAAAAGCTGTAAAAAGCAGCCCATACTCACTGATCATCAGCCGG
Organism: Lithobates pipiens; assembly: GCF_037356315.1. Taxonomy (NCBI): domain Eukaryota; kingdom Metazoa; phylum Chordata; class Amphibia; order Anura; family Ranidae; genus Lithobates; species Lithobates pipiens. The sequence continues at coordinate 227,983,462 of NW_027507785.1, forward strand.
CTGCAGCGTTCTGCTCTCCTCTCCTCAGCGGTGACTTCCGTGTGAGGAGAGGAGAGCCGATTGCCTAGCAACCGGCTGTTTGTTTACATCACATGACGGCCGTGATTGGACACGGCCGTCATGTGATCAGGAGGGCCAATCACAGAGCCCTCCTGCCGATCTGAGATGTGCCGTGTCCGGGTGACACGAGCACATCGGGATCGCGCCGCTGCGCGAGCGCGCGCGCGATCCCGCTATTCCTGAAGGACGTTCCTGAACGTCCTGTCAGGAATAGACGGCTCCCACCCGGCCGTATATATGCATTGGCCGGGTGGGAAGTGGTTAATATGCGTACAAGACCCAAATAGGCTGGTAATGGGCAGGGAGGGCTACCCATGCCATTTTTCTCAATGATTTTCAACCATATTGCAGGAACCAGATATAACATTAAAACCGCAAGCAGTTTTAAATGGTGTTATTTCCGTTTAATGTCATTTGGTGCAGGGACTGTTCTAAACACGGGAAACACGTGGCACTTCACAGGCATACTACAGACACCCCCCAGGCACCATATTTAAAGGAATATTTCACCTTTTTTTTTCACTTTAATCGTCATTAAAATCAGTGCTCCCGCCAAAACGGCAGTTTTTAAAACTTTTTTTTGCAGTGACCCATGTCCCCTGAGGCAGGAGGCAGGTCCCCAAACCCTTTTTAGGACACTATCTTGCATATTAGCCGTTAAAATTAGCACTTTCCATTTCGAACGTTCGAGTCCCATAGACTTCAATGGGGTTCGAACGTTCGTAACGAACGCGGGGGTCGTTCGCAAGTTCTGGTGCGAACCGAACCGGGGGGTGTTCGGCTCATCCCTAGTGCTGAGTAGCAATCTGGGCAGATGCCAGGAGACAGTCCAAGAAGAATACAGGAACAACCGAGGGCAGAGGATCAAAGAGTAGTCAACAAGCCTTGTCAGAGCGAGGAGATAACAGGATCACGCCAAGCAGGAGTAAAGCCGGAGGTCTTTAGAGTAACAAGCACAGGAACACAGGAAGCTGTTGATAATCCAGCAAACTGCAAGTGCACGGAAATCCATCTGGAGCAACCATGATGGTTACTGGCAGAGCTGCCCACAACACGGCCATTTCCCTGACAGTTTATTGTATATTTAAGTGCACCTGTGCTCTAGTTTTCTGTGTATTAAGTTTTTTCAATGAACTCCTTTGTAATTAAAAAAAATGCCAAAAAACAAACAAACAGTGGTGTCTCAGAGGAAAGACCACCTGTGACTCAGAAGGGAGAGTACTAATAATGCAGCAACAGAACCTGATACAGCAAAAAATAAATAAATACATAAATAAATGATTAAAGGAAAAAAAATGGGATCACCGGTGACACAGAAGTGTTGTACACAACAACAATTCAGTAGCACCACAGCACCGTGTTATTCACACTGCAATAAACTGTATTATATACTCTGCACTATATACATTTCCTGCACTGTATTATATATTCTGCACTGTATTATAGACACGACACTGCCTACATGGTATTATATATTCTACACTGCCTGCACTGTATTATATATTCTATACTGCCTGCACTGTATTATATACACTACACTGCCTGCACTGTATTATAAACACTACACTGCCTGCACTGTATAATATACACTACACTGCCTGCACTGTATTATATATTATACACTGTATTATATATTCTAATCCACACTGACTGAACGCTGAATCCACTAACTAACCTGCTTAATTTCTCCCTAATGTAACACACACTACATACAGCCACCTTTGATAGCAGCTTCATATATTGTGGGGCGTGGACTAAGCCCCTGAGCCACAATTGACCAAAGGCACCCTGCTTTTGGCTAATAATAGCTCTCACAGCACATTGTGCTGCGATTGGCCTAAGCATACAGGACAGGTGCATGCTTTGGCCAATCAGCAGCCTTCAATGCACTGCGAACTTCCTGTGAGCACCCCGTATTTGTTCTGCAAACAAACACCGGATGTTCAAGTCAAACTTACCTTCGACTCAGACATCAAGCCTAGCTCTAATTATTAGGATTAATAACAACAAGATGATCCTTTTTAAGTCTTACGACTTTGAAAAAAGAAAAATAATTCTCTTTGAGGCTTAGTTCACACTGGCCGCAGAAGAGTGGTAAAAACAGGTGGTTGAGCCACTTTTTATCCACTTCCTGATCGACTTCCTGACAAATTTAAATGGAAGCCAGAGGGGTGAGTTCACATTGTCACAGCACTGAAATTTTATCTCGGCAAGTGGAGTTTGGCAATCAGCCTCACCTGTCAAATTTGACCATTGAAGTCAATGGGATTGTGCCACAACTGCATGCCAAACGCATCTGTAGTGGTTGCCACACAGTAGTTATATTCCCATCGTGATAGAAAAATAATCTCCATGGGATCGAAAAACAAGCATCTAAGAGGCCATCCGGATCGCAAACTGAACATCTGTAAACCAGGTGTTGACCTCGGTTTCAAAAGTGATCCACCATGGATCATAGGGCTGTACTGTTTGTTGTTTGTGTGAAAAAACCTAGAAGTATTTTTCCTTATACCGCTGCTACTTGTTGTAGTTTTTATATGTATTTTCATACATGTATTCATGGGATACAAGCATACAAGTTTATCTGAAGAATAGCACAGTAGAGGATGTTTTTGGAAAACTATCTTTTAAATACCATCTAATTGGCTGAATTTTGCTACATTGTAGTGAGTAATTGTACTTGATTACTTGAGGACAACCGAAACTAGATTTTTTGTTTATAACAATTTAAGCCATTTATTTCCCAGCTAAGTGAAATATGTTTACGTTCCATAAAAAGTGTCCAGTGAGGGAAAACAGAGAGTGTTTATAGGCAAACTTTTGATAGGAAAGGGGAAGTACGTTTTTCTTGGCACAGGACAGAACAAGTCACATTGGTACCTGTAGAGCGGAGAACAAGCCATGTGATCTGAAGGCTTCATATCTGGTTTGCTCAGCTGTAGCTGGTAAAGTGAGCCTCTGTCTGGAACGCTCCTGTTATTACAGCTGGCCTCTGCACTGTGCTGGTTCCAGGAAAAAGGCTCACTGCAGCCATGGTATGTGTATCAGGAAAATGGTTTAAAGTAAAATACATTAAATAAAGGAATAAATATTTTTGTTATTCATTTATCAGTCATAAGAGTCACATTCTCAACATTTGAATGGCTAGCACACAGGGGGCATTTGTGTTTGCTTTTGACATGAGCTTGTGAAGCATTTTTTTTACAGTGGGGAATGCAAGGTTTGAACTTATCTTATATACCATGTACGCTTACTGTTATTGTTGCTTGCATCAAGCTGCTTTGCTTTTATTCCCTTATACAAGTTAATGTGAATGTATCAAAATGTATTCCAAACTGATTTCAAACTGACTGATGTCAGATACGATTTACTTTTTTTTAACTTTTTTTCTCATAATCCTAAGGCCCCTTTCACACGGGACGGATTCATGATGATCCGCCCTGTGAACATCCGCTTGCTCATCGGGGATCGATCCGTTTATCCCTGCTGAGCCGGGTCCCTGCACACTGTGAGATCTCTGCTCTCCTCTATGGGAGATCGGATGAACACGGACCATCTGTACATGTTCATCTGATCTGCTTTGCAGATGGATAGAAAAAGAGGATTTTCCTTTCTCTGCAGAATCGGACCATAGCGGAGACGGATGATATCGGGTGTCACCACTATCCCATAGGGATGCGTGTATGTCCGTATTTCATCCGAAAATGGATGGATGAAATACAGACATACGGTCCGCACGTGTGAAAGGGGCCTAATAAGTTCTGGCCTGGATCCTGAAGTTCAGAGACTTTGAAGAGCTTTGGGTGGCAGAAACCCTTATTCCTAGGGCCACATCTACACTGAGCACCAGACCTACTTATTGGTCTCAGCTGTACACAGGCTATACAGTGTCTCACAAAGTGAGTACACCCCTCACATTTTTGTAAATATTTTATTATATTTTTTCATGTGACAACACTGAAAAAAACACTTTGCTACAATGTAAATTAGTGAGTGTACAGCTTGTATAACAGTGTAAATTTGCTGTTCCCTCAAAATAACTCAACACATAGCCATCAATGTCTAAACCGCTGGCAACAAAAGTGAGTACACCCCTTGGTGAAAATGTCCAAATTGGGCCCAATTAGCCATTTCCCCTCCCCAGTGTCATGTGACTCGTAAGGTCTCAGTTGTGAATGGGGAGCAGGTGTGGTAAATTTGGTGTTATCGCTCTCTCTCCTACTGGTCATTGGAAATTCAACATAGTACCTCATGGCAAAGAACTCTCTGAGGATCTGAAAAAAAGAATAGTTGTTGCTCAACATAAACATGGCCTAGATTATAAAAAGATTGCCAAGACCCTAAAATGAGCTGCAGCATGGTGGCCAAGACCATAAAGCAGTTTAACAGGACAGGTTCCACTCAGAACAGGCCTCGCCATGGTCGACCAAAGAAGTTGAGTGCACTCGCTCAGCGTCATATCCAGAGGTTGTATTTGGGATATATAGAATTGGGATATCCCCGCGCTATCATATATAAATCTCACTAAATACTAGGGGTGGGTTGCAGCAGAACACCAACAGAGGTATAAATCCTACCACTGAAAAATGTGTGACAAAAAATCAAATAAGTGATGTTGCGCTCCCTTAAATTAAATAAACAACTCTCAACTGCATACAAAATTGCATACAAAGTTGAATATACTAATACTATAGATCCAACTATCGTGCCAAAACGTAGTCCATAAATAAACTGTCAAATACTAAAAAATTATACTAAACATAAAATATTTATACAATATAAGAGTGTTCGGTGCTTAATAAGAATCGCATTAAATCTAAAGTGCCTAATGCTTACATATACAGTTTCATAACATAGTAATATGAACTCATCTATCATGATCACAAGTAATCCGTGAATAAAGTGTCAAGTGCTGCAAATTATACTTAAAACATATAACATTTGCACAATATAAGAGTGTCCAGTGTTTCCAAAAATCACACACACCAGTGGAAATATGTCATGCAGGTGAACTTGTTCCTCAAAAAAACGATGCAAAATGTATTGGTAATAACATATACGTGGATCACACAGTGCAATTAATATATATAAACTAAAAAAAAGGGGAAACACACAGTCTCTTAAACAGCATATAAAGTGCCACGTGCTTCGTACAGTGCTTCTCCAGGTATAAGGTGCCAAATAAAACAGTGTGTATACACTCCTGTGCCTTTTCAGTGTTCCACACACATCAAGTGAAAATGACCCCTTACCTTACTGCTGTAAGGCAAACAGCAGAAAACAGGGATCTCAGGCTATCCAGGTGGTGTACCCCTACTTCCGGGTTATGGATATTGTCCCCACATCAGTTATTAAAAATGGCAGGATCTCATAAAAACAAGAAAGGGGAGGGCTCCAATGGTGAAGTACATAAACACTTTTATTATAACTCAAACCAAAAAACAGTGGAGAGGTACTCACAAACGACAAACAGGTAATTCACAGAAAATTAGCCCAGCGTTCCGTTCGTATCTCGGACGCTACTTCCGGTATCCTAATTCCTCCTATTCCGACACGTATCGTCATGTGTCACATGACTTCATCAGTCCAGTCTCCAAAGGGAGGGGATCATGCTCTGCTTCAGTATGTCACAGTACATGTTGGCATTCATGTTTCCCTCAATGAACTGTAGCTCCCCAGTGCTGGCAGCACTCATGCAGCCCCAGACCATGACACTCCCACCAGCATGCTTGACTGTAGGCAAGACACACTTGTCTTTGTACTCCTCACCTGGTTGTCGCCACACACGCTTGACACCATCTGAACCAAATACGTTTATCTTGGTCTCATCAGATCACAGGACAGGGTTCCAGTAGTCCATGTCCTTAGTCTGCTTGTCTTTAGCAAACTGTTTGAGGTATTTCTTGTGCATCATCTTTAGAAGAGGCTTCCTTCTGGGATGACAGCCATGCAGACCAATTTGATGCAGCGTGTGGCATATGGTCAGAGCACTGACAGGCCACACTCATACGTCTATTTCCCAAAGACAACCTCTAGATATGACGTTGAGCACCTGTACTCAACTTCTTTGGTCGACCATGGCGAGGCCTGTTCTGAGTAGCTTCCTTCTGGGACCATGGCCATGCAGACCAATTTGATGCAGTGGGTGGCCTATGATCTGAGCACTGACAGGCTGACCCCCCACCTCTTAAACCTCTGCAGAAATGCTGGCAGCACTCATACATTGTCTATTTCCCAAAGACAACCTCTGGATATGACGCTGAGCACGTGCACTCAACTTCTTTGATCGATGGGCCCAATTTGGACATTATCACTTAGGGGTGTACTCACTTTTGTTGCCAGTGGTTTAGACATTATACAAGCTGTACACTCACTACTTTGTAGAAAAATGTAATTTCTTTAGTGTTGTCACATGAAAAGATATAATTAAATATTTACAAAAATGTGAGGGGTGTACTCACTTTTGTGAGATACTGTATGTCTCGGGTATACAGTAACTGCTTAAGACTGCCTAACACTTAAGGGGGGATAACATCAACATGTATAAATATGTAAGTGGTCCATACGGTGAACTTGGTGTTGAGTTATTCACTTTATAGTCATCCCAGAGGAAGGGGGCACACTTACGTCTAGAGGAAAAGAGATTTAATCTCCAAATACAGATAGGTTTCTTTACAGTAAGAGCTATGAAAATGTGGAATAGACTCTCTCAAGACCTGGTTCTGTCCAGCTCAGTAGATTGCTTTTAAAAAGGCCTGGATTCTTTCTTAAATGTACATAATATAACTGGATACTAACATTTATAGGTAAAGTTGACCCAGGGAATATCCAGGGTTCAGCAATTCCTAGAAAACATTAAAATTCCATCTTTTTTCCTATTCCACTTTGGTAAAGGGAATTTAAAGTGAAACTAAAGGCAAAAATTGTTAGTTCCAAAGGTCCAACAACCATGAGGTCCCTCTTCGGTGCCGGCATCTTCTCCCTAGTTTCTTTCTGGTGCCAGCCTTTAGCCATTTGAGTGGAGCGCATGGCATGAGATCTCTCCCATGTATGTGTAGGAGTGCAACCGTCCTGGCACAAAGCAGTGAATGTACACTGAGCTGCGTATGTGCAACTTAGTGTAAATTCTACAGGGAATGTGAACAGGGAGGTTTTCTTCTGCAATAAAGAGCCTGAGAGTTCACTTTTTTTATTTTACAACTTTAGTTCTACTTTAAGGATAGTATGAATAATTGTAATTTTCACTGCAATATTAACAACATTTCCTTTCATCCTATGCCCCTTTTCCTTCCCATTGACCCTGCTTCTATCTCTGTAGTGTCTGGTTGGTGTAGATGGCCGAATCAATTCTTAAACAAGAGTTTGGATTATCTCTTCTATACACAGGAAGGAATTATGGTTTAGGCATGATCCAACTAATCCAAAAAATGACACTATTTCTCAAGGACCCCCTAGCACCTGAAGGAACCCTGGTTGAAAAATGTTGTATTTAATCAGTTCAGCTCAGATCTTTTCTGAAACTGTTGCCATTTGTCGTATTGCCTCAGTTTCTCACTCAGTAATGTGCCTGATAAGCCATAGATATCTTTTGATGGGAAGCTTCCTAAGCAACAGGTTGCTTTACCTTGTGTTGTAGGAGAACATTAAAGCTGCTGCTAGACCATTGCTGGTACTCAGCCACACTAGGTGCCAGTGATTTGTAATCTGATGGAAGGTATGTCTCTGAGCTGTCTGTGAGCCACAGCAAAACATAATCAGTCTCTTTATACCAGGAAACAATGCACGCTATTTGCCTTCTTGGCACTTTGCAAATATTTTGAAATATTGTGCAATGTTTAAAGCAAACATAATAAACCATAAGGTTCTTCCTCAACATTTTATCACGTGCAGCATAGTATCATTCATAAAATAAAAACAAAACTGGCTGGTTTAAGCTCAGTGCTTACATGTTTTATAAACAACAATAAAATGAGAGTCAGATAACTGATTCTTCCCCCCAGGCTATTCTTGTTTTCCGAAAAAGTAAGTTAATGTTTGGTGCCATCCCTAGGTTACAAATACTAGACACCTTTTAGTGTCTAGTAGAAGATTTTATTTTACTGTAACAGAATACTCATGTACTGTATGTAGTATAGCAAGAAGATCTAACAAATATGGCCCATCAGTTTCAGGCCTTCAATCCAATTCACAAGGTCATTTGGATAGCTCCCAACTGTCCCTGATTTGGAGGGACTGTCCCTGATTTGGAGCAATGTCCCTCTGTCCCTCGTTTGTTCCTCATTTTGGTCTGATCCATATAGTTGTATCTAAAATGCACTTTTTATCTTTCAAATTTGTTTCCCAATACTAAATCTTTCATCCAATTTCTAAATTGCTGCATTTTTTTATTTAAAAGCCAATATAAATGAAAAGGGGAGGTAAAAAAAAAAGGACTTGTGGATTTATTTAACCTTTTTTTGGTTAATTCTCCTTTAAGAGGGAGTGTGGAGGGGGGATTGTCCTATGCCTACATATGTTTACAAGTAGGTGTCCCTCATTCCCATCTCAAAATGTTGGGAGGTATGTATTTGGAACCTTCCAGAGTAGGTTCGGTTTGGTTCACACCAGAACACCTACAACAGGCAAAAAAATATAGCGAACATAGTGACCTGGGTACTGCCCTTGGTGACAGGTATCAATGCAAAAAAAAAGTTTTTAAAACAATAGTTTTTTTTAGGAGCAGTGATTTTAATGATGCTTAAAGTGAAACAATAACAATGAAATATTCCTTTAAATATCATGCCTGGGGGGTACCCTTGGTCTGCCTGTAAAGTGGCGCATATGTGCAATGTACAGTGGGGCAAAAAAGTATTTAGTCAGCCACCAATTGTGCAAGTACTCCCACGTAATAAGATGAGAGAGGCCTGTACTTATCATCATAGGTATACCTCAACTATGAAACACAAAATGTGGAAACAAATCCAGACAATCACATTGTCTGATTTTTGAAATAATTTATTTTCAAATTATGGTGGAAAATAAGTATTTGGTCAATATCAAAAGTTCATCTCAATACTTTGTAATATAACCTTTGTTGGCAATGACAGAGGTCAAACGTTTTCTGTAAGTCTTCACAAGGTTGTCACACACTGTTGCTGGTATGTTGGCCCATTCCTCCATGTAGATCTCCTCTAGAGCAGTGATGTTTTGGGGCTGTCGCTGGGCAACACAAACTTTCAACTCCCTCCAAAGGTTTTCTATGGGGTTGAGATCTGGAGATTGCCTAAGCCACTCCAGGACCTAGAAATGCTTTTTATGAAGCCACTCCTTCATTGCCCGGGCAGTGTGTTTGGGATCATTGTCATGCTGAGAGACCCAGCCAGGTTTAATCTTCAATGCCCTTGCTGATGGGAGGATGTATGCACTCAAAATCTCATGATGTATGGCCCCATTCATTCTTTCATGTACAATCAGTTGTCCTGTTCCCTTTGCAGAGAAACAGCCCCAAAGCATGATGTTGCCTCCCCCATGCTTCACAGTAGGCATGGTGTTCTTTGGTTGCAACTCAGCATTCTCTCTCCTCCAAACATGACGAGTTGTGTTTCTACCAAACAGTTCTACTTTGGTTTCATCTGACCACATGACATTCTCTCAATCCTCTTCTGGATCATCCAAATGTTCTCTAGCAAACCTCAGACGGGCCTGGACATGTACTGGCTTAAGCAGGGGGACACGTCTGGCACTGCAGGATCTGAGTTCCTGGCTGCATAGTGTGTTACTGATGTTAGCCTTTGTTACGTTGGTCCCAGGTCTCTGCAGGTCATTCACTAAGTCCCCCCCGTGTGGTTCTGAGATTTTTACTCACCGTTCTTGTGATCATTTTGACCCCACAGGGTGAGATCTTGCGTGAAGCCCCAGACCGAGGGAGATTATCAGTGGTCTTGTATGTCTTCCATTTTCTAATTATTGCTCCCACAGTTGATTTCTTCACACCAAGCTGCTTGCCTATTGCAGATTCAGTCATCCCAGCCTGGTGCAGGTCTACAATTTTGTTTCTGGTGTCCTTAGACAGCTCTTTGGTCTTCCCCATAGTGGAGTTTGGAGTGTGACTGTTTGAGGTTGTGGACAGGTGTCTTTTATACTCATAACAAGTTCAAGCAGGTGCCATTAATACAGGTAATGAGTGGAGGACAGAGGAGCCTCTTATAGAAGAAGATACAGGTCTGTGAGAGACCGAAATCTTGTTTGTTTGTAGGCAACCAAATACTTATTTTCCACCATAATTTGCAAATAAATTCTTTAAAAAAATCATACAATGTGATTGTCTGAATTTGTTTCCACTTTTTGTCTCTCATAGTTGACAATTACAGCCTCTCTCATCTTTTTAAGTGGGAGAACTTGCACAATTGGTGGCTGACTAAATACTTTTTTTCCCCACTGTATAGAACACGCCACAGCAATAATGACATTTCTAATGGAAAAATTTAATATAAACTTGCTCGCGGCTTTAATGTATTGCCAGCTCTCTGCAAAATATAGATGAAAAAAATCTATGAAAAAAACGGTGTGGTGTGTCCACTCCCAGTCCATTTAAAAAAAAATTTGTGTGGAGTTCCCCCCAAAATCCATACCAGACCCTTATCCGAGCATGCAGCCTGGCAGTTCAGGATAGGGGGGACAAGGCAGGCCCCTTCATGGGGGGGGGGTAGTTGCTGTGGGGGCAGGAGTGCTCTGCGCCCCCCACTCCAAAGCACTGTGTCCCCATATTGATGGGGACAACACCCTTTTCCCTACAACCCTGGCCGGTGGTTTTCGGGGTCTTCGGGTAGGGGGCTTATCAGAATCTGGAAGCCCCCTTTAACAAGGGGGCCCCCAGATCATGCCCCCCTATGTAAATGGGGAGGGGTACATTGTACCCCTACCCATTATCCAAAAAAACTGTCAAAAATTAAAAACCACAAGAGACCGTTTTTGACAATTCCTTTATTAAAAAACAAAAAATAAAAAAAAGTGTCCTGCAATGTAAATCCACCATCAATCACATTGCCCAACGGACCTGAAAAATAGAAAAAACGAAAAAAAAACTCTGCCTCCATGGGAGGTCTACCGGCTACTGCTGTCTTTTTGGCTTTGACAGATCTTATATTGGCAAGGGCGGAGACTGCCCTTGCCTGTATAAAATCTGTCAAAGTCAAGAGACAGCAGTCGACGGGAGGCCTCCCTTGGAGGCAGAGCTTTTTTATTTTTTCTATTTTTTTCTTTGGATGCCATAATACACACCATGTTTGGAGGTCAAATGGCTCTGTGCATCACCCCAAAAACAACAGTGACATTTGAAGGTGGGAACATCATGATGTGGGGCTGTTTTTCAGCATACGGTACTGGCAAACTTCATGTCATTGAAGGAAGAGTGGACATTTCAGCAATACAATGATCCCAAACACCAAATCAAGGAAAATCTCTATTGGTTTCAAAGAAAGGTTAATAAATGACGCGTTCAATACTTATTTTACCCTCTGTATATTTATTTATATATACTTTATAGCACTTCAAGCTTTTCTTGCCAGGTGCAGATGTGCTGCAGGGCTTCGGGTCCCAGCAATGGCAGAGCCAGATCTAAAGGGCTGTTAAGGTGGGCTGCACCCCCCTCTATTTCAGTAGTGCCATCCAATAACATTGACATTGGTATAGGAAAGTGGATGGCCTGAAGCATGCAACCTGGGCTATGTTTAATCAGCATGGCTGCACCCTATTTGCCACACCGCATCATTAATTTATGTAGTGCAGGGAGGCAGACCAGGGCTCCCTGCATCATTAGTTGCTTTGGTGCTGGTGGCCAGCTTCTTCTGCACCATGGAAACAGATAGCATTCATCCAGGGCTGGGATTCAGAAGATGATGGAAGTCCTGCTTTCCTCCATATCTGCTCCGTCTCAAACTCCCTGACATGATGCAGCTGCGATGAAGAGTTGAACTTGGACTCTATCTTTGAAATAGGGTTGCCACCTTTCCTTCAAGCCAAACCCGAACACTTTAGACTCCTAGGACACCTTTGGTTGCCCCAAGGAGAGTAGTAATGTGGTGCGTATCGCGTGCCACAGTGAACAGCAATTGTGGCCAATTTGCTATTGAGATCATCACCCTGCTCCCCAATGATGCCAAACCTACAGCCAGACAGCCGCCCACAGCTTCCAGATGGTAGCAGATTTGTGTGTAACTATCTTGGTTCTGAGGAGCCACAGCCCGGTCTGAACAATGTGTCTGGGTTTCAGTCCACCTGACACATGATTCAAAACCCGAACTGTCGAGGTGAATCCTGGACAGGTGGCAACCTTACTGTGAAAGGAGGACTGAGGACCCTGATGTCAAGGGGACTGGCTGTAATGTGATGGGGGCTGACTCGCATGTGAAGGGGGAAACTCTGATGTGAGGAGGGAAGTCTAATGTGAAGAGATGGCTCTGATGTGAAGGGGGGATCTGGTATGATCAAGGGAATCTGATGTATGGGGGACGCTAATGTGAAGGGGTGACTCTGATGTGAATAGGGAGCTCTGATGTAATGCAGGAACTCTGATCCGATGGAGAGGCCCTGATGCGAAAGGAGGATAATGATATAATGAGACTGTGATGTGAAGGGGAAAGGTTGATGTAAAGGTGGTCTCCATAATGGGCCTCCAAGGAGAGGGTGTCAGAGTCCTTCAGTTCAATAAATGCAGTTTGGGACTAGGATGTCTTGTGATACTGATTTTGCATACTTTTAGGGTGCCATGCCTGAAAATGGTTGGGAAGTGCTGGCATACATTTTTAATTGCAGCCACATAGAGACTCAGGAAACTAGTGTTCTCGTCACTCCTGCACCACCTTTGCACCACTCAGAAGTAATCAATGTCAGATGTTACTTCCAGGTCATGATTTGTAGTACAAAAGACATGGAGTGAACAGGGAAAACGTGTTCTCTACATCCCTGTCACACTGTAACAGACTGTCAGTGACTCACACACAGCCAGTGCCAGCAAAGAGACCCGGAGAGAGGGAGAGCTAGTTGCAGAGATGTGTTGCCCCCTGACTTTTTTTTTTACTGCACCCCAAGATCAGACAAGCTAGTTCCGGCCCTACATGTGGCACATCTACGTATGTGCGAAGATGGAACTGGTATGTAGGTCCCAAGACTCTGTGTCTACAAATGTACGGAAATCCTCATACATGCCCAGATGTGCTGAAGGCTGGGCAAAGCTCTTTGGCACATGTAAGACTAACAAGGATGGTGGCGTCATAGAGGGGTGGCAAAGCTAAAGGAAACTGAAGTGTATCTAAAGCCATTTTTTTTATTATGGATGAATTCCCTGTCAGGTTTTTTTTCTGTCTCTCTTTATTTGTCCTGGTGACCATTGTTTGAAAAGTGATGGGAATTCCTATATTTTACAGTTGTCACTGGAACAGAAGGTTAAGGGAAATATTCTACTAGGGCACCCGTTCTTGTGACAGCAATAAGCCAGTTTCACACATTTGCTTATGTTACCACAATGCCCTGTATCACCCCATGGACTTGTTAATTGTGTTTTTAGTTACACCCAACATACAAAAGTAACGCATGGCAAAGCAAAGCCACAAATCAACATGTATTGTGGTGCTCTGCATTGGTACAAATAGTGCAGGAGTATTGCTTTTGCATTGGCAGCACATTCTGTTCACACCAGTGTGCTGTGGCTATGAGCGCTGGTGGGGATGTGCGACCATTCATTCTGAATAGTACCCCAAAGCACCATTCCAATGCAATGTCATGTGTTGAGGTACACAGTGCTGGTGAAAATTATACTCGCAAAATTTTTGATTTGGTTGTAATACATTAGTCAGCCCATTCACTTAATACAACGCATTTTAACGGGCAACACAAGGCTTGCTACCACATTTTTTTTATATTATTGTGGTTATTTTTATGTTACTTCATGTTTATTGAACCACAGAGGACAAAGCTAGTGTGATTGGTTTCCAAAATGAATGGACTGCCTTAACACAATCCACATTAACGCATCACACAGATGTGAATGGGCCTTAGGATTGTGGGATGTGATATGACCAATTCCAACTAGAGCGTTGCTTAAAAGATTTGCAGTTTGCTAAATTTGCTACTGATCTGAAGGGCTTTGGTCTGAAGTAGTGCTGGGCCTAAGGTCCAGATGAAGTGGAGAACTATAGATTTAGTAGTATCAGTGTAGCAAGTGGCTTCCTCCTAAAACCAGCATTACCCTGCTCCCATTGAGGGACCTAGGATGAAGACCTAATGTGAATAAAAATAGGAATGCCAAAAAGCTCAAATCAATGAGGCAGTTAGGTGCAAATGATTGTCATCTTTTATTATTGTGTTGATATCTATAGACATCTTTAAAAATGTGTTAGCAACATGGTAATCTTGCACTGTATCCATTGGATTTACATTTAATATATTTTTTCCTTCTTGCTTTTTCGGCAGCTGCCAACTGTTGTAGACAGCAGTTCTCGTGGAATAGATCTCAGATTCTGGGGGGTAGTTGCTTCTAATGTTTCAGAATCACTGAGAGAGGTAAGTCAATTGGCTGCTATTTTAATCCAGTGTAATAGCATAAAAGATGTGTGTAAATAACTTAATATATTGGAAAGGGAACGTCAGAAAACAAAACTTCCTGAGTACTATATGAGCTTTAAAATAAACCTTCACTGACTTTAGTAGCTGCAGACAATTGGAATCTATACATCCTCAAAGAGAACAGCAAAAATACTTTACTTTCTCTTTCCAGTAGTGACTTGACAGCCTTCTAGCTATCTAATTTCTAATGTAGACACAGAGCAGGGGCACAGGAAGTGAGGGAAAGTAGGATGTTGAAGCCATACTACTTCATTGCATCTCTTGTGACTATGAAGATTAACTTCTCCATATTATCTGTATCTGCAGAGATCAGTCAGGGTTTGTATTAAAATACGTCCTATAATCCTATCCCCTTCAGTACATATGTAGCACCCACCACCTTTAGGGTGCTAACAGGTTAATGTTAGGAGAAATTACCAGTGCCTTACTGTTTCTGGTTTAGGCCTGGTGGGTTTGATCTGGGTTTGGGAGGAGCAGGAGAATAGAGGGGGTGTGACCACCTGTTCTTTGACCTGGAAGACCTCCCTTGCTTGTCCAGGATAATGTTCTGGAAGGAAGGCGGGGCAGGGACTGAAGAGCAGGCAGTGTATATGGCTCTGGCCCAATCATTCATTTGTATGGGCAGGGGCGGGACAGACATATATACTGAAATCACATGCTTCCTGGGGGGAGATGGGACTAGAGACGATCCAGAAAGGCTGCAAAATGTAAACCGCAGGAGCAGGGCTGGAAGGCCCGGGGGGGGGGTGCAGAGACCCCAGAGCTGGAAAGCCAAGGAACTCAATTGGAAAGCCTGGGGGTTGAGAGACCCCGGAACTGGAAGGTTCACCATTCAAAAAGCTGGAAGTAGCTGCTAACCAACTTGAGTAGACCGGGGTCACCTAGACTTTCCTGAGCTGACCTGGGAAGAAATCGCAGGAGGTGAGAGGCAGGTGAGGTCTAGAGTTTCCAACATTTCATCAGTACCAGATGTCTTTCAGAGGGGCATTGGCCAGTTCATTATTCCAGATGCTGCAGTCTGTGTTGTGTACTCTACTCATGCAGCACAATCAAGGAGGCAACTTATACTTTTCTACTCACATAACACAGACTGCAGCATCTGGAATAAAAGTTTATTGTTTCAACTGTTGAACTGTGTCGTTGATTACTACAGCAGGGTGGAAGGAGCGGGGGTTGAAACCAGCCATACTGTAATGAACTACACTAGCAGCTCCCAAGGGAGTATGCGCTACACATAAATTGGGATCCCCCTCCAGCAGGTCTTGTACTTACTTTTTTCTGATGGCCGTGATCTCCCGCTGTGTCTGCCAGTAAAAATCAGGTACCAGGCTGCCTTCTCACTAAAGTTCCATAGACATAAATGGGATATACATGTTTAGCAGGAGCAGCATTCAATTCAAGTCAATGCGGCAATAGTAAGTTTACTTTTACTTTGGATAGAGTGAGGAAGATTTACAATTACTCGCAGGTTTTTACTTCTTCTTTGATCCAGTTTGAAAGATTTATTTTTCTCACTTATTGTCCCTCTAATGTCAATACAAAAAATGGGGATCACATGTGTTCCTGGGATAAGAAAGCACTTAGAGTAATGAAAACATTGTCAGAAATTCAAACCTTTGCTCACGCTACTAAAAACATGTTTTTATCTTTGTCCCTGTTGGAGAGATTTATGGGGAAATCTCTCTAAAGCCGCGTACACACGTAGCCGTCTGTCCGACGTACTTAGTCTGGCGGACTTCCCGCCAGACTGTCCGTCGGACTTTCCAAACGGGCTACTTGCGCACACACGGCACTTTTTCAGCGGACTAATATGGCGTACTAAGTCCGCCGTACTATCCGCCCTACTTTTGAAATGAACGGACTCGCCCACACACGCGGAGGAAAGTCCGCTCATTTCGAGCACGTCTCCAGGTAGGCGGGGCCTGCGAACGATACATCGCTGGCCCCGCCGCCTCGTATGGACTTAAAGGGGAACCCCAACGCCGAAAAAAATTGGCGTGGGGGTCCCCCCAGGTCCACATCAGACCCTTGTTCGAGCACGCTACCCGGCCGGCCAGGAAAGGGGGGGGCGATCGAGCGCCCCCCCCCCTCCTGAGCCATACCAGGCCGCGTGCCCACAACATGGGGGGTGCCTTTGGGAAGGGGGGGCCGTGCGGCCCCCCCCACCCCAAAGCACCTTGTCCCCATGTTGATGAGGACAAGGGCCTCTTTCCGACAACCCTGGCCGTTGGTTGTCGGGGTCTGCGGGCGGGGGGCTTATCGGAATCCGGGAGCCCCCTTTAATAAGGGGGCCCCCGGATACCGGCCCCCCACCCTATGTGAATGAGTATGGGGTACAATGTACCCCTACCCATTCACCTGTAAAATAAAGTACAAAAAAAAAACACAACACACAAGGGTTAAAATAGTTTATTGCACAGCTCCGGGGGTCTTTCGTTTTCGGGGGTCTTCTCGCCGGACTCCTCCGCTATCTTCTTGTAGCTCTTTTACTAGCGGAGGAGCCCAGCTTTCTTCCTCGCCGCCGCCCTTCTTCCGACTTCGGGGGTCTTGTCCCCCTCTTCGGTTCTTCTGCCGGGCCACCGCGCCTTCTTCTAGCTCTTTTACAGGCGGTGGCCCGGTCTTCTGCCGCCGCCGCCGCCTTCCGTTCTTCTGTCCTTCTTCTTCTTCTTCAGATGTTGCCTCGCCGAGTCCTCCGCTCACAATGACGGGGACCGGGCACGCGGCGACTTATATAGGGACAAGGGGCGGGGTCTTCGGTTGATGTCACATGGGTTGATGTCACATGGTGACCCCCCGCCCCCTTACGATGTCACAGTCCCGGAGGATGCTGGGACTGTCGCCATGTGACATCAACCCATGTGACATCAACCGAAGACCCCGCCCCTTGTCCCTATATAAGTCGCCGCGTGCCCGGTCCCCGTCATTGTGAGCGGAGGACTCGGCGAGGCAACATCTGAAAAAGAAGAAGAAGAAGAGAAGGACAGAAGAACGGAAGGCAGCGGCGGCAGCGGCAGAAGACCGGGCCACCGCCTGTAAAAGAGCTAGAAGAAGGCGCGGTGGCCCGACAGAAGAACCGAAGAGGGGGAGAAGACCCCCGAAGTCGGAAAAAGGGCGGCGGCGAGGAAGAAAGCCGGGCTCCTCCGCTAGTAAAAGAGCTACAAGAAGATAGCGGAGGAGTCCGGCGAGAAGACCCCCGAAGACGGAAGACCCCCGGAGCTGTGCAATAAACTATTTTAACCCTTGTGTTTTGTGTTTTTTTTGTACTTTATTTTACAGGTGAATGGGTAGGGGTACATTGTACCCCATACTCATTCACATAGGGTGGGGGGCCGGCATCCGGGGGCCCCCTTATTAAAGGGGGCTCCCGGATTCCGATAAGCCCCCCGCCCGCAGACCCCGACAACCAACGGCCAGGGTTGTCGGGAAGAGGCCCTTGTCCTCATCAACATGGGGACAAGGTGCTTTGGGGTGTGGGGGCCGCACGGCCCCCCCTTCCCCAAGGCACCCCCCATGTTGAGGGCACGCGGCCTGGTACGGCTCAGGACAAGGGTCTGATGTGGACCTGGGGGGACCACCACGCCGATTTTTTTCGGCGTTGGGGTTCCCCTTTAAGTCCATACCAGGCGGCGGGGCCAGAGACGTATCCTTCACGGGCCCCGCCTACCTGGAGACCCACTCGAAATGAGCAGACCTTTCTCCGGGCGGGGAAAAGTCAGTTCATTTCAAAAGTACGGCGGACTGGCATACACACGGCGGGATTGTCCGCCGAAATGCGAGTCCGGCGGGAAGATTGGAGTGTAAAACTACTTTCTAAGTCCGCCGTACTTTCGGGTCAAAAAAGTATGCCGGAGGCTACACACGGGAGGATTGTCCGGCGGACTTGAGTTTGCCGGACTTTTCCACCCGCTTGTTTGATCGTGTGTACGCGGCATAATAGAGACACAGATGGCAAAACAAGCCTGACAGAGGCTCTAGCCCTTACCAACGCTATTCAAAACAAATAAGTATTGGTTGGACTTGAACTTTATATTATGACAAGGCTTTAGGCCAGGGTTCACATATATGCGAATTGGATGCGGTTTTCTCCAGGTACACTCTTCAAATTTGCATGAAAGAAGAGTGTGCCCGGCTCTCAAAAAAGCTGGTTCACCCAGCTCCAGGACGGCCATGGTTCGCATTTAAAAAGGGTCCTGTGCTTTTTTGGTTTAAATTCAGTTGCGAAATCAGGCAAAAATTCTGACCTGATTCGCACCTGAATCGGTGAACAGGGACGCACTGGATCCCATGCTGTAAACTGCGGCCGCAGCATATTTGAATCCAGCCTTAAAGATAATTGGAGTGATTCTGTTTAAATTTGCTGAAGCGTCTGCCCTGGTTCACATTGATGGGATTTGGCATGCGGCACTGCACCTATTCTCAAAAGTACTTTCTGTACTACTTTTGGCAATTTTGTGGTGCGATTTCCATTGACATCTGTGCAGAAACCCACACAGGTATCTCTGAAATCGCCCTAGAAGTCGGGACTGACATGCGGGAATTAAATTGTGTGAGTTCCACTGAACTCGCACAATTTCATTCCCGCAGTCAGTGTGAACCAAGGTTAAACTCTTAATTTTGCTCATTGAGCTTCTTAGACCAAATTTGATGTGTGTTTAGGGTGTTTTAGTTTATTTGGTAATTATTTTTCTTGTGCTTTTTCTTTTTTATTTCATTTGTTTTTTTTGTATATAGTTGGTTTAAGTTTGTTTACCTTTTTTTGTTTTTAGCAATTCAATTATTTGAAACAAAAAAGGTAAAATAATGAAACTGAGGTTGTGTTTTTGCGCAAGCATAATAAACTTCAAAGCATTTGACCACAGTGATGAATTTTCACTAAATTTTTGCCAAAATTTTAAGGAAATTTTAATTTTCAGTTTCTCTCAACCCTAATACTGACTGAACACTCAACCATAGACAGTACCGCTTTAGCCCACTGGGTCTCATCACTCGAAGTCCTTTGTTGAGCAATTCCCAAACCGTTGATGCTAAATTTTATACCGATAACATTGTTGTTGCTTTATTAAATTATTTGTTTGATTTGAAAGGCCTGCTAATAATTTGTTTTTACTTGATGTAGCTATCACAGAAGCAAAGTATCCAGGATCTGCTATGGGTTATACAGCCTATTCTTCAAGAGGGAGGACCATCAACCTTTAGTCAACTTATGAGTTCTCTGTCAGACCTGTTTTGTGGTTATCCAGAGGGGGGTGGTTCAAGAGTGTTCTCCTTCAACTGGTATGAGGACAATAACTACAAAGCTTTTCTTGGTGTGAATTCAACTAAGAAGGACGCATATTATTTATATGACAAGACAACAAGTAAGTGGTCTTGTGGTATTGTAAATTACATTGTAACTGATCTAATGTTCTTAACAGGGATGCCCACACAGGGAATAGGTATACCTAATCCAGTGCCAATTCATTAGGATCCTTAATGTTTTATATAGCTATACTTGCAAAAGGGACCAGCCTGAATTCATCTAGCAGGACTTAATTTACTTAATAAAGTTCCACTTTAAGCCGGGCAATACATGGATTGAAATTTGGCCGATTCAGCAGGAACCTGCCAAATTTCGATCCATGTATGGGCATCAGATCGACTTCTAGCTGGGAGCACCAATCGGTGTATTTCGACAGCAGGAAAGGCTCTGCGCTGTCAGAATACAATAGCACATAAGGAGCGATTCCCTCAAACGTGCGGATGAGGGAACCAGGTAAAGCACCCTTGTCGGTAGGTGCTAGGATTAATATAGAATCGTTTTTGGTTTCTCTGCTTAACAGAGAGACAACTAGGTGTAGTGCTACCCCCCCTCCCCCTCCCATGAAGGCCACTTAAAGATACTGTACCCCAATGGTTGCACTGTCCTTGTAAGTCTCCTGACACCCTGGGTTTAGACATTTCTGAAATAGTAAATATGATACACAGACACCAACACAGTAAACAGATGAGGTTGACTTAAAGCTTGATGGTTAACAGTATGAACAGAAAGCGATTTAAACAAATATGAGGCTATGATTATACTCTTAGCACAAATGTATAAGAAGCTTATGGGTACAGTCCTCAATAGAATAAAACAGCAAAACAGATACCTGATCAAGGCCTACGGCTGCGGGTCAAAAAAAGGAAGTAGAATGACCTGTTTTATGGCAGGCTACTCCCTTTTTGCCTCCTGCCATCACAACCCTTTAAACACAAACACTGTTTGATCAGTTGTGCACAAGTATATTACCTGGCCCTTAAGAAAGGGTTCCTTGGTAATAGGGGCTGGCCAAATGCCCAGCATTCCTCTCTCTGTGGGGGGAGGGTGGGAGACAAAGGAGTGCTTTTTGATGCAGGTGCCTTGAATCTTCAGCTAGCTTAAGTGAAGGGGCCAAAGCTAACTTTTAAGTAATGACATTCAGGCAGTATAATAGTTGTTGTAAATGTCTCCTTATAGAGCACTAATGAGGAAGACAAAGTAAAGGTGTCTGCATGCAGTGCCCTTAGGTGCAAAGAGGGGGAGCAATTGCTCACTTACCAGTCTGGAGTATATCAGGCTCAAAGGTTGATATGAAGATCCTGCAGATGTTGTGCTCAGGGAACAATGCTTGGCCACACTCTCATTGATGCCACAGCTCAGCTGGATCTGCAAGGCAGGTGATGACCTTCCGACTGTCACTGGGCCAGCCGGACACTGCCGAACAACAGATGTGTCCACACTCCCCCACTGGCTCGCTCTCTCTGACTGTCCAGGTCACTGCTTCCAGATGAAGGCCCTGGTCCCAAGAGGCCGACTCCTCCCTTCCTCAGGCTATTAATGCCCTCTGCCAGCATTATGTCTTCTCCCTCCAGCCAGCTGGAACTTGTAGTTCACAACAGTCCAGGTCCAATGTAAACTTTCCAGACTACATGTTCCAAGATCCTTTGCTCTTCTCTCTTAAGTCCTTACTTACGCTGCATACAGAATGTAGTAAACAGAGTCTGTGCTGAGCACTAGGGGAAAACAGTCTCCCTCTGGCAGATGCTGCAAAGTGTCCCCTGTTATGGCAATTTAGTTAGCTCCTGGCTACATAGGTAAATTTAATTGCTGTCTGCTTAACAGAGATTGGTGATTGGTTAGTGTAGTCTGCTTAGTGTGCTCTGGTGGTGCTCATTCTGTCCTGAAGTTTCATTTGATCCTAGCAATTAAGGAAAGTGCTGGATAATAGGCAGAAACCATGCAGAGGGGAGGATTAATATTCATGTAACCCTGGCCAGTTGCAAGGGGAGCACGTGGGCTCGTGGTCATTCCTAGCATTCTTAGCGTGGTAATTCCTGGGGGAGGGGTGCGGGCTCTTCCAGCATTTGCTGCCATGTGGCCTCAGGTGGGTGACCTGAGGGCCTGGATTGAGAGGGATTGGGCTGCCATGCGGCCTCAGGTGGGAGTCCTAAGGGCTTAAAGTTAGTGGGAGAAACCCTGGCTCTGCAGAGAGCTGGCTGAAAGGTGCTGTCTACTCAGGATCCGGTCTGGTATCATGGGTATATAGTGTCGTTTGGAAGGAGGCTACCAGCTGTCCCTGCCCATTTTGTGAGACTATCCAAAGGATCTATAGACTTTTGCTTAAAGAGGGATTCCACCAAAAAAAAAATATTAAAAGCCAGCAGCTATAAATACTACAGCTGCTGACTTTTAATAAATGGACACTCACCTGTCCCGGGTTCCAGCGATGCCGGCAGCCGAGGCCGATCAATCGCTCGGCCCTCGGCTGCTGCCGCCACCATTCTAGTTGAGGGAATCAGGAAGTGAAGCGAATCGGCTTCACTTCCCGGTTCCCTACTGCGCATGCGCGAGTAGCGCAGCGCAATAGGAATTCTCTGCGCTGTCACTGGGACCCGTGTGTGTCCCAGCAGACAGCGCGGCAGAACAGGAAATGGCGTAGACTCCCACGGGAGTCTATGCCCGGAATCGGGTGTAAATACCTGTTTTGACAGGTATCTCCACCCCCCTCCCCCCTGAAAGGTGCCAATTGTGACACCGGAGGGGGGGAGGGATCCGATCAGCGGAGGTTGCACTTTAGGGTGGAACCCCGCTTTAACTCCTTCTGGTGTACTACGTGTTGTGCAGAGTATTGAAATAATGTGCTGGAAACGCATAGCTTTGCTTTTATGGAGGATATCTTTTTCATGGAACAGGAAGAAGTATACAAGAACACAGTGAGGAAAGACAAACACTTCCTCTCAGTACATTTCCATAGAATACACATTATAACACTGCAGTGCCACCTGCTGGATACAAAGGTATAATGCATACAGTATATATTGTCAGTTTATAAAAGCAACTCTGCTGTTGCTCTTTCAACAATACATAGTCAGCGGAAGGGCTTAACAAAGGGAACACTGGCTAGTTTATGACGAGCTTGGACTCTTGCTAGTGCATAGGATTTTGCTTAGCTCTACTACTTTTGGACTTACAAACTGGCTGGTACCTGAAGAGCTCTGCCCTGCTACTACTACTTCTGAGGGATGTTGCTAACTTCTGAAACTACTGTGTGCTGCTGCTAAGGTGAAATCTACACAGGTTAAGGGTAGCGCTACACAGGTTAGTTTTTTCATTCAACCCACTGGCTGAACAAAAAAATCTGAACCATCTATTGCCAGCTTAAGTCTTAAAAAAAGCAAATGCAGCCACCACATCTAAAGACTGGTAAGCTACAATATTTAAATCTTTAAAAAAATTCTTTAAAAATAACTTAGGTAAGAGGGTGGATAATATTTTAGAGCAGGTAAAATCCTGATGGTAATTTACAAGCAATCTCTCATCATCACCTCAAGCCTAAAATGTATAATGAAACAAAACAACACTTTGTAATCAATTCTACAGGTATTGTGCGTACTTTATTATTTGATAACGTTATAGAAAAAAAAAAAAAAAAACTTGATTATAGAACACAGACTTGTCAACATTTCCAGGTTTTCTAGAAATGACCTAAATATATTTACGTACTTCATGTTTATGTCTTCTCATACATGTTTTTGAATTACCAGCTCCGTTTTGCAATGCACTGATGCAGACTATGGAGTCTAACCCTGTAACTAAAATAGCCTGGAGTGCAATGAAACCTTTGCTGATGGGAAAAATCCTTTACACCCCAGATGCTCCGGCTATTCGTGAAATCCTGAAGCACGTAAGGCATCTTTGTGTTGTTGATATAACATAGTTCAAACTGCTCCATCCCTTCGTATCCTATAGGCTAATCTCTGAATGTGCCTAGTCAGCCATGACTAGCCATAGAATGTTTTCTTTGAATGATTTCTTTATGTTTTAGTCAGTAATAACAATGCAGAGTATAACTTATTTGTGTCAGGATATACATTTGCATTTGTCTAGGTTACTGTGTATGTGAATTTGAATGCTAGGTTTTATACATGGGTCCCATGCACACGGTGCCCCCTATTGGTTGTGTGCGTAGAACCTTATTGTAGTCTTTGCTGCCTATAGCTTTAGGTCTTTCCATAATGTATGTTGTGTGTGCATTCAGGCATTTGGGTGTTTTTGTAATGTTTACTGACCAGGGATCAAGGCTTGCTATAACAATTCTGCCACAGAGCTGCAGTTTTACCTGTTAATTGTAAGAGTTTCTGTAAGTTCTTTTAGTTTTATCTATCAAAGAAGACCTATACTGAAAGAAGAGGCAGTTAATGATAACCTCTCCTTTTGAAACTGCTAGGTTTCTAGCTATCATGCTGATCCAGTGGCTTCAGTACTTTGAGTCACTGACTGGTACACATATACGATGTGTACAAAGTACATATAAGAATTGCAGTGCACTAATGATGTGCATAATGTTATTTATAGTGAATGTGCATTGTGACATGGCGCTTTGCACGCTGACTGTGGTCTTGGTCTCCTTAAAGAATATGGAATATGTTACCCCAACATTTCATATTGCCAATATGTGCCTGTTGCACCATGTACTTGTGTTGCTTCCTTTGTGTGAAACACCTGGTGATCCTGCCAGTTCCCTGCTTTTCTATTTCAAGCTGACCATGCTAGACATGGAAGCACATCAATCTCAGAGTTCCCCCCACCCCAGAGCCATTCATTGTGAAGAACAAAGTGTACTGCTTTTTCTTTACCCCGGCTCTCCAAGGCTAGTATGCAGCTGAAAATTATGTGATCACGTTTAAAAAAAAACAAGAAAAATATATTTAGAATATAAAAAAAAATTATAAGAAAAAATGCCTATTTCTCATAAAATACAAGCGCTAAATGGAAGCAAGAGAAAATTATTCTAATTAGACTTCATTAGCCAATCAATGGTACTAGTTGCTGCATATAGTCACACGCTAACAGAGATGATACAAAACATATAAAAACAGAGCGCTTCTTAAATCTGTTTTTATAGACTTTGATGTTTTTATATATTTAGAATATACAGTACAATGCCTTGAACAAGTATTCATACCCCTTGAAATTGTCCACATTTCGTCATGTTACAACCAAAAAAACGTAAATGTATTTTATTGGGATTTTATGTGATAGAGCAGGGCTGTTTTTAAGGCAGGGCAAAAAGGGCAGCTGCCCTGGGCCCTGTAATTGTTGTGGGGCCCAAAGCAGCTGCCTCATAATTGGCAACTATCCCAGTTTATATTCCCTTGTTCCTTGAGGTTTATTCCCATGCTGTGTCCTGATATCTCAGTGTGAAGTTAAGTTACTAATGCTTACTATGTAAATATTGACGGCATTCAAATGTAAATAGAGGCAGACCGGCAGGATTCATATGTAAATAGAAGTGGTATTCATATGTATATCATGACCCCCTGAGGTCATATCCACCATCACCTATACTAAATGCTGCAACCGGGGAGGTGAAGGAACATGCTTGAAAGTCTACACTGCCACTGAGCCAGAGAGTCCTAAGATCCCTAGGAGTTTAATGTCTATTAATGGCCCCCTCATCTCCCCAGTCCATGGTGTGCAGGAAGTGAGGAGATGATGTGCTGTAACTTCTAGCAACCAATCAGTAAGCAGTAATGATGTACAGTAATCTCTAGCAACCAATCAACAAGCAGAAATGATGTGCTGTAACCTCTAGCTACCAGTCAGTGAGTGGTAATGATACACTGTAACCTCTGGCAACGAAATGCAATCACTGTCTGATCTGATTAAGTAAGCTGATTTTGAGTCTTGCTGCTTTTTATTATATGTCTCTAAGCAGGTGGAGAGCGTAACTCAATGGGGGGGGGGGCCCAAAAATGTTTGTTGCCCAGGGTCCAATCAATATTAAAGACGGTCCTGTGATAGAGCAATGCAAAATTGAACATAATTGTGAAGTGGAAGGAAAATGATAAATGGTTTTCAAAATATTTTACAAATAAATATGTGTAAAGTGTGGCGTGCATTTGTATTCAGCCCCCTGAGTCAATACTTTGTAGAACTAGGGATGCACCAAAATTTCGGCCACCGAAACATATTGGCCAAAAGTAGCCTTTTTGTCATTTTGCCAAAAGAGAAAAACGGCTGATAATGGAGCTGAAAATTAGGCGTGGCTTTGCCCCCCCACCCCTGGTGCTGCCCATTATGGGGGTGTCCTATAGCTCAGAAGAGAGGAGAGCCGCCGCTGCCTTGTTGATTTGAGCGCTGGGAACATCACAGCTTTCATTTCAATAGCTGCGTGTTCCCCGCTGTGCGCCGTCACATACAGCCTCTCCCCCTTGTCTGGGGAACTTTGATAGACAGATCACCCGTCCCAGGTTTGGACAGGTGATATGTCTATCAAAGTGACCGGACAAAGAGAACGGGCTGTATGTGGCGGTGCGCAGTGGGGAACACACAGCTATTGAAATTAAAGATGTGATGTTCCCAGCGCTCAAATCAACAAGGCGGCGGTGGCAGCTCTCCTCTCTCTTCCCCTGCACAGGCAGGCTGCAATGGGGACACAGGCTGCAATGGGGACACTGGTTGCAATGGGGACACTGGCTGGGGACACATGCTGCAATGGGGACACTGGTTGGGGACACTGGTTGGGGACACTGGCTGCAATGGGGACACTGGCTGCAATGAGGACACTGGCTGGGGACACTGGCTGCAATGGGGACACTGGTTGCAATGGGGACACAGGCTGGCTGCACTGGGGACACTGGTTGGCTGCACTGGAACACAAGCAGGCTGCATATGACGGGCACTGGTGAGGCTGCATTGATCTCCTGTAGGGATGAGCCGAACACCCCTGGTTCGGTTCGCACCAGAACCTTCGAACGGATCAAAAATTCGTATGAACTTTAGAACCCTATTAAAGTCTATGGGACTCGAACGTTCAAAATCAAAAGTGCTAATTTTAAAGGCTAATATGCAAGATATGCAACAGACAAAACCAGCAATAAGGGGTAGCTGGAGGCACACAACACCCACTTTAACTCCTGCAGATGCCTGTATTAGAGAATACCAGCAATAAAGGGTAGATACAGGTGTATACTGTGCTGTGCTGGAGACACACAACACCCACTAACTCCTGCAGATGCCTGTATTAGAGAACACCAGCATAAAAGAGTAGAAACAGGTGTATACTGTGCTGTGCTGGAGGCACACAACACCCACTAACTGCTGCAGATGCCTGTATTAGAGAACACCAGCAAAAAAGGGTAGATACAGGTGTATACTGTGCTGAAGGCACACAACACCCACTTGAACTACAGCAGATGCTTGAGAAAAGAACACACTGTCCCTGTCTATCTTGCTCTTTCCCTGCACGCCAGAACACACTACACAAGGCCGCCGTGCTGGCGGCCTTATATAGTGTGGGGCGTGAACTAAACCCCCTGAGCTATAATTGGCCACAGGCATCCTGCCTGTGGCCAATTATGGCTCTCCTCACTGCCGGCGCTGGGATTGGCCAAGCATGCGGGGTCACAGTGCATGCTTGACCAATCATGAGCCAGCAATGCACTGCGATGGTGTAGTGCATTGTGGGCCGTTCGTGCCACACGAATTTGGTGCGAATGGTCCACAAAGTTCTGAATTCACCGAACAGACGAACGGCCGATGTTCGAGTCGAACATACGTTCGAGTCGAACACCAAGCTCATCCCTAATCTCCTGTACCATGTCCCCAGTCTCTGATCATCTCATGTACCATGTCCCCAGTCTCTGACCATCTTCTATACCATGTCCCCAGTCTCTGACCATCTCCTGTACCAAGTCCCCAGTCTCTGACCATCTCCTGCACCATGTCCCCAGTCTCTGACCATCTCCTGTACCATGTCTCCAGCCTCTGACCATCTCCTGTATAAAAATATTTTTTTTTAAATAAGTTTCGGTATCGGTTTTGATTTTCGGCCTAGTGTATTTTTCATTTTTAATATCGGTTTCGGCACCAAAAAACCCATTCGGTGCACCCCTGTGTAGAACCACCTTTAGCTGCAGTTACAGCAGCAAGTCTTTTTGGGGATGTCTCTACCAGCTTTGCACATCTAGAATGACATTTTTGCCAATTCTTCTTTACAAAAAAGCTCAAGCTCTGTCAGATTGGATGGAGAGCATCGGTGAACAGCAATTTTCAAGTCTTTCCCCATATTCGCAATTGGATTTAGGTCTGGAATTTGACTGGACTAGTCTAACACATTAACATGCTTTGATCTAAACCATTCCATCGTAGCTCTGGCTATATGTTTAGGGATGTTATCCTGCTGGAAGGTGAACCTCCACCAAGTCTTTTGCAGACTCTAACAGGTTTTCTTCTAAGATTTCTCTATATTTGGCTCCATCCATATTCCCATTATCTCTGACCAGCTTCCCTGTCCTGCTGAAGAAAAGCATCCCCAAAATATGATGCTGTCGCCACCATGTTTTAAGGTGGGGATGGTGTGTTTAGGGTGATGTGCAGTGTTAGTTTTCTAACACACATACCATTAGGTTTTTAGGCCAAAAAGTTCAGCTTTGGTCTCATTTGACCAGAGCATCTTCTTACACATGTTTGCTGTGTCCCCCACATGGCTTTTCGCAAACTGCAAGCGGGACATCTTATGGCTTTCTTTCAACAATGGCTTTCTTCTTGCCACTCCTTCATAAAGGCCAGATTTGTGGAGTGCACGACTAATAGTTGTCCCGTGGACAGATTCTCCCACCTGAGCTGTGGATCTCTGCAGCTCCTTCACAGTTACCATGGGCCTCTTGGCTGCTTCTCTGATGAATGCTCTCCTTGCCTGGCCTGTCCGTTAAGGTGGATAGCCATGTCTTGGTAGGTTTGCAATTGTGCCATACTCCACTCTTGGATGATGGATTGAACAGTGCTCCATGAGATGTTCAAAGCTTGGGATATTATTTTAGAACTTAACCCTGCTTTAAACTTCTCCACAATGTTATACTTGACCTGTCTGGTGTGTTTTATGGTCTTCATGATGCTGTTTGTTCACTAAGGTTCTCTAACAAACCTCTGGAGGCTTTGCAGAACAGCTCCATTTATACTGAGATTAAATTACACACAGGTGAACTCTATTTACTAATTTGGTGACTTCTGAAGGTAATTGGTACAAAATTTTAGTTAGGGATGTCAGAGTGAAGGGGGCTGAATAGAAAATGCATGCCACACTTTTCAGATAATTATTTGTAAAACATTTTGAAAACCATATCATTTTCTTTCCACTTCACAATTATGCGTCACTTTGTGTTGGTCTATCACATTAAATCCCAATTATTATTATTATTATTCAGGATTTATATAGCGCCAACAGTTTGCGCAGCGCTTTACAATATGAGGGCAGACAGTACACTTACAATACAAATCAATACAGGAGGGATCAGAGGGCCCTGCTCGTTAGAGCTTACAATCTAGAAATAAAATACATTTTAAAATTTTTGGTTGTAACATGACAAAATGTGGAAAATTTCAAGGGGTATGAATACATTTCAAGCCACTGTATATACTATATATACAGTATCTCACAAAAGTGAGTACACCCCTCACATTTTTGTAAATAGTTTTTCATGTGACAACACTGAAGAAATTACACTTTGCTTCAATCTAAAGTAGAGTGTACAGCTGTATAACAGTGTAAATTTGCTGTCCCCTCAAAATAACTCAACACACAGCCATCAATGTCTAAACCGCTGGAAACGAAAGTGAGTACAACACTAAGTAAAAATCTCTCACTCTCTCATACTGGTCACTGAAAGTTCAACATGGTACCTCACGGCAAAGAACTCTCTGAGGATCTGAAAAAAAAAATTGTTGCTCTACATAAAGATGGCCTAGGCTATAAGAAGATTGCCAAGACCCTGAAACTGAGCTGCAGCATGGTGGCCAAGACCATACAGTGGTTTAACAGGACAGGTTCCACTCAGAACAGGCCTCGCCATGGTCGACCAAAGAAGTTGAGTGCACATGCTCAGCGTCATATCCAAAGGTTGTCTTTGGGAAATGTGGGAGACATATGAGTGCAGCCAGCAATGCTGCAGAGGGGTGGGGGATCAGCCTGTCAGTGCTCAGACCATACACTGCACACTGCATCAAATTGGTCTGCATGGCTGTCATCCCAGAAGGAAGCCTCTTCTAAAGATAATGCACAAGAAAGCCTGCAACAGTTTGCTGAAGACAAGCAGATTAAGGATATGGATTACTGGAACCATGTCCTGTGGTCTGATGAGACCAAAATAAACTTATTTGGTTCAGATGGTGTCAAGCGTGTGTGGCGGCAACCAGGTGAGGAGTACAAAGGCAAGTGTCTTGCCTACAATCAAGCAGCGTGGTGGGAGTGTTGTGGTCTGGGGATGCATGAGTGCTGCCAGCAATGGGGAGCTACAGTTCATTCGGGGAACCATTAATGCCAACATGTACTGGACATACTGAAGCAGAGCATGATCCCCTCCCTTCAGAGACTGGGCCGCGGGCAGTATTCCAGCATGATAACGACCCCAAACACACCTCCAAAACGACCACTGCCTTTCTAAAGAAGCTGAGGGTAAAGGTGATGGACTGGCCAAGCATGTCTCCAGACCTAAACCCAATTGAGCATCTGTGGGGCATCCTCAAATGGAAGGTAAAGGAGCGCAAGGTCTCTAACATCCACCGACTCCGTGACGTCATTATGGAGGAGTGGAAGAGGACTCCAGTGGCAACCTGTGAAGCTCTGGTGAACTCCATGCCCAAGACGGTTAAGGCAGTGCTGGAAAATAATGTTGGGCACACAAAATATTCAAACTATGGGCCCATTTTGGACATTTTCACTTAGGGGTGTACTCACCTTTGTTGCCAGTGATTTAGACATTAATGGCTGTGTTTTTAGTTATTTTGAGGGGACAGCAAATTTACCTTGATATACAAGCAGTACACTGACTACTTTACATTGTAGCAAAGGGTAATTTCTTCAGTGTTGTCACATGAAAAGATATAATAAAATATTTACAAAAATGTAAGGGGTGTATTTACTTTTGTGAGATACTGTATATAGACTATAGTTTTGCTTTACATCTCTATCCTAAACGGAATGGGTTGTTTTACAAGGTAAGGTCCGGTTCACACTGAGGCAGCACGACTTACAGCGTGTCTGCCTCAGACGACCTGGACGCGACCACTGCGGCGACTTGCAAAACGACTTCTGTATAGAAGTCAATGCAAGTCGCCTCAAGTCGCCCCAAAAGTCATACAGGAACCTTTTTCTAAGTCGGAGCGACTTTAGTCACTCTGATTAGAACAGTTCCATTG
Source organism: Lithobates pipiens (assembly GCF_037356315.1). Taxonomy (NCBI): domain Eukaryota; kingdom Metazoa; phylum Chordata; class Amphibia; order Anura; family Ranidae; genus Lithobates; species Lithobates pipiens. The sequence continues at coordinate 228,014,819 of NW_027507785.1, forward strand.
CACAGAGCTGGACGCGACTTGTCAGGCAGCTAAGTCGTCCGATGAGTCGCCCCTGTGTGAACCGGCATTAAGGGTTCACATATACTTTAACCACTTTAGCCCTGGAAGATTTGGCTGCTCAATGACCAGGCCATTCTTTGTGATACAGCATTGTGTCGCTTTAACTGACAATTGTGCAGTTGTACGAGGCTGTACAAAACAAAATTGAGGTGCTTTTTTTCCACAAATAGAGCTTTCTTTAGGTGGTATTTGATCATCTTTGCGGTTTTTATTTTTTGCTCTATAAACAAAAAAAATGAAAAAAAAAAACGCAATATTTTGTACTTTTTTCTATAATTAATATCCCCAATTTTTTTTAAAAAAAGCTACCGGTAACTTTTTCCTCAGTTTAGGCCCAAATGTATTCTTCTACATATTTTTGGTAATAAAAATCACAATAAGTATATATTCATTGGTTTGCACAAAAGTTATAGCGTCTACAAAATAGGGGTAGATTTAGGGCATTTTTATTTATTTACTAGTAATGGCGGTGATCTGCTTTTTTATCGGGACTGCAACAATATGGCGGACAGATTTGACACTTTTGACACTTTTTGTTTTTGGGACCATTGACAATTATACAGCGATCATTGCTATAAAGGTATAATGACGGCTAGTCAGCAAGCGGTTAAATAAGTGTGTATGTGCTTAACCACTTGCCGACCAGCTCACGCCAATATACGTCAGCAAAGTGGTTCGTTCCCGCGAATCGCCATATGGGTACGTCTGTATCTTTAAGTACGATAGCAGGCACCGCCGGCCACTCGCAATCGCGTGCATGAGAGCAGGAGCAGGGATTTGTGTGTGTAAACACACAAATCCCTGTTCTGTCAGGGGAGAGGAGACATATCGTTTGTTCCTACTAAGTAGGAACAACAATATGACTCCTCCCCCAGTCAGTCCTACCCCCATAAAGGTAAAAACACTAACTAGGGAACACATTTAACCCTTTGATCACCCCCTAGTGTTAACCCCTTCCCTGCCAGTGACATTTATACCGTAATCAGTGCATTTTTATAGCACTGATTGCTGTATAAATGTCAATGGTCCCAAAAATATGTCAAAAGTGTCCGTTCTGTCCGCCGTAATGACACAGTACTGCTGAAAATTGCAGATCACTGCCATTACTAGTAAAAAAAAATGATAAAAATGCCATAAATCTGTCCCATAGTTTGTAGAAGCTCTTTTCCGCAAACCAATCAATATACACTTATTGCGTTTTTTTTTTTACCAAAAATACATAGAAGAATATATATTGGCGTAAACTAAGAAAGAAATTAAAAAAAAAACATTTTGGGGATATTTATTATAGCAAAAAGTCAAAATTGTCACTCTTTTTTTGTTTATAGCGCAAAAAATACCACCAAAAGGAAGCTCTATTTGTAGGAAAAAAAGGATGTCAATTTTGTTTGAGTACAGCGTCGCATGACTGTGCAATTATCAGTTAAAGCGACGCAGTGCCGTATCGCAAGAAATGGCCTGGTCCTTAAGCAGACAAATCTTCTGGTCTGTAAGTGGTTAAAATAAGCCTTTCATATGAGAGATATCATTACTGACCTTCTTGTGAAAATGCCTGGTTGCCATACTGAATTTTTGGTTTTAGTACTTTCTAATCCATTGATCTGAAACAAATATACAGATCAGGAATTTAGAGATCCTTATTAGTGATGAGCAAACTGGGCTGGGTTTGGTTCAGAGAAGGATTTGTTAACCCAGCCTTAATTTTACTTGACTCCTATTGAACGCTATGTGAGCTAAATCTTGTAATTTCAAAACAAAAAATACTGTTAAGTGAGGAGTGAATTTTTTATTTGAATTTACAACAACAAAAAAAAAAAACACAATTCCTTTAAATAACATGCTTTAAAATTGCACATACAGTGCACGTAAGATGGCGGACAGCTGTCATTTGCAACAAGAGTCCGGTGGGAGAGGAGCATTAGCGCGGGTCCTCATTTTTGTGTTGGTGGGTCAGTGTTGTGTCGTTTATCATGAAAAAGTGGTACCGCCCCCCCCCCCCCAAATCTATACCAGACACTTATCCTTGATAAAGTTAAATAGGTGTGCACAAGGCAGAAAAAACAGGGGGTTCACGCCAAAATCTTTAACAGACTTTTATCCTTGAAAAGGGTCTGATATTGATTTAAAGGGTGCCCCCAGGCAAAATAAAAGCAACATGGAGCTCCCCCAGAATCTATACCAGACCCCTTTCCAGGCATGCAGCCTGTCTGGCCGGAGACAGAGAGGGACAGCAACCATGTTCCCCCTTTCCTCCTGAATTGTATCAGGTCACATGCACTCAACATGGGTGGAATACTTTGTCATGTTGAAAGGGACAATAGCCTCATCTTGAATACCTAGCCCGATCTGTTGGGGGACTTATTGGAGTCTGGAAGCCCCCTTTAGAATAAGGGGGCCCCTGGATATCTGCCATCCCTACATGAATGCGGAAGTAAAGTTGTTTTTTTAATCAGCAGTTTTTTTTAACAGAAAATACTCTTTGTATCTCTTCATAATTGCTTCTTCTTGCATGTCAGCACTTGCATAGACATTTCTGTGTTGAGATGTAGTAACTCCTGAGTGCCATTGGCAAAGGGCTGACATTGCAGAGCTGCAGGGGGGCGCTTGTAAGATAAGTCTGCTATAATTTCCTAATATGCTGTGTCCATTGCATAATACTTTTTATTTTGTTCTGGTGACTGACTTCCACTTGGACAAAAAAGGGGTAGATATTACCGCTTGTAGTTTATTTCCAAATACTACAAAGCAAATTAACATGCTCATAAGCATTTATTTAAAAAAAACAAAATACTCACAATGTGTAAATCCAATGTTAATCACATCATCCAGCAATGTAGATCCACCATCAATCATGATGAACATTGCTCTGTTGACAAAAACATGGTGATCGACCATCTCCAGCTGGACTCTCGCCACGAATGAGAGCTCCCCAACTGCCAGCTGAATGCCAACAAACCAGCCAGGGATGCTGGCTGACATTATTAACCAAATATGGGCATGACCATATTTGGTCAACAACGATACCCAATAGCTGGTTTAATGTTTAATACAAGCAAGTGCTGTCATTTAGAGGTGTTAGTGATACAACCACTAAATCAGGGGTAGGCAACCTTTTGAGCACAGTGTGCCAAATAATGTTTTCAAAGAAATTGAGCATGCCGATTTTATAACAAAAAATCTCAACTTCACACCCTCAATCACAAAAAAGGATTTTTTATAAAGTAAATGCTGTAAACTACTTGAGTAGTAGTGAGAAATTAACATTGTGCACTCTCACGCCTCAGATCAGCCCCAATTCCTACAACTCTACACTTTAGATCACTGTCCCCCCGGCAAATCTGTTTCACCACTGTAACCTCCTGCACATCTGCCCCACCACTGTAACCCCCTGCTCCTCTGCCCCACCACTGTACCCCCCTACACATATGCCCCACCACTGTAACCCCCTGCACATCTGCCCCACCACTGTAACCCCCTGCACGTCTGCCCCACCACTGTAACCCCCTGTTCCTCTGCCCCACCACTGTAACCCCCTGCTCCTCTGCCCCACCACTGTAACCCTCTGCACATCTGCCCCAACACTGTAACCCCCTGCTCCTCTGCCCCACCACTGTACCTCCCTGCCCATCTGCCCCACCACTGTACCCCGTGCACATCTTCCCCACCACTGTAACCCCCTGCTCATGTGTTCCACCGATGTACCTCCTTTCTCTTCTGTCCCACTAATGTACCTTCGTTCTCCTCTGCACCGCCATTGTACCCCCCTGCTCTTCTGTCCCACCGCTAAACCCCCTTCTCACTGAACCCCCCTGCTCATCTTTGCCACCACTGTAACTCCCTGCTCATCTTTCCCACCACTGTAACCCCCTTCTCATTCGGCCCAACACTGAACACCCTCTGCTCATCTGTCCCAGCACTGTAACCCCCTGCTCATCTGCCCCATCACTGTACCTCCCTGCTTTTCTGTCCCATCGCTGAACCCCTTTCTCATCCTTCCCACCACTGTACCTCCTGCACATTTGCTCAACCACTGTACCCCCTTGCTCTTCTGTCCTTCCACTGTAACCTCCCTGGTCATCTGCCCCATCAATGTACCCCTTTTCTCATCTGCTCCACCACTGGACCTCCCTGCACATCTGCTCCACCGCCGTATCCCCATGCTCTTTTGTATCACTACTGAATCACCTTCTCATCTGCCCTAACACTGAATCCATCTGCTCATCTGCCCCACCACTGTAACCTGCTCATCTGTTCCACCAATACATCTCCTTTCACATCTGCCCCACTGCTCTACCCCCCTGCTTTTCTGGTCAACCACTGAACCCCCTTCTCATCTGCCCCAACACTGAACCCCCGCTGCTCATCTGTCCCACCACTGTAACCCACCTGCTCTTCTGTCCCACTGCTGAACCCCCTTCTCATCTCTTCCGTCACTGTACCCCCCTGCACATCTGCCCAAGGGCTGTACCCTCCTGCTCTTCTATCCCACCTCTGAACCCCTCCTGCTCATTTTCCCCACTGCTGTACCCACCTGCTCATCTATGATATGTGTGATATACAGAGCGGTGAAAGGAAGCAGAGATGAGACACATCTACCTCTCCTAGCACACTCATCTTGCTGATCCACCTCCCGCATCCAGCCTAGGTGCTTGTATGTGCAGGGCTGGTGAAAGGATTTTTGACACCCTAGGTGAAACCTAATTTTGCTGCCTCCCATTGGCTCCACCCCTGACTCCACCCACGTTACCCTGCCCATGTGACAGAAGGCGCCACTATACAGGAAGCATTAGCTTCCTCTAGTGCTGGCTCCAGTGCTGCACTGCACCTCTAATTACACTACTGGTCAGACTGAGTTAGTTACATGCTGCAGCATGCAGACGTGGAGGAAAACCAGCGGCCAGGTGCCCCTAAGCAGCAGCGTGCCCTAGACAGCTGCCAAGTTTGCCTAGTGGTAGCACCAGCCCTGTGTATGTGATGTATATGATGTCTCATACAAGCATCTGGAATGGATGCGCAATGATGAGCTCAAGTCAGGGGTATTTTCTGAAAGCAAGTGGGCCTGTGTGCAGGATCATAAGTTGGGCCCTTGCTTAAAGGGACACAGAATGCAGGGGTTCAGTAGTAAGTGACACAAAGGTATAATTTCAACAAAAGTCCCAGAAGCTCAACACTAATTCCACAAACTGATTGTGGTTTTCTCAATCACAGTGAAATCCCTTCTTTCTGAGATTGGTAATGGCAACCAAGCGAGTCATCTTCTTCCAGATGGTGGACTGGGCTAGCAGGACTGCCATTGGCTTTAGCAGTGGCCTATGACAGTCCTCCTCCTCCTGGAAACAGGGACCCCCCCCCCCCCCAGCAGAACTGCACCCAATCTCTTCCCCATCATAAAAGCAGACGATTGCAGCTACAGCAAAGTTACAGAACCAAACAATGTTTCCCATCTTTTACAATGTGTGGGGGCTCAGTGCCTCCCCCTCAGTGCAGGGGAGGCGTGGGGAACTCTGAAATTGGAATGCATTAGTGCATTAGTGTCTCACTGACACTTCCCTGCACTGCTCTGCTGATGGGGAGGGATTCGAGTGCTGGCAAACGAGGTTTGCGTGCCACTTGTGGCACCCCTGTTGGGGGTTACCTACCCCTGCACTAAACTAATCACTTCCAGCTGCAGCAGCAAACAAGCAAAGAGGCCAGATCTTGTCCATTCAGCAAACTTCAAACAGCTAGAGTTCAAGAGGAAGTAAACACTGATGGGTTTACTTCCTCTTTCATTCCCTGCAAAGGTAAAGCATAATGGACTACTATGCATCGCATAGTAGCCCGTTATGTGTCACTTACCTGACACAGGAGCCAGCGAAGTCACCGCTGTCCCCTGTAGTCCGACGCATCCATCTTCTCCGTGCTCCACCGCTGTCATTCGGCGAAGCCGCGATGACATCACTCCCGCGCATGCGCACGGGAGCCGCCACTCGTGGCATATTGCCGTTGACTGCGGCACGCTCAGTGCGCCTGCGCGCCGCTGTCTACGGTGGATGCGTCGTAGACAGCGGTGCCTGTCTTTTGGAAAATATCTCCTAAACCGTGTAGGTTTAGGAGATATTTCTTGGACCTACAGGTAAGCCTTAATCTAGGCTTACCTGTAGGTCAAAGTGTGTTGTAAGGGCTTACAACCACTTTAAAGTTGAACGCTCCCCCAACCTGAACCTGAAGATTATCCCTAGTGCTCTACATCTACATGCTGCTTCTGTTAAGTGAATACAAAAGCAGAAGTAAACCCTCCTATCGCCTTCAGCCAAGGAAGCTGCCATCTTGGCTTCCTTTTGATCTTCAATTGCCATGATGCTGCACATGTGATCAGATATGACATTAGCTATTTGATGGTTTGACAGTTTGGTTGAGAGCAAACCAAGGTGACAGTTACATTACTGGCACATTCTGGGAATGTTTTTTGAAACTGTTAATGGATGAGTTTAGTTCCGCTCTAAAGTTAGAAGGTCACATTAAGGCTGATTTCCCAGATTTTAGTGAACTTTGAATAATTTATTTGGACCAAGCTGGTGGAAATTGTGATGCCATCCATCCGCTTGTCTGCCTCAGCCAATCAGAGGAAGCTTTATATTCATTCATAGAATACAAAGTTCCCGTGAGTGGTTGAGTATTACTTAGGGCCAGTTCACACCACATGTAGTGCAGTCTGTTCTGCATCATAAGTGCATGGATAGTAGGTTATATGGTTTTCAATGGCATAGTTCACACCAGTGTGGACAGTTTCAGGGCATTCCAGTTCCAGAAAAAAAGTAGAATTTTTTTTCTACACTGAACTGTACTGGAATGCAGTAAAATGCACCTGAACCCACTGGAACACACATGTTCTTATTTAAAGGGATTGTAAAGGCAGAAGTTTTTTTTTAATCTTAATGCTTTCAATGCATTAAGATAAAAAAAACCTCCTATGTGTAGCAGCCCTTCCCCCCCAGCCCCCCTAATACTTACATGAATCCATCTTTATCCAGCAATGTTGCAGGAGTATCTCAGCTGCCTGGGACCTGACTCCTCATTGGCTGAGACAGCAGCACAGTGCAATTGGCTCCCTCTGCTGTCAATCAAAGTAGTAGTAACCAATCAGGAGAGAGAGGGGGAGAGGTTAGGTCACGGATCCATGTCTGAATGGACACAGGGAACTGTGACTGAGCTCAGGTGCCCCCACAGCAAGCTGCTTGCTGTGGGGGCACTCAACAGGAGGGAAGGGGCCAGGAGCACAGAAGAGGGACCTGGGAAGAGGAGGATTCAGGCCACTCTGTGCAAAACCAACTGCAAAGAGCAGGTAAGTATGACAAGTTTGTTATTTAACCACTTTCCGCCAGGCCTATAGCAGATTGACGGGTAGACGGTGGTTCTGATATCCTGACTGGGCATCATATGACATGGCATAATATGACACATCATATGACGTCCAGCAGGATAACATGCCGGCGCGCTGCACGGTGTGTCAGTCTAACACGCCGCGTCTCCGATTGTGGTAAGGAGACTCTTCTTACAACGTGATCAGCTGTTACCAATCACGGCTGATCATCGCGTGAACCAGGAAGTGCCGGTAAGTTGCATTCCTCAGTTTGCGCTAACAGGGAAAGCCAATTGGCGCTCTTCCTGTCGGGGAGGGCGGGGGGTCTGATAACCAGCACATTGATTATCAGCACAGTCCCCATCACATGTGCCTATCAGCTGCCAAGCAGTGCCACAGTAATAGTCTGTCAGTGCCCACTACAGTGCCAATCAGTGCACACCACAGTGCCCCTCACAGTTCCAATCAGTGCCCAGCAGTAATACCTCTCAGTACTTCATCATCAGTGCTGCCCATCAATGTCACCTATCAGTGCCCATCAGTGACGCCTATCGGTGTCCATCAGTGCTGCATATCAGTGCCGCCTATCAGTGCCCATGAGTACCAACTCGTCAGTGCAAGAGTCAGTGCAGTCAATAATGCACCAAAAATGCATTAAAAAAACACTGAAAATGCATCAAAAACTTGCATGCAGCGAAGCATCTAGACGGCATTCCTATGGTGTGAACTGGCCCTTAGCCTGACTCAATTTTGTTTAGGGAGGAGGATGGGGAGTTGCTGCCCTGCTGCCATAACACATCACTATATATTGTATGTAGCTGAGGCTTCATACAGATTATACAGTGCTCACAGGCGCTGTAATTGTTAGTGAAGTAAATAGTTCCAGCTTGGCCCAAACAAACTAATTACAGTTCACTGAAACCTGGAGTTCTGCTTTAACAGACAGACAATTAGCTTTTGCACACTGGAAAGTTTTCCTTTAAGTGGGCTTATGTGCATAAATTTTTAATGATTTCGCTATTTCTATCTATCTATGTACTGTATCTATCTATCCATTCCTCCATATTTTTTACAGGCAAATACTACTTTTGAGCAGTTAGAGCGGCTGAGACAAATGGGAAAGGCCTGGGAAGAATTGGGACCCCAACTGTGGAACTTCTTTCAAAGTAGTGTCCATATGAATGTCATTCGGGTATGTGCATTTACAATCTCAAACAACAATTTACAATGAAGTTTTAATGTAAGCTATGCTACTACAAGTTATTTATGAGATTTATACTCAAATTACTTTATGTAGGCAGCCATAGATACAAAATTGATCTTTATGTCTTTACTTTCTTTCTTTCTTTCTTTCTTCCCTGTATGGTTCTTTATAGTTATTGGTTCCTTTCAGCTTTTATCCTTCTTTTATTTAAATTCAATGGACTTACTATATATATATATATATATATATATATATATATATATATATATATATATATATATATATATATATATATATACAATATCTCACAAAAGTGGATACTCCCCTCACATTTTTGTAAATATTTTAGTATATCTTTTCATGTGACAACACTGAAGAAATGACACTTTGCTACAATGTAAAGTAGTGAGTGCACAGCTTGTATAATAGTGGAAATTTGCTGTCCCCTCAAAATAACTCAACACACAGCCATTAGTGTCTAAACTGCTGGCAACAAATGTGAGTACACCCCAAGTAAGTGAAAATGTCCACATTGGGCCCAATTAGCCAATTTCCCTCCCTGGTGCCATGTGACTCGGTGTTACAACAAGGTCTCAGGTATGGGAGCAGGTGTGTTATATTTGGTGTTATCGCTCTCACTTTCATACTGGTCACTGGAAGTTCAACACTGGGAAGCTACAGTTCATTGAGGGAACCATGAATGCCAACATGTACTGTGACATACTGAAGCAGAGCATGATCCCCTTTCTTTGGAGACTGGGCCACAGGGCAGTATTCCAACATAAAGACCCCAAACACACCTCCAAGACGACCACTGCCTTGCTAAAGAATCTGAGGGTAAAGGTGATGGACTGGCAAAGCATGTCCCCAGACCTAAGCCCTACTGAGCATCTGTGGGGCATCCTCAAATGGAAGGTGGAGGAGCTCAAGGTCTCTAACATACACCAGCACCATGATATTGTCATAGTGGAGTGGAAGAGGACTCCAGTGGCAACCTGTGAAGCTCTGGTGAACTCCATGCCCAAGAGGGTTAGGCAGGGCTGGAAAATAATGGTGGCCACATAAAATATTGACACTTTGGTCACAATTTGGGCATTTTCACTTAGGGGTGTACTCACTTTTGTTGCCAGCGGTATAGACATTAATGACTGTGCGTAGAGTTATTTTGAGGGGACAGCACATTTACACTGTTATGCAAGCTGTATACTCACTACTTTACATTGTAGCAAAGTGTAATTTCTTGCCACATGAAAAGATAAAATTAATAGACATTCGTTTTCGTCCGAAAGCATTTTTGTCCGAATTTTGGGTATTTTTGTTATCGTTTTAACAAACGATAACAAACATGCAGAATCCGAAAACTGAAAGATCCAACTTAAACAAATGCTTTATTTTCATTTTCGTTGTGACAACAGTTCGGTATAGATAGGAGATTCAACATTATGCTGACAATAGCAATCTGTGTCCATCGAACCTGTGGTCGAATGTGCCTAACCTTAGCTCTATTAGTCTAAAATTATTCGACATAGAGAGAAAAGATTCAACATAGAGAGAAAAGATTCAAAATTATAGAGACAATAGCAAAAAAGGTTGAATGTGCCTAACCTAACTCTATTAGTCCAAGATCATTCAACATAGAGAGAAAAGATTCAACATGAAGATTCGACAAAGCAGTCGCAGCGACTGGACATTTATGGTCAAATGCTCCGCCCATAGGCTATAGAAGAATTCTAATGTTGGTTGACTAGTAATAATAATTAATAAATATAATTTTCTTGATCATACATCATGGGACACAGGAGCTCATTACATAGTGGGTTATATAATCACCTCTGGTGATTGGACACTGGTTAACCCCAATTAAGGAGAATTCCTCCCCTATATAACCCCTCCCATATTGGAGGCACCTCAGTTTTTTCGCCAGTGTCTATGGTGGTTGGTCACGTAAAACATGTGCTATGAAGAAAGCTCTGTGCAGGTCCCTGCGGGGGCCTAAGGGCTACAACAAACCGGATCCATATCTCGGGCCGATATTTGACTCCCAAGATGGTATGGTACCCGGGCCTTGTCAACCGAAGAAACAAGGTTTGGCCTGTAAGTCTTCTCCTATTGCAAGACTGGGCTCTGGGAAAACCAGAGTTGGTGTACTGTTTACACAGAGCGCACAAACGTTTCTGGCAGAGTCTTTTATATGGTCCAGGTAGGAGGCTCTTCTGAGAAAGAGCCCCAGATAAAAACCTGAAGGTTGGCACAACTCTGCCCGCCGTGATGGGTGAAGGCGGGAATTTGTCTGTTTCAGCAATTCCTGCGGCGAGGACAGGTAAGGGAAGTTAATCCTATATATATAATTATATGATGGATTTCTTCATTTGAGTAGTTGTATGTCTTACCTGGTTTCCACCACTAGAGGGAGTAAGAGCAGCCTGATGCATACTTACATGCCTTTCAGTACACACGCTCAGTGAAGCCTGGTTCTCCAGAGGTCTCACGTCTCCACTGCAGTCCCTGCCACAACAAGGTAATTACAGGGGTCCCTCATAGTCTGGGGGTCCCACGCAGCTCTGATGAGACTCCTTTTCCCCCCCTGGATTCCGGCAGTCCTCGTGCTCCCGGGCTAATGGAGGAGGGGGGAGTGTGGTTGTGAGCCGTGCACGTTGGTGTGCACGGCGTTGTACTGCGCAGGCGCCAGGCGGCAGTTTTAAAAAAGCCCAGAGCGTCAGGGGACTGTTAGTGAGAGACACAGGAGCTGTGGGCAGTAAGCATCCGTGGGGATTGGATCCAGGCAAACCTTAGACACCTACTCAGCATCAGGTTGTGCAGTATTAAGCATATATATGTTATTGTGAGACTTTTAGTACAACAGTGATTGCACTTTGTACTTGTACCTCTGCTTTGTAGCTTAGGACTGTTTCCTCGTAAGAGGGTCTCAGGGGGAGGTAACAAAGGCACTGGTAAATCACTGCCTAGGTCCAGGGGTTCTAAAAATGCCTGTAAGTCACCATCCCCCCCCTGCAAGACTGGAGCCAGCCTCACAGAACGAGTCAGTGCCCCTGTCAGGTTTTGCAGCCTCTCCCAATGTCCCAGCCCCGGTATACGTCACTGAGGACTCCCTTAGGGCTACATTGGAGGGTTTTGAATGGAGAATCATGCATTTTATTTCTGCTTCCCTGACAGATAGCAGGAAAAGGGGTAGATCCCTTCCCTCTGCTGAGATTCCTCTTTCAGATGACACTTCTGACAATGAGGAGAGATCCCTATCTTGGGACAGGGATCTTGAGCAGTTGGAGGAATCAGAGGAAGCGGAGAGAGTCCCCTCCTCCCAGGTGCTCAGAAAACAGGTGCAGTATTATACTGAATTGGTGTGTACCACATTCAGAATTCCTGCTGCTGAAGTCGCTACGTCCTCTGTTTCTTCCCTAGGAGTCTGGAAAATCCCACAGACTGCTTTTTCCTCCCCAATTCATCCCTTAATGGATAAATTGATGTATGAGGATTGGGGACATCCCGATAAACTGTTTACTCCTCCTAAAAGGTTTTCTATGCATTATCGTCTGGAGAAAAGTTTCACCAAGAAGTGGGGGGTGCCATCTGTCGATGCGGCTGTTTCTTGTGTGAATAAAAACCTGACTTGTCCGTTGGATATTGCGCAGGTATTTAAAGATCCAACTGATAAGAGGTTGGAGACATTATTAAAAGCCCCCTTTTCCATGACTGGCGCTGTTGTGCAACCTACAGTCGCAGCTGTGGGGTTGTGTCAGTTCCTCAAGGAACAGGTCAAGCGGATGCTTGGCCTCCTTCCCAGTAAAGAAGTGGAGAATTATGCAGAAATACCTTAAATTCTGTGTTTCATGATTGATGCGATTTTGGATTCTGTCCAACAAGCATCTCGTTTATCTCTCCTGTTGGTACACATGCGAAGGGCCCTATGGCTAAAGAATTGGGCAGCTGAGCTATCGTGCAAGAAGCATTTGATTGGGTTCCCGTTTAAAGGGGAACGTCTGTTTGGAGAAGAATTAGACAAATTCGTCCAAAAAATTTCAGGGGGTAAATCTACTCTCCTTCCAGTCAATAAGAGCAAACGTCCATCATTTAGGCGTTCTCTCTCCCTCGGAGCATCAAGCTCTAAGCAGTGGCGATGGCCTTCTCAACCGTCCTCTACAGGAAAGGCTCAGGGCCGGGCCCAAGGGCAGAAAAAGACTTGGGGGGCGGAAGCCTGCCAAGCAGAGCCCGAAAGCTTCCTTGTGAAGGGGCGCCCCCGCTCGGCCGAGTGGGGGGAAGGCTTCGGCAGTTTGCAGAAGCCTGGCGGGAAGAGATCCGGGACAGGTGGGTTATCTCTTCGGTGTCTCTGGGCTATAAGCTAGAGTTTAAGGAGATTCCACCTTCTCGCTTTCTAAGGTCAAGGATCCCCAGGGATCCAGTTAAGCAAAAACCGCTATTTCTGGTCTTGGATCACTTACTATCCCAAGGGGTGATAGTAGAAGTGGACCCAAAAAAACAGGGTTCAGGGTTTTACTCAAATCTCTTCACCGTTCCGAAGCCAAATGGAACTGTCAGACCTCTCCTGGATCTGAAGGATCTGAACTGGTTTTTACGCATCCGGTCCTTTCGAATGCAGTCAATTTGCACTGTGGTCTCCTCCCTGCAAGCGGGAGAGTTTATGGCACAGCCTCTCCTAATGTCCCAGCCCCGGTATACGTCACTGAGGACTCCCTTAGGGCTACATTGGAGGGTTTTGAAAGGGGAATCGTGAATTTTATTTCTGCTTCCCTGAAAGATAGCAGGAAAAGGGGTAGATCCCCTCCCTCTGCTGAGATTCCTCTCTCAGATGATTCTTCTGACAAATGAGGAGAGATCCCTATCTTGGGACAGGGATCTTGAGCAGTCGGAGGAATCTGAGAACATCATGGATGCATATCTCCATGTGCCAATTTTTCCCGCACACCAAATGTATCTAAGGTTCGTGGTAGAGCGGCGCCATTTTCAATTTGTGGCCTTGCCGTTCGGGCTCGCTACGGCCCCTCGAGTCTTCACAAAGATTCTGGACCCTCTCTTGGTAAACCTAAAAGCTCAGGGTATAGCCGTCATGGCTTATCTAGACGACTTGCTTCTCATGGAGAAAACAGTAACGTTCCTGAACCACAGTGTTTCCAGAACACTAGAACACCTGGAACGCCTAGGTTGGATTATAAACCTAGAAAAGTCGTCCCTACAGCCTGCTACCAGGTTGAAATACCTGGGTATGTTTATCAACACCGCTCAGGGCAAGGTGTTTCTTCCAAGGCCAAAAGCCTTGGCCATCGGGGATCTGGTGCACCTAATTCTGGGCAGGAGATCTTCCCCCATTCGGTTATGCATGAGACTGTTAGGGAAAATGGTCGCCTTCAAGGCCATTCCATTTGTCCAGTTCCACTCAAGGCCTCTGCAAAGATGCATCCTTGCGGCCTGGAACAGGAAGCCCCAATCCTTGGATCTTCTTATGCGTCTATCCCCAGGGACACGCAGGGGTCTTGTCTGATGGTTACAAACCGAGAATTTGCTGAAAGGCAAAACTTTTCTTCCTCTTCCATGGAAGGTTATTACGACAGATGCTAGCCTGACAGGTTGGGGAGCAGTGTTAGAGGAGACATGCTCACAGGGGAAATGGTCTGCGATCGAGAGGCTATTGCCCATAAATATCTTGGAGATCCGGGCAGTTTATATGGCTCTCATAAGGTGGTCTTCCAGACTACGGGGTCTCCCTGTTCGGGTTCAGTCCGACAATGCCACAGCAGTGGCCTATATCAATCACCAGGGCGGTACCAGGAGTCTGGTAGCGCAAAAAGAGGTGAATCGCATACTTGTCTGGGCAGAAAAGCATGTTCCATGCCTTTCTGCAGTCTTCATTCCAGGAGTGGAAAATTGGCAGGCGGATTTTCTGAGCCGCCAGCAGTTGTGCCCAGGAGAATGGGCTCTGCACCCTGACGTGTTTTTGGACATATGTCACAGGTGGGGTATTCCAGACGTAGATCTGTTTGCGTCTAGGTTCAACAGAAAACTGGACAAACTTGTGTCAAGAACAGGAGATACACTTGCTCAGGGGTCAGATACTCTGACAGTTCCCTGGGATCAGTACAATCTGATTTATGCTTTCCCCCCGTGCCCGCTTCAGTCGCGGTTCCTGGGAAGAGTCAAGAGGGAAACAAAGTCGGTCCTTTTGGTAGCCTCGGCTTGGCCCAGGCGACCATGGTACGCAGAGATCATGAAGTTGGCAGTAGGCATGCCATGGATCCTCCCTCTCTGGCCAGATCTGCTCTCGCAGGGTCCATTCTACCATCCTGCTTTACACAGTCTGAATTTGACGGTTTGGCTTCCATTTGAATCAAGATGTAATCCTACCATCCTTTTATTCCAGACTCACAGTCCGCAGAAGAAGAATCCTTGCACACTTTGGATGTGGTTAGGGCAATCAGTATCTATCTTCAAGCAACGGCTCAGATAAGGAAAACTGATTGCTTATTTATTTTGCCGGAAGGCCCTAGAAAGGGCCAGGCGGCATCAAAATCCACTCTCTCAAGGTGGATCAGACAGATTATTTCTCAGGCCTATATTGTTAGAGGGAAAATCCCTCCTTTTCAAGTGAAAGCACACTCTACTAGGGCTGTAAGTGCTTCTTGGGCAGTGCATCACCAGGCCTCCCTGGCTCAGATCTGTAAGGCTGCAACTTGGTCATCAGTCCACACATTCACCAGATTCTATCAGGTGGATGTCAGAGGGCAAGAGGATATTGCCTTTGGGTGCAGTGTACTGCAGGCTGCAGTTTAGGTCCTCCGGCCCATGGCGGTCTATAATTATGATCTGTGTCTCCCTCCCCTCAATCTGAGCATTGCTTTGGGACATCCCACTATGTAATGAGCTCCTGTGTCCCGTGATGTATGATCAAGAAAATAGGATTTTTATATACAGCTTAGCTGTAAAATCCTTTTCTTGAGAGTACATCACGGGACACAAGGCTCCCGCCCCTCTTGGGTTTTACGTGGTTTCCTATTGCTTTGCTACAAAACTGAGGTGCCTCCCATATGGGAGGGGTTATATAGGGGAGGAATTCTCCTTAATTGGGGTTAACCACTGTCCAATTACCAGAGGTGACTATATAACCCACTATGTAATGAGCTCCTGTGTCCCGTGATGCACTCTCAAGAAAAGGATTTTACAGGTAAGCTGTATATAAAAATCCTATTATTACTAGTGTCATACAACAATAAAATTCTACTATAGCTTTTAGGCGGAACATTCGACCAGAAATGTATGATTGCGGCGTCGTACAGTTTAGCTGCTCCATCAAATCTTCTTATACCAATCGACAGACACCGTAAGCCTTCAATGACAGACTCAACCTTAATTATTTTAGATTTTCGGACGAATGCATTTTTTAATGAAACGAAATAGATAAAAACGAATTTCAGGAGTAACTAAATAAATTTATTTTTCGTACGAAAACTAAATTCCGAAACAAAATATTTCAGTGTGCACATGTCTAAAAATTCAAATATCTACAAAAATGTGAGGAGTGTACTCACTTTTGTGAGATAATGTATGTGTGTTTTTCAAAATGTTTCTGCACTTTTATAAATACATATAACTTAGTTAAAAGAAAACGTAGAAACATTTTATATACATAAAAGTGCAGAAACTTTTTGAAGACCCATCCGGGGGCGCTGCCCCCCTAATCCATGCACCCAGTCCCCTAATGTACTTTTTAGAAGTACATGATTAGAGCCAGAGGAGGAGCCACCCCCGCCGCCTGGAGGAAGCGCTGCCTCTGACCTAGATGGGGTAAGTGCAAGGCTGCCTGTGATCCAACTGGCCGACTGGAGGGGGGGTGGCGTTGGGTGAAAAAATATACCAACACACCAGCCGCCACTAGATCCCTAGTATATATGATAAGCTGGACAGGCAGTCACATTGCAGGTGATGGTAGAGTCAGACAGAGTCATCCAGTCACATCAGGTTTAAGGTTGATATTGACCTGGAAGTAAAATTTGTTGTTGACTTTAAGTTCCATGCTCAGTGAGCCTGGATGCATTGCTGAGGATCACAAATTATTTATAAAAGACACCTGTTCCACTGCAGACTTTGAATGATACCATGGTTTTATGTATATTTGCTACGCTGTATGTTGTTCCATTTAAAGAGAAAGAACTGCGTGATCTCAACATATTTTGAGTTACTGTTGCATTTACGTTAAAATGTATTCTGTCGTGACAGATAAAGTCACATATTAGCTATGACATCATTTAATAGGAGAAACTAAGGTTCAATATTAATGTTTACTTTATTTTTAAATTTAGGATACCATTAAAAACCCAGCAGTGAGAGATTTCCTCAACAGACAGCTTGGGGATGATGGAATAAATGCTGATGATGTCATAAATTTTTTGTACAATGGGAACCCCGACTCAAGACCAGAGGGACAGCCAAACTTTGACTGGAGAAATGTTTTTAATTTAACTGATCATGTTTTGCGTCTTTTTAACAAATATATGGAGGTAAGTTATTGTCAGAAACCATGAATCAGACTGAAACAGTAGTACAGTTAAATCACACTTGTTTATTAATAAAAGTAAATAGAACAAACGTAGTCAAAATATAGCCAAAGTTCGGTAACCCGGAATGGATAGTCAGATAAACCAGGAAGTCAGGAAGCCAGGAATCAGAGTAGTGGAACAGCAAGCAGGATCTGGAGCCAGAAGGAATGTCAGCCAAACAAGTCTTTAACAGCAGTGCAGGAGAAAGTCTCTGTGATATTGACCAATGCAAAGGCTGAGATCATCTGGGCTGGACGGCTTAAGTAAGCAGGACTGACTAGCAGGATATCATCAACAGGTGAGTCACTGTGGAGAGATAGGAGCTGGCAATTAGCGGACAGCTGAGCAGCCAGCTCAGAGAAGGAAGGGCTGCGCCCAGTCCTGACATTTGTACAGTATATAATAATGAATATATATTGTGTTAGATACTTTGCTACTATATTTGTGTAATTTGTCTATTACAGTTTATGCTATTACATTATTATTAACACTCCCCTGTTCGGTTTGCAGCAGAGCGCCAGAACAGGGGAAAAGTTCTAACCCAAACGGCGAACCCTATTGTCTATGGGAGCTGAACAGGAAAAATCAAAAGTGCCCATTTTGAAGGTTCATATGCAAGTAGTTGGACATAAAAGGGGTATGGAGGTCTGGGTACTGCCCTGGAGGACATGTATCAATGCAAAACATTGTTTTTAAAAACAATTGTTTTTTCAGGAGAAGTGATTTTATGATGCATAAAGTGCGGCAATAAAAACTAAAAATTCCCTAAATATTGTGCCTGGGGTCCCCTTAGTCTGCCTGTAAAGCAGAACATCTGCAGGATGTATAGAATATGCTGCAGCAAAAATGACATTTCTAAAGAAAAAAAATCAGCTCACATTTAAATTGATTTGCGGTTGCAATTGCCAGCTGATGGGGATGTTGATGGGCACAAGGGTTTCTTCCCCACAACCCTGGCTGGTGGCTGTGGGGGTATTCGGGCAGATGGGTTATTGGAATCTAGAAGCCCCTTTAACAAGGGGGCCCACAGATCCCAGTGCCCCCCCACGTGAATGAGTATGGGGTCAGCCTTCATGGATGGCGGGAGCATTTTCCAGGGTTTGTTTTTATTTTATTTTTTTAAATAAAGGAATTGTCAAACTGTCTCTGTGTTTTTATTTTCTACGCTTTTTTGGTGAATGGGTAAGGTTACTATGTACACCATACTCATTTACATAGGGAGGGCCGAGATCTGGGGGCCCAATCATTAAAGGAGGACAAGGTACTTTTGGTAGTTTTTACATAGTAGTACTGGAATCAGTGACATATTTTACATTATAATACTATTGATGTATATATACTGATTCTATTCTATTCTTTATTTTCTGGTTATTCTATGTTATATAGAACAAACACGGAAAAAACAAAAGACAGTGGGGGTTATTTACGAAAGGCAAATTCATTTTACACTACAATTGCAAACTAAAAGTGCAAAGTGCACTTGAAATTGCACTGAAAGTGCACTTGGAAGTGCCGTCGCTGTAGATCCGAGGGGGACATGCAAGGAGAATAAAAAACAGCATTTTAGCTTGCACATGATTGGATGAATCAGCAGAGCTTCCCCTCATTTCAGATCTACCCTTCAGATTTACAGTGACTGCACTTCCAATTGCACTTGCAGTGCAATTTCAAGTGCACTTTGCACTTGTATTTTGCACTGGTAGTGCAAAGTGTATTTGCCTTTCGTAAATAACCCCCAATGTGTTTTATTTTATTTCCAAAAATTCATGTTTTTAAAATGCATTTGTATACCTACACACAATGGTACTTTTTCAGTTTTTCATTCTTTTATTTATAAGTTTTTCATCATTTCATCTATTTTTTTTATCTTTTTAACTGATTAATTTGTTTTAAATTTTAAGTATGAATATATACATATTTTGTTTGTTCATCATGCATTTTGTGTTGTACAATACATCTGGTATGTCTACTATGTTATTTTGGGATGTCATGTTTAACCACCTCAATACAGGGCACTTACACCCCCTCCCTCCCCGGGCCATTTTTCAGCTTTCAACATTGTCACTTTGAATGACAATTGCGCGGTCATGCTACACTGTAACCATGTGAAATATTTATCATGTTCTTCACACAAATAGAGCTTTCTTTTGGTGGTATCTAATCACGCCTGGGTTTTTTATTTTTTCCTAAAAAAAAGACCAACATTTAAAAAAAAAAAAGTTTTTCTTAGTTTCTGTCAGTAAATTTTGTATATATAATAAGTAATTTTCTCCTTCACTGATGGGCACTGATGATGAGGCTGCACTGATGGGCACTAATGAGGTGGCACTTATGGGCACTGATTAGGTGGCACTGATGAGGGGACATGACTATGATGCACTTATGGGCACTGATAGGCTGCACTGATGGGCACTGATGAGGTGGCACTTATGGTCACAGATAGGCGGCACAGGTGGGCACAGATAGGTGGCACTGATGGGCTTTGATGGGTTGCATTGATGAGCAGCAGTGATGAGCACTGATAGGCAGCACTGATGGGCATTGGTAGGCAGCAGTGATAGCCAGCACTGACTGACATCACTAATGGCCACTAATTGCTGGAATTTGTGGGCACTGATTGCTGGCACTTGTGGGCACAGATTGGTAACAATCGTGGGCACAGATTGGTAACAATCGTGGGCACAGATTGACACTGATTGCTAGCAGGGGTGGGCACACAGTTCTGGCACTCGTGGCACTTATTTGTAATCAGGGCACTGATGATCAGTGCCTGATTACATTCCTAGATGTCCTCTGATCAGCTCTCCTCTCCTCACACTCTGTCAGTGTGAGTTAGGAGCGTCAATTACCGACATCTCTGTGTTTACACGTGACCGGCTGTGATTGGACACAGCCGATCATATGGTTAAAGAGCCACGGGTCTTTACACAGATCGGGGATTGCGTCGTGTCCTAGCAATATGGTGTGGTCGTTCTGGACGGTCGTCATATGACATCCACCCAAAACAAGAGCCCAGCTGTCATTTGATGGCTGGCAGGTGGGAAGAGGTTAAGTTTATTGATTAAAATATCCAATTGTTTCGTATGTGTCCAAGATTTGGACTGGCGCATCTATGTGGGTGGTCTATCAGAGGAATTTCCTGTTTGATTGACCTTTTCTTCATCCCCATATATATGTGTAGCGCACTACTCCCTTGGGAGCTGCAAAGTTGTTCATTAGCTTTTTGTCAGTTAGCCCCCTTTCTTCCTTCCCCATGCAATTTACATACCAGACGATTTTAAAGTTGATAATGCTTTATTCTGGGGTATTACAATGAATGTTGAAGCAGATGGTATGAGATGCCCATTTAATTCTCCTAGCGACTCCCTCCTGCACTCATACTTTGGCTCAGTTAGAACTTAACACTTCCAATATGGACTGACCAGCATCACTCTGAATAGTGCGTTGAGTCAGACGACAAAGTCACAGGCCACACTGCCTATTTCCATGACCCTTGCTGTCTTTCCTCCGTCAAGTCCTGGAACTTGTGTATCACTGCAGTCCTTGGTTATACAATGTGTCCCAATCAACAGTCCATGTTACTCACAGAAAGCCGATTCCCATGTTTTTCCTTCCGCTTGACTCCCACTTCTTCCTCCGTTTAGGTCCCGGTGTATCCCTGCATGGGACGGCCAGGCTTTGTTAGATCTTTACATGGATGCAACTTCTCCAGGGACCAGTTGTTGCTCCTCTGGTTATCCAGCTCTGGGGTCTCTGAACCCCCCAGGAGGTATCCCTGAGTCCAAATGTAAGCGGTCACACCCCACTCTACACTAACACTCCCATTCCAAAATAAACAAACTAGGCCCAGGAAATTTACCTGCATCTGACCTATACTCATGAACAAAAAACAATCTATTCCCTTATCTAAACATGGGGTCCGCTACATATGGATGGTCATTCCATCTTCCAGCAGCTAACTAAGCACCCTATAGTGGTGTAAAACTATGAAACGTCTTGAGCACATTTGGTAAAGTAAGCTGAGTGATAAGGATTATTTGTGATGATGGCATGCAGTGGTAGTTGGCGAAGTTTTAGGATGGGGGGACGCCAGACCCTGCCCTTCTTTTTTGACCCCTCCCACTTGGTGAAAATGAGCATGGTTTCAGCAAAATAGTGGGCATGACTTAAAGGGGTCTGGCTCTAAGGGGTGTGGAGCATCTGAGATGAACAAAGGATGGAGGGACAGCAGGCCCAGATTCTACACAACAATAGAAATATGTGTATTCCAGAAAATTTAACAATCAGCAGATAAAGCTACTCCAAACACCTGGTGTTAGCACTTCAATCATCCTGGCACCATGGTTGTTATGGTGTCAGGATGACTGAAGCGCATTATTTCTATTATTACATTGTAATATAAAATTAAATCATTCAACTCAGCATAATGTAGAATCAGTGGGAGCCCTGAGTGTGTCACCTGCCAGGACAGGATGCCTGCCATCAGGTGCCCCCAGCAGAGTCCCTCCTTACATCAGGTGCCCCCAGCAGAGTCCCTCCTTACATCAGGTGCCCCCAGCAGAGTCCCACCTTACATCAGGTTCCCCCAGCAGGGTCCCACCTTACATCAGGTTCCCCCAGCAGAGTTCCACCTTACATCAGGTTCCCCCAGCAGAGTTACTCCTTACATCAGTGTCCCCAGTGGAATCCCTCCTTAAATAAGGTGCCCCCAGCAGCAGAGCCCTCCTCACATCTGTGTCCCCAGCAGCGGAGCCCTCCTTACATCTGTGTCCCCAGCAGCGGAGTCCTCCTTACATCTGTGTCCCTGTCAGCGGAGTCCCTCCTTAAATCTGTATCCCTATCAGCGGAGTCTTTCCTTACATCTGTGTCCCCATCAGCGGAGTCTTTCCTTACATCTGTGTCCCCATCAGCAGAGTCCCTCCTTACATCTGTGTCCCCATCAGTGGAGTCCCTGTTTATAACTGTGTCCCCATCAGAAGAGTCCCTCCTTACATCTGTGTCCCCATCAGTGGAATCCCTCCTTACATCTGTGTCCCTATCAGTGGAGTCCTCCTTACAGCTGCGTCCCCATCAGCAGCAGAGTCCTCCTCACATGTGTCCCCATCAGGAGCAGAGTTCTCCTCACATGTGTCCCAATTAGCAGTGCAGAGTCCTCCTCGCATGTGTTCCCGGCAGCACAGCCCTCCGTCATGTCATGTCTGTCTCTGTCCCCTTCAGTGGCAGCTAGTTCCCAGCTTTCTCTGTGTGTTCAGTGGAGAGGGGAGGGGCCTCCCCTTTTAATGGATGGGCCGCCACTGATGGCATGGCATTTTTTTAAGTGAGTCAATTAAATTTTTACAGAGCAGTAGTCATCTTGCTCTGTTCATAAGTTACTTAATTGTTTACAGTTTATCCCTTATAATCCCCACCTTTTTTTTTATAGCACATATACAGTAAAAAAGTCTGTTTATATACTATATTCTCTAAGAAAACACCTACCTTTCCCCTTGACCATCATATGATGTACTTTTGTTTAGTTCAGACGTTACTGTCCCTACTGTGAAGGGGTTAATTAATTGGATTTGCCTCCCAGGCCACAATTTCTAATTCCACTCTGTGATGAGCATATAAATAAATCAGCCATGTCAAACATTTGGCTGAACGGAGTGAAATTAAGTTGCAAGGGGCAAAAATATGTCTGTTGAGGTCTACACAATCTTAAATCAAGACCAAAGATGACTGCACATCAGTATTTAACATTATAGGATTAGTAACAATTGTGCAATTATACAATGTTTTATTTCAAAGAAAGGGACCTTAAAACATTTCCAACTACCACGCTGCAAATTTATGTAAAAAAGTCTAGCCATTATCAGCTGGAAAACAATGGGGGCCCTAGTCGGTTTTAATCTTTATTCATTTAGGGTCACAAAAGAAGTGAGAGGGCCACATATGATATTAAACGCGATAGACATTTGCAATATCAGCTGACATTCTTGGGTATCTTCCCTGATTTCACTTCTTATTTCATATACAGTATTTCCCTGTTGTTGCATGAACCAATAAGTGGTCCTGTTTTGCTTATGAAACCTAGGTTATTTTTCTCTCTTGCTTTCTCCTTTTACATACAAATAAATAGCTAGTAATTGCTCTTAAAATAAGAGCAGGAAGTTAAGTTAAACTCAGTCAGGCATGCTCCGTCTAATCAAAGGGTAAACAATTAATTCCTTGGCTTGCGTGTCCTCCCTTGTCATTCCCATCTAGCTCTTTCTCTATCAGCAGGGATGTCGCATTGTTTCCATTTCTTAATGGCACCATGAAATAGCAGCATAGGGAGGCAGATAATTGAAAAATATGGGGAAATGAGTTTACTGCCAAGACAAAGTACAACGATTGCCTGTAAACAAATGTATCATACCCTACACACAGAGCCAAGAAAATCCATGCCAGCACTTCTGAGACGCTGTGCAGCATTCTCTAATCTTCTATGGGTACAGCCCATTATTACATTCATCTTAGTGTAGTAGGGTTTAATGCACCACTTTGGTTGTCTTTTGACTCTCTGCACATCTATACAAAAATGTGACTGATTTAAATGACGCTGGCAGCTGTAAAATAATGAAGTGACCCAGAACGTCTTCATTCATCTTGCTAAATTGCAGCTTTCATGTTGACATGGTTGCACAAATCTATCCAAATGGAGCACCCAGCTTTAAGTAAAGAGAACTCATTTACCTGATAGCTCTCCATTATATTTATAAGTCCATTAAAAAGAATATTTTAACAGCTAAGTTTGTAAAAAGTGTGGACAATCTATTTAGAATAAGGGTTATAAGGGTTTTCAATTTTTTTGGTGTGAATGTTTTGGATGAGTGACTGAGTAAAACACCATAGCTTTTCTGCAATTTTTTTCTTCCATGTTAAGCAGCACCTGCAGCATTCCTTCCTTTACTAGTACAAAATTCTAGTTAATCAAACGCAAACTAGGTTGCATAACATTGATCCCTAAAAACATGCAATCATTTATGGTTGCTACTGTGAATGTTTATAGGCAATCATGGTTTATGAAATTCATAAAGCTGTCTTTGCAAGATACTTATACTATCTACATATTCCTTGGTAGCTACTTATATAGCTGCCAGACATGTTAACCTGCCTGTATCGAGTTCCTTATTCTGGTCTGTGTTTTATGTAAATCCCTTTCTTTCTATGCACACTCCTTTTTGCTTTGGTACAGGCAGCTACTTTGTACCCTACGTAACTCTATCCTGGTTGACCTCTCCTATCCATGATAAAACTTGGCTATGAGGCATCTGGGAAGACTTACCAAGATACAGTTCCTCCCTGATCTGACTGTAAGTGATCAGATTGGAAAAAAATTCTCTAAGATATGAAGGTAACTTTAGATATGGTAAAGTCTGTGATCATGGTATATGGTCAATTAAAGAAGCCATAGGTGTTAAACAGCTGGCATATACCTGCAGAAATTATCTGACCACTGATCTAGTAGGAGAAAAGTCCCTGCACCGTTTTCAGGAAAATAAAGCTCAAAACATATTTAGAAAAGTCATGCAATGCATGACCCCTAACCATTTTCCTATCCAACCACATTGAGCAATGACCTTGTGTGAGTACATTAAGATACATTTGATTAAGACATTCTTTATCTACTCAGAGGGTATAAATTCACCTGGATATATCAGACTAATTTCTCATTATATTGTTATTAGTTAACAGGATACAAAATGCACCCAAATTATCGTAATAGAATTTAAAATATTCTGTTTCATCTCTTTTGGAACATCATCTTTGAAATATTCCTAACATTATAAAACTGTAAAAGGTCATTTTAGCAAACAGAGTTCTTTGACAAAGAAGCCTTTATATATTAAACAATGTCTGCCAAAAGACTAACGACCTGTGCCCATATACTTTGATGTAAGGTAATTGGTCGATTTTTACCAACAGTGAGTATCAGCAGAGAGGATCATGCAATTTAACTTATTGGAATTACTGAATGTGAAGCACAGGATTATTTCAAATTTCCTGCTATTGAGTTATGTGTCAAAGAATCTCATTCACAAATACAATTCCAGTTTGTTTTATTATAAAATCAAATGTCTGGCTCAAGTATTTGAAAACATTGTGTAATTAAGGTTATATGTAATAACTGTATTTCTACTAATGATGGGAAAAAATGTATGACCAATAACCACTGGGAAACTGCACCTCTTTAGCTCTCCTGCGTAATGGCTAAGCTGCCCCTGTCCAGTTGTATACAGTGCCTTGCGAAAGTATTCGGCCCGTTGAAATTTTCAACCTTTTGCCACATTTCAGGCTTCAAACATAAAGATATAAAATTTTTATTTTTTGTGAAGAATCACCAACAAGTGGGGCACAATTGTGAAGTGGAACGAAATCTATTGGATTTTTGAAACTTTTTTTAACTAATAAAAAAATGAAAAGTGGGGCGTGCAAAATTATTCGGCCCCCTTGCGTTAATACTTTGTAGAGCCACCTTTTGCTGCGATTACAGCTGCAAGTTGCTTGGGGTATGTCTCTATCAGTTTTGCACATCGAGAGACTGAAATTCTTTCCCATTCTTCCTTGCAAAACAGCTCGAGCTCAGTGAGGTTGGATGGAGAGCGTTTGTGAACAGCAGTTTTCAGCTCTTTCCACAGATTCTCGATTGGATTCAGGTCTGGACTTTGACTTGGCCATTCTAACACCTGGATACGTTTATTTGTGAACCATTCCTTTGTAGATTTTGCTGTATGTTTGGGATCATTGTCTTGTTGGAAGATAAATCTCCTTCCCAGTTTCAGGTCTTTTGCAGACTCCAACAGGTTTTCATCCAGAATGGTCCTGTATTTGGCTGCATCCATCTTCCCCTCAATTTTAACCATCTTCCCTGTCCCTGCTGAAGAAAAGCAGGCCCAAACCATGATGCTGCCACCACCATGTTTGACAGTGGGGATGGTGTGTTGAGGGTGATGAGCTGTGTTGCTTTTACGCCAAACATATCGTTTTGCATTGTGGGCAAAAAGTTTGATTTTGGTTTCATCTGACCAGAGCACCTTCTTCCACATGTTTGGTGTGTCTCCCAGGTGGCTTGTGGCAAACTTTAGACAAGACTTTTTATGGATATCTTTGAGAAATGGCTTTCTTCTTGCCACTCTTCCATAAAGGCCAGATTTGTGCAGTGTACGACTGATTGTTGTCCTATGGACAGACTCTCCCACCTCAGCTGTAGTTCTCTGCAGTTCATCCAGAGTGATCATGGGCCTCTTGGCTGCATCTCTGATCAGTCTTCTCCTTGTCTGAGCTGAAAGTTTAGAGGGACAGCCAGGTCTTGGTAGATTTGCAGTGGTCTGATACTCCTTCCATTTCAAAATTATCGCTTGCACAGTGCTCCTTGGGATGTTTAAAGCTTGGGAAATCTATTTGTATCCAAATCTGGCTTTAAACTTCTCCACAACAGTATTACGGACCTGCTTGGTGTGTTCCTTGGTCTTCATGATGCTCTCTGCGCTTTCAACAGAACCCTGAGACTATCACAGAGCAGGTGCATTTATACAGAGACTTGATTACACACAGGTGGATTCTATTTATCACCATCAGTCATTTAGGACAACATTGGATCATTCAGAGATCCTCGCTGAACTTCTGGAGTGAGTTTGCTGCACTGAAAGTAAAGGGGCCGAATAATTTTGCACGCACCACTTTTCAGTTTTTTATTTGCTAAAAAAGTTTAAAATATCCAATAGATTTCGTTCCACTTCACAATTGTGTCCCACTTGTTGGAGATTCTTCACAAAAAATTAAAATTTTATATCTTTATGTTTGAAGCCTGAAATGTGGCAAAAGGTTGAAAAGTTCAAGGGGGCCGAATACTTTCGCAAGGCACTGTAGGTAATGCTTACATCTAGGCAAAATTTAAACCCAGCTGTGAAAAGTGCAAGTCTCACAGGATGATGAAATATGTGGCTCACCTAAAAAAAACAATGTTTAAAGCGGAGGTCCACCCTAAAGTGGAGCTTTCGCTCATTGGAACCCTCCCCCCCTCCGGCGCCACAATTGGCACCTTTCAGGGGGGAGGGGGGTGCAGGTACCTGTACAGTACAGGTATCTGCACCCACTTCCGGCGTAGCTTCTGCAGAAGCTATGCCCCTTTCTACAGAATTGACACCCCTTTCCGAAGGTCCCCCGCTGCCTGCTGGGAAACACACGGATCCCAGAGACAGTGGGAACCATCCTTATTGCGCAGCGAGACTCGCGCATGCGCAATAGGGAACCAGGAAATGAAGCAGCAAGGCGCCACTTCCTGATTCCCATACACAAGATGGCGGCAGCAGCACCCGAGAGACGATCGAGAGATCGGCTTCGGGTGCCGACATCGCGTGCGCGCTGGGCGGGTAAGTGTCATTATTTTAAAAGTCAGCAGCTGCAGTATTTGTAGCTGCTAGCTTTAAAAAAAAAAAACGGCGGACTCCCGCTTTAAGAAATCCAAAAATGTTGTATTGGAACTGCCCTGTCTTTTTTTTTCCTCTATTAATTGTTGGACAAGATTGTCATTTAGTGCCTCTATACCATTTTTAGTTTGATTTATGATCCTCCCCTTGGCTGCATATAGAAATTGAGTTTTCAATAGTGCAGGGAAGGGCTAGAACCCTAGTCAACTTTTTATTGTTGTCTGTGTTACCACTGCAGAGATTAATTCTCTCTGTTTGGACTGTGTCCAGTGTCACTAGAACTGAGAGCAAAGGAAAAATCAAAACTTTTGAGTTGTCACCAAAAACAGTAGAGAAACCTTCCAATGAGGGAACTTGTCCGGGACAACTGTTTAAGAGGATATTTCCCTCACTTAACCATTCTCTACTTTGTCCAAAGCGAGAAAAAAAAGCTTGGCTTTGGTAATGCTTTAAACAGATTTTATGCAGAGATATGTGAAGCTAAAAACATCCTTAAGCCCCATTCCACATTTCCACGTCACGTCCACGTCCAAGTCATAATGTTTAGACAAAACCCAAGGTCAAAAAGCTGTACTGGTGGCACTGTGTGAATATTGGACCTAATCTGCCAGAGTGGAAGTGGATATTTACAAGGTATGTACAATGGGACATTCCTCAAAAAATATGGGTACATCCAATTTAGGTGTAATTCAAGCCCCACACTAGATTTTTCTAGCCTAGATGTAAACAATGCTTGAGATAGTGTCTATAGGTGTCTGTGTGAGGTTACCTACAAAACATTCCATGTTGGTGGGACTTGAGGACAGGTAACATTATATTGAAGCAAATGTAACCATTTTTTGCATAAATAAATGTTTGTGATATTACTGTGATAATACTGTTTTGTGTTTGCAGTGCCTAAGTTTGGATAAATTTGAAGGTCATGATGATGAATCTCATTTGACACACCATGCACTTTACCTTCTGGAGGAAAATAAATTTTGGGCTGGTCTTGTGTTCATGGACATGTACCCATGGACCAATCAAATTCCACCTCATATAAAGTACAAAATTCGCATGGATATTGATGTTGTGGAGAAGACTAACAAGATTAAAGATAGGTAGATGTTATATGCTTTATAAATGTCTTTACAGTTGACCAATAAAGAGTAGATTATAGTTCAAACAAGTGCTTTTAGAATTGACCAAAGTTCACTGGAATTGAATGAATCTAATTTTGGATTCCAAAAACAAAGGAAGAAAACCGATCCACTTTTGTATCTATGTGCTTTGTTGCCACATATTAGCTCATTATGCCTTTGCTTACAGGTTTATTTTTTTTTCCTGTGGGTATGAAACCGCTTCAACCAATTAAGCCCTGGAAGGATTTACCCCCTTCTGGACCAGAGCACTTTTTTGCAATTCGGCACTGCATCGCTTTAACTGATAATTGCGCAGGCATGTGACGGGGCTCCCAAACAAAATTTATGTCCTTTTTTTCCCACAAATAGAGCTCTCTTTTGGTGGTATTTGATCACCTCTGCGGTTTTTATTTTTTGCACTATAAACAAAAAAAGAGGGACAATTTTGAAAAAAACGCATTCTTTTTTACTTTTTGCTATAATAAATATCCCCCAAAAATATATAAAAAAATATATTTTTTCATATTCTTCTACATATTTTTGGTAAAAAAAAATTGCAATAAGCGCTTATTGATTGGTTTGTGCAAAAGTTATAGCGTCTACAAAATAAGGGATAGTTTTATGGCATTTTTATTAAACTTTTTTTTTTTTTTTTTTTTTTACTAGTAATGGCTGCAATCAGCGAATTTAATCGTGACTGCAACATTATTGCAGATACATCGGACAATTTTGACACATTTTTGGGACCATTGGCATTAATACAGCGATCAATGCTATAAAATTGCATTGATTACTGTAAAAATGTCACCGACAGTGAAGGGGTTAACCACTAGGGGGCGGGAAGGGGTTAAGTGTGTCCTGGGCAGTGATTCTAACTGTCTGAGGGATGGGCTAGCAGTGACTCCCGATGATAGGGAGCAGTCGATCAGTGTACTGTCACTGTGCTGTTTACATTGGCATCTCTCGTTCTTCGGCTCTGTGACACGATCGTGGGTATCCCAGCGGTGATCGAATCCGCGGGTCCCGCGGGCACAGTCACGTAGCTCACGGCAGGTACACGCGCCGCCGCAAGCACGCGTGCACGGCGGGAAATTCAAAGTAATGTACAGGTACGTTACTTTGGACATTTATGCCATTCTGCTGACAGCAGTCGGCAAGTTGTTAAAGGAGCCTATACAGCTAGAATGGCTTGCGGGATTGTGCTGACCTGCCGCAGTATAATGATGGTGGCTGGTCGGTAAGCGGTTAATAGGACAGTGCAAATGGCACTTATGATATGCTAAGTGCAGCAGCCAATCAGAAATCTTCCTCTAGCTGATCTATGTCTGCTTGCCAGTAAAACTATTTTACTAGTTAGCATTTCAGTATATTTTTTGAGATCTGATGCTCTTATTTTGTACCCTACCAAGGCCAAGGCAGCGTTGTAAAGGTAAATTAAATCCAATTTAGTACGCATGGTTTCTATGTAACAGGATTATGGCACATGATTATTTAGTTGGGTGGTCTCAGGTAAAGTATGTAGGTTAATGTGATCAAAGAAAAACAGGATTGAAATCCTCTTAGTTGCTCCCGTGACCTTGAACAGCTTTGACCTCTGTGAGTTTGGCCAGCTTTAGACAATAATACTACCCCTAGGGTGGCTTCTGTGGCTTTGCCATCTTGTCAGTGTTTTTGACTAAAGAACAAAAAAAGAGTGTGATTGAACTAGGTGAACAAAGATATACTATTGTGGTTAGTGTCATCAGTTAATGGCAAATTACATCAGACATTTCATTATGGCATATGGGACATTATTTAGTAATCTATAAAACAAAACAGAAGGGTTTAAAATATATATCTAAAAAAGACCAAATTTTAAGCCTTGCAGACACATATGGAGGCAAAGGGAACTAAAGAGTACTGCCATCCCAGTTTTTATATAAGACGCTCCTAATCAATTTTTTTTCTGCTCTTTATTTTTGGTATTTTTGTATCACAAATGTACTTATCTTTCTTATAGATATTGGGATCCAGGCCCAAGGGCTGACCCAGTAGAAGACTTTCGTTATCTATGGGGAGGTTTTGCTTACCTTCAGGACATGATTGACCATGGAATTATTAAGTCCCAGACAAACAACCAATTGCCAACAGGTCTTTATGTGCAACAAATGCCATACCCTTGCTTTGTGGATGACGTGTAAGTTTGAACACTAACTTCTGCTTTAGCATATCATTTAGAGTTGATAAACTTGAACCTACATGCTCCACTTTAGATGTTTGCCCCCTGACCTTGTTTTAAGATCATTTCAAGTTTCCCAAGACAGTTGCTACAAAGCATGTCTCTGAGGCCATAGCAATTATCTCTTTTTCTCACATGTTGATAAAGATGAAGGAGGAGAATAAATGACTCTGAGAAAATTAAACATATGTCACACTATAGTAGTATTTTCCCTGTTGCTCATCATGTCAGCACACTTCAAACAATATGTAAATTCAGTGAAACAGGATTGCTATTTGTGGATGCCTACTGACTAACAGCTAAGAACCAGGGACTATTTTTACCGGTAAAAAAACAACCCTTGCAGTGGGGCTTCTCCCACAATGCAAGGGTTAAATGCTTGTTTTTGCCTAGGGTCCTGAAAATGAATGTTTACTTACCTATGCAGCTATTCCCATAGCCTTCTCTTTCCAAGGGACCAGGTCCCCCCAAACCTCTTTTGTGGGGTGTTTCAGCCAGCAGTCACAGCTCTGGCATCATCAAGTACAATGGGGGGCCCCTAGTCCTACATTATAAGTAAGGACACCGATGGCTTGCCTACAAGCTAGAGCGTCAGAAGAGGTGAGCGTGGGCTGCCAGGGCAGCAAATTATGAGGTAAAAAAAAGTAATTTGTTTGGTACCCCAGGTAAAAATGAGCATGTAACCCTTGCATTGTAGGAGAACCCACACTGGAAGGGTGTTTTTTTCTTTTACCCAGAGTCCTTTAACAAATTTGATAGCATATTCAGTATAATGATGAAAAGGATGGGGGTTGGTCAAAATGCCTGTTGGATTGTAACGCTCACCAGGACTCCATTAGAAAGATTTTACTTAACATCTTCTGTTCTGCTGACAATGGTACCAGGCAGGAAGTGAGGATAAATATCCAAAGCCAACAGTGACAGGGCTAACAAAATACTTTCTTTTAGTAGCGTAGGTGTGAAGAAAAGGAAATATCCATTGTTGACTGTGGCCCAATTGCCACTTTAACCCCACTCTATCCAAAACTAAAAAAACGTATTATTGTAGGTGGAAGCAGATATTTTGGAATGCTGTGGACAGAACTGGGTGAACTAATAGGCAGAAAAGGCATCTGCCTTGGGCACCTTGGTGGAGAGGGTGCATCTAGGGTGGAAACTCTGCAATACCAATCTGTCAAAATACAGATTAGCCCTGCTAATTGTTTACATTGGGAGATTGGCTCTCCCAGAATAGTTGGTGGGGCTCCACTATCTGTGTGGCATCTATCCCTGTACTTATCTATGTGATAAACAGAGTGCAAAAGACACCTGTCATATAGACAATGGTGCCCCATGATTATACTGGGAGAGACAATTTTCCACTGCTGAGTTGCCAATGTGACAACTCTGTCCTGTTCTGTCCTGTTCTGGAATGAAAGCTCCAGTTGTAGCCATTATTCATAAATTGTTGTTCTGCGTGAAGTGTAAACCTTGTCAAATATATTAATACAAGTTTAAGGCCAGTTGCGCAGGGACATAAGAATTTGTTGATGTTTATACTTGTTGACGAAAAGATACAGAGTATAATGTTTTGTAAAGACCTTCTGTAAACGCGTGTAAAGAAGCGTAAGCGAATACAATCGTAAAATTCTTCTTCATTGCCAGAACTGTAATATACACGTATATACATGCAAAAACATGCGTAAAGATGCGTAAGCAAACATATGTGCATAAATCACTGCACTCAAACATAAAAATGTCTATTTTTGCTTTATGGCTCTGCACTCACTGCTCTATTACTCATCTTTACGCAGCTGTGTATATGGTTCCATAGACAACAATGAATCTATATCCAGATTTGCAAAAAATGGCATTTGTTACTCCCACATGCAAGAGGCCTTACCCTATATACTTTTATTAATCTTAAAAATATCATATATTAATATTAATTTATTAATTAATATTTATTTTTATTAATTATTTAACCACTTTAATACCAGACAGTGTAATGCAACACTGTACCCATATTACATTTTTATCATTTTTTCACACAAATACAGCTTTCTTTTGGTGGTATTTAATCACCACTGGGGTTTTATTTTTTGATAAATGAAAAAAGGCTAAAAACAAAACAAAAAAAACACTTTTTTTTTCGTTTCTGTTATAAAAATGTGCAACTAAATCATCTTTCTTCATAAATTTAGGCCAAAATGTTTCTAGCTACATTTCTTTTCTGAAAATAACCCAATTCAGTGTATATTATTTAGTCTGTAGGAAAGTTGGAGTCCACAAACTATGGTATATATATATATCTAAAAAAATGTATACCATCCTGGTGTACTGATGGCCTGATTTCATTTCTTGAAGCCCAAAAATGCCAGTACATTACACTCCAGTGACCCTTTTTTTGGAAAACAGACAGTCCAAGGTATTTAGTAAGAGGCATGGCGCATTTCTTGAAGTTGTCATTTTTTGTCACATATACATTTTTATTTTGCGCATTTTGGCACCTTTGCCTTGACAGGACCTTGTTCTGACACTGATTGTGGAACAGCTCTTAAGAAAGCTTAAGGTGCTTTACCACTTCAGTATGATAGTTTGTCATGTTAGTATACACTGAAATCATTTCAGCATTTTCTGATAATTTATTGTGCTTGTATTTATTCTATAAATCTGGCAGGGGCATTTGAACATTACAGTAGGGCTTTATGGGGTACATTTTAGTGTTGCACAATTTGAAAAAAAAACCTGCATCGGTGCGCTATGGTGCAATTCCTACTTAATGGCACCTTAACACATATTACCAGTGGTGTATTTAGGTTATATGCTGCCCTAGGCCTGACTAAACTCATGCACCCCTAATTTAAATACAACCCTACCCTGCCCTGCCCCAAAACACGCCCTTGTAAATTATCTCATGAAATTACACTGTTAAATGTTTTATGCAGAATTAAGTTCCGCTTGCAGACCTCAGCTACGACATAGCCTCAATGGACAGAGGCTGGCTTGCGAGTTAAATGTCTCATAGAGTCGTATACGAATGGGCTCTGGTCTGAGTTACAGTAGTCCCTTGGCTGACATCTCCCCACTTCAGTGGCAAGGAGTTCTGTCTGGAGGGTAATCTGCACCATGGATCGGTAAGTACAGTCCCCCTCTCCTCCTTTGTGAGGTTTGGGGTGCACGTGGGTACCCTCTGGGGATGGTCGAACCTGCCTGCAGGATCCCTAAAGTCCCTTGGTTAAGCTGGTCTTCCCCCTCCCCCCACAGATTGGTGGGCATCCCAGGGCAGGCAGCAGGGACCCCTGGGGGTCTCCCCTGCCATTTCCCTTCTGGGTGGTGGGTGTCCTGCGTTATTGAGGGGGTTCCAGTGCAGACGGCGCAACAGAGATCCCTAGGTGCATGCCCTGCTATGTGCAGTGTTAGGTAGTGTGCAGTTTGGGGGTCCCAGTGCAGAGAGCACAGCAGTGTCCCCTTTAATGTTCACCCTGCCTGGTGGAGTACAGTACCTTTTTTGG
Source organism: Lithobates pipiens (assembly GCF_037356315.1). Lineage (NCBI taxonomy): Eukaryota > Metazoa > Chordata > Amphibia > Anura > Ranidae > Lithobates > Lithobates pipiens. Next base: position 228,049,273 of record NW_027507785.1, read on the forward strand.
AGAGGATGCAGGCAGCATGCTTCAGCATGTCAAACGGCTGGCGGCCATGTTTGGGAGGTCCAATGACAGCATGGCGGCCATTTTCCCTTGGTTTGGCTGGTCTCCGGCCAGCGGCCATGTTTGTGTAGCCGATGAGGTCACGACAGCCATTTTTCCTTAGTCTAGTGAGACGGTAGAGATGGCTGGTAGCTCCTGGAGATGCCGGGGCTCCTCCTCTTCCACCTCTCTTTTCCTCTTCCTGTTCCGGGATATATGAAATAGATGGGATCCATGGTGTTGCTTGGTCCGATTTTGCAGTGCTCCTCCAGCTGGTAGGATTGAATCTTTTTGGGGTCCCTGTATATCTCTCTCTCTCTGCTGATAGGTACTCTGAGCATTGGGGGATCCTTTAGTGGTGAAAAAGATATTTTTGTACTACAGAGTCTTCTTTTTCCCTATGGAGCCTCAGGGTCACATCTTCTCCACTGACCCCCTCATGAAGGTGGCAGGTCCCTCGGAATACCAGCTTCCCATGATTGCGCTTATGGCACTCCTAGAGTAATTTGTATCCCGGGTGGAAGTAGCGTGTGGGAAAAGGCCCAGGAATAAGCATGCCCCGCCTTTCCCTGCTCAGTCTGTCTCATCTGATTCTAAGCCTGATCCTGCAGGGGATGCGGCCCATCCAGGGGGACTTAATAGCAGGCCCCCTGACCCGTCTGATAGTAAGGGTGAATCCTCAACGATCACAGCAGCGAATGAAAAATTGCTGGTGGACGCGCTTATTACTGCGGTGCGTGAGACTTTAAAAATGGAAGATGCAGCTGATGGGGCCATGGATGTGGCTGTGTCCTTCAGTACGCATAAGTCACCTAGCACACCAAAGGTGTTTCCTTATCTACCTTATTTTGATTGGTTGCTCCCATTCCTTATAAGTAAACCTAATGCCGCGTACACACGTAGCGGACTATCCGCCGGACTTTCCGATGGGCTACTTGCCCACACACGGTACTTTTTCAGCAGACTAATACGGCGTACTAAGTCCGCCGGACTATCCGCGGTACTTTTGAAATGAACGGACTCACACACGCGGAGGAAAGTCCGCTCATTTTGAGCGCATCTCCAGGTAGGCGGGGCCCGCGAAGGAGGCGTCGCTGGCTCGCCACCTGGTATGGACTTAAAGGGGAACCCTAATGCCGAAAAAATCTGCGTGGGGGCCCCCCAGGTCCACAACAGACCCTTGTCCGAGCACGCTGGCCGGCCAGGAAAGGGGGGGACGAGCGAGCGGCCCCCACCTCCTGAGCCATACCAGGCTGCGTGCCCTCAACATGGGGGGTGCCTTGGCGCGTGGCCCCCCACCCCAAAGCACCTTGTCCCCATGTTGATGAGGACAAGGGCCTCTTCCCGACAACCCTGGCCGTTGGTTGTCGGGGTCTGCGGGCGGGGGGCTTATCGGAATCTGGGAGCCCCTTTAATAAGGGGGACCCCGGATACTGGCCCCCACCCTATGTGAATGAGTATGGGGTATAATGTACCCCTACCCATTCACCTGTGGAAAAAAGTAAAAATAAAACACAACACACAAGGGTTAAAATAGTTTATTGCACAGCTCCAGGGGTCTTCCGTCTTCGGGGGTCTTCTCGCCGGACTCCTCCGCTATCTTCTGCTAACTCTTTTGCTAGCGGAGGAGCCCGGCTTTTTTCTTCACCGCTGCCCTCTTCTTCCGACTTCGGTGGTATTGTCCCCCTCTTCGGTTCTTCTTGCCGGGCCACCGCGCCTTCTTCTAACTCTTTTACAGGCAGTGGCCCGGTCTTCTGTCACCGCCGTCGCCGCGGCAGTAAGATTGGAGTGCAAAACTACTTTCTAAGTCCGCCATACTTTTGGGTAAAAAAAGTCCGCCGGAGGCTACCCACTGGGGGATTGTCCGGCGGACTTAAGTTTGACGGACTTTTCCACCAGATTGCTTGATCGTGTGTACGCGGCATTAGTCACCTTTTGTGATCCACAAGTGTTTCTCAGTACACTATCCCTTTGAGGAATCACTTTTAAAAAAGTGGACTACCCCACCAGTGGTGGACCCTCCAGTCTCCAAGTTGAATAAAGTAACCATTATCCCAGTAGAGGAATCCCCATCCTTTAAGGATTTGGATGACAGGAAAGCGGAGGCTGTGGCACGCAGCATGTTTACTATGGCTGGTTCGGCAATGCGACCAGTCCTGGCATCGGCGCTGGTGTCTCAGACTTTAACCGAATGGGCCAAGCTTTTGCGCCAAGGTCTGGGTAATGAGCAGGTTCCTGCTCCTTATTTTGATCCGGCAGACCAGTTGGTTTGAGGGTTGCAGTTCATATGCGATGCATCTATGTATGAGACTCCCCTGCTGTCCAAACTTTCCGTTTCAGTGGTTGTTATTAGAGGTGTGTTGTGGCTTAAGAACTGGTCTGCAGACCAAGCCTCAAAGAAACACAAATTGATCTGGCCTTTCAAGGAGATTGCCTATTTGGGGCTACCCTGGATGACATCATTAAGGGTGTCGAGGGGGGAAGGGTACCTTCCTGCCACAGTCTAAAAAAGGGAAGGAGCCTCGTCGCAGACGGGGGCCTTCATTCTCAGCCCATAAGAAATTCCTTTGGGCTCCTGGGACTGCAGATAAGGGAAACAGATCCCTTAAGTCTTTCCCAGGAGGTTCAAAGCAATCTTGGTCTGGTAAGCCTAAAATTAACCTTTCCAGTCCCACAGACAAGACCCCTTCAGCATGAAGGTTTGCCCTCACCCATAATTGGGGTGGAGGGACATCTTCATCCGCTTCAGGTGACCCTGAGTCTCCCTGTGCAGACATAGTTCCTGCAAAGGTTCAAATGATGTCCATACTACCCAAAGTCTCCTCTATCCCTGTCCAGGAAATTGAATTACCTGGGTCCGACTCTGCATTTAATACTGACCAGAGTCAAATTTTTTTCTACTCAAACTTCTGCTCCTTCAGCAGGTTTAGTTCAACAGGAAGTTACTGAGACTCATGTCAATATCATGGGTTCCTCTGGTAAGCACGGCAGTCGTCTTAGTGCCACTGTGGGGCCAACACCTTCCTCTTCTGCGGTGCCTGCAAAGGACCAAGGGCGAAAGTCTTCTGGTCATTGTGGTGGCCGTAAACGTCCCTTGGGAGCTACCTCTCACAGAGGACCAGTTGTTCTAAGGGCTGATTTACCATCCTGCTTTACAGTTGCTGGTTTTAATGGCCCAGCCATTGAAAGCCAGGTACCGAGAGATAGAGGTTTGTCGGGATCAGTGATCCCTACTATATTAATCTTGTCTCCCAAGCTGACTCATCTCAAGGAATTTGCTTTGCATATCTTGGATGTGGTTTGTGCAATTTGGGTGTATCTGGAAAACACAGAGTCCTTTCTGAGGTCAGACTCACTTTTTGTGGTTAGACAAGGACCAAGGAAACTGCTGGCCGCTTCTTCGCCTACCATCTCCAGATGGATCAGACAGACTGTGATTCAGGCATATTCTATTAAAGGTCAAGTTCCTCCTTTCCCTGTCACAATGCATTCTACTTGAGTGCTTAGTACTTCTTGGGCCTTCTGTCATCAAGCATTTATATAACAGGCAGCCAGTTGGTTGTCAGTGCATAACTTTACTAAATTATATAAGTAGTTATTTTGGCATCTGCGGATGCTTCCTTTAGCCGTAAGGTTTTGCAGGCTGCTGTTTAAAGAGGGGGGTTCCCTCTTGAGGGGTGTTTTTTCTTCAAATTTTTATGGGGCTCCTGTGACCCAATTAAGGCTCCTGTATCCTGGTTAGGGCTCTTGTGGTTAGCCTTGGGTTATTTTCCCCACCCCTTTTTTCTTTGGCACTACTTTTGGACGTCCCAATGGTCAAGATTAAAGATGCGCTGTGTCCGTCGATGAATGAAAGAGAAAATTGCATTTTTGTACTCACCATAAAAAAATCAATTTCTCTGAGTTCATTGACGGACACAGCACCCACCTCTCTATGGAGTTTATGATACTTCTATTACTGCATGCTACTAAACTAAATACCTAGATCAGGGAGGGGGTTATATACTGAGTGAGGACAGCCCATGGACGTAGCCAGGTGTTTTTTGCCCTGCCTAGTCCTACTCCTGTGGAGGCGATATAACCCAATGGTCAAGATTAAGTAGGCCCTGTGTCCTTCAATGAACTCAGAGAAATTTATTTTATGGTGAATACAAAAATCCCTTTTTTCCACTTCTTGATTAGAGTTTGAACACTGCTGATTGGCATTCTCAATTCCTTGGATATCTTTATATATCCTTTTCCTGTTAAAATACAGTTCAACTACCTTTTCCCGCAGATCCTTTGGTCAATTCTTTTGCTTTCCCCATGGCTCAGAATGCATAAGCGTCAGTGCAGCACTGGATGAAAGATGCAAGGGTCTGTCAGGAGTTCAAAAACTCATTGGCCTTTTATACACACTAAGTACAAGCAAATAGATCACAGGTGAGGATGGTTACATTAAATAGCCATTCAAACCCCTTTGTGTCAACTTATGTGCCTGTTATCTAGCCAAAATCACCAGGGTATGTACACTTTTGATCAGGGTCATTTGGGTAGTTTCTGTTGTCATTATGATTTAAAAAGAGTAAACACAGTTGATTCATAATAAATGGCTTCAGCCAAACACTAACCATGAGTGAAAGAAACGTTTTTGTGTTATCATTCATATTCTCTGAAAATGGCCAAGAAATCATAAATTCTGCCAGAGTATGTAAACTTATGAGCACAACTGTATATATAATACAAACTTGTTGTTCCATGGTTGGATGCATTGATTTTACAGACAGCTTAGCAGATCAACTGCAAATCAGTATCTGCCTTGGTGTCAAGGAATGAATGAATACATAGTTTATAGCTAGCGTTACAGAATGTGGAGCCATGCCTCATGTCCTCATTTTTTACATCCTTCAGAATGTATTAGTGGAATTCATCGACCAAAAAGAATTTAAAATATTGTGGTATAATAATGATTTAATAGTAAAAGGGAATTTTTTATTTGAGATTGTCCTTTATCTACCTGGCAGCTACTGTGTATGTAATTACATTTCGTAAAACCTAGCAGATTTGTACTTACAATCACTTATGCTCCTGTTAATCCTTTGCTGGAAAGTTTTACTAGGAAGAGCTCTACCACTTGAAATAACATGTTATAATTGGATTCAGACTCCAAAAAACCCCCAAAAAACTGAAATTATTGACTAGTTGAGTTATCTAACAGAATATCTAGATGCCATTACATTTCATGCCTTTGCTAGCTGCTGGAGTGACAGGTGGCCCCAAGGGGTGGTGTATATGGAAATATGAAAGAAAAGCAGTGAAATGCTTGCATCTCCTCATAATTCCTCCTACTAGTGTAAGATATAACTAATATGTACTGTATCTAAATGTGGACTTGCTTGCAAGTTTTGTACAGGTTCGCCTACAAATCTAGTCAAGATTGAAAGTATTATGCTTTAACTAAATACTCAATTTTGTTAATGGTTAGTCAGCCTAATTAGTAAAAATGTGGGCATTATAAAGACCATGGATATTGGAGTAAGAAACGTATACATAAAAGGAAATGTTTTCATGCATTTCTATACTAAATGTGTAATTGCCTTAAATCTAGCATATAAAGATTTCTAGAAATTCTATTGATAAAAGAAAAAGTGTTTCCATTGTTTGTAAGCATGCACAAACACACACACACATTACTAGCACTCCCTTACAGCTCCTGTGTCTGCTGTAACCAAAACAGTAATCCAAGGTGTTGACTGCTGGTGGACGTTAAGAGGTACAGTCAATACCTAGTCCTGTGCTCAGGCCTACCTGGAATATTTGGGTATTGCTGCTGGCTACATTAGGGGCAGGAGTGACAAGGAAGCATTGGTAAGGTGAGTATAACTGGTATAGAGGAGGGCAGGGCCATAGATACTTTTTTTCCCTGGGAGGTTCAGGTCTTTCAAACTTAAAGGCATCATTTACACTTTTATGATGGGGGAGGTATGGTAAAAACATGTGACAGCAGAGTGGGGCCATAAGGCTTTGCAATGTAGCACAGCAAAAATTATCCCCAATCAACTGAATAGAACGCAATGCATGCAGTTGTGGTGTGGTAGTGTACTCATTAGTACAGCAAGCTCCTCCTAAGCTCCCTAGTTTTTTTCCTTTAGCCCGCTGGGTTGAACTAAAAAAAGCTTACCGTGTGAACCAGGCTTTAAATCTCATTTATATGTTCTCAATGGTCATGAAATGGCAAATATACCATGAATACCAACAGCCAGGATCCCAGATGTTCCAATTTTTCTCAGCCGCTCAGCCTGTTCACCTGATTGATGGGCTGAAAAGAGCAACTGCTGTTAACATGTATCTGCACATCCAGTGGTCCCCATGTTTAGGCTTCGGGTGACAAAGCAAAACACATTGGGGTGTGGCCTGGCGGGAACCCGGGCTGAGGTAGTCTTTTCCATCACTACAACATTACCATGGGACTTCGTGGATGTGCGGCATGAGGGATTTTTTTTCCTCTCTTCTCTTCAGTGACTACAGGAGCTATGATGAACTGCATCCCTTGCTGGGACTCCTGCAGCACATTCGGTATCATCTACATTTCTCCTCACATCAATTGAGCCTGAGCGACACACTAGCAAACCGTGGGTCACAGTGGTTACCTGCTGTTAGGGCAAATTTCTGACCCTGGATGCAGAGAGATTTTATCCAAGGGCAAAAAAGTATCTCTACCTTGCAGGTAACCACTGGATGTGCAAATACATGTTTACAGCAGCAGACAGACTTAGCTCTTTTCAGCCCATCACGCAGGTGTGCAGGCTGAGCAGATATTGGAACATCTGAGATCCCAGGTGCAGGTATTTTCAGTATACTTGCTGCACCATGGTCATGTAGGATGTATGAATGAGACCCAAGACTGGATTTTAGCTAACCTTACTATGCAAGTTGAGCAAGGGGCAACATATTGTGGTAGGTAATAAATTCAGTTTATTTCATTTCATTTATTTATTTATTTCATTTATTTAAACCTCAAAAAACTGTGTCCTAAGAAATTTTATGAAAGGTTTTAAGAGATGGGAAAAAAAATATTGTGCACTGCCTACCACAGGATGGTGCCCTTTGCACCTGGTTGGCTTTTATTCAGTCTTAATGTGGTAAACCCAGCTTTTGAACTTGTACCTACAAGTAAGCCTATAATAATGCTTACCTGTAGGTATGGTGAATATCTCCTAAACTTGTGGTGTTTAAGAGATATTCACATGGAAAGTAGCCGGTGATGTTTCCGGTGCATGCGCTCTAAAGGGACGGCATATTGCTTGGTTGTACTTCTCCTGGGGAGGAGTGCAGTTCATTCTGCACTTTTGTGACCCATTTTTAGCCGACAGCCAGCTTTAGCCCGCTGTCAGCTGAGATCGTTCAGCAGGTCCAGGCTGTGGAAAGATCCTAAGTCAGGATTCACCCAGATGCCTGGACCAGCAGCTCACTCAGCCTCTTAGTGAGCTGCGAAGACCCTGAGCCAGCCGCTCCTGCCCCTCCACAGCCTGGCATTCCAGTGAGCTTGGGGAAATGGGGGGTAGAGCCAGGGACTGTCAGTCACCACTCTTTGCTCACTGAAGGCTGAGAACTGAGTGAACAGTGGTCTTCTTTGATCACTCTGTTGTTGGTCTTAGAAACAGTTGGGGACAGATGCAATATTGGATTGATGCTCCACCCACCTAGGTAAGTATAATTTACAAAAAAAAATCTCTTTTAAAGGAAAAAAATCCCCCTCTCCCTCCTAAGAACCCTCCCTCCCCAAACAAAGATTCCCACTGTAAAATATCTCTCTCCCTCAAATATCCCCCCAAAATTAAACCCCCTGTCTCTAAACCAACCCCCCAAAGCAAAAATATTTAACTCAGTCAACACCCTCTCCCCCAGCAAAGATTCCTAATTATGAAGAAAATCTCCCTTCATCCAATCAAACTCCCTCGCAGAAGCAAATCCCTGCCATTAACCACCCCCTGTAAACTTTTCTATAAGAATCTCCCCCCTTCTCCAAAAGCAAACCCACCCCCTTTCCTTAACCCCCCACCAAAAAAAATTCCTCCAGGCTGGAATTCTCACTTCCTCCTTCCCAAAACAGAAAATGAATGCCTCCCCACTTTCCAGACCTCAGATTCAGCACAGCACAGAAGTAGCAAAATTCTGCATCCCCAGTCTCCCTTCGGCTGTATCATATGATACCTCAAGGAGGAGTCTAGGAGTTCCCTCAACTGCGCACTGTCAATTTCCGGCATCTGAGACCTAATTTCACGCTTTTCAGGGGGACCCCTTATTAAACTAAGGGGATAGGGCACAATAGAAGGGGGTGGCTGCTGCACTCTGAAACTCTGCTTCTACTGTGCTGGTGCTGAGGCTAAACAGCAGGGACACTGTCTGGGCATTTTGCCAGGATGCTCTGGGGGGTTTGAACACCCCCGATCCCCCCCCCCCCCTTATCTACGCCCCTGGAGGAAGGGGAAGTTTACAAACACACTGTCTTGAATGGGCGTGAGAACAGTGTCTTTTTTAACCACTTGCAGACCGGACCATTTTGCTGGTCAAAGACCAGCCCATTTTTTTGCGATTGGGCACTGCGTCGCTTTTACTGACAATTGCGCGGTCGTGCGACGTGGCTCCCAAACAAAATTGACGTCCTTTTTTTCCCATAAATAGAGCTTTCTTTTGGTGGTATTTGATCACCCCTGCGGTTTTTATTTTTTGCGCTATAAACAAAAATAGAGCGACAATTTTGAAAAAAAACACATTATTTTTTACTTTTTGTTATAATAAATATCCCCCAAAAATATATAAAAAAAACATTTTTTCCCTCAGTTTAGGCCGATGCGTATTCTTCTACATATTTTTGGTAAAAAAAATCGCAATAGGCGATTATTGTTTGGTTTGCGCAAAAGTTATAGCGTTTACAAAATAGGGATAGTTTTATAGCATTTTTATTAATCATTTTTTATTATTTTTTTTTTACTAGTAATGGCGGCGATCAGCGATTTTTATTGTGACTGCGACATTGTGGGGGACCCATCGGACATTTTTTACACATTTTTGGGACCATTGTCATTTACACAGTTATCACTGCTATATAAATGCAGTGATTCCTGTGTAAATGACACTGGCAGTGAAGGGGTTAACCAGGGGGTGGCAGTGTAGGGGTTAAGTGTTCCTAGGGGTGTGTTACTAACTGTGGGGGGGTTGGGCTTTCATTTAGTGAACACTGATCTCTGCTCCAATCACATGGAGCAGAGATCAGCGTCACTAGTTGCTAGGCAGAATGGAGAAATGCTGTTTACACGGCATTTCCTCCATTCGGCCGCTCCGTGAGACGATCGCGGGGATGCCTGCGGCGATCGAGTCCCCGGGTCCCGCGACCGGACTCACTGGGGTCCCGACCAGCGCGGGAGCGCGCCGCCGGCGGCGCGCTCCCGATGGCAGGGCGGCATTGAATATTGGACGTACCTGTACGCCAATATGCCTGCCCGTGCCATTCTGTCGATGTACATCGTCATGCGCTGGTCGGGAAGTGGTTAAAGATGTATAACTGAACTGTTTTTGAAGAAACCATATCGGATACTGAACCCAATTATTCTATAAGGGCTTTCTTTTTTTATTTACAGTCTTTTCTGTAAGCTAAGTACGTGAAAGAGATCAGCTCAAAATAAATGCTTTAATAGATACTTTATGTTTAAATATTGTATAAACCTTGTTTCTGTCCATAGCTGTAACCCTATTTTTCAATAGAATTACCTTTAATTAAGCCTGCACTGCATTAAATCATACTGAATGGCTACATGGTAGATAATACATGCTTTGGCCAACCCTGGTGCTCAGGATATTAAATTGTAACTCTTCAGAAGTAATGCAGTCATTGCTCAGCTGGCAAGCGCTGCTGGCACATTTCTTCTACATGATAGATCATTTTATTTCTTGGCATTCTTCATTTTTCATTTACGTAATCACAATGGATTTTTCTATTTACAAATTCAAAAGAGTAAAGGATCTGCAAAACACAACAACTTAGCTGGCGCTTGTATGCCACATGGAGTTTTTCCAATAAATTATTATATTAAGTCATAACCATGTTTTTCATACAGTCTAGTGGTCTTTCACTTCTGGAACATGGACCAGTTTATACAGAACCGATTTATCATTATAGTACATGGGATGGTATATGGGGCTACAATATAATCTTAAGCACTATATTTAAAAAAAAAAAAGACTAAAGACCATTTGTGGTATTTGTGTTCTGTATTTACTAAGAGTTACTATATATTATAATACATTAAAGCCCCACTATCAGTTTTTGTGCTGAGTTTTTCCTTCAGGTTTACCAAAACCATGTGGTGCAAGGGCCTGCCTGATTGCATACAAATTGAAACTCCTAAAGTTTGACCTCATATTATATGGTTTTGGTAAATCTGAAGGAAAAACTCATAGTGTATAGAAAGAAAAACTGATAGTGTGTATGGGACTTTACTGTATATTGTTAATCTAACTACACAAAATGGCTCAGATTTAGAAGGACAAGTCAACATAAATAAAAACAAATATTTTACAAAAACCTTAGGTAGAACCCCCCCACTAATTAAGCTCGAAAAATACAACCAATTTGGGAAGAGAGATTTGCAGTGGTAATCCTGATCTGACAATTGAATGTTAACGGCATTAAGGGGAACCTATATAGGCTAGGAGAGCAACTTGACCAACGGATGGCAGGTGTCTTCACAGCTACCAATGGCCAAGGAGTATGAGGAGGCGCAATAAACAAACTGCTATATCACTGAATATTAAAACTACTCAATATATTTAGGACTGAAGGGCAAAGGAGATAAGACCTTTAACCCTTTAAAGTTATTCCACATTCCATGAGGCCCTTCTGCTGTGCATTGCATTTCCCATCCATTAGAAGGTTATTACAGTATTATGGAGAACATCGCACAAACGCTGCCAGGACATACAGTATCCATAGAGTTGGAATTAAATATAGGACCCCAAACTTGTAGGTTTATAGTATTAACCCATTTATCATCATACTACCATTATTTTATTTCTGGAAAAAAAAAGAATATAGTTGTCTAGCTTATTTAAAGTTGGACTCCAAGAAGTTAGCAATCTGCAAATTAACGAAGCCCCCTATTCATTAACACAACATAAATAATATATTTTTGTATGCAAATAGTGTAAGTACCTGAATTTGACCTGGCAGCCACTGTAAAGCAGAGCTCAAGCTGAAAAAGTATGGGGATAGGAGGAGAGATATAAGTAACAGTGGGATGATCTTGCTGTCTGCTGATTCTCATTTCATTAACCAGGCACAGTCTGGGGTAGGGACAAGACCTGTAAAGGTAGTTTAACCACAGTAGAGAACAAAATAGGTTTTCTGCTGTGTGACAGAGCTATTTAAATCTGGATTTATGTGGAGTTTAACCTTAATAAGGTAATGCAGTTAGCAACAATAATGGGTAAAGTGCAAAAAACAATATCAACCCACCTGATTTCACATTTCTTTAATTAGGAGCAAGCAAAAAATGCAGATCCACCGTGTATTGTACTTTACCTCATTTATTAAGACTGTAAGTGTATAATGAAATCTTAAAATATCAATACAGAACACTGCGTTGAAGGGTATAATTGGTGAAAGTGTTGCAATAGGGAGTCTTTAGAATAAGCAATAGTTAACACAGATCTTTTGTGCACAAGACTTTGTATTCTCAAAAAGCGCTTAATGAATAATTATCCTTAGTAAAGCAGTTTAATCAAAATCAGCATGTAGACATTCAAAGGTACACTTCAAACCAACTAAACAATTAAAATAGAACTGAAGCTTACACTTTTTTTCAGTTTAGAATAGATGAGAGAGATGTTAATCATTTCAGTTTTTTTTATATTGTCCCTGTCTCTATCGGGGAGATTTGCCTTTGCTTCCTGTCCCAGAGACATGACAGGAAGTTAGCGGAAATAAGACAAAAAATAAAGTGAACTGAGATTCCAATTGTTCCTCACTCTATACAAAAGTAAACAAGTTTTGGCTGGAGTTCCACCATAACCCTTGAGACTGCATAACCTGTCCTCTCCGTCTCCGGTTTTCTTCTTTTTTTTTAAGCATTTATTGCTGTACACCACTCCACTACGTTTTGACAGTGATGATCTACTTGTGATGATGAACCATCCACCTCAGATTCCTTACTAAAATGCAGAAAACAAATGGCAACACTAAGAAGTTAATCATAGCTACCAATCAGAATTAAACACACATTGAAAGCTTGATTGTAACATAGTAGACTACCGAGGACTCAGATTAAGGAAAATGGAAGGAACTTTCTAATTTCTGATTTTAACATAGTGCGCTATAATATATTGGCTGTTCACTGGCTGGATCACTTAATCATAAAATCTAAGTCCAAGAATAAACATTTATTATATTGCAGCTTGCCAGTCCTTAGATATGGTAGCTGACTTCGTTTTTTCTGGATTTATTTCCATATTTCTTACACTGAGTGATCCTTCCTGTCCTAGTGTGGCAACACTCACTCACTGCACTGAATCTCTGGAGGGTTTTCAGCCTTGAAGAGAAAGTGTCTAAAGACTACAGAACACCTCACATTTCCTCCATAACCCAGGAAGTAGATGTTCCCCAGTGAACTGGGGAGGGCTGAGATAAATGCTTTGTGTACTGGTTCAAATCATTTGGTGGAGGATTATGGTGTGGGTTTTTTTTTCAGGGGTTGGGTCCCTTAGTTCCAGTGAAGGGAATTCTTAAGGCGCCAGCATACCAAGACATTTTGGACAATTTCATGCTCCCAACTTTGTGGGTACAGTTTGGGGATGGCTTCTTCCTGTTCTACCATAACTGCGCACCAGTGCACAAAGCAAGGTCCATAAAGACATGGATGAGTGAGTTTGGGGAGGAGGAAATTAAATGGCCTGCACAGAGTCCTGACCTCAACCCGATAGAACACCTCTGAGATGAATTAGAGTGGAGACTTTGAGTCAGGCCTTCTCGTACACATCAGTGCCTGACCTCACAAATGTGCTTCTGGAAGAATGGTCAAACATTCCCATAGACACACTCCTAAACCTTGTGGACAGCCTTCCAGGAAGAGTTGAAGCTGTTATAGCTGCAAAAGGTGGGCCAACTCAATATATTGAACCCTACGGACTAAGACTGGGATGCCATTAAAGTTTTTGTGCATGTAAAGGCAGGCGTCCCAATGCTTTTGGTAATATAGTGTATTTAACAGAACAAGGGAGCAAATAACAGAAGTGCATTGTTAGGGTTTAAATTCACTTTAACGTATGCTGGTACTCAGGTGAATATCTTTTATATATATAAAAAAAATTTTTTTTATGTATTTATTTATTTTTTACTTCAACTGCCCTTACCAATCAGTTATTTGTATCTTTATTTTGTAATATAGGAAATATGCTCTTTGCCCAGTCAATATGGATATCTAGGACACTTATACCTATTCACTACAGTGCTGCAGTGACTATGAACAAAGAGACATTTTGCTTCTATCTACTCTTCTACTATCTGACCACTGATCAAAGATTACTATTGTCCAACGCTTGTCCAAAATGGTGTTTTGAATTGGCCCACTAGTTCATGTGCCATCTAGTATAATTTTTTTTTAAATAGATTTTAATGATTATATTTGTTTTGTTTGCAGCTTTATGATCACACTGAATCGCTGTTTCCCAATTTTTATGGTGTTGTCTTGGATATACACTGTCTCCATGTTGGTGAAGGACATTGTTCTTGAAAAGGAACTGCGTCTGAAAGAGACCATGAAAAATTTGGGTGTCACTAATGATGTCATTTGGTTGACATGGTTTATTGATAGTTTCTGCGTCATGACCCTTAGTACCTTACTTCTCACCATTGTTATTGTGGTAAGTTCCAACTCAAGTTATGTGTTGTGGTTTAGATTGCACCCATCACATCCACCAAAAACAAACATTAATGCTAAAGTGTACATGTATTTTGATGCATCTGACAAATTAACATCTTTCTGCTTGGGAGGACCCTAGACATTAGTCCAATGTTGCATACAAGTCCTTCACTTCTCTAAAAGTCGAGGTTAAGAAAATTAAACAAAAGTGTTGTCAGAAGCAGCATCTTTCAACTCTGTTTTCCCATAGTACTCAACATTTTAGAATCTACATTACATTTTAGGCACTTCCCAACCACCCTTATTACAATAACCTTAGCAATACCTCACCCAATTTCAGTTATTTTTGGTCTGAAATCTGGATTCCCCCATAAAAAAAATATATTGGAAAGTATATCTTAATTTGCAGGTTTTATTAGGTCGGTTGGCCAGTGAGCTTACACCATATCCAAGGTAGGTTGGTGGAGACTGGAAGGAAAATACCTTTACCAAACCACATCCCTACTTATGGGAACTACGATAGGGTAAGAGCCAACGGGACTTCCAAGGTACCAAATGAACAAAAATTACGTTTAAAGCATTGATTTATTGATAAGTCACTAAAATCACAATGAAAGAGATCTGGATACATAATAGCAGTTACAGAGCATAATTCAAACTTGACTGTTGATAGTAGCTTTCAGTAAGCTTGTTAACTAAGAGTCACTTTCGAATTGTGCTCTGAAATCGCTATCTTGTACCCATATCTCTTATATTATGATTTTAGTGACTTATCAATAAATCAATGCTTTTACCTTTATTTGTGTTCATTTGGAACCTTGAAAGTTCAGTTGGCTCCTATCCTAATATACTTACACCATATGTATAAAAAAAAAAATGTACGCCTTTATCCTTCTACGTGTTATGTATCGCCTCTAGCAGACAAATGTAAAGATATATGTTTGGGAGATTTCCCCTCTACAGGTGCCTCATAGCCATTTCCACACAGTCTGAAGGCATGCGTATTGCTTGACCTGTATTTCCGTAATGGCTGAATGATTATCTGCAGGCTTTACATTTTCTTAGAATTTTAGTCAGAGAAAACATGCTTTCCACATTCCAACACACATGCCCAGATCAAGCTTTGATTATCTTCTTGTCTTGTCAAAACTGATAAAGCTGATAAAGCACGTAGAAAATCTGGAGAAAAGATATGCATCCTGTAGTGCTTTACCTCTTGTGAAACTACAATGCCCAGCATTCAGAAAATGAAAGCCACTCCAAACCTCTCAACTTCTAAAATCCCATCCAGGTGTTGCATGCATCCACCCTGTGCTCATATCACACACTCACCTTCTTTCATTGACCCCAATGGTTTATTGAGGTCATAACACACTTTTTGCCCCACCATATTAAGCACTTGCTCTCCTTCAGGCTTTTGTTCTCGACCCGCAATACTCTACCAGCAATATTCTACTCTCAAGTAGATAGGCAGCAAAAACAAAATGGAACCACAAATAGTGCTCTGTGTATAATCTCCTGGCCACACTGGTGAGAAACATTGCTGTGGATGTTGATGCATTGGCTATAATCTATGTCATTTTATGCTGTTACCATAGCACGTGGGGTGCTTTGTTAATGTGATTTTATTTATGTGGGAGTTTTTATAAAATAAAATAGGATTATATAGAGAGCACTATTTCTGCTCCCAATTTGTTTTTGCATGCATATCTACTTGAGAGTGGAATATTGCTGCTGGAGTATTGCAGGTAGAGGACAAAAGGCTGAAAGAGAGCAGATGCCCAATAGCAAAAAGCGTCTTATGACATCATTGGGGTCATATCATTGGGGTCAATAAAAGAAGGTGAAAGTTTGATATGAGCACAGATGTGACACCTGGATTGGATTTTTTAGCAATTGAGAGGAAGTATTAGGATCACAGCACAATGGACAATGTGATATTATTTGAAGACGGGACATTTAGATTTTTTGTTTTCTGTTTTATTTTTATTTATTTGGATTGCACTACATCTAAATGTATGGTATACAGGGGTGGACTGACAACTCATGGGGCCCCCGGGCAATAGGAGATTATGGGGCCCCCAGGCAATCAGAGATTATGGGGCCACACAGTATACACACACAGTATACAATCACACGTTATACACAGACATGTTTCTATTGGCTGAGAAGGTACTGGAGAGGTGGGGCAGCTATAATATCAGAAGTTTTAGACCAAAAGGATGTCGGTAAGGGACATTTCAGAGATAAATGTAAAAAAAAACACAGATTTTTATATACTGTCCCTGGTTTTACTGAGGCTGGCAACCCTGATGGGGCCCCCTAGTGGCCTGGGGCCCTCGGGCCCGAGTGGCTAAATGGTCAGTCCACCCCTGAATTGGTATATGTATAAAGAGGTGTTTTTGGTTATATTGTGAATCAACATACTGTATAACTGTGATTATTGTTTTTCACATACACCAGAATAATAATGCAATTTTCTAGCTTAGTCCCCACATCATGTCACTAGTTTAGTAAAGAACACTGCTAGAGTGTGCTATTGTAGGCAGCATGGGTTCTCTTTATATGCAGAGCTACTTGTCATTGTCAACTGTGCAGACCACTGAACAAGAGAAAGAGATGGGTTCATTTCTCCTGACCTTGTAAAATTAAGAGGTGGTCCTGTCCCTACTCCCAGCCTATGACATGCCAGTGAAGGAGGAGCAGTAGACTAATATGCACATGTCACTCTGCTTTCTCCATCCATCAGTATGTTTCATTTTAACAAATGAGTACTGTACTATAACCGAATGGTTATTTGTTATTCCCCTCTCTCTCACAGTTTTGCTGTGTAGGGGACCACACCGTGGTTTTATGCACCATGGTGGCATTTGATGTGATGGTTTGCTTTGCAACCTGCTGAGCTAAAGTCGCACTGCACGCAATACTTTATTTCAGTGCATACTGAAGCAGCTATTTGGCCTGAACTGATACAATCAAAAGCAAACCATTTTATCTTGTCTATGTGTAAGGGTTGTGCTGGAAAAAGCTGCCAGCGCAGCCCCATCACATCTGGTTTGAACGGGCTCATAATGATGTATAAATAAGTACAGCGCTGCATTCATTTTGGTTTTTTTTCATACAGCTGCCCGGAGTTCGGCTTTAATAAGCCGGGCTACAGAACATGTGACCTCTAAGAATTGAAATATCTTCTTTATTTGTTGTGGGCTGAATACTTATTTTCCATAGTCCACAAACTATAATTTTATGCCTTTTATAAAAGCAGCAATTCCTGTGATTCTTCATTCTTACTATGTATTTGTACGTTCTGTCATTTGTTTAGTTTTTTTGTTTTATTATCAGTTCTATGTTCTCTGAAAGAGGTTCTGCTTTATTTCCTCTCTTTTCTTATCTCTGTGTCAGAATCACATTTTCCTGCACTCCCTTGTTTTATCCACAATAAGAGCTCACGCTGATTGAGTTTCCTTTTTTGTTGCAGGGTGGCGGAGTCCTTCACTACAGCAATCCTTTAATCCTGTTCTTCTTTCTGATGGCTTTCACGCTCTCCACCATCATGCAGGGTTTTCTCATGAGTGTCTTCTTCTCTAAAGCCAACCTAGCGGCAGCTTGCAGCGGGGTCATCTATTTCACACTCTACTTGCCACACATCCTGTGCTTCGCTTGGCAGGACCGCATGACTTTTAAATTGAAAACAATGGCAGTGAGTTTTTGTGCTTGGCTTTTATCAATGTACTGTGCTATTCTGGTGTTTGTTTACTTTAGACCATTTGTAGAGACATTATAGAAAGAAAACATAGGGGAAATCATGAATTGCTAAATATGATTAACATTATTATTGATACAACCAAATATGGGCCTACTCATCAATGAGTTAAATAAAACAAAAATTTTTTTTGATTATATTCCATTGGGAAAATATCCCGAGCAGGAGCTTGTCATCGACTTGGGGTAGATGAGGGAGGAGGAAAAAAAGAAGCTTGGGCGCTAGTTGGAGTCTATATTTAGTCAGGTATCATAATACTTTAACTGATCAATGGAGGAGCAAAGCTGATCATGGTGTGGGGGTTAGGGGAACAATAGCTGATCAGGACTAATTGGTTCTCATGGAAAAGAAACAGAACCGGAAGTAACTGTTGATGGTGGAGGAGGAGGGAAGTAGCAATATGGCAACTGTGGAATGGAGGGCACAGCATATGTTTGCTTAGGTCATATCCAGACCTTCATAGAATTAATGTAGGGCTGTTCCTAAAAGGTCCATTGAAGGGTATTCTGCCTACCTATGTCTTTATCAAAACAAAATATGTCACATAGGCCCCCTTGATTTTGACAATGCTATTATAATTTCTACACATGCCCCACGTTCATCTCACTGTTGTGGATCTAAAAATCTTCAGATAATCTGACATAGAATTCAATGTTGTTGCAGAGCCTTTTGTCCCCAGTGGCTTTTGGATTTGGTACAGAATATTTATCTAGATATGAAGAGCAAGGCTTGGGCCTCCAATTTGGAAACATCCTGAAAAGCCCAGTAGAGGGTGACGAATACAGCTTTCTGTTTTCCATATCCATGATGCTTTTTGATGCCCTTGTGTATTGGATTTTAGCATGGTACATTGACCATGTCTTTCCAGGTAGGCCTACCACCTTCAAAAGCCAATGTCTTAATATATAATATACCTGAACTTAAGTTCTGTTGAGTGGTTTTAATTGGAAATAATGTGCTAAGTGTGTTGTAATGTACACTTTCTTACACGAGTCAATTAATAATACAGCTGATTGCACTATTTAACATAAAGTTAATTATTAGAAGTCATACCCTTTAATCTGTATATGAAACTTGAGCATGAAAATATGAAACAGCAAAGTAAAGTGTTTTACTGAATTTCTGGCGTACAGCCGTGGCCAAAAGTTTTGAGAATGAAACAAATATTAATGTTCACAAAGTCTGCTGCCTCAGTGTTTTTAGATATTTTTGTCAGATGTTACTATGGTATACTGAAGTATAATTACAAGCATTTCATAAGTGTCAAAGGCTTTTATTGACAGTGACATGAAACTTATGCAAAGAATAAATAATTGCAGTGTAGACCCTTATTTCACAAGACCTCTGCAATTTGCCCTGACATGCTGTCAACTCTGGGCCAAATGCTGACTGATAGCAGCCCATACTTGAATAATCAATACTTGTAGTTTGTCAGAATTTGTGTTTTTTTTTGTTCATCCGCCTCTTGAGGATTGACCACAAGTTATCGAAGGGAATAAGGCCCGGGAGTTTACTGGCTATGGACCCAATTTCAATGTTTTGTTCCCCAAGCCACTTAGCTATCACTTTTGCCTTATGGCAAGGTGCTCCATCATGCTGGAAAAGGCATTGTTCGTCACCACACTGTTCTTGGAAGGTTGGGAGAAGTTGCTCTCGGAGGATGTTTTTGTACCATTCTTTATTCATGGCTGTAGTCTTAGGCAAAATTGTGAGTTAGCCCACTCCCTTGGCTGAGAAGCAACCCCACACATGAATGGTTTCAGGATGCTTTACTGTTAGCATGACACAGGACTGATAGTAGTGCTCACCTTTTCTTCTCCAGACAAGGTTTTTTCCAGATGTCCTAAATAATTTCATAGGGGATTCATTAGAGATAATGACTTTACACCAGTCCTCAGTCCAATCCCTGTACCTTTTGCAGAATATAAGTTTGTCCCTGTTGTTTTTCTTGGAGAGAAGTGGCTTCTTTGCTGCCCTTCTTGGCACCAGGTCATCCTCCAAAAGTGTTCGCCTCACTGTGCATGCAGATGTACTCACACCTGCCTGCTGCCTTTCCTGAGCAAGCTCTGGTGGAGCCCCGATCCTGCAGCTGAATAAACTGTAGGAGACGGTCCTGGTGCTTTCTGGACTTTCTTGGGCACATTGAAGCCTTCTTCACAAATGCAGTGCAAATGTTTTTTTATGGGATTAAGTTAATTTTCATGGCAAAGAGGGACTTTGCAATTAATTGAAATTCATCTGATCACTCTTCATACCATTCTGGAGTATATGCAACTTGCCATAAAAAAACTGAGGCAGCAGACTTGTGAAATGTAATATTTGTGTCATTCTCAAAACCTTTGGCCACTGCTGTAGGTTTTTATTATAGGCTGAAGTTTGTACCAAAATATCCAGGGGGCTGAAGTGAGTGTTTTTTTTTTGTGATTTAGGCTCTTCTGCGTAGATGGCATTATTTGCTCAGTAATTAGTGTAGCGGCAGCTCCTGAAGAGCATGCGCTATGCGTTTTTCAAAGTTGAACTTTGCCTAAACTGCAGTTTGGTTTGGGTTTATTTGTCTAAATTGGACCTCTGCATCAGTCTGACTGGACTGTGAGATGTTCAGCCTGGCCACAGGGGGCACTGTCTCTTGTGGCAGGCGTGAAACTACGGTCTGGTTAGGTGCTTAAGTTACTCTCTTTCAGAGCCAGGTCAGTGGGAGTGGCCCTCTCACTGTGCCCTCTGAGAGATGGTATTTAAGATGTGGACATCACGTGGTTCGGAGTTCCGGTCCAGTATGATGTGCTAACTTCATGGTCCTGGTCCTCCTGACCAGCCCCCAGGAAGGCTATGGCCTGGGGTGCGGATCCACCCGACTTTAATGTCTCGGGGCTGGCTAGCCCGAGGCAAGGAAACTAAAGGAGGATTCTGAGGTGGTTGGGTGCCGTCTCCAGTTCGGGAGAGAACCAGAGTACTTCGAGCATTCCGGGGAGGACTCTTTAGAAAAACACCATGTACGGGTTAGCTTTCTTAACAAGAGCCTGGAAGGGCTAAAGTAACCGAGAGAATCCGCTCTTGTGGATATCGCCAAGCAGGCTGAAAGATCCAGGTATCCTACACGTGTTTCAAGTTTAGTTTCCCTACATGTTCTACAACAACGTCTGTGGGAGAGACATTATTTTGTACGTTCTACAACAACGTCTGTGGCAGAGACTTGTTCCTGAGTAAGCACCTTGTTGGCTGCTAGGCCTTGCGAGCCCTTGTACACACGGTCAGACATTCCGACGGAAAATGTCCGATCGGACCGTGTTGTCGGATAATTCGACCGTGTGTGGGTTTCATCTGACTTTTTCCGTCGGAATGTCCGACCAACAAAGTTTGAGAGCTGGATATAAAAATGAACGTAGTCCCGTAACTAAATAACATCATCACGTTACGAACGATCGGATTTTCCGACGACTTTGTCCGATCGTGTGCCTGCAACACCAGTTTTGGACAAAATCCGACGGATTTTGTTGTCGGAATTTCCGACCGTGTGTACAAGGGCTGAGAGAGGGACTGTCCAACCTGGGTGACCATCCAGCTGTGAATGGCTATTCTCTGGATGCAGTCAAAGTAAGCAAGTTCTTCAAGGTTTTTTGACTTTGACACTAAGAGTACCTGAACCTCCTTCCCAACCCTCTGATCCCAAGTTGAAAGACTGTTCAATTGACTGAATTTTGCAATTAAAATCCATTCAAGTGGATCTGTTGTCAGTCTCAAGTTACTGGGCTATTTACCACAGGACATCCCCTAGACGTGCCAGAAGGAGATTAAAAGGTAACGGCAAGCCCAAAAATAACCAGCAGCTCCTTTCGGGGGTTAGTGTTACATTGGTTTAACTTGTTGCCTGGAACTGCTCTTTTCAATAAACGGAATTTTGCCCATTCAAGTGTAAGTTCCAGAGCTGTCAGAGCTTACACAGATAATGGCCTTCCCCACACCCCATTTAATAATGCTCGAGCTTGGTGATTGGCTACTCAGGTCACGGACTTGCAATCATGGGGAAAGAGAGGAGGTGACATGCTCCCTCACACCCATCAGGTGAGAGGCATTGAAGTGTGGTGAAGGGTATCTGTGAAGGGGCAAGGGGAATTCAGTGAAAATTGAATTTTTTCCTAAATGGTCAAGTGCTAGGTGTACTTAAATACAATAGACTAATCTGTCTGCTTTTTCTCTGAAGTCAACTAATAGAAGCATTAGTAATGAGTGGGTATAATTTTCACACCTGATCACTTGTCCTTTTGTATTCCTATGGAACCTTCTGTGTGTGGTGGAACCACTGTGTATTTAGATGTGTTAATCCACCAGTTTTGTTTGTCGGGTCCCATGATCGAAAATTCTGCCTCTGTTTCTATTGCCAAGTATTATATTAGTTGTATAATATGTTATTCTGTTGGCTAAGAACGAGAACAAAAATGTTAGTTAAATGGTTACAGCACTGTATAAAAAAAATAGTATCCCATCCTCCTGTCCTTCATATCAAATTTAGTTACTATAGCACAGACCTTTACATTGAGAGAAATAAAATTCTCGCTACCTGGCCTGACCAGGGTTGGCACAGTATTTCTGTATTTTGGTGTCCTCTACAGTATAATGGTATAGGGGCCTGGTTCAGCTATAGAGGATTGTGTGAGAAGAGGGAAAAAAAGCACTAGGTAGGCATAGTGTAGCACAATTTAATAAAGATCTAAAAATCTATATAAACAACAGTAGCACTCACAAGTGGATGGGGTAAAAGATGACAGTTTGAATGGGAAGTCCAAGTGTAAACCGAGAGCTGAGGTTTCTGTCCGAGGTTGTAAGAGAGCAGGCCGTATGGAAGGAGTGAAATGAGCCTGGGATCCGTCCAGGGGGAACCGGCGTCAGGCTGCCCTATGTGGCCGTGATGGTGTGTCCGGTGTTCGGATATCCATCCAGAGAATGTGTATCCAGCTGGAGTGGAGAGAGAAGATGTCAGTCCATCTGCTGTGAGAGCCACAGTGTAGCGCTGTAGTCTATTGTGTTTTATAGAGTATTAGGGTTGATTTACTAAGACTGGAGATTACAAAATCTGGTGCAGCTGTGCATGGTAGCCAATCAGCTTCTGATTTCAGCTTGTTCAATTAAAGTTTGGCAATGAAACCGGGAAGCTGATTGGTTTCTATGCAGAGCTGCACCAGATTTTGCACTTTTCAGTTTTAGTAAATCAACCAAACTGTGTCACTGACAGTCTACATTTTAACCTCAACACTTGCCCCATACCTATCATAGGGAATAAGGGTAATAGGCCATTTCTTTATTGTGCATCAGAGGACACAGAGCCTCAGTATTCACTGATGGGTTATATAGGCACCACTAGGTGATGGACACTGGCACACCCTAGCCAGGAAGTTTAGCCCCCTATGTAACTCCTCCCCTAACTGGGAGTATCTCAGTTTTTTCACCAGTGTCTTAGGTGTTGGTCATGAGTAAAGATGTGCTGTGCTGAACTCCGCTGGAATATCCTTCTGGGGCAAGCCACACAGCTGAAACCATTCAAAGTGCTTTTCTAGGCCGAATCAAATAGTACCTGGGCCTCATGCCCAAAGAAATGAGGTTCTGCCTGTAATGTTTTTCTTTTTAGAAAACTGGACCCCGGTATCCAGTATTTGTTTTTTTTTTTTATCCCTGGTGGAGTGCTTTACAGGCCTAGAGCTAGGATCCCTCTTTTTTAAGGAGACACTAGTCCCTGAAGATTTTTTCAAATGGAGCCCACCATGAGAGGTGAAGATTGGGTCTGTTACCACATAACCCTGCAGCTGGATAAGTGGAATCACCCAGATAAACATTTTTTCCCTCCTAAAAAGTTTTCAACTCTTTATCCTATGGAGGAAAAGTTCACAAAGATGTGGGGTATTCCGTCAATTGACGCTGCTATCTCCACTGTGAACAAAAATTTGACTTGTGCGGTTGACAACGCTCAAATGCTTAGGGATCCAACTGATAAAAAGATGGAATTCCTGTTGAAAAATGTTTTTGCCTTGGCAGGTTCAGTAGCTCAACCTGCAGTGGTGGCAACTGGGGTATGCCAATCCTTAAGAGATCACTTGAAACAGGTGCTCAAGGTTTTCCCTGAACAGCAGGCCCAAGAATTAGCCAAGCTGCCAGCAGCCTTGTGTTTTGCGGTTGATGCAATCAGAGATTGTATCCTTCAGACCTCTTGTCTTACGCTTGGGCTGGTACATGCGTATAGTCTTGTGACTGAAACATTGATCAGCCGAAACTCCATGCAAAAAGCTCCTGGCAGGGTTTCCTTTTCCCGGGGAAAGGCTGTTTGGGGATGACTTGAACAAATATATACAAAACATATCAAGTGGGAAAAGTACCCTTTTGCCAGTTAAGAAACATAAATGTCCTTCATTTAAAAGGACTCTTTCTCCTGTGCCTGGGGCATTAGCCTCCAGGTAGTCGCAATGGCCTCCACCGTCAGGTTCAGGAGGTAAAACTCAAAGTCAACCCCAAGGACAAAACAAATCCTGGGGGAGGAAATCTACAAGACAGAACGCTAAAGCTTCTTTATGAAGGGTCGTCCCCGCTCATTCGAGTGAGGGGAAGACTGCTACAGATCTCAAGAGTCTGGCAGGAGGAGTTTCAGGACAGATGGGGATCTCCACAATAACTCTAGGTTACAGACTAGAGTTCCGAGAATTCCTGTCTACTTGTTTCCTTGTTTGTCTCTTTTCCAAGCGTTGGATCGACTTCTGTCGCAAAAAGTAATCATGGCAGTTCCAATGCAAGAGCAGGGGTTGGGCTTTTATTCAAACTTTTTCACAGTGCCAAAGCCAAATGGAGATGTAAGACCCATCCTGGATCTCAAGGGTCTAAATCAGTTCCAAAAGATTTGATCTTTTCGCATGGAATCAATTCGATCACTAGTCTCCATCCTACAAGGAGAACTTCTGGCATCCATAGACATCAAAGATGCTTACCTGCATGTACCTATTCCCCCCCCCCCCCCCCCCATCAGAAATATGTGCGTTTCCAAGTGGAAAAAGGTAATTTCCAGTTTGTAGCTTTGCCTTTTCGACTAGCTACTGTACCTCGGGTGTTCACAAAGGTCCTGCCTCCTCCTCTGGCCAGATTAAGGGCCCACGGTATAACAGTTATAGCGTACCAGGCGACCTGCTCTTAATAGACGAGTTGTAGCCCATTTAGACCAAGGCTTGGTCACCACAGTCAACTACCTGGAATACCTAGGTTGGGTTCTGAACCTAGAGAAGTTTTCTTTAAAACCAGTAAGAAGAATAGAGTACTTGGGTCTAATCATAGAAAGGGTGTTTTTTCCCAAGGCAAAAATCAGTGCAATAAAGGTGCTGGTTCAGCTAGTCAGGGCAAAGAAGAGTCCTTCTATTTGCCTTTGTATGTGATTGTTGGGAAAGATGGTGGCTTCGTTCTAAGCAGTTCCCTATGCTCAGTTTCATTCAAGACTGTTGCAATAGTCTCCAATAGTGCGCCGGAGCCTCATTTGGTGGTTGGAACCCGAGAATCTGCAGAAAGGGAAATCCTACCAGTCACCTGGAACGTGGTAACAACAGATGCCAGCCTTTCGGGTTTTGCTGTTATGGAAGAGGCGACTGTCTAAGGGAAATGGTCCAGGATCGAGAAGACCTTACCCATCAATATTCTGGAGAGTCGTGCGGCATACCTGGCCCTAAAAGCCTGGATATTCAGGTTGCAGGGTTGTCCTGTCAGGGTCCAATCAGACAATGCCACAACAGGGGCTTATATCAATCACTAAGGGGGCACCAGGAGTCGTGCAGCCCAAAAATAGGTAAACCAGATCCTAATCTGGGCAGAAAAGCATGTGCCGTGCATATCGGCAATCTTCATTCCAGGGGTAGAGCACTGGCGGGCGGACTATTAAGTCATCAGCAGTTGTTCCCAGGGGAATGGTCTCTTCACCCTGACATCTTCCTGGCCATATGTCGAAGATAGATCTGTTTGCGTCCAGGTTGAACAACAAGATCGACAACTTTGTGTCAAGAACAAGGGGTCCATTTGCACACGGGATGGATGTGTTGGTGACTCCATGGCATCAGTTTTCACTGATTTATGAATTCCCTCTATTCTGCTGCTACCACGACTTCTTCGCAGGATCAAGCAAGAAAAGAAGTCGGTGCTTCTAGTGGCCCAGAAGATCTTGGTATGCAGAAATAGTGAAGATGGCGGTAGGATCCCCATGGTCCCTACCACCAAGTCTAGACCTGCTATCGCAGGAATCGGTGTTCCATCCTACCTTTCAAACGCTAAATTTAATGGTTTGGCTATTGAAACCCACATTCTGAAGAGTCGTGGGCTTTCAGGCCCAGTAAGTTCTACCTTGATTAATGCAAGGAAGCCAGCTTCCTCAGTAATTTATTATAGAATCTGGAAGGCATATGTCTCCTGGTGTGAATCCAGGGGTTGGCATCCCAGAAAGCATGTCATAGGGAGAATCCTTGCTTTTCTGCAAATGTGTTTAGAAATTAAGCTGGCCTTGAGTACTATCAAGGGCCAGGTCTCAGCCTTGCCGGTTTTGTTTCAATGTCCGCTTGCTTCACATTCTCTTGTCCGAAGCTTTATACAGGGGGTAACACTGCTTAATCCACCGGTTAGAGCACCCCTGAACTCCAGGGACCTGAATTTAGTTCTGGCATTACAGAAACAGCCTTTTGAGCGGAATGACATATTCCTTTGGTCATTTTGACAAGGAAGCTAATTTTTCTGGTAGCCATTTCTTCTGTGAGAAGGGTATCACAATTGGCAGCTCTTTCTTTTGTTTGTGTTGCCTGAAGGTCCTAAGATAGGGCAGGCATTGTCGAAATACACCATTGCTAAATGGATTCAGCAGGTAATTTTTCAAGCTTATGGTGTAAAGGAGAAAACTCCAACTTTTCAAATCAAAGTGCACTCCACAAGGGCTGTTAGTGCTTCATGGGCAGTGCATCACCAGGCCTCCATGGCTCAGATCTGTAAGGCCGCAACTTGGTCTTCAGTCCATACAATCACCAGATTCTATCAGGTGGATGTGAAAAGGCATGAGGATATCATCTTCGGACGCAGTGTGCTGCAGGCCGCAGTACAGGGTCCTTAGGTCTGATTGCTCCCTACTTTTGTTTGTGTCCCCTCCCCTCAGGTGGCATTGCTCTGGGACATCCCATCAGTCAATACTGAGGCTCTGTGTCCTGTGATGTACGATAAATAAAATAGGATTAGGAATAGGACAGCTTATCTGTAAAATCCTTTTCTTAGAGTACATCAGAGGACACAGAGCTCCCGCCCCTCTTCTTTGGGTATATGTATTACACACGTATTGCTTTACTACAAAATTGAGGTACTCCCAGTTAGAGAAGGGGTTATATAGGGGGCTAAACTTCTTGTCTAGGGTGTGCCAGTGTCCATCACCTAGTGGTGCCTATATAACCCATCAGTGAATACTGAGGCTCTGTGTCCTGTGATGTACTCCAAGAAATGGATTTTACAGGTAAGCTGTTATAAAAAAAAATCCTATTTTTCTTCTGGGGCATAAGAAAACTAGTGAGCTCTGTATTTCCGGGTGATTAGGGTGACTAGTTTTGTTTAGAAGTTGCACTACTCTTTAAATTAGTATGTTCTGTGCAGCAGGAATATCATTCACTTTTGTTCACAGTATTGTTGAGAAATTGTACTATTATTTATACTGGTAAGTTCTGTGCAGCAGGAATAACTGTTCACTTTGCAAGTGCAGTTGAACTGTGCAAGGGAATTACCCCTAGAAAGCAGTTATTTTTTTTTTTTTCTTGTGATTGGGTATTCTTTTCCTATCAAAACTTCAACACATCCATCAGGCTCTGGGGAAAATTACTTTTCAGAGTGCAACTTCACTTGGAATGTGAATAGTGTCTGATGTCTAGTTCACTGATTTGCTTGACCATGAATTTGCAGCAAAACAAGCAATCTACGGTGATCAGACCTTTTCCACAGATCACTAGTCCTCAGGGGCAGCCCATCCATTAAGGGCACACGGGTGCCGCCCCCTCTATCCACGCCACCCCCCCTATATGGTTAATGGATAGATTCATGCATTGCATGAATCTATTCATGGCCGCCACAGCCACCCCCTATTCATGCATCTGGCCCCTCTCAGGACACCGGGCAATTGAATTACAGTGGGGGGGGGGTTGAAGCACCCAATTAGAGCCGTAGGCTGGACTCGGAGTGCAGAGAGTTGCACTCGGAGCCCACCCAGATGTGTTAGAAAAACAAATGAATATTCGCTTTTCTAACACTGAATCACCTCTCTGCCACTCAGGAAGCATGAGTCTGATACCCATTTTCTAACTGGCTGAAAGGTCAGGCGATCCTATTGGACACGAGGGGAGGAGACGCACGGTGGAAGCCGCCATGATCTCAGACGAGAAGAGGACACAGAAGACGCTGCCAGATGCCCGCCGTAGCCTGATCCCCTGCCCGATGTGCCTGCTGATCCCCCCACTGTGTGCCTGCTGATCCCCAATTCTGCCAGTGCCAGTGGACCGGCAGACAGCAGGGAGTGGGTTTGAGGTGCCACGGGGGGGGGGTGCTGCCACTGGTCCTCTCCATAACCTGGCATGTAGGTAATTTCTCAGTTGACTTTGCAGTGCATCAGAGGTCCTTCCTCAAACCCTGTTCTCTTCTGATGCACATGTCCCCCACCCATATGCATGTACAGTGCCTTGAAAAAGTATTCATATCCCTTGAAATTTTCCACATATCACCATGTTACAACCAAAAACATAAATGTAAGGAAAATGATAAATGGTTTTCAAATTGTGTTACAAATAAATACCCAAAAAGTGTGGCGTGCCTTTGTATTCAGCCCCACTGAGTCAATACTTTGTAGAACCACCTTTCTCTGCAATTACAGCTGCAAGTCTTTTTGACTTTGTCTCTACCAGCTTTGCACATCTAGAGAGTGAAATTGTTGCCCATTCTTCTTTGCAAAATAGCTCAAGCTCTGTCAGATTGGCTGGAGCGTATCTGTGAACAATAGTTTTCAAGTCTTGCCACAGATCCTCAATTAAATTTAGGCCTGGACTTTGACTGGGCCATTCTAACATGAATATGCTGTGATCTAAACCAGGGGTCTCAAACTGGTGGCCCTCCAGATGTTGCGAAACTACAAGTCCCATCATGCCATTGCCTTTGGGAGTCTTGCTCTTAACTGTCAGCCTTGCGATGCCTCATGGGACTTGTAGTTTTTCAACAGCTGGAGGGCCGCCAGTTTGAGTACTCTGATCTAAACCATTCCATTGTAGCTCAGCTTCCAGCAGGTCGTTGTCCTGCGGGAAGATGAACCTCCTCCCCAGTCCCAAGTCTTTTGCAAACTCTAATGCTGCATACACACGACCGGGCTTTCCAGCAGAAAAGGTCCAACGGAATCATTCCGTCAGATATTGCAATCACATGTGGGCTTCATGTGACTTTTTTCTTCAAAAATTCAGATGGACCTAGAAATAGAACATGTTTCAAATCTGTCCGATGGAATCAGTTTATATCTTGAAAACCGTTCGTCTGTATGCTGGTCCGACGGACCAAATACAAAGGGATGCTATTGGCTACTGGCTATTGAACTTCCTTTTTCTAGTCCCGTCGTACGTCATCACGTTCAAAACAAACGGACTTTGGTCCGTTCGTGTGTGGGCAAGTCTGTTCAGTCGGAAGTCCGTCAGGAAGACTGTCGCAGCTTTTCTGACAGAAAGTCCAGTCGTGTGTACGCGGCATTACAGGTTTTCTTCTAAGATTGTCCTGTATTTGATTCCATCCATCTTCCCATCAACTCTGGCCAGCTTCCCTGTCCCTGCTGAAGAAAAGCATCCCCACAACATGATGCCACTACCATGTTTCATGTTGGCGATGGTGTGTTCAGGATGATGTGCAGTGTTAGTTTTCTGCCACAAATAGCATTTTGCTTTTAGGTCAAAAGTTCAGTTTTGGTCTCATCTGATCAGAGCACTTTCTTCCACATGTTTTCTGTGTCCCCTACATGGCTTTTCACAAACTGCAAACTGGACTTCTTATGGCTTTCTTACAACACTGGGTTTCTTCTTTCCATTCTTCCATAAAGGCCAGATTTGTGGTGTGCACGACTAATAGTTGTCCTGTGGACAGAATCTCCTGCCTGAACTGTGGATCTCTGCAGCTCCTCCAGAGTTGCCATGGGCCTCTTGGCTGCTTCTCTGATTAATGCTCTCCTTGCCCAGCCTGTCAATTTAGGTGGATGACCATGTCTTGGTAGGTTTGCAATTGTGCCACACTCTTTCCATTTTTGGATGATGGATTGAAAAATGCTTTTTGCGATTTTCAAAGCTTGGGATATTTTTTTTAGAACCTAACCCTGCTTTAAACTTCTCCACAACTTTATTCCTGACCTGTCTGGTGTGTTCCTTGGCCTTCATGATTCCGTTTGTTTACTAAGATTGCCTAACAAACCTCTGAAGGCTTCATAGAACATCTGTATGTATACTGAGATTAAATTACACACAGGTAGACTCTATTAATTAGGGGACTTCTGAAGGCAATTGGTTCCACTAGAATTTAGTTAGGGGTATCAGAGTAAAGAGGGCTGAATACAAATGCACGCCACACTTTTCAGTTATTTATTTGTAAAAAATGTTGAAAACCATTTATCATTTTCCTTCCACTTCACAATTATGTGCCACTTT
Organism: Lithobates pipiens; assembly: GCF_037356315.1. Lineage (NCBI taxonomy): Eukaryota > Metazoa > Chordata > Amphibia > Anura > Ranidae > Lithobates > Lithobates pipiens. The sequence continues at coordinate 228,079,665 of NW_027507785.1, forward strand.
GTGTTGGTCTATCATATAAAATCCCACTAAAATAAATTTACATTTCTTTTATTACATCAGGGGACACAGAGCCGTAGTAATAACTATGTGGGTTATATCGGCAAATCAGGTGCTGGACACTGGCATGCCCCTTAAGGCGTGAACTTCCCCCATATAACCCCTCCCATTACTGGGGGTCCTCAGTTTTTTCGCCAGTGTCTAAGGTGTTGGGCACTTGTAAGGATGTGTGTACTGAGCTCCACGGGTAGTAATCCTTTGATGAGAGCCAGCCATCCTGACCGGATCCGTTCTGATGTCTCCATAATGGACTAAATGAACGGTACCTGGGCCTCGTCATCCGAAGACACAAGGTTTTGCTTGCGAATGCTTTTAAAGCTGGGCCCTGGGATCCAGTACTTTTTGGTAGCGAGGCCAATAAAAGTTTACAGGCAGGGTCTTCTCGCAGAACCAGGATTGCGGGATTTCCTGAGTGTACTCCTGTTCCTGAAGGTTTCCTTTCAAGGTCTCGGAGCCTACCGTGAAGGGCGAAGATTGAGTTTTTTATCCCTGATAAAACCCTGCGGCGAGGAAAGGTAGGGGAGGTTTTCTGCAAGGAATCTCTCCTTCCATGTATTGTGTTTTGAGCACTCACCATTCTAACGCTGGAAATAGCAGAAGCTTTCACTCTCCTCTCCGCTCAAGTCAACTTAGGCCCTCAGGTATGAAGAGGGGTTCTGATCACTTCCTGGGCCCCCAGATTGGCAGTTTTTGACTCCTTGAATGACATCCAGCTGCCTCTTTTTTCTTTAAAAAAAAAAAAAAGTTTTTATTTGGGCAAATCGTGGCTGTTTTACCCCCCACCCCATCGCCAGGATGCCGGCGCTCACACACTTCCCTGTTGAAAGAGGAAGGGGGGCCATTTTCACGTGGGGGGCATGGCTAAAAGGCGTCAGATGCCAGCCACACGTGGAGGAATTAATTTAAGCTACACAGGCACCCCTGAGAGGTAAAAAGAAAAATACGGCCAGTCAGATGAGTCGTCAAGGGTAGAACACTTTTGTCCCTGTGTATTTCATACAAACAGGTTTTTTCTTCTACCATTTAAAAGATTATTGCTATGATGTCTCTCCATAGTAGGACTAAACATAGCAGATTCCCATCTAGTCCTCTAGGCCCTTTTGTTGAGGTGCAGGAGGCTGGGGATCAGGTAGATCTTCCCAAATATTGGAAGATACTTATTTTTCCTCTTCAGAGGATCCTAATGCCGCGTACACACGAGCGGACTGTATGGCGTACTTAGTTTGTCATACAATCTGACGGACAGTCCGTCGTACTTTCGACTGAACGGACTTGACCACACACGGATGCACAAACAGTCCGTCGAAAGCTTGCGCGGTGACGTGTACAGTACGTACGACGGGACTAGAAATAGGAAGTCCAAGACACAGCAAAGCACCCTTCCGCCGTGTAAATCCTTTCTGGGCATGCACCATTCTTAGTCCGTCGAACTAGCATACTGACGAGCGGATTGTCCGCTGAAACCAAAGTACGACGGACAGAATTTCGAAAAATCCGAAATTCTTAGTACGCCGGACTGCACGCTGAAAAAGTCCTCTGAAGCCCACACACGAGCGGATTGTCCGCTGAAATGTGTTTCGACGGACTAAGTACGCCATACAGTCCGCTCGTGTGTACGCGGCATAACATGGAGGGAGTAGCCACACAAGTCAGGAGTTTTGTCTACTCCCTTACTTAACCATTTTGTTGCCTGCAGCACAGGCTCTTGAGGTATCTACCTCTAATAGGGTTAATTTGAACCTCCCCCACCTGGGGATGTTTTTCCTATTCATGCATATCTATGTATTTTGAATGGGAACATTTCTATGAAAGAAATGGGGGGTTCCAGCTATTAATGCTGCAATCACCTCAGTGAGCAGAGTCTCACATGTCCAGTTAATAATGCACTGATTTTAAAGGATCCAGCAAGTTAAGGTTGGATTTTCCTTTTAAAGACAAGATGTCTTTTGCAGTTCTGGCTGCAATTGGAGTAACTCAGTCCATTAACCCTTTAACGTCTGCTCCACTATTTTGGTGGAGCACATTTTGAGTCAAGCCAATGCATTGGAAGATGGACTCCAAGGGGTTAAGGAACAGGTGTGAGATACCTGAAAGTTCTGCCTGATCAGCAGGCCCGGCAAGGGGCTGGTGTATTTGTTTTACAGATGCTATGAAGGACTCGGTCGTTTAAGCCCTATGGTGGACTGTCCTGACAGTATTCAGTCTGACAGAGCCAGGGCGGTGGCTTACATTGATCACCAGGGGAGGCATGAGAAGTCGTGCAGCCCAAAAAGAGGTGATTAATGTTCTAGCTTTGGCAGAACACAACACTCCTTGCCTATCTGCAATTTTAATATTTCAGACGTACTACTTGAGACACCAACAATTATTTCCGGGAGAATGATCTCTTCACCCCGACATCTTCCTAGCAATATGTCAGATGGAGTATTCCAGACATGGACCTATTCGCATCCATATTCATTAATAAGGTCGACAACTTTATGTCAAACAAAGGGTCCGCTAGCAGGCAGAACAGACGTATTCGTCTTCCCAGGGGATCAGTTCTCACTGATCTATGCATTTCCTCCAGCTCTGCTACTTCCGCACCTTCTCCACAGGATTAAGCAGGAACGGAAGGAGGTGATTCTGGTGGCCCCAGCGGGTCCCAGAAGATCTTAATTTATCGAGATCATAAAGAGGGCAGTTGATGTCCTTTGGACTCTGCCTTTATAGCCAAACCTTCTTGCACAGGGTCTGGTATTTCATCCTACTTTACGGACAAGGAGTTTAACAGGTTTGACTGTTGAATCCCACTCTATAAAAGATCGTGGGTGATCTCCTTCAGTAGTGTCTACTTTGACTAATGCCAGGAAGCAGGCTTCCAGAATCACTTACTATAGAATCTGGAAGGCATAGGTTTCTTGGTATGGATCCAGGGGTTGGCAACCCAGGAAGTATGTCAAGAGCCAGATCCAGGCCGTGTCGATGTCTTTTCCTACGGCCTCTTGCTTCCCACTCTTGGTGCGTAGCTTATTCAGGAGGTAACACAGTTTATTCCCCCTATCAGGGCACCTCTAAATCCTTAGGATTAAAAAATTGGTCTTGTCGGCTTTGTTAAATCAGCCGTTTGAACCTTACGAGAAATTCTCTTGGTTCTTTGACAAGAAAAATAATATTTTTTGCTTGCCATTTCTTCTGCTAGAAGAGTATTTGAACTAACGGCTCTGTCTTGTAAGAGCCATATTTCATCATGCCTAAGGACAAGGTGGCTTGATGTCCTCATCCTGAATTCTTACCAAAAGTGGTAACAGGTTTTAATTTAAACCAAGATATTATTCTTCCTTCTTTCTCCCCAGAAGCCTTCTGGAGAAGAGAAAGCACTACAGCCTCTTGATGTAGTAAGAGCGATCAGAATCTATTTAGGGGCGACCGCTCAGGTTCGCAAAACACAGGTTTTGTTTGTACTGCCAGAGGTTCCAAGATATGGATAGGCAGCATCAAGATCCACTATTTTCCAAATGGATTTGTCAAGTGATTGATCAAGCTTCAGCTTAAAGAAGAAAATTCTTCCTTCTCATATTAAGAGCACACTCATCCAGGGCAATTAGTGCCTCTTGGGTGGTGCATCATCAGGCCTCTATGGCTCAGATCTGTAAGACCACAAAATTGGTCTTTGTTTCAGACGTTTATCCGATATTAAAGGTCACAAGGAGATTGCCTTTGGGCACAGCATATACTGCAGGCTGCAGTATGAGTCCTCTGGCCTCCTGTTTCCTTGATTCTGTCTCCCCCTTCAGTTGCCATTGCTATGGGACATCCCATATAGTTATTACTATGGCTCTGTGTCCCCTGATGTAAGAAAAGAAAATAGGATAGAACAGCTTACCTGTAAACTCATTTTCTTTGATGTACATCAGGGGACACAGAGGTCCCTCCCTTCTTCTTCCTATACACTTTGATTGCTTGGCTACAAAACTGAGGACTCCCAGTAATGGGAGGGGTTATATGGGGGAAGTTCACGCCAGTGTCCAGCACCTGATATGCCGATATAACCCACATAGTTATTACTACGGCTCTGTTGGGCATCAAAGAAAAAGATTTCACAGGTAAGCTGTTTTAAAAATCCTACTTTTTGGTTGGTAACATGAGAAAATGTGCAAAGTTTCAAGGGGTATGAATACTTTTTGAAGGCACTGTAATATAACAGCACTTGACCTTATGGGTGTGTCATATCATCATAAATGTGGGTGTCCTAATTTAGATTCTACTTTCTAACTTCTGATAAAGAGTTTTGTCTAAATATAAGTTTATGCACTATATCATCAATTCAATATACTATCTGAATGGCTACTTGATGGTAGTGGGTTTGTTCTGAACAATAGGATTGCTCTTTTGTCACTCGCTATGCTTCTTGCATTTTGCGGATAAAGTTAAAACCAGTCCTCCCCTCTCCTGCTGTTGAACTGTACAGTTTACCAGTTTAGAACCATAAGAGACAGGGAAGCTCCTGGAGCTGGAGTCAAAGTTTGAAGAAAATCCCTTTTGAACCTTTAACTTTAACAGGCGTATGCTATCAGGCTGCACAAACTGTAAAGAATGTGAGTTTATGTTAGTGCTTTATGACCATTTGAAATGACCATGTGCCAGCAGCATGCTTGAGAATAGGACTACTGCTCTCACACCAAGTGCAGTGGTCTAGGTCTACAGTGGACCTACATGCACCCTGAACATTTCTCCAATCAACAACACTATACTCTGTACGCAGTGTTGTTGGTTGGAGTACTGTGCAGAGTGCGTGTTCAACCACTGGAGACCCGGATTATGGGGGTAGTGGTCCAGGTCCTAAGCATGCTGTCTGAACAGGGAAAGTTTATAGTATATAGTAGTAAATCACTAACATATTTTCAAGCGCCTTTTAAAATATCTCACATGTTCTTTACTTTACTGCATTTAATTGACTGCATGACCCTATTAAGAGGGTCAATTGGGCTCCAAGAAAAAGCAAGCAAATGTAAACTGTAAATATCCTCGTTTCACCATATGATAAATGCAGCCCTACATAATGCATTACACCCATATACCTGTAGATACACAAAATATATTGTTTGTACTCCACAATAATATTGAAATTTTCTTTATTTTAGGGGAATATGGCATCCCAAAACCGTGGTACTTTCCATTCTTGGCAACCTATTGGGTTACCTTTGAAAATTATTGGGAAGGTGATGGTAAGAAATATCCTGTACTAATCTTTCTGAATGAGAATATGTAGGCATTGTGTGACTGCATAAAAAGATTAAATTTAGTACAGTGGGAATATTATTGAGTGGCTTTGAACTTCTAATTGGCCTATAATTATTTCATAGAATTACTGGGCAATGACTCATCCGAATGACTTTGATGCTAATGAGAAATTTCAAACAGAGAAAAACTTGTCTAATTTTAGTGTCATGTAATAAAAAGATAATATGGTAAAGTCTTGGAAAAAGTTAAGATTTATTTTTTCATGATAATCTTAGAAATGCAGGGATCTAATATTAAAGCTGAACTCCAGGTTGGCATTTAAATACACAGATGAAATACACATATGAGAGCTGTTTTACCTGCCAAAGGATTTGCATTTCTGTCCATCCAATCCTGAGCTTTACACAGCTCCACCGCACAGCAGGGCAGGTGACATATCTTACAGGTCTTGTTACTATCACTCCTTGTGACTGGACAGTGAAAGAAGAAGCAGCAGGCAGAGGAGCTCATCTCTCTGTCACTCTGCTCTCTCCTGCTATTAGCATTTCCCTTGACAGCTCATAAACACAACTGTACAACTATCAGGCTCCTTTTGCTGCTCCTCCTTCTCCCAGTCAGAGCACTGCTGCACAGGGACTGCAAACGTTTGATAGCAAGTCAAGTTTAGGTAACTGCACTGCTTGCATTTAAAAATGCATATAAAGGGGCATTCTGGCCGTTTAAAAAAAAAAAAAAGTCAGCAGCTACAAACACTATGGCTGCTGACTTTTAAAAAGGACACTTACCTATCCAGTGAGCCTGCAATGTCGGCCACCTCAAGGCCGATCCGACCATTGGATTGGCATTCTAACTAAGGGAAACAGGCAGTGGAGCCTTGCAGCCTCACTGGCCGTTTCCTACTGCGCATGTGCGAGACGCGTGGCACTTTGTGAATGGCCCCGTTGTTTCCTGGGACATATGCATGTGCCCGAAGACAACAGGGCCGCTCGTCGAGGAGGAAGAATTGAAGAAACAGAGCATCAGAATAGGAAGAGGCAGATTAGGAAGACTGCCTAGCAACAGGGGTTTCTGGTTAGTAAATTATTTTTTTTCAAATGTTTTTTTTTTTTATATTTTTTTAACAATAATAATGTATTTTTTTTTTTTTTGTGGCCCTTCACTTTAACCGTGCATTTACAGTTACAGAGCTGCTTTGATTTCTGACTTTTATATATTCTCAGGGTTCATCTTTTAAAGTAGAGCCACAGTTAGAAGTTTTTTATTTTTTATTTACTTATTATTTATTTATACGTTTTACATAGAACAGGTAAGGGTTAGAACTTTTCTCAGGTTTTTATTGCTGTCTTCCCCCACTGGGGAAATTTCATCAGAGACATAACAGGAAGTGAGATGATCTATTTTCAGTTTGGGGGGGGGGGGGGGATCACTCTTTGCAACTACCCAACTAGAAATTAGAATCAACAAGAATTTTGTCTTGAGTTCTACTTCAGAGAAAACCTGCATTTGTGTTTAGAATCTAATATCCTATTTGACAGTTGATTTGAAATAAGTAGCCTATAGCTTTCAATGTAATGAGCCTTATTGATAAGAGATGACAATCACTCACCCAATCTGGCCAATTTCAACTAAATAGAGAGGCAATCTCAGGTTCATGAGCCCTGTGTATGAGCTTTGACCAGCCACTCTTAAAATCCCTTTCACACTGGAGGCGTTTTTCAGGTGCTTTAGCGCTAAAAATAGCACCTGTAAAATGCCTGATCTGCAATCCCAGAATGCTTTCACACTGGGGAGCTGCGCTGGCAGTCCTGCAAGCAGCATCTTTGTGGCGTTTTAGGAGCGGTGTATACACCGCTCCTAAAGCGCCCCTGCCCATTAAAAACTAATGTGCAGCACCACCGAAACGCCTGTAAAGCAGGCACTCTTAACTCTTCGCCTGCTAGCAGCTAAAAAGCATCTCTAAAATGACACTAAAACTAGCAGTGCCTCCGCGCTCTGTGTGAAGAGCTCAGTTAGACCCCTTTCACACTGGGGCATTTTTCAGGTGCTTTTGGGTTAAAAATAGTGCCTGTAAAGCACCTGAAAAACACCTCCCCTGCAGTCCCAGTGTGAAAGCCCAGTGCTTTCACACTGGGGCACTGCGCTGGCAGGATGTTAAAAAAAAGTCCTGCAAGCAGCATCTTTGGGGCGCTCCTGCCCACTGAAATTAATGGACACTGATGCGGAAGTGCCTGCAAAGCTCTTTGGCAACGGTGCTACATGGGCGCATTTAACCCTTTATTCGGTCGCTAGCGGGGGTTAAAGGTGCCCCGCTAGCAGCCGAATAGCGCCGTTAAAGCTAGCCACGCTTTACCGTCAATGCCCATCCGCGTGTGAAAGCAGCCTAAGAAGTCCTAGCCTTTACCCACTTGTCTGTGTAATTCCCTTCCTATTTTCCTTATCTACCACCATTGTATACCAAAAGTCCAAAAACATTTTTTTTTAGGAGACAAATTCACATTTTACAAATGATGAAGAGTCATAATAATGAGTCAAAATTGAAAACAGAAATAAAACAATCAACCAACACCCACCACTGTGATAAATTGACATGATTTATTGAAAGTTTGTAATGCAGTAGATGTGCAGATAGACAAGAGCTCAACACAACCTGAGAAGTTGCCAATAGCTGGATTTCAGCCATGTACAGGTCCAGAAACACAGATCTCTTTTGCTAGTTGGTTTTGTATTTCAAATTCACAATATATAAAGCTGAATTCCAGGCATACTATGGTGGTTATTTATGAAAGGTAAATCCACTTTGCACTGCGAGTGCACTTGTAAGTGCAGTCGCTCTAAATCTGAGGGGTAGATCTGAAATGAGTGGAAGCTCTGCTGATTTTATCATCCAATCATATGCAAGCTAAAATGCTGTTTTTTTTTTATTTTCCTTGCATGTCCCCCTCCTATCTACAGCGACTTTACTTCGAAGTGCACTTTCAGTGAACTTTCAAGTGCACTTGCAGTGCAAAGTGTATTTTCCTTTAGTAAATAACCCCCTATGAGTTGAGTTCACTTGAGGTGCATGACACCTCCTGGGCTTAGCTCTATTATTTATATCTTACAATTTTAAAGTTTGCCTGGAAGGCAGCTATTGCTGTAGTTCTGGGTGAGCGACAATGATTCTTCTGAGCTCTGCATCTTGAACAGGAGAGTCACTGCAGCTGCTATGCTTGCCCATTCCCTCCTCTTGCCCAATCACAGAGGTCTAGGTATTATGTGAACAAATTCACAAACTACAAAGGCTTCTGTGAATGAGCAGCAGATGGGAGGGGCGGGCATTGCGGCTCTGTGTGTTCTCTCACTCTCTGTCATACAGCTCCTTGGACTTAACTTATAGTATGCCTTCCCTTTTTACAAAGTGGCTTTAATAACTATTCGTTGTTTCAAATATTTTTTCCTAAAAAAAAGTGCATAACAAAAGATTGTCCCCACAGTCTGTCTGCACAAAGAGCTGGTCTATACAGGTGCATCTCGTAAAATTTGAATATCATTAAAAAGTAAATTTATTTCAGAAATTCGATTCAAAAAGTGAAACTCATATTTTATATAGATGCATTACTCACAGAGTGATATATTTCAAGCATTTCTTTCTTTTAATTTGGATGATTATGGCTTACAGCTAGTGAAAACCCAAAATTCAGTATCTCAGAAAATTTGAATATTGCATAAGACAAATAAAAAAAGGGTTTTCAGTACAGAAATGTTAACTGAAAAGCATGTCCATGTACAGTATAGTATGCAAGCAATACTTGGTCGAGGCCCCTTTTGCATGAATTACTGCATCAATGTGGTGTGGCATGGAGGCGATCAGCCTGTGGCACTGCTGAGGAGTTATGGAAGCCCAATAATGTCTGGGAGGACAACAAGGAGAGGGAGACGTTCCCTTGTCACTGTAAGGGGGCCAGCAACAAATTTGTCCACATGTGGACATGGTGGTCACTCCTCAGGCAGGACATAATTTCCTCTGTTTAGTGAGTTTGCCCATGCTATCCAGCCACAGCATGCAGAGGAGGTGGTGGACTGGCTTACTAAACCTTCATCATCCTCCTCATTCTCTGCCATGCAAGCAGAGACAAGTGTGCAGTCCTCTGCAGTTGCCAGAGTGGATAAACCTGCCTCCTTATCCACATCTATTCCTGCCATAGCCCCAACATCAGTCATTGAGGAGTTAAGGGTCTTATTTGACCAGAGTGTCAGCCACTTGCTCCTTGATGATGCCCAGCCATTACTGGATTCAGATGTTGGTTCTGTGGTTGAAAATGACAGGAACATGAGCCTAGAGAGATGGAGGAACACTGGTAGACAAATTGGCATTCATGTTCCCCAAGCCGCAGCGTATTGCCAAATTGTCTCCAGTGGTAATGATGAAGATGGCGGATATGGAGATGATGATGATGAGGTCACTGATGCAATTTGGGTGCCAGATTGAGCAGAGGAGGAAACTGAAGTTGAGACAGCACAACCCCCAAGGAGGCCAACATCAAGAGATAGTAGAGTTCTGCAGCTGTTATCTCCCGGCCCACTCCCCAAAGCTCAGCTGTCTGGGCCTTTTTTCAGCACTTTTGCAGCAGTTCGCACTGTTGCTATCTGCAAACTATCTCAGGCACATCAAACGTCGCAAATGCACCAACCATATGCATATCATTGCAATTTTTTTTTGCCTTCATCAAGAGCACCTCTATAGGATTACAGTGGGCACCCCCAACACACAAAGAGTAATTTTTCTGCACCTGTTTGACAGGTGCATATGATTGCAATTTTTTGCAGCAAGGCCAATTCTTGCTTTCATCAAGAGTACCTCTATAGGGTTACAGTGGGAAGACGCCACCAACACCCAAAGACCAATTTTTACACACCCGTTACTGGTATCCAAATTCAAAGTGACACTAAAATGTATCCAAAAAATCTCTAATCTTGTTCCCAGTGTACTACATTGTGGCATCATCATACACACTGACTCCCCAGCTGTTGCTGAGCAAAATAAAGGCAGCTTGCAGGGTAATTTTTTTGGCTTTATAAATGCAATTATTGCTGCAGCAGATTCTAGACATGGTACAGATCTGCCACTTTACAGGTAGACTAATGTCGTGTACACGCGTACACACGTAGCGGACTATCCGGCGGACTTCCCGCTGGACTGTCCGCCGGACTTTCCGAACGGGCTACTTGCCCACACACGGCACTTTTTCAGCGGACTAATACGGCGTACTAAGTCCGCCGGACTATCCGCCGTACTTTTGAAATGAACGGACTCGCTCACACACGCGGAGGAAAGTCCGCTCATTTTGAGCGCGTCTCCAGGTAGGCGGGGCCCGCGTAGGAGACGTCGCTGGCCCCGCCACCTGGTTTGAACTACAGGTTTTTTTTCCCCACCTCGTTTTTATCCCTGTCAAATGGGATGTAGGCCTTCCTGGGGGGCTTATGAGATCCGTACTATAGTGTATAATTATCTTGGGTACAACTGCCTGATCTCTGAAAGGTTTAACCGCTATACTATAAGCTGTTTTTTGTGCTAGGTTGATGATATGCTTTTTGCCCGGTGCTGCCGGGCTGGACGCCTGAGGCTCCAACCCTATATCACCTGTGTTGTTATGATTACATTATATATTTTCTATTTCTGTTTTTCAGGCTGTTCGCCCCGTTAGGGCGAGTCCCTGACTGAGTACCTTGGGCGCTCAGTTCGGGACCCAAGTGTTTCTTGTTTTATAGACTACTCCCACCCTCCCCTCTTGCTATCCCCCTCACTTCTCTCCTAATTTCCCTGCCTTTTGCCTTTTCCTCTCTCCTTACCTTTATCTGTGATTTCTGTTTCTCTCACCTGGGGCCATCTCGTGCAGTAATTGCCAGTCCAGTCACCTGCCCTTTCAAATTTTTTGTGGTTTTTCCGAGGGGGCCTTAAGGTCATCTCCCTCAATGTGCGAGGTCTAAATGTCCCAGAAAAATGCTCTCGGCTGCTAGCTGATCTGCAGAAATGTAAAACCCAAGTTGCTTTTTTTGCAAGAAACACATTTTAGGAGTGACACTGTCCCTAGATTGACCAATAGAGTCTTTCGGTTAGCGTACAACAGTGCCTTGCCTGTTACAAAATCCAAAGGGGTCAGCATTCGGATTGCCAAGTCGTGCCATGGTCCTTTGGTGAGGTGCGTATGGATGCTCAGGGCCACTTTCTCTTACTTAAGGGAAAGATTATGAATGTGCAGGTCCTGGTCTTCGGAGGGGGTCTCAATTTTGGCCATGGACTCTTTGCTAGATGTGTCGCGTGATTCCTCTCACCTTGCATACTCTCATTTGAAGCGCTTAAAAGCAGAATTGCAGCTTCTACATCTAATGGATCCCTGGAGGTTACTGTATCCCCAAGAGTGGGATTACGCCTATTTTTCACCGTTCCATCATACTTACTCACGCCTTGATTATCTTAAGATCACACGCAGAGATTTGCCTAGAGTTGAAACCGCACTCATTGATGTCATCTTATTTTCGGACCATGCCCCGGGCCATTTGACACTCCAAGTGGGTCCAGTTACACTGAGCCCCCCGTCTTGGCGGCTGAATGAAGCACTGTGACAATCAGAAGATACGAGGTCTGAGCTGCAGACTGCCCTGACGGAATTCTTCTCCCTTAACCAAGATTCGATTGACAACCCTTTGATACTCTGGGAGATGCATATGCCTTTTGCCCGAGGGGTCCTGATTAGCATGGGGTCCAGAATTAAGCGGGAACAAACCTGTCGGACAGAGGAGCTCTTGTCAAAGCTGCGCAAATTAGAATGCTCTCACAAAGCGAGCCTTGCGAGTCCACCTGCCAGGACGTTATCAGGGTTCGAGAGGAACTTCGGTCTCTTCTCTTTCATAAAAGAAACAGAAATTAGCATGGGTTAGTTGCACCATATATGATTACTCTAACAAACCAGGTACATTACTGGCTCAAGCTCTATATGGGCCCTGAACCAGAGCTTTTATTCCCTCCATCATGGCCCCCACCAGGCAGAGATTGACTACATCCACTGCCATGGCGGCAGATCTCTGCACCTTTTATCAAGGACTTTACAATCTCAGTCAGTTTTCTGCAGTGGGACCTCCCACAACTGCACTATCGGCAATTCAGCCCTACATAGCATCTTCGGGCATACCATTTCTTTCTTCTGAGGTGTGGGAGGCATTGGAGGGAACCTATTACAGCAGAGGAGTTGGGGGCAGCCCTAGCAGATTCCAAGCCCAAGCAAGCCCCTGGCCTGGACAGGCTCACTCCGGCTTTTTATAAAGTATTTCTTGAGGTTCTGTCCCCGCACTTTGTTGCTGAGCTCAACTCCCTTAAAGAGGGACAATCCATGACCGTAGATTCTTTGAGAGATTACATCTCTTTGATCTCTAAGGAAAGGAAGGAGCTCTCCCAATGTGGAAGCTATCGGCCCATTGCCATATTAAATACTGACTTTAAGCTATTTTCAAAAATATTGGCTAACATGCTGCTTCCCCACATTCCACACTTAATTTACAGAGACCAAGCGGGATTTGTTCCTTTGAGGGAACCTCGAGACAACACCATCCGGGGGGGGAAACTGATCCATGCTGCCAGAACTGCCCGTCACCCCCTTCTCTTGCTGTCTATGGATGCGAAGAAGGCTTTTGATAGGCTGAGCTGGCAGTTTATGCATGCAACATTGGAACATGTTGGGCTATGGTCTTCAATGATGAGCTGGATTTCCTCTCTCTATTCACGCCCATCAAACTTGCTCAGATTTTTTTCACGATCACAAACAGAATGTGGCAGGGCTGTCCTCTATCACCTCTAATCTTTATCCTCTCCTTGGAACCCTTCTTGTGTAGGGTATGGCTAGACCCTGGAATCCTGGGCTACCAGAAAGCCTCTGGGGTGCATAAGGTGGTCGCTTTTGCAGATGATTTGATCTTCTTTTTGTCTGACCCACTGGTGTCTGTAACGAAGGCACATTTGGCACATTGTCCAACTTTCAAATTATCCTGTCGAAGTCCTCAGCTCTCCCCATCTTGCTAGATCATGTCATGGTTGATAGCGGATAACATCGGGCGCCCATCGGAAAGGAAAGGAGGGACGGAGGCTATCCAGGAGTTAACATTACCTCAGACCTTGGTGCCCTTTATCAAGCCAATTTTGATCCACTGCTTACGTGAGTGAGGTCTGATCTCTTACACTGGCATACGCTTACATTGACATGGTTCGGTCACTGTAATGCCCTAAAGATGACCTTACTACCTCTGATCCTGTACTTGATGCACTCGCTCCCTATCCTTCTGCCTCCCTCCTTTTTCAAACGCATAACCGGTTCTTTTTTTGGTCTGCTTCAGGCCACCTGTTGATTGCAGTTGTACCATACACCTTTTCCAGCTGGTGATCGATTTTCTATATTAGGCACGTCTGCCTGTCGGAGTTTCTGGTTTATATTATTCATTCGTTTACTGCTCCAGATGTGGTCATCGAGGTATATCATCATACCATCACTGTTTTCTATTAAAGACCTGCTGGATTGGATGGTCTGTTTGACCCACCACTATACGGCATGTGTCAATCTTCTGTGGCAAGAGTACCCAATCTTCCTGTTATCTATGCATATTTATGAATGGCATATGGAGAAATCTGTCCATCCTTGTTTACCATCATTTGAAGAGGCATCACTCCTTTGTTTCCTTTAAATAGGACTATATAGCACTTTAAAGAGGAACTTTCACTCACATTGTTTACCACGGACTGTTTACTGCTCTGGTTTTTCACAGAAATCTTTATATTGGTTTACACCATAGAAATATTTTTAGTTTTTTGCACATTGACACTTTTGTTGTATATTTGCACGAAGCTGGTTTTTATTAACAAGTAGTTATTAGTATAATACTCATCCCTGGGGGTTGCTCTAGAGATTTTCTTACCTTAACACAAGCGTGGCATTTAATATATATATTTTTTTACAAAGCATTACCTCCCTATTTTCGTGAGTTTGTCTGGTCCCATTGAAAACCACATATCCAGCTCCAGCTCCTCCATCTTCCTAAAATTCAGGGTGGAGTGGGACTGCCTGATGTGAGTGTCTACTATAGGGTGACGCATCTCACAAGGCTGGTTGACTGGTGCTGTCATGCCGAGGCTAAGCACTGGGTGGCTATGGAATTGGAGGATTCAGACAGCATGTCAAAAAGTTGGCTGTGAATTCCCCCGCTGCTCCCTAGATCACTCAGTGACCACCTCACGTTGGCAAGCACCCTACAAGTATCTAGGGCAGTGTTCCGTAGCACCTCAATCTCCCCTCTGCCCTCCCCCATGTTCACCGATATGCATCTGCAGGTGGACTCGCAACACAGGTGATTTCCTGTTTTTTGCAAAGCTCTGGGTGAGTGAATTTGCCTCTCTGGCTCTCTCTACTCTCCAAGTCCCTATCTTTTGTCGTTCGGCACAAGCCCCATTTATCTTCCTCCCTTTCTCTGTTCTGCTCACTCTTCCTCAATCTGATTTCCCTCCTATTGCTCTCTCCCCTTCAATGGGAGCTCTTCCAGCTTGGAAACCCACCTTGCTGTAGTTTCCTCACTAGGTTTATATAGCCAATCGGATATGATGGAATTTGTCCTCTTATCGAATTATGCTGACCACTCGGGATCCTTCCCTGATCCGGGTGTTTACCCCCTTGTTTTTATTTTTACACCACAGGGTTACATTATTGTGCTAGAGCGTTCTACATAGAATTAGTCACATGGAGTTGCTTATCTTTGTGCCCTCTCAATTAAGAATATTTTATATGTGTTAGTTATGTTACACTGAGTATGCCTTGAATCTGTTAAGCTGCCTCTGAAGCTGCAAGGAATATTCAATATGTGTCTTTAATATGCGTATACTATTGCAACTTGTTTGACTCATGCTTTGTATATTGTACTGTTGGTTCAATAAAGGAATTACAAAAAAAAAATTTAAAATTAAAGAAAGAAATGCTTGAAATATATCACTATGTGTGTGTGTAACACATCTATATAAAATGTATGAGTTTAACTTTTTGAGTTTGGGTTACTGAAATAAACTTTTTAATGACATTCATATTTAATATTCATATTTATATGTGATCTTTCCACCAATCTGTGGTCTTCCACCAAGCGTGCTGGTAGTCATGAATCCTGTCTCATCACTAATGAGTTGCAGTAACTAATATATTTAAAGCCAAACTCTGGGCAAATATAAAATACACAAATTATTTCAACTTTTTAATCATTAATACATTAAATGTAAGTGCATGTATTTGACCTAGCATCGCATTTTGCAGTCCTTGCAAACTAAGGCTGGAGTGTGAGAGGAGGAAGCAGTACAGGCAGCCAATCAATTCAATTAATCAAATCATGTGCTGACAAGAAATATGGTGAAGGGAGGAGGTGGGTTCAACACTGTGAAAAGTGCCCTTTCATTGTCCATGTCCAGTAACAGTAGGCTGTGGTTGGTCAAAGACAGCCGGGGTCAGAGGAAGTGGGTTGAATGATGCTGGCCATCAGACTGAGGACACCTAATAGCAAAAAGTAAAAGTTAAGTAAAAGTACTATTTAAGGTTGTCCCTAGAAATTGTTACATTTGTCGAGGTTGATACAAGATTTTAAGTGCAAAAAAAGTGACCCAATGAGCATCTTACCTATTTTAACATGACATTTGTGTTTATTTATTCTACTTTTCTTACACAAGTTTTTTGCTTTTTTTTCCCTAAATAACATGCTGCCTTCAGCCGATTCAACAGACACTGAGTTTTCTGTTCATGAACATTTGGAAGATGGTGCAGAGGATGGAACTGGTAAGGATTAGCTGAAAACAGTGTTCCTAAAAATGGAGTAGAAATATGTAATTACAGTCATAGCAAAAATATTGGCACCCCTGCATTTCTGTCAGATAATGCTCCACTTAGCCTAGAACATTATTGCAATTACAAATGTTTAGGCATTCCCATGTTTATTTATTTTGTTTGTATTGGTATGACACAAAAAAGTGGAGAAACAAAAAGCCAAATTTGACACATTCCACGCAATACTCCAAAAATGGACTGGACGAAATTATTGGCACCTTCTCAAAATTGTAAGAAATAATTGCATTCCAAGTCTGTGATGCTCCTTTAATTTGTAAATTAACTCACCTGTATCAATTAACAGGTGCTGACAATATAGAAATCACACTGGCAACCAGTTAAAATGGTGAAACATTGACTCAACCTTTCTGTTGTGTGTGTGTGCCACACGGAGTATGGAGAAGAGAAAGAGCAGCAAATAATTGTCTAAGGATTTGAGAACAAAAATTGTAGAAAAGCATTCACAATCTCAAGGTTACAAGTCCATTAATGTTCCTGTATCCACTGTGTGCTACATTTTCAAGAAGTTTACAGTCAATGACACTGTAGCTGATCTCCCTGGATGTGAATGAGAGATAAAATCTGATCAAAGATTGCAACAAAGGAATTTTTTGAATGGTGGATAAAAGAAACTTGATCAACTTCCAGATAAATTCAAGCTGATCTTCAGGCACAGAGTACAACTCTGTCAGTTCGCACTATACATTGCCATCTGAATGTAAAGGAATGCTATGGTAGGAGACACACAAAAAAGCTAGATTGGAGTTTGCCAAAACTGACCTGAGGAAGGCAAAATCCATTTGGGGGAATGTGCTGTGGACAGACAAATCAAAAATACAGCTTTTCGGTAAAGCCCATCATTCCACTGTTTTCAGAAAAAGAAATGAGGCCTTTAAAGAAAAGACTACAGTCCCTACAGTCAAACATGGTGGAGATTCACCGATGTTTTGGGGTTGCTTTGCTGCTTCATGTACTGGATGTCTTGTTCGTGTGCATGGCATTATGAAATCTATAGACTACCGGCGAATTCTGGAGTGCAATGTAGGGCCCAGTGTCCGAAAGTCTCCGTCAGAAGTCATGGGTTTTACAGCAGGACAATGACCCAAAGCATACATCAAAAAGCACTTAGAAATGGTTTAAGGCAAAGCACTAGAGAGTAGTGAACTGGTCAGCAATAGTCCAGATCTAAATCCCATAGGGCACCAGTGTAGAGATCTCAAAACATCAGTTGGGAAAAGGAACCCTTCTGATCTGAGAGACCTGGAGCATTTGGCAAAAGAAGAGTGGTCCAAAATCCCATTAGAGAGGTGTAAGAAACTCATTTATGGTTACAGAAAGCGATTTGCTACCAAATATTAAATTGAGGGTGCCAATAATTTTTTCCAGTCCATTTTTGGAGTTTTACGTGAAATGTGTCAGATTTGGCTTTTTGTTTCTCAAATTTTTTGTGTCTTACCAATACAAACACAAGATATAAACATGAGAATGGCTAAAGATTTGTAATTGCAACAATTTTCTGGGCAAAGTGGTGCATTATCTGACAGAAATAGTGTCAATATTATTGACCATGACTGTACATCATCATTGATGTGTATGTAGTGCTACCTCCAAAGGAGCTGCTGGAATTTGGCCTATTTCCTCCACACAGCACCCACAGCCAAACAAAAGGGCTTAAGAAACAGTCTAGGAGTTTTAGTTTAGAATGTTTATTTAGGGAACATTGAACTTGGATGGGGATTGGGATACATGGAATTCCCAGAACTGCCAAAACTAGTAAACTCCAAACAAGCGGACGAGGAACTGCTAAAGTCCCTGGCTGCCAAAATCAAACTGAACTATGCTGCACACCATTGCCGGTAATAATGGGGAAGCTGAAATAAAGGCAAACGTTCCAAAAAGTGCTACTTCAAAGGCTTACCTACATTCCATCAGCTGAACCACTGCTCATATATGCCAAAAATAAGCCATGTCCTCATTGGCTTTGTGCTGGTGCCCCTACAAAAATGTACACAGAGTATCCCACAAACTTGGAAAAGGGGAAAAAGCAAAATAACAATGAACAAGGCCATGGGGCATACCCCATATGTGTCCAGTATATACAATAAATTAGAGTGAAAAAATATAAGGCATCTGCTGTACAATAGATATTTACATTTTTAAAGAAACATCTACCAAGTGCACTATATTAGTGCACCCCTCCGCCAAACATAACTGGTTGGTAGGGTAAAATGGCTAAACACCCTAAGTAACTATACTACAAATGGTATCATTACATATGTACAATTAATTTCCATGGACTACCTCAGCCGAGGCATAAGGACTTCTTGCAAGCCTGCAAAGACAGTACACAATACATTGCAATTTGTATGACCTAACATACTTACAGTGAGACTGTCCTCTCCTCAGAAGGTGACCTTCTCACCCGAAGAGGCACCTATCACTAACTTTCACATAGAGATAGCTTGTGCATCCAGCCCAGCCGAACCCACGTGTTAGGATGAAGAAGTGTGAAGTCCATCTGACCAATGCCTGCAGTGACCCCCCTCCTGCAGAACTCAGGCAACACATCTTCCCTTGATGGCCAGCCATTATTACTGGAACCTATAGCAATGCCTCTCCTACTTGTGGGCAATTGCAGAAACTCTTTAAGGAAGTCTTTTCCTCAAATTTTCCTTCATGTAGAGCCAGCGGGCAACTACCTTCTGACACAGTAGCACAGTATACAAGCTCAACTAGGTGACTAGGGTGCTCCACTGGCCAATAATCCTCGCAAAGTGTCTGTAACAACTAGGGGTTTGCCCTCTCCAGGTAGCAGTGTCTGGTTCAAACAGGAGAAGTCCTCTGCAACAGAAGATCCTCTCTCCCAGATTAATAAACAAGCTTCAGTTGCCCCCTCCTCTATTTGCAAGGATAGAAGGAATTGGGATTTGGGAAAGGGCTTCTAGCCCAACAGCAACAATGATTCTTCAGGCTTGGTAGCCTCTTTCAAACAGCACATTCAGTTCAAACAGGTAATAAACTCGACATTACTTTGTAATAGTGATCAGTATGTGGTATCCAGATCATCCTTCCATCAGGACCCTGAATATTGATAGCCCATGCTTGACTCTTCTTGTCTGGGCGATTGAGTACCACACGATCAATGTGGGTGGATCTCCCCAGACTCCAGTTATCCTTAATGGATAGAAATGTCTCCCAGAGTTTTGGCTTGGGTGGATTTTGGTGTGGTTTAGGAAAATAAAGGAAGTCCCATACAGCTTATTCACACCAAGCCTCTCTTTTTGCGCTTTGTTTCCTGCATTATGTCTTTGAGGGCATATAGGTAATCATGCCCATATTCCATGGCTATCTTTCACTGCACATACCTCTGAAAGCCAGAGAATCTGGGGATATTTTTCCTGTTGCCTCTCCCAGGTGGGGCATATGGGGCCTCCACTTTGGTGATCAGACTGGAATAAGCTTCATTCCGAGCTTGAGCCTGAGCATTAGTGCAAGCTTGGGACAAATCTGGGACCCTAGTGGTATAGGCCTCAGAGAATCCAAGGTTTCTGACACACCTCATACAAACAACCACTGCCTCCATCATTTTGCTATATGAACTTGGACATGGAGGACTCTTCAGATCCCCAGCTCCACTCCGTCTCCTCTTCTGATCCCAACTCACCGATTCTCTCTTCCAGGGATCCAAACTGGCATTTAAATCTGGGTGACCCCACGTCGATGATCCCTGGCACCTTCTCTCCTAAAGAGTTGGAAGACCCCAGTCTCTGGATCCATCAAGCCCCTCCTAGCCTTCTAGAGGCCAGACTTTGAGCTGCTGCGACCACAACTGATGCATCCTATGGGCGCAGCCCAGCCTCCACTATTTGGGTGCACGGTACCTCTGAAACACGATTTTCCCTGGTGTGCCGCACAGTGGTATTAGTGTGTACCATCAGTCCCGGCCCCAACGGTGCCCTCGGCACTGCTCTGCCTCTTCCAAAGGGAACAGCAACCATGGGTGTTAACACCTCAGAGGTAGTCCCTGTCTCCAAGTTTACATACAGGCTTCTGGGCTGACAGTCACTCGGCTCCAGTCTTAACAGCAGCTCTCCACAGTGCCCGCACTTGACCCCAAGCACGCAGCCTCACTGTCACATAAAAAAGACAGAGAAGCAGTGCCAATCTAAGTACAGCGATATTAATAACGCATTTATTTGAGTAGCAGGGCCGGTGCTACCACTAGGCAAACTAGGCAGCTGCCTAGGGTGCCCAGCCACTGGTGTTCCTACTCTCTTCTCTCTGCAGCAAGCAACTAAGTCTCAGAATCAGCAGGCAGCCTCTGCTCCTTTAGCACATAGTGTCAGAGGCGCAGTGGTGGCGGAGGACTGTCTGTGTCCCGACTCCCGAATGAATGGAAGTAAGCAAACATTAATTGATGGGCACTGGTAGGCTGTATTGATGGGCACTGGGGAGGCTGCCATTGATGGGCGCTGGGGGGGCTGCCATTGATGGGTGCTGGTAGGCTGCATTGATGGGCGTTGGTAGGCTGCATTTGATGGGTGCTTCATTAAAAAAGGTGGGGTATACATGGGCAGGGCAAAGGGGGTGGAGTCAAGGGGGCGGCAAAATTAGGTTTCGCCTAGGGTGTCAAAAATCCTTGTACCAGCCCTGTTGAGTAGTATTGCACTCACTGGAAATAGGAGAAAAGCAGGCACATCTTTATGAGTGGTCATTACCCAGGCTATGGACTTCCTTTTAAAACCCATTATCCTCACCTCGAGTCATCTATAACTATATATCCCTGTATTACAGTATATATACAGATACAGTTCCAATAGTGACTCTTTACTCCGCACTGGTTAGAACTTGGACTGCATTATTCAGCATTCTGACACCACATTTGTCATCATTTCAGATGACACAGCTTTGCCTGCTGGAACACCCTCGCGCAACAATTATTGTGTTTTTTCACTGTCACTGGCATCTGCCACATACCATTTCAAGGTGCTCTGTGTCTCCTTTGCTGCACATCGCTAAACTTCCCTGGGGTATCAACCGGACTCCGGTGTCCATCAGAATTTGGGTTCTGCATATCAGTCCACTCTGCAGGCTCTCCTACAACACGTGGAGCAGCCCCTGGGTTCCAGTTCACTCCGACATCCACCATCTTGTTGCTTCTCTCATGTGTCACCTTCTCAGCTACACTCGGC
This sequence comes from Lithobates pipiens, assembly GCF_037356315.1. Lineage (NCBI taxonomy): Eukaryota > Metazoa > Chordata > Amphibia > Anura > Ranidae > Lithobates > Lithobates pipiens. Next base: position 228,101,014 of record NW_027507785.1, read on the forward strand.
GGTGGAAGTGAACTCACAGCTCCCTCCCATTTATCGGATTGGCAGCCCACAAGCGACAACTCCACCCATGTTCTTTGACTAGCTGATTCTCTGGTGGTGGCTCCTTCTGCTGGGCAGATCTCTCTGGTGCGCTCTTTCCCATGTGGTACAGTGACTCTTTCACTGCTGCCACACAAACGCTGCTCAACATACATAAACTGCACTGTAAAGCAGATGGTGTCTCCTGCCACGGATACACAAACATATGCTTCATCTGTCTCCACTTGAGTCTCAGGCCACATACCTTTGCCCATGTGCTAACCAAACTCCTTCACTGCTATTTCTGAGAAACATTCTGCTACTACCAGCTGTATAGCAGATATTTTCTTCTATAGCATGTATACAGTCACAACCCCTGACGCGCTGATTCCGCATCCCTAGATTTTAAAGGGAACCCCGCACTAAATTTAAAAAAATGGTGTGAGGGTCCCCCCAAAATAGTTACCAGACCCTTATCTGAGCACAAAATCCAGCAGGCCACAAGAAAAGAGGGGGACGAGAGAGCGCCCCCCTCCTGAACTGTACCAGGCCCCACGCCCTCAACATGGGGAAGGTATTTCGGGGTCCCCCAAAACACCTTATCCCCATGTTGATGGGGATAAGGGCCTCTTCCCCACAACTCTTGCCCGGTGATTGTGGGGGTCTGCAGGCAGGGCTTGTGGGGAAGAGGCCCTTATCCCCATCAACATGGGGACAAAGTGTTTTGGGGGACCCCAAAGGACTCTTCCCTACGTTGAGGGCATGCAGCCTGGTATAGCTCAGGAGGAGGGGGAGCCCCAGATCTCCCCCCCATGTGACTGGGTATCGGGTACATTGTACCCCTATACATCCACCAAAAAAAGTGTCAAAAAAGCAAAAATGACAGGAGACAGTTTTTGACAATTCCTTTATTAAAAAAAAAAAAAGTGTCCCGCAATGTAAATCCATCTTCAATCACAGTGCCAACGACCGGAAAGAAAACAATGGAAGAACTCTGGCTTGAAGGGAGGCGTCCCCACGACTGCAGACTTTTCACGATGACAGCTGTTATATAGCTGAGGACAGGGCCCCCCGGTGACAAAAACAGGTGACCCCGCCCCTTCTGACGTTTCGCTAGACACTTTTTTTTTTTTAATTAAGGAATTGTCCAAAACAGTCTCCTGTAATTTTTACTTTTTTGACACTTTTTGGGTAAATGAGTAGGGGTACAATTTATTCAATACCCATTCAAATAGGGGGACGGGAGGCCTAAAATAAGGCTTATCTATAGGTACTCCAAATATCTCCTAAACATGTGCCATTTAGAAGATATTTACCTTGTAGTGCGCCAATGATGTCACTAGCAAGTACTGGCTCCGGCGCGCATGCGTGGGAGTGATGTCATACGACTCCGGCCAGTCACGTGTGGCCGTGTGGCCCCTGGAAGGAAGATGGATGCGGCCACCAGAGGGGCAGCGTAGGCTTCATTTGCAGGTAAGTGCCACATAATGGGCTAGTATGCGATGCATACTAGCCCATTATGCTTTTACTTTGCAGGGGAAAAAAAGAAGAAGTAAAACCCATAAGGGTTTACTTCCTCTTTAACTATCTGGGGTGTCCCAGAGCAATACCCTTGAGGGGAGGGAGATACATCATAAAGAAAAAAACACCATCAGTCATTAACCTATACCGCAGTTTGTAACAAACTATGGACAAATGCAGAATCCTCTGCAGCTCTAACATCCACTTGGTAAAACATTGCAAAAGTATGCACTAAAGACCAGGTAGCGGCCTAACAAATACCTGATGGTGAAATGCCCAAGAGGTTCATATACCCCTGGTACCATTTGTCCTTTCTTGGGCCCTTCCAGCAATACAAACAAGGCATCTGAATTTCTGATTTGTGACGACCTTTTCAGATAAACCCTAACGGCTCACACCACGTCCAAAGAATGCATCAGTTTTTCTGCAGCAGAATGAGGATGTGAAAAAAAAGGAGGGTAACACAATATCCTGATTTAAATGGAAAGCAGAAACTATCTTGGGCAAAAAGGATGGAAGAGGTTGCAGCACCACTTTATCGTGGTGTAAGACTAAATATGGCTGTTTGCAAGAAAGAGCCTCCAATTCCGACACCCTTCTTACCAAAGTGATAGTGATCAGTAAAGTTAACTTCCATGTCAAAAGAATCAATGGAGTTTCACAAATAGGTTCAAAAGGCTGTTTCTGTAGAACAGACAAAACTAAATTTAAGTTTCAAGGACACAAGGGTGGCTTGACAGGAGGGACCAAACGAGTCACTCCCTGCAGAAAAGTCTGAACCAAAGAGTGTGAAGCTATAGGCCTCTGAAAAAATATAGATAAGTCCAAAATGTGCCCTCTAATTGTTCCTAAGGCCAACTTCATCTCCATACCAGACTGGAGAAAGGAAAGGATTTTCCCGATCATATATTTCGGAGGTTGCCACTTTCTGGTTTCACACCAGGAATTGTAGGATTTCCAAATTTCCTGTGATAGATACTCCTAGTGACCGCCTTCCTGGCATTCAGTGTATGCCTGATCTGTCTCAGCCCTCCCCTCTTTCAGCCCCCCCATCTCTCAGTCCCCACCCCTCTGTCTCTCAGCCCACTCTGTCTCTCACTCCCCTCTCTCTTACACTCAACCCCTCTCACCCCCTTTCCCTCAACCCTCCTGTCTCTCACTCTCACTTCTCTCTCTCAGCCTCTCATGATATACAATAATGGATGTGGGGGCCTTTTGATGGGTGCAATTTTTTTTGGGGGGGGCAGCATTTATTTAATTAAAGTCCAGGGCCAAATTTTTGTCCCAGTTCAGCCCTGCATACGGGGTATCCCATTGTCGGCAAATTTCCAGAAAGACCTCAGCGTGAAGAGACCATTCTCTCGGATGCAGTTGCTTGTGACTGAGATAGTCCACCTTCCAAATCTCAACCCCGTAATATAGACTGCTGGGAGAACTGGCACATGTTTCTCTGCCAAAGTCAGAAGTCAGGACGTGGTTCATCTCCCGAACTAAATGGTTCTTGGTGACGCCTTTGTGGTTGAACCCTTATCGGACAACCCTGGAGCTTGACTGTCCAGAAAATCAGAGCCAGCCACACTGCTCGTAGCACTAGGACATTGATGGTCAGACTTTGTTCCTACCGAGACCATTCTCCCTAAACTGTGGAGTCCTCCAGGACAGCCCCCCAGACAGAGAGACAGGCATCTGTGGTCACTACCTTCCAGTTCACCTGGAAGGAAAGACTTTCTTCTTTCCATATTCCTATCCACCAACCACCAATTGAGGCTTGGCTGGACCGTGGGAGACAAAAGCATGCGACAATCCAGAGCTGATACTCTTGTTCCAGGCCAACAGAATGTTCTGTTGTAAAAGGTCTGGAATGGAACTGTGTTTAAAGAATTGCTTCGAACAAGGACACCATTCTCCATCCACAGCAGACCTATATAAAGCTGAATGAAGGGATGCCCCCTGCTTATTTCTCAAACTTGATCCTTCAGAGCATTGACCTTTCTTGTAGGTAGGAACACTTTTGCTTGAGCTGTGTCTAGAACTAGTCCTAAATACTCTAGACACTGAACCAGCTCTAAGGCTGACTTTTCAAAGATTAAGACCTAGCCCAGGTATTCCAAAAAGTAAACCATGAGAGCCACATTCTGCTTTAAGTTTTGTCCTGACTATTCCCTGAGCAAGAGGTCACCTAGATAACCTAACACCAGGATGCTTTGAGACCTTGAATGAATGAATGAATGAAATACTTGTATAGCGCACAATGCGAACTGAATCGCCTCTAGGCGCTGTGGCGAGCTTTGCTCATCTGCTAAAAGAGAAAGGTCTTGAGTTTTTTCCTTAGAAGGCCCAAAAGCAGTGGCAGAACTTTTGTAAACACCCGGGGTGCTGTTGCAAGCCCAAAGGCCTGAGCCACAAATTGGAAATTGGAAATGACGGTCCTCTATTGCAAAACAAAAAACTTTTGATGAGGTCGAAAAATTTGCAAATGCAGGTATGCATCCTTGATGTCTATGGATGCAAGAAAATCCACTACCCGCAGCAAGGCTACCACCAAGTATATTTACTCCATCCGAAAATGACCCAATGGTAAGCTATTGGTTCAAAGCTTTTCGGTCTAATATAGGTCTCACTTCCCAATTCGGTTTTGGACCTGTGAACAGGTTCGAATAGAACCCTGCAAACCTTTCTGATACTGGTACCTCTACAATCACCACTTGAAGCATCAAGTGGTCTAGTGCCTGAAACAAGCTCTTCTTAAGCCCTTGCACACACGGTCGTACATTCCGTCGGAAAATGTCCGATCGGACCGTGTTGTCGGATAATCCGACCATGTGTGGGCTACATCGGACTGTTTCCGTCGGAATATCCGACCAACAAAGTTTTAGAGCTGGGCTATAAAATTTTCTGACAACATGATCCGATCAGACTTCGTCTGATCATTTGTAGAGAATTCTGATCGGACAAAGTGCCACGCATGCTCAGCTCAAATTCCTAGACCAAAGCTATTGGCTACTAGCCTGAACGTAGTCCCATCGTAATGAAATAACGTCATCACGGTACGAAAGATCGGATTTTACGACAACTTTGTCTGACCGTGTGTATGCAACACCAGTTTCGGACAAAATCCGTCGGACAAAATCTGACGGATTTTGTTGTCGAAATGTCCGACCGTGTGTACAAGGGCTAAGAATATCCGAGGGAACGCTGGATCTCAAAAAACTATGAGGAGGCCTCAAATTCCAGCCTGTACCCTACAAACACTGTGGGGATGACCCACTTGTCTTCAGTCATTCTCTCCGCAGCCCCCTGCGGATGTCAAAACTGCCTGGAGGATGAAAAATTAATTACGCTTGTTCTTCCTCTTAAGAGGTAGAAGAGAGCTTTTTCCTCCAGAGATTTTCTGGATATATTTATCCAGATCCTCACCAAACAAAAACTAGCCAGTAGCTTCTTGTAAGGCTTTTAACTTTTTAACCACAGAATTCTGCACATATGCACTGACAAGAGAGCTAAATGCGAGACTTAGGCCCCTTTCACACTGACGTCCCGTTCAGGCCCGCTTGTCAGTTTTTCAGGCGGACCTGAACGGGTGCTCCATAGAGCTCTATGGAGCGTCGGATGTCATGACATGTCATGACATGTCCGCTGACATCCGACCCGCTCCGATCCGAATAAGTGTAACGGAGGAAAAAGCTATTTTTTTCATCCGTCTGCGGATCGGATCGGGTGACGACGGGCACTGCGGTCCGTCGTCATCCGATCTCCCATAGGGGAGAGCGGCGCTGTGACAGGTCTGTCCCTGCGCAGTGTGCAGAGACGGACCTGTCATCTCTCTGCTCAGCGGGGATCGACGGAGTGATCCCCGCTGAGCAAACGGATATCCACGGGGCGGATCAGAACTGATCCGCCCCGTGTGAAAGGACCCTTGCTGTATTGAGTCCTTGAGGGCATCCACGGCAAAGCACAAGGCCCGAAGTAAATCTGCCATTTCCTCAGAAGAATCATTCTGCTGACCAGGCCTATTAAAAAATTGAACACAATCCTTTAAGGACTAACAGACCCCAATTGCAGCCACAGCAGGCTGAATAGCTGACCCAGTGAGAGAAAAAGAGGCCTTTAATAATTACTCCTATTTCTTATCAGCAGTATAATACAATATAGTGTATTTGAACAAAGGGGCTTCACTTACCAATCTCGCTGAAGGGCCTAAATAAGATTTAAAAGCTCAATCTTCCCCCATCACAGTGGGTTTTGTCACTAAGGACCTTCAAGGACTGTGTACTCTTTGCACTTTCTGGGTCCACTCCCTTGGACCTGTACAGCACCCTACCGAAATTGCCTTAGTTCTTCATCGCCCAGGATTCTGCTATGCAGGGTTCAGCGGCATAAAAGGTTGCATTACCTTGTATATTCCATCATCCCTACACAAAGCTCAGGTACCATTTATTTTAGCCCTTAAGCCACTCCAAATGGATCTGATCACTTTAGTCCCTTGATTTTACAAGAATCAGAACTCACAGAGAACTTAATAACCATGATGATCACCTTTGAAACAGTGGCAGGAAAACTGAGGTACTTCCTGCTTGGGAGGGGTAATGTAGAGGGGGACTTCCTTTCTGTTTTGGTCAGCCAGTGTCCATTCACCTCTAGGTGGTGCATAACCCAGATAGTTAAGTATAAAGCCTGCTCTGTGTCTCGTGATGTACAAATAAAAAAAATAAAAAAAATGATAGGGTATGCTGTGTGACTGGAAATAACAAACATAGTGCGGTTTCTCAATTTTGACTGTAAAAGAGGAAATTGCTTTAAATGTATAGCTAAAGTATTATAAAATCCAACAGCAAAAGGTACAATCATGCATTGTTGCATATAAAATTAGAATGACATTTTCTTAAAACTTTAACCTTTTTTTTTTTTATATTACTACATCAAAGTGTATCCCATTAAAACAAACAAAAAAAACAACAACTTGATTCTTAAACTAAAAAAGTTCAAACTGCTATATATCAAAATGATCTGTTATTTTAATGTGCATAACTATACTTTATAAAGAGTAAATTGCATTTTTTAATGTAGCTCTCTTTTAATGACATTATATGAATATACTTGTATTGTTAAGGTTCTTCTATGTGTAATATGTCATTCAATGCTCTTAGGTAAACCTCATGGAAATGAAGACCAAAAAAAAACAGCAGAAGAAAAAGATGAAGATCTGAAAAATGCCCTTGACAATAAACTCATAGACAAGGATAACTGCAAACATAAAGTCAAGAAAGAGAAACAGAAAGAGGAGAAACAGGCAAAGGATGAACAGGAGAAGGAGAGCAAGGACAAAGATGAAACATATGGTAAAATCTACAGTAGTTGTAGTAGGCTTTTAGAAAATAATACATAGTAAGTGGAACCTGAACCAAAGAGTATGTTTAGCAAAGTTATTCATAGTTCATGGGTGCAAATTTGGATGCAAAATCCAAAATTTCTTTCATCAATAATCAGGGGGAGACACAGAAATTCATTAATCTAAATATAGTGTAGCACTGACTCCCGAAGGAGCGGCTGATTTTATTGGGCCTGCACTCTAGTGACAAAACCCCACTAACTTGCCTCAGTCCCCTTGACACAGCTGTGGTGCAATACAATACAGTACAATATATCACAATATACCTGTATTGTCCTCTCAGGATCCACTGGCTCCACCTGATGAGAGAAAACAATACTCCACACAACAAGGTACTTAACCACTTGCTTACTGGGCACTTAAACACCCTTCCTGCCCAGACCAATTTTCAGCTTTCAGTGCTCTCACACTTTGAATGACAACACTGTACCCACATGAATATTTTGTCCTTTTTTTCCCACAAATAGAGCTTTCTTTTGGTGGCATTTGATCACCTCTGGGTTTTTTATTTTTTGCTCTATAAATGAAAAAAGACCGGAAATTTGGAAAAAACGCATATTTCTTTGTTTCTGTGACAAAATTATGCAAATTATAAATTTTTCTTCATACATTTTTGCCACAATTTATACTGCTACATATCGGGTAAAAATAACCCAAATTAGTGGATATTATTTGGTCTTTGTGAAAGTTAGAGAGTCTACAAGCTGTGGTGCGAATCATACAAAATTGATCACTGGTGGCCTATCTCAATTCTTGTGACCCGAACAAGCCAGGAAAGTACAAATACCCCCCAAATGACCCCTTTTTGGAAAGTAGACATTCCAAGGTATTTAGTAAGAGGAATGGTGAGCTTTTTGATGTTGTCATTTTTTTCCCACAATTCTTTGCAAAATTAAGATTTTTTATGTTAGTTCTCTCACGTAGCATGTGTATACCACAAATGACACCCCCAAAAAAATTCTGCTACTCCTCCTGAGTATTACAATACCACATGTGTGGGACTATTTCACAGCCTAGCCACATAGAGAGGCCCAACATGCAGGGAGCGCCATCAGGTGTTCTAGGAGCATAAATTACACATCTAACTTGTTGACTACCTATTACACTTTTGAAGGCCCTGGAGCACCAGGACACTGATGACAGATGGCACTGATACCTGGCAATGATGACACTCATACGTGGCACTGATGACACGTGACACTGATGACAGATGGCACTAATACGTGGCACTGATGATGCGTGACACTGATGACAGATGGCACTGATAAGTGACATTGATGACACGTGACATTGACAACAGATGGCACGTGGCACATGGCACTAATATGTGGCACTGATGACAGATGGCACTATGTGGCACTGATGACACGTGGCACTGATGACAGATGGCACTGGGGACAAATGGCACTGACAACAGGTGGCACTGGGGACAGATAGCACTAACAGGTGGCACTGGGGGCAGGTAGCACTGGGGAGGATGGCACTGGGGAGGATGGCACTGGGGTGGATGGCAAAGGGGAGGATGGCAGGCAGGATGCCTGTGGCCAATCCTAGCTCAGGCTGTGCAGTACACGCCCCACACTATATAAGGCCGCCAGCGCGGCGGCCTTGTGTAGTGTGTTGGCGTCAGAAGCAGTTAGTGGGTGTTCTGTGTACCTTCAACACAGTATACACCAATCGTTATTGGCCGATTTTTCGATCTTGCTCTTCTGTAGTGGTTGTTGTCTGCGTGCCCTGACCGCATTATACATATATTCACCTATATAGCTAGCGATATATGTATCTTTTATAATAGAGCTTGCAGTGAGTGTTAGGAGCTTGTGCGTGCTGTCTGCATGCTCTGTACCCAGTACACACCGCTATATCCACCTACATAGCTCTTCTCTATTTGAGCCATCTTCCATCTGCAGGAGTTATTGGAAGTTGTGTGTGCCTCCAGCACAGCACAGTATACATCTGTATTTACCCTTTATTGCTGGTGTTCTATAATAAAGGCATCTGCAGGAGTTAGTGGGTGTTGTGTGCCTCCAGCACAATATACACTTCCCAATTGCTGTTTTTCCCAACTCCCTTCAGGCCATTACCATGTCTGGAAGGCCAGCAAGGAGAGGCAGACAGGCGCGAGCCGATAAAAGAGGGCAAGCAGGCTCTGTGTCTAGAGACAACAGTGCTGGTCGTGGACGCGGTGCATCGTCATCATCAGCATGTGGCCATGGGACACACTTGTCCTTCTTTTCGGCAGCTGGTCATGTTGAGCCGCAACATGCCAATGACTTGGTAGAGTGGATGACCAAGCCCTCTTCATCCTCCTCATCCTCTCTCACCCAGTCTCAGGGTACTAGCAAAGCAGCTGCCAACGCATCGCCTTCCCTCCTCTCAATGTCATCATCAGTGACTCCTTCCCTAGACCCACCACGTACTCCTGAGGAGTCTCCTAAACTCTTTGAGCACAGTGTTGGGTACATGCTCCAGGAGGATGCCCAGTGTTTTGTAGGCTCTGATGATGATACTCAGCTTGAGGAAGGCAGTAGCGTGAATGCAGAGAGAGGGGATGCTCAAGAAGGACAGCAATCTGGCAGTCATGTTCCACAAGCTGCAGCATACTGCCAGGTTTGCTACAGCGATGAAGAGGGAGGGGATGATGAGGGCACTGACTCCACGTGGGTGCCTGGTAGGAGAGAGGAGGAGGAGGAGGCACATGTCCAACGAGGCAGGATGCCCTCCGGGGGCCAGCTTAGGGGCAGCACACCGACTGAATCACACCGCAGAGCTCTGCCTGTGCAGGGCGCTGCCTCTGCGCGTTATTCTAAAAGTTCTATGGTGTGGGCCTTTTCTGAGACGAGTGCATCAGATCGCACCGCTGCTATTTGCAACATATGTCTCAAGCGTATCTCGCGTGGCCAAAACATCAGCCGCTTGGGCACCACATGCTTGACCAGACATATGTTGACCTGCCATGCAGCTCGTTGGCAAGCGTACCTCAAAGACCCACACCAAAGAACAAAGCGGACCTCTCCTTGCTCCTCATCAGCTGGCATCTCCAACCCCACTAGACCTTCAGTCCTCTCTGAAACCTGCTCTGAGAGGAATGAAGGTGTAGAATTAGGTGTGTCACAGCCAAGTGCTTCCGGGCACTCTGCTAGCAGTACACCCATGTCCGATTATAGCAGGCAAATGTCCCTGCCCCAGCTGCTGGACCAGCGAAAGAAGTTCACTCCCAGCCATCCACATGCCCAGCGGTTGAATGCTAGCTTGGCTAAATTGCTAGCACTTCAACTGCTGCCTTTTCAGTTGGTAGACTCGGCCCTCTTCCGTGAGTTTGTACAATGTGCGGTTCCTCAGTGGCAGGTCCCCAAACGCCACTTTTTCTCACGGAAGGCGATTCCGGCTCTCTACCGGCATGTGGAAGGCAATGTCCTTGCCTCGCTGGACAGGGCGGTCAGCGGTAAGGTGCATATTACCGCTGACTCATGGTCCAGCAGGCATGGACAGGGACGTTACCTGTCTTTCACGGCCCATTGGGTCACTCTTCTGGCAGCTGGGAAGGATGCAGGACAAGGTGCAGTAGTGTTGGAGGTTGTTCCGCCACCACGCCTTCAAAATGCTACTATTGGTTGTGACACACCTCTCTCCTCCACCCCCTCCTCTTCTTCTTCCTCCATGGCCTCTTCCAGTGCTCTGTCCTCAGAAACAGCGGTGCTCTGTAGGCGTTCCAGGGGCTACGCAAGTACGCAGGCAAAACGATGCCATGCCGTGCTTGCGCTGGTTTGTTTGGGGGAAGGGAGCCACACTGGGGCGGATGTTTTGTCAGCTCTGCAGGGGCAGGCCGAGAGGTGGTTGACGCCACGCCAGCTTAAGCCAGGAATGGGGGTTTGCGACAATGGCACCAACCTCCTCTCTGCCCTCCGACAGGGACAACTGACCCATGTGCCCTGTGTAGCTCACGTCCTTAACCTGGTGGTGCAGCGGTTCTTGGGCAGGTACCCCGGCTTACAGGATGTCCTGAAGCAGGCCAGGAAAGTCTGTGTGCATTTCCGCCGATCATTTAATGCCTGTGCTCGGCTGGCTGAACCTGCCCAAGAACCGCCTTATATGTGACATGCCCACCAGGTGGAACTCAACGTTGGCCATGCTGCAGCGGCTGCACACGCAGCAGAGGGCCATCAATGAGTACCTGTGCGACTACGGCACCAGGACAGGGTCAGGGGAGCTCGGTTTTTTTTCACCACACCAGTGGGGCATGATCAGGGATGCATGCACTGTCCTGTCACCATTTGAGGAGGCCACAAGGATGGTGAGCAGTGACAGTGCATGCATCAGTGACACTGTACCTCTTGTCCACCTCTTGGAGCATACGCTGCGTGGAATAATGGACAGGGCACTTGAGGCAGAACAGAGGCAGGAAGAGGAGGACTTCCTTGCCTCTCAAGGCCCCCTTTATCCAGACAGTGTTCCTGCTGTGCCACCCATCACACAGGAAGAGGAGGAGGAGGAGGAAGAGGAGGAGGAGGAAGATTGTGTCAGCATGGAGGTGGAGGCTGGCACTCAGCATCAGCAGCAGTCTTGTAGGGATGATTTACAGTCCCAAGAAACCCGTGGACTTGTACGTGGCTGGGAGGAGGTAGCTGCGGATCATGTTGTCCTTAGTGACCCAGAGGACTCCGGACCGAATGCCTCAGCTAACCTATGCTGCATGGCCTCCCTGATCCTGCAAAGCCTGCAGAAGGATCCGCGTATTCTTCGGATCAAGGAGAGGGACCATTACTGGCTGGCCACTCTCCTTGATCCACGGTACAAGGGTAAGGTTGCCGACCTTATCTTGCCATCGCAGAGGGAGCAGAGGATGAGACATCTCCGGGAGGCCTTGCAGAAAGGTCTGTGCAACGCGTTCCCAGAGACTGGGAGGTTACAAACTCCTGGTCCTGGACAATGTGTTGCTGAGGCATTGGTCAGAAGGAGCGGTGAAGAAGGTGGCCGTCTGACTGATGCTTTCAGACAATTTTTTAGTCCGCAGCCCCAAGGTATGATCGGTTCCAGCAACCATCGCCAGCGTCTGATTTACATGGTGCAGGAATACCTAGGGGCAAGGTCAGACTTGGACACCTTTCCCACCGAAAATCCTCTGGCTTACTGGGTCTTGAGGATGGATCACTGGCCAGAGCTTGCACAGTATGCAATTGAGCTACTGGCCTGTCCTGCATCCAGCGTTCGGAAACGCACCTTCAGTGCTGCTAGTGGCTTTGTTTCCGATCACAGGGTGCGCCTGTCCACCTAATCAGTTGATCGACTGACCTTCATCAAGATGAATCAGTCTTGGATCACCCACAGCTACCAAGCACCTGAAGCTGATGTAACCGAATAATTTTTTTTGAAATATCACATCCCTTCAAGACTGCCTCTGCTGATGCTGAGTGACTGTCCTGTTATGTTGATTGTCTATCCTCTTCCTCCTCCGCTGATATGTTGGAAGAACATTTCTGGTTCTGGGTGATGCCATCAGCCCAATTTTTCTGCCCCTGTTTAACAGGGGCGTTTAATTACAATTTTTGATGCAATGCTTTGCAGCAGGGCTAATTCCTGCAATAAAACTAGAGTATATGGGAGAGGTTGCAGTGTCGTGGCACCAGCACCAGTGCCTAAGGCCCAATTTTTCTGCCCCTGTTTAACAGGGACATGTAATTACAATTCTTGATATAATATTTCACAGGAGGGCCCGTTCCTGTGCCCACCCAGAGTAACTGTGAGGACTTATAGTGTTGTGGCACCAGCACCACAACCACCAAAGGTAAATTTTTCTACCACTGTTCAACAATGGCATGCAATTACAATTCTTGATAGAATCGTTCACACCAAGAGTCCCTTTGAGGGCTTACAATGTTGTGGCAAAACCAACACCTTGTTCCGCCATTTCTGCAGAGCATATAGGGCAGGCCCCTACTTTCAAACATCCAACTTACAAACATCTCCTACTTGCAAACGGAAGGAGACAACAGCAAGTGAGATGAAAAAAGATGGACGACAAAACTAATTATACAGGGGTGATAACCCTTCCCTATGTTTTCCAAAAAGCTTAAAAATAGTTTTTTTGACTGGAGCTACACTTTAAAAATGTACCAGTTGAAAATTACAAGCAGATTCAACTTAACACAACAAACCTACACAGTCCCTGTCTTGTTTGCACCGCCTGTATACTGCTGTTCTGAGTATATAGGGCCTGGGGGCCACACGCATTTCCTTTTTTTAATATGGGTACGGGGTTCCCCTTAATATGCGTACAAGACCCAAAGGGGCTGGTAATGGGCAGAGAGGGCTACCCATGCCATTTTTCTCAATGATTTTCAACCATATTGCAGGAACCAGATATAACATTAAAACTGCAAGCAGTTTTAAATGATGTTATTTCCGTTTAATGTCATTTTGTGCAGGGACTGTTCTAAACACGGGAAACATGTGGCACTTCACAGGCATACTACAGACACCCCCAAGGCACGATATTTAAAGGAATAATTCACTTTTTTTCACTTTAATCGTCATTAAAATCAGTGCTCCCCCCAAAACAGCCATTTTTAAAAACATTTTAGGCATTGACCCATGTCCCCTGGGGCAGGAGCCAGGTCCCCAAACCCTTTTTAGGACAGCATCTTGCATATTAGCCGTTAAAATTAGCACTTTTAATTTCGAACGTTCGAGTCCCATAGACTTCGTACGAATTTGGGGTCCGTTCGAAAGTTCTGGTGCGAACCGAACCTGGGGGGGTTCGGCTCATCCCTAGTACCAATACCAACCAGCAGTACCAGTCATCAGTACCCACCAGAAGTACCTGCCAGCAGTACCAGTACCCACCATCCATACTAGTCATCGGTATCAGCCAGCATTATAAACCAGAAGTACCCAACAGCAGTACTAGTACCCACCATCTGTACCAGTCATCAGTACAAACCAGCAGTACCAGTACCTGCCAGCAGTACCAGCAACCAGTATCAGTACCAGCCAGCAGTACCAGTCATCAGTACCAGTACCCACCAGCAGTACTAGCCAGCAGTATCAGTACCCACCAGCAGTACTAGCCAGCAATACCAGTGCCAGCCAGCAGTAACAGTACCAGCCAACAGTACCTACCAGCACCTGTCAGTAGTACCCACCGGCAGTACCAGCCAGCTGCAGGAATCCTGTAGAAGAAGTGAAGATTGAGGCCAGTTGAGGAGCAGGTAAACCGCTGTACATCAGTATGAAAGCAGCCTTAGGTCCCTTTCACACGATCGGGTGAACTCAAACGGATTCTCCATTCACCTCTATAGAGCTTTAGATGTAAACAGACTTTACACACCATCTATCTGCAATCCGATCTCCTTAAAAAAAAAAAATTAAACAGAAAGGGATCTCTCCCCTTCTGTCTGGGTGGATCGGAGGGCCCTTAGGGTAGAGCGCGTTGCATCCGTGTCTGATCTACATATGCAGAGTGGACACAGACCCGCCATCCCCCCTTTACGCTCATTATAGCCTGCGACCGTTTACCAAGTCGATAAAGTGGTCCTCGCTTCTCAAAAAGTCGGGCAACCCTACCTAAAGGTACTACTAAACATTACTCATGTATGATTTCCAGGACAAGGATTAATTACCTATTATTAAGACTGTAAAACAAAATAGATATTCCTGTTTTTCATCTACAGAAAATCCATTTTTTGAGCCGGAACCACCGGGGATAATGCCAGGTGTGTGTGTTCAAGACCTTGTCAAAGTCTATCCAAACAACTATAAGCCTGCAGTGGACATGGTCAATATCACCTTTTATGAAGGACAGATTACTGCTTTCCTAGGGCACAATGGAGCTGGAAAAACAACAATATTGTAAGTTATTCTACCACTTTTCTTTCTATAAAAACCTAAAGACAACATGGGTGTATAAAAACTCTTTGCATTATTTTAATTTTTCTTTGCATACAAAGCAGGCTTTACTGAAAGTAAACCTGCCATGACAGAAATAGTTGACCTAATATTACTGACCTCCTAAAATAGTTTGGTTCCTTGTTGTTATGTTGACCTACTGGCTTCTGTACTCTCTGAATCAAGATTGTAAATTAGGAAAGCAAGAGAAAAGTTAATAAATAAAATAATTAGTAGTATTAATCCCTCCGATTTTTTTTAGCCTAACACATTGAGCACAATAAACTGAACATACACTTACAGTATTAAAGCGGGAGTCCGCCGTTTTTTTTTTTTAAAAGCCAGCAGTTACAAATACTGCAAATAATGACACTTACCCGCCCAGCGCGCCCGCGATGTCGGCACCCGAAGCCGATCACTCGATCGTCTCTCAGGTGCTGCCGCCGCCATCTTGGGTATGGGAATCAGGAAGTGGAGCCTTTCGGCTTCATTTCCCAGTTCCCTACTGCGCATGCGCGAGTCGCGCTGAGCAATAAGGATGGTCCCCGCTGTCTCTGGGATCCATGTGTTTCCCAGCAGGCAGCGGGGGACCTTCGGAAAGGGGCGTCGATTCTGCGGAAAGGGGCGTACCTTCTGCAGAATCTACGCCGGAAGTAGGTGCAGATACCTGTACTGTACAGGTACCTGCACCCCCCTCCCCCCGAAAGGTGTCAATTGTGGCGCCGGAGGGGGGAGGGTTCCAATGAGCGGAAGGTCCACTTTAGGGTGGACCTCCTCTTTAAGTGTTTTTTTTTGTTTTAACATACAGTAAACTATTTGTTAAAATTCTCATGCCAGCACTTGCAGTTTACAACTTTCAAAGCTGTTGGCTCCTGCGCTCTCAGTGCTGCTTTCCCAAACATCTTGTATTCACAGAGAAAACTTAAGTGGACAGTGCAGTTTAGAACCAGTCAGTCTGTTTGTTTAGAGAAGAGAGGGGGAAGTAGTAGGGAGGAGCAGGGGAGTGCCTTGACATCCTAGGCTACTGGGCTTTGTATTTCTATTGATGCACACAGTCACACAACTCTTGTCCCTGCATACAAGAGTGGCTCCATAGATACTGCAAGACAAAGGAGCCACCCTAAAACAGAAAGCTTAAAGAGGAAGTAAACCCTGATGAGTTTACTTCCTCTTTCATTCCCTGCAAAGGCAAAGCATAATGGACTACTATGCATTGCATAGTAGCCCATTATGTGTCACTTACCTGACACAGGAGCCAGCGAAGTCGCCGCTGTCCCCTGTAGTCCGCCGCATCCATCTTGTTGGTGGGGTCTCGCAGCTCCACCGCTGTCATTCGGCGAAGCCGCGATGACGTCACTCCCGCACATGCGCATGGGAGCCGACATGCACGGCAGCTCCATCGCTGAGAAAGCCGCGCTCAGTGCGCATGCGCGCCGCTGTCTACGGCACATGCGCCGTAGACAGTGGTGCCTGTTTTCGGGCAAATATCTCCTAAACCATATAGGTTTAGGAGATATTGCTTGGACCTGCAGGTAAGCCTTAATCTAGGCTTACCTGTAGGTCAAAGTGGTTTGTAAGGGTTTACAACCACTTTAAGTCAGTGGTCATAGCACCAGGTTAAACAGGAACATAGGCAAAGATTAAAAAATAAAGAAGCTGCTTACATAGTAAACTATTAAATCAGCTATGGAGAGTGCTTGAAAACTGAGAGTATAATATCACTATAAGGTCAGAAGGTAAATATGATAGCCAGGCTCTTTGCATACTTAGGAGGAGAACACTATTGCCAACCTGGGTGGTTTTACATGACAGGCTAAAAGGTTATTTAACCTAATTTTCTGTTACCTAGTTCTTTGAAGCAGGCTGGATTTGGTATAAGGTACTCCTAGAGCTTATGAGCTTTTTGAAGGTGGTTATTCTCATCAAATGTTAACTGGGTAGGGACCCGTCTTAGGTTCGTGTCCCTTTATTATGTATGTAACGATAAATGGTTTTCCAAAATGTTTTTGGAAATAAATATGTGAAAAGTGTGGCATGCATTTGTATTAGGCTATTTATACCATTACATGACCATATCCACTGTCACTACCGAATAAATCCAAATAGTGGCAGTGGGCCCCTCTTAAAGAAATAAGTCCTTATGTCACTCCTCAGAGTCTACAAGGCCGAAGCCGTAGCTAACATATAGTCAGAAAAGAAGAAAGAAAAGAGACTTTTCCCCTGCTGTTGTGTCCCGCTTTTAACTTGCGTACCAACACCAGGAGAAAAGAAAAGTAGCTACCTTAGGTTTCGGTGACCACATAGGACATTTGATTAATATCAAAAATATTTTTTAGTTCTTTCTATACATAAAACAATAAACCTTGATTGAATTGCATCAATCGATCCTAGATGTTTACACAACATTAACCAAAGATGACCCAAAGATCATCCTTATCTGCACAGTTCATACACCCTGACTTTCAACAAACAAAACCAGACATACTCATACATACAACAATAAAACAGATAGAGGCGCCTCCTATGGCCATACATGTGGGGATATACCGAGTATGATCAAATTGTACCAATAATACGCTTCTATTTGGAAGCATGAGATAAAAATCTCTCGGAAATCTGCATGTATGGTCATCAAAGTAGCAGTAATTGGAAATGGGGATAATTATGACCAGACAACAGTCCTAATTTCTCATTAGTACCTCCATTTAACCTACATAGCAATTCTCTTCGGTTGAGAAGGGAATCCAGGGAGCTTTATGTAAGATTTCGTGAGCGAGGATATGCCCATAGACAATTACGTAACGCTAAGCGTAAAGCTGCGACTCGTAGCAGAGAAAGCCTGTTGAACAGGGAGGGAAATCCCAATTCTAAGAAACATGAAGAAGCTAATACAATCAGATTGATTACAACATATGGCAATCAATGGAATTCTGTGCGAAGAGCCCTTGAGAAACACTGGGGCATATTAAAAAATAATAAAGAGTTGGTAAAAATAGTGGGGGAAAAGACCGACAATGGTAGCACGCAGATCTAAAAATTTGGGAGACATCCTGATACACTCAGAATATATTAGGCGGCAAAATCCCACATGGCTATCAGAGTACCCACGTTGTAGGGGGATGGTGCCATGCACAAAATGCCAAATATGTCCCTATGTAGAAAGGGCCACAAATTTTCATGATGCAGAAGGTAATCATGAATTCGTAATAAAGGATTTAATAAATTGCTCAACCACAAAAGTGATCTATATGATAACGTGTCCTTGTCCTAAAATATATATTGGCAAAACAAAGAGAGCTCTAAAAGTCCGTATAGGGGAACATCTGAGGGATATTAGGAAGGAGAGGGAGAGGCAGAGAGATAACAAAGAACAGAAGGAGGAAAGGCCAGTCGCTAAACATTTTGCACAATATCATGAGGGAAAGACAGAAGGCTCTAAGGTCAAAGGAATCTATGCCTTGAAATTGTCGGCAAGAAGAGGTGACTTTGACCACATTCTGTTACATTCTGTTGTGTAAACATCTAGGATCGATTGATGCAATTCAATCAAGGTTTATTGTTTTATGTATAGAAAGAAATAAAAAATATTTTTGATATTAATCAAATGTCCTATGTGGTCACCGAAACCTAAGGTAGCTACTTTTCTTTTCTCCTGGTGTTGGTACGCAAGTTAAAAGCGGGACACAACAGCAGGGGAAAAGTCTCTTTTCTTTCTTTTTTTCTGACAATTTGTATTAGGCTCCTTGAGTCAATACTTTGTAGAGCCACCTTTCACGGCAATTATAGCTGCAAGTCTTTTGGGAGATGTCGCTACCAGCTTTGCACATCTAGATTGCAAAATAGCTCAAGCTCTGTGAGATTGGATGGAGAGTGTCTGTGAACAGCAATTCTCAAGTCTTGCCACAGATTCTCAATTGGATTTAGGTCTGGACTTTGACTGGGCCATTCTAACACATGATTATGCTTTGATCTAAACCATTTCATTGTAGCTCTGGCTGTATGTTTAGGGTCGTTGTTCTGCTGGAAGGTGAACCTCTGCCCCAGGCTCAAGTCTTTTGCAGGCTCCAACAGGTTTTCTTCTAAGATTGCCCTGTATTTGGCTCCATCCATCTTCCCATCAACTCTGACCAGCTTCCCTGTCCCTGCTGAAGAAAATAACGCTGCCACCACTTTGTTTCACGGTGGGTAAGGTGTGTTCAGGGTAATGTGCAGTGTTAGTTTTCCACCACACATAGGGTTTTGCTTTTAGGCCAAAAAGTTCAAATTTGGTCTCATCTGATCAGAGCATCTTCTTCCACGTGTTTGCTGTGTCCCCCACATGGCTTCTCGTACACTACACTTCTTATAGCTTTCTCCAGGGCTTTTTTTCAGCAGGAACTAGGGGGAACTCAGTTCTACTACCTCTGGCTGAGGTCTTCTGCTCCCTGCTCACCACTATCACTTGATAATACTGCAGTCCAGTTTCTGAGTTTACAAGTAGCTCCCACAGGTCAGATCTCCTGCGCAGATCCCACTGTTGGACAGGGACAAGGGAGATACAGAACAGGTGACCAGGGTTCAGTGCAGTCAAAGGCAGGAGAGGGTGCGTGGTAGGCTGCACCCTCTGTGGTCTCCATTTTTTCCCTGGTGACCAGTTGTTGATGCTCCTACTGCATGACCTCCCTTGCAAGTGACTGTAGCATAGTATAGTATGCTGGGAGGTAATACAGCCGGATAGGTTGCTTCAGCTTAATATTGCAACTAAGGTAAGACATATGACAGATGGTGGAGCTTTTAAGGAGGGGGGGGAGATGAAGGCAGTGGAGGGAGGAGTTGTATGCAGAGGGAAGAGCTACTATTTCATGCCATTTGACAGGTATGTGTGTGTGGCAGGCATGGTTGAGTTCCTGCACCTTTTCTCTGATAAAAAAAAAAGCCCTGGCTTTCTCTCAACAATGACTTTCTTCTAGCCACTCTTCCATCAAGGCCAGAATTGTGGAGTGCATGATTAATAGTTGTCCCGTGGACAGATTCACCCACCTGAACTGTGGATCTCTGCAGCTCCTTCAGAGTAATCATGGGCCTCTTGGCTGCTTCTCTGATGAATGCTCTCCTTGCCGGCATGTCAGTTTAGGTGGATGGTCATGTCTTAGTAGGTTTGTAGTTGTGCCATACTCTTTCCATTTTTGCATAAAGGATTAAACAGTGCTCCATGTTAATCTAACTGCTTTAAACATCTCCACAACTTTATCCCTGACCTGTCTGGTGTGTTCCTTGGCCTTCCTGATGCTGTTTGTTCACTAAGGTTCTCTAACAAATTCTGAGGGCTTCACAGAACAACTGTATTTATAGTGAAATTAAATTACACACAGGCAATTGGTTCCACTAGATTTTAGTTAGGGATTTCAGAGTAAAGGGGACGGAATACAAATCTTCGCCGCACTTTTCAGATATTTATTTGTAAAAAATGTGGAAAACCAGTTATCATTTTCCTTCCACTTCACAATTATGTGACACTTTGTGTTGGCCTATCACATACACTCACAATATAATACAGGTTAGGTTTTTGGTTGTAACGGCAAAATGTGGAAAAATTCAAGGGGTATGAATACTTCTTCAAGGCATTGTATACAGTATGTACACAAATTATATGATTTCTTGCCAGAAGTAAGTTTGTTCCCATTCTTTATTCAAAATATGTATGTTTAATATGTAAATTATATTTATATATTTTAACTCTGTTATTTTTATTCCAACATTTCCAACCAAACACGAATACAGGTCCATTATAACTGGATTATTCCCACCTACCTCGGGCACAGTGTGGATTCGTGGCAGAGATATTCAGACACACATGGACTCCATTCGGCAAAGTCTTGGCATGTGCCCTCAACATAACATTATTTTTCGACAGTAAGTACTGAATATGATGCGCTTATATTTAACGCCAGCTAGTATACGCCAGCTAAAACCACCTACCTGGTAAATGGCTCTTATTTGGGCAATTATCTCCTTACCTTGCTGTAACATTCCTCTAATTACCAGTATGTATGTCTTAATTATAGCTTTTAATCTAAATCTAGAAAGATACTTCTTAATTTGTTCCATGGTTCTAGCACCTTCTTTCTGGGGCAACTGCAGTCTTGCTCAAACACATTATCATTGGATGAAGACTGGACAGTAGAAAATCATTTGTGAAAAGGCTATAGATAAACAGAATATTAAAGTTCTGCTAGTATGAAATAAATACTGTATTTATTGGCGTATCACACTCACTTTTTCACCCTGAAAATCAGGTGCAAATAGTGTGTGCATGTTATACACCGATACTGCAATTTGGGCTTCCTCGGAGGGGACAGGGAGGGGACAGAACATGAGCCGTCAGATTACATACAGCGAGAATCTCCTGTTTACTCAGTGACCTCTGTAATAGGAAGTCCCATCTCCTGGGCCGGCATTGGACCACTGTTCTGTCTATCATAGAACCTTGTTTTAAAGAGGCTGCCTAGTAAACAGATTTTCACTGTATGTAATCTGATGGCACTCGTTCCACCCCATCCCTGTCTCCTCCAAGGTAGCAGTAATCTAAGCTGAGGCTGCAGATGGGCACTGATCAGGCTGAATTTATGGCAAAGGTGAGGCTGCATATGGGCATTGATCAAGCTGCAATGATGGGCAGTTGTGAGGCTGTGGATTGGCATTGATCAGGCTGCATTGATAGGCAATTGTGAGGCTGCAGAAGGCATTGATCAGGCTACAGATAGGCAATGGTGAGGCTGCAGATGGGCACTGACCCTTATTTTGCTTCAAAGTTCTTTATTTAAAATGTACATTTTTTTCCTGAAATTTCCCTCTTAAAATGAAGGTGCGTGTTATATGCCGATAAATACGGTAGGTAGTCTGAAAATGAAAGACATATACAGTACATATCGGAGTTCCTTATTCCCTTTTCTTTATCATACATCACAGGATACAGAGACGGTTATTATAATAATAACTCCTTGGGTTATACGCCACATATAGGTGAATGGACATTAGTAGATCAATCAAACAGGAAGTCCTTCCCTATATAACCCCCTACATCACAGGAAGCATATCAGGTTTTTTTTTACGGTGTCTATAAGGTGGTGGTCACTGAGGCATGTGCTCTTGGAGCATACTTGGAGGTCTGGAACGGTTCTATTAAGAATCATGGACTTCAATCAAATCCATAAAAAAAAAAGCCAATCAGCCAGAATGGATGGTACCTGGGCCTCATTGCAAGGAGAGAAGATTTCTCAAGGTTTTGCCTGTAATGCAGCCTTATGGCGCTGGACCCTGCATAATGGAGCCCTGTGCAATGTTTGTTCTGACCAAGTTCCTACAGGGTGCTATACTGGTCCAGGGGAGTGGACCACACATTAAGGGGGAACCAGTCTCTGAAGGTCTTTTATGACAAAGCTTGCCGTGATGGGTGAAGATTGGACTTCTGTTATGTTCAGAGTCCTGCAGTTGGAATGGTAAGTCTGCATTTGTTTGCAGTTTCTCTTTTTTTTAAAGAAAGATGTGACTGTCTGTTCTCCCGGTGGCCACCGGGAGCAGTCTGCTGTTAATCGGGCTGTGTACTACTTGGTCATGTGGGCTGTGGTTTCTCTAGAGGGGACAGGCTCTCGATCAGTATGCTCTATTTTTATACAGGCAGGAAGTGGAAGGGCGGCCATTTTGCCATATGGTCAACAGCTCAGCAGGGCTTCTGGGGACATCAGCCCATGGATCAGTGGCGCCCCCTCTCTCCTGGCACCACTCTGTCACCATAGATAGATTCATGAATTACAGTGCCGGTGTTCTGTCAAAAACTGTCCGGCCATCGGATAGTGTCCGCCCCGTACTGCACAGGCGCAGCTCTTGCTCAGTACGGAGGAGAAGGAGACTCAGAAAATCTCTGTAGAAGAACGGCGCCTGCGCACTGAGTCCAGGTGCAAGCCCCACCATCCAAGTGGACATAGAATAGCACATAGTAAGAGGGCCCCTCGCAAGCTCGCTTCGCTCGCCACGCTTCGGGCTTCTAACTCTATGTCCCCTTGGATGGTGGGGCTTGAACCTGGACTCATGGCGCAGGCGCCGTTCATCTTCGGAATCTTTCGGAATCCACTTGTCCTCCGTACTGCGCAAGCACAGTACAGGGCAGCCACTATCCGATGTGGGACACTATTCGACACATCACCGGGCGATGCACACTGGCAGAATTAAATGGGGCACAGTAACGGCAATTGATGGGCACACTGGCAGCACTTCATTTGCACACTGGTTGCATATGATGGGCACAGTGGCTGCGCTTGATGGGCACAGTGGCTGAGTTTGATGGGCACAGTGGCTGAAATTGATGTTTTTCCTTTTTCAGTTTGTTTGCGCGCCCCCCCCCCCCCAAAAAAAAATTTGAGCACAGTCGCCACTGCCATGGATACTAACAAAGTGTGAGTACTTATTGTGGGAGAACTGTGTGAGCCAGTCATGATTACATGCTGCATATTTCCTGCACAATCCGGGGGGGGGGGGGGGGGGCTGTAAGTCGATACACCCCTGGTTAAAGACATGTTTAAATCTACACTTTGGAAAAGCATGGGCATGGGAGCACTATAAAGAATTGTGTCTCCAGTATAGCATGCGTTTGATCTTTTTTCGCTGTTCTGAAACAGCATAGAGGCTGCATTGGATGCAGATGTGCTTGGCTAAATCCTTCAGGACTAGTATGGGACCAACTGCAGTTAAGCAGGTGCATGCCAGCAAACCAGCTAAAACTCACAATTGCTGAAATGCACGGTTGCCGGCAATGCACAATTGCTGAAATGCACAGTTGCTGGAACGCACGGTTGCTAAAAATACATGTTATGCATGTTCGCATAAAGATACATGGTTGCATAAAGATGCATGTCTGCGCTAAAGATACATGTCTGTACAAAGATGCATGTTTATACATCTTGGCATAAAAATACATGGTTATTCATGTTTTCATAAGGATACATGGTTGCACAAAGATGCATGTTTATACATGTTTGCATAAATATACATGGTTATATATGTTTGCATAAAGATACATGTCTGCATAAAGAGGCATGTTTATACATGTCTGCCTAGATGCGTGTTTCGTAATGTTGCATAAACACGTTTCATAAAATCATGCTTGCTTGTTGCGTAAAAACATGTTTCCATAGGTACGTATTCTATAAATGTGTGTTTACTTAGTGTTTTTTACAGGGACACATGCTTTCATGTTTTGACTAAATGCATAGTTGCATAAGCACATGCTTACATAAACGCATGTTGCTTAAACACATGCTAGCATGTTTTCATTTTTACTGTATATGTTTATTTACATTAACCTGTATACATATGTGTTTTTTTGCCTAGGACTACATACATATGTGCTTATTTACATAGGACTACATACATATGTGCTTATTTGCCTGGGACTACATGCACATGTGCTTATTTGCCTGGGACTACATGCACATGTGCTTATTTGCCTGGGACTACATCCACGTGTGCTTATTTGCCTAGGACTACATGCACGTGTGCTTATTTGCCTAGGACTACATGCACGTGTGCTTATTTGCCTAGGACTACATGCACGTGTGCTTATTTGCCTATGACTACAGGTATATGTGCTTATTTGCCTGAGGGTACATACTGTAAAGGACTGGAGAGCTTTAAGGACACAGCCACTCACTGGTTAAAAAAATAAATAAATCATGTTTAATAGTTTGTTATAAAATTTTGCAAACAGGTCATTTTTCTCCTTCATTGAAGTGCGCTGATGAGGCGGCACTGATAGGCTGCACTGGTGGGCACTGATGGGCTGCATTGGTGGGCACTGATAGGCTGCATTGGTGGGCACTGATAGGCTGCACTGGTGGGCACTGATAGGCATAGTTAAGGCGGCACTAATAGGCACAGATAAGGTGGCACCGATGGGCACAGATAAGGTGGCACTGATGGGCAAAGATGGGCACAGATAAGATGGCACGGATGGGTGGCACAGATGGGTGGCACGGATGGGCACTGATAGGTACCACTGATAGATGGGACTGATGGGCACTGATAGGTGGCACATATAGGTGCCTCTGATAGGTGGCACTGCTGGGCACTGATGGGCGGCACTGATGGGAACTGATGGGCACTGGTAGATGACACTGATGGGCACGGATATGTGGCACTGGGGTGCAGCACCTTTGTTGAGGCAGATTGTGGGCACTGCTGGGTGGCACTGTGGGCACTGCTGGGTGGCACTGCTGGGTGGCACTGTTGGCACTGCTGGGTGGCACTGTGGGCACTGCTGGGTGGCACTATGGGCACTGCTGGGTGGCACTGACGGGGGCACTTATTTTTTAATTATGTATAGTTATGAGGGGGCAGGTGGGCACTGGCAGGGCTGGCCGTGATCGGGACTGATGATCGGCTTTTTTTTTTCTCCTTGCGCTGTCAGCATGAGGAGGAATAATAGCCGATTACCGGCTCCGTTATATCACATGATCAGCTGTCATTGGCTGACAGCTGATCACGTGATAAGGGGTCGGGGTCAACCCCTTGCACGGATCGGTGATCAGGCGAGTCTCATAGACTCGCCGATCACAGAGCGCGCCGTGCGCGCCCCTCAGGGGGCGCGCAGACCGCTCGTGCACGGGACAACGTCAATAGACGTAGTCCCGACAAAGGAGATCCGCGCTGTAGCCGTCATTCGGCTATAGCGCGGGTCTCAAGTGGTTAAAAACATTTTTTGGGATATTTATTATTTTCTTATTATTATAAAAAGTAAAAGTAAAAAAAAAATATATATATATATATATATATATATATATATATATATATATATATATATATTATTATTATTATTATTATTTCGCTTTCTATTGTGTATAGCTCAATAAATAAAAACCGCAGAGGTGATCAAATAGCACGGTTTCATTTGGGTACAGCCTTGCATGTCAGCGCAATTACAAGTTAAAACGGCACAGTGCCAAATTGTAAAAAGTGCTCTGGTCAGGAAGGGGGTAAAACCTTCCGGGGCTGAAGTGGTTAATAAACACTGGTTAAACTGAAAGGCCAGTTTCCTCTTCATGTTACATGCTCCCTGGAGCCCCTCAACCCGTCCAGTTGAGAAATCTGGGTCGCAACCAGGGGCGGACTGACCCATCGGTCATTCGGTCGCCGCCCGAGGGCCCGGAGCAATTAGGGGCCCGTGGCCGTCCCAACGAGGGGCCCCTTGTAGCGGCTGTAATAATACTGCTAACAGCGTGCTGCTCCCCGCCGGCTCCTCCTTCCCTCCCGTCCGTCGCCGGTGCTTGCACTGTACACTACATCACCTAGGACGGACGAGAAGTGAGGAGGGGCCAGCAGGGAGCAGCGCGCAGTTAGCGGTATTGATTACAGGCATGACTGGGGTGAGTGAAACTTTTTTTACTGGAGGGCCGCCATCGGAGGGAGGGGGTGACCAGTACAGATGTATGGAGCCCGGGCCAGTCTTCAGTGTGCTCTCTCCCCTCTCCACACTAACCCCCTGTATGCTCTCCCCCCACAGTGTTGCCCTGTGTGTCCCCCTGCCCAGTGTCCAAATGTGTCCCCCAGTGTGTGTGTCCCCCAGTGTGTGTCCCCCCAGTGTGTGTCCCCTCCCCAGTGTCCCCCCCAGTATTCCCCTGTTTGTGTCCCCCTGTGTGTCCCCTCCCCAGTATTCCCCTGTGTCTGTCCCCTCCCCAGTGTCCCCCTGTGTGTCCCCTCCCCAGTGTCCCCCTGTGTGTCCCCCTGTGTGTCCCCCTGTGTGTCCCCCTGTGTGTCCCCTCCCCAGTGTCCCTTCCCCAGTGTCCCCCTGTGTGTCCCTTCCCCAGTGTCCCCCTGTGTGTCCCCTCCCCAGTATTCCCCTGTGTCTGTCCCCTCCCCAGTGTCCCCCTGTGTGTCCCCTTGTGTGTCCCCTCCCCAGTGTCCCTTCCCCAGTGTCCCCCTGTGTGTCCCCTCCCCAGTGTCCCTTCCCCAGTGTCCCCCTGTGTGTCCCCTCCCCAGTATTCCCCTGTGTGTCCCCCCCTGTGTGTGCTCCCCCAGTGTCCCCCTGTGTGTGCTCCCCCCAGTGTCCTCGTGTGTGCTCCCCCACAGGGTCCCCCTGTGTGTGCTTCCCCCCTAGTGTCCCCCTGTGTGTGCTCCCCCCACAGGGTCCCCTGTGTGCTCCCCCAGTATTCCCCTGTGTCTGTCCCCTCCCCAGTGTCCCCTGTGTGTCTCCCTGTGTGTCCCCTCCCCAGTGTCCCTTCCCCAGGTCCCCCTGTGTGTCCCCTCCCCAGTATTCCCCTGTGTGTCCCCCAGTGTTCCCCTGTGTGTGCTCCCCCCAGTGTCCCCCTGTGTGTGCTCCCCCACAGGGTCCCCCTGTGTGTGCTTCCCCCCTAGTGTCCCCCTGTGTGTGCTCCCCCCACAGGGTCCCCTGTGTGCTCCCCCAGTATTCCCCTGTGTGCTCCTCCCTAGTATTCCTCTGTGTGCTCCCCCCACAGTGTTCCCCTGTGTGCTCTTCCCCCCAAAGTGTCCCACTGTGCTCCCCCCAGTGTTCCCCCTGTGTGCTCCCCCCCAGTGTTCCCCTGTGTGCTCCCCCCCAGTGTTCCCCTGTGTGCTCCCCCCAGTGTTCCCCTGTGTGCTCCCCCCACAGTGTTCCCCTGTGTGCTCCCCCCACAGTGTCTTCCTGTGTGCTCCCCTCCCCCCACAGTGTCCTCCTGTGTGCTCCCCTCCCCCCACAGTGTCCTCCTGTGTGCTCCCCTCCCCCCACAGTGTCCTCCTGTGTGCTCCCCTCCCCCCACAGTGTCCTCCTGTGTGCTCCCCTCCCCCCAGTGTCCTCCTGTGTTCTCCCCCCACAGTGTCCTCCTGTGAGCTCCCCACCCCCCACAGTGTCCTCCTGTGTGCTCCCCACCCCCCACAGTGTCTTCCTGTGTGCACCCCACCCCCCACAGTGTCTTCCTGTGTGCTCCCCCAGTGTCCCCCATGTGATTTCCCCCCCCTCCCCAGGTTCTCTCTGTGTGCTCTCCCCCAGTGACCCCGTTTGCTCCCCAACCCCACAGTGTCCCCCGTGTGCTTTCCCCCTCCCCCAGTGCCCCCCTGTGCCCTCTCCCCTTCCCAGGGTCTCCCTGTGTGCTCCCTCTAGTGTCCCCCTGTGTGGTTCCCCCCTCCCCAGTGTCTCTCTATGTGCTTTCCCCCCTCAGTGTTCCCCATGTGCTCTCCAACCCCACAGGGTCCACCGTGTGCTCTCCCCCTCCGCCAGTGTCCCCCTGTGCACTCTCCCCCTCCCAGGGTCTCCCTGTGTGCTCCCCCCAGTGTCCCCTTGTGTGCTCCCCCCAAATGTCCCCCTGTCCAGGTGTGGCTTGGGACGCAGGGGGCCCCATGATCTTCTATTGCCCGGGGGCCCCATCAGTTGTCAGTCCGCCCCTGGTCGCAACCTCCTTCTAGACCCTGGCAGGGCAACTCTCTGCCACAATATGTATGTGCTTATTTACAGTGCCTTGCGAAAGTATTCGACCCCCTTGAACTTTTCAACCTTTTGCCACATTTCAGGCTTCAAACATAAAGATATAAAATTTTTATTTTTTGTGAAGAATCACCAACAAGTGGGACACAATTGTGAAGTGGAACGAAATCTATTGGATTTTTTAAACTTTTTTAACTAATAAAAAATAAAAAAGTTTTTTATTTGCTAAAAAAGTTTAAAATATCCAATAGATTTCGTTCCACTTCACAATTGTGTCCCACATGTTGGTAATTCTTCACAAAAAAATTAAATGTTATATCTTTATGTTTGAAGCCAGAAATGTGGCAAAAGGTTGAAAAGTTCAAGGGGGCCAAATACTTTCGCAAGGCACTGTACCTTGGGATACATACAGTGCCTTGCAAAAGTATTCGCCCCCCTTGGCTTTTTACCTATTTTGTTACATTACAGCCTTTAGTTCAATGTTTTTTTTAAATCTGAATTATATGTGATGGATCAGAACACAATAGTCTAAGTTGGTGAAGTAAAGTTAGAGAAATATATACATAAAACGATTTTTCAGAAATAAAAAACTGATAATTGGCATGTGCGTATGTATTCACCCCCTTTGTTATGAAGCCCATAAAAAGCTTTGGTGCAACCAATTACATTCAGAAGTCACATAATTAGTGAAATGATCTCCATCTGTGTGCAATCTAAAGCCGCATACACACGGGCGGACTGTATGGCCTACTTAGTCCGTCATACAATCCGACGGACAGTCCGTCCTACTTTCGAATGAACGGACTTGACCACACACGGATAGCCAAACAGTCCGTCGAAAGCTTGCGCGATGACGTGTACAGCACGTACGACGGGACTAGAAATAGGAAGTCGAATACACAGCAATGCAACCTTTCGCCGTGTAAATCCTTTCTGAGCATGCGCCATTCTTAGTCAGTCGAACTAGCCTACTGACGAGCGGATTGTCCGCTGAAACCAAAGTATGACGGACAGAATTTCGAAAATTCCGAAATACTTAGTACGCCAGACTGCACGCTGAAAAAGTACGCTGAAGCCCACACACGAGCGGACTGTCCGCTGAAATGTGTTTCAACGGACTAAGTAGGCCATACAGCCCGCCCGTGTGTACGCGGCATAAGTGTCACATGATCTGTCATTACATATACACACCTTTTTGAAAGGTCCCTGAGGTAACACCTAAGCAAGAGTCACCACTAACCAAACCCTGCCATGAAGACCAAGGAACTCTCCAAACAGGTAAGGGACAATGTTGTTGAGAAGTACAAGTCAGGGTTAGGTTATAAAAGATATCCAAATCTTTGATGATCCCTAGGAGCACCATCAAATCTATCATAACCAAATGGAAAGAACATGGCACAACAGCAAACCTGCCAAGAAACATCCGCACACCAAAACTCACGGACTGGGCAAGGAGGACATTAATCAGAGAGGCAGCACAGAGACCTAATGGTAACCCTTGAGGAGCTGCAGAGTTCCACAGCAGAGCCTGGATTATCTGTACATAGGACAACAATAAGTCCAGAAAGTTCCAGAAAGTTGGGCTTTATGGCAGAGTGGCCAGAAGAAAGCCATCACTTTTCGCAAAAAACAAAATGGCACATTTTAAGTTTGCAAGAAGGCACGTGGGACACTCCAAAAATGTATGGAGGAAGGTGCTCTGTTCTGAGGAGACTAAAATGTAACTTTTTGGCCATCAAACAAAATGCTATGTCTGGTCCAAACCCAACACATTACATCACCCAAAGAACACCATCAGTGAAACATGGTGGTGGCAGCATCATGCTGTGGGGATGTTTTTCAGCAGTTGGGACTGGGAATCTGGTCAAAGTTGAGGGAAAGATGGATGGTGCTAAATACAGGAATATTCTTGAGCAAAACCTGTACCACTCCGTGTGTGATTTGAGGCTAGGACGGAGGTTCACCTTCCAGCAGGATAATGACCCCAAACACACTACTAAAGCAACACTTGAGTGGTTTAAGGGGAAACATATAAATGTGTTGGAATGGCCTAGTTAAAGCTCAAACCTCAATCCAATAGAAAATCTATGGTCAGACTTAAAGATTGCTGTTCACAAGCACAAACCATCCAGCCCGCAAAAAGGTGTCTCTACAAAGTATTGACTTTAGGGGAGTGAATAGTTATGCACATTTTTCTGTTATTTTGTCCTATTTGTTGTTTGCTTCACAATAAAAAAAAAAACATCTTCAAAGTTGTGGGCATGTTCTGTAAATTAATGATGCAAATCCTCAAACAATCTATGTTAATTTCAGGTTGTGAGGCAACAAAACACGAAAAATTCCAAGGGGGTGAATACTTTTGCAAGGCACTGTACATATTTGCTTATTGGCCTTGAACTACATACATAAATGCAGGAATGACAAGAATACTTGTATACCTGCATGTTTGCATACCTAGTTACTGACATAATGGCAGACCTGGGTACCTGCATACTTACATACCTAAGGGGTTGCATAGTGGTAAACCAACATTGCTTTGAGAACTGTATCCTTGGAGAACTGTATATTAGGTTGGCTAATATAGTTGCTGCATTATTTACCTGTCATACCAGTTAAGTGGTTCCAGAAAAGAGAGGCAGCCAGAGGCAGGTGCACCACTCTCAGGTTCAGGGATTTGGTGGTGTCCACATCTCCCAATGGACAGTGGTGTCAGGTACATCTGAGCCACTGTGGTGTTTGGCATTGCAGTGTTTCCTGACGTATTCATTTTTTGTCAGATAGACTGCGACCGCTTTGATCTCAGAATCAAGCCTGGTTAGTATATAGAGGGGAGACTGACCAGGAATACCAGCTGCTGTAAGCTTTTCACCACCTGGGTGAGGGAGGCATCTAAGGCGGCTGTGTTTTGGGAATACCTCAGGCCAGAAGATCTTGGGGCAGTCTCTTAGATGGTTTGTTCCATCTTTAGTCAGCAGAAACCTGGTAGGTTAAGTGCACCTCTTGGAACTGTCTGTGTCTGCCACAGATGTGTCAGTCTTATGCCTTGCATTTGCTCTTGGTGCAGAAGTTATGGGCTCATTATTGTGTCACAGTTGCAAAACCAAATAGGGACATGAGGTCTATCTTAAGATCTCAAGCTGCTGAACATCCTTCTGTTTTCAGATAGGCTAGATCTGTTCAGTGATAACCTCTCTGCAAGCGATAGATTTCGGGGACCATAATCATCTGTAAACCCACGAGTTCATGTGGCGGTTTGCTTCCAAGCTTATCAAGGATTTCTGTATTTGCAGTGGAAAGCCGTTTTTTTGCAAGTCTTCCCTTTGGGTTGTCCATAGCTCCAGAAGGTTCACAAAGCATCTATCCCCAGTGGGCTTGCTGAAGACATGTCAATACTCATTCGATCAAAGATTGTATGACTCAGAACAGTGGAAAACAAAGTCTTACTTTGGAAGTTTGCAGTCAGGGTGTCCAAGCCGAGGTGTCCTCCCACACACCAATAGACAAACGATCATCAAGAAAAAGAAGCAGCCGGCAATTCCATAACATCAAGCGTATTTATTGTAAAGCCTTCACATTACAGCAGCAGCAGACTAGTTTCGGGGATAAGCCTTGTTCATAGCACACCAAGGCTTATCGCTGAAAGTAGTCTGCTGCTGACTGACCTCAATACTCATTACCTCAATCTTTTGTTCTGGAAACAGTCTATCCCAGGGGTTCCTTTGATAAATTTCTACAGGAGGAAGCTGTGTTCAGGTTAAAGTATGTTCCCTACATACAGTCCTACTCCCGGTCTTAGAAGAGGATCATTCTCTCTGTCTGCAACTTGAAGATCCAGGCATTAGATTGTTGGAAGGCTCTGTTTCCAGGGTGTTGCAGGGCAAAAACCGATGGTTCCTTTTCAGGATTTTATGGAATAACCACTGATGCCACTCTCTCCAATTGATTTGAGGCTGGCTACAGTTCAGGGGGCTTGGTCTCCATATGAAAGAATATTGTTCATTAATATCTTGGAATTTTTGGCCAGTATGCCTTGTGCTGGATTATAGGACAAACCAGTTGTAGGTTTAATTTGGAAATGCCTCTACAGGCATATATATTAACCACCAGGGCGGCACCAGAGGTCATGCGACTCAGGGAGGTGTACCACATTCTATCTTGGACAGTACAAGTACCATCTCTATCGCCAATACATATTCCAGGTATAGCATAGTGCAGGGGAATCTACTAGATTCCAAGTTCTACAACAGGTTGGGCCAGGTGTGTCCGGGACGAGAGTTCCACTGCTAATAGGGGTAGATGTACTGGTAACATCTTAAGGTTCGGTTCTCCCTTATTTGAAGTTTTTTCCCCTGTTTCGACTTCTGCCACATCTTTTGCGAAGAATCCGGGAGGTGGTAACACTGATATTAGTGTTGGTCAAATTAGCAAAGGAGGGCTTGGTACACTGACATAGCGAGTATTATGAGGGTTGCTCCTTGGACACTCCTAGTCCAGTGGGACGTGATGGTCTTTAGTCCTGTATGGCAGCACTATTGAGCCCCTGGAAGCCAGCTTTGGGGAACTTCAATTACAGGATTTGAAACATTTTTTTGGCCTAGGGTGAAGCCAGGAAGCGGCATCCGCAGAAATATGTGAGTGGGAGGTTTTCATTTTCTTTCTCCAATCGGTAGGGGAAAGGAAATTGGCCTTAAGTACCATTTATGGTCAGAGTTCGTCCCTATCCATTCTTTTCCACTCCTTGTTTTATACCTCATACAGCATGTAACTTGGACAGTCCCGCCTGTCAGGTCATTCTTGTGTCCTTGGGACTTGAATTTGATCTTGACTGTCCTTGCAGAGGCCACTTTTTTAACCAATCGGGGGATTCTGTTTGTCCTTTTATCTCGGAAGGTGGCTTCTTTGGTTGCTATTACTTCACTCGGGGGGTGTCAGAGTTAGCGGCTCTTTCATGCAAGAAGCCGTTCTTGGTCTCGCATCATCCACTTTTATTGCCTAAAGGGGTTTCTAGTTTTCACTTGAATCAGGATATTGTCTTGTCTTTTATTGTTCTCCTTATTCGCAGTCAGCAGGAGAAAGGTCGCTACATACTCTAGAGGTTGTTAAGGTGCTCAGGATCTACTTGAGTTGTCAGTGCAAGTCGGAAATCCTGGTTTGTGCTGCCAGAAGAGCCCAGGAAGGGCAGGCGGCATCCAGGTCGAATATTTAGCAGTGGATCTGCCAGTTTATCAATGATACCTATGGTTTAATACGGACCACCGCATGCTGATATACGTCCTAACTTTGAAGAAGAATATCATTGTTATGGCAGCAGCTAGCTGCCATAAACCCAGTATCTTCTTCTTTGGCTGGCAGTCTGCTTTCAGATAAAAGTGGTCTCTGCAGCGGATTCATGCACGATTGCTTTTATTGGTGGCGGGAGAGGGCCACCCCTCCCACCACGCTTCGCCGCTCTCCGCCGCTTACCGGAGCCATCAGCAGAGGCGGAGGCGATTGGATCCTTTCAAATGCTGGGTATGGAGATGAGTGAGGGGAAGATGGGCCCCACCTGTCCCCATACCATTGCAGGGTGGAAGTGATGTCAAAACGTCACTTCCGCCCAAGGGTTTTTTTCTCAGCGAAAAGTAGCTCTTCCCTCTGCATACAACCCCCTCCCTCCACTGCCCTCATCTCCCCCCCTCCACTTCCCTCATCTTCCCCCCTCCTCAAAAGTTCCACCATCTGTCATATGTCTTAACTTTGTTGAAATATTAAGCTGAAACATCTATCTGGCTGTAGTACCTCCCAGCATACTATACTATACTACAGTCACTTGCAAGGGAGATCATGCAGTAGGAGCATCAACAACTGGTCACCAGGGAAAAAAATGGAGACTACAGAGGGTGCAGCCTACAACGCACCCTCTCCTGCCCATGACTGCACTGAACCTTGGGTACCTGTTCTGTATCTCCCTTGTCCCCTTCCGGTGTTCTGCCTAATACAGTCCGCCCATCAAATGCTGTCCGCTCCGTACTGCACATGCGCAGTATGGAGCAGCCGAAGCTTCGGAAAAACTCCGAAGTTGAACGGCGCCTGCGCCGTGAGTGGAGGAGGTAGCCCCACTATCCAAGCGGACATAGGGTTAAGAATTTTAGAGGGCCCCTCGCGGGCGAGCTTCGCTCGCCACGCTTCGGGCTCGGCCTCGCTCCGCTCGGCTCTTTTTTATTCTAACTCTATTTCCACTTGGATAGTGGGGATAGAACCTGGACTCACGGCGCAGGCGCCGTTCGTCCTCGGCAATTTTCGGAATCTGTGTTCCTGTGTACTGCGCATGCGCAGTACGCAGGGGACAGCATCTGATGGGGGACACTATTTTACAAGACACCGGCACTCAGTGGGATCTGCGCAGGAGATCTGAACTGTGGGAATTACTGGGAGATAAGTTATCACTTCTAAATGCAGAAGCTGGACTTCAGTGTTACCAAGTGATAGTGGTGAGCAGGGAGCAGAAGTTCCTGCTGAAAAAAAAGCCCTGCTTCTGCCCATAGCTCTTAAAGGGCAATTTAAAAAATAAATAAATTAAATTAATTTTTTTTATTATTACATTTTAGTGTAAATATGAGATCTAAGGTTTTTTTGACCCCCAGATCTCATATTTAAGAGGTCCTGTCGTGATTTTTTTTCTATTACAAGGGATGTTTACTTTCCTTGTAATAGGAATAAAAGTGACACATTTTTTTTTTTTAAAAGAACAGTGTAAAAATAAAAAATAAAAGGTAAAATAAATAAGAAAGAAAAATGTTTTAAAAGCACCCCGTGCCGCCGAGCTCGCTTGCAGAAGCGACCGCATACCTGGGTAGCGTCCGCATATGAAAACGGTCTTCAAACCACACACGTGAGGTATTGCCACGATTGGAAGAGTGAGTGAAAACATTCTAGCCCTAGACCTCCTCTGTAACTCAAAACATGCAACTTGTAGAATTTTTTAAACATCGCCCATGGAGATTTTTAAGGGTAAAAGTTTGTCGCCATTCCATGAGCGGAAACAATTTTAAAGCGTGACATGTTGGGTATCAATTTACTTGGAGTAACTTTATCTTTCACAATATTAAAAAAAATTGGGCTAACTTTACTGTTTCTTATTTTTTAATTAAAAAAAGAGTATTTTTTTTTTATAAAGTGCGTTTGTAAGATCGCTGCGCAAATACGGTGTGACAGAAAGTATTGCAACGACCGCCATTTCATTCCCTAGGGTGTTAGAAAAAAAAATTATAATGTTTGGGGGTTCTAAGTAGTTTTTTAGCAAAAAAAACTGTTTTTAACTTGTAAATAACAAATCTCAAAAAAAGGCTTGGTCCTTAAGTGGTTTAATGGTAAAAACCCATTTTTTCTGGGGAGAGATTCTCTACAGGTGTGGGGGAGTATCTTGGGCCATCCGTCATCGGGTGTCAGTGGCCCAGGTATGCAAGACGACTATTGGTCTTTGGTTTATACATCTACAGGATTCATACCAGGTTGATGTCATTGACGTAGAAGATACTGCCTTTGGCCTCTGCGTATTCTATGATAGAGTCTCCCTCCCTTCAAGATGTCCCAAGTAGTTATTATTATAATAACCGACCCTGTGATGTATGATAAAGAAAATAGGAGTTTTCCTACAGCTTACATGTAAAATCCTTTTCTTGGAGTATATCACAGGACACAGCGGTCCCTCCCCTATTTTGGGAATTTATTGCTTGCTACAAAGCTGATGTGCTTCCTGTGAAGGAGGGGTTATATAGGGGAGGACTTCCTGTTTGATTGATCTACCAGTGTCCATTCACCTATAGGTGGAGTATAACCCAAGCAGTTATTATTATAATAACCGGCTCTGTGTCCTGTGATGTACTTCAAGAAAAGGATTTTACAGGTAAGCTGTAGGAAAAATCCATTTTTTTTTCTGGGCCAGTTAATCCATTGGACCAGAATGGTGAACAGTAAATTAGTATTTTCAGAAGGGGTCACCTATGGAAGCTTGCATGTTTGTCCAATGTTATGCTTCCTTTTTGTACATAATTAACCACCACAGAAAACCATAAATAATTTGTTGCCAACATCCCTAAATTGTAGAAAAATGGAGCAACCCCCAAAAGTACCGATGGTACTTTAAAGGCAACGGAAGTAAAAGAAGATATTTTTATGATATAAAACATATCATTTTATTTATACATCGATAAAATCGGATGGTACAACATTATTATGAATAGTACAAAACATTAACAGTAAAACCGCTTACTTGTAAAGGTATATATACAATAAGTGACACTCTCCTCTCTAATAACCACTGTGTTTCAGGAAGAGTCCAATCCTTTCTTCGGGGGCATTTACGAGAGGGTCATAAATAAATCACTATAAAAACAACATATGTAGATCAACACAGATGTGTAAAAGCATCTCCCTGTGCTGCAACATGAGGCGCCTCAGATGTCCCAAAAGGGGCCCAACATGTTCCACACAAGGATCCCCCCCTGAAGACCATAAGAGCTTAGCCACATATATCCTGATGTATGTATGTAAGGATCCGGGAATCTTGAAACCTCATAAGTGTGCCCATACAGAGAGATCCACATGTTTCCTTGGGAATGTCCAATCACTTTGAGTAGACGGTACATAGGGCACAGTATGGAGAGGTATGATGTAGATCCTGGCATCCAGAAGACCTCCATGCAAAAAGAAACTTATAGCTCACCCTCTTCCTCCCCCAAGCCTCTAATACATTTCCAGGATACTTTTTTCACTTCTGCAATCCTTACCTAGGCAAGAATGATGTGCGATGGCCCATCCTCTGTGCAGTCTGCAACCTCCTGGGACGCGGCACACGTCCTAGAAGGCCGCAGGAATAATCTCACTGCACTTCTGTGCCTTGCACATGCTCATTTCAGTGCATGGAAAGCAGTACTGTACTCCATGGACTGGTAAGTAGTTTCCTAAAAGTCAGCCATTACAGTACTTGTAGGTGCTGACTTTTAATTTTATACAACCCGAGTGAAGTTCCTCTTTAATTCCAGACAGCAGCTAATGTTTAATACATACTCTTTGTATACAATGGTGCAAAAATTATTATTTTCCATGTTTAATAATGCTGGATTTGATCTATTTTAACATCTCTCTATCCACCTGACATCCTTTGCAACACTTTTCTATCAGAAATATCCCCCAGAGTTTATTGCACTAGGATTATGAGAACATTCAGTAAATGTTTAGCTCTGTTAATGCAATATACATAAGAAAGATGCCTCTGGCTTGTCACCAGATGACACAGTAGCTGACCTCCTACCTACACATTTGATTGGATTCATCATGTTACTCAAAATAAAGTGTGAACACAATGTGCAACCTGCTGGAAATAGGCTGTGAAAATGGGAGTGGGAGTACAACACATCATGCCAGAAATGATTTTATTTTTTTTGCAAATACTTAAAACAAGAGCTCACCAACTTGAAATGAGAAGAAAAATAAAATAAAAACAGCTGAATTGTGTTGTTTTTGGCCAGCTGCCCCAAATCAATTGAAGTAAATATGACAGATAGTCGTAATAACTATAATACAGTAGCTGTTCTTAAAGTCACCTTGCCTTATATTATGCAAATTTTTTAAATAAGTCATTCCTAAAGCCAGAAGTAGACTAGCTCTGGATCACAGAATGGGGAGTTTGCAGGGCACAGTACCAGGGAGGAGGTGAGTACTGCAGCCAAAGATACCAGTGCTGGGTAACTCATGTCTACATTTTTCTGTTAAACTTTAAAATCATTTTAGAATCTCACATTTTACAGGCTTGTTTTTCTGTGTTTCTGATAATAGAGCCTTTTGGTGTAGATATTTGTAAATTAGCCACTAGAGAGAGCTATCAGTGGTTCGGGTTATCATGTCTCTCTTCTAACAACTGTTGAGATAAGATATCAGCCACACAGGGAGTGCATTGTTTTTACTGTGTCAACCGACTCATACATTTGTGACAAGGAATAGTCAAGTACAGCCGTGGGGGAATACTGCGAATCAGGAAGCCGAGCCTGCACAGTTTAGCTAAAATTGTTTCTTTGTCTACATTTATTAATACAAATCATACGAAATACAATGTTTTTAAAGCATAAATGCATATTAATATGGCTATCTACACCAAACTGATCTAGTTTTTCTGGCCATGGCCATTTTGATTAAGGGCAAATTATTAATGTAGCATTTACTTTCTGGAATCTATCTGTCCTTAGCTCAGGCATGCAGGCAGGAGCGTGTGATTATCAGCACAGCTTCCATCAAATGTACCAATAAGCTGACAATCGGTGCCCAGTCAGTGCCCCATCATAACCACCTGCCAGTGCCCAGTAGAGAGCCAATTAGTGCCCACCACAGTGCAAATCAGTGCCCGCCATAGTGCCAATTAGTGTCCATCACAGTGCCCAGCATTAACATCTATCAGTGCTGCCAATCAGTGCCATCTATTAGTGTCCATCAATGCCACCTGTCAGTGCCCATCAGTGCTGTCTGTCAGTGCCCATCAGTGCTGTCTGCCAGTGCCCATCAGCCTGTCAGTGCCACCTATTGGTGCTCATCAGTGCTGCCTATCAGTGCCCATCAATTTTACATATCAGTGCCACCTTATCAGTGCCAACTCATCAGTGCCTGTCAGTGAAGGAGAAAACTAAATTTTATAACAGAAACTAAGAAAACCGTTTTTTTTTTCAAAAATTTCGGTCTTTTTAGTTTGTTTAGCAAAAAAAAAAAAAACGTAGAGGTTATCAAATGCTACCAAAAGAAAGCTCTATTTGTGGGAACAAAATGATAAAATGTATTTTGGGTACAGTGTAGCATGACCATGCAATTGTCATTCAAAGTGCGACATCGCTTAAATCTCAAAATAGTCCTGGGCAGGAAGGGGCGAAAGTGCCTGGTGCTGAAGTGGTTAATATACTTTCCTATATATTTAATAATGCTAAAAGCATACAAATTAAAAATAGTCAGTGTTGTTGATTGAGAGACATAAGTTCCACTTTAACATCATGCCAGTGACTGCAATACTTTCTGAGTTATTGGCATGGTCAGGTCAGTTATCCAGAAAGTAATGAAGCCAGACATAGCCAGGAAAAAAGCAACGCCTGTGTATATTTTTATGTATACAAATTTTCTTTATTTTTAAAAGAAAACTGCATCTTTAATCTGCATAAACTCTATATGCCCTATTCTATACTTGCTGACCAACACAGAAGAGCATAAGATGCAAATCCTCTATGTTATGAGTTATTTTTTGCGGACTTTGGAGTTTAGTTGTATGTGCTAGGCCATTCCATGTTTGTTAACATTAAACAAATATAAAAAGGTCTTTCCCACAGTGAACCCTCCATTTAAGAGTTTGGAACTATTGATACACTTGAAAAGGTGTCTCATATCCATAGTGCTCCATAGCAGGGCCTGTCTTGGTTATGTATTTTTTTATATTGTCTATGTATATGTCAACAGAGTAGATTTTATCAGTTATGATCTGAGTTTTTTTTTAAATATTAGCCTTAAATAAGGGGACTATAGTGCTGTAACATGTGAAGGTAAAGCCAAGAACTGGAGTGAACAAAGACAGAAGATATAATCTACTGGTGTCCTCTTAAGCAGAATTGTTGGTTTTAGTTGGAGTTGACCATTATGCCACTCAGCAACTACATACTTAGTACTTTATGTCCACTGATGTAAATATTTTGTCTATATTTTTATTCCTACAGTCTAACCGTGGAAGAGCATATCCTGTTTTACGCCCAGCTAAAAGGCAGATCTAGGAGACAAGCTGAGAGGGAACTGGAAACGATGCTGGAGGATATGGGAATTCCTCAAAAAAGACACGAGGAAGCCCAGAACCTATCAGGTAATTTCTTTTGATCTTTCTACTCTTTAAGAAATAATTTCTCATCTTTACCTGGCAAACAGGAAGAAGCAATACACAGCGGACAGACTTATATGCTGTATATTGCATTTAGTCAGTCGCATACCAGTAAAGCCGCGTACACACGGGCGGACTGTCTGGCCTACTTAGTCCGCCGAAACACATTTCAGCGGACAGTCCGCTCATGTGTGGGCTTCAGCGGACTTTTTCAGCGTGCAGTCTGGCGGACTAAGTATTTCGGAATTTCCGTAATACTGTCCGTCGGACTCGCATTTCGGCGGACAATCCGCCCGTGTGTATGCCAGTCCGCCGTACTTTTGAAATGAGCGGACTTTTCCCGCCCGGAGAAAAGTCCGCTCATTTCGAGCGGGTATCCAGGTAGGCGGGGCCCGCGAAAGAGACGTCGCTGGCCCCGCCGCCTGGTATGGACTTAAAGGGGAACCCCAACGCCGAAAAAAATCGGCGTGGGGGTCCCCCCCAAGTCCACAACAGACCCTTGTCCGAGCACGCTACCCAGCCAGCCAGGAAAGGGGGGCGACCGAGCGCCCCCCCCTCCTGAGCCGTACCAGGCCGCGTGCCCTCAACATGGGGGGGTGCCTTGGGGAAGGGGGGGCCGCGCGGCCCCCCCACCCCAAAGCACCTTGTCCCCATGTTGATAAGGACAAGGGCCTCTTCCCGACAACCCTGGCCGTTGGTTGTCGGGGTCTGCGGGCGGGGGGCTTATCGGAATCCGGGAGCCCCCTTTAATAAGGGGGCCCCCGGATACCAGCCCCCCACCCTATGTGAATGAGTATGGGGTACAATGTACCCCTACCCATTCACCTGTAAAATAAAAGTACAAAAAAAACACAACACACGAGATAAAATACTTTATTGCACAGCTCCGGGGGTCTTCCGTCTTCTGGGGTCTTCTCGCCGGACTCCTCCGCTATCTTCTTGTAGCTCTTTTGCTAGCGGAGGAGTCCGGCTTTCTTCCTCGCCGCCGGCCTCTTCTCCCGACTTCGGGGGTCTTGTCCCCCTCTTCGGTTCTTCTGCCGGGCCACCGCGCCTTCTTATAGCTCTTTTACAGGCGGTGGCCCGGTCTTCTGTCGCCGCCGTCGCCGCCGCCTTCCGTTCTTCTTCTTCTTCTTCTTCTTCTTCTTCTCCAGGAGATGTTGCCTCGACGATCTCTCCGGCCAGAATGCCAGGGACGCACTGCGCGGCCACTTATATAGGGACAAGGGGCGGTGTCACATGGCTTTATGTCACATGGGTTGGTGTCACATGGTGACCCCGCCCCCTTAAGATGTCATAGTCCCCATGTGACATCAACCCATGTGACCAACCCATGTGACATAAAGCCATGTGACACCGCCCCTTGTCCCTATATAAGTGGCCGTGCAGTGCGTCCCTGGCATTCCGGCCGGAGAGATCGTCGAGGCAACATCTCCTGGAGAAGAAGAAGAAGAAGAAGGGGACAAGACCCCCGAAGTCGGGAGAAGAGGCCGGCAGCGAGGAAGAAAGCCGGACTCCTCCGCTAGCAAAAGAGCTACAAGAAGATAGCGGAGGAGTCCGGCGAGAAGACCCCCGAAGACGGCAGACCCCCGGAGCTGTGCAATAAAGTATTTTATCTCGTGTGTTGTGTTTTTTTTTTGTACTTTTATTTTACAGGTGAATGGGTAGGGGTACATTGTACCCCATACTCATTCACATAGGGTGGGGGGCCGGTATCCGGGGGCCCGCTTATTAAAGGGGGCTCCCGGATTCCGATAAGCCCCCCGCCCGCAGACCCCGACAACCAACGGCCAGGGTTGTCGGGAAGAGGCCCTTGTCCTTATCAACATGGGGACAAGGTGCTTTGGGGTGGGGGGGCCGCGTGGCCCCCCCTTCCCCAAGGCACCCCCCATGTTGAGGGCACGCAGCCTGGTACGGCTCAGGAGGGGGGAGCTCGCTCGCCCCCCTTTCCTGGCCGGCCGGGTAGCGTGCTCGGACAAGGGTCTGTTGTGGACTTGGGGGGGACCCCCGCGCCGATTTTTTTCGGCGTTGGGGTCCTCCTTTAAGTCCATTCCAGGCGGCGGGGCCAGCGACATCTCCTTCGCGGGCCCCGCCTACCTGGAGATGCGCTCGAAATGAGCGGACTTTCCTCTGCGTGTGTGGGCGAGTCCGTTCATTTCAAAAGTAGGGCGGATAGTATGGCGGACTTAGTACGCCGTATTAGTCCGCTCAAAAAGTGCTGTGTGTGGTCAAGTCCGTTCATTCGAAAGTATGACGGACTGTCCGTCAGATTGTCTGACGGACTAAGTTGGCCAGACAGTCCGCCCCGTGTGTACGCGGCTTAAGGGTGCAGGGGGTGCGGTTCGCACCAGGTGCAGACTCGACTGGGGGTGCCACCCAACGTTTCTTTGAGTTGTATGGCACTGCATCCCTTTGCTATCCAGTGCAGTACCATGAAAATCAAATGAAGAAATGTTAACCAGCACCCTTGGATGAGTCTGTAGATGCCACTTTATAACAGCGGCAGGGCAGCTCAGAAGAACAGAAAATCTCCTCCCTTCTCCCCTCATATGACAGAGCCGAGAGCAGGACTTCCACTCACTGTGAGCTCCCACCCCTCTGGAGAGTAAAGATGAGATCTGTAAAGAAGGTCTGCACGTAAGGTGGGGGGGGGGGATGTGTTATTATGCATATGTCTGTACTGAGGACCTGTACTTGGGAATAGAAGGTGTTTGTACTGGGGAGGAGTGCTGGGGGGGGGGGGGTTATTGAATGTTGGGGGGTTGGTCTGTACTGAGGGAATTGTGCTCAGGGTTATGGGGGATGTCTGCACTGAGGATTCTTTATTTGAGGAAGGCATGGAGGGTGTCTATACTGGAAAGGAAGGGCTGAGCAGGGGATCTAGGAATATTGGGGGCTGAGTCTGTAATGAGGGTTTGTACTGGGGGGCACTGAAGTGTCTGTGTTGAGAGGGGCTGTCTGTACTGAGGGATCTGCGTTGGGGGGTGTCAGACTGTGCTGAGGGGGCCTGACTGTACTGAAGGGTCTGTGCTGGGGGGGGTTTGTACTGAGGGGTTTGTGCTGGGTGCAGTCTGTACTAAG
This sequence comes from Lithobates pipiens, assembly GCF_037356315.1. Taxonomy (NCBI): domain Eukaryota; kingdom Metazoa; phylum Chordata; class Amphibia; order Anura; family Ranidae; genus Lithobates; species Lithobates pipiens. Next base: position 228,144,229 of record NW_027507785.1, read on the forward strand.
GGTTTGTGCAATAGGGTCTGCACTGAGAAGTTTGTGCTGAAGGGTTAAATTGGGAGGGGTGATTTTGCATGTTAGGGGATCTGTCCATGGGGTGGGAAAGGCTTGGGGAAAGATGAATTGTACTGGGAAAAGGGGGTCATTTTGGTTGCACTCTGTAAATTCGCCTGTGCGTTCTGCACCCTGACCCCTATACTATAGACACTTAGGGGAATTTTTCTAAACTGGAGCAGACAGAATCTGGAGCAGCTACTGATCCTTGTTCAGATCGCTCTTCAGGGAACATTTGACAGGCGGTGAGGAGACATTGTATTGCCTCCTCGCCAACTGCTTAAACTCCTTGAATCCTGCATGCAGTTGCCAGGCACTTTGCAGAGCAGATCGATTCACTGAAAGCGACAGGGACTATAATTCTCACTACAGCTGTGAAGCAAAGCATCATAGACGTGGTATGTGTACACCCCCGGTCACTACCTCTGCAGCTTTAAAGGGGGTAGCTGTTAGGGGCAGTAAAAGTGTGGTTCAACTGCAGAGTTTTACTGCCCATCAACTTCACATGTGAACAAGTCCTTACACTGTTGCTTATGGTACAGGACTGTGGCATATGTGTACTGAGAAAATGGGGAGTAGGCTCAGGTTTTATTTAAATATGGCTCTTTAATCCCCTTATACTTTTAGCACAAATTGGCCACACCTACAAGTCAATGCGGCATGTGTAGCGTGCTAATTTTATTTGTCTTATTATTTTTTTGGGGGATGTAAAAAAAAATCGGCCCTGGGTGCCAGATATGCTAGGTAAGCCGCTACTTCTAGTCCAATGCTGGATGTAATGTTAGAATATTTTGTAAACCATTAATGTTTTTGTATGGTAGCCATATATTTTTGTTGTTGGATTGCACTTTGTGTTTCCCATTTCATTCATATTTTAGCACTCAGTACTTTTTTTTTTTTTTTTTTTACTTGCAGGAGGAATGCAAAGAAAACTATCTGTTGCAATGGCATTTGTTGGTGAATCTAAAGTTGTGGTATTGGATGAACCAACTTCAGGTGTAGATCCATATTCCAGAAGATCTATTTGGGACCTGCTTTTGAAATATCGATCAGGTAGGCTCTAATTTAAAACATACAGTATTTCAACCAGTAATTCTAAAAACTTTAGTTAAAAAATGGTAAAATTACTGCGCCAGTCATTTGGTGGTAAAATGTCAAATGGTAAATGGTCAAATGGTAAAATGACTGCGCCAAAAATGGTAAAATGACTGCGCCAACTTTAATCATGAGCAGCCAACACAACAATAAAACGAATTGTAAAATGATATATAGAATAAATGTGTAGCACTAAAAGCATGTCTTCTTCGCAGTCACCTGATACTAGTAATAATTAGGAGACAACGCGATCTGTGAATTCAGTGATGTATCACTGGTGTGCAATGATAAAATGATGTATAATTAAAAACAGTGTACATATAGATGCAGGTGATGAAACCGTATATGATACAAATATCACAAATTATCATGTCAAAGGTATGTACACACTAGAAAGTGCAAAATAAAAAAAACTGAGGATGAATAAATGATCATATACTAACACATAATCAGTGTCCTCACTGTGTGCAAAATGTGATACAGTGTAATGACGTGAACAAGTGATGTACAAATGAATGTATGTTAAATATAAACCATGCATATAAAATACGGTGTTCATAATACAAACACGATAATGTGTACGAAAGAAAAACAATAAAAGTAAAAATCAACAGTGCCAATAGACCAAAAACAAATAAAACTACGTAAGTCCATGTGATTATGAAGCCACAACAGACATTCAGAGTAGCCTTAAGGGTGATGTTTGTGCTTCATGCAGATGTCCAATGATCTTAGAAAAAAATCGCACATGATCAGCTGTTGTGACAACACCCGGGATTGGGCCTCCACCTTCTGGGAATGGGGGGATTCGGTACTCTTACTCTGAGTAGTGGATCTACATTCCAGTGGTGGTGAATCAAGCAGACATAGACGTGGATGCAGTAGGCATGAATAGAACTCCGAAGACAAGGTACTCCAATTCCTTCTTTGGTGACCACTAGGAATCCAGGATATGACTCACCAGTCATGATCCTGCAGCCCCTGGACACTATTTTAGTAAATATAAACTGCTAAATATCTTTTTTTTTCATCGGCAGTCTTGTGACTTCTATCAGTGTCTGGTTAAAGCTTGTAGGAGGAGTTTTCCTCCTGCTCTGACTGTCCTATCAGGCTGCAGGACCCCTGACCCTTTGCCCAGACAGTGCTGATTGGGCCTGTGCTGATCACATGCACCCTCCCAAGAAAAGAAAAAACTTTATAGCAATACACACAAAACTGAGCATGTGCAGCTTGTCCCCTAGCCTCTGCTCTATCAGAAGATGGTTTGGGGACTGTGGAAGAAGGGGAGGAACAGAGAAGACATGATCAAACAGTCTTTTTACACAATGCAGAGGATTAACAGGTTTTTACTATTGTGGGTTTAGTAACACTTTAACCACTTCAGCCCCGGAAGGATTTACCCCCTTCCTGACCAAAACCCTTTTTTGCAATACAGCACTGTGTCGCTTTAACTGACAATTGACATCCTTTTTTTCCCACAAATAGAGCTTTCTTTTGGTGCTATTTGATCACCTCTTTGTTTTTTTTCCTCTATAAACAAGAAAAGATTGACAATTTGGCAAAAAAAAACAATATTTTTTACTTTTTGCTATAATAAATATCCCCAAAAAATATATATAAAAAAAATGTCTTTCTCAGTTTAGGCCGATATGTATTCTTCTGCATATTTTTGGTTAAAAAAATGCAATAAGCGTATATTGATTGGTTTGCGCAAAAGTTATACTGTATACAAAATAGGGGATAGATTTATAGCATTTTTATTATTATTATTAGTAATGGCGGTGATCTGCAATTTTTTTCATGACTACGACATTATGGCGGACACAGGAGACACTTTTGACACTATTTTGGGACCATTGTCATTTATACACCAAAAATGCACTGATTACTGTGTAAATGACACTGACAGGGAAGGGGTTAAACACTAGGGGGCGATCAAGGGGTTAAGTGTGTCCTAGGGAGTGATTCTAACTGTAGGGGGGATTGTCTCACTAGAACATGACAGAGATCACTGCTCCCAATGACAGGGAGCAGTAGATCTCTGTCATGTTGCTAGGCAGAACAGGGAAATGCCTTGTGACACAATCGTGGGCCCCCGGCAGACATGAAGCCCGCGGGCACGTTCACGGAGTACGCGGTGGGCGCGCGCGTGCCCACTATGCTGCGATTTAAAGGGGACGTACCTGTACGCCCATTTGCCCAGCCGTGCCATTGTGCAGAAGTACATCATCATGCGCTGGTCAGCAAGGGGTTAAATAGATTTTAAGGAAAGATTTCACTTTTCTATTAACCTTAAAGCATAACTCCAGCCCTAAATCAATTAAAATGTACACTGCCTTACGTCTGTTAAATTTAAAAAGGCAGCTTTTGCATCAATACTTGCCTCTACTTCGGTGCTGTTTTCTTTGGGCTCATAACTACTGGTCCCAGGCGCCCCACCTCTTCCAGGTTGAACGTTGCCCAGCATTATTTAACCCAAGTCTTGTGAATTTAAGCTGTCAATGACACACCTCCTGAGACTGCATCATTATGCAGCCTGGTCTCACAGTATTACTGCACTGAGCAGAACTCATACCTCATTACGCTTTGAGTTTTTGTTAAATATATTGTTTAAAAAAAACTCGATTCATTTTTTTTTATAAATTTTTTTCATTTAATATATTTATTAGGGTAACCTCCATAGTTCTGTGTGCATCCTGTGCACGTTATAGCCATTTACAAACATTTTGCAGCTGTTTAAAACATGCCAAAATGCTTGGAGTTGGATTGTTATTAGACAATTGAGTAGTTGTTTTCAATTAGGACTGTTTACACTAGACCAGTGATGGCGAACCTTGGCACCCCAGATGTTTTGGAACTACATTTCCCATGATGCTCATGCACTCAGCAGGGTAGTGGAGCATCATGGGAAATGTAGTTCCAAAACATCTGGGGTGCCAAGGTTCGCCATCACGGCACTAGGGCATCTATTGCATAGGTGTGTTTTGGAAATCTTTCACCTGGCATTGCAATCTATGGATGTACTCACAATGGATTTTAAATCTATAAAAGGTTATAAACACTCAAGAAGTTTTGAATTCCAAGAAACTCCAGAATATGCTTCAAAATACTAGCTTGTAAAATGAAAATGCAATTCTATAAAATGTACCTAAAATGCTTTTATGTGCCCCTCCCTCCATAAAAAAAATCTAGTAAATACTCAGGATTTTCAAGCACTTCTCAATGAGCCTTAGAGAGCTCTTCATGTAAAGACGAGAAAATATGGTAATGTTGTTTTTATAATTCATCTCTTTCCTTTTCTGCCAAGATGATCAATCTAATATAAACCAGATAAGCAAAACTGCAGAAAGGTTTTATTGTTTTATGGCGGTCTTAAATTGAGATTGTATTCTAAAAAAAAAAATTGGATGCAGCTACTTTTATTGTATGCTATTACATTCAAACCTATATACTGTAACTTGAGCAACACTTTTTATTTATGAATATTTGCATATGGCAGAGCAGTGTGTAAGTGGCAAGTTTTCAATTGCAGGAAAACATAATTATTATTTTTTAATTGGGTATATATAAACCCACTAATGGCGCATACACACGATCAGTCTATCCGCCAGACAATTCAATTGTGTATGGGCTCCAGCGGACTATTTCTTCCCAAAAGTCCAGTGGACTTAGAAAGAAGACTTGACTCAAAATTGTCTGCCGGACTTGGCTTTTGCTCGTCTGTGTGCTAGTCCGCCGGACTTTCCAAATGAACGCACTTGCCCACACACGGTCTAAAGTCCGTTCATTTTCAAAGTGACTTCAGGTACAACGGGACTAGAGAATGAAGTCAATCTCGCTGCCTCTATCAGCGAGATGGACACCTTGCGAGCCCCGTCGCCTGGTATGGGCTGTAAGGGTAACCCCTACGCCGAAAAACAGTGTGGGGGTCCCCCAAAGTCCATACCAGACCCTTATCCGAGCACACAGCCTGGCTGATCAGGAAAGGGGGCGGGGATGCGCAAGCGCCCCCCTCCTGAACCGTACCAGGCCGCCCCTCCTGAACCGTACCACCCTCAACATTGGGAGGTGGGTGTTTTTGGGAAAGCGGGCGCCCTGCAGCCCATCACTCCAAAGCACCTTGTCCCCATGTTGATGAGGACAAGGGCCTCTTCCCGACAACCCTGGCCGTTGGTTGTCGGGTCTGCGGGTGGGGGGCTTATCGGAATCCAGGAGTTCCCTTTAATAAGGGAGCCCCAGATCCCGGCCCCCCACCCTATGTGAATGAGTATGGGGTACATCGTACCCCTACCCATTCACCTGAGGGAAAAAGTGTCAATTAAAAAAACACACTAGACAGGTTTTTAAAGTAGTTTATTAGGCAGCTCCGGGGGTCTTCTCCGCGCTTTCTGGTTCTTCTCGCTGGGCTCCTCCGCTATCTTCTGCTCTTTTGCCGCTCTTTTGCTAGCAGAGGAGCCCAGCTTTATCCTTCGTTGTTGTCATCCGGGGTTCTTCTTCCATCTTCGGGGGTTTTCTTCAAACTTTTCTGCGCTTTTCGATTCTTCTCACTGGTCTCCTGCACTATCTTCTGCTCTTTTACCGCTCTTTTGCTAGCGGAAGAGCCCGGCTTTCTCCGCCGTCCTTGTGGTCGTCTGGGGGTCTTCTTCCGACTTTGGAGGTCTTCTTCCGTCTTCGGGGGTTTTCTTCAGACTTCTCTGCGCTTTCCGATTCTTCTTGCTGGGCTCCTCCGCTATCTTCTGCCCTTTTACCGCTCTTTTGCTAGCGGAGGAGCCTGGCTTTCTCCATCGTCGCCGTGGTCGTCTGGGGGTCTTCTTCCAACTTCGGAGGTCTTCTTCCAACTTCGGGGGTCTTCTGACTTCTCCGCGCTTTCTTGTTCTTCTCGCCAGGCTCCTCTGATATCTTCTGCTCTTTTGCCACTCTTTTGCTAGCGGAGGAGCCCAGCTTTCTCCTTCATCATCGTCACCGCCGCCTTCTTCTTCTTCTTCTTCCTTCTTCTGTTCTTCCGATGTTGACACGACGCTCTCTCCCGCTGTAATGCCGTGGACATGGTGCGCAGTGACTTATATAGACATAAGGGGCGGGGTCACCGGGTGATGTCACATGGTGACCCAGCCCCTTATCATGTCACAGTCCCAGCATCCCCTGGGACTGTGACGTCATACGGGGCAGGGTCACCGGGTGACATCACTCGGTGACCCTGCCCCTGATGCCTATATAAGTCGTCGCGCACCGTGTCCACGACATTACAGCGGGAGAGAACGTTGTGTCAACATTGGAAGAACAGAAGACGGAAGAAGAAGACAGCAGCGAAGGAGAAAGCTGGGCTCTACATTTTATGTTTTAAATAATTTTTTTTAACTATATCATAACAGTTGGAGGAGGTCTTCCCCAATATACACAATCTGTGCAACTAAAAAGTTTGCAATTATATAAATGTATAAGACTAATGCCATTTGTTTTAAAGGATTTAGGATAATAAATCATAGTCCTTTATTGTATATTGTTTCTTGAATTTTTTTTTGCAAGAGTGTGCAATGTGCTGATACAGCTCGGATGGGCCACTCTCCTGTCATTTTTCATTCCACAAGGGGAGAGAAGGTAATAGGGGTGCATACAAGAGAGAAGAATGGAGAGGTAAAAAATAAAAGGGGTGTAATGGGGGATATGGGAGGAGTAGTGTTTGCATTTAGAAAATAAGGCTTGCCACTTTATGCGTATTGACTTCTGTTTTAAACCAGGCAAAACCATTATTCTCTCTACTCATCACATGGACGAGGCAGACCTCCTAGGTGATAGAATTGCAATTATATCTCAAGGAAAGCTCTATTGCAGTGGATCACCATTGTTCTTGAAGAACTGTTTTGGAACGGGCTTCTACCTTACCCTGGTCCGACGGATGAGAAATGTTAAAGAATCAGGAAAGAAAGACTCTGTAAGTCTGTGATCCCCACACTCTTTTTATTTTAAAATGTTGCCAAATGAATTGTGTATACACTTACCAGAAGTGTAAATCAATTGAGCCTATCTCAATTTCCACCACTAGAGTCTGCTTTATCTCCTGGTAGGTTCTTTGAACCCCCTTGGATGGATCAGTGTATTAGAATGATAGGATCATGCAAAAATACAAGGGAGAGATCTCCATAGTGTAATACTGTTTATTAAACCAACGATTCCCTCCATGTACAAAATATGCTTACAAGATCAAGTAAAAACAGTCAGCATGTCATCAGTTAGGCATCTGCTCACCGCCAGGGTCCTGCTCCATACAAAGTCCCTCCGCCATTAGTCCCGGGAAGACGCCGACACTGAGAGTATGCCTAGTCGCGTGATCACACGCTGACGCGTTTCAAGATAACGTCTTCAGAGGGCGCCCTCTGAAGACGTTATCACGCCTTATCTTGACACTGAAGTTAGTTCTTAATGACATTGGCTGTATGTGTAGGGTCATTGTCCTGATGCAGAATACCTTTGGGGACAATTACATACATCCCTGATGGTATGGCATGATTGATAAGTATCTGCCTGTATTTCTCAGCATTGAGGACAACAATTTGCATAAATGCAGCCCAAAACTTACATGAAACCATACCTCCACCATACCTCCCTGTCACCTGCAAATACTCATTATTGTACTACTCTTCAGCCCTTCGTAAGCAAACTGCCTTTTACAGCCAAATATTTCACATTTTGACTCATCAGTCCAGAGCACCTGCTGCCATTTTCTGCTCCCCAGTCCATATGTTTTCATGGATCGTTGAGTAGCTTAGCCTTGTTTCCATGTCCTATGCACAAAAAGCTTTTGCACAATACTGTATATTGTGAGGCACTCCCTGCCAGGATTGTGGACAGTGTATATGTGTCACCTAGGTATTTTACATATGCATGGGGAGGGGCTCCAGAGTCTATGGCTGTTGTGGAGAAAATAAACATTTTGTTTAATCATAATCTGAATAAGTTCAGTTCTGGGTCCTGAAGCCCCGAGCTTTGTAGAGCTTTGGATGGGATAACGCCTCCATTCATAGGTCCACATCTCACCTAGTAGCCAAACCTTTTAAAATAGCCTTAGCTGCCCACAGGCATATGTGAGCTGATTGGTGTTCAGAGCTCTCACTCTTTCTGCTATGGGAACCTGTTGCTATGCGAAAAGGCAGAATGTTTTCCTATCAGTACTGTTAGTTTCTAGGTATTTACCTTAAATTTGTAATACATTTCACCCCCATTCTGTAAAATTTCCTACAAATACCCACATGCTTGTGAATATAATTATGCATACCTATATACAGTATCTCACAAAAGTGAGTACACCCCTCACATTTTTGTAAATATTTTATTATATCTTTTCATGTGACAACACTGAAGAAATTACACTTTGCTACAATGTAAAGTAGTGAGTGTACAGCTTGTATAACAGTGTACATTTGCTGACCCCTCAAAATAACTCAAACATACAGCCATTATTGTCTAAACTGCTGGCAAAAAAAGTGAGTACCCTAAGTGAAAATTTCCAAATTGGACCCAATTAGCCATTTTCCATCTCCGGTGTCGTGTGACTCGTTAGTGTTACAAGGTCTCAGGTGTGAATGGGGAGCAGGTGTGTTAAATTTAATGTTCTCAATCTCACTCTCTCTTACTGGTCACTTGGCACCTCATGGCAAAGGACTCTCTGAGGATCTGTAAAAAAAGAACTGTCGCTCTACATAAAGATGGCCTAGGCTATAAGAAGATTGCCAAGACCCTGAAACTGGGCTACAGCACGGTGGCCAAGACCATACAGCATTTTAACAGGACAGGGTCCACTCAGAACAGGCCTCGCCATGGTTGACCAAAGAAGTTGAGTGCACATGCTCAGTGTCATATCCAGAGGATGTCTTTGGGCAATAGACATATGAGTGCTGCCAGCATTGCTGCAGAGGATGAAGGGGTGGGGAGTCAGCCTGTCAGTGCTCAGACCATACACCACACACTGCATCAAACTGGTCTGCAAGGTTGTCATCCCAGAAGGAAGCCTCTGCTAAAGATGATGCACAAGAAAGCCTGCAAACAGTTATCTGAAAACAAGCAGATTAAGGACATGTATTACTGGAACCATATCCTGTGGTCTGATGAGACCAAGATAAACTTATTTGGTTCAGATGGTGTCAAGTGTGTGTGGCTTCAACCAGGTAAGGAGTACAAAGTGCGTCTTGCCTACAGTCAAGCATGATGGTGGGAGTGTCATAATCTGGGGCTGCATGAGTGCTGTCAGCACTGGGGAGCTATAGCTAATTGAGGGAACCATGAATGCAATCATGTACTGTGACGTACTGAAACAGAGCATGATCCCTTCCCTTCGGAGACTGGGCCGCAGGGCAGTATTCCAACATGATAACAACCCCAAACACACCTCCAAGATAACCATCTGCCTTGCTAAAGAAGTTGAGGATAAAGGTGATGGACTGGCTAAGCATGTCTCCAGACCTAAACCCTATTGAGCATCTGTGTGGCATCCTCGACTGGAAGGTGGAGGAGTGCAAGGTCTCTAACATCCACCAGCTCAGAGGAGTGGAAGATGACTCCAGTGGCAACCTGTGAAGCTCTGGTGAACTCCATGCCCAAGATGGTTAAGGCAGTGCTGGAAAATAATGGTGACCACACAAAATATTGACACTTTGGGCCCAATTTGGATCTTTTCACTTAGGGGTGTGTTCATTTTTGTTCCCAGCGATTTAGACATTAATGACTGTGTGTTGAGTTATTTTGAGGGGACAGCAAATTTGCACTGTTACACAAGCTGTACACTCACTACTTTACATTGTAGCAAAGTGTAATTTCTTCAGTGTTGTCACATGACAAGGTATAATAAAATATTCACAAAAATGTGAGGGGTGTACTCACTTTTGTGAGATACTGTATGCTATTGTTTAGTTATTTTTTTTCTTTGTTTACAAAAATGTTTATGTAGGTTAAACTTCTTTATTTGTTATTATTATAGACTTCGTGCCGCTCAGATTGTTCGTGCCCTTGTCCTAGCTGTGCACCCAAAGCCAAAGATAATCCACTGGAACAAGAGTTAGATGGTAAGATGCCCAATTGATTGAAATAGATCATGCCTTATCAAGGTAAAATAGCTACTAGTTTTGCAAACTAAACTAGTTGATGTAAAGGGAGGATAGGTCAATATACGATTTTGAGAAAATGATTGAGCTGACGATATTTAAATGAAATGTAGAGTGTTTTGTTTATCTTTTTAAATATTATATCAATTGAAAATATGTGGGTATTTTAAGCAAGCGAAATATTTACTATGAATGGAAATAATGGGAACAAGTGCGATTATCCTGCCAACACCCACTACCGGGATCCCTTCAGCTCAGTAATCATGTGTATACAACTGTCTGCATAATTTTGTACTCCTATGTCTTTTTAATGTATATGTAATAAAATAACATGAATTTTTAGTATATTTTGTGTATACCATTGTTATACTTTGCACCGCTAAAAAATTCCCCTCCTTTATCCCTTTACTTTTTATAACTAATTTACTATGAATATTTTATATTTACCTTGTTTGCAGCCAGCAGGAGGTGCAGCTTATTTACCAATTACTTTTGAGAAATCCGTGTGATTTGATCCTATCAGATTCACAACTTACATCCAGCTTAATGATCAGAGAAAGGACACACCTCCCCCCCTTTGCTAGTTTATACAGACCCCATAAAGTTTTGTTTAGACAGAGATAGTCAAAACGTGAGCAGGCAATGTTGGACTTTTTTACTTGAAAGCCTGATATACTCTGCAAATATATTGTGGTACAAAATATCTATATCTAAAACAAAGTACCTTTTAGATTTTTGGGATTTTAGCGATTAGACCCTTCCACTCCACTGCATGCCTTGCAGACACACTTTGGCGTTATACCACATTAAATGAGCAGTGGGCTTGTGCAATTGGTTTCGTAACAAATCGAAATTCAGCTGAATTTTGCATCTTTCGGACATTCAGATGCATCTGAATGTCGGAATAAAAAAAATAACCAATTTCAACTAATACTAAATAAATTATAACGGATATAACGAATTAATTCAACATGAGTCGGTAATTCGTTAAAGATCTAATGAAACAAAAGGTCAACTCAAAGTAAATCCTGATTAATTTTATGCTGGAGGTTGTATTACTGGCAAAGTGCATTCCTGAGAACTGAGTGAGTAGGGTGTTGTATTGTATTTGAGCAGAGGAGAAGAGATATTGTCATTGTGTGTGTTAAAAGATTCAATAAACAAACGACTTTCCAAACTACGAATCATTATCACGAATATATATACATACATAAATATCGAATTTCAACGAATACGAACTAAAGTATAGTGCATATAACGAATGAATTTGACATGATTCAAGATTCAGTATAACGAACATCGACACTCTACAGAAATAACGAATTATCTGAAAACGTCTAATGAGCAGTGATTCATGTATTGGATATGCATGAGGGTTACAGGAAAAATACTACATACTGTATGAAGTTGTCATGCCCACTGATCCACATCTTCTGGTCTATGAAGCAGTAATGGATACACATATGCCCATATGCCTCCCATTTACAGTATTCATTCGGTGTTTCCCACCATTGCTTCCTGGCCACGAAATGCATGCTTTACCTCTTTCTACTTGCCACCAGGAATGTGATTCCAAGACATTGGAAATCAACTTCTACTCCCACAATGGCTAAGTGGTACACTAAGCTGACATGCCTCCAGCACCTAGAAGAACCAGTAGTCTGCCACCTTGTATGTGTCCACTTACTGTATGGATCATTTTGTCAGGGTTCCCAGGATTCAGAACCATTATCCCTTAAATGCTCATTGTAAACCGACTTGTTGGGGGGCTTGTCTCCTCATCCTGACACCCTTCCCCCTTCCCCCTTCTTCACCCCTAAACAAACTACAATTTGAATCACCTATACCCCCTTCTTAGTATTTGTCCATTGTTTCCCTTGTATGTTTTCCTCCTTTTTTTTATTTTTTTATGCCAGGACCATGAAACTATACTGAGATCCTCAGGCAAAAATGGTTCCAAACACTAATTGCAATCTCAAACACACCCTCCATAAGGCCTCCAGCTTACACTAATAAATCTCCTGTCACAGAACATATAGTACCCCTTATATCAATGTTTCTCAACTCCAGTCCTCCCGTACCCCCAACAGGTCATGTTTTCAGTCTTTCCATTATTTTGCACAGGTGATTTGATCAGTTTCACTACCTTAGTAATTATCACAGCTGTTTCAACTGAAGGAAATCCTGAAAACATGACCTGTTGGGGGTACTTGAGGACTGAATTGAAACATATTGCCTTACATGACCTAGAAATTGCACTGGTTACATCCAGTTAGATGATTTTCTTGTGCTCTTTATTCTTCTTTTAAAGAGGTCTTGCTACACCATTTGCTTTGCCAGCTTTTTGTTGCTCTTTCCTTACTTTTTTGAGATGTGTTCCTGCCATTAATTTCAGATTGACCCTATTTTTTCATAAATGATAAATATTCTTAGTTTAAACATTTAATGTAGTTTCTATTTTGAATAAAATTTGGGTTTATGATATTTGCAGATTATTGCATTCTGTTTTTATGTCGATTTTACATAGTGTTCCAACTTTTTTGGAATTGGGGTTTTAGGTTTAATGATCCTTTAAAACTAAAATGTTTAATACATATGTGTATATTTACATTTTTTTTAACAGGTGATGTAGCTGCATTGACTGAGCTTATCCATCACCATGTTCCTGAAGCCAAACTTATAGAAAGTATTGGACAAGAACTGATTTTTCTGCTCCCTAGTAAAGATTTCAAGTACAGAGCCTATGCCAGTCTATTCCGAGAGCTGGAGGAGACTATTGGGGATTTGGGTCTCAGCAGCTTTGGCATTTCTGATACTCCACTGGAAGAGGTAATGATAGCAAGTAAATTATTGCCATATCATTTAATTTTTGATTTTAATCTTCAACATATACTGCTTTTTTAAGATGTAAAAGTTTTGTGGTGGGCAATTGAGGCAACATACAGTATTATATCTATTGGTTATGAAAGTGCTGTTAAATTCAAGAGACTTAGCATATAGTCTTGTAAGCATTTTTTTCTTCTTGCTATATAGGCTCATTTTTTTCTTCACAGTCCCATCTTTGCAACTTAATATCAAGTTGAAAAAAATGTTGTATCAGACTTACAATGTTTGGGTGACTACACTCCCTATGGTGCCCCCATAGTCACCTTGATGGGAGGCCGCTCTGTGCACAGACAGACAACTAGGAAGCCACCGTGTGTGCAGATGGATGGGTAACTGCTCTGTGCACAAGCAACACATGTCTGCTTCATCTATCAGCTTCTGACTAAACAGAAGGTCTTTGAAACAGCAGCACACATGCACAGTACAGTACACACTTGCAATGGTTCATGGGACATATAGTCAGAACATCATGGCTTCAGATGGAGCTTAACACACATTAAATGCAAATTTACATTGTGTATACTATATTATAGTATCAGAATACATAATGTTGTATCCCCCTTTTCAATATGACTTCTGCAGATCTTCTTGAAGGTTACAGCTGATTCAGTGACAGGAACTGAAACTCCAGGTATTGACACCTTCTCTACAGCTTGGCAAGTATTAAATAATACTTTTGAGACTGTTTCTTTTATTATACATTGGAGAAAATACAATTGACGCAAATTGCCTCCCCGGATTTGTAAAAAAAACATCATGCATGTACTAAGCTGTACATGTTCACATTATAATTTACATAGCATTATACTCCTTAGTAGGTGTTAATTAACCTTTGGTATCAGAATAGGGATGCAGCGTCTGTAACATTTGGCAGCAATGGCCACGATCAAGAGTAAGGATGAGCTCAGGTGTGTTCACAAACTGCATGTGCGGAGCCCACCAGGAAGTCGGCACTGTGGAGCGCTAATCACAAGCTGTGAGACATTGTCCCAATGCGCGGATGCAGAGATCAGGAAATGACTCACTGCTTGTGATTAGTGCTCCCCAGTGGCGACTTCCTGGCGGGCTTTGCATGTGCTGTTTGCGAACACGCCTGTGCTCATCCTTAATCAAGAGTAAAGTGCCTTTAATATGACTGGACAGAAAAAATGGCAGGTGGTTGCAGAGTTTTGTGGAAAGGGTCTGGGAACCCAATTGAAATGGTCATGTATAATGGTAATGTGCCATTGCCTATCAAAGTTTCCTAGGAGAAAGTAGAAATACTTGAAGTGTCTTCTCAAGGTCTTTGACAGTATTTGAAGGTTTGAAATGCAAATCAAGACTCCTAAGACAACTTACTTCTACTTGGACATTTCAGTGTTAGGGGCTTTCTTGCTATAGTAAGACTACTTTCAGCTTGATGTTCTCTCCTGCATGGAATTGGGGCATATTTTTTAAAGCAGAGAGTCTGTTATTTAACAAACATATTCTGCAGATGAATCTTCTGGATCAATGACAAATGACAGTGGTTGATTTTCCACCAGAGAATATTTGATGAAAATCATTCATTGCTTTATAAATAGACCCCCTTAGTGCCTTTGGATTGTAGTTGGTTAACACATGCTGATTTACAGCAAGTCAGTAGAGGGGAGCAGGATGCAGAGATCATATCAATACAGGTTTTACAGTCTGGGGTGGAGATTTCTGTGGGAAAGCTCTTTCCAGAGCTGATCCTTCAAATGTGCATAGCATTTTCAATTAAAGCCCATTCAACAATGGTTTTATAACCATTTACTTAAGGCAGTCGGCTCTAAACAATTCTATTTTAGATTCTATTGTTAACATGTGCTTGTTTTGACTTTCTTCTGGTTGAATGCACGAACAGAGGAATGGATGTTACAACAGCGGAAGTCCAGAACCAGTCTAGCAGTGGATCCAAAGTCAACAGTTGTCAATATTGAGAATAAAGGTGACTCAGGCAGAATAACGATGGGTAAAATAATAGGAATGTCTAGAGCCTTGCTTTCCACATACAACAATCACTCAATTAAATAACTGTCACTGCACGTTAAACGTTTATCTAATTAGAGACTTGATGTCTCTATCATTAAAAGTTGAACATGTGCTCAGACCCATGTACAAACACATGCATTGTCAGGAGAATAATGTTTACAATGCTATCCAATGCTGTACAGAAGTATTTCTCAACATATTATCTCCTGGTTTGCAGTCTTATTTGTACTTTATTAAATGAGGAATGGGACTTGTTCTGATTCTTTTTTTGCTAATGTTAAGAAAGTTCCACATATTTAGCAGTGATGAGGGAGGTAATCAGCAAAAAGGTAGAAGTCTTCAGTTCTGTTGGATAAGGCTTTCCCAGGCTGAAAATACATAGGATAGTTTTATGTCCAATGTGACAAAAAGAGTTGAGCTCTGCCTGTTTACTCTATGGGACTACAAACTGTAACTCCCTTAATAATATTTATGTAGGCCATTTTGATAAATGGGTCAAAAAAGAGGTTTTCAAACGTGATTATAAATCTCAGAAGTCAACACAGGAGACTTATACAACACTCATTTTCAGTAAAATTGAACATGTTTCATATTGAAGACTTACAACATGCAATAAAAATACAGCTAAACTAAATAAAGCAGGTGTTTTTGCATACAGAACTTTAGTACAGTCAACATAGTTCAAAAACAAAATGGTTTATTAAATGCCGGACATTCCCTAGGTTACCCATCCTTATCTGGCACCTGAAACAAAATTCTTCCTTGCTAAGTATACTAGTGCCATTTCCTGCTTTTGCTTCTCTTCCATGGCCGTTGAAGCATACATCTATAGGTTGGAAACAGACTTTTCTCTGGGGTTAATTATTGTCTATGTAATGACTGTAATTAGATGCAGTAGCTTGCTTGCTGTCTAAATATGCTGTAGATTAAATGATGCCAAGGTTAGATTGTTAAACTTTTGGTAAATGACTACACCCAAAACAGCTCCTAAATATTCTGCCATCTCTAGGTGTCGATCTATATTTACTTATATGTAGAATTGTATCTGAGAAACTTGTGTAAATAAAACAGCAAATTATATCAAATACCATAATTTTCCTTTCCTGATTAACTCCATGGCCATATTTGTATGCTGCCATTGAGTTAATCAGGGAATTATTTTTAATGGTGACAAAAAATTTATTAAATTATTCCTTCACAGGTAGATTAGTTGCTATGTGCGCTGCCATCACCTTTTAAGATCTTTAACAGAATGGATAATCTGCATAATGATCAGGGAGTAAGACTGGTCATACATGGTTCGGATTCGCTTGCAATTATTGCAAGCTGCTGCTATAGCCGCTAGTGATAATCACTGCCTTCTCCCGGTGGGTACAGCCCCCCCCTTTCCCGCTAGGAGAAGTCAGTGCCCCGGCAGGAGGGATTCCTGCAACACTGTCTGTGTTGATGGGGAGACTTGAACGATGTTCTTTCCTGCAACCAGTGATTGCAGGAGAGAAATTTGCTCTGTGTATGGCTGGCTGTAACTAGTTTACTAAGGAGATGCAAAGTTAGAAGCATTAATGCAAAACAAGTTCAGGATGAAAAAACATACATACACTGAAGAATAATGAACGCTGCACAAACATGGATTCTTCACAGCTTTGTCTCTGTGACTCACAGTATGGTCCAGGGTAGCTCTGGTAACACAGGTAAATAGCTGGAGTGATCCAAGGACATAGGGCCACCCCACTGAAACTGGAGTACTGTGGAAGGGGTTGGGTTTTGGTGAAGCTGGTTGCTATTATGCTTCTGCCCAGCTGGCTACATGCTGCTTCTGACAGTGGGAGGGAGAAAAGCAGAAAAATATATCTTACCTGTGCTTGTCCAGGAGCCCAAGGAGTTGTGCGAAAATAATTTGGAGGGGCATGCACCTGCATCTGAGCCTGGTGATTAAATGGGCACTCCGCTACAGAGCCATATGTAAAGTTGTACTAAACAGCATGATGCTCATTATGTTTTATTTACTATAATGTATTCCAGACCCATATACCACAGCCAGGGCCAGATTTCCAGCACTTGAGCATTTAAGCACACATCCTTGATGCACAAAGCAACACATCTCACGATCACCTTTCCATCTGCTGCTTATAAGCACAGGTGCATTGTGTCTATTGGTTAATATAGCCATGGACACAGCTTAAGTGTAACATTGTTTTTTTAAATAAAGCAAATAGCAGCTTGGTCTTGGCTTGCATTGCTTGGGTTGCTAATTATTTGTAGTTTAGAGCTTCAGAATGCCTAAAATCTTTGCAATACATTTTGCTGTCAAGCGCCTAGCACTGTTTGCTCTCAGTGAGAATTTTTCAGCACCACTAAAGGCATGTGAAAATTATCCAAAATGGTTCCTTACATCTGACTGACTCCTGACCCTTACCTTAACATTGACATCTAATCTAACCCTTAAATGAATCCACTAACTTTGGGCTTGTGTCAATGACATCAATTTATCATCAGTTTCAAACAAGTTTGATATCATTCAGATTTCACTGACCAGTGCGATGGACCAATGCAATGGACCTGCAGTTGACCTCTTTCTAACCTGCATTTGACCTGCTTAAAGTTGGCTTTTACCATAGACTTTTGCCATAGACTTCTATGGGAATGTAAAACCTGCTTAAAGTGAAAGAAAGCCTATAGACACAGGTCCTTTTACCTAACCATAATAAATATCTTGCATTAAAGCCTATGTAAATCCAAAAATATTTTTGTTTAGTTCCTTAGTTTGTGTTAGGGTAGTCCCACAGGAAAACACAGCGGGAAGACCTTTTCAAAACAAAGCAATAGCCGTCTTAGACTGTTGTAACCAGAACTCTGTTTACCCATTGGAAGATTTCTTCTTACCTCTTGTTTCTGTGACAACTCAAAAATGTTGGATTTCCTGTCACTTTTTTGGAAGCAATAGTCACCAGGAGAAAAAGGAAGTGAGTCCCCCAAGGGGAGAACAAGACAGCATTGACAAGCTAGTTTTAACCCACACCCACTCTATCCAAACTTAACAATTTTACTGCGGGCGATCGGCTTTTACAGCCACAATCATGTACCTATACGTCACCACTGTCTTCCTTGTTCAGGTTGCATGCTCCCAACCCCTCCTCCTCCTGACCAGCTCCCACTGTGATTGGACACAGTAAGATTTTATCAGGTTTCAGCCAATAATTGTGATATCGCAGAATAAATTTTTTGCCTGAATGTATGAAGAAATTAGATTTTTTTTAATTATTATTGGATGTTTTAAGGCAGAAAGTAAAAAATATAGTTTTGTTTTTTTATTTTTTTATTTTTTTGTTGATATCATAAAAAAAAACCCAGTGGTGAATTTCCAGTGAAATTCCACCAAAAAGAAAGCTCTATTTGTGTTATCAGTTAAAATAGCACAGTGCAATAGCAAAAAAATGGCCTGATCGTGAAGGGGGTAAAATCTTCTGGTGGTGAAATTGTTAAAAAAAAGTTTTTGCTTTGTACACTTTAAGTCTAAAGCCGCGTACACACGGGCGGACTGTCTGGCCAACTTAGTCCGTCAGACAATCTGACGGACAGTCCGTCATACTTTCAAATGAACGGACTTGACCACACACACCACTTTTTGAGTGGACTAATACGGCGTACTAAGTCCGCCATACTATCCGCCCTACTTTTGAAATGAACGGACTCGCCCACACACGCGGAGGAAAGTCCGCTCATTTCGAGCGCGTCTCCAGGTAGGCGGGGCCCGCGAAGGAGACGTCGCTGACCCCGCCTCCTGGTATGGACTTAAAGGGGAACCCCAACGCCGAAAAAAATCGGCGTGGGGGTCCCCCCCAAGTCCACAACAGACCCTTGTCCGAGCACGCTACCCGGCCAGCCAGGAAAGAGGGGCGAGCGAGCGCCCCCCCCTCCTAAACCGTACCAGGCCACGTGCCCTCAACATGGGGGGGTGCCTTGGGGAAGGGGGGGCCGCGCGGCCCCTCCACCCCAAAGCACCTTGTCCCCAACAGCCAGGGTTGTCGGGGTCTGCGGGCGGGGGGCTTATCGGAATCCAGGAGCCCCTTTAATAAGGGGGCCCCCGAATACCGGCCCCCCACCCTATGTGAATGAGTATGGGGTACAATGTACCCCTACCCATTCACCTGTAAAATAAAAGTACAAAAAAAACACAACACACGAGATAAAATACTTTATTGCACAGCTCCGGGGGTCTTCCGTCTTCGGGAGTCTTCTCGCCGGACTCCTCCGCTATCTTCTTGTAGCTCTTTTGCTAGCGGAGGAGTCCGGCTTTCTTCCTCGCCGCCGGCCTCTTCTCCCGACTTCGGGGGTCTTGTCCCCCTCTTCGGTTCTTCTGCCGGGCCACCGCGCCTTCTTATAGCTCTTTTACAGGCGGTGGCCCAGTCTTCTGTCGCCGCCGCCGCCGCCTTCCATTCTTCTTCTGTGCCCCCCCCATGTTGAGGGCACGCGGCCTGGTACGGCTCAGGAGGGGGGGGGCGCTCGCTCGCCCCCCTTTCCTGGCTGGCCGGGTAGCGTGCTCGGACAAGGGTCTGTTGTGGACTTGGGGGGGACCCCCACGCCGATTTTTTTCGGCGTTGGGGTTCCCCTTTAAGTCCATACCAGGCGGCGGGGCCAGCGACGTCTCCTTCGCGGGCCCCGCCTACCTGGATACCCGCTCGAAATGAGCGGACTTTTCTCCGGGCGGGAAAAGTCCACTCATTTCAAAAGTACGGCGGACTGGCATACACACGGGTGGATTGTCCGCCGAAATGCGAGTACGACGGACAGTATTTCGAACATTCCGAAATACTTAGTCCGCCGTACTGCACGCTGAAAAAGTCCGCTGAAGCCCACACACGAGCGGACTGTCCGCTGAAATGTGTTTCGGCGGACTAAGTAGGCCATACAGTCCGCCCGTGTGTACGCGGCATAACTGAGGCCCTCAGCAAGGTAGCAGCTTTAAGCCATCTAAATTGAGTTCAAATTGACGAGAACTGCATTAGGCACATGGAAGCACCCCATGTACATTCTCTGCACTGGAAAAAACAGTTCCATCAGCCACTGACTGCCTACAATTGCATCCTGCCTTGTGAAGCAACAGGAACATGACTGAATGTGCTATCCCCCATGTTTACTGCTGGAACATGAAGATTGTAGCTGGGCCCCTTGTACATCCATTGGGCTCCTGCCTAGGTTTGCTTGCATACACTGAGACTCCACAATGCCATTGCTAAAAACAAATGATTCATTTTATTACTTATTGCCTTAAAAGATTTCTGTTATATATTATTAGGATTACTTTGTTGCATAAAATACATTTTAATACTGTTGCTAATCTCAGACCAACCATCAAATATCAGAAGGGAGTGTCAGAGAGTTGGTCCAGAAAATGTCAAATCTGCACCTGAAGCCTGCAATGAACAACCTGCTCCTACTGAAACAAATGGTAAAGGATCCCGTCAGATCAAAGGCTCAGATCTTATGCACCAGCAGTTTACAGCACTTATAATTAAGCGATTCCAGCATGCTACACGCAGTCGCAAAGATTTCCTAGCCCAGGTAATGTTTACAACATTAGACAATAAAACTTGTAGTTCACAATAGTTTTTCTTTCTGTATTCTGCACAAAAATACCTGCTAACTGACCTTGTGCAAAAGCACGTAAATTAATTTGCTTACAAGAAGTCTATTATATTTATGCTCATTATCGTCATAAATTTAGTTTGCTTTAGTAATGCTGGCCATGCATTGTCTAATTTTCTCAGCCAGACAGTAAACAATGAAAAATAATAATTAGAAATCCTAGAACTGGTCGAATGCATTTTACAGAATGCAGGACATTGTTAAGCTTTTAAAATTAAAATGGCTTAAAGAGTAAGTATTCTTTTAGAAAAAAAAACACCTTCAATCTTTTAGATTCTACATTAGATGTACAGGCCTCAGATTCAGGCAAATCCAAATTCCTACTGCCTGGTTTACCCAGGACCGGCACAGAGTTACATCTTCTGTTGTTGGCATGGCATCTTTGGAATTGATAACATGCTATAGGCCTATTTATCCATATATTGGCTTTACAGCTTGGAGTGGGCCCCTTCAAGAGTCTCTGGCATCCTTCGGTTGTAATTGACTGCTTTCAAATTTCCACACCCTATCCTTGCTGTGTTGTTGGATTACCCTTTCCAATTATAGTTCAGGTCTTCCTTTTGGGTGAATTCCTCAGGTTAAGTTAGTAAATTGGGGTTGTTCTTATCTATCAGATGACCTGACTGGTCATCGCCTAAGCCTAAATTAATTAATTTAACTTCCGGAATTTTTTCAACAACAAAGTTAACACACCACTGATAAATTTAATAGCTTATTCTTCAGTGCCATCTTTCTCTTGCAAGTAAGTGTGCCACACATATTTGGAGGATTTTCCGCTCAAAGACCCCCAACCGAGTGTCATCTAGTTTTTGCTATAATCGTATAGTTACCAGTCTAATACGTGTATTATAAAAATGAGCATTCGATTTTCTAGACATAATGATGTCTTTCATAAGATTTGGAAGACCGTGATATCTCCTGGCTAAGGTTACAGAAGCATTCAATTCTGTTTTTTTTTTTTTTATAACCAAACCCAAATACTTGAATCTAATAATGCCTTGAAAGTTGTATTTTTCTCACTACAGTGTTAATCTTCATACTTTTTATATACTCCACTGAACTTTAAAACCCAATAAAATATTTTTCTGTGAAAAAGAAAGTTATATTTGCCAAAGTTAGGTATATCTAGCCAATTCAGATCCATTCCACTGCCTATATAGACAGCCATCTGCTCATTTATTAACCTTTTCTTTCAAGCCAGCACAGGCACGCCATTTTATAATATGTATTTTTTTGTTTGGATACCTAAAGTTTGTACAGCCATCTCAGGGGCAACTTAGAAGAGGAGCTAGAGGAGTTACCACCCTGTCTTGGACCCAGTGGTGTACCCAACCTATCTGACGCCTGGGCAAATAATTTTTAGCACCCCCCATGCATCCAAATTATTTTCATTAATCATCATAAAATTAAATGTCATGCACGCTGGGATTGGGAGCAAAATTAGCTGGGAGACAGCAGAGATACAGAACTTAGCATATCAATCCACTTGATGTGCAGGAGCTCAGGCACACTGGAGACATGGCCAATAAAGTGGGAGTCTCTGCATTGTGAATGGCTTGTAGTCACCAATACGCCTCACCAGCATTGGTAGTCAGTATGTACTTACCTGAACACATCCTCCAGCACAGAGCACTCTAAACACCACCTTGTATGCTATGTATCATTTCAAATAGAAATGACTGGATTCTGACCAAATATTGCATAGAGAATAATGGCTGTCCAATGTAATGCACTATCATTAAAGTGTATCTAACTCAGACAGTTGTCACCAATACAGATATCCCCATTGAAAGACTTCTCCTCATCTGCTTTTTCCAGTGACAAATTTTGGCTCTCCCGTCACTTTCTCCCAATGGTCACCAGGACACATTCAGAGGGTAAAGCGGAGACAGCAATAAAAACCTCACAGGTGTTTCAACACTTCCCTTCAATTTTGGAGGATGCTAAACACTGCTCCAGTGTTCATATCATCAATTTGATTTGTCTGCATATGAGGTCTGCCTTTCTTTTGGAGAATTTTTTTTCCAGAAGCTGAGGGGAGTACTTACCCTCTGAAATCTAAAATATTTATTGAAATCTTAATGTTAGCAAAGTACCAGAAATAATATCTTCTGTGTAGTAAATATTTTATATATTTTTTTATGAGAAAGATCTGTCTTGGAAATCCTTGTGACAAAATTATTCGAAAGAGAAATAATTGATTGTATCACATGGTGTTTGCTGACTTTGTAGAAAACATTCAAGATTTTGATTTTATGTGTTATCAAGTAAAAGAGCAATCTATGTATTACCAACATAACTTCCAGGATAGAAACAAAGGATAGTAGTTGTACATTACATTATGCTGAAAGCCCTTTGGTTACCCTTTTACGTTTCTTTCCTAACTTACCAAATCATTACCTTTTTTTTTTTATGATGGGAGCCAAACATACGTGCAAATGCTTTTACTTCCTGCAGATTGTCCTCCCTGCCAGCTTTGTGTTGCTGGCTCTAGTGTTTACTCTGATTGTACCCCCCTTTGGAGAATACCCCAGCTTAACCCTTCATCCATGGATCTACGGACAACAGTTTATTTTCTTCAGGTCAGACAATTCAGTAGAATAGTCAATAGATTCTTCCCATAGTATGTTCCAGTTTGCCCTGTAGAAAATTATTGTTATATCTTGAGTCAGCTGTGATTCTATAATTTACAATATGACAGTTGGCCTTTGGACCAAAATTATGGTAAAACTTCAAAGGGGCAGTCCCCCAAAGTGTCTACTGTATTCTTGTAGACGATAGAACCACAACTTCCTAATTGTCTCTGGGACTCCACTGGAGAAATCTCTGATCTTTTTTATTTTACAGACAAATGACAAGGGGTGTGGAAGCACACTAAAGTGGGGTTCCCTAGATGTAAAAGAAGACAGTAATTGACCAGCAGACAACACTATTCAATATCATTATTTAGTGAACTGACTTTTTAAGTAATTGTAGAATATAGTAGTTTACAATTGACATCAGGTCAGCAGTGTAAAGTGTTCCCCCTAGTGTAAATTAATATATGAGTAACTAATGCTCTGTACACACGACCGGTTTTCTCGCCGGAATAAACTCTGAAGGTTTTTCCGACGGAGTTCTGATGGAATTCCGCTGAAACTGTCTTGCGTACACACAATCACACCAAAGTCCAACCATCAAGAACATGGTGACATACAACAGGACTAGAAAAAGGAAGATCAATAGCCAGTAGCCAATAGCTTCCTTCTCGTACTTGCTTTAGAGCATGCGTCGTTTTTGGTCCATCGGAACAGCATACAGATGAGCGGTTTTCCTGATAGGAATTGGTTCCATTGGAAATATTTAAAACATGTTCCATTTCTAGGTCCATCAGAATTTTCGAAAAAAAAAGTCAGATGAGGCATACACGCGATCGGACTATACGATGAAAAGCTTCCATCTGACTTTTTCTGACGGACATGCCGCTCGTGTGTACGTGGCATAAGTCTATGAAGACAATTACAAAGTCATACTCTAGGACAGGGGTATGCAATTAGTGGACCTCCATCATGCCTCTGGGTGCCATGCTTGTGGCTGTCAGAGTTTTGCTAGGCCTCATGGGACCTGTAGTTCTGCAACAGCTGGAGGTCTACTAATGGCATATCCCTGCTCTAGGATCTCCCTCTACTGCTTGTAAAGCAGTAAACATTTTAGGGCGTATAAGCATAGACATACATGCCCCTAACGGTATATTGTACCAAAAAACACTAGTAAATGATTTAAAACAGATTGCATTCTTCCTAAGACCCCCCCAGTATATAAAATGTCTTGTACCCTACTTTTAAATGAGTCACTTCAGCATTTTTTTAGTGATCTGCACCAAGCACACTTACATAGTGTTTAGGTCCAGCTGAAAAAAACATTTTTTTAAAAGTCAGCAGCTACAAATACTGTAGCTGCTGACTTTTAATAAGCACACTTACCTGTCCAGGGTGCCCGCGATGTCTGCTGCCTGAGGTCGATCCGTTCATCGGATCGGGTCACGGTGCTGCCATTCGAACTAAGGGAAACAGGCAGTGGAGCCTTGCAGCTTCATTGCCCCTTTCCTACTGCGCATGCGCGAGTTGCGTGCCGCTTTGTGAATGGCCGGCTGTGTTCTGGGACACACACAGTTCCCAGAACACAGCACGCCACATTCCCCAGAAGACAACGCGAGGAGAAGAAAAAGGAAGATCACCGTGGAGTAGGAATTGGCAGATTAGGAGATTAGGACGATCTGCCTAGCAACAGCTATTTCTGGTAAGTAAAAAAAAATTTTTTCTTTATTTTTTCCCGATTCTTAGGAGCATTTTTATGTCTTTTTTTTTTTTTTTTTTTTTTTTTAGGGTGGACCTCTGTTTAAGTCACCTCTGTTTCTGCTGCTTTTTATAATGTGGATTTAGGTCCTTGATACTGTCTGTTGAAGATCACGTTTGATATTTTCCTTACATCTAATATGTTACAGTAATGAGCACCCCGGAAGTGAGCAAATGGTACCTATTACAGATGCCTTCCTGAACAGTCCTGGCTTTGGAACTCGCTGCATGAAAGACCAGCCACTGACGTAAGGGGTGTTCATTTATCTTTATAGGTACTCACACAGGAGAGGGTTGGACGGGATTTAGGATTTTATGGCAAACATGGACTGCATATGGGAAAAATATTAAGGAAAAGTGGGATTTACCAGCCCAGATGAGTGGCCATTTGAGGAGTAAATTCTGTGACTGCAACATGCTATTATTTTAATTTAGAAAACTGCATGCAAGATCCATTTTCCTTTTGTAAATAAAAGCTGAGGAAAGCTGATTCAAATATGGAAACTTCCCTTGGCAAATGCCAGAGTTTCCATATTGCCCTTCTGGTCTGCACTTGTTAAGATTAAGGCTGGGTACACACTATTGCGAATTGGAAGTTTCCCCACATTCAATTTGCATGTCAGGAGCCTGTGACTGTCTCTCAGTGGAGCCTGTCCACACAGCTCCGGGGCTGTGGAGCGAATTGCACAGGAGTCCTGTGCGTCTTCTGGTCCGTTTCAGTTCCAGATTCAGCCAAAAAGTCAGACCGAAGTCGAACCTGAAATGGTGAACAGGTACGCACCGAACCCACTGCTGTAAGACTTTCCACGCAGAGGTGTGAACCCAGCCAAAGCAATTTAGTCTTTCTCTCAACTTTGATTATTTAAAACAAGGGGGTTATTTACTAAAGGCAAATCCACTTTGTACTACAAGTGCACTTGAAAGTGCAATCACTGTAGATCGCTGTAGATCTGAGGGGAAACTCTGAAATGAAGGGAAGCTCTGCAGATTTTGTCATCCAATCATGTGCAAGAAAAAATGTTTTTTTTTTTTTCCTTGCATACCTCAGATCTACAGCAACTCCACTTCCAAGTGCACTTGCTGTGCACTGGTAGTCAGGGCAGGACTTAGGGTGCTGGGGGCCCCTGGGCTTGAGTCACTTTCGGGCCCTACCTTCTATATTAATTTGTCGCCATCTGGTGCCATATATAATATATAATCTATCCAATCGTTATTTGAAGAGCCAAGCTACTTTTAAAAGGTGACTGGTACCGTAGACAGTGCTAAATGCTAAACAAAGTAATAATCTATTACTTATTGAAGCTTGAAAAGTTTTTTTCCAATAAATAAATAATGATTAAAAAAGTTCAAAGTGATCAAGTGTTTATTACAATGCACAAATATCTTGGTCAGAATGAGAACATAAAACACTTATTTACCTGGAAAACATATTGAAAAACAATCAACTACCTTGTAAGGTTGCAATCATAACAAATCAATTGCAAGAATATAACAAAATAACTCATTGAACAAAGTAGTGCAAGATAAATTGTACATTCTACTCCTCCTGAGTATTACAATACCACATGTGTGGGACTTTTCCACAGCCTGGCCACTTAGAGAGGCCCAACATGCAGGGAGCGCCGTCACGTGTTCTAGGAGCATAAATTACACATCTAACTTCTTGACTACCTATTACACTTTTGAAGGCCCAGGAGCACCAGGACTATGACACGTGAAACTGATGTGGCACTGATGACACGTGGCACTGATGTGGCACTGCTGACAGATGGCACTAATACGTGGCACTGATGACAGATGGCACTAGTATGTGACACTGATGACACGTGACACTGATAACAGATGGCACATGGCACTAGGGACAGGTGGCACCAAGGACAGATGGCACTGGGGACAGGTGGCACTGGGGACAGGTGGCACTGATGACACGTGACACTGATGACAGATGGCACTTATACGTGGCACTGGGGACAGGTGGCACTGGGGACAGATGGCACTGATGACAGATGGCACTTATATGTGGCACTGGGGACAGGTGGCATTGGGGACAGATGGCACTGATTACAGATGGCACTTATACGTGGCACTGGGGACAGGTGGCCCTGATGAAAGATGGCACCTATACGTGGCACTGGGGACAGATGGCACTGGGGACAGGTGGCACTTATACATGGCAGTGGCACTGGGGACAGGTGGCACTGGGGACAGATGGCACTTATACGTGGCACTGGGGACAGATGGCACTGGGGACAGGTGGCACTTATACATGGCAGTGGCACTGGGGACAGGTAGCACTGGGGAGAGGTGGCACTGATGACAGATGGCACTTATACGTGGCACTGGGGACAGGTGGCACTGATGACAGATGGCACTTATACGTGGCACTGGGGACAGGTGGCACTGATGACAGATGGCACTGAGTACAGATGGCACTTATACGTGGCACTGGGGACAGATGGCACTGGGGACAGATGGCACTGGGGACAGGTGGCACTGGGGACAGGTGGCACTGGGGACAGGTGGCACTGATGACACGTGACACTGATGACAGATGGCACTTTTATACGTGGCACTGGGGACAGGTGGCATTGGGGACAGATGGCACTGATGACAGATGGCACTTATACGTGGCACTGGGGACAGGTGGCACTGATGAAAGATGGCACTTATACGTGGCACTGGGGACAGATGGCACTGGGGACAGGTGGCACTTATACATGGCAGTGGCACTGGGGACAGGTGGCACTGATGACAGATGGCACTTATACGTGGCACTGGGGACAGGTGGCACTGATGACAGATGGCACTGAGTACAGATGGCACTTATACGTGGCACTGGGGACAGATGGCACTGGGGACAGGTGGCACTGGGGACAGATGGCACTGGGGACAGGTGGCACTGGGGACAGAGAGATGGCACTGGGGACAGGTGGCACTGGGGACAGATGGCACTGGGGACAGCACTTTACATTGTTTTTTTTATTTTTTTACTCACAGTGACAGGCTGCACGTCGCTCTCTCTCCTCACAGGCTGTCTCTGTGAGATGGAGAGCCGGCGATGAGAGATGATCTCATGATATCATCTCTCATTGGACAGATCAGTGCTAAATGGCCGCTGTGATTGGCCATTTAGCATAATCTGTGATTGGCTGTGTCCAAGGGACACTGCTGACACAGAACTTCCCCGATGCGCGCCCACGGCACGCATCAGGGGAAGTAAACAAAGAGGAGGACATCCAGGGACGCCCTCCCAGCAACTGCCGTCGGCGCTGTAGCCTGCTATAGCGTGGACGCCTAGTGCAAAGTATGGGCTCGCGGGGCTCGCAGGGCCCCCTATTGGACGGGGCCCATGGGCTTGAGCCCCATTAAGCCCTATTGAAAGTCCGGCCCTGCTTGTAGTGCAAAGTGGATTTACCTTTAATAAATAACTCCCACAGTTTCTTAATGGGTGTATCCGTATCCCTTTGGAGTTATGGGAACTAAATTATGTAGATATGAAACTGGATCTCAAAAAATTTAAATAAAATTGATTATTGAGGCTAAAATAAATAAATAGAAGTTGGCATGATGTGTCAGATGACATGCCAGTAATTTTGTCAGTAACTTTACATTGATTTCTTGTTTTGACTGCACAAAAACAAAATCAAAAATGTCACGTTTATTTGAGATTTGTTGTTGCTAGCTATCCGTATATAAAGTAAGACCAAGCTCTTGACATTTTTTGATGTCATGCTGGTACCTTTTAGGACTAGTGATGATGGACAATCAGGTGAAGGGGGTTATGAGGACATATTGTGCATTGGAGGTCTGTAATAATAATTTAAAAAAAGGTTAAGAACCCTTGATGTGAGATAAGGCAAATGGCAATTTTTTTTTTTAACAGGTGTCAAGTTTAAATTGCATCATAGTGCAGGGTTCAATGCAGAAGTCCTGACAAAAGGAAGTCCCCAACAGAATTGAAATGCATATATAGCACAAGCACAACTAACTTGAAGTAGACCTAAAGGCAAAACTTTTTTTACATTTTGGATTAAGTAAAGGAAGGTTTTAAAGCCTGTCAGATTTTGCCACCTGCGTCCCATTGGGGAGATCTACGTTCACTTCCTGTCCCATAGCCAAAGCAGGAAGTGAGAGGAAATCCCTGAAAATAAGGGATATACTTGTGGCCCCCTAGGTCACCAGAACTAGTGTCACCATTGCATGACTTCCCCCTCTATTACTTTACTGGAGACAACCCAAAATTTTGGATATTCTTTCATTTTCACTTTCAATGATAATGGTAAATAGGACAAATAGAGAGCATAAATTTCCCTAACGGGGACAGCAAAAAAACCTAATAGGTGTTCTAATCCAGTTTCACTCCAAAAAAAATAAGTGTTGCCTTTAGTTGTACTTTAATGATGGCCATACATGGCTCCGTTTTTTTTTTTGTTTTTTTTTGTGTTTCAAGCAGTGGACTGAATGAAAAAAACTGAACCTATTCCCCTTTGAATAAGTGGATGGGGGAATCCTCCCCACTTTGCCATTGTGTTCTGACAGCAGAGAAACACTGCCACTGTCAGAATACACAGACCAGTGCTGCAGCCTATTGCCTGGAGTGCTATTTGGACAGTGCTATTGCTATTTGCACCGCTTTTATTCTACTTGGTGGTTGAATAGAAGTTAATCAGTAGATGACTTCTGTTCAACCGAAGTGGCCACAATTAATCTAAATTCATCTGGTCCTTGCTGAACTGGTGGAATTTTGATTCAAGTATGGAAAACTTTAGCAAAGCAGAGGTGATCGGTGTGGCAAAGCTTTAATCTTAAAGTAAATCTGTCTCATAATGCCATACTTTGGGGGCATGGTGGATTTTATAGTAATGTTTAAGGCTAAGAAGAGGAAAAAGCATTGTCCGGTGAGTATTATTAAAAAGAATGTCTGAATTTCACTATTTTGGCAGTGTGGTAGATCATTATCAACATTATTGTCTTTTTAATTATAGTCATCATCATCATAACTAACAACCTACTGCTTTGTACTTCTTTTTCTTCCCCAGTAAAAAGTTCCCTTGCAAAAACCTCTCTAGTGAATGGATCATCCCTACTGTGTCACCAAGTGTAACCAACATTCTGCTATCTCACGAATGGACTCCAAGTAATCCATCCCCTTCCTGTACTTGTAGTACAAAGAATAAGCTGATAATGCTGCCGGAATGTCCTGAGGGTGCTGGAGGGCGCCCTCCGCCACAGGTAAACATAGGACTATCCCAAGATGACACTGACTATACCAATATCAATAATATATTCTTATACATTGCAGTTATGGCTTTATACCACATTAAAGTGGAATTTCAGACAGAAATTATAATCTCCCTTAGATTTGTATGATTGACAGGCCAGCCTGTAGGTAAGAAAAACAGCAATTTTTATCTTTTGGGTCATACAAAGATGTTTTGTGATTGCATATGATTGCTGTGGTCCATTCAACGCATTTAGGGTTTACAACAACTTTAAGGCACAATTGAACCTTCATTTTAATCCCAGTAAATATATTTCCTGGTGCCTACCTATATGATGCCATGAATAGGCACCAGAAAAAGAAAATGACATTAAGTATGGCACAATTTCCTGTTTTCCTGGTGCCTCCATGGCGGCATACTGGTATGCCGCCATGGATAGGCACCAGGAAAAGAAAGTTACAGTAAGAATTAGCGCATTTTTTTGCTTTCAGTGCATCAAAACAAAAGGTGTACAGTTTACAGTTTGTTTTCTTAAAAATGCAGCTCCAACCTCAGTACAAAAGCGTGCCCCTTACCAGCATGCAGTAGAGAAGCACCCTTGATTTCAATGTGAATGCAGTGGTCTCTCTGCACAGGTTCGGCATGTCCCATGCAAAGTCATGGCTAAAATTCTCTAATCATCTGAGAGCATGAGCTTTGCTATAGGTTTGACCGCAAGGGCCATGTCAGACTTCTGCAAAAAAAAACTACTGATTTCACATAGAGAGCAAGGAAATTTCTAAGCAGCATGCTGGCAGAGAACAGGCTTCTCTACTCAAGATGTGACTGCTTTATTAAGAAAGCAAAAGGTAAGACTATTCACACCGATTGTGTTGATGCATTTGGAATATATTTAGCTCATTTAAACTGAAGGTTTAGTTGAAATGTAACTAATGAGCTAAAGACAGGGAAGCTCAATGGAGTAAATATTATGAGCTTTTTCAACCTATATGGCCATGCAAAGGCAGAGCTATGCCCAGACTGACATAGTTTGGTACTTGAGCTTCTATTGGGAAGCTTTTGAGGCTTATTATGTAAGCAGCATTTAAAGAAAAAAATCTAAAATAGCTGCAATAAAATAAAACAAAATATACTAGGAGTGAAGCCATACAAGTATTCTCTTCAATAGTATGCACTGTACACTTAAATAGTATGTATTTTTTTAAGTTTTGGATTAAGTAGGAACATTTTAAACCCACCTCAGTGTTTTTTTTAGCTGTCTATGTGCATTTCCAGAGACATTCCTTCCCTTCTGGTCCTAGAGACAAGAAGGGAAGGAAAGTTTCGGCGGAGACGGACTTTCGGCGGAGTTCTGACGGACTTTCCAAATGAACGGAGTGGCCACACACAATCACACCAAAGTCTGATGGATTTGACCTTGATGATGTATGACTGGACTAGAATAAGGAAGTTCATAGCCAGTAGCCAATAGCTGCCCTAACGTCGGTTTTTGTCCGTCGGAACAGCATACACACAAGCGGATTTCTCGATAGGAACTGGGTCCAGCGGAGTTTCGGCGAAAAAATTTCTAAAGTCCGTCAAATTTTTGTACAGCAAAGGTCCAATGGAGCCCACACACGATCGAATTGTCCAACGGATTCATTCCATCGGACATTTGCTGTCAAAGTCTGGTTTTGTGTACGCGGCATTAGACATTTCTGACCAGAAGAAGTGCCCCTACTCAAAGATTTACCCTCACTTCTAGGTCTGGTGACAGCTGTAAAATTTTGTACTTCCCCCTCACTTTTTGTTTCGGTGGCAATAGTCACCAGGAGAAATGGAATACCTATACCAAGCAGGGACAAAGACAACAGAAAAAAATGTGACAGGGGGTTTAACCTTTCCTTCTATATCCAAAACTAAATAAAAGTTTTATATACTTGAAATCTCTTTTGGGAACCTTTGAATATTACACTTTATCCTATACTACTATTGGTGGACTGTCTTTAGTTCATAAATCAGTTGGTGAATGCTGTTTATGGCTCATTCTACTCCATAACTTCAAACTCCTGATTATTTATTGTGATTTCTTTTTTTGTCAGAGAATTCAGCCCAGCTCAGAGATACTCCAGGACCTCACAGAGAGAAATATTTCAGATTTTCTCCTGAAAACATACCCCACTTTGATAAGAAGCAGGTGTGTTGGACTTTGGGTTATGTCATTTTGATGGATAAATCTGTTTTACTTTGCAATAAATTGGATTTTCTGGGATATAGTAAATTGTCCAATCAAGCTGTCTAGCAGATTCATATCAACGTCAAACAACTTTGTGGCACAGAAGCATTTTTGTGATTGCATATGAAGTTAATTATTGACACGAGTGGGATTGTTGTCACATAAAGCACCCGGCGACAGGCAGATTATTAGTAAAAGCCTATTGGCCAGTCATTACCTCAGCGACTTTATCTCATATGTGTACAAGTAGTATTGTGCCCAGTTAAATCTGACCTTGGATAAGCTGATTATAAATTCTTTTACTCATGTAACTGGAATCTAGGGTGACAAAAGAAATAGAAGGAAGCAATGAGGTCTTATAAGAAGGCATATAATTAGTGTGTAAAGTATACATTTTCTGATAATTTAAGGGTTTTATTTATATAAGAAAACAAAGCAACAAAGAAAAGTGCAGGAGCTGCCTTAAACAGCCAATCAGATCACAAATTGGGAAATTTCTATTAGAGATATTGAGCACTTTCTACCTCAAATCTTTGTTATCACGTACAAGGCTAACCGTAACCTGTATCCAATCCTCACCATTGTATAGTGAATCGGCAAGAGTATCAAAATCAGAATTAAGGCAGATCATACATAATACATTTTATTTTACTCAACCAGTGCATTGAACAAAAGAATATTAATTGATTCCCCCATCCACCTCAAATGTGTGGATGAAGGAATTGATTCAGCTCCCAAGGAGGCTATTTTACTCTGACAGAGGAGAGGCTTCCCTGCCGTCTCAATACACTCATTAGCACTGCTGGGTTTAGCTGGCAGCACTGATCGAGAGAAAAATTTCCAACAGGCGGGTTTTACAGAAGCTGATCAAGAGGCCTCTGATGTCACAATCATCATGTCGGCGGGGGACATAACCGTGGCAGAAGACAAGAAGATTTCAGCAGAGCAACGCTGGATCCACTAGGTGGGTGAGTAATCCTATTTAATTTGTTCATAAATGACCTGGAGGCTCACCAGTTCAATTAACTGGCACTTAAATTATTCTCTCTGGAGAAGAGACGCTTGAGAGGGGATATGATTTCAATATACAAATACCATACTGGTGACCCCACAATAGGGATAAAGCGGCAAGGATGTGGAATTCCCTTCCACAGGCTGTGGTATCAGCGGGGGTGGCATTGATAGTTTCAAGAAACTATTAGATAAGCACCTGATCGATCGCAACATACAGGGATATACAATGTAATATTGACATATAATCACACACATGGGTTGGACTTGTGTCTTTTTTCAACCTCACCTACTATGTAACTATGAAATATTTGGAACCCACCTCTTGGTAAGCTGGGGGAAGAAAAAAATAAAGTGTGAGTTGTACAGTGAAGATAAATATATTTTAGAACCATTAAATCTTTTCACAAAATCGTTTCTTACTATATTTTCTGCCTCGTAATCAGTGAGCTCCTGAACCTCTCCTTTTCCCTTTTATTCCTGTTTGTTTGGAACAAGCAGTGCACCTTAATTGTGGTTGTGTGCACTGCTGTATGTACACTACACATCCCATAGTCCATAGTACATCTCAGGAGTGAGCAAGCGAGGGTGGATACATTCCTACATACAGTGGGACCATGGAGAACGAATGTAGCCACCATCTAAGGAAGTTGCTCCTCTAGTAAGTTGGATTGCAGCAGCAGCTAAAAAAAAAAAAAAAAAAAGAAAAGGAAATGGGAGATCTGTAGAAGCTTTAACTTTCACACGAACAATCCGTTCAGGTCCGCCTGTCAGTTTTTCAGGCGGACCTGAACAGATGCTCCATAGAGGTCTATGGGGCGTCGGATGTCAGCGGTGACATGTCCGCTGACATACGACCCGCTCCGATCCGAAAAAGTGTGACGGAGGAAAAAGCTATTTTTCCATCCATCATTGGATCGGCAGACGACGGATACTGCGGTCCGTCACCCGATCTCCCATAGGGGAGAGCAGTGCTGTGGCAGGTCCGTCCCTGTGCAGTGTGCAGAGACGGACCTGTCATCTTCCTGCTCAGCGGAGATTGCTCCGGCGATCCCCGCTGAGCAAGCGGATATCCACGGGGCGGATCAGCACTGATCCGCCCCGTGTGAAAGGACCCAAAAGCTATAAAAGTGCTTTTGTGGGGGGTAAGGGTACATACAGTACTTGAATACATTTTATTTTTTTAAACAAGAGTCTATTCTTACTTTAAATTTCACAAAAACTTTTGTGCGCCCCTTGTAATCATATTAATTTTTGCATGAAGGGCCCCTAAACTGTGGTCTGAACTACATCCACATCTTAGAGCTAATAACTAATAAAGGGATTCAACATACATAGACATTTTGCAGTGACATATCAGTGTTGGATATGTAGTTTAACCATTTCAGCCCGGAAGGATTTGCCCCATTCCTAAACCAGGCCACTTTTTGCGATACGACACTGCGTCCATTTAACTGTCAATTGCACGGTTGTGTGACAATGTACCAGAACAAAATGTATGTCCTTTTTTTCCCCACAAATAGAGCTTTCTTTTGGTGATTGTTGATCACCTCTGCGGTTTTTATTTTTTGCGCTATAAACAAAAAAAAGAGCGACAATTTTGAAAAAAAAACACAATATTTTTGGCTATAATAAATATCATCCAATTTAAAAAAATATATATTTTTTTTTTTCCTCAGTTTAGGCCGATATGTATTCTTTTACATATTTTTGGTAAAAAAAAAACGCAAAAAGCATATATTGATTTGCGCAAAATTTAGAATGTTTACAAAATAGGGGATAGATTTGTAATTTTTTTTTTTTTTTACTAGTAATGTCAGCGATCTGCAATTTTTTATCAGGACTGCGACATTGCGGCGGACAGATCGGACACTGATTTGCCACTTTTTTGGGACCATTGTCATTTATACAGCGATCAGAGCTAAAAATAGCCATTGATTATTGTATAAATGTCACTGGCAGGGAAAGGGTTAGCACTAGGGAGCGATCAAGGGGTTAACTGTGTTCCCTAGGTATGTTTTAATTGTAGGGGGGGTGGAACTGACTAGAGGAGGAGAAAGATCAGTGTTCATACTTAGTATGAACACACGATCTGTCTCCTCTCCCCTGAGAGAACTGGGGTTTGTGTGTTTGCACACACAGATCCCGGTTCTCGCTCTATCATGAGCCATCGCGGGGGTCCAGTGGTCATTGCACCTGCCGCATCAGCTCCGGGGACACGCAGTGGACAATATGCGCACGCCTGCTGCGACGTCTTAAAGGAGCGACGTATAGCTACGGCGGCGATTTGGGCAGCCGTGCCAACCTGCCACAGTATAACTGCGGCGGCTGGTCAGCTAGTGGGTAAACCAGCCTCTCTCAACCTTTTCAACGCAGAGGAACCCTTGAAATAACTCTCCAGGCTCAGGGAAGCCCGGAGTCTACAACTCATTATACATTAGTGTAATGGTCGGTAGGAAGAATGCTCCTTATACTTGGGGTTATTGGGAAAATTTACCACCTTACAGATAGCTAAAAAGATCAATGGTGTCAGTAGGAACTTATCTGAAATTGCTCATTGCTGAAGGATCCCCTAGCAACCTCTGGATGAACCCTGGTTGAGAAACTCTGGTTTAAACAATCAAGGTAATCAATTAAAAGAAAACAAAGCTAGTCATTTGGATAAGGCAAAGTGTGCTTTATGGAACTTACAGCAACCAATGTATTTTTCACTTATTTCACTAATTTGATCTCAACAGTCTTTTGTTTTAGGGCTTTGCGAAAGGAAGGATGCAGATGAATTGTAATGACACATCAGCAGTGGCGGCCCGCCCATAGGGGGCGCCCGGGCGCCGCCCCCCCTCCCCCTAGGTGTAAAAAAAAAAAGTAAAAAAAAAAAAAAGTTAAAAAAAAGTTAAAAAAAAACAAAACGGGCCCTTTAAGACATAAAAAAAAAAAAAATGTAATTTAACAATTTAACATAGTGTACTGTGGCGCCGGTCACAGTGCACTATGAGAAGCGCCACGTCGATGCAATCACAAGATTGCATCCATGGCGCTTCATTTGCGGGTTAAAAACCCGCCTTGCGGCGCACTGCAGAACGCCGACTAGCTTCCGCCCGT
Organism: Lithobates pipiens; assembly: GCF_037356315.1. NCBI lineage: Eukaryota > Metazoa > Chordata > Amphibia > Anura > Ranidae > Lithobates > Lithobates pipiens. The sequence goes on from NW_027507785.1 coordinate 228,180,875, forward strand.
AAAATCACTGTGATTCTACGGGCGGGAGCATTGTCAATCTTAGACAGGCAGGTCACTTCCGGCTTTCGGCTGCTTCACGAAACCCGGAAGTGACGTCGGCAGCTCCGTTCCTCAGCCCGAGCGGAGCTGCAAGACAGTGAGGCAGGAGGTGAGTCACCGCATAAAGGCTTTCTAGTTTCTACTTTGTTGAGAATGTTCATGCATTTAGCTGAATGAATGGAAAAAAAGCTTTCACAGCCAGAAAGCTTTCCCCAGGCCAGGCGACTTTTGCCGTGGCCAATCAGAGAATGAGCTCTGAAGGGGGAACTCCACGCCAAATTTCTGAAAAAAAATTTGACGTGGGTTCCCCCTCCGAGAGCATACCAGGCCCTTAGGTCTGGTATGGATTCCAAGCGGAACCCCCTACGCCGAAAAAACGGCGCGGGGGTCCCCCCCAGATCCACACCAGACCCTTATCCGAGCACGCTACCCGGCCGGCCAGGAAAGGGGGTGGGGACGAGCGGGCGGCCCCCCCTCCTGAGCCGTACCAGGCCGCGTGCCCTCAACATGGGGGGGTGCCTTGGGGGAGGGGGGGCGGGCGGCCTCCCCACCCCAAAGCACCTTGTCCCCATGTTGATGAGGACAAGGGCCTCTTCCCGACAACCCTGGCCATTGGTTGTCGGGGTCTGCGGGCGGGGGGCTTATCGGAATCCGGGAGCCCCCTTTAATAAGGGGGCCCCGGATACCGGCCCCCCACCCTATGTGAATGAGTATGGGGTACAATGTACCCCTACCCATTCACCTGTGAAAAAAAGTACAAAAAAAAACACAACACAGGGTTAAAATATTTTATTGCACAGCTCCGGGGGTCTTCCATCTTCGGGGGTCTTCTCGCCGGACTCCTCCACTATCTTCTTGTAGCTCTTTTGCTAGCGGAGGAGCCCGGCTTTCTTCCTCGCCGCCGGCCTCTTCTTCCGACTTTGGGGGTCTTGTCCCCCTCTTCGGTTCTTCTGCCGGGCCACCTCGCCTTCTTATAGCTCTTTTACAGGCGGTGGCCCGGTCTTCTGTCGCCGCCGCCGCCGCCCGTTCTTCTTCTTCTTCTTCTTCTTCTTCTTCTTCTTCTCCAGGAGATGTTGACTCGACGATCTCTCCGGCCGGAATGCCAGGGACGTGCTACGCTGCCACTTATATAGGGACAATGGGGCGGTGTCACATGGGTTGATGTCACATGGGTTGGTCACATGGGTTGATGTCACATGGTGATCCCGCCCCCTTACGATGTCACAGTCCCGGAGGATGCTGGGACTGTCACCATGTGACATCAACCCATGTGACCAACCCATGTGACATCAACCCATGTGACACCGCCCCATTGTCCCTATATAAGTGGCAGCGCAGCACGTCCTTGGCATTCCGGCCGGAGAGATCGTCGAGTCAACATCTCCTGGAGAAGAAGAAGAAGAAGAACGGGCGGCGGCGGCGGTGGCGGCGGCGGTGGCGGCGGCGGTGGCGGCGACAGAAGACCGGGCCACTGCCTGTAAAAGAGCTATAAGAAGGCGCGGTGGCCCGGCAGAAGAACCGAAGAGGGGGACAAGACCCCCGAAGTCGGAAGAAGAGGCCGGCGACGAGGAAGAAAGCCGGGCTCCTCCGCTAGCAAAAGAGCTACAAGAAAATAGCGGAGGAGTCCGGTGAGAAGACCCCCGAAGATGGAAGACCCCCGGAGCTGTGCAATAAAATATTTTAACCCTGTGTTGTGTTTTTTTTGTACTTTTTTTCACAGGTGAATGGGTAGGGGTACATTGTACCCCATACTCATTCACATAGGGTGGGGGGCTGGTATCCGGGGCCCCCTTATTAAAGGGGGCTCCCGGATTCCGATAAGCCCCCCGCCCGCAGACTCCGACAACCAACGGCCAGGGTTGTCGGGAAGAGGCCCTTGTCCTCATCAACATGGGGACAAGGTGCTTTGGGGTGGGGGGCCGCACGCCCCCCTCCCCCAAGGCACCCCCCCATGTTGAGGGCACGCGGCCTGGTACGGCTCAGGAGGGGGAGGCGCCCGCTCGTCCCCACCCCCTTTCCTGGCCAGCCGGGTAGCCTGCTCGGATAAGGGTCTGGTGTGGATCTGGGGGGACCCCCCACGCCGTTTTTTCGGCGTAGGGGGTTCCCCTTGGAATCCATACCAGACCTAAGGGCCTGGTATGCTCTCGGAGGGGGAACCCACGCCCAATTTTTTTTTCCGATTACATAACGAGCGTTATGAGAAGTGGGAGGGGCCATAATGATGGGCGGGTCATGATGGGCGGGGTCTGGCGCCCCCCCCATCTAAAAACTTCACCAGCCGCCACTGCACATCAGTGTTTACTTTTTTAATTTTAACTGTATTGAACTGTCACAGAATGACATTTCATAGATTTTTTTTTTTTTTCGTTCAGCAAGTTGGGTTGAATAAATAAATAAAAATAAAAAACGGTTAGTGTGTACTATGCTTTAGACAAGACAAATTGCCTCCTATTGGATTAATTTGCTTCTTATAGGATTAAAGTTGTATCTGGACCTCTTAGCAGTGGTATGGCACTTCTATTCCCATTTTTGTTACATTACACTACATGCCAAGGAGACTGTGGAGATCCTCTTGGATGTTGAAGCTGCCTGCTCAGGAACCAGATTATTTACATCAAAAACAGTACTTTAAAACAGCAATACCAGTGAGATAATCCTATGGGTCCAGTGTTATTTTTCCACTTTCCTTAACTGTATATAAAATGAGGCTCAGAGCTTTGCAGTGCATTGCTTTGCAAATAATTTTAGTCCTTTTTTTCTATTATCTTATTTTTTGTAAATATAATTTGATGTTGATTATTTAGTATCATTAACATTTTTTTACAAATATTTTTTTTAGCATGAAGACCAAATACTGGGTCAATGAACAAAGGTAAGTGACACAAATAAAAACTCAAAATAAGTGTACTATAAAAAAAAGAAAGAAAAAAAGAATCAATCACACAGATTTCAAAAAATACTTCTTAATGTTAACTTCATTATGGTCTGTGCTGCCCTCTCGTGGCAATTTTAATAATCTACTTGTTTAATTAAACAAGGATCTGGAGCAGCTGGTATAATTAAACTATGTAAGTGATTTGGAGGTGATCATAAGGATAAGAACATGGTTGATACAACTGCTGGTGATTTTTTTTCGGGTTCAGGCTATGGGGCTGTCATCCTAATCTTCATTTCATAGAAAACAATTCAGAACACGTTTCTGATCAGTGGCCTACTTTGTAAGGAAGCCAGCACCATGTTATTTTTTTTCTTTTTAATAGAGTAAGAAAGGGTTTAACCCCTGTTGGGTTAGTGTTTTGCTTTCTCTTCCGATTTGATAGAAAATAAGCAAAATATATCACTGGAACAGATAATTAAAAAATGTCCATTAACTCTTTTTTTCCCCTCAACTCTTGTTCTTGTGACAACTAATAACATGTTTTATTTCTCTGCACAATTTGCCCTGATAATAGTCACATGGACAAATACAGAACACAATTCTTTCTTAATGGTACTGAGCATTTTACCTACTTGCTCACAATAGGTAAGATTGTGGGTAACGCTCCCAGTTAGAATAAATTCGCCTGTGCAGTTCTTTCTTTAAAAAGTGCAAAGTGGCACAAAAGTGAACCTGTACTTTGCCCATACCAGGCAAAATAACAGGTATGCTCTACAGAAGGGATAAGGAGAAGGCAGTGCTACCTGTAGCCTCACTGCCCTGATTTACTGCCAAACTGCCTTAGGTGTGTATTTATAAAAACAATTTTCATTGCTATTTGCCCAGCGAGAGGGCATGCACATTTGCTCTGTGCAGATTGAGCACAAAATGAACAGTATTGGGCTGTTTCCTGTGCTGTTTGAATGCCTGTATTGATTTAAAATGGAAAATACATTTGTCCACTAGATGGCACTAAGTATCATAGGCATTTCCAACCGAAAATTTAAGAAATGTATCGCCAGCTTATGTTTTTAACTGTTTGCTCCCCCATTACCCCATCCAACAACACCTGGAGACTGGCCATTCAGGCAGCGAATGAGGCATTGTGAAAAGGGAGGTGAAATGTCACATGTTCATCCATACTCAGACATAACGTGCATTTCTCAGGTAGTCTGACAAAGAAAAAAAAGGGGGGGGGGGCAGATAAAAATAAGTACTTTTTTTTTTTTTTTACACTCCAGTAGAGTGAACCTGTTACTCATCTATATTAGTTACAGGTAAGAACAGGTTCAGTGTAAACATATTGTGGGTTTGTCTAAATATATGACATTGTTGATATATGGAAATATATTTGAACAGTTCTGAAATGAGAACTTGAACCTTACTTATTACTTTGGTTTGTTTTTCACCCACTGTTCCTTGTAGATATGGAGGTTTTTCTGTTGGAGCAAAGCTTCCTGTTCTTGAAATAAAAGGAGAAAATATAGCAGAGTTCTTTGGCCATCTGGGTGACATGACCAATGTCTCAGCAGTGAGTTTAAAACGTTGAATTTGATTGTTAAACATTGTTGGACGGTCCTGATAATAAATCTTTGTGTGTCTGATAGGGCCCAGTGGCGAAGTCCGTTTCCCACGACTTGCAGGCTTTCCTTTCAAACCTGGAAACGGAGAACAATGTCAAGGTACATAGTCATTATTGTCAAATTCATGATACTCATTTCTCCCAGAACATTGATCCCCTGTGGCCATCTCAAGGACCTGCAGAACTACCAAACTGATTAAAAGATCCTGAAAGGTATTTCTAGGAGAAGTGGTAAGATGATAAACATTCACTTTATAGTGTATTTTCTAAGCAGAATACACTAAAAGAACATAATTGAGTATTTTAATTTACCAGTTATTTTGAGTCGTTATTATATTGAAAATGTATTTCTAAGGTCTTTCCTTGATCTTCCATCTTTATATTATTGTTGTACATTGGTTAGCCATACAGGTAGGACATTGGTGTTAATGAGCGAGTTAGCTGGCATAAAGACTTGCTTTGTGAGAAGACGCAGCAAAATACAACCATTATGTAGTACAGTGTTTCTCAACCGGGGTTCCGCGGCACCCTGTGGTGCCATGAGGAGTCCTTAGGGGTGCTGCAGCAACAGCCCGATCTGAGCAATTGTCTGTTAGCTCCTGTGCTACAGTAGGGAGAGCACAGGGTTATCTCCTAGGTACAGAGGGGGCAGAGAACTGTGCCCGCACCTCCCCCACTCTCTACTCCTTTCTGTACTCTTGCTAGAAAAAGATAAAGCTTACCTGGCCGCTTGACAATGTCCTGCCAACTGATGAACATCATCGGTTGCAAAGAACTTGCCAGCAAGAGTACAGAGAAGAGCAGTGAGCGGTGGAGGTATGGGCACAGCTTTCTGCATCCTCTGTACACAGGAGTTATCTATACGTTCTCCCCCCTGCTAATGATTAAAAAAGGATTGCTCAGATCTCAGAAAGGAGAGGAGCTTCGGGGAGGAGCAAAAGCACAAAGCAAAACCTTCTCCTGGCTCCCTTTCCTTTTGGCTGCTGTCACTACTGTAAGGAAGAGGGGTAATTTGGGGCTAATTGCACTATATAGAGGATTTGGGAGCAGATGGGGGGGGGGTTTGTGCTGGGAGGGAGGATTTTTGGGGGGCTGTGCTGGGAGGGTGATTTGGGTTGGGGGTTGTGCTTGGAGGGAGGGTTTGGGGGGGGGGGGGGGGTTGTGCTCAGAGGGAGTATGTGTGGTATTTTTGTGCTGAAAGGGGGATTTGGGTGAGGGGATGTGCTAGGAGGGGGGGTTTGTGCTGGGAGGGTGATTTGGGTGGGGAGGTTGTGCTAGGAGGGCGGGATTTGGTTGGGTTGTGCTAGATGGGGAGATTTGGTGGAGTTGTGCTAGGAGGGGAACGTGCAAAAAAGCATTTGCACTCAGATATGTGTGTGTATACAAACAGTTTCGGACAAAATCCGTCGGACAAAATCCGTCGGACAAAATCCGACGGATTTGGTTGTCGGAATCTCCGACCGTGTGTACAAGGGCTTAGAGAGTCTGAGTGTCTCAATAGTAAAAATGGGCAGAGGTTTACCAATCTATAAAAAAGCTGCATCTAAACATGTCGAACAATTTCAGAATAATGCTCCTCAGCATAAAATTTCAAAGACTTTATATCATCATCTACAGTACAGTACAGACCTTTCAGCTTGAGTGTGCATTAGTGTACATGGAATAGGCAGCTTGCACATCTGGAAGGGCGCCATCAATGTTAAAAAAATATCCAGGTTTTAGAGCAGCATAAGCTCAGGCAAGAATGGGACAACAAAACTTCAGCAACTGTCTTAGCCCTTGTACACACGGTCGGAGATTCCGACAACCAAATCCGTCGGATTTGCCCAGAGTTTAGCATCAACCAAAGCTTTTGTTAGATTCTTTGGTTTACAAATGATATTTGAATTTTACTGATTGTTTCTATGATTTTCCTTCAGATAATATATGACTAAGCCCTTGTACACACGGTCGGACATTCCGACAACAAAATCCGTCGGACTAGTAGCCAATAGCTTTAGTCTCATAATTTGATCTGAGAATGCGTGGCACTTTGTCCAATCGGAATTCTCTACAAGCGATCGGACTTTGTCAGATCGGATCATGTTGTTGGAAAATTTTATATCCAGCTCTCAAACTTTGTTGGTCGGACATTCCGACGCAAAAAGTCCGATAGCACACGCGGTCAGATTATCCGACAACGCGGTCCGATCTGACATTTTCTGACCGTGTGTACAAGGGCTAAGACTGCAGTAAGCAGCAATTGAAGCTATTTTCTAGCCTGAGCTCCACCTCTCACTTAAGATGCATCCCTCTTAACTGGGCCACTATGTTTGGCTTAACAGTAAGGACTCATACACATTTCAGCTCAAAAAAAAAGCTGCTTTTACAGGCATTTGTGCTCTTGTACATGTTTTTATTCAGCTTCTTCAAGCTCCTTTGAGCTTTTTTGAGCATAAGCGTGTTTTTTTTTCACAAACCCTAGATAGTATTTTCTTAACCACTGTATAAACAAAACAAAAAGCTGGAACAAACATTTTCATGCATTTTACAGCTTCTTTGGGGCACTATCTCCTTTCAAAAATAAAAGTTTGCAAGGGTTTTTTTTTTTCTGCCTGTAGGAGCATATGCCTGAAAACACCTCAAAAAATCATAGTGTGCATTGACACATTGGCTAACATGGAGGTGAGTTTTCAGGCAGAAACAAATAAGAGCTCAAACGCCTGTAGGAGCTGCTTCTTTGAGTTCCTTTGAGCTGCAGTGTGCATGAGTCCTAATAATAAAGGCAACACCACCCAAGTGGTCCAAATTTGGTGTACTGGGGATTATGGTGTGGGGTTGTTTTTCAGGGAATGGGCTTGGCCCCTTAGTTCCAGTGAAAGGAACTCTTAAGGCATCAGCATAACAAGACATTTTGGACAATTTCAAGCTCCCAATTTTGTGTTTCCAACTTTGTGGGAACAGTTTGGGGATGGTTCCTGCCTGTTCTAACATGATTGTGTGTGGCTGCAGAGATCGGGAAATGTCTCACTGCTTGTCATTAGCGCTGTGCAGTGCCGACTCCCTGGCGGGCTCGGCACATGAGGCTTGCGAACACGCTCATCCTTAATTATTGACAGGGAACACATGTTTTTTTAACTATCTGGCATCACCTAATAAATATAATATGACTTTTTTTTCTAGGTTTGGTTTAATAATAAGGGCTGGCATGCTATGGTCATCTTCATCAATGTTGCCAACAATGCTATTCTCAGGGCCAACCTGGGGGAAGATAAAGACCCTGAAGAGTATGGTATAACTGCAGTGAACCATCCCCTCAACCTCACCAAAGATCAGCTGTCTGAGGTCACAGTGTAAGCATAAAGCCATCATATGAAGTATTACCAGATAGTGTTTTATATAACCAGTAAAGAGCCCCTTTCACATGGCCATTTTGATGCATCACTGAATTCCAGAGGTAAGAATCAGCGGATTCTCCACAATGACCAGGGAATGCAAAAAGCAGCGACTGCTCAGCCTATATAAACTAATAACAGTCTGACAGTGGCTGCCATTGTCTCATGAAGCTGCACATTAAGTGCATACCTCCCAACTTTTTGAGATGGGAATGAGGGACAGCAAAAGTATGAAGACATAGGACACACCCCCTGCCACACCCCCTTGAAGAAAAAAAAAAGCCCACAAGTGCTTTCTCTTACCACTACTATTTCTTCATATCGGGTTTTGAAAGTTACAAATGCAGCCATTTAGAATTTGGATGAAAGGTTTAGCTCTGGGAAACACTTTTTGAAAGATAAAAAGTGCATTTTATATACAACTATATAGATTGAACCAAAATAAAGGACAAATGAGGAGGAATGAAGGACAGAAAGACATTGCTCCAAATCAGGGACAGTCGCTCGAAATCAGGGACAGTTGGGTGCTATGTAAGTGTTTACATGTGGATGCCCAAGCCTGGATGCCGTCAGCTGCATTCAGGAAGGGATATCTGCAGGTAAATGCTTGGTGTGTGGCTACATGCGAAAAGCAGCAGCTGCTGTCCTCTCATTAGTTTATATAGGCTTAGTGGCCACTGCTATTTGCATACAAATGAAAACTCTTTTTGCGCTTAGTGATTTAAATTGTGGATACTGCACAGAAACTACCTGAATACAAGATAGTAACTACCGTATATACTCGAGTATAGGCCGACCCGAATATAAGCCGAGGCCCCCAATTTACCCCCAAAAAAACTGGCAAACTTATTGACTCGTGTATAAGCCGAGGGTGAGACATGCCTGTCCATCCCTGTGTGTGTGTCCGTCCATCCCTGTGTGTCCGTCCATCCCTGTGTGTCCGTCCATCCCTGTGTGTGTGTGTCCGTCCATCCATCCCTGTGTGTGTGTGTGTGTCCATCCATCCCTGTGTGTGTGTGTCTCCATCCATCCATCCATCCATCCCTGTGTGTGTGTGTCTCCATCCATCCATCCATCCATCCCTGTGTGTGTGTCTCCATCCATCCATCCATCCATCCCTGTGTGTGTGTGTATCCATCCCTGTGTGTGTGTGTGTCTCCATCCATCCATCCATCCGTGTGTGTGTGTCTCCATGTGTGTGTGTGTGTGTGTGTGTGTGTCCAGCCTACCTGTGTCCCGAGCCTTTGTCCCGTGTCGTGCCTTGCCTTCGTCCCGTCCCGTCCCGTCCTGTCCTGTCCCGTGCCGTGCCGTGCCTTGCCTTGCCTCCGTCCCGTGCCCTCTTCGTCGGCGGCCATTGTAAAATTCAAAAGCCGCGCCTCCTCCTTCGCCTGTGATAGGCGGAACACTGAATTTCCCAGCAGCCTGTGTTCCGCCTATCACGGACGTCGTATCATCCTCGTCCGTAGTACGAGGATGAGAAGATGCCCGTGATAGGCGGAACACAGGCTGCTGGGAAATTCAGTGTTCCGCCTATCACAGGCGAAGGCGGAGCCGGAGGCGCGGCTTTTGAATCAGAATGGCCGCTGTCTGTCTGCTCGACACGCTGATCGAGCGGGCAGACAGCGATGACTCGAGTATAAGCCGAGGGGGGCACTTTCAGCCTCAAAAAAGAGGCTGAAAATCTCGGCTTATACTCGAGTATATACGGTATAATACTGAAAAATAGGTGCGCTTCCATAATCATATGAATCAGCACATAGCGCTAACCCAGCAGGAGCTGCTAGTTAGGATGGGCCCTCTGTTCTTTGTCTTGACCTCTTTAAGAACTTCAGCTCCTCTGACACACTAGGCTGAGTGTACAAAGCATGTAATATCACAGAAAATCACTGAATGTAATACTTAGTACCCGGTAGTAGTCAGTGGTAGATTGTGGGTTTTTTTTGGGGGGGGGGGGGGTGGCAAACAAATTCCCCAAAACCATCCCCCCCAGGGTCACATGGTCGGTAATCCAGCCCCGCATATACCCCATCTAGGTTCCAGGCGGGCAGGGCTCCTACAAACGGTGAGCGTCTCCTCCTCCTCCTCTGCATTATGATGGCTTCCGCTGTACGTCTCTCCTCCTGAGTGTCCAGTAGGAGCTTGTCCTTTCAATCTATTGGGTGACGGGTCCCGCTTCCTAATTGGCCAGGAGGAGGATCAGTGTGAGGATAGGGAATATTCATTCGCTATTGTCACACAACTGGGTGGGCTCGGAGCACAATGGTGTGTACCCTAAGCCCACTCATTTTTGAAGCCTATTTGAGCCTATGGCTCTAATCACGTGCTTCAACCCCCCCCCCCCCCCCCCATTGGAATCCATGTGACTGCACCCCAAATGATTAGATGACTGGATGCATGCATGGATGGAGGGTGGCACCTGTGCACCCCTAATGGATGGACTGCCACTGGTAGTAGTACTATAGCAAAGAAAATAGGCACCAAACCAGTTAGTAAAAACAAAGCCAATATATTGTCACCTTATATGGTTGTTAACAAAATAAGCATAGAAATGGATTAACAATGGTGATAACACAGTTTAGTATAAAGGGTGATTAGTAATAAGGACTAGGCATAAGATGACACTTGCCATCTAGATAAGCATAAACAGTAGCAAGGTCACCTAAAGTGCAGCAGTGAGCAGTGATAAACTTGATTTACAGAACAAAAGAACTATACTGCCAAAGTGTATTGATGGTGAATATATTAGACTAGGCAAACTGGATGTGCACTGTCAATGAAAATGAAGGAAATGGGAGAAGGGAACAAAGAGGACTTGCAGGATGAATTTACAGAAGGGGTAGTCCTTTATGTTATTCTTCTGCTGGCTGTTGTTGTGGTTGTTGGTGCACTTAACAGCAGTTTTATTAAACCAACATTCAGTATAGGTGCAGTAAAGAAGCAGTAAAGGTGCAGTAAAAATGTTGTAAACCTGTGGTATAGTTGTACAGGTGCAGTATACTTAATGTCCTACCTCCAGCAACTTAGTTCATGCTAGCAGTGTGAACGATGGGCAGCATCCTCTTACTAGTCAATGTGGTGCAGCTGTGAGCTCTCACTGTAAAAATAAGGGCTCCCTCAGTCTCTCCATAGAATGCCTCTTTAATTTCAGCTGTGGGAAATAGAAGGTGAGAGGATGCTAAGGTCTCTCTGTGGCAACGGTGCAAATGCGATTGCTGTGATTTGTGCTGAGCTGCCTTGGGTGTCTACAGTGGTCTGGTCTCTCAGCATTCTGGTCAGTATGCAGCATATGTGCTATCTTGGATTCCCTCAGTGCAAACGAGAGCATAGCGGAACAGTATCAGAAAAGCAGCTCCACTGATCCTCCTTGACCCAGTGTCTCCTGGGAATTATAGTGTGTAGAGTACATAAGCTCCACAATATGGCTTACTCTCTGGAATTCAAATCCCATGATCTTCGGCGTTCTGCATAGGAACCTATAGGCTTTTCAGGCTATAGTTCTCCCTCTGTTGACAACATTTAGCATAACAGCAGAAAGTGAAAGTAACCTGATTATAATGGGAGAAATGTCTTTCCTGGCAGACTCCATGGCAGCCTACGTATGGGTTAATCCCCGCCTCTCATACCTCATAGGACCCCACTCCCATAAATCTTTGCTTCTAGCCAGAGACTGTGTTCCTTTTTTGTCCTCCTCCTAGGACCAAGGTGTTTTCTTACCTGTCGGAAGCTTTAATCCTATCCTGGTGGTTTGCACGTTGATGATGATGGCGGTTATTCTCGGAGTCCATATTTCCCAGCTATTAGCAGGGAGGACACAGGCACTGAAGAGCGATGCTGTGAAGATCTGAAAGTCATCCATTGGTTGATAGATTGCATCATGGCCATTCGTCCTAGCTATTAGCGGGAGGCCCTTTATTAATGTGCCGATCGTGCAGAGAGTGTATCGATCCTCCCAGTCCCAGGATGGATTGTGCTGGCTTCAGTGTGGTGATGTATAACTTTTTTATGGCAGCCTGTTTTTGTGTGTTTGTTTGTCTTACCTGCTCCGGTGTAGCCATGGCGGCTGGAACGCTTTGCGTTCCAGTCCGCCGCTATTTGCTCTCTCTGCGCAGCTGCGTGGCTTCGACTGAGATCGAGGCTTGGTTAGCGCGTGCGCAGTTGGGACAAAATGGCGGTGGTCGCGCATGCGCGCGGACGCCGTAGGAGTGGTGGTAGTACAGCGCAGGTGCGCTGCTGACATCATCATGGCGGCAGATTTAAATAGCTGTCAGAGACAGCTATGCTTTGGAAGGTTTCCAAGCAAGGCAGCTACTTCCCGTGTTCGTGGCTTTTCTACTCAAGGTAGGGGGGGGGGGGAGTATTATTGTCTGGTAGTGTGCATATCATTGCTCTCTATGTTCCTACCTTTTACATGCTTATTTGAATTGTGTTTGTTTTAGCCATTTAAATCTCTGCTGCAATGGACGTGTCACTGCCCCCTAGTGGCCAACCCTTATGCCACAGGTAGGATGGCATTTTTTTCCCTCTGCCTGTTTGTATTTGGGTTTCTGGAGCAAGTTAACTATTTATACTCTTTTTTTCAGCCCCTCTAGGTCTGAATCTCAAGTCTTGACACACGGTGATAGTGACAAGTCTAGGTCACAACGCCATCATTCGTCTTCAAGCACTAGACATACCGGATCATCCTCCAGACATAAGAGGGAAGGCTCAAAGTCTGGTTCTGGACACCATTCTTACCGCCATTCCAGCCGTCCTGTGGAAAGGACTTGCTGGGGATGTAAAACTCAGGTCCCAGAGGGTAAATCTCTCTGCGAGTTATGTTACTCTCGGGCTATGAAGGAAAGAGGATCTGAAGATCAGCATGTGGAGGCTCTGGTCAGGAAGGTGATCCAAGAGTCCATGAATAAGTCGGATTCCAGCCATACTTCCAATCCTCCTTCGCTCCCAGCCCTAGTTACTGAGATGGTTGATCCTGAGGCTCCAGGTCCCTCTCATCACAGTCTTTCTATTAGTGGATCCTCCAATAGCGAGGTAGAGATGGATGAACCTGGCGCAGGTTTTGAATTTTCTCAGGTTCCGTTCCTGGTTAGAGCAGTCAAAGATGCTTTAAAATGGGATGAACCAGTGGAAGCTCCCTCTAAGCAGAGGAAATACTTCAAGCATCTCAAGAAAGACCGCCCAAATTTTCCTTTTTTGGAAGAACTTGGTGAAATTATTTCTGATGAGTGGAACAAGGTTGAGAGGAAAAATTCCTTGATCTCTAAGGTAGCAAAAATGTATCCTTTCAAGAGCGATGAGGTCAAACATCTTGAGTCGGCCCCTCTTATTGATGCCGCTTTGATGAGGTTGGTGAGGCATGTTACTCTCCCTCTGGAAGATTCCGTTTCCTTTAAAGATGGTCTGGAAATGAAGATAGATACGGACCTCAAGCGCATCTACATTACTGCAGGCATGGCTTGTAAACCAGCCCTAGCCCTTGCTGCGTTATCTAAGGCCATGGAATCATGGACTGATGATATAGGTACGACCTTAGGAAGCATTTCTGAAGAGCTGGTCAAGAGCTCACCAGTGCATGAACTGAAGATGGCCTCGGCGTTCCTGGGGGAGGCATCCCTGGACATAATTCGTCTGGTAGCTCGCGTAATGACTCTTCGGTCACGGCAAAACGTGCCCTGTGGTTGCGCCCATGGGTTGCGGATCCTGCCTCTAAGCAGGCATGGTGTAAAATTCCTATTGAGGGATCTTCCCTCTTTGGGAACAAGCTTGACTCAGCTATTACCCGCGCTACCGGGTGTAAATCGGGTTTTCTGCCCCAGGATCGCTGCCTCATGGGTCAGAGAAGAGTTCTCCCCAGGCAAGAAATGGAACGTGCTAGGGATGCACGTCGTTACAGACCTGGACGCGAGTTTAGGAAAAACTGGAAAAGAAGCCAGCCTTCAGGTCAAAAGTCCTCAAAAGCCTCTTCTTCTGGTGGTCGGGAGGCTTCGAAGTCCTTTTGATATGGGGTCTGTCCAGACGAAGCAAGTCGGGGCTCGTTTACTCCGTTTTCAGCACGTCTGGGCAGTCTCGATTCAGGACTACTGGACCATCAAAACGGTCTCCTCAGGACATTCATGGGTCTTCAACAATCCACCCATTCACCAGTTTATTCCAACGGTTCTTCCTCATTCAGAAGAAAAAAGACAGATTCTCGTATCATACACAGAATCATTGATGGCTCAAGGAGCCGCCATCCCGGTTCCAGCCGAGGAAAGGTTTCAAGGAGTTTACTCCCCTCTTTTCATGGTCCTCAAGAAGAATGGCTCCTGGAGACCGGTCATCGATCTGACACATCTAAACTCCTTCATAAAAAAGGGAAAATTCAAAATGGAGTCTCTACTGACAATACGCCAGGCTATTCAACCAGGCGACTGGCTTATCTCAATAGACCTCAAGGATGCCTATTTCCACGTACCGATTGCAGAAGATTACCAGAAGTACCTCAGGTTTGCAGTAGATCAGGTGCATCTTCAGTTTTCATGTCTCCCGTTCGGGCTCTCCACTTCGCCTCGAGTAATTTCAAAACTCTTACTGGCGGTCATGGCTTTAATCAGGATCAGACGCATCCGGTTACATCACTACCTGGACGATCTGCTCCTACTTTCTCAAGACAAAGAGCAACTGTTGTCTCATCGGGAACAGGTTATTTCTACTCTAACGGAGTTCGGCTGGCTCCTGAACAAGGAGAAGAGCCATCTAGAGCCAGAGTCTCTAATCTTTCTCGGAGCCCAGTTCAATACAGTAATGAGCACCATCTCCTTACCCCTGGAGAAAATTCCGGTGATCCGAAACAGGATTCGGCTTGCAATGTCATCTTCTCTCCTCAGGGTCTCTCAATGTCAAAAGATAATCGGCACTATGGTAGCCACAGCCCCTATGGTGAAGTGGGCACAATGGAAGATGCGTCCCTTTCAGAAAGGGTTCCTCCAACAGTGGGATCCAAGGGCTCGAGATCATCTCGTCCGGATAACCCCTTCCATGCGGGAGAGTCTCCCTTGGTGGCTACAGCGGAAAAATCTTCTTCATTGTCATTTCATAGCACCTGTCTCCTGGGTCACAGTGACAACGGATGCCAGCAGCAGAGGTTGGGTTGCTCTCTGTCTCTCGGAAGTAGCCCAAGGCAGTTGGGATTTCCCTGCCCAGAGCGTGGTGTCGAACGTGCTGGAACTACGAGCCGCCTTCCAAGCACTGCAAGCTTTTCTTCACCTGACGTCAGGAGCTTCAGTTCTCCTTCGAATGGACAATACAACAGCTGTATCCTACGTCAAAAGACAGGGGGGTACTCGCAGTCTCTCTTTACTGAGGGAAGTAAGCCCGATTATGTCCTGGGCCCAGTCCAATCTGAGAGATCTGACGGCGGTTTATCTCCCAGGAGTTCAAAATGTCCAGGCAGATTTTCTTTCGAGATTCTCCCTGGACAACAACGAATGGTCTCTCCACAGCGAGGTATTCGATTGGATTCTGTCTCTGGGGATCCTACCGGAAGTGGACCTGTTTGCCTCCCCGTGCAATTTCAAACTGGGTGTCGTTGTCCTCAGGCCTTCGGGGTGGATGCCCTGACGGACCAGTGGAGATTCCACAAGGCTTATGCCTCTCCCCCGACTCCGATCATTCTCCGATTTCTGGCGACGCTCAGGTGGGAAGAGGTCGAAGTAATAGCGGTTCTTCCGTATTGGCCCAACAGGCCGTGGTTCCCACTCTTGTGGCAGCTCAGTTTCCAGGACCCAGTTCCTCTGCCCTCCAGACCGGATCTCTTGTCACAGGGAACGACTCTTCACCCATGTCCATCCCAGCTCCATCTGATGGCATGATTTTTGAGAGGGAAAGGCTGGAAGCGTTAGGTTGTCCCGACACGGCAATCGCTACTTTACTGAGTGCTAGAAGACCAGGTACCAACAGGGTCTATCAGAGAATTTGGTCAAAATTTGCAGACTATGTGTCCACAACCAACGGTTCGTGTAAAGACCCGAAGATAAGGGATGTTATTGGCTTTCTTCAGACAGGCCTGGACTTGCTCCTTGCGGGTCCAAGTTTCCGCAATATCTGCCTTTTTTAGGTGTCTCCTGGGCCAAGCACCCTCTCACAAAACAGTTCTTCAAGGGAGCAATGAGGCTCAGACCTCAGAGGAAACCAAGGTTTTATAAGTGGGATCTCCCCTTTGTCCTGGATTACTTTTCAGAGAAAGATTTACATCATGGGGATCAAGTATCTATTAAAGAACTTTATTTTAAAACTGCCTTCTTAGTAGCCATTACGTCAGCCAAGAGAGTTTCAGAGATCAGTTCTCTGGGCTGCAAGGAGCCGTTTCTCACTTTCTTCCCTGATCGAGCAGTTTTGATCCCTATGTTAGGGTCAAATCCGAAGGTGTCATCCGTTTTTCATGAAAATCAGGAGATTGTGCTTCCAATCTTTCAGGCCTCTGATGATTCTGGTATTCATCCTTTGGACGTTGGGGACGCTTTGAAACAGTATTTGAAAGCCACAGCTCCTTTCCGGAAATCTGATCATCTGTTCATCCTTTTCTACGGAAAGAATAAGGGTTTACGTGCTTCTTCCCGAACTATTGCAGCTTGGATCGTTCAGGCCATCCAAGGGGCTTATAAGGCTAGGGGCTTGCCTCCTCCAGAAGCGGTGACAGCTCATTCTACTAGGAGTGTTTCTACATCCTGGGCGGCTGCCCGTCACGTTTCTCCAGAAGTGATTTGTAAAGCGGCTTCATGGTCGTCAATCAATACATTTATGACGCACTATTGTGTAGAACCAGCGTCCTTGTCTTTGGTTAATTTTGGTTTGAATGTCTTACCTGTTGACGGTGCCAATTAAACCTTTTTTTCTTTGTCCAGCAATTGCCCACCCGGGTGTGTATGGCTAGTTATTTCCCATACGTAGGCTGCCATGGAGTCTGTCAGGAAAATGGAAAATTTATATCAAATACTCACCGTAATTTTCCTTTCCTGATTGACTCCATGGCAGCAGGAGTTCACTCCCGTTTGCTGGTGTAGGCTAAGTTGCGGAACACAGTCTCTGGCTAGAAGCAAAGATTTATGGGAGTGGGGTCCTATGAGGTATGAGAGGCGGGGATTAACCCATACGTAGGCTGCCATGGAGTCCATCAGGAAAGGAAAATTACGGTAAGTATTTGATATAAATTTTCCATTTTCTCCATGTTTTTGTGGTCCAGCACCTGGCTACAGATAGTACAAACAAACAAGTGGATAAATCATACGTGTGCATTTCAAACCAATGGGTGAATAATAATCCTCAAAAAATAGTAATAAAAAAGTTATCACACATATTTAAAAAGAAAACAATTAACGCACATGCCGATAATTGTGAGAAATTGTGAAAGTATAGTGAAAATCCATCACCTTAAAGTGATTGTAAAGGATCACCTTGTAAAACAACCCATTCAGTTTAAAACATAAATAAAGGGCAAAACATTTGTTTATAGATATAAAAAAAAAAACATAAAAGCTGGGGGAGGAGAAGCAGCAGTAAACTGAGCTTCCTAGTAAATGACTGTGCAGCAGGGGCGTGTCAGGATAAGTCTGTTCATTGGAGGAGGAGGGCACGCTGTGTTCTCAGCATAACTAGAGAACTGCCCACAATGTGCTCTTGTGCTTAGGGATTTCATATAAAGGAAGCAATACAAAGAGAACAGGAGACTTTCTCATACAAGTATATGGTACAGCAGGCACATATCAGGAATATGTAGTGTTGGGGTAACAAACGCTTTAAATGTGATCCTAGGATTTAAACAAACAAATGTTGTCTTGCCATACTCCACACGTAAAAATATGCAGCCTCTTACCAGAGCTCCTTGATCTCTATAAATAAAGAGATCAATAGCGCTTGTAAAGTAGATGAACAAACAGATGGCCATTTCAGATAATTCAGCTCTTGTTCTTCTGCCTTCATGGCACTCAATACCGCCAAATAGAATGCTAGCGCCAAACCCCAGTCATTCCACTCGTAAAAATTTGCTGTTGGAATTCGGAAAATGCAGCTAACCGACCGTGTGAAGGAGGCCTTACCTAACCTTGTTATAAACTAGTTTCTACCACAGGAGTTTGAGAGTAATGATCCAAGCATAAAGACACTTTCCAGTCAAAACTGAAAATAAAATGTGAACAGCATGTAGGGAACACAGCCTTCGTGCTCAGTACCCCAATTTTTCATCTAGGCTTTTCTATAGAACATCATTCCACCTCAGGTCCATCTGTTTAGCAATCTTTAGTTCTGGAAACCCCTGATGTGAGCTCTATTCCCAAACACACCCACTGCAGATTCGATGTCTTTCACAAAAAGACTCATATAAAACATGTCAATACTAAGAAGTTTCTCAAAGCCACCAGTGAGATTTGAACCTACCTTTGAGTGTAACTGTAGAGCTTGGACCTTGATGATGGGGACATACCCCGAAAGCTTTTCCTGAAAAATTGTATGTTAAGTACAAATAAAAAAAGTATTGCAGACAGTACTCAATTGTCTCAAGTTAAATTAAGTCCTACTTGTTGCACTTTTGATGCATTTCCATCACAATAGTGCTCCACTGTTGTCAGTGGGAAGAATTGTACCCCGTTGTTGGTGTCAGTGGGAGGAATAATGCCCCATTGTTGGTGTTAATGGGAGTAATAGTGCCTCATGTTAGTGGGAGGAACAGTGCCCTAGGGGGCAGATAAATGCAAGTGAAGGGTTCACAGTTTGGAGACCACTAGTCTAGACCCTTTATTCTGCTCAACAAATTAAACATATTTGGGATTATTTAGCAAACCAAAGCAGAGAGTAGTAATCATATGTAAAAAATCCTCATTAAACCAATAAAGGGTTCATTTTAGCAAAGTCAGAGTGATAAAGGATGACTTGCCGATAGTTTGCCATACTGTATGTTACTGAATTTACCATATTGCTTTTGTTTATTAGAGGATGACTTTTCAGTGAAACCTTTTTTTTTTTCAGGCTGACTACTTCAGTGGATGTTGTGGTTGCCATTTGTGTGATTTTTGCTATGTCATTCATCCCAGCAAGTTTTGTGTTGTATTTGATCCAAGAAAGGGTGTCCAATGCCAAGCACCTTCAGTTTGTTAGCGGAGTTACTCCAGCTGTGTACTGGTTCACAAACTTTGCATGGGACATTGTGAGTAATATATGTTTTTGTTGTTAAATTTACATACACTTCATCATTAGAATACAGGAAGAGAGATTTCTCAAAACTGTTTCTGTGAGGCCGCGTAGACACGCGGGGACTGTTCGCTCAACTTTGTCCGTCAAACAGTTTCAGCGGACAGTCCGCTCAAAATTAGCATGGACGGACTTGCCCACACACGACGAACGAACAGTTCGCTGAAACCGTGCGCGATGACGTGAACGCCACGTACGACGGGACGAAAAATACGACGTCCTATACACTGCATGCAAACTTCGGCGTGTAAATCCTTTCTGAGCATGCGCGGAACTTAGTTTGACGAACAAGCCTACACACGAGGGGACTGTTCGCTGAAACAGAGTTTCAGCGGACAGTTTTTCGGAATTTCCGAAAAACTTTGTTCAGCAGACTGTCCGCTGAAACTGTCCGCTGAAAGCCCACACACGAGCGGACTGTCCGCCGAAACACTGTTCAGCGGACAAAGTTGAGCGAACAGTCCCCGCGTGTGTACGCGGCCTCACCAAAAATGTTGTCTAGATCCTGTCATTAGGATACTGTTAATAGAGCTTTTTTTGTTCCAGGTTTCATAAATGTTGCCAACCATCAGTCACACATAGTAGATAATGTTGAATGTGCTATTGTTAGTGTTTGTTAAAAATGTACTGTGGTCATTTGTGATAGCTGATTAAATAGTGAACTCCCAGAATGGAAGAAAAAAGTGCTAAAAAGTGCTATGGTTAGTTCAAACAGTTATACCTTAATCAATAATTGATGATTCCCAGTATTATTCTAAATGTTCACAATACCATTACCGGTTTCACATCCTCATTAAAATAAGATAATCAAACCATTACTGCAGTTAGTATAATGGATAACATTTAAAACAATCAGTAAAGTGGTAATAAACCCAAAAACTATTTTTTTTTTATATTGCAGTTTACCAATTGTCAGATGTGGTGGCTGCATTATTTTCACCTGGTGATCTTGACCAGATTATCATAAGAAAATAAAGGAATAGTCTAAAAAAAATACAAATGCAGCCACCACTTTCAAGGATTTGTAAGTTGCAATATATTACATTTTTGTTTTGGGGTTTAATAACACTTTATACCTGATAGTGACAGGAATAGTTCAGTGAGAATTTTCCAAGAAAATGTCATTGGATATATGATATACAGTGTAATTTTTTTACCTATATCTACAATGCGAATATTTATGAAATATTTGGCTATAGTTAGCAAAGATTAACACTTAGCCCTTGTACACGCGGTCGGACATTCCGACAACAAAATCCATCGGATTTTGGCCAAAACTGGTGTTGCATACACACGGTCGGACAAAGTTGTCGGAAAATCCGATCGTTCAGAACGTGATGAGGTTATTTCGTTACGACGGGACTATGTTCAGGCTAGTAGCCAATAGCTTTGGTCTAGGAATTTGATCTGAGCATGCGGGGCCCTTTGTCCGATCGGAATTCTCTACAAACGATCGGACAAAGTCCGATCGGATCACGTTGTCCGAAAATTTTACAGCCCAGCGCTAAAACTTTGTCAGTCGGATATTCCGACGGAAACAGTCTGATGGAGCCCACACATGGTCGGATTATCCAACAACACGGTCCGATCGGACATTTTTTGTTGGAATGTCCTACCGTGTGTACAAGGGCTAACAGCAGAAAAAGTCATTTCTTCTACACAGCCATTAGTGGATCCTAGCATGCATGAAACACCCACTAGCTTCTTACTTTTCTTTGGATGTGAGTGGCTCATTTATAAGTGGACCTTTTATATTTTTATGCAATGTCTGGTTTAAACGGTGTGTATCCTGTTAATAGATGATTCACTTTAATAATGAATAAGGTTTTAGACCCCTTTTACACTCATTTTAGCGAACTTTATTGTTGTTTAAGCAGCGCTTTCGTCCGCTAGCGGGGCGCTTTTAACCCCAGAGAAGGGGTTAAAAATGCCCATGTTGTGGCGCTTCGGAAGCGCTGCCTATTTATTGCAATGGGCAGGGGCATTTTGCCCCAAACATGCTGCCACCCCAGTGTTGGGTTTTCACCCTCGGGCGGCATGGGAGGCAGTTTTTACAGGTGCTTTACAGGTGCTATTTCTAGCGCTAAAACACCTGAAAACTGCCTCAGTAGGAAAAGGGTCTTAAAGTGGAGCTCCACCCAAAAGGGGAAGCTCTGCTTGTTTGCTTCCTCCTCCCCCTTCCGCTGCCACATTTGGCACTTTTCCAAATTTAAAATATGGTTATCCTGTTATTTATTTATTAGAGCGTCGACAATTATTTCACTTTTACTGTATTTAGTGAAGTGATATGTTATAGTACATATTTTAAAAATAAAACGTGTTCCTGTGTCTTCAGGCAAACTATGCCATAAGTGTGGCTATGGTGGTCGTCATATTCATTGTGTTTGAAAAGAAAGCATATACATCATCCGCAAACCTACCAGCACTCATAGCGTTGCTGTTTTTCTATGGGTAAGTAATACATGTTCATGTGTTTTTACAGATATTAGAGACAGTACCTATGTGTTTACATATGCATATTTTATAAATCATAGTCTCTATAATTTTCATATAGTTCTTTCACCTGAAGTACCTGGTTGATCCTGCCAGTCACTTTTCTTGTGTTCTAAACTGACCTCACAAAGTTCAGAAGCTGATCTGCGTTTTTATGGTCCGTTTTTTTATCCTTTGGCTGGCCATTCAGAGGTATAGGACACACAGCATGTCTGTATTGGGTAATTTGTTCAGCCACCACACCCTTGACCAATCACAGCCTGCCTCTGGCACACACCCCCTTACAATCACAGCCTACCTCTTGAAAAACCCCTCTGCTCAAGCACAGCCTGCATCTTGTCTCAGGCTGAACAGCCAATGAAACCCAAGCACACAGTGTATCTGCACAGTGTCCTGTCACCCTTGCCTCTACTACCAGTATGCTTGGTCACACGGAATAACTTTTTACCTTGTAAAAAAAATGTGAGAAATATAATTTCTGAAACTAAGCAAAAGCAGTTATGGTGCCTGAATAGTTATAACTATATTAGAAAGTTACTTCTTTAAAGGCCAAGTCCACTTTTAGTAAAAAAGCAATAAATGCCCATATTTTTGCAGAAAAAAGGTGCATTTATTATTATTATTATTATTATTATTATTATTATTTTATAATTTTTTTTGCAAATGAGCATGTCAATTATTGTATAGCATCCCATTGAACCCCGAGGCATGTTTTTTTTTTTTTTACTCCCAAAGACAGGGTAGGCTAGCATTTTCCCAGGCATGAGTCCATGATTGAAAGGTAGATGATGTGTAACAATGGAGTGAAAGTCACTTTAAGTATTTTTAAAGATTTTATTCCTTTCTGCATCACATGGGAGAGAGGGATAGGAAATTCCAAAAACCCTTACTATCTTGCAGACAAATGATTAACTAACAAGTTCCATCTACAAACCTCAGTACAGTCAACAAGGGCTTTTAAGCTGAAACCCGCAACCTGTACCTTTTTTCAGAGAAAGCAGCACTTTCACTAGCAACCACAGCCCCAGTGAACCTCTTGATGCTTTCCCAGGCTCTCTGTTAATTCCTTGTCTTCAAAATCCCCAGCTGCAGACTTACCTCTGGTATTCCATCCCAGGCATCATTTCTCCTTTCAGACTCCTGTAGTCTGCGGGGCTCCCTTATTCCAGGACCTTTAGCTGCTGGACTGCACTAAACAGGCAGGTTCTTCTGCTTTCAGGCATTTGCACCATGCACGTGCAAAAGCCTCCTACGCCCCAGGCCTAATCACAGAGCTGCATATCACACACCCTGCCCAGGACACAGCCCTGGGAAAGAAGGCACTCACAAGGTATACCCTAAATATTTGTGTTTTCTCCAGCATGTACCAGAGGCAATGAACCTCCTACTGGCTGGCCAGGCGAACATAAATATTCATAACTCTTAATTACTGTTGCATCTCACTCTATCATTACACCAGTGAAACCTACTAGTAACAGAAAGAGACAATAACAACACTGAGCTTAGGGGAAAAACCAAATGAGCAAATAGACTATAAAAAAGTTTACTCTGTCTACCACCCAGAAAGACTATATTTAGATAATTCAGGCAGGATGGCTACAACTGCAATGCCATGCTTCCTGCAGACTCTTCCTCTAGCTCCCTGTCTGTACCAGGGTACGAACTTCCAGTTACAGAGTATAGGTTGATGAATTATGATTTTGGTGATCACTGAATTTGTATTCCGTTAAGAACTACTAGTTCATCTGTTTGGTGCAGGAGGGCTGCAGGTGTTGCACTATGTTGGGATACCATGTGCCATTCCCACTGCTGTAGTATAGTGTTAAACCACGCGTAGTGTTCAGAAATATAAAGCAGCCATCACTACAAGAGACAACTTGTGCAATAAAAGGGTATAAATAGTGCAGCGCTAAAAAGATAAATCATACAAATATGAATTAATATAAATCATAAAGTGAAAAAAAATCTGCAATTGAATGTATCGAAAAACTCATGAGCTCATAAACAGTTCATATTTCAAAGGAAAGTCCAATATTTGTGTTTCAAATATTAATGTTCAATCAACTCAGATGATGTCTGACGGAGACGAAATGCGTCAGTTCTACTGTCCTGTCTTTGCCATTAAATTTGACTTTCTATACTTTTGATGTTTTACTGAAATGTGAGTGATTTACCTTTTTTTTAAAATGAATTTTATATACGGTTTTACACTATGTTGAGTTTATGAGCTTATGAGTTTTTCTATATATTCAGTTGTATAATTTATTTCCCCTTATGATTCATATTAATTCATATTTGTATGGTTTATGTTTTTATCGCTGCTCTGTTTATACCCTTTTATTCTCACTACTGTGCAGTGCATCAGAAAGCCAGTCCAAGATACAATTGCAGCTCCCTCAATAAAAGCCATGGATTCAAAGAGATTGATAACATATTTTGAAATTTCAAGAGTATATATGAGATTTTAGTGATTAGGTTTATATCTACATTAATCTTTTTTATTTTAAATATATATCCAAACTTGTTTGAAAACAGCTAATATAAAAGATATCATTCCTTGTCTATAAATGTCCTCTAGATAGAGCTGTTGTACACTCTTATCTCAGTTTTTTTGTTTTTTTTATGTTCACAAACTGACTTTTTACAGTACTTGACCTACAATAACCATAAAATAAAGGAATTAATAGTATGATCACAATAGAAATCAATATATTGACATGTTTACGGTAGCTGTTACTGTCTGCCACCATCCAATTTTTTCACTACACAAATATAATACTAAACTATGGTTTTAAATCCAACCTTTTGTTTTTTACCCCAATGCATTATCTGCATTAAGATAACAAAAAGCACAGGTACCTAATCTGCCCCCTGTCCCTAAACACTTACCTGCCTGAATCACTTATCCAGAGCTGTCCTGGCTGCAGCACTGGTCCTCTCACTTCCTGCTTTCACAAGAGACACTGAGTGCAGTGGGAATCACAAACATTTGTGAGGAGGATCGGGGCTGCTCTGTGCAATATCTTTGCAATATCGTATAAGTAAAACATCTTTTTTATTTTAATTAAAAATCAATAACTTTCTCTATTACTTTAACATACATATACTAAATAGAACTGTACACAACTTAAAGCTGAACTTAATTAATTTCAGCAACCTTTGGTTCTGTGCATGTGCACAAAAACTGTAGGCTGCTAGAGTGATCATAGAAACTGTTGACATTTGTGCGCATGCTCAGAAAGTCCCAGCCATCACATACGCAAAAGCAAAAGCAGTCTTTGCCAGGTCTCAAATACCCAGCATGGGTAAAAAAATTTAAGATGGTGAAGCAGAAGAGGGGTGGGAGGAGGGGATTAATTCGGCTGTGGGGTTCCACTTTTAAGCTGAACTCTAGCCTTACCCTTAGTTTCGCACAACGGCAGACTCTCCTGTACTGAAATTGCTTACTTATTTCATTGCATAATCTGAGCGTCTTACAAAGTACATTAGCAGCTGCAGCATCATCTAGTGTCTTGGCCTACCATTTTCGTTCATTGGGTTTAAGTTCTCATCATCACATGCAGGCATTACCTAAGAAAGTAAGCATGCATTACAGTCTTCCCTTGGATTATCCACTCCCCAAACAGACATCCACTCAGATGGGTATTTTGATATTTGCATGATGCCTCCCAAGCACCATCCTACTGCTTGCATCAGGGCTGGAGGTTCTTAAGAGGAATCCTGGCGTAAGGTGTTTTCACGAGCTTTGTGCAACACCTTGCTGTACCCTTCCACCAGCCATGATCTAAATGCATTACATAGTGATGTAACTAGGTCTAAAATAAGGCATGTGATGCAACAGAAAGGTATTATGTAAAAATGTAATTAGCGTGTTGATGGGGTAAAGGGGAACCAGGAAAAGCAAAATATAAGCAGAGTAAATTTCAGCTTTAACATACATTATACGTTAAATTGGCACAAATATTTGTAGTAGCTATGGTTTGAATGGAGATTGCTGCATTGTCATTTTTGCTCTTGCTTAGTAAGTGCAATAGTCAAACCACAATTCAGTAGTCAGCCTATGTTTACCCTTTAAAACTATGAATGATTATTTTCAGATGGGCTGTAATTCCTATGATGTATCCAGCATCATATTTCTTCAATGTGCCAAGCACGGCCTATGTTGCATTATCTTGTATGAATCTCTTCATTGGCATAAACAGTAGCGCCATTACTTTCATCCTTGATCTCTTTGAAAATAACAGGGTGAGTAAAATCTGCTGCAAACTATATGCTTGGATATACCATGCAGAGAGCATTATTGATTAGTAGTTTCCCATTGTTATGCTTGACTTTCACTACAGCTATTAGAACGTATCCAAAGGCATTTGTTTTTTGTTATGGAAATGGTGACCACTGCTCCCAGAACAAGAATAGAGGGAAAATTGTTTAATGGAAACAACTGCTCTGGTGACAACTGCCCACAAGGGTATATCATTAATGCCTGTACACACTATGGGAAAATTGGGCGATCAAACAGATGGTTTTCCTCAGTGTTTTACAGCAAGTCGGAACTGAGGATAGAAATAATGTACAAAAATTCTCGTACGACAAAGGCTTTTTTTTTCTTATTAGTTGTTTTTGTCTTTCAAATCTGATATTTCTCATACGAAAATCGTTTGAAAATGGTACACATTAAACGAAAATCATTCATTCTGTTCCTGTGCGAGAAATGTTTTGGAGTTTGTCCCTTCAGAAATTTGCATCTGGAAGGTCGGAATCGGCTGTCAAAATTTGTGTACACACTATCAGAAAATCGTACGATCATTCCTTGGATGACAATGTTCGCCCAATTTTCTTATAGTGTGTATAGTGTGTTTCCTTTTGTGTTTACAGGATGGGAAGGGAAGAGGAATCTTCCTGATGAGTACAGATTTGGGGGAAAAAAAACCTAAGGCAGATTTGAACCATTCCCTATTCAATCCAAAATATTACCATACACTGAATGAACTTGGCAGGAACCTAATAAACTTGCTGAAATTCACTCAGTGGGTGGCTATGTCAGGCCTGTTCCAACTGACAAAAGTTGACTGCCTGCTGTAAAAGTTTTGGATGAACCCATCAGATGCAGCTAATGTTCGGGAGCTGTCATGGCCAGCTTTAGCTCATAGCTGCTATTGACCCCCAAGGATGGTGCCACCACTTCTCATGTTGGGTAAAAAAATAAATTCTGAGGTTTTCAGGGATTGATATGATTGTACAAACCTAAGATGGCTTACATGAAGCTATAAAGCTAGAGCTTTGTAAAGCTGAACATACAGCGCATACAACCTCTAAAATCTTCTTTAGGTTTTGAAGGTATTCAATCAAGAGAATGAATAGAATGATTGTGGGCTCTTACTCAAGAGAGCATTTTAGACTATCTAGATGTTGATGTAGACATGCTTACAGTGCTCATAGAAAGGTATATGGACACTGAATATACATAAGAATGCTGCCTGCAGTCACTCAGGTATATTCAACACTTACTGAGTCCATGATTTTTTTTTTTCTCTTGGACACCATTGAACACAGAAGTCTCTATGGTGAATATAATAATAGAAGAAGTGTTCAAGTGGTTTGGGGCATACTTTGCAGATTACATTATGCAACAGGAGGCAGCAAAAAAAAACATTTTTGCATTATTAATCAGTATGGGCAATATTGTCATAAATCATGTGATGTGGTTGTTAGTCTACTGGCAAAGTGGTGTTTCGATTTATTATCATTTTTTTTTCTTGTAGTCTCTGCTAAAATTCAATGAGAGGCTGAAGGACTTACTTTTAGTCTTCCCACACTTCTGCCTTGGTCGAGGTCTTATTGACTTGGCTATGAATCAAGCTGTGACTGACGTGTATGCTCGATTTGGTGAGTGTGAAGCAGATTTGTTTTATTTCACTTGTCCACATTTACAGTGTCTGGGTTTTAAGGTTCCTGGTAGTGTTTATAAAACTAGCTGCATGTAAAAGGAAATGGGCTTGTGCTTACATTTCTATACAAATATATAGATTTTCCATCAGTTTATCTCTTTGAAAATATTGGAGATAAAGATGATTACATTGTAGGAAAAATGTGTTTATTAATACTGGAGTAAATTTGGCATACATTACCAACTGCCACTGTGTGACATCTTTTGCATATAAATACAATGAGAAATAATGCCTTTTTTTCAGTGAGAACATCAGAGACGCATATATGCATTGTCTTAGCATTAGGGTCCATCCTCAGTGCTGCCACATGGCACTGTCATAAAAAAGGTTCAGCCACTAACTGAACTGATTAACAGGGTATCCCTAATGGCTTCCCTAACAAAAACAGGAAGCATTTGTACCATTTTAGTTTTTGGTCAGCAGCCAGCCTTTTTACACAACAGTAGGATCTTACATCAGACAGAGTGAGAGACAGCTCTGAGCATCATTAAGCACACATATAAAAGGCCTGTGGTCAGCCAAGTCTAATAATTAGGTTTGGACAGTATAGGGTTTGAGGTAGTGGACCTTGGGACTTTAATGGTGTTGTGAAGAGAGTTTAGAAATCATCAATTTCTCAACATAATTAAATAAAATACAACATTTTTATTACAAGCATTTGTTTAAAAAGGCAAACATGAGATGCACATTAATTTTATTAAAAAAAAAAAAAAATTATTCCCAGAAACTCAATGCATAGATAATACCACTTTTTCAACATGTTTCGCTCATTGGAGCTTCTTCAGGAGACTCTGGATGTGGCATCTAATATGCTATAAATCATAAAGAATATACTAATTATTAAACACTCATGTTGTATAAATTGATATTAATCTACATAAATGTTTCATTCCAAAATCAAGATTCAAATATCAAAAAGGAAAAATATGTATATATAAATGTTATCAAAATATATTTAATCTTTATAATAATTTCAATAATAAATGTTATATAAAAAAAAATGTTATCAATGAATCTTACCTAAAACATGTCTCAAATATATCTAAGACCCAGATAGAAATCCTCAAAGTGCATCAAGAATAACGTTTGTTATAGGCTCGCCTTTTTTCACATATCAAGTCCCTTCAAAATTTGCAGAGAAAAAATTTCTGTTTAGAAAAAAACACACAGGGGTATATACACTTGTAGAAACAAATTAGCAAAAAAGAATATATGTATATATATTTTAGCATTATTTTATATGCTTGCAAAAAATACTGGTAATCTTGAAAGGAAAAGGGTTACCTGCAATCAGTATATTAGAATCAATATATATTTTCAAATTCCATCCTTAGTGATAACAGGAGCATTCACTCTGGTGATAAGGATGTAAACAAATGGGGAGGGTAATAACCGCCCAAACAAGGGTTATTATGACCTCAGATTTAATAAAATGAGGCCAGATATAAAGAAGCCATATGTTATTATTCTAAAAAAAATAGAAGAAACACCTACAGAGATAGCCAAAAATGAAGGAAAGGACATCAGAAAGCATCCGTGCTGTTCAAATAAAGTTTAGCCCAGACCTTAAATAGAGGCAGCTGAGCACTGAAGTTAAATAAAGAGAAAATCAAGCTTACCGAGTGTGGAACTCGTCAATGGGCAGGAACAGATGTAGCAGCGCTGCTTAATCTGTTGGTGGCCATCAGAGAATGACGGGGATAATCCCCGTATTTATCTATTTCTCCGGCGCGGCAGCGTCTGATATCACTGCCGCGCCACAGTCGTAAAGGATTACCATTGCGCATGCGCCATAGATGAGATGTCGGCGCAGTAAATGATGCAAATTCATACACTTCAGAAGTGGCCATCTTGAGTGATCCTATGCCCACAGAAGTGGAAAAGGGGATAAAGCCACACTGCAAAGTGGGTACAGGATGAATACATCCAACCTGATCCTGCCAAAGCAGAGTGGGTATAAAGGGCTTGTAAATGGGAAACAAAAAACAATGGGCAGTTGCAAATGATTCACTAGTTAAGGGCACAGATAATTCGGAACATTGATTAAGAACCAAGATTAAAGGTGCCCTATGTGTCCATGCAAATTTGAATAAAAGGACCTGGAAGGAAAAAAGGGAGGCCATATTAATCATAAAAACAAATTGTATAATTAATACAGATATGCATAATAAAAGCTATTCACCACAAGGCGGTGCTCATAGACATAATTTGCCTGGTATGAGAGTAGCTCCTTTATATGAAGGTTATTTGTATTCTTAAAGAGGAGCTGCACAAAAAAAAAAAATATTAAAAGCCAGCAGCTACTAATATTGCAGCTGCTGACTTTTAATAATATCACACTTACCTGTCCCAGGTTCCAGCGATGTCGGCGGCAGATGACGAGCGATCGCTCGTCTCGCTGCAGCCACCGCCACCATCCTCTGTCAGGGAATCGGGAAGTGAAGCAAGAGGGCTTCACTGCCCGGTTCCCTACTGCGCATGCGCGAGTCGCGCTGCGCTGGTTCCCCGCTGTGTCTCTGGGAACTGTGTGTTTCCCAGAACACAACGGGGGGGGGGGGCGGAGCCATGCGGCGGTGGGCGGAGCCATGCGGCGGTCTGGCCGGAAGTGGGTGCAGTTACCTGGATTATCCAGGTAACTGCACCCCCCTCCCCCCCGAAAGGTGCCGATTGTGGCACCGGAGGGGGAGAGGGATAATACTAGCGGAACTTCCCCTTTAGGGTGAAGAACCGCTTTAAGTGTTTTATCTTTAAAATAATAGTTATTTGGAATCATTGTATAAAACTATACTGTATGTAAGTACTTCAAATTGTTGCTTGATGCCCTTGGTGGTTTATGCTTGTCATGATCAGAGGTCACTGATTTGTAAGAAAACATGTTAAAAAAAAATCATAGATTAGAAGGCTGCTGTGTCACTGGTGATAAGAGGGTGTAGGGGGAACTAAGCTATTAAATTACCGGTGGAAGGACGGAGTTGTGCTGCGGAGTCACTGCTGGAATGGGAGAGCTGAGCTGCTGGGAGAGTGACTTTAACAACTTAGTTGACATACAAATAAAAGACTAAGTAACAGGTCACTGTTATACAAATTGTGACATTTTTGGTGCTAAAAAATACAATAGAATGTTTTACCTAAATCTAATAATTTATGTCCAATCTTATGTGCATGAAATGTTGTATCTTTGCTTTGTTTTATACTTCCTCACACAGTTTAATAAAAAAAATGCTGTACTGTGTTCATCGTTAATTATAGAGTCACTGAATACTAAGGCTTGGCATCTAGCCTCTCTTACAGTACAGGACACCAAGAAACATACAGTCGCTTATTTGTATCCAGAGCACAGCGTAATTTGTAATTAATTTATTGAACTGAATTAAATATGAATTGTTTGAATGAATTAAGGTTCATTAGGAATATTAAGAAGAGAAAACCACCTTGCGTCAGAAGTATTGTGTTTGTCAAGTGTTTATAGAAGAGAATTTTGTTAGTACACCTGCTGTACTATGATGAATGAATTGTGGAAGGTGTACAGACTTAGTAGCTTAATAATGAACAAAACAAAGCAATTATACATGCTATAGGTAATCTCTGTCAGAAAGCCCAGGAAGCTCTGTGTCGTCTTATTTCTTTGCTGTGTCTTGCAGGTGAGGAGCACATTACAAACCCTTTCCAGTGGGATTTTCTGGGGAAAAACATATTTGCAATGGCAGTTGAAGGAATTGTATACTTTGCTTTAAATCTTCTCATTCAGAACCGCTTCTTTTTTACTGCATGGTAAGCATCCTCAAAATGTACAATATTTATTATATTGATATAATGACCGATAAATGAGTCTGAATGTCACACCACTTCCTCAAACTCAATCTTTCCAAAACCAAGCTCATAATATATATTTCCTCCCCCTGACCCTGACTTCTCTGTTAAGATCAGTGGTACAACCATCAACCTGTCCCCCCATGCCAGGGTTCTCCGCAACATCTCCAAAATAGGCCCCTTCCTAACCAATGATATGACAAACCTTCTAATTCACTCTGGCCATCTCTCACCTCGACTACTGCAACTTCCTCCTCATTGGATTACCTTTACATAGGCTATCTCTTCTTTAACCACTTAAAGACCAATCCTCTTTCTGAGATTTTGTGTTTACAAGTTAAAAACAATTTTTGTTTTTTTTTTGCTAGAAAGTCACCCCCAAACATATTTTTTTTTCTAACACCCTAGAGAATAAAATGGTGATTGTTGCAATACTTTGCCACAACGTATTTGCTTAGTGGTCTTACAAGTGCATTTTTTTGGGGAACAAATTCACTTTTTTTAAATAAAAAATAATTAAAGTTAAAGTTAGCCCATTTTTTTTTTATATTGTGAAAGATAAGGTTACACTAAGTAAATTGATACCCAACATGTCATGCTTCAAAGTTGCACCCGCTCGTGGAATGGCGACAAACTTTTACTCTTAAAAATCTCATAGGTGATAATTAAAAAAAATTCTACAGGTTACATGTTTTGAGTTATTGAGGAGGTCTAGGGTGAGAATTATTGCTCTCACTCTAACAATCGCGGTGATACCTCACATGTGTGATTTGAACACAGTTCTCATATGTGGGCGCTGCTGACGTATGCGTTCGCTTCTGCACGCAAGCTTCTTATTTATTTTACCTTTTATTTTTAATTTTTACACTGTTCTTTAACAATTTGCCGACCGCCACACGCCGATATACGTCGGCAGAAGGGCTTGTACAGGCAGAATCACGTACCCGTACATGGCCCTTTAAGAGGTGGCCCTTTAAGAGGGATACCCCGCGATTGCCTCACGGGAAAGAAGAAATGGGAGGTGCTAATGTAAACAAGCATCTCCCCGCTTTGCCTAGTGACAGTGTCACTGATCTCTGCTCCCTGTGATCGGAGCAGAGGTCAGTGATGTGTCACACACAGCCATGCCCCCCCAACAGTTAGAAACACACCCCAGGACACACTTAACCCCTACACTGCCATCTAGTGGTTAACCCCTTCACTGCCAGTGTCATTTACACAGGAATGGGTGCATCTGTATAGCACTGATTGCTGTATAAATGACAATGGTCCCAAAAATGTGTCAAAAATATCCAATGTGTCCGTCATAATGTGGCAGTCACGATAAAAATCGCTGCGAGCTGCCATTTAAAAAAAAAATTATTAATAAAAATGACAAAACTATCCCCTATTTTGTAAATTCTATAACTTTTGCGCAATCCAATCAATAATCGCTTATTGCAATTTTTTTTAACAAAAATATGTAGAAGAATACGTATCGGCCTAAACTGAGGAAAAAAATAGTTTTCTTATATAATTTATATAATGCGTTTTTTTCAAAATTCTCCCTCTTTTTTTGTTTATAGAGCAAAAAATAAAAACCGCAGGGGTGATCAAATACCACCAAAAGAAAGATCTATTTGTAGGAAAAAAGGTTGTCAATTTTGTTTGGGAGCCACATCGCACGTCTGCGCAATTGTCAGTTAAAGCGACGCAGTGCCGAATCCCAAAAAGTGCTCTGGTCGGGAAGGGGGTAAATTCTTCCGGGGCTGAACAAAAAAAATTGTGTCACTTTTATTCCTATTACAAGGACTGTAAACATCCCTTGTAATAGAAAAAAAAAGCATGACAGGACCTCTTAAATATGAGATCTGGGGTCAAAAAGACACACTAAAAATGCTCATCCACCTTACCAACTGTTCGATGTCTGCTACTCCTCTCTGCCAATCCCTTCATAGGCTGCCACTCACCCAACAAATTAAATTCAAAATACTGACAACAACTTACAAAGCCATCCACAACGCCTCCAGCTACATCACTAACCTAGCCTTAAAATACCAACCAAATTGTTCCCTTCATTCCTACCAAGACCTCCTGCTCTCTAGTTCCCTTGTCACCTCCTCCCATGCTCATCTCCAGGACTTCTCATGAGCCTCTCCCATCCTACTGAACTCCCTACCCCAAACTGTCCAGCTGTCTTCTACTCTCTTGATTTTTAGGCGATCCCTGAAAACCCTTCTCTTCAGAGAAGCCTATCCAGCCTCCACTTAACCACTATCTCCAAGCTCATCCCCCGCAGTTATTGATCCTTCCTTTTAGATTGTAGGGCCCACTTATTCCTCCTGTATTTATTGTAACTGCCCTGATGTTGTAAATCACTGTGCAGACTCTTGGCACTATATAAATCCTGTATAATAATAGTAAAATATTCAATTCACTTTTTTTAGCATAACTATTTACAAGAGAGACACAAAAAGATAAAGAACAAACAGTATTCCTTACTATCATAGATAAAGACAATGAACATTTGTGCATTCAGGACCTAAATGTATAACTGCATTTTCACTAAATACTAAAAGCAAATAAGCTATTCACTTTGCAAGGGAATTTTAATTTTTTAAGGGAAATTTACCCAGAGCTTAGTAAACGTGTTGAAAATGTATTTTGCAAAGAACTCACGTAATGAAAACTGCCTAAAAGTGGATGATAAAAGTCAGCAGAGCTTCACCTCATTCGAAAAGCAAAATTTCCCTTGCAAAGTGAGCAGCCTATTTGCCTATTTTTTTTCCTGGACCTGGGGGGACTTGGATATTGGCAGGTGTAATCGCCCTGTCAATAGGGCTGCATGAACCTTCCAACTACTCTAGAGGAAGTCAATAAACTTTTTTCTAACGCTCACCTTACCTCCTGCCCCCTGGACCCTGTTTCTTTTAAAATACTACGGTCCCCCTGTGGCTCTAGCCTTCACTCTTTAAGTCATATCTTCAACCTCTCCCTCTCTACTGGCATTTTCCCCAACCCTCTAAAACATGTTCTAGTCACTCCTACACATAAAAAGGCCTCACTGGACCCCACTAATCTTAACAACCTAAGACCCATCTCATTACTCCCTTTTGCTTCCAAACTCCTTGAACGTTTAGTCTACAACCGACTGAGTGACCACCTCATTGAGAATACCCTTCTTGATCCCTTTCAGTCCAGATTTCGCCCAGCACTCGACAGCACTCCACAGAAACTGACCTCCTAAAACTCACAAACGACTTACTAACAGCCAAAACCAATGGGCATTATTCTGTACTGTAATAAGATTTATAAGCAGTGGGCACTGTGGGTGGGCATTTTAATTATTTTCATATTACTGGGTTTAGTAACACTTAAAGTGAAGTTCATAGTTAGGATTTAAATCACACAGTGAAAAAACAGAGAGCTCCCTCTACTGGCTACTTTACAAATCTCTAGATTTAATACAATGGGAAAACATAGATGACCAAGTATGTAAAAAAACATCACGTGAAAAATTACTTCTAGGTAAACATTGCCCTAATAACTCAAGCCATACTGTATGCTCACATTATATACACTTTAGAGCATTACTATTATTGGCATGTGATGGTCAGTCCAAGATACTTCTGTTTTCACAGTTGTCATTCTTTTTAATAGGTCTGCTGAACCTCCAAAAGAGCAAATTGAAGGTGAAGATGAAGATGTTGCACAGGAGAGACTCAGAGTCCTGAAAGGAGGAGGAAAAAATGATATATTAAAACTTAAAGAACTGACAAAAGTAAATGTTTCTGCCCTTTTGAAAAGTATTTAAATACACTGTGTATATG
This sequence comes from Lithobates pipiens, assembly GCF_037356315.1. Classification (NCBI taxonomy): domain Eukaryota; kingdom Metazoa; phylum Chordata; class Amphibia; order Anura; family Ranidae; genus Lithobates; species Lithobates pipiens. The sequence goes on from NW_027507785.1 coordinate 228,216,064, forward strand.
TTGATCATGTTTGCACAAAGATAGACATGCAAAACCTAAAAGGGTAAATTCATGTATGAGTTAAGCAGGCCATACCCGGAGCAAATTTAAGCTGGTTCCTGGATGAACCAGACAAAATTCAAACCATGGGTGGCCCTACTGTCTGACCATTTTTGATCTAAAAATGTAAGAACCTGGAGGAAAATTGACAGCCAAACAACAGCTATATCCATTTAGATGCAGCCACTGTTTACGTATTCTGACAGCTGCCAGTGTTGACTGTTGGAAGGCAATAGCTGTCAGCAGAGATTCCTCCATTCATGTTGTTTAGTGTGGATGAGGGAATAGGCCATTCACACAGGGGCAACTTTGGATCTGAGTTCAAGTTGCCCCAAGTCACCTCAACAGGGCCGCTGATAGGGCAGTACAGTCAGCCCTGTTGTACTGGGCCCACCCCCATCAGCTCCACAGGGGGGCCCGGTCAAAAACTAGAGCTTTCTAAACGAAGTTCTCCCCCACTAATACTTGCTTAGAGAAAGAGGGGGGTTGTAATTACATTTTGCTGGGCCCCATCTGTTCTACAGAGGGGCCCAGAGGGTGAGCACAGCGCTTGGACTATTTTTCCTTTTTCGGGCGCATGTACATAAAGCTTCACCGCATATTGCTCTGCTAGTTAAATAGATCCGGCTGAGTGAGTGGACAACAGCAGATAGAATCCTCACTGTCTCGTGTAGGTAGGCTTACACACTGACACACAGCATAGCAGGTCATGATTATCAGCATTATGATCCTCATGCAGGCAGCACAGTCAGCATGTGCTCTGTCATGGATCTGTCCGTGTGTCATATTGCTGTTTGGTGCTTACTTTGTTATTGCTGTATGCTATTGCAGGGTTAAAGTTTGTAACACACAGTTAACAAAGTCAGCACCCAAAAGCCATGTGACACTGACAGATCCATGACAGAGCACATGCTGACTGTGCTACCTCTGTAATTTCCATAATTCTGATAATCATAAAATGCTGTGAGATGCTACTTTACACTTTCCTTGGGGGGGCAGTAAACATGTGCCTCCCAATCACCCCCCTTTAACCACTTTCTGTCCAGCAATGTACTGGTACATTGCTGGATTGGAAGGGTGATGTCTTGGTCATGGCTGCAGCAGCAATGATCAGGATATTATTTTTTAGCCCCAAAAAGTCTACACAAAGTAAAAGTAATCTTAGTGGCTAAGAAGCCCCTGGATTACTTTTGCAGGCAGTGGAAGGGGGTTTCACCACCGTTGTTCTCCCGTTCAATCAGGGGTCCCATTAAGGATGTGGGCAGCAACATCCAGTTCCTGGGATACAGTGAGAGGAGCTGATGATGTGCTTCCTACTTACATGGTCTCATATAAGCAAGCCATTACTGGCTTAAACAAACATCTGATCAAATCGATCTTTGTTTGATCAACTGCTTTGGAAGCCAGAGGAGAGACCTCTCCAGAAGGATGACCTGTCACTGCGCTATGCTATCAGAAGGGAGGTTGTTCATAAAAGAGATACAAAAGGAAATTAAAGATACAGTGTACATTTTTTTTGTAATAAAATGAAATTGAAAACATTATTAAACTGCCTCTGTCCCCCTGTATTCATGCACAAAAATGAACACGTGTGCATATGTAAACGGTGACAAATCTGCAGAGGTTGGGTCAGGTGAGGAGCCTAGGATGGGGTCTAGGGCGGGGTTAAAGGGGGTCCAGTCGGGTAGGCTGTACAGGGCCCCATGATTTCTAACAGCGGCCCTGCACCTCAAGTCGCCCTACATGAAAAAATCAATTTAAGTGAATGGATCTGTCTTAATGCACACTACTGCAGTCACTCCGACTTCAGAAAAGGTTCCTGTACGACTTCTAGGCGACTTGTACCCATAGAATTCAATGGAAGTTGCCTCCAAGTCGGATCTCCATTTATATTGAAGCGACTTTACAGAGAGTCACCTCTCTCGCTCGATCGTCCCCACCGCCTTCCCTGACCGGCTGGGCTGCATGCTCGGATAGGGGTCTGGTATGGATTTTGGGGAGACCCCATGTCGCTTTTTCGGCGTAGGGGGTTCGCCTTAAAATCCATACCAAACCTAAGGGCCTGGTATGCTCTTGGAGGGGAACACATGCCAGTTTTTTATTTAAAATTTGGCGTGGAGTTCCCTCGCAAGAGCTGATTATTCTGTGATTTGCCACAGCCAAAGTCGCTTGGCCTGGGGGCGACTTGAAGTTGTGTTGTAAAAAAAAATGGAGAAACCCCCTAGAAGTGGGACTTTATAGGTACTATCATATTACACATACATAGAAAAAAAAAAAAAAAAATATATATATATATATAAATGTTTTATTATACAAAAAATACATAATTACAATATCACAAAAACATATAAATAATCAAGGATGCATAACAATACACAAACAATCATGGATAGGTGTAATGGAGTAACCCAAACCCAACGACGTTTCAGAGATGAGTCGTATTCTCCTTCATCAGGGATTTTTTTTCCGGGTAACACCATAGATCCTAATCACTAGATAGGTACATTCTAGCATCCAAAACAATTTTAGAATAAATGCAGACAGGTGACAGACCTGAGACAGGTGCCAATCCGAATCCCATCCAACCAGATATTCTTTAAAGAGTATATAGATGGTAAACAAGAAAAAGGAAAATTGGAAAGGACAAGGGAATAGTATTGCATTCCCCCCACTTAATCACCTATCCTATCAGCCACACTGCAGTCCAAAATATCGGACCAACAGGGGGCCTACATGTGCACTGAGGCCCAGAAAAGGCTGGAGAATCTTAGTCAAACAATGATGTTGCTTACAGGCCACTAATAAACAGGACAGGGACGCATCAAAGGCCCCGGGGTCCCATGAAGTTGCACCCACTGCACAGACTGGGTTCAAGTCATGGCCCCACCAAGTATGCCAAAACCAGTGTCCGTCTCCAAGCCCTTCTGCATTTATTTTAAAATTGTTTTGGATGTACCTATCTAGTGATTAGGATCTATGGTGTTACCCAGAAAAAAAATCCCTGATGAAGGAGAATACGACTCATCTCTGAAACATTGTTGTGTTTGGGTCACTCCATTACACTCCATTACACCTATCCATGATTGTTTGTGTATTGTTATGCATCCTTGATTATTTATATTTTTTTGTGATATTGTAATTATGTATTTTTTTGTATAATAAAACATATATATATATATATATATATATATATATATATATATATATATATATATATATATATATATATATATATATATATATATATATTTTTTTTTTTTTTTTTTTCCTATGTATGTGTAATATGGTAGTACCTATAAAATCCCACTTCTAGGGGGTTTCTCCATTTTTCTATTCTTCTGGGTATGTGGTACACCTTTTATAGCAGATTTATTTCAGATAGCTGTTTCATTGAAGTTGTGTTGTAAGTCGTTCCAAGAATTTTACTAATAGAGATAAAAAAATAAAATAATGTGCTGTAATGAAAATACTGCATGTATTATGTTTTAGTAAACTGACTCACAGTTCTCTGTACCATATACAGGTTTATGTTGGTAAACACACTCCTGCTGTGGACAAGCTTTGTATTGGTATCCGGCCTGGAGAGGTGAGTAACAATATATGAAAGATTCCATACTGTTCAGCTCTTCCAATGCCCAATGTAACATGCTTGACAAATGTATCGGTAAGAAAAGGCATACCTAACAGAAATGGAAATCTCAAATCTGGACAGCTTTGAAGCTGACCTATAAGCAGATATAAAATCACCAATTAATCCAGTTATGTATTCATTAAAATAATTAAATATATTTTTACAGAAAATTACCAAAATTCCTAGTTTCACTCTTGATATAAGCCTACTGTACTCCTCTCTTTAGAAGCACAAACAAAAATGGGAAGGTCAGCACTTTCTATAGTGCTGTTGGTTTGCTCTCCTGCATGTGCTTACAGGAAGAAAGAGCAAAAGGTGACCTCTTCAGTGTGCTGTTTTGTCTTTACTCTTCCGTAAGCAACCACTTTGCTAAAAGCATATCTAAATCCAAATAAAATGTAAATACTTGCAGCTTACTAGCCTTGAATGGCTCCAGATGTGGAGGCTCCATCACCTTTTTTTTTTTTTCAGACATTTTTTCCTTTATTTTTGCCTGGTAATCTTGAGACTAGAACATGTCCTGTGCTTGGGTTACTTTACCAAAAGAGGCAGCTATGGTTGTCAACCAGGATGGACTTCAAAACATGTCTGCCTTTCTCATCTCCGTTACCTACTGTTTCTACTAACTCATGGCAACCAATCAAAAATTCTCTTTCTCTGATCTGAGAGCAGTAAACCAATTTTTGATTATTATATATTAATGAATTCTGCATAAAACTAAACTTTGCTTGTGATTTCTTTATCGTACATCACGGGACACAGAACCATAGTAGTTACTATGTGGGTTATAGGCCACCTTCAGGTGATGGACACTGGCACACCCTAAGACAAGAAGTCCACTCCCTATATAACCCCTCCCCCTACTGGATTTAGTGTCTTAGGTGTTGGTCATGAGTAAAGATGTGCTGTGTGTAGCTCCACTGGAATATTCTTTGCTGGGGCAGGCTATGCATCCGGATCCATTCAAAGTGTCTTTTCAGGCCGAATTGAATGGTACTCAAGTTTGTGGTGGAAGAAACGAGGTTTAGCCCGTACGCTTCTCTTTTTAGAGAGCTGGACCCCGGGATCCAGTGCTTTGGTTTTTTCAGCCATAAAGTTTTCCTGACAGGGTGCTTTACGGGTCCAGGTGTGTGGATCCCCTGATAAAAAGGGGCCCCCGGTTCCTGAAGGTTTTTTAATGGAGCCCACAGTGAGGGGTTAAGATTGGGTCTGTTGGTTTTACCACAGAATTCCTGCGGCAGGGAAGGTAAGTGGAGATTTCTAAGGAATTTTAAATTCTCTTATGAATTGTCTCCTTTAAAAAGTAAATGTTGTCATGCCTAAAAGTCACCATTGGGAGGTGTATAGAGCACGTACCTTTCATGCTTTCATCAGATCACTCTGTAATTGGGTAGAGGGGGAAGCTAGAAATGATTGGCGGTCCATTGTCCGCAGCCCCCCCACACACACACGCGCCAATCCCATCACATCGGAGGCCCACGCTCGCATGGGAAACAGGCATTCCCTTTGTACATTTACTAAAGCACCAGGCTGAGCACTAATAGCAGCGGCAGTTGCTGTACTATTTGCTCAAGCAGTGGGTGCAATTTCTTCTGGTAGTACCTCTGTATTTGTGCATCGGGCTATGGTCAGAAGGGGAGGTAGAAACACCCCAAAAAATGTCTCAAGAGGGACTCCTTCAAGCCCTAAAAAGCCTAAACTCCTCTCTACAATGGCATCCTCCCCTGAGAGATCTGAGGTGGCTGGTCAGAGTGAGCCATCAGGGCCGTCAAATGTTGCAACTGTTTCCAACACTGCAGCCCCTGTCTATATTACTGTAGAAGTTTTTTCCGCAGCCATGATAGGTTTGGAAGATAGGTTAGCAGCTTTAATCGCATTTCAGTGTGGGGAAAAAATGTGACAGGTCCTCTTCCATTACCCAGGACCCTCTAGCTGAGGATCTCGGGGTGGGGGAAGATTTCCCTCAGGGGACCAAGAAGAGGCTGATGACTCCTCTTCTGAGGGGTAAAATGCAGAAGGATCAGCTTCACAATCTGATAGATTGTTGGTGCAATCTCTTACTGAGATGGTACGTTCCTCATTTTTGCTACCCTTAACTTAGAGTCGGTTGATAAGCCTACTTCTTCTTTGGGTTTGCTAAAGCCTCCTCAAGCTGTGCATGCCTTTCCTGTCCATTCATTGCTGGAAAAGCTTATGTATTCTGAGTGGGATCACCCAGATAAGCAATTTTTTTCCTCCTAAAAAGTTTTCAATACTTTATGCTATGGAGGAGAAATTCACTAAAAAGTGGGAGATACCAGAAATTGACGCTTCTTAATGGATAAAAAATTGGAATTCCTATTAAAAAAAACACTTTTCTCTGGAAGTTTCACTGACTCAACAATCCTTGAGAGACCAGTTTAAACAGGTGCTCAAGGTAATTACTGATCAGCAGGCCCAGGATTTAGCCAAACTACCAGCGGCGTTATTTTTTGCAATAGACGCTATGAGAGATTCTATTCTTCAGGCCTCGCACCTTACGCCTGGGCTGGTGCATATGCATAGAATCTTATGGTTGAAAAATTGGTCAACCAAGAAGCCATGCAAAAAGCTCCTGGCTAGTTTTCCTTTTCACGGTGAACGGTTGTTTGGGGATGATTTGAATAAATACATCCAAAGAATTTCTGGTGGACAAAGTACTCTTTTGCCAGTTAGGAAGTGAAGTAAACATGTTTCATTTAAACAAGCTCCTTCTCCAGTGCCAGGGACTTCAGCCTCCAGGCAGTCACGACAGCCTCTAAACCTCTGGGTCAACCCCAGGGACAAAAGAAGTCCTGGGAGAGGAAACCTACAAAACAAAATACTAAAGGAAATTAAGAAATCAGGTCATAGTTTCAATCAGTAGTCCTACAAGGAGGCGAACTTCTGGCATCAATCGACATCAAGGATGCATACCTCCAATTTTCCCCGCTCACCAAAAATATCTACTCTTCGAGGCAGAAAATGTTCATTTTCAGTTTGTAGCGCTGCCTTTTGGTCTAGCTACTGCACTTCGAGTGTTTACAAAAGTTCTGGCCAGATTAAGGGCCCGAGGTATATCGATTATAGCGTACCTAAACTATCTACTCTTGATAGATCAGTCGGTAGCCCGCTTAGACCAAAGTATGATCACCACAGTCAACTACCTGGAATACCTAGGTTGGATTCTCAACCTAGAGAAATCCTCCTTAAAACCATCAAGAAGATTAGAATACTTTGGTCTGATTATAGATACAGCCCAGAAAAGGGTATTCTTTCCCCAGGGAAAGATCAGTGCCATAAAAGAACTGATTCAGGTGGTCAAAGCAAAGAAGAATCCTTCCATTCGACTTTGCATGAGGTTGTTGGCAAAGATGGTGGCTTCATTCGAAGCCATTCCTTATGCTCAGTTTCATTTGAGGCTGCTGCAAAACAGTATCCTATTGGCTTGAAATCAGAAGGTCCAAGCGCTAGATTTCAGAATGTGTCTGCCTCCAAGGGTGCGCCGGAGCCTCAGTTGGTGGTTAATAACCAAGAATCTGCAAAAGGGAAAATCCTTCCTACCAGTTACCTGGTGGGTGATAACAACAGATGCCAGCCTTTCAGGTTGGGGAGCGGTCCTGGAAGAAAAAATAAAAAAGCAAAACTGAGCTATTCGATCAACCCACCCAGTGAGCAGCAGCTAAAATCGTTATACCACGACACACTAAACTCTATACCATAAGGATCTGCGCTAAATGCAATTCATTCAGTGATTGGAAATCCTAAATTCATTAATTAAAAACCCAAAATTCATTGATACAATCAATAAGATGTGAATACAATAGTGCTCTGCCACCAATATGTAAACACAAAATAAATTAAATAAATATATAAATACAGTAGTGCTCTGCCACCAATATGTAAACACAAAATTAATTAAAATAAAAATGAAAAATGAATCCATACTAAAATGAAATAAATACAAATCAAATCAATACAAGTTGTTGAAATAACTTATAACACATGAATTGGTGCACAACATATAATGAACGATAATTAATATTTTTATAAAAATAGTCCAAAGAGAAATACCAGCAGATTCCATGTGCAAAAGAATCGTGAGAAATCCAGTGTTGAGTGGAAACGAACCCCGATGAAAATGAGTGCTATGAAGACCAAAAGAATGCCGCCACCAATAGCTAATTATGGCTGCTTACCGGACCGATAGATCCCTGTTCAATGGGATCAAAAATCGCATGGAAAAATGACCAGGGTAGACCCTCAAGGGAAACCAGGCAGGAACCTCTCTCTCTCAATCCTCAGGATGTTCAAGCCACAATGAATCAATCCGTATGAAAAACAAGGGAACACTCGCATAGCGTAAAAACCCTTTAGATTTTATTAAATAAAAATTGCAAATAAACTCACGTTACAACTGTACATAAAAAGAACGAGCCGGCTGGCTCTCGACTACCATCCGCAGTTCCGGGACTGATGTAGAATGCGGTGACGTCAGCACGCCGTTCCTTCCTGCGCGTTTTGTCACTCCGAAGACGTGGTCACGGGATCATCCTGTCCAAAGGAAATGGTCCAGATCAGAAATGACCCTGCCCATCAACATTCTAGAGATTCAGGCAGCACGCTTGGCACTGAGGGCCTGGACGTTCAGGTTATGGAATTGTCCTGTCAGGATCCAATCCAACAATGCCACAGCAGTGGCCTTGATCAATCACCAAGGGGGCACGAGAAGTCATGCGGCCCAGAGAAAGGTGAATCATATCTTAACGTGGACAGAAAACAATGTACCTTGCCTATCGGCAGTCTTCATTCCAGGAATAGAAAATTGGCAGGCGGACTACTTGAGTTGCCAGCAGTTGTTCCCGGGAAAATGGGCCTTTCACCCTGATATCTTCCTGGCACTATGCGTAGATCTGTTTGCGTCCAGGTTCAACAAAAAGGTTGACAACTTTGTGTCATGAACAAGGGATCCACTAGCATGCGGAACAAATGCCTTGGTGTTCCCGTGGAATCAGTTCTCACTGATTTATGCATTCCCTCCTATTCTGCTGCTTATGCTATTTCTTCACAGGGTCAAGCAGGAAGGGAAGTCAGAAATTCTTGTGGCCCCAGCGTGGCCCAGAAGATCCTGGTAGGCAAAGATCATAAGAATGGCGGTAGGGGAACTATGGATCCTACCACCACGTCCAGACCTTCTCTCACAAGGTCCGGTATTCCATCCTACATTACAAATGCTAAATTTAACGGTTTGGCTATTGAGACCCACATTCTGAAGAAGCGTGGGTTATCAGGTTCTGTGGTATATACCTTGATTAATGCAAGGAAACCAGCCTCCAGAATCATATATTATAGAGTCTGGAAGGCATATGTCTCCTGGTGTGAATGCAGGGGTTGACACCCAAGGAAGTATGTCATAGGTAGAATCCTTGACTTTCTGCAGATGGGGTCAGAGAAGAGGCTGGCCTTGAGTACTATCAAAGGCCAGGTCTTGGCCTTATCGGTATTGTTTCAATGATCACTTGCTTAGCATTCTTTGGTTCATAGTTTTATTCAGAGGGTAACATGGCTTAATCCTCCGGGATTAGGTCACCCCTGAACCCTTGGGACTTGAATTTAATTCTGTCGGAGTTGCAGAAACAGCCTTTTGAGCCAATACAACATATTCACTTGGTCCTTTTGATAAGGAAACAAATTTTTCTGGTAGCCATATCTTCTACAAGAAGGGTATCAGAGTTGGCTGCTCTTTCTTGTAAAGAGCCATATTTAATTATTCACAAGGATAAGGTAGTATTGCGTCCTCATCCTAATTTTCTACCTGTTAAGTTTTCATTTAAGCCAGGATATTATTCTACCTTCATTTTTTCCAGAACCCTGTTCTACCTAAGAGAAATCCCTACATTCTCCGGATGTGGTGAGAGCAGTCAAAATCTACTTGAAGGCGACTGCTCAGATTCGAAAAGCTGATGTTTTGTTTGTGTTGTCTGAAGGTCCTAAACGAGGACAGGCAGCATTGAAATCTACTATGGATTCGGCAAGTAATTGATCAAGCTTATGGTTTGAAGGCTGTTAGTGCTTCGTGGGCAGTGCATCACCAAGCCTCCATGGCTCAAATCTGCAAGGCCTCAACATGGTGTTCAGTCCATACATTTACCAGATCATATCAGGTGGATGTAAAAAGGCGTGAGGATATTGCCTTTGGGTGTAGTGTGCTGCAGGCAGCAGTATAATTCCTCTAGTCTCATAGTGCCCTACTTTTGTTGTGTCTCCCTCCCCTCAGTTGCCATTGCTCTGGGACATCCCACATAGTAACTACTATGTCTCTGTGTCCCATGATGTACGATAAAGAAAAGAGGATTTTCAGCTTACCTGTGAAATCCTTTTCTTGGAGTACATCATTGGACACAGATCCCCCCTTCTAATACACGTATATTGCTTTGCTACAAAACTGAGGTACTCCCAGTAGTGGCAGGGTTTATATAGTAGGGAGTGGACTTCTTGTCTTAGGGTGTGCCAGTGGTCCTGAAGGTGGCCTATAACCCACATAGTAACTACTATGGCTCTGTGTCCCATGATGTACTCCAAGAAAAGGATTTTACAGGTAAGCTGTAATAAAAATCCTATTTTTTAAAGTCCAACTCCAGGCCAAACTTTTTTTTTTCTATTTTGTTATAGGGCAGGGGAAGTTTAGAACTTCTGTTGTGTTATTATTATTGCCTGTGTTCTTATTAGAAATGTTTTGCCTGAACAGAAAGGGATGGGAAATCTTGCCAATGAGGAAAAACAAAACTAGATATTTTGTAGAATTAGGAAGGGTTTGAACATCCAGCATGTCTTTGCTGCTATCTGTGCCTTTCTGTTATAGTGATATCTACTCCCTCAATTTCATATCCTGGTGTCACAGGTATAGAAAGGAAGCATTTCCCCCGATGGAATACAATCCAAAACTAAAAATGCTTGACAAAACCTTTTTCCCCTCTATCCAAAGTTAAAAAGTTTGGCTTTTATTTTGTTTGAAAGGGTGTTTTTCTTTTTTTGGTGATTTGGGCATAAATTAACAGTACATATGTTCCACCTAGTGTTTCGGGCTGCTGGGAGTAAATGGAGCCGGAAAGACCACCACATTCAAGATGCTCACTGGAGATATTGATGTGACATCAGGAGATGCAACTGTTGCTGGATACAGGTACATGGAATAAGTGGGTAATTTGGGGCTGTTTAGACTGAGTGAATCCAGGACCAAAAACCTTACGGGTTGAGTACTGCAACCTCTGCAAAATGGAAATTGGACATCAAAATATTAGGGCAATAAAGAGTAAAGAATTGTTAATAATTGAATGCATAGTTTGTACGTTTCCTACACATTTTAAGGCAGAAACCAAAACGTTCTGCCACACGAGAGCCATTGTCAATGGGCTTTGGACTTTGGTTTTGATTGTTTCTTAAATCATCCAGAATTTATTAAATTGTAAATTCAACCTGCAGTTGACCACCTCCTGAGTTGCATTTGACCAGCTTCAAGTGGATTTTGCCTTTCCATAGACTTGTAAGGGAATGTGAACCCTGCTTAAAAGGTATAATCTGAACCCTTAACATCTGTCAGATCTTTTTTTTTGGGGGGAGAGGGAGAATACCCTGCCAATGCTCTGCAATACCGTGCCAATACCCTGCCAATACTTTGCAATACTCTGCCATACCCTGCCAATACTCTGCAATACCCTGCCAATACTCTGCAATACCCTGCCATACCCTGCCAATACTCTGCCATACCCTGCCAATACTCTGCAATACCCTGCCATACCCTGCCAATACTCTGCCATACCCTGCCAATACTCTGCAATACTCTGCAATACCCTGCCAATACTTTGCAATACCGTGCCATACCGTGCCATACTCTGCAATACCATGCCATACTCTGCAATACCGTGCCATACCCTGCCAATACTCTGCCATACCCTGCCAATACTCTGCCATACCCTGACAATACTCTGCCATACCCTGCCAATACTCTGCAATACCCAGCCAATACTGTGCAATACCCAGCCAATACTCTGCCATACCCAACCATACCCAGTAATACCCAGCCATACTCGGCAATACCCAGCCATGCTCAGCCAATATTACAGAGAGGGAGATGACGTGAATATTACAGTGGGGAGATTGTGGATATTACAGTGGGGACTATATGGTGGTGGAATTTTCACAGATTTTTGCAAATTCAATTATTTACTGATCCGAAAAATGATCCAATTCGTGACTCTGATCCGAGGAACGATCCGATCCGTGAGTTTTTTGATCCGTTGCACCCCTACTCACTACTTTACATTGTAGCAAAGTGTCATTTTTTCAGTGTTGTCACATTAAAAGATGTAATAAAATATTTACAAAAATGTGAGGGGTGTGCTCAATTTTGTGAAATACTGTATAGACCAGGGGTCTCAAACTGGCGGCCCTCCAGCTCTGCGAAACTACCTCTGGCTGTGGGAGCCATGCTTGTAACTGTCAGCCTTGCAATGCCTCATGGGACTTGTAGTTTTGCAACAGCTGGAGGGCCACCAGTTTGAGAACCCTGGTATAGATGGTTGTTTTTTAAATTTCTTTCTAAATTTCCTACTGCTTGTGGGCATAGATAGGAGATGGATATGGATGTAACTTTAGGAGATATACGGGATCAAGTATTGCAGAATGTACAGCTGCTTTCACTGTCACCAATCCACAGGGTAACCCAACTTTTCATTCTGTATAGGGTCTATCGCATCCCTGAACTTTTGCACAAAGTATGTAGTAGGAATAATTCTCAATGTAGAAGATGTGCTCAGTCCCCTGGTTCCTTTATGCATCTGTTTTGGAGATGTCCTAAACTTTACCCTTTTTGGCAGGAGGTGTTAGGGTATGTGAACTCCAATGATCTGAACCATGACCAGGTATTGGCTATTGCGAGATTGCTTTTTGTGGTATGAAAGTAAATAGCTTTCCGCTGGGTTTTGTCTGATTCTCCTACCTTTGAAGATTGAATACTGAAAATAATAAACATGGAATGTTTGAGAATTATACATATGCCCAGCGTAATGCTTCTCATAAAGATGATGTTATGAAGGTGTGAATACAGAATTTGGGTGACACAAAATGTTGAAAATAGTAAATAAAATGAAGTGAAATAGCCAGAAAACAGACAAAGCAACCTAATTTTATTATCCTTAGACAACCTCACTCGATTTCTGTCATGCTTGCATTTTTTTTTATTATTAGGGTATTTTATTGATATTACAGTTTACCGGAAATGAAGCAATAACTTTAAGAAAAAAAAAGACTTGTGCTAAGCCAAGAATTAGAACTGCTGTAAATGTTAAATCTCAAAGCACCTTCATTGATTTGCACTTTGCTGCCTTCTCACTTATTATTCCAGGGGGGAACATCAACCAGGCAAGGAAGACATTTGCTCTCTGAAATGCCTTTCGATAATAAAAGTGTAAAAAGCATCCAGCTAACATTGTTGTAGTTTTTTTTTTTTTTTTCCTAAAGGACCAGTATTGCATTCTGATAACTGCATTAGGTTGATATATATATATATATATATATGTTCTAGTAGTATTTACCATATAATTTTTTTCACATGCCTTTTTTCTCATATTTACATGTGGAGCAAGTCCACTATGGCCACAAAAGACACAACAACCAGATTGAAACAAACTAAAATACTGCCAAGCCTACTGCAACAGTTACCTAAGATTGCCATAGTTTAAAGCCCAGTGGTGGTCTACAGCCTCCTCTTCCCTATTTGCTCCTCTTCCCCCATTTGCAGCACTTCTGCCCCTTTAAAAAAAACTGTAAATATTATTTTCTAAAGGTGACTTCACCATAGGTCTTCATCCCTATTCTTCTTGTGGCTGTGGGTAGATCTTGAATGCTGGACAGCGCAAGCCTACATCTCACAGGATGTGGGTTGAATGACACTGGGCATCATTCAACCATCTATAGGAGCAGCATTAGATCACTGAGCAGTTGAGTCTGCACAGGATAGCATCGGGCAAAGGTGAATATTGCAGTTAGAGTTGTTTTTTTTTACTGGGGATTGCTGTTTTTATCATTTTGCCCAAATTGGACCTACATTTTAAATTTTCCCATTACAAAAAACTGGTAGTGCAAATGCTCACATATCCTTGGCAGTGTTGTGGTTTGTTCCAATTTCTTTCACTGTCATTTGTACTGGACAGCTTGGTCTGCATGTAAGGTTAGTGCAAAATATAAATGAAGGCATGTGAATGCAAAAAATTATTGTACTGAATACTATCATTACATGTATGATCTCCATACAGTGTTAGAATAATATTAGAAAATGTTTTCTCTAGTAGTTTCCTTAAAATATAGCCATGTATGAGATGCTCTCTGTCAAAGAAAATATGATTGAAACATGGTAGAGAAAAGAAAACATGAAATACATGACAAAAACTAATTTTAATTCATTGCCACTTGCAGCATCTCAGCTTTTCTGTTCATGCAAATGTTACCAATTTTCATTGAATTTGATTGTTTTATTTAATTTAGTTAACAGTGTTAAGAAATGTTACAAAAGTTACAATAAGCAGACATAGTCTACATTTGCAAGTAAGCCCAGTGTATAAGGATAAAATGAAAATATTTAACATAGGCCTTAATTTGTGCTGTTACAATAAATAAGAAACCTGACATATTTAAAAAGAATGTATAGTGTTTTATACTGTAGCTTATTTATGATGGTTAGAGCTGCAATACTTTCATTTTGTCCTTTCAGATAAATCTAAAATATTGTATATATGTATTTCATACTTTTCGTCCACAGCCAGCAGGCAGTCTGCTCTGCATTACTTTTGTTATGGCGTTTTATTACTTTGTTCTGTATAGGTTGTAATTCCATCTGCTATTTAGAGCATGCATACAGCCGAATGTAGCAGAGGAAGACATGTCTCCTTCCTCTTCTGCAACTCCTTATGAAGTTTCAGCATTTTTAGAGTTTCAGAAAAATTGTATCACATGTTAAATTCATTTATGCAAGAATTATAAAATGTAATATAAAAGATCAGTCTACATTTAAAGTGTTACTAAACCCAGGACTCTGCATTCACTATATCTGGTCTCCCACAGTACAGAGAACATGGAAATACAATTATTTTATTAAATATAAACTGCTAAATACCTTTTCTCATCAGCAGTATATAGCAGTCTTGTGACTTCAATCAGTGTCTGGTTAAAGCTTGTAGGAGGAGTTTTATTCTACTCTGACTGTCCAATGAGTCTGCAGGACCCTCTATCTGGACAGTGCTGATTGGCCCTGTGCTGATCACATGACCCATCCCAAGAAAAACAAAAAAAACTCTATAGCAACATGCACCAAAATGAGGAGATGGATAGGGTAGAGTGAAAGAAGGGGTGGATCAGAGAAGACAGGATCAAACAGCCTTTTTTCACAATGTGGATGATTAACTCATTAGGTTCCACAGTGAGTATAACATTACTGCATATACAGACTGATTTTACTGTTTAGGGGGTTTAGTAACACTTTAATGTATATCAGTGCTAAATGAAACAGACTGAATGAGCAGGTGCTAATACAGCTCTTTCTCCAACCAGCTACTTGGGACTCGCCCATACACCGTTCTCCAGTGCAGGCTCTAGTCATGATGCCATTTTGACACTGGTTTTCTCCATGAATAAATATTGGTCATCTCAGTAGTTCAGGAGTGATTTGCAACTCACCAATACATTTAACAAATTTCTGCTCTCATAAAAAAAATTGGATTTTTATATACAGCTTACCTGTAAAATCCTTTTCTTGAGACTACATCACGGGACACAGGAGCTTCATTACATAGTGGGTTATATAGGCACCTCTGGTGATTGGACACTGGTTAACCCCAATTAAGGAGGAGTCTTCCCCTATATAACCCCTCCCAAATGGGAGGCACCTCAGTTTTGTAGCAAAGCAATAAGAAACCACGTTAACCCAAGAGGGGCGGGAGCCCTGTGTCCCGTGATGTACTCTCAAGAAAAGGATTTTACAGGTAAGCTGTATATAAAAATCCAATTTTCTTGATCATACATCACGGGACACAGGAGCTTCATTACATAGTGGGATGTCCCAAAGCAATGCTCAGATTGAGGGGAGGGAGACACAGATCATAATTATAGACTGCCAGGAACCGGAAGACCTAAACTGCAGCCTGCAGTACACTGCGCCCGAAGGCGATATCCTCTTGCCCTCTGACATCCACTGGATAGAATCTGGTGAATGTGTGGACTGATGACCAAGTTGCAGCCTTACAGATCTGAGCCAGGGAGGCCTGGTGATGCACTGCCCAAGAAGCACTTACAGCCCTAGTAGAGTGCGCTTTCACTGGAAAAGGAGGGATTTTCCCTTTAACACTATAGGCCTGAGAAATAATCTGTCTAATCCACCTTGAGAGAGTGGATTTTGACGCCGCCTGGCCCTTCCTAGGGCCTTCCGGCAAAATAAACAAGCAATCAGTTTTCCTTATCCGAGCAGTTGCTTGAAGATATATACTGATTGCCCTCACCACATCCAAAGTGTGCAAAGATTCTTCTTCTGCGGACTGTGGCTCCGGAAAAAAGGATGGTAGGATTACGTCTTGAATCAAATGGAATCCCGAAACCACCTTAGGTTGAAAGGACCTGTTGGGACGCATGACCACCCGGTCCTTATGAATAATTAGATACAGCTCTTTGCTGGAAAGAGCTGCTAGCTCTGATACTCTTCTAGCCGTGGATATGGCTACCAAGAAAAACAATTTTTTAGTCAGGAGAACTAATGAAGCCAGATGCAAAGGCTCAAGTGGTTGCCCTTGCAAAGCCGAGAGAACCAAATTCAGATCCCATGGGCATACCAGAGGTTTGACTGGCGGTCTTATCCGCATGGCCCACTGGATGAAAGCCTGCACCAGGGAATGCGATGCAAGTGGCTTCTGAAAAAACACTGACAGGGCCGAAATCTGCACCTTGATAGTGCTTATGGCCAAATTCATTTCTAGGCCTGACTGGAGAAAGGCCAAGATCCTGCTAATGACATACTTTCTAGGATGCCATTTCCTGAGTTCACACCAGGAAACATATGCCCTCCAGATTTTGTAATAAATAAGCCTGGAGGCCGGCTTTCTGGCATTGACCAGAGTAGAAAGGACTGGCCCCGAAAGGCCACGGTCTCTCAGAATGTGGGTCTCAGCAGCTAAACCGTCAAATTCAGACTGTGTAAAGCAGGATGGTAAATCGGACCCTGTGAGAGAACATCTGGCCGGAGAGGGAGGATCCATGGCCTGCCTACTGCCAACTTCATGATCTCTGTGTACCACGGTCGCCTGGGTCAAGCCGGGGCCCCTAAAAGGATCGATTTTGTCTCCCTCTTGACTCTTCCCAGGAACCGCGACAGAAGCGGACTCGGGGGGAAGGCATAGATCAGATTGTACTGATCCCAGGGAACTGTCAGAGCATCTGACCCCTGAGCAAGTGCATCTCTTGTCTTTGACACAAAATTGTCCAGTTTCCTGTTGAACCTGGATGCAAACAGATCTAAGTCTGGAGTACCCCACCTGTGACATATGTTCCGAAACATGTCGGGGTGCAAAGCCCATTCTCCTGGGCACAACTGCTGGCGGCTCAGAAAATCCGCCTGCCAATTTTCCACTCCTGGAATGAAGACAGCAGAAAGACACGGAAAATGCTTTTCTGCCCAGACAAGTATGCGATTCACCTTTTTGCGCAACCAAACTCCTGGTACCGCTCTGGTGATTGATATAGGCCACTGCTGGGGCATTGTCGGACTGAAACCGAACAGGGAGACCTCGTAGTCTTTAAGACCACTTTATGAGAGCCATATAAACTGCCCGGATCTCCAAGACATTTATGGGCAATAGCCTCTCGCTCGCCTCTCGATCGCAGACCATTTCCCCTGCGAGCACGTCTCCTCCAACACTGCTCCCCAGCCTGTCATGGTCATCCTGGCATCTGTCGTGATAATCTTCCATGGAAGAGGAAGAAAAGTTTTGCCCTTCAGCAAATTCTTGTTTGTAACCACCAGACGAGACTCTTGAGTGTCCCTGGGGAAAGACGCATAGGAAGATCCAAGGATTGGGGCTTCCTGTTCCAAGCCGCAAGGATGCATCTTTGCAGAGGCCTTGAGTGGAACTGGGCAAATGGGACGGCCTCGAAGGAGGCGACCATTTTCCCTAACAGTCTCATGCACAATTGAATGGGGGAAGATCTCCTGCCCAGAATTAGGCGCACCAGACCCCCTATAGCCAAGGCTTTTGGCCTTGAAAGAAAGACCTTGCCCTGAGCGGTGTCGATGATCATACCCAGGTATTCCAACCTGGTGGCAGGCTGTAGGGACAACTTTTCTAGCTTTATAATCCAACCTAGGCGTTTCAGGTGTTCTAGCGTTCTGGTAACGCTGTGGTTCAGGAACGCTACTGTTTTCTCCATGAGAAGCAAATCGTCTAGATAAGCCATGACGGCTATACCCTGAGCTCTTAGGTTTGCCAAGAGGGTCCAGAATCTTTGTGAAGACTCGAGAGGCCGTAGCAAGCCCGAACGGCAAGGCCACAAATTGAAAATGGTGCCGCTCTACCGCGAACCTTAGAAATCTTTGGTGTGCGGGAAAAATTGGCACATGGAGAAATGCATCTTTGATGTCTATTGATGCCATAAACTCTCCCCCTTGCAGGGAGGCGACCACAGTACGGATTGACTGCATTCGGAATGACCGGATGCGTAAAAACCGGTTCAGATCCTTCAGATCTAGGATAGATCTGACACTTCCATTTGGCTTCGGAACGGTGAAGAGATTCGAGTAAAACCCTGAACCCTGTTCTTTTGGGTCCACTTCTACTAACACCCCCTGTGATAGTAAGTGATCTAAGGTCAGAAATAGCGGTTTTTGCTTTACTGGATCCCTGGGGATCCTTGACCTTTAGAAAACGAGAAGGTGGAATCTCCTGAAACTCTAGCCTGTAGCCCAGAGATACCGAAGAGATCATCCACTTGTCCTGGATCTCTTCCCACCAGGCTCCTGCAAACTGCAGGAGCCTTCCCCCCACTCGGCCGAGTGGGGACGCCCCTTCACAAGGAAGCTTTTGGGCTCTGCTTGGCAGGCTTCCGCCCCCAAGTCTTTTTCTGCCCCTGGGCCCGGCCCTGAGCCTTTCCTGTAGAGGAGGGTTGAGAAGGCCGTCGCCACTGCTTAGAGCTTGATGCTCCGGGAGAGAGAGCACACCTGGAAGGAGAGTAGATTTACCTCCTGAAATTTTTTGGATGAATTTGTCTAATTCTTCTCCAAACAAATGTTCCCCTTTAAACGGAAACCCAATAAAATGCTTCTTGCATGACAGCTCACCTGCCCAATTCTTTAGCATAGGGCACTTCGCATGTGTACCAACATGAGGGACAAACGTGATGCTTGTTGGACAGAATCCAAAATCGCATCAATCATGAAACACAGAATATGAGGCATTTCTGCATACTTCTCTACTTCCTCGCTGGGAAGGAGCCCAAGCATCTACTTAACCTGTTCCTTGAGGAACTGGCACAAC
This sequence comes from Lithobates pipiens, assembly GCF_037356315.1. Classification (NCBI taxonomy): domain Eukaryota; kingdom Metazoa; phylum Chordata; class Amphibia; order Anura; family Ranidae; genus Lithobates; species Lithobates pipiens. The sequence goes on from NW_027507785.1 coordinate 228,235,300, forward strand.
CCCACGGCTGCGACTGTAGGTTGCACTACAGCTCTAGTCATGGAAAAGGAGGCTTTTATTAAGGTTTCCAGCTTCTTATCAGTTGGATCTTTAAATACCTGCGCATTATCCAAGGGACAAGTCAGGTTTTTATTCACACAAGAAGTAGCCGCATCAACAGATAGGACCCTTCACTTCTTGGTGAAACTCTCCTCCAGAGGATAATGCATAGAAAATCTTTTAGGAGGAGCAAACAGTTTATCAGGATGTCCCCAATCCTCATACAACAATTCATCCATTAAGGGATGAATTGGAAAGGAATAGGCAGTCTGTGGGGCTTTCCTGACTCCCAGGGAAGAAACAGAGGACGTATCGACTTCAGCAGCAGGCATTCTGAATGTGGTACGCACCAATTCAGTATAATACTGCACCTGTTTTCTGAGTGCCTGGGAGGAGGGGACTCTCTCCTCTTCCTCTGATTCCTCCGACTGCTCATGATCCCTGTCCCAAGACAGGGATCTCTCCTCATTGTCAGCAGAATCATCTGAGAGAGGAATTTCAGCAGAGGGAGGGGGTCTACCCCTTTTCCTGCTATCTTTCAGGGAAGCAGAAATAAAATTCATGAATCTCCCTTCAAAACCCTCCAATGCAGCCCTAAGGGAGTCTTCAGTGACATAAACCGGGGCTGGGACATTAGGAGAGGCTGCAAAACCTGACAGGGGCACTGACTCGTCCTGAGAGGCTGGCTCCAGTCTTGCAAGGGGGGATGATAACTTACAGGCACTTTTAGAACCCCTGGACCTAGGTGGTGATTTACCAGTGCCTTTGTTACCTCCCCCTGAGACCCTCTTATGAGGAGACATAGTCCTATGCTACAAAGCAGAGGTACTAGTACAAGTGCAATCACTGTTGTGCTTAAAGTCTCACAATAAATATATAAGCTTAAACTCCACAACCTGATGCTGAGTAGGTGTCTAAGGTTTGCCTGGATCCAATCCCCACGGATGCTTACTGCCCACAGCTCCTGTGTCTCCACTTACAGCCCCCTGATGCTCTGGGCTTTTTAAATCTGCCGCCTGGTGCCTGCGCAGTACAGCGCCATGCACACTGACGTGCATGGCTCACAACCACACTCCCCCCTCCTCCATTAGGCCGGGAACGCGCCCGGCGCGCGTGCACGTGCACGAGGACCGCGGGATCCGGGGGGGGGGGGGAGAACTCCACCGGGGCTGCGTGGGACCCCCAGACTACGTGGGACCCCTGTGTTACCTTGTTGTGGCAGGGACTGCAGTGGAGACGTGAGACAGCTGGAGAACCAGGCTTCACTGAGCGTGTGTACTGAAAGGCATGTAAGTATGCATCAGGCTGCTCTTACTCCCTCTAGTGGTGGAAACCAGATAAGACATGCAACTACTCAAAATGAAGAAATCCATCATATAATTATATATATAGGATTAAATTCCCTTACCTGTCCTCACCGCAGTAATTGCTGAAACAGAAAAATTCCAGCCTTCACCCATCACGGCGGGCAGTGTTAGCCAACCTTCAGGTTTATCTGGGGCTCTTTCTCGGAAGAGCCTCCTACCTGGACCATGTAAAAGACTCTGCCAGAAACTTTCGTGCACTCTGTGTAAACAGTACACCAAGTCTGGTTTTCCCAGAGCCCAGTCTTCCAATAGGAGAGGACTTACAGGCCAAACCTAGTTTCTTCGGCTGACGAGGCCCGGGTACCATACCATCTTGGGAGTCAAATATCGGCCCGAGATATGGATCCAGTTTGTTGTAGCCCTTAGGCCCCTGCAGAGACCTGCACAGATCACATGTTTTACGTGACCAACCACCATAGAAACTGGCGAAAAAACTGAGGTGCCTCCTATTTGGGAGGGGTTATATAGGGGAGGAATTCTCCTTAATTGGGGTTAACCAGTGTCCAATCACCAGAGGTGCCTATATAACCCACTATGTAATGAAGCTCCTGTGTCCCATGATGTATGATCAAGAAATAGCAATTTATATCTTGCTTTGATGCCCCTTAACATCTATTTCAGTTAACACATTTATAATTCAGTGCCATTGGTCTATACATTGTGAAAAAAAATGTGAAATCCTGGATCATATTTATTAAATTTAAAGTATTTAAAGTATATCTTATAATTTTTTTAGGTTTGGATAGCCTATGGAATAGTCAAAACCCCTGTCAGTTTATTTCTGTGGTCTGTTACCTTTTAAGAGATTTTCCTTCACTTCCTGTCTCAAGACACAACAGGAAGTCAGAGTAGATCTCTTAAAGGAGGAGAATTCTTTTCCTAGACATTACCACAGAAAAAAGTGTCCCCATCAGAAGAATTCCCATTTATTTCAGTGAAGACACAACATTTTGGATTTTCGCCTACTTTCAGACCTGAGGACAATATTGAACAGGCCATGAACAAAGAAAGCGGTTAGAACCATTTTCGAGCTTGCTCAAACTTCACACCATCTTTTTGTGGTAATGAACCATGTGTGTGGTGGTAAGCTGCGGTGGCATTCATTCTAAATCTCTCCCAAATGTACCTGTGCTACACTGCAAAAAAATGCAGCCTGCACCAAATGTTCATGCAATAAGGTGAATTGGAGTGTGAACTGGTTCTTAAAGTGATTAGGTGAGCAAAGTAATTATTAGGTGAAAAAGGAGAACAAGTCTAGGTATGGTGATGGGTACAAACCATATAGTATTGGACTAAGGTGCCCAAAGAGAAGAGGCAAATAAAGCAGAAATTAGTTTCAATAGCAGAACAGCAGGTAGACTGAGGAGTGGAAATAAGACAAGCTCCTCTAGGCCTGTATATAATGTAGAGTTTAACATGAGGGGCCTTGCTGCATGTGGTAAGGTAGGTCATAAAGCTTAAGAACAAAAGGACACCACTGTTTGCCCACCACTTTGTTTGCATTGGAGCAAAAAACATACATGCAGAAACATTTATGGTTTCATGATTGACTAAGTGGGATTGATTTACTAAAATTTGAAAGTGCAAAATATGGTGCAGCTATGCATGGTACCCAATCGACTTCTAACTTCATCTTGTTCAAGTAAAGTGTTTTTAAACCTAAAAAAAAACCTGATTGGTTCTGCGCTCCTCCCTGTAAACTGACCACAGTTTATCATGGCTGCTGAGCCCTGACACAATGGTCAGTTTATGTACCTCCGTCATCGACAGCTCTCTTCCGCCGCAAAAGAGCAGCGGAGAAGACCCCCGGAGCTGCCTAATAAACTACTTTAAAAACCAGTGTTGTGTGTTTTTTAGTGACACTTTTTCCCCCAGGTGAATTGGTAGGGGTACGATGTACCCCATACTCATTCACATAGGGTGGGGGGCCAGGATCTGAGGGCCCCTTATTAAAGGGGGCTCCTGGATTCTGATAAGCCCCCTGCCCACAGACCCAGATAACCAACGGCCAGGGTTGTCAGGAGTCAACAACTCATCAACATGGGGACAAGGTGCTTTGGGGTGGGGGCCTGCAGGGCGCCCCCTTCCCCAAAGCACCCCCCCCTGTTGAGGACACGCGGCCTGGTATGGTTTAGGAGGGGGGTGGGGCTCTCTCATCCCCACCCCCTTTACTGACTGGCCTGACTGCGTGCTCGGATAAGGGTCTGGTATGGACTTTGGGGATACCCCCACGCCGTTTTTCGGCATAGGGGTTACCCTTAAAACCCATACCAGGTGACGGGGCTCACGAGGAGTCAATCTCACAGATGGAGGCGGCGACATTGACTTCCTTCGCTAGTCCCATCGTACCTGAAGTCCCGTTCAAAATTAACGGACTTTAGTCCGTGTGTGGGCTAGTCCGTTCATTTGGAAAGTCCGGCGGACCTCCGCCAAAAGTCCAGTGGATTGTCCGCCAGAAAAGTCAGTTCGTGTGTGGGCAAGGCTGCTCGTTCGGAAAGTCCGGGGGACCTCCGCTGGAAAGTCCGACCGTGTGTACGCAGCATTAGAGACACTGCATTCAGACAACTTTACACCTCAGCCACTGAGAAACCTTTACTGTAAGCAGCACAATTGTTCAGCTCTTTAACCATATTGGCCTACAAAGTCAATTGTTACCACAATATTGAAACACAAGGACTCTCAACTGCAATTTCTCTAGTTGAGGAAACATTTGTCTCCTAAAGGCCCTCATTACAGCCATAAGGGTATCTTACTTATATATGCATATACCTGCGCACACTTTTTGGGGCATTGGTGGCCTAGAGGGACCTGATAGACTACTAAATCTCTCTTCCCTCTCTTTCAACCAGTGTTGCATTGAGGTGGTTGTATCTAGTTACACATAACTGTTTAAACATGCTAAACATCGCTTATTGAATGATGCGATTGTATTTAGTATATACTGCTTCTATGCTTTGAATGAGACTGTTTATACTTGTCCAATTACTTTCTATGGTCTACTCTTGCTTCATGGTTATCTGTTGTTAAAATATGTCTGAACCTAGAGTGTCAGAATGGTCAGAAAGCTTGCAAGGTCAGGGCAAAAACCAGGGACAAACATCAGGCAGTGACCCCTATGGAGGTAGCGCCACACACACATATACACACACATAGGAAGTAACTACATTCATCATCAGCACCGATCTCAGACATTTGTTTCATAATTATATTATTCAAAACCTTATACAGTATAACTCAGATTTGTTATGCCAAGATAGCAATTAAAACAAAAATCTAAGCAGGAAAACAATTTATTACAGGCAGTTTTAGTAATGTTATTCTTGTTACTAATTTATTTGATTTCTAGCTCTAAAACTTGAAAAATGCCATATACCACAGATGAATGCCCCTTCCTCCCCCTCTGCCCAGAGGCAGCATCTTGTACTGGGGACATGCTCTGACAGGATGCAGAAAGTCAACACGCACATTTATTTGTGTAGTTAAACTAAACAGCATCAGCAAAATTAATTTGTTTTTGTAAAGCATTTACATCCAATCTGGCAGGTCAATTTGAAAACATGTTTTTCATATCTAGACTGTGCAAAATAGCATTTGCCACGTGTTCAGCTCATGGAAATTTGGTGACCCAGGGCAGAGCTGATGCCAGCCAGTACCCACATTGCTGCTTATCTGCAGTGTTATTGTCTAGGAGGGTGTCTGCAAGTTAATGATATGGTATTAGAGAACCCCGATGGAGTGCTTTGGCTTTTGCCAGTAAATGTACATGTTGTTTTGGACTGCATGCTTCCTACTGATGCATCATTAAAATGTGTCGTAATGAAATCAGTATGATAAGTAATACATATTAATAGATTTAATGGCATAAACAAGATACAGTAAATCATTGCAGCTCTAGATTAATTGTGCATTTGTCTTTATTTGGCCTTATGTAATCTTAAAAACTCTAGAAACCCACAAGTATAAAAGATCAGGCACACAAATGCCCTGTACACACAATAGGATTTTCTGACAACAAATGTTGGATGTGAGCTTGTTGTCGAAAAGTCAGACTGTGTGTATGCTCCATAGAACATTTGTTGTCGGAATTTCCGCAAATGTTTAAGAGCAGGTTCTCAAATTTTCCAACAAGAGTTGTCGGAAATTCCGATTGTGTGTACACAATTCCAACGCACAAAAGTCTACGCATGCTCGGAATCAAGCAGAAGAGCTATAGGCTATTGAACTTCATTTTTCTCGGATACCCAAATTCAGACAAAACCGTATTTTTTTTTTAGTTGGCAATAGAATAACATTCCTTATTCTATTCCAGGGGTAGGCAACCTTTTGAGTATAGTGTGCCGAAAAAATTGTGCGTGCCCATTTTATAACAAAAAAAGTCCACTTCATACTCTCAATCACAAAAAGGATTTGTTTATAAAGTAAATGCTGTAAACTAATTGAGTAGTAGTGAGAAATTATTATCCTGTACTCTCACGCCTCAGATTAGCCCTAATTCCTGAAACTCCAGTCCTCAGGTCAGCCCCAATTCATGCACCTTCACAACTCAGATCACTGTCCTCCCTGTAACGCTGTTCCACCACTGTATCCCCCTGTACATCTGACCCACTACTGTACCACCCTGCTCACCTGTCCCACCACTGTAATCCCCTGCTTATCTGCCCCACCCCTGCACATCTGCTCCACTGCAGATGTACCCCCATGCTCTGTCTCACCGCTGAACCATCTTTTCATCTGTCCTAACACTGAACTTATCTGCTCATCTGCCCCACCACTGTAATCCCCTTTCTCATCTGCCCCACCACTGTACCTCCTGTACATTTGTCCCACCTGCTCTTCTGCCCCGCCACTGTAACTCCCTGCTCATGTGTTCCATCGATGTACCTCCTTTCTCCTCTGCATATATGCCCCACCTCTGTACCCCCCTGCTCCTCTGCCCCACCACTGTAATCCCCCGCTCATCTAAGAAACCAATGTACCTCCTTTCTCCTCTGCCCCGCCACAGTACCCCCCTGTACATCTGCCCCACCCATGTACCCCCTGCTCTTCTGCCCAACCTCTGTATCCCCATGCTCATCTGTCCCACCACTGTAATCCCCTGCTTATCTGCCCCACCCCTGCACATCTGCTCCACTGGCTTACCCCCATGTTCTGTCTCACCGCTGAACCATCTTTTCATCTGTCCTAACACTGAACTTATCTGCTCATCTGCCCCACCACTGTAATCCCCTTTCTCATCTGCCCCACCACTGTACCTCCTGTAAATTTGTCCCTCCTGCTCTTCTGCCCCACCACTGTAACTCCCTGCTCATGTGTTCCATCGATGTACCTCCTTTCTCCTCTGCATATATGCCCCACCTCTGTACCCCCTGCTCCTCTGCCCCACCACTGTAATCCCCCGCTCATCTACCAAACCAATGTACCTCCTTTCTCCTCTGCCCCGCCACTGTACTCCCCTGTACATCTGCCCCACCCCTGTACCCCCTGCTCTTCTGCCCAACCACTGTAACCCCCTGCTCATCTGTCCCACCAATGAACTTTCTTTTCACATCTGCCCCACCGCTTTACCTCACGCTTTATGGACTGTTAGACTTTTCTATTACAGCCATTACCCATTGTTTTATGTCCAGGACATACACCATTTGGAGCGCCAGACCTCCCCTTACTATATCTTTCACCTCTGTACCCCCGCTCTTCTGCCCCACCACTGTAACTCCTTGCTCATCTGTCTCACCAATACACCTACTTTCATATCTGCCCCACTGCTCTACTCCCCTGTATTTCTTTCCCATCACTGAACCCCTTCTCATCTGCCCCAACACTGAACCCCCTAGCTCATATGTCCCACCACTGTAACCCCCTTCTCATCTGGCCCAACACTGAACCCCCCTGCTCATATGTCCCACCACTGTAACCCCCCTGCCCATCTGCCACATCACTGTACCCCCCTGCTCTTCTGTCCCACTGCTGAACACCCTTCTCATCTCTTCCACCCCTCTCCCCCCTGTTCATTTGCCCCACTCCTGTCCCCCCTGCTCATATGCCCCACCGCTGTACCCTCTTCTCATCTATGATATGCCTGATATGCAGAGTGGTGAAAGGAAGCAGAAATGAGACACATCTACCTGTCGTGGCACACTCATCCTCCTTTCGCATCCAGCCCACGTGCTTGCATGTGATGTGTTTGATGTCACATACAAGCATCTGAAATGTATACGCAATGATGAGCTCAGGTCAGGGGCATTTTCTGAAAGCAGTGGCACTGTGTGCAGGATCATAAGTTGGCCGCCGCAGCTGAGAGAAAGTGCGGCGCTTCTGCATTGCAGCAAAAGTTGGGTGTGATTTTCATGTTTTAAATACTGGCTGTGGCTTAAAGGGACACAGAATGCAGGGGTTCAGTAGTAAGTGTAGTTCAGGAGTAAGTGATGCAAAGGTTCAGAAATAATGTAAACAAAGTTCCCAGACGCTCAACAGTAATTCCACAAACTGTTATCCCTTCTTTCTGAGATTGGTAGTGGCAAGTGGCAACCAAGAGAGTCATCTTCCTCCAGGTGGGTGGGACTAGCAGGACTGTGATTGGCTTTAGCAGTGGCCAATCACAGTTCTCTTCCTCCTGGAAACAGGGATGCCCCCCCAGCAGAACTGCACCCAATCTCTTCCCCATCACAAAAGCAAAGTTAGAGAATAAAACAATGTTTCCCATCTTTTAATATAGCGTGGGTAATTCTGAAAATCCCTGCTCTGCTCTGCTGATGGGGAGGGAGCCGAGTGATGGCAAAAGAGGCTTTGCGTGCCACGGGTTACCTACCCCTGTTCTATTCAATGAAAAAATATGCACTGTGTCAGAAAGATGACACAGTACCAAGTGACACATAGGTGAGCCCTGGAAAACCAGAATTGCATGATGGTGAATTTAATTATAATTTATTGAAAAAAGACCAATTGTAGAGAATACAGTGATTCAACACCTAATGCCACGTACACACGACTGGACTTTCCGTTAGAATAAACTCTGACGGTCGTTCCGACCGAACGGACTTGCCCAGACCTGATCACATCAAAGTCCGTTCGCATTGAACGAGATGAAGTACGATGGGACTAGAAAAGGAAGTTCAATAGTCAGTAGCCAATAGCTGCCCTTGTGTCGTATTTGGTCCATCAGACCATCATACAGAAGAACGGTTTTCCCAATAGGAATTGATTCCATCGGAAAGATTTAAAACATGTTCTATTTCTAGGTCCATCGGAATTTTTGAAGAAAAAAGTCCACTGAAGCCCTGCACACAATCAGAATATACGAATAAATAATTTCGTCTGACCTTTTCTGCTGGAAAGTCTGGTCGTGTGTACGCGGCATAACACTATAAATAGACATATAGGTCTGGGGACAAGGATAAACAACAAACACAAGACAAGATGATAGACTCCACCTAAATAAATTATTGTCCCCAATATTGTACTGTATTTACAGATTAAGGTAACTGCATCACCAACCAAGCCCAGGGCCATCTTTAATATTGATTGGACCCTGGGCAAAAATTTTCTTAGCCCCCCCCCCATGCAATTTCGCTCTCCACCTTCTCTGAGAGATACATTAAATAGCAGCTAGACTTAAAATCAGTTTACTGTATCAGATCAGGGGCAGCTAATGCGATTGGTTGCCAGAAGTTACAGCATATCATTACTCCTTACTGACTGGTTGCTAGAGGTTACAGCACTCCTTAAGTCTCACTGATTAGTTGCTAGAGGTTACAGCACATTTCTGCTTGTTGATTGGCTGCTAGAGATTACTGTACAGTAATACTGCTCACTGGTGCGATAGGTTACAGCACATCTCCTCACTGCAGGGGGGCATGATATACCTATAAATGCTGCCTTTATTTACATATCAATGCCGTTGGCCTCAGCTATTTACATATGCATGTGACTGCTATTTACATATGAATGCCAGTATTTACATGTAAACGCAGGTCTGCAGGTGAGTCATCTGTACACAACAATAGGGCAGAGCTGGGCAGCATTAGTAGCAGCACAGGACTAAAACTTCAAGGGAATGTAAACTGGGATAGTTGGCAAGTATGAGGCAGCTGCTGTGGGCCCTACAACAATGACAGGGCCCTGGGCAGCTGCCCCCTTTGCCCTGCCTTAAAGACAGCCCTGACCAAGCCTATATCTGATTGGATTGAAGGCAACGGCCATTTCAATATTCAAAAAAATATATAAAAGAGTATATACCAGTCCGTGACTAATAAGAGGGGCTGTGTGACAGGTTCAGTCCAAAGGTTGGGAAGGAGATGAGGACAGAAAATCCGTCTGCAGGTCCACAGATCATGTGTAGTCCACTAGGCTATGAAGGGTAATCAGAGCTGCATTTCCACAGATTTATGTGATCCAATAGGCTATGACTCACCTATGAGTGAGCAAAGCTGCTGTTGCTTGCCAAACTTTCACTGGAACAACATAATAAATGATGGTCCGTTCCCAAACAGTAGCATAATTCAAAGTGAGAAATTGACAATGGTTCAGATAGCAGTGTTTGATGACACAAATGGATCAGTTACTCACTGTTAATGTGGAACTGTGAAGGTAGCACTATGCAGCGCAGCTGTGAACTGCTGATCAGAGTTTACAAGAACTTCTGCGATATCTCTTCATAGCTGTAAAGCCGAATACTGGCTCCAAGAAAGTGATAATGGCTAGTTTGGGCCCTGAGATTTGGCCCCAGATTCTGTTTCTAAATAGCCGTTGACAATTTTAGATAATGCTGTGTGTGCACTACTATAATCTACTTATTTATTTAATTTTCTATTTTTCTATTCTCTATTTATTTCTCTTATTTTTCTTGTCTTCTTTTTATTTATATTAGTCCCGTTCGTACTGAGTGTGTGGATAAATACCGGTTGGTACCGTGGTTTTCCCTATCGGTTCCCCTTCCTCTCCTTTGTTATATCCTTATTCTATTCACTTGGAAAGATTTTTCCAACTCCTCCTTTCCCAGTGACAGAGCTTGCTCATATGGATGATGACTAATTTAGATGTTGAACCAGTAGCCATGAGTAAACTGCAGATCACCTTCCAGCCTTCTATAAATTATGATTCCCTGGTGCTGCAATTGGCTTCCTGTGATTTGCTACATGGCATCCTATGATTATCACTCCAAGCCTAAAAGTATTCTGTTCATAGTGTTTCTGGTAAATGTGATGTCTGTTGTGTGTTGTGCTACCTCGAAGAAGTCACTTGGTAATTTGGATTCTCTGTTCTGTGCCTCAAATTTAAGAACAACCTCAGCCTCTCTGACACATCTGGTTGAGTGAAAGTTACGGCAAGCACTTATTGGATCACAAGTGTAGATACCTTAACTTGGTTATGAATTAGTACAAGGAAATAGACTAGTGATTCTCAAACTGTGTGCAGCGTTAGATTTGCAGTTGTGCCGTGGGAGTTTTCAAAAATCTTTATAATTGCTAGCGTTTTGAAATCTTGAACATATCAAAAATTATGAGAAAAGTTAAAAGTCAATAAATAACATGAACATGTTAATCCAAAGAGTGTTCATATAAGGCCATTCAGCAACAAGAGCTGAGTGAAAAAAACAATTAATTAGATAAATGAACATCAATCTAAAGTGCTTGTGCAAAGCAAATCCAAAAAGGAGTCATCCACCTTGTGATGTCACCAACAGTAAAGTCAGGATGTGATCTTACCCCAAATGGTGGACCCTCTATTATGGAAGCTCATATAGGCATTTGGATATCCCAGCTGTTACGTGTCCATGGAAGTTACAGTGTGGATGGTGTGCCTCACAAAAACTGTTCCTCCTATACTGAGCTCAGATCATCCAGGTAACCTCCCAACTCTCTAAGATGGGAATGAAGGACATATGTAGGCATAGGTCACATGCCCCCTAGTCCAGACCTGATAGTAAATTCAAAATTTAAAAAAGTAACCTATATAAAAATGCAATCTCTGTCAGTCTGTCATTCATTAGTTCCTTTCGTAAAGTGCAACTTGTGCGAGATCTTCGGAGAACTCGATAGCTCTAATTATATTATAGTAATATATTACTATATCGTAAAATTATAGTAATAGAGATTGTTCCATTCCAACTTTGATGCATTGTTTAGTGATGGAGAAATTAGTATATTTGTTTGCTAATGTCACACAACTAGGTTGGCTCGGGGGCACAGTACTCTGCGCCCCGAGCCCACCCTTTTTTGATGTCTAAACCTTTTTTGAAGCCTAAATCACTGGCTTGAATCACATGCTTCAAAAAAAAATGGGAATCCATGGTCTGCATGTAGATTAGGGGGCCAGACGCAGTACGGTCCACCACTGAAGGGGAGATACAATTTTTTAGAGTTCCCACTGGAACAGAAACAAATACAGAAACAAAAAAAGTAACCTGACAGGAGTTGTAACCCTTAAACATATTTCAATTGTAATGAAGGGTCAATTTCTGCATGTTTGCTGTTTTCTCGATAATTTTCCAAGTTTTATCATATATTGATTGTCTTCCAGCATATTGTCAAACATTGCAGACGTACATCAGAACATGGGTTACTGCCCTCAGTTTGATGCAATTGATCATCTGTTGACTGGACGTGAACACTTACAATTGTATGGTCGTCTTAGGGGAGTTCCTGAGGAAGAAATTGACATGGTAAGATTAATGTACTGTATATCAGTGGTGCAACTCCTTGGACTGTATTATTTAATTATAGTAATTATACCAACATTATAAGTATCCTGCCCTCTGTGTAAACTCCATTCTCTTTGATAGGTTGCAGATTGGGGAATTGAAAAGTTGGGCCTTAAAAAATATGCAGACCAGGCAGCTGGAACCTACAGTGGTGGAAACAAACGGAAACTGTCTACTGCGATTGCTTTGATAGGCTGTCCTCCAGTGGTGCTGCTGGTTGGTATTTTTGTATACTTCTCTTTTCTGTCTGATCTCAGTTCTTTAAATGGTTTATGGCTTTATGAGGACACAGTCTTTCATCCACCAAGCAGAAGCTGCAAATACCCCTCTCCATACTATAACAAACCTACTTTACTATTGCTACTGTTGCCACTAGCCTCCTAGTGTCTCTGCCCGTGCCTCCTGCTGCTTTCAATCTGCCCTGTGAGGAGAGAGAGTGGAGAGAGCTGCTGCTCATTGGCACGGGCCTGGAATGGGCTTAGATAAGTATAAGGGGGAGTTTGGGAAGGGGGGGGGGGGGGAGAGATGCATACATTTTTTTTTAGATCTTAATGCATAGAATGTATTAAGGAAAAAAAACTTCCTACCTTTACAACCCCTTTAACTTGTTATCAGACTCTGGAATTCCTTTACCATTTAGCCAGATAAAACATCTTGTATTTATCTGTTTCTTTGAAAGTAAGTTTTATTAGTGATATTTTTTTACTGTGTCTTTACTATGTGGGCTATTTTACTCATTCTAGTTTTAATGCCAACTACATTGTAACATGATACTAATATAAAGAGTACACAAAAAAAATCACAAAATGCAGCATAATGCTTTCTAGAAAAGGCAGTAAAAATACACCTTACTCATACCGGACAGGACGCAGTCAACTTATTTATCCCCGGGGCGCACCCACCTCACTCTGTGGGTCCTCCGTTTTTTGCTAGTGTCTGTAGGTGATGGACCTCTTCTCCTTCCCTGAGATATCTGTGTCACTACTTTATTATTTTCTAAATATTTCTTCAATCAACCTCACTGTCTACATAAACAATATATCAATGTGACCTTAGTAGAACCTTGGGAACCATACCCACAACCCGTGCTATGTGGATGGTCTGTAATGTTGCTTTGGGACTGAATCTTGCAATGGGCACTTGCTTTGGCACTTGATGTAACAAGCTGAGTTAGCTGCAGGGTGTTATACAGGTCTCGGCAGACTGTTCCGTGGATACGCCCACAGTGATAGGTGAAACCTGGACTTGACTTCCGGTTCCGGCGCCGCATGGAGTGACTGCTCCTCTCCTCAGCTCCCGCAGCACGACCCTAAAATCTGCCTATAAATTCGGCCGAGCGGCTGGGAACCCATCGATCCACCTCTGGCATAGCCTCCTGTAGCCATGGACAGATTTGTGGAGAAAACTGTCGCGCGAGCGAATACGGCGCCGCCCGCGACCGCGGCGCGGCCGCAAATTGAGGCACCGGCTTTGGCCTACTCGGCTACCTTCTCCTCGCAGCGCATGACAGACATGGAGGTGAGCTGTGACCCATCCTCCCCTCTCTCTGCACAACCCCTGCTGGCTTCTCAAGCCCCTCCATCCCAGGGCACTCTCCCCACAATGCCTGCTGGGGATTCCACTACGGAACGCATTGCCCAGGCCGTGGCTGCTCTATTATCCCCCATGATCTCTGCATCGGTGGAAAAGGCCGTAAATGCAGGCATGCAACAGCTTAAGGCCCAAATAGGCGAACACCACACCAGACTAAACGACCTGGAACACCGCGTGTCAGACATGGAGGAGGAACTATACCAGGCCCAAGCCACAGAACGCTCCCAGGACAGGACAAACCAATACATCTTGCAGAAGCTTGATGACTTGGAAAATAGGGCCAGACGGAGCAACTTGCGATTCGTTGGCATTCCTGAGTCGCTTCAGACCTCCGAGCTATCTGAACTTTGCGCAGTGCGCATCCCAGAAGCCCTGGGCCTCCCGGGCCCCTGCACGGTAGAGAGGGCCCACCGTATGGGTCCCGCCACACCTGAGCGCAAATCCCCTAGACCCATAATCGCAAAGTACCTCAACTACTCTGACAAGGCCCTGATCCTGCAGAAGTTCAGACAAACTCGCTCTCTCCAACTAGACGGAATCAAGGTCCTAATCTTCGCTGATTACTCCATCGAGGTCTCCAAGAAGAGGAAAGCATTCCAGCAGGTGTGCTCGGAACTTTTCAAAATGCAACTCAAATTCTCCCTGGCCTTTCCGGCTGTCCTGCGCCTCAAGGCTCCGAACGGCGACCAACTGACCTTTCAAGATCCTTCTGAAGCGGAGGCATTTCTACGCTCTCTTCACTCGGATTCGCACCCCCACACCCCGTCCAAGTCATCATCGCTCAATCGCTCCCTGGACCAAAGGAGCCCACGGAAGGACTCGCCCAAACGTTTCAGGCCCTCTGCCCCGGACCGCCATCACCGTGATAACCCTCGGTGAGGACATGGCAGTCTCCCTGGATCCTCCTCTGCTCACCTTTTCGGTGACCCTTTCGCCGGGTCCGCCAGACTTGTAAGTTGCCTTGTTAGTCTAATACATCCGATCGGGCACGGTTGCTGTTCTGCCTGATGTTTACCTGGTTTTTCTCTTCATTAGGCCTCATGCTAAGCTCTGCTCCTATGTAGTAGTCACACCACCGTTGTTTTCTTGGCCACCTCTGCCTCGACTGACTCTCTGTCCTCGTTTAGACGTGGCCCTGCCGCTTTTGCGGCCACTTTATAAGTTATACTTTATGGTTACACTTGTACCTTTGTATGTGTATTTGTTTTTTATATATATTTTTATGTATACTTTGCGGTTCATATTTTTTTTTTATATATATGTTCCACCTGTGGACTATCCCGCTTTTCTGGGTCTTTATACTAAAATGTTTTAAACTACACGTATATATGAAGCTCACTCCTTACATGTCTTATGACGGTATTGTACTCCCCCTGGACTCACTGTGCATGACTAGCGCCATACCATGGCGCGTATCCTCTTTGGCTCTCCCATAACACTCTCAACCTTGCTCATACTCCCGCCCGAGTGCTTTTGCTCCATGCCCTGGGTCGTGCACTGGGGGCTGGCCTACACAGTGACTCCATGCGGAAAAAAGCGAAGTTCGCTCCAGTGTTTCTGTTTATGTATGTGTTTAAGTTTGCTCCCCACCTCCCCTGCTCCCTCCCCCTACCTTTTATCGGAGACTACGTCCCCCCTCTGACCGTCACACTTTACGGGTTCCACAGCCCCACCGGGTTCCTTCTATTTAATCTAAAGTCCGTCCTACTCGGCCCACCGGCTGGCGATAAATATACAACATCGGCCCAATTCCCCTTCTCGGCTCCCCTGACATGAACATAGTATCCTGGAATGTGAAAGGCCTCAGGTCGCCCAATAAGAGAATGAAAGTCCTACGGCACCTAAAAAGATTGAAAACAGATATTGCCCTCTTGCAGGAAACCCACTTATCCGCTCCAGACTTTTATCGCATGAAGAAACTCTGGGTTGGCAAGGTCCTAGGCTCAGATGCCGTTAACCGTAAGGCGAGTGTTCTCCTGCTGATACATAAAAACCTCCCCTGCGAAATACTGTCCACACACTCAGATTCTCAGGGTAGGCTCCTCTCAGTGCATGCCCGCCTGGGAACCAAAGACCTAGTGATCACTAACGTCTACGCTCCCAATAGCCCTGGCAAGTCCTTTTATAGCGTACTGACCTCCTGGCTCCTCCGCTTCACCCAAACCCCCCATTTAGTCGGCGGTGACTTCAACGACATCCTACACCACACAGACGACAGATCCCCTCCCCCACGACATAGGTTAAAAAGTGCTCCCTCTGCCACCTCCATTTTTGCCTCCACCATGGAGTCCCTACATCTTCGCGATCTGTGGCGCTTGTCTCACCCAGCAGACAGGGAATACACCTTTTACTCCCACCCCCATAACATGTTCTCGAGAATCGACTATTTTTTTGGATCTGACGATCTCATCCCCAATTTGTCTGAAGGGGACATAGCTATCTCTGACCATGCTCTGATCGTAATTAGACTTGACAACTTAGATCTCCCACCACACCCTAGACTATGGCGCTTCCCCTCCTATCTCCACAATAATCCTGACTTCCAACACTTTATGGCGGCATCCTGGCGTGAATACTCTGAAGCGAATTCCCCACACTCGGATTCCCCCAACCTTTTCTGGGATGCAGGTAAAGCGTTTCTCAGGGACCGAATCATCTCCTATGCATCTTCCTTCAAAAGAAACGCCCTGACCCATTATAAACGAGCCAGCGCGAGATTGCATCTAGCCCAAAGATCCCTCTCCACTAATGAATCCCCCAACAATAGAGCCGAATGGCAGGCAGCCAAGCAAGGCTTTGACACCTGGGCGGATACACTCGAACGCACTAAAACATCTCAACTCGACGCAACGCTCCACAAATTTGGCAATAAGGCGGGTAAGCTCCTAGCGAGGCTGTGCAAGGGCACATTCCAACCGACGCACATCACCTCTCTTAAAGACACGAAGGGTGTCCTGCACTCCACCCCACAAGCAATTAACAAGGTGATGCTAAACTATTACACGGCCCTCTACGCTCCAGACCCTATAGATAACGCCTCTGCTCGTTCCTTCCTAGATATTGTGCTCCTATCTAAAGTTACCCCTGAACAATTAGAAACCCTCAATGCCCCCATCTCACTTGCCGAAATTTCCTCCACGATCCGCAAACTAACCCCGCCCAAAGCTCCAGGCCCCGACGGATTCACCAGTGAATTCTATAAAACCCTCTCCTCCATCACAGAGCCCACTCTCCATAAGGTATATAATGGCATCTGGTCCGGTGGTCCATATCTCCCCTCTGGGAACCAGGCCGTTATCAAACTCCTCTACAAAAAGGGGAAGGACCCCCTCGAACCAGGCTCGTATAGGCCGATTTCCCTCCTCAACCTGGATGTCAAGATACTGTCCAAAATAATAGCCACTAGACTAGCTGCTATCATTCCTTCCCTAATTCACCCTGCCCAATCTGGCTTTGTGAAAGGCAGAACTGCCACCCTGAACATCCGTAAGGTTATGCTCGCCTTGGAACATGCTAAAAACAACCCTGATGGGGATTTTGCCATTATAACATTAGATGCGGAGAAAGCCTTCGACAATGTCAGTTTTGATTGGCTCTCTATGACTTTATCCGAAATGGGCTTCGCGGGGCACTTCTGTCACCTTATCAAAGCCATGTACTCTTCCCCTGCAGCTAAATTAGTTGCGGCTGGAGTTCTCTCAGATGAATTCCACCTGCACAAGGGCACTCGTCAGGGGTGCCCACTTTCCCCGCTCCTTTTTAATATCGCCCTAGAACCCCTATCCAGATATTTATCCCACAAAGCCCCCCTTCACGGTATCCGCATAGGCCAACACGATCTGCGCACCTCCCTTTTTGCTGATGATGTGCTCATTTTCTCGTCGGACCCAGCCTCCGACATGCACACCATTAAAGAGGTCTTTGACGTCTTCAGATCCTGCTCGGGGCTTCGGATAAATTACAGTAAAAGCAAAATCCTCCCGATAGGTTCCCACCGCAAACCCCCCTGGACGCAACACTCTATCTTTACGACCGCTAGCTCCCACATCACCTACCTTGGTATTAAAATTGGAAAGTTGCCTTCCTCCCTTTACCACCTCAACTACCCCCCCCTGATCACGAAAATCTCTCAGGAAAGGGTGAACTGGATGGATCTGCCTCTCTCGCTTCTGGGAAGATGCCACCTTCTAAAAATGGTTAGTTTTGCCAGGCTACTGTACCCACTCCAGACCATCCCTCGGCTCCTTCTTCACAAGGACATCAAGACTCTGGAATCAGCTTTTTCTTCCTTTCTGTGGCAGGGCAAACGCCCACGTATAGCCCTAAAAAAGTTGCATCTTCCCAGACACGAGGGGGGTATTAGCTTGCCTAATTTAAGATTGTATAATTTGTCATGTTTATTGCGCAATGGCCTGGATTGGATATCCCAATCCTCCAGATACTCCAACTACTCTATGGAAGCCGCCATGGTCTCCCCACTCTCATTGACAGCTCTCCTCCACTGCAGGTGGAAATCGGTACCACCACTGCTTCAACACAATCTCCTACTCAGGGACACTGCCATAGCCTGGAGGGAAACCAGGAAGTGCCTTTTTTTTATATATTCTTTATTTTTTCCTTTTAATACAGTGTACAAACTCGTATATACAGTTCTTGAGGGGAAAGTAATTCTGCAGTATAATACAACAATCTCCTTGTACCCCTCTTTTTACAAAATACCTTTAAAACCCCAAACCCCCCTCCCCCCCTCGGGCAAAAACCAAGAAGAGAAACAAAAAAACAAAAAAAAAAAAACAGAAAAAAAGGGGGAGGAGATCTGCCCCCCTATCTCCTCCCGTGACCTTCGTCCTCCTCCCTATCCCCTTCACCTACTAATCAGACATAGCAGCCCCCACTCTCTAAGAATGTCAGCCATTTTTGCCACTTCCCTTGAATTTCAGTTTCTAGCTCCTCAGTTTTGTCGATTGACTCTTCCATCAGCCTGATCTGCTCCACCCTCCTCACCCACTCAAGGATTGACGGCTCCTGAGGGTCTCCCCAATGGTTTGGGATTAAAGCTTTGGCTGCATTCAGGAGATAAGGGGCGAGCATGGCTTTATATTGCCTTACTCCCATGTCTGTAGCGTGGAATAGACACACCCATGGGCATTTCTTAATCCTCTTTCCAGTTATCAGGAATATATTTTCAATTATTTTGTCCCAGAAGGGTCTTATTTTTGGGCAGTCCCACCATATATGTTTGAAAGAGCCTAATTCCTTACATTCTCTCCAACAAGTTGGTTCCTCTCCACCTCTTAACTTCTGCATTCTTATGGGCGTCATATACCATCTCGCTATTAATTTGTATGCCATTTCGTGTGTTCTTGAGTCTTTTGATAGTGCATATGTCATTTTTAATAGTTTCATTCTGTGTTCGTCATTTCTAAGTGTCCCCAATTCCCCTTCCCATTTCCCTAAATAAGCAGGGAACTCCCCCTCTCCCTCCCCTCTTAGTATTTTATATACTTTAGAAACCCTTTTCACCGTACACTGTGTGTCCTTAAATAGCTTTTCTAGTGGCCTTAACGCATTCATTCCTCGCAGGGGCTGTGGGAGCCCTTGTGTAAAGTGCAGTAATTGATTGTGTCTCCATCTGTCTAATGGTCTGTGTCCCCATTCTTGAGTGATTTCCCTATACGTTAAAATCCTATCCCCTTTGATCACCTCTCCTAGTGTTACTTCTACTCTCTGCGCCCATCTACTGTAGTACAGCCTCTCTTCCATTCCTGGTAAAAAGTGTTTTGTGTCAAGTAGTGACATGAGTGGAGAATTATATGTCCAGTTGTGTAACTTATTTATTTTATCCCATATTCTAAGTGTATGTCTTGTGATTATAGTAGTGCGTGTTCCTAAGTTCCGTGCCTGAGCGGGTATCCAGATCATTTTTGCCAACTCCGTCCCACTTAATCTAGTTTCCAGCTCAGCCCAACTCTTCTCCTTTAAATTATGGATCCAATCTGTTATCCTAGATAATACTATGGCTTCATAATATTTTTTAAAATCTGGGAGACCCACTCCTCCTCTTTCCTTTGCCTTCACAAGAGACCTATGTGCAATGCGGGGTTTTTTTGGGTGCCATATAAATGCGAGGACCATAGATTTTAGTTTTCTGAAGAAACCTCCCGGCAGCGAGATGGGGATCATTTGTAATGTATATAGTACCGTGGGCAGTATGAACATTTTTATCACGTTCACTCTACCCATCCAAGATATTCCTTTGTGTTTCATATTTTTCATTTGTAATTTGATTTTATTAAGTAAAGGTATATAGTTAGCTTCGTACAAACTCCCCATCTGTGCCGTAAGTTTTATCCCCAGATAACTCAATTCCCCACCACTCCATCTAAAGGGTAAGCTAGCGGCCAGGTCTCTCTGCTCCTCTTCAGGTAGGTTCAAATTTAATATTTCTGTTTTAGATAAGTTGATTTTAAAATTAGAGAGTCGACCGTACTGTTTCATTTCCTTCACTGCAGCCGGAATCGATATTCTGGGGTGTGTAATATATAATAGCAGATCGTCGGCGAATGCAGAGACCTTATACTCTCTTCCTCCCACCTCGACTCCCCGTACATCCCGGTTGCCCCGGATCGCTGCCAGCAACGGCTCCAAGGCAATCACGAAGAGAAGCGGGGACAGTGGGCATCCCTGTCTCGTCCCGTTGAACAATTCAAGGGGGCGGGACAGGGAACCATTCACCTTAATCCTGGCTGTCGGCTTGTTGTACAACGCTTTTACCCACTTCATCATTCTCTCTCCTAGGCCTATATGTTTTAGCGTCCCCATTATGAACTCCCAGTCTGCTCTGTCGAAAGCTTTCTCGGCGTCAACAGATAAGAGCAGCGTGGGGGTCTCTCTTCTAGAGGCTTCCTGGATCAGCATGATTGACTTCAAGGAATTGTCCCTCCCCTCTCGTCCTCGAATGAATCCAACCTGATCGGTATGGATCCACTCGGGGAGGAGTGTTTTCAATCGCTCTGCCAGGATTTTTGCGTAGATCTTCACATCCGTGTTCAACAATGATATCGGCCTATCACTCTCTAGTGCTGCGGGGTCCTTACCTTCCTTTAAGATCAATGTGATGTGTGCGAGCAGGGCCTCTTCACGAAGGGCCCCCCCTTCTCCCACCTCATTAAAATATTCACACAGTTTTGGTGCCAAGAAACTTCGGAATTTCTTGTAATATAGAATGGAGTAGCCATCTGGGCCGGGGCTTCCCCCTAGAGCTGTATCTTTAATTACTCTTTCTACTTCCATTACTGAGATAGGGGTCTCTAACTCCTTCATCTCGTCACACATATCTTTTGGGAAGTTGAGCTTCTCAAGATATTCCCTGATAGCTTCTTTCCTTTTCCCCCCGTCCTCCCTTCTAGTATTTATATTGTATAAAGCGCTGTAATATCCGTGGAAGTTCTCTGCAATATCGGGTGTTGCAAACTTCATCTCCCCCTCTTTGCTCCTGATCTTCGGTATGTAGGTCCTATTTTTCTGCTCCTTTACTCTTCTTGCCAGCCACTTACTAGACTTATTACCCCAAAGGTGTCTCTCACTATTTATTTTATGAAAAGCTGTCCTCCTCTCTTGTTCCAGGCATTCCTCTAACTCTCTTTTTTTTTTAAATAATTCCTGGGTCTCCTGGAGCCCCCTAGGTCTGGTCATTTGTTCTAATTCCTCTACCTCCTTATAGAGCTGAACCTTCACCTTATCCCTTTCTTTCTTTTTCCCGGCGCCGATTCCGATCAAGATCCCTCTAATAACCACCTTGTGTGTCTCCCAAATAGTAGCCTTTGAACACTCTCCTGTATCATTTACTTCATAAAAGTCGCTTAATTCCTGTAAGATTTTTATACTCACATCCTGTTCTTGAATGAGTGAGTCATTCAGTTTCCAGGCACTTCCTGTCCCCATATGACCCTGTATATCTAGTTGGATTTTTACAGGTGCATGATCGGAGAGGGTGATTGATTTAATTTCTGATTTTTTTAAGTTGGCCACTAATTGTTGTCCTATCAATATGTAGTCTAGTCTTGTAAAGGTTTTATGGGCTGAGGAGAAATGGGTGTAGTCCCGATCTTTTTGGTGGTTGATCCTCCATGCATCATGTAACTGGGCATTGATCAATGCTTTATTTAATTTTCTATATCGCTGTTCTGCCCCCCGTGTACCGCCCCCTGAGGAGTCCATCTTAGGGTCCAAACACCAGTTTAAATCGCCTGCTAAAATTACCATGCCTGTTCTGAATTCCTCCAGTTTCCTTAGTACTCTCTTTAAAAATGTATCAGGGTTTCTGTTTGGAGCGTACACATTAACAATGGTGCATTGCATAATTCCCAGTTTACCCTTTAAGAATAAATATCTCCCCTCTGGGTCAGCCAGTCGTTCCTCGATTTCAAACCTTACTGATTTGTCAAAGCCAATGGCTACTCCTCTGGAGTGCGCAGAGGGTGTGTCTCCATAGAACCACATTGGGAATTGAGATGATGTCAATTTTATCCCTGAGTTATTGGTTATATATGTTTCTTGAAGACAGATGACATTTCCCCCCAAAAATTGGAGTTCCTTGTTAATTTTATATCTTTTTTCTTTTGTATTTAGCCCCCTCACATTATATGTTATCACATTGATAAGAACCATTGGGAACTAATATATTGTTCTATCGTTCAACGAGTGGTGACCCAGCGGGGGCTTACCCTTCTAGGGGGCAAGGAGGACGCGAAGGGCACTACACACAAAAAAAAAAAAAAAAAAAAACCCACCCACACACTCCCTCCCCCCCTCCCCCCCTCCATCCCAACTCTGCCACTGCAGCCGTTGGTCGGGGTCTCTCCCCCGTTTTTCTCTTTTCTCCTCTTCCCTTTCTCATTTGTGGGTACATGAACCCGACGTTTATCTCTCAGATAACGTCTGTGCTTCATATTTACCCGGGGGTTCACACCTGGTAAAGCCTGCCCAGCAAAGACGACTCCCTCCGCCCCACCCCCCTCCCCCATTCTCCCTCCCCGGACCCATCTAGCCCTCAACATTGCTGCACCCTAATTGTCTCCTTCCCTATCGTTTGTCTCTCTATTTCTCCCTCTCTGCCATCTTAGCTTCCGTTGGGGAAGGTTCGTGTCGGATTCTTCCTGCCAGCCTGGTAACGGAGGAGGGGCAATCTCTAGACTCTCACAGAACCTTCTTAGGTCCTCAGGGAACCGGAGTACCGCTAAGCGGCCATCTCTTCGTCCCCTCAAGCACGCTGGGAAGCCCCACTGATAGGGGATACCCGCCGAGATCATGGCTTCCGTTAAGGGTTTTAGCAGTCTCCTTCTCCTCAGCGTTTCCGGGGCCAGATCTGAAAACACCCGCAGCTCCGCCCCCTCGAAGGAAATCTCCGGCAATGCCCTAAGTTTCTCCATTATTTGGCCTTTCTCCTCTGCATAGTGAAACCTGACTATCACATCACGTGTAGCTTCCCTACTTGCTGCCCCCCCCCCCCCCCCACTGCGCTCCTATGAACTCTGTCTAACTTTAGGCTTTCAGTAGGCTCTCTTTGTAGTAACGGGTTAAAGACCTGCTGCACTACTTTACCTAGCTCTGCGGCACCATATTTTTCGGGAATACCTTTAATGCGTATGTTCTTCCTCCTACTCCTATTCTCCTGGTCTTCTAATTTATAAAGGAGGGACCTATTTGCTCTCTGGAGGCTCTGTACCTGTTCTGCTATCACATCTATCCTGAGCTCTTGGTTGTCAATTCTATCTTCGATCTCCTCTACCCTCTCCAATACTCGACCTATATCTTCACGTACTCCAGCTATTTCTGTCTTTAAGGCCGCCTCCATTTTTGCGAACATTTCCCCAAGCATCTCTTTTATCAGAGAAGGTTCCATTTGGGGACCTGGTCGCAAGATCTCTTCTTCGAGCGCCGGCTCTCCTGATATTCTCTCCCCCTCTTTATCCTTTTGGCCTCTGACCGAGCTTTGTATTATGGGACTTGTCTCTTTAGTCCCCCCACTTTTAGCCCCATTTACTTTCGCTCCTCTACCATCCTCTCCTAACTTCTGTCTGTTCAGGCCTGACCTCCTTCCCACTCCTTGTTTTGGGCTTTCCTGTCCCTCTTCTAGCACACTGATATTAGTGATATTACTTGCCATGTATCTTTGAATCCCTCCGGGGCTGGATGCAGGTGGGGCGCTTTTTCCTGATTTTGCCTTCCCCCTCATTCTTCCTCCCTACTATTTTTTCCCAACCTATTTCTAAGTCTGTCCCACCTTTCTATAACCAGGTCGTCTCCTCTGCGGGAAACGGGTAGGCCTCTGAGGGATATGCCCTTCCTGCAATCCGCCAGTGACCCCCTTACAAATAAATGCAAATAAATACAGAATAATAAAGATCAACACATTCAAAGTAAAAAAAAAAAAAAAAAAAAGAAAGAAATGTCTACACGAAAAAGGGGGGATAAAACCGTTATGGGCAGTCAGGCTGAGAACTGGTAAATGTCTTCTAAGGAGGGCCGAGGGCCAATGCAAATGGACTATTCTAAGATATATAGGGGCAGCGAGATCTTCATTTGCTTCTTCTATTTCCAGCCGTCGGTTCTCCTATCCCCTTCACGTTTCCTTCCTCCTAGAATGGGGGTTATTTATTGCCCCTGTCCTCAGTACCTCTACCATCGGCTAAGGAAGAGGGGTAGAGTCCTTCTATGCTGTGAACAAGACTCCCTCGCAGGTCTCCGCTTTATTACTGCTACCTCTTGATAGGGACTTAAATACTCTTCTAGAGCGAAGACAGGGAAAAAAAAAAAAAAAAAAAACCTCCACGTCAGTCCCTAGTAATGCGAGAGAGGGGAACCCTCCAGTCCAGAAAGGGCCCGCGGGGGTGCAGGCGCTCAGACTCCTTCGCTTTAATGGTCCCAGGGAAGCGCTTTCTTGCGACTGTCACAGTCAATCCCTCTTACGCCTTTCAAACGTGCGCAGTACCCTTACTCTTAGGACTGTGTCCAGTCGGGATGGGATTTAGGGTCTTCTAAGTGCATACACAGAGACCGGAGATGCGTCCGGGTCAGCCTAAATGATGTCAAGGCAGGCCCCAGTCTTTGGATTTATTACTTTTTGTTTGATGTTCCTGAGCCGCACCGGCTTGAGGAGGGTATCTTTGCGCTAATTCTACCGCTGCCTTTCCAGTGACCTGAGGGGGGGGGTGATAACTTTTTCCCTCTCCTGCTAGTTTACTTAGATCAAACAATTTGACTTTTAACCATCAGCGTTTCCACCGCAGAGTCTCTGTGTCTGTCATCCATTTATTACTTCCATCTTAAAACAGTTTTAAGCCAGTTTGTTTGCATACTGTATCCAGCAGTTCACCCCACCCCCGTCAGGTACCTTTCCTCTGGAGCCTCGTCCTCCGCAGCCTGGTTCCTTACTCCACTCCACCGCTCTTCTGTCTACTCGGCGGGGCTCCCTTTCATGCCTTAGTCCCAGCGGGGTGTGTGCAGGGGGTCGGGCGGGACACTCGCTCCGCTCTCCGGGTGGCTGGCTCTCGCCGTTCACTCCTTCCTACGTCCGCCGGAGCGATCCATTCTCTCCGCTCCCCTCCACCAAGCAGTTGATCCGGAAGCGCCGTCACGTGGGCTTAACCACAGCAGGGTGTTTTACTGCTGGATCCTTCCGAGCGTCTCGGCCATGGCCTTGGCGCCGGTCACGCTCACCGCTTGTCCGGGGGCTGCGATGTTACGTGGGGATGTTGGAGGCTGGGGAAGAGGAAGCCATCCACTACACACGCCTACCTCATGGTGCTCCACCCCCCAACCAGGAAGTGCCTTAAGCTCCCCCCTTTTGTTTCCAGGCACCTCCCGATACAGGGGAACCCTACTTTCTCCCCTGGCCTACTCCACAAGCCATTCCACCTCTGGAAAGAGAAGGGCATCACCAGCTTTGCTACACTTTGTGACCTGGACTCCGGCCACCCTCTGCCTTTTGCTCTCCTAGCAGAAAGGTTCTCCCTTCCACCAGCCCATGCCTTTCATTATAGGCAATGTTTTAGCTACTTAAAAGACATCTGCAGTGATGAACGCAAACGCTTCACCTTAACCTTCTTGGACCGACTGCTCAGGGACGATACCTACAAAATTTCCGACATCTACAAACCCTTGCTCCAGCGATACTCTTCCCCACTGACATCTTCATCTGTCGCCAACTGGAAGAAAGACTTTCCTGACCCGGATTTAGTAGAAAAAATTCTGCAAGGTCTCAACAAAGTCTACCGCCTAACTCCCAACGAACTTTGGAGAGAATCGCAACTGAAAATTGCCCATAGGGCATACCTTCCCTTCCTCCCATCTGCCACCGATCAGGACAGCACCAAGTGACCCCACTGTCTCCACAACAGGCCCTCGCTGGCTCACCGCTTCTGGTCCTGCTCCTTTATTTCATCTTTCTGGGACCGGATACTCGCCTACATCTTCAACGTAACCCTATTGAAATTGCCAAAGGACCCTCTCCTCCTCATCTTTGGTTATTGGGACCCCCTCCTACTTCCGTGGTCTCCTACAAGAAGTTGCGTGCCTTCCAACTGCACGCCTTACAAACCTTCCCACAAAGACCGGGCTCTACTCTGCTTGCTACTAGCCAGGAAACCTATTCTAAAAAGCTGGACTTCATCTCTTCCCCCCTCCGTCGCTCAGACGCAGAAAGACCTTCTCTCACTCCTCTACAAGGACCGTTGTAACGCAAATTTTCGGGACGAAAAAGCGAAGTCTCGCTTCTATGCGCTATGGCTTCCCTTCATATCGACCACTCTCCCTCCGGTGGACATTATCAATTTGGACCACTTCACCTTCTTCTACTATGGCGCTCGACAACCGTTCTGGGGGTCAGTTCCCCCCCCCTCTACTGTCTAATTTGCACTCAACAGCCCACTACCCCCCGGGACTGCCCTATGGAACCTCCCACCCCTGGGACTAGGCACGAGAACCCCTGGCTCCTTGCCCTCTCCCCCTCCTTTCACCCCCTTTTGCCTCTTCATGTATGTGTCCCCCTTTCCCCTCCCCCCCCCCCCTTTTTCTCTCTTTTTTTTCTTATTATTTCTCTTCTCTACATTTAATTGCTTTCCCTGACCCTAAGTTAGGTTTCTTTACTTAATCTTGGGAAATGACATTTTCCTGGTTAACTATATATTGCTATCGCAACAAACTCTTGCCTCAGGATCCATCCAGTTACTGTCAAATTGATGCTCTGTTTTACTTGATTCATTACTTTCTATTTGGTTCTTCTATTTCAGTATGTGATATACGATTAATATGTTGCAGCCATAATCTGCTCTCATTTCTCTTTGCGCACCTCATCTGCGATGCTGGTCCTACTGTACTGTACTTTTCTTTGGTTGCACATGTAATATTATGTCTGCTTCATTTCTCAATAAATACTCTTTAAAAAAAAAAAAAAAAGAAACCTGGACTTTATATACAGTCTAGCATTGTGAACAAGTAAGACAGGTTCACCTTGTATCTTTGACTGTAACTATATAAAACGGGGTGTAAGCCAATTCAAAATACTGTGAACCCAGCCTTACAGTGCTGGCTGACTTACCCAGGTGTGCATACATGCGATTTAACATGAAAATTATAGCATCCTCAACCCTCAGTCTTGGCTGGTATGCAAACTGCAAAGGGTCTAAACATTTACTAACCATGGGTTGTAACTGATATAAAAAAAAGTCTCTCCAAGGTCTTTGTGTTGCAGATTAGAAGTTAAATCCAGCAGGAGCTACAGAGTATAAAAGAGAAGAGAGACACCTCTAACAATATGGTTACATTTAATAAACGTACAATATTTAGGAACTCATATGGTTGATGCTTAACCACTTGCCGACCGCCTTCCGCAGATATACCTGCATAAGATAGTGTGGGCATGTGCATGTTCCCGCTGCACACCGGGGGAGTGCAGGTCCAGCGGACTCGATAATTACAGTACAGAGAGGCAGAATGAGGATCTGCCTATGTAAACAAAGCGGATCCCCATTTTGACAGGAGATCCCCGTTTTGACAGTGATCAGGAACAGCGATATCTGTGTTGTCCCAGTAAGCCCATCCCCCTTGATCGCCCCCTGGTGTTAACCCCTTAAGCCAGTGTCATTTATACATTGATCAGTGCATTTTTTTTAGCACTGATCACTGTATTGGTGTCACTGGTCCTCAAAACGTGTCACTTAGGGTCAGATATGTCCGCCTCAATGTCGCAGTCCACTAAAAAAATGCAGATGGATGTGTATTATAGCAGAAAGTAAAACATTTTCAAAATTGTCGCTCTTTTTTGTGTATAGCACAAAAAATAAAAACTACAGAAGTGATCGAATACCACCAAAGAAAGCTCTATTTGTGGGGAAAAAAAGAACATAAATTTTGTTTGGGTACAACGTCGCATGTCTGTGCAATTGTCAGTTAAAGTGACTCAGTGCCGTATTGCAAAATAAATGGCCTGGTCATTGCGCTATAAACAAAAAAATGTGTTAATTTTGGGGGAAAAAACAAAACTTTTTACTTTTTGCTATAATAAATATCCCCCAAATTCTTTTTAAAAAACACATTTCTTCATTAGTTTAGGCCAATATGTATTCTACATATTTTTGGTAAAAAAAAAGTGCAATAAGCGTATATTGATTGTTTTGTGTAAAAGTTGTAGTGTCTACAAACTATATTATTTTTTATATTTATTTTTTTACTAGTAATGATGGGATGCGATTTTTAGCAGTACTGAGACATTGCGGCGGACAAATCGGACACTTTTGACACATTTTTGGGACCATTGACATACAACGATCAGAGCTATAAAAATGCACTGTTTACTGTGTAAATGTCACTGGCAGGGAAGTTGTTAACACTAGGGGGGGAATCAAGGGGTTAAATGTGTTCCCTCGTGAGTGTTTCTTACTGTGGGGGGATGGGACTGACTGAGGGAGGAGACATATTGCTGTTCGTAATTACTACAAACAGTAGAATGTGTCTTCTCCCCTGTCAGAATAGGGATTTGTGTGTTTACGAACACAAATCCCCATTCTGGCTCTCGTCCCCACGAACACAGGTGGCTGGCGGCAATCGTGCCTGCTGGCCCTACGTGCGCCTGCCATGGCTTTTAAAGGAGCTGACGTACCAGTAGTCGTTTTACGGTAACGCACCACTTTGCCGGCATAAATGTGCGTGAGCCGGTCGGCAAGTGGTTAAGCTTTAACCGAGCCAGTTTCTCTGCTACCACTGTTTTCAGAAATCCTGAAAATGAACTGTCATTATTAGAACCAATACATTTCCCCTAACTTTTTATTGTTTTTTTCTGAGAAGACTGCACAGAAGTAATTGTTTAAATGGTTTTCTACATCCAGGTCTCCCTCAAAATAAGTGTTATGCCCAGTTTTCATTTTAGTGATCCCATTATATTTTTTTCCTTTCTATAGCTAATGTACCTAAAAAAGGTTGTGTCTCCTTTCTTACTAGATTTAGCAATTTCACCCTTTCTGTGCTTTGGCAGCACTGATAAAGTGTTTGGTGTAATTTTGGCTATTTTTATACTCTTCTCTGTCAGCTACACCTCCTGTTTCCATGAATCTTCTATATGCTGATTTTTTCTCCTCTACTATCCTACTTTCCCCATTCAGTGAAGCATTCTGTATTTTTCCTCTGTCTATTCCTAATAACTTGCCTGACATAACTGACATGTAAAAGAAGAGTTCCAGTAACCTGTGAGAAAAATAAAAGCCAGCAGCAACAAAAACTGAAGCTGCTGACTTTTAAAAAATAGCCAATCACTTGTCCCACAATCCAGCGGTGTGCTCATCTCAGTCAGTGGCCGGCATCTTCGTTCCTCGGTGCCAGCGTTTTCACTATGGGCACCCGGCTGTGACAGTTTGCAGCTCCACTGCCGAGTGTGCACTGCGCATGCGTGAGTAGAGCTGCGCATCATGACTTTTTGACTTTTCGATGCAGTCTTCGGGGATCTATCAGTGTCCCAGAAGAGTGTGGGGGGGGGGGGGGACTTCCGTTTTGACCACTTAGGTGGTCAGAACGGAAGTGGGAGCGAGTACCTATCAAAATTGGGTACTCATTCCTAACCCCCCCCAAGCTCCTCAAAAGTGCCAATTCCTTAAGAGGAGTGGGGGACGAGTCCTTAAAGCGGAACTTCCCCTTTCGCGTGGAGCTCCACTTCAATACAACAAGAGAATACAGAGGATAATGTGTAAAAAAAAAAAAAAGAGCCAAAGGCTCCACCCGCTCAAAATAGACTACACAATATTTATATGCAATATATTTTTTAATTTACCTGATTTAAAAAAAAAACTAAATTTTCCTGACCTTGTTGAAGAAAGATAGAAAACACCTTTAAAAGTATCATCTATAATGTTAATTTAGTGATTCTCTTTTTTTTAATATGTGCAATAAGTGCCACTGCAATTTCATCAATATATTACCATAATGGTGTATAATTTGACAATTTAGGATGAACCAACAACAGGAATGGATCCACAGTCTCGTCGCTTCCTGTGGAATTCTATTGTCAGTATTATCAAAGAAGGTCGAGCTGTTGTGTTAACCTCTCACAGGTAATTGAAGATTGTAGTACTGGCCAGTAGCAAAGCATGGGTTTCCAGCCACCTGGGGCAATACAGGTATTTGCACCTCATGGACTGTTAACACTCTGAGTCCCTTACACCTGTATATATGTATATGTATATGTATATATATATATATACACACACACAATATATAGATTTATATCACCTTTTTTGGTTGTAACATGACAAAATGTGGAAAATTTCAATGGGTGTGAATACTTTTTTTGGGCGCTGTATATAATACATAGTAAGGCAAATCTGTGCCTTACCTGAGTTTCTGTGCCTGGCTTTCCCACCCCACTCCTTGTGGTGCCTCCTATGGCCCTCTGCCACCACTGGAGAGACTGGAGGCTGATGCCCACCGGGCAACACCTCAACACACAGTGGCCCTTGGCCCTGTACAGTTGAGCAGTCAGGCACAGTACTGTAGCTCAGTCTGCCCTCTGGAGCAGGGTTGATGAGAGTCCTTATGTGTAGGCATTGTGGCACTGGTTTTCCCTGGGGGGACCCATAGGGTGTAATCCAGGGTGAGGATCCAGAAGAAGGTCCTGCAGACTCTAAGCCCAGCCCCAGCTATCCCCCATAATCAGGGTACTTGGGAGGCAATGAGTTAATTCTGGAGCCCAGGGTGGCCTCGCATAGAGCAAGGGCACATGCCAATGGTAACTGACACAATGGTGGCAGCTTGTTGCCAGCTAGCTGCATATTGGATTCATGCCCCCCTTCCCAGCTCTTCTCTTCGATGGCTCTGAATCAGACAGTCCTAGACATGCCACTCTTTGTGTAGAAAGCTCTATTAGTCAAAGCACACCAATTAATTTGGTGGCATTGGCCCTCCTAGGGCAAGCTCCAAGAGTGAGCTATTTGGTTATTATTACTACTTAAATTTTTTTTATTTTGTGCCCCTAAGAAATTTGTGCCCATGGCATCTGCCCCTGTGACCTCACTCATGCTACGCTACTGGTACTGGCATTATCTTTTCTTCCCCAGCTGTTTTTTTATAGCATGCCAAGTATAAAATCCCTTGGTTGCAGTTTGAACCTGTTTAGAAATGTTTATAGAGTCTGCTTACAGTCGTTTTATAGCACCAGCATGTTACATGGCACTTTACAGAACACAGTCCATCAGTTTTCTACCCCTGAAAAAAACCCTACATATTTAAAGAACAGTTTTGATTGAAATTAACGCTTTTGTTTTTAATGGCAGAGTGATTTTGTTTTCTAATTATAATATATTAACAGAACTGTCCCTCTAGATTGTAATATCTATTCTATCTTTTTATGAATGTAGAGGTTTATACTATGCACCTGTATGTACTTAAAAGAGAAGTGTGGAAATGTAAAATAATAAACAATCATATTTCTCTAGATGGCTGCAGCATCGAGCCAAGCTTCAGCTGTCCCCCACCGCTTTTACACTGAGAACTGCACAATCAAAGACCACTGATCGCTCAGTTCTCTGCCCGCTCTGAGCACAGAGTGGTGACTGTCCGTTATTTTGACCACTATTCTGACATAAACACAACTACAGTATGAATATGTGCCGATTAACCTTATGTTGTTTTTTACTTTTTCCTTTAGTATGGAAGAATGTGAAGCTCTCTGCACCCGTCTTGCCATAATGGTTAAAGGCACCTTTAAATGTCTTGGCACAATCCAGCATCTAAAATACAAGTATGGCAATTTAAATATTATATTGGTGGCATCATAAATGTTTGTGTTGTTATGCAGACAGAAAACCCATCTTGCATTTCTACTTATAATAGTTATTGATTGGTATAATTTATGCAACTCACGGTCTAGACTTTAATTATTTTTATAAAAAAAATATAAGTATCTTTTTTTCCTAATCAATATAGAGCTGCCACATGGTCCAGCTCTTTCCCAACCTGTCTGTAGGAAACAGTGGCAGGAGGAACTTCTAGTCCTCTACTACTGGTCACATGTTCAAAATAAAAAAAAAGTATTTGGAATACAAAGTAAAAATAAATACAAACAATCTAGCTGCTGTCTTTTAATACAAGGACACTTGCCTGTCTAGGGATCCAGCGCTGTCCTCAACCGAGCCGATTTTTCAATAGGATTCGAGTCAGGTGCTGGCATCTTAACTAAGGGAAACTGGCAGTGAAGCCTTGCAGCTTCACAGCCGGATTCCTACTGCGCATGTAGTCAAAACCAGATAACTGTTCCACTGCCCCCACCCCCAAATAAAGGAATGTGGCAGAGGAAAGGAGAGGGGAGGGGAAAATCAAATCTTTATTATTTTTCATTAATCAAGATGTGAATTTCCCAACCCCTTGTGTTTAGCTGGTTAGTGGGCATGGAGGAGGAAATAGCGAGTTGGCAGACTCTATAGTTACATGGGCTGCTCAGATGTAAACGGGAGGAAATGCTCAGGGTAGAAAACACTGAGTCTCCATTTTACATCGGCACAATTTGACAGGTAAAATCACATACCAAATTGGAGCCTGTTGCCGGCAATAAGAGTGCCCCAATAGATTTGATGCCGATTTTCTGACGCAGAACTCATTTCCAAAAGTAGTGCAGTACTGGTAACTTCGGGGGTGATTTCAATAGACATCTGTGCATGAACCCGCACAGATGTCTTTCAAGTCGCCCCCAAAGCCGGACTGAAATACGGCTTTGAATCGATTTCAAAGCCATGTTCAGTGTTAATGAGGGCTGAAAACTGAGCATGTGCACTAGCTGCTAACACTGCTCTGCAAAATACCCAACTGTAGTGGGGACATGGACAGTCTCTAATCTCATAGTGACTGAGTGAGTATGAACAGCATGTAATATAGCATTTATTGATAGTTTTCTATGATGTGAGTTTAATAACGCTTTCAATTCAGGTATATATAAAACACAATTTAATGCAGTTGTGTACTCCTTTATAAATCATTAAATGTATTTATGTATAATTATGGTAAGTACCTAAATCTGTCTTGATATCAACCTCTTGTCATCCCTTGTACAACACAGCATGCAAACTGCGATAAGGTGGGGCAGCACTAAGAACCTATTAGGTTCTGCTGCATGTACATGTGCTGACAGCAAATAATAAAATGAATGGTATTAAAGCTAATTAATAGTAAATAAAGTTAATGACATCATTGATTGCCAGTTGATAATTGTACTCAGAATAGTGATCCCCTGACCAAGCAGTGTTGCAGAAGCATAGGTTTGTTATAAAAATCCCCCTTCCAACTGTCCCTTACTGTTAATGGGAAGCCACTTGTAGTGATGGACGAACTTCCGACGGGACGTTTCGCGAACGCGAAACGCGAACGGGCACAAACGTTCGCGAAAACGACCGTTCGCCGCGGGCTCCATTGACTTCAATGGGAGGCGAATTTCGCAAACCTTTAGGTCGAATTTGCGGCCACGGGGTAATTATTAGGGGGTAGCACGTAGTCCCACCACCTGGACAATAGCATAATACATGTATGAGGTGAATTTGGGATCGATAACTACAAGCATTTTTTTTTTATTTGGGAAATTGTTCTGACAATTCAGGACTATGGAGCTAATGAAGGCAATGGAGGAGAGGGAAGGTCAGGGACCAGGGTAGGCAAACAAGAGGGTGCAGGAGATACAGAGCACTGACAGCAGCACCGTAATACAGAGCACTGACATCAGCACCGTGACATACAGCGCTGACAGCAGCTCCGTGACATACAGCGCTGACAGCAGCTCCGTGACATACAGCGCTGACAGCAGCTCCGTGACATACAGCGCTGACAGCAGCTCCGTGACATACAGCGCTGACAGCAGCTCCGTGACATACAGCGCTGACAGCAGCACCGTGACATACAGCGCTGACAGCAGCTCCGTGACATACAGCGCTGACAGCAGCTCCGTGACATACAGCGCTGACAGCAGCTCCGTGACATACAGCGCTGACAGCAGCTCCGTGACATACAGCGCTGACAGCAGCTCCGTGACATACAGCGCTGACAGCAGCACCGTGACATACAGCGCTGACAGCAGCTCCGTGACATACAGCGCTGACAGCAGCTCCGTGACATACAGCGCTGACAGCAGCTCCGTGACATACAGCGCTGACAGCAGCTCCGTGACATACAGCGCTGACAGCAGCTCCGTGACATACAGCGCTGACAGCAGCTCCGTGACATACAGCGCTGACAGCAGCTCCGTGACATACAGCGCTGACAGCAGCTCCGTGACATACAGCGCTGACAGCAGCTCCGTGACATACAGCGCTGACAGCAGCTCCGTGACATACAGCGCTGACAGCAGCACCGTGACATACAGCGCTGACAGCAGCTCCGTGACATACAGCGCTGACAGCAGCTCCGTGACATACAGCGCTGACAGCAGCTCCGTGACATACAGCGCTGACAGCAGCTCCGTGACATACAGCGCTGACAGCAGCTCCGTGACATACAGCGCTGACAGCAGCTCCGTGACATACAGCGCTGACAGCAGCTCCGTGACATACAGCGCTGACAGCAGCTCCGTGACATACAGCGCTGACAGCAGCTCCGTGACATACAGCGCTGACAGCAGCTCCGTGACATACAGCGCTGACAGCAGCACCGTGACATACAGCGCTGACAGCAGCTCCGTGACATACAGCGCTGACAGCAGCTCCGTGACATACAGCGCTGACAGCAGCTCCGTGACATACAGCGCTGACAGCAGCTCCGTGACATACAGCGCTGACAGCAGCTCCGTGACATACAGCGCTGACAGCAGCTCCGTGACATACAGCGCTGACAGCAGCACCGTAAGCAGCCCCAGGAGGAAGTCAGCACAGCACAGGGATGGTGTGATCCCCTCATAATAAGAACCCCCAGGAGGAAGTCAGCACAGCACAGGGATGGTGGGAGCCCCTCATAATAAGAACACCCAGGAGGAAGTCAGCACAGCACAGGGATGGTGGGAACCCCTCATAATAAGCAGCCCCAGTAGAAATATGACACCGCTCAACCTCTTCAAAGAGGAGGGTAGGGGCATATAGTACGGTGTGCTTTTTTGGGTCAGGGAAGTGAGCCAAATGAATTAAGAAGGTCTGTGTGCTTGATTCCAAAAATTGTTTATAGACATATACATGGTCTACTGATCACATGTGTTGAATTCCTCCGAGATCCATGCCTCATTCATTTTTAGAAATGTGAGGTAGTTAACACTGTGGTGAGCTAGGCGAGTACGCTTATCGGTCACAATCCCCCCTGCTGCGCTGAACGTCCTTTCGGACAGGACACTGGATGAGGGGCAAGCCAACAGTTCGATTGCAAATTGGGCAAGCTCTGGCCAGAGGTCAAGCCTGCCCACCCAGTAGTCTAGGGGTTCATCACTCCTCAGAGCGTCCACATCGGCCGTTAACCCAATGTAGTCGGACACCTGACGGTCTAGGCGTTCCCTGATGCTGGATCCGGATGACACCTGTCGATGGGTCGGCTGAAAGAATGACCTCATATCCGAAGTCACCAACACATCTTCAAACCGGCCTCTTCTTGCAGGCGCTGTTGGATTGGTACCCGCAAATCCTTCTCTGGGAGTGGGAATTGCTCCTCTGCCAGCGCACGCAAAAGCAGAATGCAGCATTTCTCGAAGCAAGGCCTGGAAGTGCTGCATTCTGACAGCCCTCTGCGACGGCGGTAACATTTCCGCCATTTTGTGTTTGTACCGGGGGTCTAAGTACGTTGCCACCCAGTACTGGTCCTTGACCCTCATGCTTTTTATACGGGGGTCCCTATTAAAACACTGGAGCATGAAGGCCCCCATTTGCACTAAAGTGGAAGCGGTGTGGTGGCCTGGCTCCTGCTCATCATCCAGGATAATGTCGTCCTCTTCATTCTCCTCTCCCCATCCTCGCACAACAGGGATCCCAGAAAGGTTTAAAGCATGCTCTTCTTGCTCCTGCTCATCCGCCCCGGCACCATCCTCCTCTGACTCCTCATCAGACTCCTGTTGTTGACTTGTCTCAGATAGAGTAGCCCCCCCTGGGAATTCATCCAGCATTGCGACTTCCTCATCTTCCCGCTCCTGCTCCTCCACAGCCTGATCAATGACACGACGCAATGCACGCTCCAGAAAGAAGGCATAAGGTACCATGTCACTGATGGCGCCATGGCTGCGACTGACCAGTTTGGTGATCTCCTCAAATGGCCGCAGAAGTCTGCATGTGTCGCGCATGAGCAGCCACTGGCGCGGTGAAAAAAAACCCAGCTCCCCAGAACCGTTTCTTTCGCAGAGTTCATACAGGTAGACGTTAACTGCACGTTTCTGCTGGAGCAGCCTATCAAGCATATAGAAGGTTGAGTTCCATCGCGTCGGGCAATCGCAAATAAGACGTCTGACCGGCAGATGGTGTCGCCGCTGAATGTCAGCAAGGCGAGCCATGGCCGTGTAAGATCTTCTGAAATGGGCCGAGATTTTCCTTGCCTGCCGCAAGATGTCCTGGACCCCAGGGTATTTGACAAGGAATCGCTGCACGACCAAGTTTAAGACGTGTGCCATGCACGGCACGTGCGTGATTTTGCC
Organism: Lithobates pipiens; assembly: GCF_037356315.1. Taxonomy (NCBI): domain Eukaryota; kingdom Metazoa; phylum Chordata; class Amphibia; order Anura; family Ranidae; genus Lithobates; species Lithobates pipiens. The sequence goes on from NW_027507785.1 coordinate 228,272,120, forward strand.
CTGTTTCAATGCGCTAAGCAGATTGGCACCGTTGTCACACACCACTTTACCAACTGTCAAATTGAGCGGTGTTAGCCACTCATCTGCCTGTGAACGCAAAGCTGAAAGGAGTGCCGGGCCAGTGTGGCTCTTTGCTTCCAGGCACAACAGACGCAGCACGGCATGGCAACGTCTCACCTGGCATGTGGAATAGGTTCTGGGGAGCTTGGGCGGTGCAGTGGAAGAGACGCTAGCAGCGGAAAAGGAGGAGGCAGCTGAGGAGGAGAGGGAGGAGGATGGAGTAGGAGGAGGAGAAGAAGAGTCAGGCCTGCATGCAATCCGTGGCGGTAAAACCAAATCTACACGGGTGCCACGGGTTACATGCTTGACGGCCGTCAGAAGGTTCACCCAGTGGGCAGTAAAACTGATATACCTTCCCTGCCCGTGTTTGCTAGACCACGTGTCTGTGGTCAGATGTATCTTGGCACCGACACTGTGTGCCAGAGATACATTCACTTGCCGCTGAACATGGCCATATAGCTCTGGGATGCCCTTCTCTGAGAAATACTTCCTTCCTGGGACCTTCCATTGTGGTGTTCCAATGGCCACAAATTTGCGAAAGGCCTCCGAGTCCACCAGTTTATATGGCAGTAGTTGGCGGGCTATGAGTTCTGACAAGCCAGCCGCCAACCGTTGGGCAAGAGGGTTATCCGGCGTCATCATTTTTTTACGCTCAAACATTAGGCCCACGGAAGCCTGCCTTTTTGCAGAAAAATGTGAGCTTGGCGTGATGGAAGGTGGAGTGGAGGACAATTGTGAGGAGAGAGGAGAAGGAGAAGTAGAAGACGAGGCTGGACGGTGAGAGCCTGCAGTGTGGCTTTGTGTGTTCCGTTGCTCCCACTGGGCTCGGTGATGGCTGCTCATGTGCCTTCTTAAGGCGGTCGTCCCTAGGTGAGTATTGGGCTTACCGCGACTAACGCGTTGACTGCAAAGATTGCAGATGGCAACGCTATTGTCAGCAGCGGACACGTTAAAAAAAGCCCACACTGCGGAGCCATGTGCCGGTGTCCTGGGAGCGCCAGATGTGACCGTACATGGTCGATGACTCGCTCCTGATACATTTGCAGTCTGCTTTGTCCCTGCTGTGCAATGTAAGTCATTGCTGCTTCTCCTCCCTATCTGCTGGTCCATATCTCCCTCTGAACTCCCCTCCTCTTCCTCTCTTGTGGGCACCCACGTGACATCACTAGACACGTCATCATCAACGTCACCTTCCCCACCGCTATAAGTAGAGTAGGCAGCAACACCGGGGACCAACCTCCTCCTTGGGCTGATCTGGGTACTGGCGTCAGACTGCTGAGTAGCGCTTGTTGCTACCTCCTCTTCCTGATCCAATACCAAGAGTGGCTGCGCATCAGAAATGTCCTCTTGATATGGATCGGAAAATAATTCCAGTGACTCAAGCGGAAGGTATGTGGTGGTGGTGGTGGTGGTCGTGTTGTTGGTGGTAGTGTCTTTGGGGGTGCACATAGCAGAGAGTGAAGAAGAGGGTGCAGATCGAGAGGATGAGGAGGGTGCAGAAGAGTAAGGCTGAGCGAGCCACTCAACCAAGTCTGGTGCATCCTTTAAAGTAATTGAACGCACCTTCTGCAACTTCCCACTTTGGCTCAAGCCTGTTGCTCCTGCCCTACCCCTACCACCCCTGCGGAAGGGCCTGCCTCTTCCTCTGCATGTCATTTTTTAAATGACCCTGTGACAAAACTCTTAGTCCCTATACCGCTGAAGGACTGCTGCAGTATAGGTGAGCGGTCAGCAGTGGTGCACGTCAACCCTATCTATTGTGGACCTATAGCGGTCCTTACAGAACAGCAGACTGTACCGCACTCAAGCCTATGTACCGTAGCACCCTATACCAAGTTACCAGTCCTTATAAGAACTTTTGTGGACCAAGCAGGTTGTGTATTAGTGTTTAGCAGACTGTACGTCAGTCCCTATACCGCTGAAGGACTGCTGCAGTATAGGGCAGCGGTCAGCAGTGGTGCACGTCAACCCTATCTATTGTGGACCTATAGCGGTCCTTACAGAACAGCAGACTGTACCGCACTCAAGCCTATGTACCGTAGCACCCTATACCAAGTTACCAGTCCTTATAAGAACTTTTGTGGACCAAGCAGGTTGTGTATTAGTGTTTAGCAGACTGTACGTCAGTCCCTATACCGCTGAAGGACTGCTGCAGTATAGGGCAGCGGTCAGCAGTGGTGCACGTCAACCCTATCTATTGTGGACCGATAGCGGTCCTTACAGAACAGCAGACTGTACCGCACTCAAGCCTATGTACCGTAGCACCCTATACCAAGTTACCAGTCCTTATAAGAACTTTTGTGGAACAAGCAGGTTGTGTGTTAGTGATTAGCAGACTGTACGTCAGTCCCTATACCAATGAAGGACTGCTGCAGTATAGGGCAGCGGTCAGCAGTAGTGCACGGCAACCCTATGTATTGTGGACCGATAGCGGTCCTTACAGAACAGCAGACTGTAACGCACTCAGGCCTATGTACCGTAGCACCCTATACCAAGTTACCAGTCCTTATAAGAACTTTTGTGGACCAAGCAGGTTGTGTGTTAGTGATTAGCAGACTGTACGTCAGTCCCTATACCAATGAAGGACTGCTGCAGTATAGGGCAGCGGTCAGCAGTAGTGCACGGCAACCCTATGTATTGTGGACCGATAGCGGTCCTTACAGAACAGCAGACTGTAACGCACTCAGGCCTATGTACCGTAGCACCCTATACCAAGTTACCAGTCCTTATAAGAACTTTTGTGGACCAAGCAGGTTGTGTGTTAGTGATTAGCAGACTGTACGTCAGTCCCTATACCAATGAAGGACTGCTGCAGTATAGGGCAGCGGTCAGCAGTAGTGCACGGCAACCCTATGTATTGTGGACCGATAGCGGTCCTTACAGAACAGCAGACTGTAACGCACTCAGGCCTATGTACCGTAGCACCCTATACCAAGTTACCAGTCCTTATAAGAACTTTTGTGGACCAAGCAGGTTGTGTGTTAGTGATTAGCAGACTGTACGTCAGTCCCTATACCAATGAAGGACTGCTGCAGTATAGGGCAGCGGTCAGCAGTAGTGCACGGCAACCCTATGTATTGTGGACCGATAGCGGTCCTTACAGAACAGCAGACTGTACTGCACTCAGGCCTATGTACCGTAGCACCCTATACCAAGTTACCAGTCCTTATAAAAACTTTTGTGGACCAAGCAGGTTGTGTGTTAGTGTTTAGCAGACTGTGCGTCAGTCCCTATACCGCTGAAGGACTGCTGCAGTATAGGGCAGCGGTCAGCAGTAGTGCACGGCAACCCTATGTATTGTGGACCGATAGCGGTCCTTACAGAACAGCAGACTGTAACGCACTCAGGCCTATGTACCGTAGCACCCTATACCAAGTTACCAGTCCTTATAAGAACTTTTGTGGACCAAGCAGGTTGTGTGTTAGTGATTAGCAGACTGTACGTCAGTCCCTATACCAATGAAGGACTGCTGCAGTATAGGGCAGCGGTCAGCAGTAGTGCACGGCAACCCTATGTATTGTGGACCGATAGCGGTCCTTACAGAACAGCAGACTGTAACGCACTCAGGCCTATGTACCGTAGCACCCTATACCAAGTTACCAGTCCTTATAAGAACTTTTGTGGACCAAGCAGGTTGTGTGTTAGTGATTAGCAGACTGTACGTCAGTCCCTATACCAATGAAGGACTGCTGCAGTATAGGGCAGCGGTCAGCAGTAGTGCACGGCAACCCTATGTATTGTGGACCGATAGCGGTCCTTACAGAACAGCAGACTGTAACGCACTCAGGCCTATGTACCGTAGCACCCTATACCAAGTTACCAGTCCTTATAAGAACTTTTGTGGACCAAGCAGGTTGTGTGTTAGTGATTAGCAGACTGTACGTCAGTCCCTATACCAATGAAGGACTGCTGCAGTATAGGGCAGCGGTCAGCAGTAGTGCACGGCAACCCTATGTATTGTGGACCGATAGCGGTCCTTACAGAACAGCAGACTGTACTGCACTCAGGCCTATGTACCGTAGCACCCTATACCAAGTTACCAGTCCTTATAAAAACTTTTGTGGACCAAGCAGGTTGTGTGTTAGTGTTTAGCAGACTGTGCGTCAGTCCCTATACCGCTGAAGGACTGCTGCAGTATAGGGCAGCGGTCAGCAGTAGTGCACGGCAACCCTATGTATTGTGGACCGATAGCGGTCCTTACAGAACAGCAGACTGTAACGCACTCAGGCCTATGTACCGTAGCACCCTATACCAAGTTACCAGTCCTTATAAGAACTTTTGTGGACCAAGCAGGTTGTGTGTTAGTGATTAGCAGACTGTACGTCAGTCCCTATACCAATGAAGGACTGCTGCAGTATAGGGCAGCGGTCAGCAGTAGTGCACGGCAACCCTATGTATTGTGGACCGATAGCGGTCCTTACAGAACAGCAGACTGTAACGCACTCAGGCCTATGTACCGTAGCACCCTATACCAAGTTACCAGTCCTTATAAGAACTTTTGTGGACCAAGCAGGTTGTGTGTTAGTGATTAGCAGACTGTACGTCAGTCCCTATACCAATGAAGGACTGCTGCAGTATAGGGCAGCGGTCAGCAGTAGTGCACGGCAACCCTATGTATTGTGGACCGATAGCGGTCCTTACAGAACAGCAGACTGTAACGCACTCAGGCCTAAGTACCGTAGCACCCTATACCAAGTTACCAGTCCTTATAAGAACTTTTGTGGACCAAGCAGGTTGTGTGTTAGTGATTAGCAGACTGTACGTCAGTCCCTATACCAATGAAGGACTGCTGCAGTATAGGGCAGCGGTCAGCAGTAGTGCACGGCAACCCTATGTATTGTGGACCGATAGCGGTCCTTACAGAACAGCAGACTGTACCGCACCCAAGCCTATGTACCGTAGCACCCTAGACAGACCAAGTTACCAGTCCTGATAAAGAGCTTTGTGGAACAAGTGAGTTGTGAATGATTAGCAGACTGCAGCAGAAGGGCAGCAGTCAAGTATAATATTCTTTCTATATTTGGAAGAAAGAATATTATACGTGTACAAGCCTATTACCGTACCACTGATACCAGTCCTGAAAAGAACCTTTGTGGAACTAATAGTAACAGCAAGTCTTTAAAATTATCCTCACTGCCTGACACACTGCTTCCTGCCTGTCCCTATACAAATTGGCAAAAAAGAGTAGGCTGGAACGATTAGCTGGAACAGCTCTTTTGTGGACCTGATAGTAACAGCTAATGATGATGATGATGATGATGATGAAGAAAGACTAATCTGGCTGAGCTGTCCCTAAAATAGCAGCATACAGCGCTCTGTCCCTTTATCTAAACTGACAAAAGAAACTCAGGCTGCTGACCTAACACCTATACCAGTCCTGAAAAGAACTTTTGTGTACCAAATAGCTAGCGTTTTCTCTGTCCCTACTCCACACAGGATCCTTTCCCTACAGTGACAGAAGAAAGAATGTAAAATGGCCACCGGATCGGGTGTATTTATAGGTTAGGGGGAATGTCCAAGTGTCCATGAGCTGTCATGTCTCAATTGGTTGTCCTGTAACACATGATAAACGTGTCACGAAAGGTTAAAGTTCTTGTATACATTAAACACGTAAGTCCGCCGGGGCGAACGACGGAAAAAGGCGTTCGAACCCGCGGACGGCGAAAGTCGGAAATTCGCCGCGAAACGACCGCCGGGCGAACCGTTCGGCCATCACTAGCCACTTGTACAAACCCTTTACAACCACATAAAAACAAATAAATAGATTCATTGGAAGCCTTCTGACCATAATCACTCAGATTATAGAGCCATAAAATAACTATGGCCATTGAGGTGTTAAGCTTACTTTAATTGTCTAATGTACCTGATATAGGTGTGATCAGGGTAAATGCTGAAGTATCATGTTTTTTTCCTATGCATCTCACACACTTCATAATGTTTGCATTGACCTAAATTGAATTAAAATTTATAAGTATGCATGAGCAAAACTAAGAGTTTTAATTTTATCATGAAGATTACCGATTTTTTTTTTTTTTACTTTTTTTTTTCATTATAAAAAAAGATATATGCAGAGATTTCAAAGGTTCCTGGGCAATTAAAGCCATGTCACTGGCGTGAAATTCCTTATTGCTCAAGAGTTTGAGCATTGAGGAAGGTGGATCCTGTAGATTTTACATTTTTTTTAATCAATTTTTTTTATCAATTTCTTTTTAATTTGTTGTTACCTGTAAGCACAGTGTTCATCAGAGATGGCCATAAACTTGCTCCCAATAGGGTGGTACATAAGCCCCTCCTTGTCAGTACCTCCCACTGGACAACTGAGGTACCAAAGAGCCCAGAGCACATCAGCCTTGGGAGGGGGACCCCTAGTTTTTTGAGCAATCCCTCTCAAAGTACCCCTAAATGCTGAAGGACACATAGGCTGGTATTAGCATAGCAAATGATCTGAGAGTATCTAGCCCTTTACTGTGGGTTTTCTAACTTACCTGGTGTACTAAGCTAATTTAGAACTGAGGAAGGGGGCAGCAATGTTGTTTTTTATTTTTTTTTAAAGGGACAGTTAACTGGCTAGCCATTGTTTTCCTCTGCAGGGTAAATATTATTCCTTAGGCCGCGTACACACGGGCGGATTGTCTGCCCAACTAAGTTCGTCAGACAATCCGACAGACAGTCCGTCCAAATTTTGAATGAACGGACTTGACCACACACGATGAACAGACAGTCCGCTGAAAACTTGCGCGATGACGTGTACAGCACGTACGACGGGACTAGAAAAACAACGTCCAATACACTGCAATGCAACCTTCGGCCGTGTAAATCCTTTCTGAGCATGCGCCATACTTAGTCCATCCAACTTGCCTACACACGAGCGGACTGTCCGCTGAAACCAAGTTTGGACGGACAAAACCAAGTTTCAGCGGACAAAATTACGGAAATTCCGAAAGACAAAGTCCGTCAGACTGTCCGCTGAAAAAGTCCGCTGAAGCCCACACACGAGCGGATTGTCCGCTGAAACACGGTTCAGCGGACTAAGTTGGGCAGACAATCCGCCCGTGTGTACGCGGCCTTACACATCCTGTACATTGCGAGGTTCAAAACTTCACAATTTTTTGTATATGGAATCAATTATGTCTCTCATGTAATATTGTTAATTTGTATTTAAACCACTATGAAGTTATTAGAAAACCTTCTCCCTATTGAATTATTGTTTAAAGTTTACTTTCTTCTGCAGATTTGGGGATGGTTATATTGTAACCATGAAATTGAGAGCCCAGAAGCTTGGAACAGTCCCTGACCCAGGTCCTGTAGAGAAGTTCATCCAGGCCAACTTCCCTGGAAGCTTACAGAGGGAGAAGCATTACAATATGTTACAGTATCAAATATCATCCTCATCCTTGGCCAAAATTTTTCAGTTACTCATCTCCAACAAAGACAGTCTCAACATTGAAGAATACTCTGTGTCTCAGACGACATTAGACCAGGTAACACATGATAGTAACTATGTAAGAAATTGACTGTCAAGTCAGTCTTGAGCCTGTCTGCATTATTCCTTGATCTATAAATGAATGAACCTTTAACTCAAAATGGAAACTCATATCTCAGTTTAGGACAAAATTTGTTTTTGCAAAATACATACAATTTTCTCTAATAAATTCCAAGCATGGAGGAGCATGTGACTTGCTCCTATGTGACATTCCTGGGGCTAGCCACCATTTACTAGGCTCAAGCACCGAATGACCAGAGGAGGAACATCATTGTTGGCCCCTGGTTACCGACATAGCTAATTTCAGCACTGGCTGCATAGAAGCAAGGAGCTGTGAGGTAGTGCACGTTGGGCCAGTGTATGGGCATTGGTAAGAGGAACTTTCTAGAGAGACTGCCAACTTGCCAGGTATAACAGTGTTCCAACTTGTATCTACTCTACTAAAATATAGTTTTTGTCTGTATCACTGTTGACAAGATTTCCCATTAATTGTTGTAATAACCCTATTAGGGACATAGAGCACGACAAAAATCTGACAGAGGTTCTTACCTTTCCCTACTTTATCCAAAATGAAATGCACATTTTTTGGCTGTATTTGGGCTTTTGCCCAGCAAACCAATTTCATGACATGTATGACAGCTTTATTTATTTGATGATTACACATATCCAAACATTTAATTACAATAAAGGGATTTGGACTCTCTTTGGGATTGCCACAATCCTATGCAAGAAATTCTACTTCAAAATTCTCTCCAATGTTTATGCTGGGCTTATTGGAGGAGGTAGCACCATGTAGGGCACAAAGGACCCTTCTCTCATTTGCTCTTTTTTATGCTCGCAAAGCCACCTTGCTCTGCTGGAAGAATCCGGAGGCCCCTTCACTATGATACTGGAAGAGCATTATTAACAAGGTTTTATCTATGTACAGGGCCACATAATTGAGTAGGGGTTGTCCAAATAGGTTTGAAAATGTATGGCAGTGTTGGCTTTCAGACACTGACACTCTACTAACTCGATCAAATCTGATACTGGGTTGTACCTGTAATTTTTGTATGTTTTGTATGTATTTTTCTTTTTGTTGGTAAGGAAAACTTTAATTAAAAAAAATAAAAAATGCTCTCCAATGGGATTTTAAGGGCAACAAATTGATATTACAGAACATAGTTCTCTTTATACTTTATAAAACATATGCCATGTAGTAAAAACAAAACAGACATGCAAAATGGCGGAAAATAATCACAAATACTATATAGTAGCCAAACCCAGTTTTGACCCAGATAGGACTTTTTACATGTAAATTCTATTTTGTTTCTATATCGAAGACCATTCACTGGGTAACCCAAGGCATATCAATGGTCTTTATCTTCATCAGTGATAAGGGTATGTCACTCTGGATTAATTAAAAAATGAATCAACACTGTTTTTTGGTATAATACCAAGAATCACAGAAGTCAAACATTTCTTCCACTTAAATATCGAATTATGTGAGATTGGCTTCATTGATATTTACAATGGCTTGGGCTGGCCTTAGATCTTAGAGGTAGATGTGTGTGCTGACTAACTAGAGAGAAGACATCCAGATTTTAGAATAATGGCTGAGTTAAAGTGATATTAAAGGCTTTTTAAAAAACAAAAAAAAAAAAACATATTATACTTAACGGCTCTGTGCAGCAGTTTTGTACAGAGCAGCCCCAATCCTCCTCTTCTCGGGTCCATTTCTGGTGCTTCTGGCCCCTCCCTCCATCAAGTGCTCCCAGAGCAACAGCTTGCAATGTGGGCACTCTAACAGGCTCACTCCCAAGCCGCAGCTCTGCGTGTCCATTCACACAAATAGCCATGGCTCGACCATGCCCCCCCTCTCTCCTCACTGGATTGCTTGACAGCAGCGGGAGCAAATGACCAATGAGGAGGGAAAGTTTTCAGAGAGTCGAGGCTCTTGCGCACATTGCCGGATTGAGATGGGGTAAATATTGGGAGCGCTGCTGCACAGAAAGGGTTTTTTACCTTCATGCATGGAATGCATGAAAGTAAAAAATCTTGAGCCTTTAGAATGACTTAAATATCAATTTATACATGTAAAATCCACAATTAAAGCGGAAGAAACATCCAACTTCTGCAATTCTTGGTATTATATTGAACAGCGCTGATTGATTTTTGATTTATTCTAGAGTGGGATACCCTTGCCACCAATTAAGATAAAGAGAAAGACAGACATAGAAAAGCATTGGGTTACCTTGTCAAGGGACTTAGATAAAGAAAAAAAATAGGATTTACTTGTAAAAAGTCTTATCTATGTCAAAATTGGGCTTGGCTGCTATATAATATTTGTGATTATTTTCAGCCATTAGTATGTATATTGTTTTTTTTACATGGCACATGTTTTGTAATGTATACAATAAAAAGAAATATGTTCCTATTTGTAATATAAATTTGTTGCTTTTAAAATCCCACTGGAGAGATTATGAAGTAGAATTTGTCACATTCAAACATTTACCTTACACTTACTGCAATGTGCTGAACCAATCCACCTTTTGTGCTTCATCCTTCCATCCCTTGTGAACGTGATGCAATAATTATAATCTACGATTTGTTCTTTACAGGTATTTGTAAATTTTGCTAAACAACAAACAGAAGACGAGGATATCCGTTTACATCCCCGTGTTGCAGGAGCCACACGAGATGTCAAAGTTGCACCCGCCCCTCTACCTAAAGAAAAATAAATTTGTAAAGAACTGGCTTTGTTCACTCTAATTTTCAGTGTAATTCACCAAATGTGACAGTGGATTCCTGAGATGATGAGATGGCATCTACAGGCACCCTAGAGGGCTGTAACTCTGCATACAAAACTAGCACACAGTGACAGTACTTGCCAAACCTCACTACAGAACAGCTTCCTAGAGCAAAATGAACAGAATGCACCTGCAAAAGTGCTGCTCTGATGTAAACTCTGTATTTTTGGTTGACATTTTAGCATGTTGGATAACAACATTAATAATGAACATGGAAGTAATCTTTGTAGCCATGGCTTATAATGCCAAGCACCTTGACCCGTTATGGGTTTTCAGTTATTATATAATACATGTCTAAAAGTAATACACAAATATAATGTAACAAATTGATTCCTACCCTTGGTCTGCCTAAAAATTGCTCTCTAGGCACCACTTTTTACTGTACAATGCTAACTAAGCTAGATCACAAAATTACTGTCCAGACCTTTTGTTGGAACTGCAGAGTGCTGCCATGTTACAAATGCTAAATGTTAATCCTAAAATACTATTCCCCTTTTAAAATACAATATATGAGTCATACGAAGAGAAAGTTCTTTTTTCTGCTGATTCAATTTTCCTCCATCTGTAGGTGGGACTGTTCATTACAGTTTCTAATAAATTCAATTTAAAGCTGAATTTCAGCTATGGTTTGTATTTTGTATGGCATGTGTATACTTACATTATTCCATCTTGGAATGTTTCATAGTTTCATGGTTAGTTAGTAAGGTTGAATAAAGACACCAGTCCATCCAGTTCAACCTGAGTGAGTGTCTACCCCTATCCCTGTACATTGCAGACTCACATTGGTCCCTACCCTTAAGGAGCCCATAATCCAAAGTCCCCATTCATATACTAGGGCCAATTTTGGACAGAAGCCAATTAATCTACCTGCATGTCTTTGGCATATGCCATACCTACCTATCAGATCCCTGTGGAAGCTGGAAATCATTGCAGTAACCAATACTACAATGATCAGAACACTGCTATCTTCCCGGTCTGTGTGTGGCCGCTCTGTTGCATAGAAGATACATGGGGGTAGCTTGCTTAACATGGACACCATTCAAAGAATGCCTTTCATTTTTCTCAATGAATGCAAGGCATTTTCTGATTGGATGACATGGAGAGGCAGGACGGTGATGCCCTAATATCTACCTAATCCAATTAGAAAACACCTCAACACAGGCCCTGGAAGATAGGGAAACTCACTATAGTAGCGGAGACTACTACAGTGTTCCAAGCTGTGTGTGTGTGGTTTTTTTTTTAACTACCGGTACGTAATAACATCCATACCTGGGGTTCAGCTTTAGGATTAAGCAAATTAAATCAGCAAAGGCAGATTTACAGGTATACTACTTTGAAAGGTTCAAAAAGTATGGCTATCAGAACATGGTTTATGTCATTTAATTACAATACTGTGTCACACCAAATGAAAACATATTAGATATGTGGTCACTTTGTAAGAACAACCTCTGTTTTCAACGTCTTACCTTCACTTCCCCTTTCTAGTTATCAGCTGTACAGGGAGTCTAAATAAGACTGCATAGTAGGTGCCAGAGTTAGATCCAGTGCATTCTGCAATGCAACAGACCTATCCCTTCCAATTCTCTGCAATACAAATCTGTGTTGGAAGGCTTCTAATAAGAGGTGTGACTGTTATTAAGCTCTGTCAGAACAGTGCACAGCAGTGTCACAGAGGAAAAGGATAATTTTAGGCATTTTCTAGCTAAATCTGTCACAAATCACAACATGCAGAGCTCAGGACTATAATGATTTTAAAAGGCGTGAGACTAATTCTAGCAAAGTACAGATAAACATCTAATTCTCTTCCTGAGCACTTACAAATTAAAGCATATTTGAACTTTTACTAAATAATCTACATGTGTATTTGTTCCATCGGTCTCTGAAGGAATATCAATATGATGTCTAACATTTACATTTCCTGTTTACAGCAATACTGCTCACATCCACTGGCTGTGAGCACAACCTATTGTATGCTTTGAATAGAGACAGGTTGCTCATTAAACTCAAGAGCAGATTTCCAGTCTCTAAGACCCCATACACACAATACAACTTTTAGATTTACCAAAACCATGTAATGCAAGGACCTGCCTAATTGCATACAAATTGAAACTCTTAAGGTTTGACCTCATATTCTATGGTTTTGGTAAATCTAAAGGAAAAAAATCTACAGAAAATTGTATAGTGTGTGGCCAGGAATCAGTTGTGTGAATAAATCTTTTGTAAAGATAACTTATTATATTGGCATTTTTAATGACTGGCTGCAGAGCCTGGTACAAATATATCATGTATGGTGAAAATCCAATTATACTCTAAACTCTAGTTTATTTTTTTCTGAATGCAGGCTAATGCTGGATCCTTTTCAAATGACAAATTGAATTACATTGTGTATTGGCTGTGTTACTATAAGACATTATGAAGGCTACATTATTTATAGATTTGCTTGGCCTTTTTTTTACATGCTTAACAATAAAGTTTAGTTGACTGAAGTTTTTGTTTTGTAATGTCTGTAAAGCAATTGCTATGAAACACTTTAAACGTATTACAGGGTTACATTTTCTGTAATTAAATCTGGCTATATCAATAAAGGGATTGATTTGATTTCACCTTTCTGCAGTTAATGCAGTCCAAACAATGAAATATGTTTGCAGATTAGCTGCTATGGGTTAGTGGACGCTGTATGTTATTCTTTTATGGACACTGGGTTGAGGAAGGTAGCAAATCATAGAGTTGATCCAACGTTAAATAAATTCATGCCTACATCCACCATTTTTATTTACAGTTTTTATTCTTTTTCCAATACAAACAGTATAAAAAAAAAAATACCGTGCAGAGAATACTAGGCAAAAGAGTGTTACACTACAGTAAGTACCACCACCACAGCACAGTTGCAAAAGATATCTGGAAAAATACAAGTTTTTGAATATTACACTATGGGAGCCCATATCTTGTTTTTTGCGTGAGAACAACTGAAAATAATAGAAGGAATCACTTTGTACTAAAATACTGGAGGGTGACAATGAAGAGCTTGGAGGGATTCTGTCTGATTGACTAGCCTTGGAAGGACCATCCTGACCTGAGCAGCAAGTCTACGCTATATGTGAGATACCCCAGCAGGGGTGAGTGGAGCTAGTGGGGAGTCACCTGGATACCTCTTACAAGCACTGGTCACTTTGGAATTCCTCTTTTAAAGATTTTTTTTCTAATGATTTTGATATATATATATATATATATATTTTTTTTTTTTTTCAGCACATATGAATTTTTTGGACTGTTCACTTTTAGTTCTGTTTATATGAACTTATGGTTACTGGATTTGCACTCTATACTTCTATACTTAAGCTTTTTTGGACTTTATACTCAAGCTTTTGGACTGTTCACTTTCAGTTTTGTTTATATGAACTTATGGTTACTGCGCTTGCACCTTATAGTTAAGTTTTTTAAGTACTTAACACATTTGAGTAATACTAAGTATAGGTTTACTCTCTTAGATGGGGGAGGCAGCACATATATTTTGGTACACTTATGAAGCACAGATGGCACTTTAAGTACGGGAGTACAATTCTATTTATTGCACTTTTTGTATGGGTATGGTATGCTAATAAGAGAAGTTTTACAATTACACATATTATCTATACCAATGGAGACATATCCTATGACGAGCGATCTGGGTATTACCCTTCAATATATAGGTAGCGCCACCAACCCCATTCTCTTTTTTAACCTATTGCAGGTGGCAAGTGACATGGCTGCAGGTGTAAGGCAGCAGTGGCAAGTGACATGGCTGCCGGTGGTAGGCTATGGATGGCAAGTGACATGGCTGCAGGTGGCAGGTGGCACACTGCATCTGGCAACAGGCGACAGTGGCAATTAACAAGCTGCATTTCTTAGCAGGCAACGGTGGCAAGCTGCATCTGATGGCAAATTACAAGCTCAGGGTTCCCACTGATTCTCCATTTCGGTGAGTTGAACTAATTAAATGTAGTAATACAAATAATGTGTTTTGATCATCCTGACACCATATCAAGCATGGTATCGGGATGATTTAAGTGCTAACCAGCCATTCACCCAAAAAAACACCCACTGCCGAATTCCCTTGCAATCCTGAAACTACATCATCTCCTCTTTTTTTGGGAAGGGGGGGTGTCCTTGAATGTCAGTTTGGAAATGTGGTCACCCTACGGCCGCCGCTACAGAGTTTTATATTTGCAGAGCTGCCTGCAGTACAAGTGTGCCGAGTTTGCTCCTGTACCCGGCCAGTGATACACAGACACTTCACTGTCAGGCTGAGTGATCTGAGTGCTGCCGCTGTTACTTGCTCAGAGAATCCACTGTCATGGACAATGAACAGAGGTTGATAACATTGCTGACTGTACTGCTGTGTCTTATTTGTGTGCTCCTACGGCAGTTCTTAACTTTTTTTTTTTTTTTAAGGGGAGGGGAGTTTAATGAATCTACAATGCTATATGTAATATGCAGCATGGAGGTTGTTAATGTATTGCCATTGGTCACTGATGCATTAGTTACATAGTAGGTGAGGTTGAAAAAAGACAAGTCCATCAAGTCCAACCTATGTGTGTGATTATATGTCAGTATTACATTGTGTTTGTTGCGGTCATTAAGGTGCTTATCTAATAGTCTCTTGAAACTATCAATGTCCCCCGCTGAGACCACCGCCTGTGGAAGGGAATTCCACATCCTTGCCGCACTTACAGTAAAGAACCCTCTATGTAGCTTAAGGTTAAACCTCTTTTCTTCTAAATTTAATGAGTGGCCACGAGTTTTGTTAAACTCCCTTTTTCGAAAAAGTTTTATCCCTATTGGGTATGGTATTTGTATATTGAAATCATATCCCCTCTCAAGCGTCTCTTCTCCAGAGAGAATAAGTTCAGTGCTCGCATCCTTTCCTCATAACTAATATCCTCCAGACCCGTTATTAGCTTTGTTGCCCTTCTTTGTACTCGCTCCATTTCCAGTACATCCTTCCTGAGGACTGGTGCCCAGAACTTGACAGCATACTCCATGTGCAGCCGGACCAGAGTCTTGTAGAGTGGGAGAATTATTATTTTATCTCTGGAGTTGATCCCCTTTTTAATGCATGCCAATATTCTGTTTGCTTTGTTAGCAGCAGCTTGGCATTGGATGCCATTACTGAGCCTATCATCCACTAGGACCCCCAGGTCCTTTTCCATCCTAGATTCCCCCAGAGGTTCTCTCCCCAGTGTATAGATTGCATTCATATTTTTTGCCAGCCAAATGTATTATTTTACATTTTTCTACATTGAACCTCATTTGCCATGTAGTTGCCCAATGGGATGCATTGGCTAATGCCCTTATTTAATATGCTCTTAAAGAAAACCCATCTCTCCTCCACATTCTTTGTTCCTAAGATTTTATCCCAATTTATGCCTTTTAGTAAGGTTCGTAGTTTAGGAAGTTGGTTATTTTGAAATTCAGTGTCTTTGTTTTCCCCTTATGATTGTGTGAGTTATACGGAAGCAAATTGACCTGTGATCACTCTTCCCTAATTTGCCCCATATTTCCACATCCGTGATCAGGTCTGTATTGTTGGTAATCAGTAGATCCAGTAACGCTTTATTTCTAGTTGGTGCGTTTACCATTTGACCCATAAAATTGTCCTGCAAGACATTTAGAAACTGGCGAGCCTTAGATGAAGGCACGGTTCCCTCCACCCAGTCTATGTCTGGATGATTAAAATCCCCCATTATGATAACACTTCCCATCCTTGCTGCTAATCCAAATTTTGATAGGAAATCTGTCTCTCCTTCCTCCCTCGGGTTAGGGGGCTATAGCATACTCCCAGTATTATTTTCCCCTTTCATCCCTTTGGAGCTCTAGCCCGTAAGGATTCCACCTCCTCCCTTGCTCCCTTAGGGATATCATCTCTCTCATTCAATTTGTACATTATTCTTGATATATAGTGACCAGTGGCAATTTATTAACCCCTTTGTGCTGCATTAGTAGCAGTGCTAATTAACCCTTTTATGCTGCAGCACTGGTGCCCCTAATGCAGCACAAAGGGGTTAATTAATTGCCACTGGTCACTAATGCATCAGTGACCAATGACAACACATTAACCCCTTTGTACTGCATATTACAAATAACATTGTAGATTAATCAACCCCTCTCTCTCCCCCCAAAAAGTTAAAGTGGTTGTAAGGGAGGTTTTTCACCTTCATGCATTGTTTGGACACTGTTGAGGCTGTATTAATGGACACTGGTGAGGCTGCAGTTGGGCACAGATCAGGCTGCACCGATGGACAATTGTGAGGCTGCATTTGATGATGATTTTCCACACAAACAAAAACCATCCACACACAGAAATAGTTACACATGCTGACATTACACACACAAACACACACAAACACAACCATTATCCCCAAACAATAGAAATTACTCTCTCGAGGCAGCGGTACTTAGGAATTTTTTTTAGATCTGCAGGGATACTGGGTTGAGAAACACTGGTCTAGACTGTGTATGTTACTGTGGTCTGTTTGCGGTGAATACATTTGCTGCGACGCCACTCTGTACTCAGCTGATTTCTAGCTGTTGGCGATGGATCTTGGCCCCCTTCCCTGCAGTGTTCACAGCGGGGAAGACAGTTTGGGGCTGGCCATGGAAGCTCCAGGTGTCAGCAGGGGATCTTGGTCCCCTCCCTTTGCAGGCGGTCAGCTGATCTTTCCTCATCTAGCAGCTGTAGGCGGGGAATCTCGGCCCCCCTCTCTGCAGTGTTCAGAGCAGAAAAGACAGCTTGGGGCTGGCCATGGAAGCGCCAAGTGTCAGCAGGGAATGTCCCCCGATGGCCACACTCCCTCCACCAAGCATGCGGCATGGTTGGGTAAATTTGAGCCAATTTTAAAATTAAATTTGCCAACATTAAATTTGGGACTCTTGAATGGGTAAGGCAGTAAAGGTGGTCAAGTTGGGTCCCAGTAAACAAATGCTGCAGGTCTCTCTCCCACTCCCTTATGTAAGCAGGTGTCCCCTTAATCTCTAGCGACTGCAATATCACATATAGCAGAGAAATGAATTGAGGAATCGCCGAGGTTGACATGCATAATTTCTCAAATGGGGGTGCCGAGGTGGGAGAGCGAATAGCTTTGGGGCAGGCTCTGAAGAAAATGTTCAAAAAAATGTGGTAAATACCATGCTGTCAAAAGCAGCTGCTAGCACCGCAGATGACAGTTGCAAATGGTGTAAGTGAGAAAATAATCGTGCAGCGCTAATATCATTAAGAAGTGAATCAAATGAAAATCTAGATATTTTAAAATAAACACCCATAGTGATAATGCCAATAAATCACAATGATAATAAATGAATATTCAAGTGAAAAAAATTAGAAATTTTAAAGGTGAAACTGTACAAATGCAATAATATCACAGTACTTAGAAGGTAAAAATGCAGTGAAACAACCAAAAATAAACTATAAAGAACAATAGTGCTGTAAGATAAAACAAACAAGAAAAGTCCACTTGTGACAAAAAGTGTTGATAGATGAGTATATCTTAAAATATATAAATTCTGATGGCCCAAGCGTTGATTTTCAAACCACCACTAAAAGTGCATAAAGAGTAAGGATGGAACACCACCACCAATAACAATGAGGCTTACCAGAGTGTGTGGATTCAATAGGACCTACGCCCCATGAATCGTTCAGGCTTATTGGTGACTACACACCAAAGATCGAAGCACCTCAGCGGATATCAACTATGGAACAATTGGATATCTAGCAAGCCCACTCTCCTCACAATGACCACAATCAAGAAGAAAAAAGGAGGCTCCAAGGGTATATGTCGTAGTGTGGACTCATATATAAATGGCCAAAAAGGAATAAAAAGCGCACATAGCGTGAATCCACATAACAAAGAATTTATTTGTAAAAATGAATAGTTACACTCACATTTTGAGAAGTAAAAGAAGCGCTTGTCTATCCAGTAGAATTATGCAATGGGAACAGTGGGCTCGAACTGACATGCTTCATCCACAAAGATAACGTCCAGGGTTGGAGTGGACCTAATAAGTTAAGAGCCGAAAGTAACCCGCTGTGGATAAGCAGGGCTGGATTGGACCTAATACAAAAAGGACGGAAATTACGTTATGGGGAAAATCTGCAAGTGTGAAATGGAACGCACGGCTCCAAACCTCGTTATGAATAGCAGGGGCTGGAGCGGACCTACTACTTAAAAAGCCGGAAGTGACGCATCGGGAATAATTCCGTAAGTATGAAATGGAACGCCCGGCAGGCTGCTACAAGCCTCGCCATGGATATGGAGATTTGAGTAGACTTCGCTGGTGAATGGCCGGAACAGACATAATGAGAGCAAACCTGGAAGCTAAAAATAAAGGGAAAAAATTGAACACACCACTTCAGGTCTTACAGCGCTACAAGCCTCACTTTGAATAAATGAAGTGTAGGTGGATATTAAGGCTGAAAAGGAAAAAAAGGAAAAGGAAAAAATTACATGTTGAAATGAATCTGGATAACAAAAAGGGAACACGGGCCAAAAATGAAACGCTCCACCTCAAACCTCAGTTATATCTATCTCCGATTCAAGCAGAAAAGCATATAAACAAAGAACAGAATGTTGCTAATAAAAACCATATTAAAAATAAATGATTAATGAATGGAAGATGTAAAAAATGCAACATATTCAAATTAAAAATATCCGCCAACAATATCTGAATATAAAAAAATATATATATATCTACACATATATATATATATATATATATATATATATATATATATAGTGCCTTTGCGAAAGTATTCGGCCCCCTTGAACTTTTCAAACTTTTGCCACATTTCAGGCTTCAAACATAAAGATATAACATTTTAATTTTTTATGAAGAATCACCAACAAGTGGGACACAATTGTGAAGTGGAACGAAATCTATTGGATAATTTAAACTTTTTTAGCAAATAAAAAACTGAAAAGTGGTGCGTGCAAAATTATTCGGCCCCTTTACTTTCAGTGCAGCAAACTCACTCCAGAAGTTCAGCGAGGATCTCTGAATGATCCAATGTTGTCCTAAATGACTGATGGTGATAAATAGAATCCACCTGTGTTTAATCAAGTCTCGGTAAATGCACCTTCTCTGTGATAGTCTCAGGGTTCTGTTGAAAGTGCAGAGAGCATCATGAAGACCAAGGAACACACCAGGCAGGTCCGTAATACTGTTGTGGAGAAGTTTAAAGCCGGATTTGGATACAAAAAGATTTCCCAAGCTTTAAACATCCCAAGGAGCACTGTGCAAGTGATCATTTTGAAATGGAAGGAGTATCAGACCACTGCAAATCTACCAAGACCTGGCCGTCCCTCTAAACTTTCAGCTCAGACAAGGAGAAGACTGATCAGAGATGCAGCCAAGAGGCCCATGATCACTCTGGATGAACTGCAGAGAACTACAGCTGAGGTGGGAGAGTCTGTCCATAGGACAACAATCAGTCGTACACTGCACAAATCTGGCCTTTATGGAAGAGTGGCAAGAAGAAAGCCATTTCTCAAAGATATCCATAAAAAGTTTTGTCTAAAGTTTGCCACAAGCCACCTGGGAGACACACCAAACATGTGGAAGAAGGTGCTCTGGTCAGATGAAACCAAAATCGAACTTTTTGCCCACAATGCAAAACGATATGTTTGGCGTAAAAGCAACACAGCTCATCACCCTCAACACACCACCCCCACTGTCAAACATGGTGGTGGCAGCATCATGGTTTGAGCCTGCTTTTCTTCAGCAGGGACAGGGAAGATGGTTAAAATTGAGGGGAAGATGGATGCAGCCAAATACGGGACCATTCTGGATGAAAACCTGTTGGAGTCTGCAAAAAACCTGAAACTAGGACAGAGATTTATCTTCCAACAAGACAATGATCCCAAACATACAGCAAAATCTACAAAGGAATGGTTCACAAATAAACGTATCCAGGTGTTAGAATGGCCAAGTCAAAGTCCAGACCTGAATCCGATCGAGAATCTGTGGAAAAAGCTGAAAACTGCTGTTCACAAATGCTCTCCATCCAACCCCACTGAGCTCGAGCTGTTTTGCAAGGAAGAATGGGCAAGAATTTCAGTCTCTCGATGTTCAAAACTGATAGAGACATACCCCAAGCGACTTGCAGCTGTAATCGCAGCAAAAGGTGGCTCTACAAAGTATTAACGCAAGGGGGCCGAATAATTTTGCACGCCCCACTTTTCATTTTTTTATTCGTTAAAAAAGTTTCAAAAATCCAATAGATTTCGTTCCACTTCACAATTGTGTCCCACTTGTTGGTGATTCTTCACAAAAAATTTAAATTTTATATCTTTATGTTTGAAGCCTGAAATGTGGCAAAAGGTTGAAAAGTTCAAGAGGGCGGAATACTTTCGCAAGGTACTGTATATATATGGAACAGGTCGTAAAACGACTGTCATGATGAAGGATCAAGTACGGTTCCCCGCATGAAAGGGCCGTCAACTTCGACACCCTTCTAGCTGAGGGGATAGCCATTAGGAAGACTAGTTTGTATGACAGCAAGTCAAAATGGAATTTCCTTAAAATGTTCAAATGGTTGTTTCTGCAACACAGACAGCACCAAGTTCAGGCCCCAAACACACATAGGTGACCTAATGGGGGGGGGAAGCAAGCGAGTTGCCCCTTGCATAAAAGGTCTGGATCAGTGAATGGGAGGCTAAGAGCCTTTGTAAGAATACTGATAGGGCTGAAACTTGACCTCTGAATGTACTTAATGCCAATTTGATTTCCACAGCTGACTGTAGAAAAGAGAGAATTCTCCCAATCACATATTTCCGAGGATGCCATTTTCTGGCTTCACACCAAGAAATATAAGTCTTCCAGACCTTATGATAAATCTTCCCAGTAACAGCTTTTCTAGCATTCACTAGAGTAACCACCACTGGTCCTGAGATACCATGGTCCTTTAACACCCTGGCTTCAATAGCCATGCTGTCAAATTAAGAGACTGTAAATTGTGGTGGAATATTGGACCTCAAGACAGTAGATCGTGGCGATATGGAAGCGTCCATGGCCCGTCTATTGTCAGTCTCACAATCTCTGGGAACCAGGGCCTTCTGGGCCAGGCTGGTGCCACCAGAATGACTGGAACCCTCTCTCCAAATCCTGAGCAACAAATGTGAAAGGAGAGGGATCCGAGTGAAAGCATAAACCAGGGAGTATACAAAAAGGAAAACTGTAAGCGCAGAGATATGTGTACCTCTATACATGCAACAGTCACAGTTCATTAGTCCATATGATAAGCTAAACAATGGCAGATCCTAAAAGGAGATGATGGTGGGCAGCAGCTATCCTTAGCCCTTGTACACACGGTCGGAGATTTTGACGGAATGTGTCCGATCGGAGCGCTTTGTCGGATATTCCGACTGTGTGTGGTCTGCATCGGACTGTTTCCGTCGGAATATCCGTCGGACCAAATTTTCCAACTTGCCGGAAATATTTTCCGATAAAATGCTCCTATCGGACATACACCGATCATGTGTAGAGAATTCCGATCAGACAAAATGCCACGCATGCTCAGATCAAATTCCTACACCAAAGCTATTGGCTACTAGCGTGAACGTAGTCCCGTCGTAACGAAAAAAACGTCATTACGTTCTGAACGATCGGATTTTCCGACAACTTCGTCCGATCGTGTGTATACAACAGTTCCGGACAAAATCCGATGGACAAAATCCGACGGATTTGGTTGTCAGAATCTCTGACGTGTCTACAAGGGCTTAGAGAGAAGCCAGCTCTATAATAGGAAGACAAGGGAACAAAAAGGAAGCGCCACCTAAGGGCAATAATTTAAGTACCGTATATACTCGAGTATAAGCCGAGATTTTCAGCCTCTTTTTTGAGGCTGAAAGTGCCCCCCTCGGCTTATACTCGAGTCATCGCTGTCTGTCTGCCCGATCAGCGTGTCGAGCAGACAGACAGCGGCCATTCTAGGATTCAAAGGCCGCGCCTCCGTCTCCGCCTTCGCCTGTGATAGGCGGAACACTGAATTTCCCAGCAGTCTGTGTTCCGCCTATCACGGACGTCCTCTCATCCTCGTCCGTAGTATGAGGATGAGCGGACGTCCATGATAGGCGGACCACTGACTGCTGGGAAATTGAGTGTTCCGCCTATCACGGACATCCGATAGGCGGAACACTCAATTTCCCAGCAGTCAGTGGGAAATTGAGTGTTCCGCCTATCACCGACGGAGGCGCGGCTTTTGAATCCTAGAATGGCCACCGACGAAGAGCTGCGGGACGGGCCGGGACGCAGGCCGGGACGGGACGCAGGCCGGGACGGGACGCAGGCCGGGACGGGACGCAGGCCGGGACGGGACACAGGCCGGGACGGACACAGGCTGGACGGACACAGGCTGGACGGACACAGGCAGGCTGGACACAGGTAGGCTGCACGGACACACACACACACACACACACACACACACACACACACACACACACACACACACACACGGATGCATGCACACACAGGGATGGATGGACACACACGGATGCATGGACACACACACACACACACACGGATGCATGCACACACAGGGATGGATGGACACACACGGATGCATGGACACACACACACACACACACACACACACACACACACACGGATGCATGCACACACACAGGGATGGATGGACACACACACACACGGATGCATGGACACACACACACACACACGGATGCATGGACACACACACACACACACGGATGCATGGACACACACACGGATGCATGGACACACACAGGGATGGACGACACACAGGGATGGACAGGCATGTCTCACCCTCGGCTTATACACGAGTCAATAATTTTTTCCAGTTTTTTGGGGGTAAATTGGGGACCTCGGCTTATATTCGGGTCGGCCTATACTCGAGTATATACGGTAAGATTTTAATGACACAGCAATAAATGCACTTACAGGAAGGTGAATAAAATCAGGCTCATCTGTGCTGTGGGCACAAGGTACATTCCAGTGGCTGGTCCATCCTAATCCACAGGGGGGTGGTTGTGGGAGACAAGATGTGCAAAAGACTTCTTGCTCCAATCGCCAGAGGATCTCTTGTTCAAGACACAAACTGCTGTAGCTAGTTGTTCAACCTGGATGCCAGTAGGTCGACCTCTGGCCATCCCCAATAGCAAAGTTCCTGGAACACCTCTGGATGTAGGGACCATTCCCCTGGGCAGATCTGCTGGCGGCTGAGATAATCTGCCTTCCAGTTCTCTACTCCCGAGATATGGACTGCTGATATCACTGGCACATGTCCCTCTGGCCAGGCTAGTATGTAGTCTACCACCTTCACAGCTGAACGACTCCTGGTACCACCTTGATTGTTTATATAGGCTACTGCCATGGCATTGTTGGACTGAACCTTGATGGGGCAGTCCTGAAACTCCACCATCCAGAAGCGCAGGGCCAAACGTACTGCCCATAATTTTAGGATGTTGATGGGCAGGGTCTGCTCTGTTCCTGACCATTTCCCCTGAGCTGTGAGCCCATTAGGGTTGCTCCCCAGCCTGAGGGACTCTACATCTGTAGTTAGTACTCTCCAAGTTACCGGAGGAAGGATTTTCTCTTTTGCAGGTTCTGATCCTGCAACCACCATTTTAGGCTTAAGCATGCCTGAGGAGATAAGCACATTGGATAATCCAGTGCTTTTCTTCCTCTACAACAAGACATCTTGATGGCTTGCAACAAAGGCCTGGAATGGAATTGGGCACAGGGCACTGCCTTGAAGGAGAATACCATCCTCCCTAGAAGACTCAAACAGAGTCAAGTCAAATGTAGGGTTGTCTGGTGCCCCTTATCTGACACACCTGATCCTTCAGGGTACAGATCCTTACAGGTGACAAGAATACTCTTGCTTGAACCGTATTTAGAATCAGACCTAAATATCTTAGACTTTGAGCTGGTCTCAAGGCGGAATTATCAGTATTTATGATCCAGCCTAAGCTTTTCAAATACCTCACTGTGTATATTATGCTCTGTTCTAGAGCCTGAACTGAGTGATCTCTGAGCAGGAGGTTGTCCAGATACCCAAGCACCAGGATCCCTTGGGCCCTTAAAAGACCCAGTACTGGTGCTAGGACTTTTGTGCACACCCGGGGAGCTGTAGCAAGCCGGGAGGGTAGAGCCACAAACTGAAAATGATGTTCCTCAACTGCAAAATGTAGGAACCTCTGATGAGGCTGAAAGATAGGTACATGTAGGTATGCATCCTTTATATGGATGGAGGCTAAAAAGTCTCCCCTCTGGAGTGAGGTTACTACTGAGCGGACTGACTCTATCCAAAAGGACTATATCAATAGATACTTGTTCAGGTTTCTTAGGTCCATAATGGGCCTTGTGTCTCTATTTGGTTTCTGAACCGTAAACAGGTTTGAGTAAAACCCTGTGCCCCTTTCGGATACTTGAACCTCTACAATCACTCCTTGATTCACTAGATGATATAGTTCCTGAAGCAATACGTTTCTTTTTGGAGGATTCAAGGGAACGCTGGATCTTAGAAACCTCTGAGGATGAACCCGCCGTAATTTCAGCTTGTAACCGCGAGATATAATTGGGGTGACCAACTCGTCCCGAATGATTGTTTTCCAAATGTCCTCAAAGTGCACCAACCTTCCCCCCACCCGAAGGAGGGCTTGGTACTAGGTTTAGAAGAATTTCGGACACAGGGCCTTTTCTGGCCCTGGCCTTGCAGCTTGCCCCTGGCCCTTGGGCCTAGCGCCCTGTTGACAGAACCTCCCTGACGCTGAGACATTTGAGGAAGCAGTCTCTGGGTTTTTAAACGAGGGACATTTGGTGCGTTTCTTCACATGAAGTAGAGAGCTCTTCCCTCTGAAAATCTTTTGGATATACTTGTCCAAGTAATCACCGAATAAACGTTCTCCATGAAACAGGAAACCTGTCAATAACTTTTTACAAGGAAGCTCGGCTGACCAGTTATGAAGCCTGTGCATATGTACAGACAAGAGAGCCAGACGAGAAACCTGCTGTATTGAATCCTTTAAAGCATCAACAGCAAAAAAACAGCGCTTGAGAAATATTTGTCCTACATTCAGGCAGATCATCCTCCTGGTTAGGCCTATCAGGCAATTTTTTTTTTTTTAACCAGAGTAAAGTTTATTGAGCATACATAAAAAAGAAGACTACATAGCAATACTCAAACAAAAAAGGGGGGGGGGGGGGGGGGGAGGCGCAACAAGCGCCAAGCACCATAAAAAAAAACACAGTCCATGTCCAGCAGGATTGACTAGAAAGTACAGTATACACAGTAGCATGACCACAGGTAATACACATATACATATAACAGAGTCTCTAGGCAAATTTATTAAAGGGGAATACTGCCACCAACCGCGCACAACATTTATCCCGTACAGCAATGAGGACTATTCATCCATTCATCCCAAATCTTATGAAATTTCATAGGGCAACCTCGGTTGGCATAAATGAGTCTTTTATAGGGTAGAGTTTGGTTAACAGCTCTCTTCCACTGCTGGAGCGTTGGGGGATCAGGTCTAAGCCACAATCTGGCTATCTGCATCCTAGCAGCAAAGAGGGTCTCCTGTAGGAATATTCTAAGATATTTACTTTCATCTTGAAGGGGAAGGAGACCGAGTATACATTGTCGTGGGCAGAGTGTGAGGGGGGACCCCATATGGTCATGTAGGAACTGGATTATTTGAGCCCAATACCTCTGAATGGGGGGGCAAGTCCAAATGAGATGATAGAATGTACTGGCCGGGTCGCCACAACGGGGACATACAGGGTCAAATCCTTGTCTGTACTTAGATAACCGCCCAGGGGTGATATAGGCTCGATGAAGCACATATAAGTGCGTCAACCTATCCGACATTTTGGGGGACACCTCCGTCGATACCGATAGTATCTCTCCCCACTGCTCATCCTCCATCGGGCCAACATCAACCTCCCATTTAGGTTTGAGATCCTATCAGGCAATTTTACCTGATCCTTTACGGCCTGGCCAAAGATAAGGTAGCATTTAATAATAACTCCAATTTCTTGTCAACAGGGTCTTTCAAGCACTGTGTGTTATCTACTGGACAAGTTAACTTCTTGTTTAACCACTTGGGTACCGCGCTATTGCCGAATGACGGCATTAGCGCGGACCTAGATTTCCGGGACTACGTCTATTGACGTCGTCCCGGTTACGAGCGGCCTGCGCGCCCCCTGAGGGGCGCGCGCGGCGCGCTCTGTGATCGGCGAGTCCGTGAGACTCGCCTGATCACCGATCCGTGTAAGGGGTCGATCCCGACCCCTTATCACGTGATCAGCTGTCAGCCAATGACAGCTGATCATGTGATAGAACGGAGCCGGTAATCGGCTATTATTCCTCCTCGCGCTGACAGTGCGAGGAGAAAAAAAAAAAGCCGATCACCGGCGGCCGTGATCGGGACATCAGTCCCGATCACGGCCAGCAATGCAAGGCACCACATGCCACCTGCCAGTGCCCACCTGCCTCCCGCAGTGCCATCCTGAAGTATAACTAAAAGTAAAAGTAAGTGCCCCCCGTCTGTGCCCATAGTGCCCACAGTGCCACCCACAGTGCCACCCACAGTGCCACCCACAGTGCCACCCCACAGTGCCACCCACAGTGCCACCCAATCTGCCTCAAAGGTGCTGCACCCCAGTGCCGCCCATCAGTGCCCAGCAGTGCCGCCCATCAGTGCCCAGCAGTGCCGCCCATCAGTGCCCAGCAGTGCCACCTATCAGAGCCACCTATCCGTGCCACCTATCAGTGCCCATCAGTCCCATCTATCTGTGGTACCTATCAGTGCCCATCCGTGCCACCCATCCGTGCCACTTATCCGTGCCACCCATCCGTGCCATCTTATCTGTGCCCATCTTTGCCCATCAGTGCCGCCTTATCTGTGCCCATCGGTGCCGCCTTATCTGTGCCTATTAGTGCCGCCTTAACTATGCCTATCAGTGCCCACCAGTGCAGCCCATCAGTGCCCACCAATGCAGCCTATCAGTGCCCACCAATGCAGCCCATCAGTGCCCACCAATGCAGCCTATCAGTGCCGCCTTATCAGCGCACTTCAATGAAGGAGAAAAATGACCCGTTTGCAAAATTTTATAACAAACTATTAAAACATGATTTTTTTTTTTTTTTTTTTGCATCTTTTTTTGTTTGTTTAGCAAAAAATAAAACTCCGAGCTGTAACTAAATACCACCAAAAGAAAGCTCTATTTGTGGGAAAAAAATGATAAAAATTTCATTTGGGTACAGTGTTGTATGCCCGCGCAATTGTCATTCAAAGTGCATCAGCGCTGAAAGCTGAAAATTGGTCTGGGACTGAGGGGGGTTTAAGTGCCCAGTAAGCAAGTGGTTAAGGAAGAGACTGCTGCATCTTCGGCTTTTCATACATGGTATATAAAACGAAAAACCTTTTAGGGGGAAATAAAGTCCTGTCAGGATGTTCCCAATCAGCTTACGCCCGCTTGTTCCAACAGGGGGTGTAGCGGAAATGTCTGTGACCTGAAAAGGTCTCTGAGCCCCCTTGGTCCTCTTTGGGATCTCTGTCACCTCTACAAGAAGCAACTTAAAGGCAAAACGAACCACTTCGGTCAGAGTCAGGATCAAAAGCCTCTGCGACTGAGAGGCAGACATCGAGTGGATATCTTCTTGTCCAGATTGCTCAGAAGCACACTTATCTGCTGGGCACTCCACCGAATCCTGAGCTTTAAGCTCTTCCCCATCCTCAACCCATTCCTGCTCCAGACAAGGAGACTCTGGGGAGGGGGCTCTGTCATGCTTCCTGCCACCCTGCGGGATGGAGGCAATCATGTTGGCAATCCTGTGCTCTAATCTGGCTAGGGCTGAGGACAGTTCATCCTTAGTGATAAAGGGTGATACAGCAGCGTTGTAGGCATAATACCAGATAGGGACAACGGCTCAGATAGCCTGGGAGCCTCTGGTCTTTCAGGGGATACAACACTAAGGATATGACTAGGTTCATCAGGACCTACTGAGCGCCCTTCCCTGTGGTGTTAGTCGCACTCCTCTTTTTGGAAGACATTCAATGATGCAAACAAAGAGTACTTGGGTGTAGTTAAAACACCTAAGAAGGGAGACCCTTCAATAGGGCTCACCAAGTCCCATATGCAACAATCCTGCTAAGCACTTTTAGCTTGCCAAGCAACACCTGGTGACTCACGTGACCTGGGTAAAGAAAAATTAACCACTCCAAGTATCTGTTCAGAGCCTGCTCTGAGTCCCACAGCTGCCTTCTAGAAGCTCCACATTCTTGGCCCACAGAGCTTAAATAAGCTGGGCGTGCGCTGGAACAGTGTATGTGTGAGTATGCATTTGCTCGGTCCCAGTGAGTGGGTGTGACTGTATTCGTGTACCACACAAATCTTTGTGTACCCAAATAAAAGCTACGGCGCATGTGCGGCGAAGCTGCGCTCGCCATGGCCGCCAAACGAACTGCTGAGCCCAGCGGTGCTCTTGCGAATGCACTGCACCATGGAAAACCAAGGCGAAATGCCGCACAATCTTGTGCCATCATACAGGTAAGAACACCGCACACTGGTGTCCGGCCTTTAGGTAACGTGACTGATCGTTAAAATCACTGGGACACCCCACAATAAATAAAGGGGATTTACTTACCCGTTCAGGCGCAGAGCCACTTTGAGCCCTTAGTTTCCATCTTCACCCTCCATGGCGGGTTCCTGTCGCTTGGACCTTCAAGGACTGGGTATCCTTTCATGTTTAGGTTCCACTTCTTTGGACCTGTACAGCACCCTGCATGAAATGCCTTAGCATTGTAGTGTCCAGGATTTCCACTCCGCAGGGTCCAGCACCCGGAGTCCAAGCAAAACCTTGCAGGATCTTGAGTCTTCTTTGCAAGGTTCGGGTACCATTTATCGAAGCATAAAAGCCTGTGTCAAATGGATCTGATCAGTCAATCTCTCGATTCATTTTTGGAACCTTTTGTAGGACTAGAGACTTGGAGCTCAGAGAGCTCAAACAAACCATGCCATCCACCTTGCAGACACTGGTAAAAAAAAAAAAAAAAAAAAAGTACTTCCTGTATGGGAGGGGTTATCACTTCCTGTCTGAAGAACTTTGGTCTACCAGTGTCCATTCACCTAATGATGGAGTATAACCCGGCTGGTAACGAATATTAGCCTGACTCTGTGTCCCATGATGTATGAAAAAGAAATAAGTAAGTTAATCTATATGAACATTTCTGTATAGTTTTGTCTATCATAACAATGTTTGTTACTTCACTCATGGAGAGGTTAGACTTTTCTGTCAAAGGAATGAATTAAAGTATAACAGAATGAGTGAAATCTTGGGATCCCATTTTGTTTTTTATTAATGTAAATGCATGCTCTTTCAAAATTGTATTAGGATTATATCTAGTAGATGCAAATATTTAGTTGTAATTTTTATTTTATTTTTATAGTTAGAAGTAGAGTAACAGAACACTCAATATCATGCCATGTACTTTTTCCCAGTGCTCAATGCCTATTTAAGGCTATATGAAAGTTGTTTAGAGGCTGGCACATGGCTGGTGTCACTGATTCATTGGGAACTAAATTTGAGACACTAACCATTAATCCTTTGTCAGTATGTTCTCTTCCATTACTTTATTTCACAGCAAATAGTTGTTTTATCATGTCCATGTCTTTATGCAATTTCTATTTCAATTATCAGAAAATCTCAGATTCCACCTACAGCATCATTAGTGAATTTCACATTTCGGTCAGTCCTTAAAAGGGGATACCCACACTTTGCTCTATCCCATCATAATTATGCATAATAGTCAGTTTAAGGTGATGCCTATGTAGTGCCATAGGTTGATTTAGCTTTCGTCTAGAATTCTGGTGTATTTTCCATTATGTAAGAGGTCCACTGTATCCCAACACACTCGCCACAAAATGAAAGATTCCGATTCCAAATAACTCTGGCACAGCATTAGTAGGATCTGTGAAGGGGAGGCAGGGTGTCCACTGCAGTATTAGGAGCTGTGAAAATGGCACGGGTTGTATGCAGTGGTGAAAGCTGCAAAGGAGCAGATGTTGGATACTGATGCAAAAAGTATTGAATCACCATGTAACTTTGCAGTTCCAAAACAAACATCTGCATCAGATTACATCCTGAAAAATATCACTAAACATCCTTTCAATTGATGGCATAAGAAAAGTGTTCAAAATCTCAATTTAAACGTGTGCATTAATTGAATAATTAATGACTGTCATATGCAACCCCATATAATTTTCAGTCACAGTACATGATTGCTTTTCTTTCGCCCACTGTAGCCTTGTTTTTTTTCTGTTTACGTATTAATGATGGCTTTTAAAGGGGTAAACTGTGAAGTGTTGGGCTTTGGATGCAGAGATAAGAGCTGTGAGCTGTAGGCCAGGGGAAGGTGTAGAAGTAAAAATGTGGAAGAGGCATGGCCAGGGCAGCCATCAGAAATTTTAGTGCCCCTTACACAGCTTTAGGCCTGGGCCTCCCAGGGCCCGACCCCCAAAATTCCCCAGGGCCTGCCCACTGGTCGTCCCACTGAATTGGCCATCCCACCCGGTTCTTCGGTGCGCCCACTTTTATTTTAACACTCTTACAGTTTAATATATGAAAAGTGGATTAAAAGTCATCAGTGCTTTCAATATTTAACAGTAAGGCCCCTTTCACATTGGGGCAGTGGGTGCAGCGGCAGTAAAGCGCCGATATTTTCAGCGGTGCTTTGCTGTCAAATTTGCGGCGCTAGCGGGGCGTTTTTACCCCCTGCTAGCAGCCGAGAAAGGATTAAATCCACCGCAAAGCGCTGCCACAGTAGCGCTATGCTGGCGGTATAGTCCCGCTGCCCCATTCATTTCATTTCAATGGGCAATAGCGGTGGAGGAGCAGTACACACTGCTCCTTCACCGCTCCAAAGATGCTGCTAGCAGGACTTTTTTAAGCATCCTGCCAGCGCACCACTCAGCCTGGTGCTCGGCCTAGGTGGGGATGCATGCATTGGAGACTGGAGGGATGGATGGTGCTCGGCCTGGGTGGGGATGTGTATGTTGTGGAGACTGGAGGGATGGAGTAGATGCTGGATGTGGATGAAGATGAATGAGTTGCATTGTGAAAATGGATGAGGATAACTGGGTGGGGATGAGAGTTACATAGTGAACAGGAGGGCAGCGGGCTCTCCAAAACTCATTTTCACCTAGAGTCATCCATTTTCACAATGCAAATCAATTATAGACAGCTAGTCAGCCTAAGGGTGTCCCACCCAAGAAGAAGGAGATAACTAAAGTCCCACTAAAATGTACAGGCAACACCGGGGGCACAGTCAGCAGCTGATAAGCAGGGTGGGGGGGGGGGGTGCTGGCAAAAAGGTGATAGTATAATTTTCTCTCCTCCTCTCACCAGCAACACACTGATTATGGGGGGGGGCCTTATATGTGTAATGCCTGTACCCCCCTGATGGTGGCCCTGGGTGTGACACAGTGAAAGAAGCACAGCCGTGAGCATTGGATGGCTACTGTGGGATTACTTAAGTGAGGGCATGGTTTTGCTTGGGGAGGAAGGAAACTTACTGGGGGGGACAGCAAAGTGTATGTAAGAGTATGCAACGTGTAGTAAGGCATACAAGGTGTGAAGGTTAAGAGTTTTTGTAACATACCTTCATTAAAGTAAAAGTGACCAGGTGCGCTTCTCAAACTAGTAACCAATTTTTACAGTTAAATTTATGTGTTAAGATTTATTTTTTATTTTTTATAATTTTGTTTTTATTAAGTTTTCAGGGCATACACAAGAAAGGAAAAAAACATGCTTCCCCCAGACCCTGCTGGGATACTTCATCTACCTCTGGATATTCCGGCTGCTGTTTCTATTTATAGTCCATTTCCTCCTCCCCCCCCAAAAATTAAAAATAAAAATAATTCCCCTGTTTAAGTTCCAAAGATTTCCCCCTCTTATTAAACCCTCCTCCCTTTCAAATTGTATCAATTTGTTTTTTCTCTTCCTCCGAAGAAATATAGCAGTTCCATAGTGACCTCGTTTTTTAAATACATTTCCCTTTTTTTCCTAGCTGTCCAGACTAGGTCTTCGATCCTGTTTACTTCCTCTACTTTCTTAAGCCACATTGGGTTGTGTCCATTTCCATTTAAGCAGAATACATGCTTTAGCTGCATTCACCAATTGGCACAGGATAGAATTACTGTATTTTTTCCCCCGGAATCTCTGACAGGTGCAAGACAAAGAAAGTTGAGTCTTCCTGTATTCGCACATCACTAAATCTTTGAATTATCTCCTGGACCTTCCCCCAAAATGTCCTCATTCTGGGGCAGGACCAGAGAACATGTAGCAAAGTCCCCTGTTCTGTCTGGCATCGCCAGCATCTGATACATTTGGGAAAACAGGATTTTTAAAACAGCTTACCTGTAAAATCCCTTTCTTTGATGTACAGCAGGGGACACAGAGCCATAGTAGTTACTATGTGGGTTATAGGGCCACTGATAGGGCATGCCAGTGTCCATCACCTAAGGGAAGAAGTGTACTCCCTATATAACCCCTCCCACTACTGGGAGTCCTCAGTTTTGTAGCCAAGCAATACAAGTGTATACCAAGAAGGGAGAGACCTCTGTGTCCCCTGATGTACATCAAAGAAAATAATTTTACAGGTAAGCCGTTTTAAAAATCCTGTTTTCTTTTCTTACATCAGGGGACACAGAGCCATAGTAGTTACTTTGTGGGATGTCCCATAGCAATGGCAACTGAAGGGAGGGAGACAACAAAAAACATACTGTGCCCAAAGGCAATAGCCTCATGACCTTTAATATTGAACCAAAGACCAAGTCGCTTCCTTACAGATCTGAGCCATAAAGGCCTGATGATGCACCACCCAAGAGGCACAAATCGCCCAGGATGAGAGTGCTCTAACATAAGAAGGAAGGAAGAATTTTCTACTTTAAGTTGAAGCTTTAACAGTCACTTGACGAATCCATTAGGAAAATAGTGGATTTTGACGCTGCCTGTCGACATCTTTGGACCTTCTAGCAGTACAAACAAAAACATCTGTTTTGCGAACCTGAGCGGTCGCCTTAAAATAGATTCTGATCGTTATTACTACATGAAGGGAATGTAGTGCCTTCTCTTCCCTAGCTTGAGGCTTTGGGAAAAAAGGAGGAAGAATAAGATCTTGGTTTAAATGAAAAAAAAAACTGTTATCCTGAATTCCTACCGAAAGTGGTGAGGGCGTAAAACCACCTCATCCTTATGCATGATCAAATGTGGCTCTTTACAAGACAGAGCCGCTAGTTCATCTTTCTTGTCAAAAAGAACCAATTCTCGTAAAGGCTCAAACGGCTGATTTAGCAAAGTCAATAAGACCAATTTTAAATCCCAAGAATTTTAGAGGTGCCTTGATAGGGAGATTAATTCGTGTTACCCCCTGAATAAGCTATGCATCAACAGTGGGAAGCAAGAGGCCATTGAAGAAAAAAAAAACTGACAAGGCCAGCTTAATTTCAGATTCCATATGCAGGAAATCAGGGATCCTGCCTATGACATACTTCCTGGGGTGCCAACCGCTGGATCCACACCAAGAAACATATGCCTTCCAGACTCTATAGTAAGATGATTCTGGAAGCCGGCTTTCTGGCTAGGGATGGCCGAACTGTTCGCCCAGCGGTCGCTTCGCGGCGAACTTTGCGTGTGCGCGATTGGCGGACTATTGCCGCTGTTCGCTCGGCGCATATATGTGTTTACAGTGTGAAAGAACTTTGACCCATGATGACACATCCATCACGGGGTACAGGACAGCCAATTGAGACATTTCAGCACATGGACAATTGGACATTCCCCCTAACTTATAAATAGACCTGATCTGGCAGCCATTTTACCTTCTGTCTTATTTCAGTGTAGGTACAGGACGCTGTTTGGAGCAGGGAGAGACTGTAGTGACACAAATCGCTATTAGGCCCACAAAAGTCATTTTAAGGACGGGTATGGTATAGGTGTTGTACAGTATATAGGGTTGAGTGCAATGCTGTACTGGTGATTGAAGCAGCCTGTCGTTTGTCAGTGCAGAGAGGGACAGGACGCCGTGCGCAGCAGGGACAGTCAGTTTAATCACTAGCTATTACTATTAGGTCCACAAAGGTCCTTGTAAGGACTGGTATAGGTGTACAGTATATAGGGTTCAGTGCACTGCTGTGTTGGTGATTGCAGCAGCCTGTCTTTTGTCAGTGCAGGGAGGAACAGGACTCTGTGTGCCGCAGGGACAGTCAGTTTAATCACTAGCTAGCTATTACTATTAGGTCCACAAAGGTCCTTTTAAGGACTGGTATAGGTGTACAGTATATAGGGTTGTACACGTATAATATACTTTCTTCCAACTATAGAAAGAATATTATACTTGACTGCTGTCCTATTCTGCAGCAGTCCTTCATCAGTGTAGGGACTGAGGTACAGTCTGCAAATCACTAGCTTCTTGGTCCACAAAGGTCCTTGTAAGGACTGGTATAGGTGTACAATATATAGGGTTGTGGTGCACTGCTGCAGATTGCTGCCCTATTCTGCAGCAGTCCTTTATCAGTGTAGGGACTGAGGTACAGTCTGCAAATCACTAGCTACTTGGTCCACAAAGGTCCTTGTAAGGACTGGTATAGGTGTACTTTTTGGTGTTCAGTATATAGGTGTGTAATACACGTATAAAATACTTGCACATATAGAAAGCATAGTATAATGCATTTCCACTGTGCAGCATTGTGACTGCTGAGCAGTTCTGCAGCGATACTACAGAGAGCGAGAAACGCAATATAAAAAAAAGTATTATAACTGGTGTGATAGACCAGTGGCCCCCAAAAACAACAGATTGAAGCGGGGTGTTATAGACCTTCTTCCACATACATACTGCACTTCTCTAGGACTTGTCACAGGGTCATTTAAAAAAAATGACAGTCAGAGGAAGAGGCAGGCCCTTCCGCAAGGGTGGTAGGGGTAGGGCAGGAGCAACAGATTTGAGCCAAAGTGGCAAATTGCAGAAGGTGCATGCGATTACGTCAAAGGACACACCAGACTTGGTTGAGTGACTCTTCTGCACCCTCCTCATCCTCTCGATCTGCACCCTCTTCTTCACTCTCTGCTATGTGCACCCCCAAAGACACTACCACCAACACCACCACCATATACTTTCCGCTTGAGTCACAGGAATTATTTTCTGATCCATATCAAGACATTTCCGATGCGCAGCCACTCTTGGCATTGGATCAGGAAGAGGAGGTAGCAACAACCGCCACTCAGCAGTCTGATGACAATACCCAGATCAGCCCAAGGAGGTGGTTTGTCCCCGCTGTTGCTGCCTACTCCGAGATCTCTAATTATAGCGGAGGGGAAGGTGACGTCGATGATGACGTGTCTACTGATGCCACGTGGGTGCCCACAAGAGAGAAAGAGGAGGGGAGTTCAGAGGGAGATATGGACCAGCAGATAGGGAGGAGAAGCAGGAAGAACTTCGACTGCACAGGAGGGACAAAGCAGAATGCGAATGTATCAGGAGCAAGGCATCAACCATGTACAGTCACATCTGGCGCTCCCAGGATGCCGGCACATGGCTCAGCAGTGTGGGCTTTTTTTAACGTGTCCGCTAATGACAATAGTGTTGCCATCTGCAATCTTTGCAGTCAACGCATAAGTCGCGGTAAGCCCAACACTCACCTAGGGACGACTGCCTTAAGAAGGCACATGAGCTGCCATCACAGACCCCAGTGGGAGCAACGGAACACACAAAGCCACACTCCAGGCTCTCACTGTCCAGCCTCGTCTTCTACTTCTCCTCTCTCCTCACAATTGTCCTCCACTCCACCTTCCATCACGGCAAGCTCACGTTTTTCTGCAAATAGGCAGGCTTCCGTGGGCCAAATGTTTGAGCGTAAAAAAATGATGATGCCGGATAACCCTCTTGCCCAACGGTTGACGGCTGGTTTGTCAGAACTCATAGCCCATCAACTACTGCCATATAAACTGGTGGGCTCGGAGGCCTTTCGAAAATTTGTGGCCATTGGGACACCACAATGGAAGGTCCCAGGAAGGAAGTATTTCTCACAGAAGGGCATCCCAGAGCTATATGGCCATGTTCAGCGGCAAGTTAATGCATCTCTGGCACACAGTGTCGGTACCAAGATACATCTGACCACAGACATGTGGTCTAGCAAACACGGGCAGGGATGGTATATCACTTTTACTGCCCACTGGGTGAACCTTCTGATGGCCGTGAAATCTCGGCCCATTTCAGAAGAAATTACACGGCTTGCTGACATTCAGCAGCGACACAATCTGCCGGTCAGACGTCTTATTTGCGATTGCCCGACGCGATGGAACTCAACCTTCTATATGCTTGATAGGCTGCTCCAGCAGAAACGCGCAGTTAACGTCTACCTGTATGAACTCTGCGGCAGAACAGGTTCTGGGGAGCTGGGGGGTTTTTCACCACCCCAGTGGCTGCTCATGCGTGACACAGGCAGACTTCTGCGGCCTTTTGATGAGATCATCAAACTGGTCAGTCGCAGCCATGGGGCCATCCGTGACATGGTACCTTATGCCTTCTTTATGGAGCGTGCATTGCGTCATGTCATTGACCAAGCCGTGGAAGAGTAGGAACGGGAAGATGAGGAAGTCGCAATGCTGGATGAATTCCCAGGGGGGCTACTCTATCTGAGACAAGTCAACAACAGGAGTCTGAAGAGGAGTCAGAGGAGGATGGTGCCGGGGCGGATTAGGAGGAGCAAGAAGAGCATGCTTTAAACCTTTCTGGGATCCCTGTTGTGCGTGGATGGGGAGAGGAGAACGAGGAGGACAACATCATCCTGGATGATGAGCAGGAGACTGGCCACCACACCACTTCCAGTTTAGTGCAAATGGGGGCCTTCATGCTCCAGTGTTTTAACAGGGACCCCTGTATAAAAATCATAAGGGTCAAGGGCCAGTACTAGGCGGCAACGTACTTAGACCCCCAATACAAACACAAAATGGCGGAAATGTTACCACCGTCACAAAGAGCTGTCAGAATGGAGCACTTCCAGGCCTTGCTTCGAGAAATGCTGCAGTCTGCTTTTGCGTGCGCTGCCAGAGGAGCAATTCCCACTCCCAGAGGAAGAGTTGCGGGTACCAATCCAACAGCGCCTGCAAGAAGTGGGCGGTTTGATGA
Source organism: Lithobates pipiens (assembly GCF_037356315.1). Lineage (NCBI taxonomy): Eukaryota > Metazoa > Chordata > Amphibia > Anura > Ranidae > Lithobates > Lithobates pipiens. The sequence continues at coordinate 228,309,655 of NW_027507785.1, forward strand.
TGTGTTGGTGACTTCTGATATGAGGTCATTCTTTCAGCCGACCCATCGACAGGTGTCATCCGGATCCAGCATCAGGGAACGCCTAGACCGAAAGGTGTCCAACTACATCGGGTTAACGGCCGAAGTGGACGCTCTGAGGAGTGATGAACCCCTGGACTACTGGGTGGGCAGGCTTGGCCTCTGGCCAGAGCTTGCCCAATTTGCAATGGAACTGTGTCCTGTCCGAAAGGACGTTCAGCGCAGCAGGGGGGATCGTGACCGATAAGCGCACTCGCCTAGCTCACGACAGTGTTAACTACCTCACATTTCTAAAAATGAATGAGGCATGGATCTCGGAGGAATTCAACACATGTGACCAGTAGACCATAATATCTCTATAAACAATTTATTTAATCGAGCACACAGACCTTTTTTCTACATTTGGCTCACTTCCTTGTACAAAAAAGCACACCGTACTATATGCCCGTACCCTCCTGTTTGAAGAGGTTGAGCGGTGTCATATTTTTAGGGCCCAGCAGCGAGTTGCTGGTATCAGTGCTGCTGTCAGTGCTCTATATCACGGTGCTGGTGTGGTGTCAGTGCTCTCTATCACGGTGCTGGTGTCAGTGCACTCTATCACGGTGCTTGTGATAATCTCCTGCACCCTCTTCATAGCCTACCCTGACCTTTCCTCTCCTCCATTGCCTTCATGCGCTCCTGAGTCCTGAATTGTCAAAAATTTCACATATAAAAAAAAAAGAATGCTTGTAGTCGTCGATCCCAGATTCACTTCATACATGTGCTATGTCAGTGGCCATGTGGTGGGACTGTGTGTGCACAGCTAGTAATTATTTTGTGGCTGGAAATATGACCTGTAGGTTTTTTTTTGTTCACCTGCCATTGAAGTCAATGGGGCCCGCCGTGAACGTTTTGCGAACTTTCAGCCACGTTCGCGTTACGTCCCATCAGAAGTTCGTCCATCTCTATTCCTGGCATCAAAGTAGACCCTACCGAAGGAGATCACCCACAATCTTTTATAAAGTGGGATTCAACAGTCAAACCTGTTTGATTTTTTTGTCCATAAGCTAGAATGAAATACCGGACCTTGTGCCAGAAGGTCTGGCTATAATGTCCGAAGGACTCACACTGCCACCTTTATGATCTTGGTAAATCAAGATCTTCTGAGACCCACTGCGGCCACCAGAATCACCTCCTTCCGTTCTTCCTTAATCCCGCGGAGAAGGTGTGCAAGTAGTAGAACTGGAGGAAATGCATAAATCAGTGAAAACTGATCCCATGGGAAGACAAATGCGTCTGTTCCACCTACTAGCGGATCCCTTGTTCCCGACACAAAAGTTGTCGACCTTGTTGTTGAATCTGGACGCAAATCGGTCCATGTCCAGAATATCCCATTTCAGACATATCGCTAGGACGATGTTGGAGTGAAAAGATCATTCTCCCGGAAATAATTGTTGGTGACTCAAGTAGCCTGCCTGCCAATTCTCTATTCCTGAAATGAAAAATTGGCAAGGAATGTTGTGTTCTGCCCAAGCTAGCACATTATTCACCTTTTTTTGGGCTGCACGACCTCTCATCCCCCCTGGTTATTGATGTAAGCCACTGCCGTGGCCTTGTAAGACTGAATCCTGACAGGACAGTCCCGTAGTCTGATCGTCCCAGATTCTAGGGCCAGACGTACTGCCCGAATCTTCCAAAAAAAAGTTGATAGGCAAGGTCCTCTAAGGCTGGCATCTGTGGTCAATACCTTCCAGGATACAGGTAGAAACGATTTTCCCTTTTGCTGGATAACAACCACCAATTTAGGCCCTGACTTACGTCAGGAGCCAAGCGTATTGGAAACGAACAAGGCCTGAATCTTTTTATTCCAGATCGACAGGCTGGTGCTTTGAAGCAGTTTTTGAGTAAAAACTGCGTGTAAGGAACGGCCTCGAAGGAGCCCACCATTTCCCCTAGCAATCTCATGCACAGCTGAATGGAAGGATTTTTCTTTGTTTTGATAAATTGAATTAGTCCTACAATGGAACGGATTCTTGTCTGGGGTAAGAATACCTTCTCCTGTATGGTATCTATAACTAGCCCCAAGTACTGTAATCTCCTTGATGGTTTAAGGAGGATCTTCCTTGGTTGAGTATCCAGCCCAGAGATTTCAGGTAGTTACAGCTGTGATCAGACTCTGGTTTAGACCCGAGACTGAATGATCTATTAAAAGTAGATCTTCTAAATAGGCTAGGACCGTTATGCCTTGAGCCCTTAATCTGGCTAAAGGAGTTGTCAGAATCTTTGAGAACGCCCGTGGTGCTGTGGCTAAACCGAATGTCAGGGCCACAACTGAAATGATGATTTTATATTTCAAAACGCAGAGATTTCTGGTGAGCGGGAAAATTTGGCACATGGAGATATGCATTTTTGAGAAAGATTAAAGCCAAAAAAACTCCCCTCCTTGCAGGATGGACACAACCGATCAGATTATGAAAGCATCGGATGTTTAAGTGCTGATTCAGATCTTTGAGATCTAGAATAGGTCTTACCTCTCCTCATTTGATTCTGGAACCGTAAAAAGGTTTGTGCTAAACCCTGTACCCTGTTCCCTAATGGAACCTCTGATATCACCGACTGGGATAATAGATGATCCAAAGGCCGGAAAGAGAGACTTCTTTTTCTCTGGATTCTTCTTTTTTTTTCCTTTTCTTATTTAGTTTTATTTATTGCTTTTTTTTTTTTTTAACATAACAAATAAACAGAAGACCCAATGGGCCACACACCACAGACAAACATAATATTTACATTTCTTCAGCAATGACTCTCTCCTCTTCCTTCTGGACTCGCACTTGTTGGAAGGATTAAATAAAAAAGATACAGGTAAGGCCCCCTTTACTCAGAAACAGACAATGGCACTTTCAAATATGACAGTTACGATCATGTTTTCTCTGAATTCTTGGGAACATTTTCCCTTAGAAAAAATGAGGAGACGGAAAGTTTCTGAACCCTAGTCGTAACCTAGAGAAAAAAAAAACTGCAGAAATCCATCTGTCTTGACATTGTTCCTGCCAGATCTTGAGAAATGCAGGACTTTTCCCCCCACCCGAACGAGCAGGGGTGTCCATTCATGAGAAGGCTTTATCATTATGCGTATTGGGCTTTCTGCCTCAGGTTCAAGGGAAAATCCACAAGAGCAGCACCAGGGTCAGAAGAGATCTTGACGGTTGAGGTCGTCGAGACTGCTTAGAGGCAGATGCCCCTGGCATAGGAGAGGCAGCACGATTAAAAGGAGAAATGTTTGAACATCTTCTTTACTGGTAAAAGAAAGCTTTTCTCATTAGAGGACCTTTGGATGTACTTATCCAGATTTTCCTCTTCATGGTGTACGGCCATTTAGAGACAATCTGGATAAGAGCTTTTTACACGGTGCTTCAGCTGATCAATTTTTCAGCCACAGAACTCTGCATGAACGCACTACTCCAAGCATAAGCCATAAGGCTTAAATTATAGAGTCTTTCATAGCATCTGTGAGACATAGTGCATCAGATACACCAGCCCATTGCCGGGCCTGCTGATCAAGTAGAATTTCAGGTATCTCCACAAACTGTTCCTTAATGGACTGAGATACACCAATTGCAGCAAGAACCAGCTGCGCTACCGAACTTGCTAAAGACATATTGTTTTTAGAAAGAAGTTCCAACTTTTTATCTGTTGGATCCTTTAACATAAGCGCATTATCCACCGACATGTGAAACTCTTACTCAGAGGCGATTGCAGCATCAATTGCTGGAACCCTTCACCTTCCTCATAGAAATCCATTGACCCCTTTAGAGAAGTTCCTGGTCCCATTACCATTCATAGCCTGAAGCATAAAGCAGAGGCACTACCAGAAAAATAATGTACATTGCTAGGCTGTAGTTCAGTGCCATTAGCTGCTATTAATCTGAGCCTGGTAAAGTATAAAGTTGTCAAAGGGAAAAAAGCCTGTGTCACTAACCTGAACAAGCCATCCTCCTGCTCTGTCCCTCCACAGCCTTCACGGTGGGCTTCAAGATCTTTTAGGAAACCTTCAGGAACCAGGCAAACTCAGGTTACCCACAATCCTGGACCTGCGACAGCACCCTGCCAATAAAAACTGTACGGCCTTACTACCAAAAAGTACTGGATCCCAGGGCCCAGCTCTCTAACGAGAAATGTTCACAAGCAAAACCTTGTTTCTTCAGACACAAGGCCTGGCTACCATTCATTTAGCCCATGAAAAGACATCAGAACGGATCTGGTCAGCATGGCTAGTCCCAGCAAGGATTGCTTCCAGTGGAGCTCAGCACAACACATCTTTACTCGTGACCAACACCTTAGACACTGATGAAAAAAAAAAAAACGAGGACTCCCAGTAGTGGGAGGGGTTATATAGGGAGTACACTTCTTGCCTCAAGGCGTGCAAGTGTCCATCACCTATTAGTGGTCCTATAACCCACATAGTAACTACTATGGCTCTGTGTCCCCTGATGTAAGAAAAACATTTTTGAAGTTTATCTGGGGTTCTGTACTGTACATTGTGAAATGATTTTATAATTAGTTTCCTGTATTTTGGTACATATCGCGGTCTTAAATATTGAATGCATCATGTTGGTTTTTTGTTCCTCAGAGAAGGTCCTCCCCAAATCTATTTCCCATTTCCGAAGAAAATGGGAACTGAAAGTTTTCCGGTGGTGTAACAACATATACAATCTAGAGACAGCATGTGTTATTGGTTCAGTCTCCATACATTTTTCAAATGGTAAAAGGTTTCGGTCCAGAGGACTTGGTGGTACCCTATTACATAAATAATGTCATAATTGTGCTGCCGACCAGAAATCTAAATTGGACAGGGTCATTTCTATCTACCAATTCCTGCATTGTTGGCCATCTGTCAGATCTCAAAAAGTGCGATGCCTGATACAGCCAGCATTTAATCAGTATGTCAAAGGAACCTTTTTATGTTCCGAATATAAATTGCGTGTTCCCCAATATAGATACTAATGGTGATTCCTGTGTAGATAGCTTGCCCTTAGATAAAAGGTAAAAAAAAACACGGACAGTAGATCCTATGGTTGGGTGTGTCTTAGTTTTAAATGCCAAGTCCTTGAAACACCAAGGGGCTCTGTGCAGTAACTCCTCACTCTGCACTTGCTCCAGTCTTGGCCAGAGTTTAAGTTCTCCATGTCGGCACCATTCCAACATGAGGCCCAAGTGTACTGCCTGGAATATAGAGCGAGAGATAGGACTGCCAACCCCCCCCCCCCCCCCATATTGTTTTGGGAGGGACAACAGAGTCCTCCTGATCCTAGGATGTTTGTAAGCCCAGATACATTTTGTAATGTTTGTATATTTCTAAAAAAAAATTTAGGGATTGCAATTGGGACCGCCTGCAGGAGGTACAAAATCTTTGGTAGGATGTTCATCTTAATTATATTGCTTCTTCTAATCCAGGAATGTAATCCCTTATGCCATCTCTCCAATAAGCCTTAAACCTTATTTAACACTGGCAACAAATTAAGCTCATAGGTTTTAGAAAGGTCCGCTGCTATACAAGTCCCTAAATACTTCAGGAACTGATCTACCCATTTAAATGTAAAGTTTGCGGGGGCGTGGCTAGCTGCGGACAGCGATGGCTGCTTGGGAGCGGAGCTCCGCATTAACGGGACCCACAGCGGCACATATCGGCATCCACACACTCCAGACTGGTGACTGACCCTTGCCAGGATCGGATGATCATGGCGAGAAAATGCAAGGAGGACAGAAAACCGGAAAAACTGACGGAGTTCTACAAATACTGGCAGGATGGAGGTAGGCAAGATGATGCTGGTGCCACATCAACACCGGCCCACAACACACAGCCTCCTCCTTCACCATCTCACCTCGCATATTAGAAATAACAACTCCCTGGGGAGCCCCCAGTCCTGCCCGCCCTGCCAAGGCCAAATTTAGGCTGGATGGCCCCAGATGCAGCCCGGAGAGCGGACGGGAGGACAACTCTGGGGAAGACAGAAGGGATCTCCCACACAGAATACAAAAGTTCCCCACAACATGCTGCTCTCCCTAAGAAGCACCATACAAGCAGACGTGATGACATGCAAAAATTTCATAAATATATACAGGAGGTGGAGGACATCATAGACAGGATTCACCGTCTCCCCAAACCATCCTATCTCCCTGACCAAACCAGAAGAGGTGCGATATTAAGACTGCACTTCTATCACGCCAAAGAGCAGCTCATGGCAGCTATGCGTACCAAAGACCGCATCCTGGCCCAATACCAACACTTGCAGTTCTACGGGGCTCTATAGCAGTACACACTAAAAGAAAAAAAAAAAAAAAAAAGGGAGAAGCCTAGCTACAATAAATAAGGCACTCAGGAACCACCAGATTACCTATAGGTGGGAGTACCCAACCAACATCACCAAGGATGGAAACACATTCATCGTGTCTAGCATTACTCAAGGAGTGGCAAATAGTCCCAGACTTGGATAACAACTCCAATCAGGCCAAAAGAGTGCAGCAGGTAGACACAGAATGGAGAACCGTCACAGCTAAAAAAAAAAAAAAACTCCAAGAAACATACCTGAGCTGGAGAGGTATGCCCAGGGATCCAAAAGTCCCAATTTATGTGAGGGACAATTCTCTCTGCCACAAACTTGACCCCTGAACTATATTTGAATAGCAGTTAGTTGCATTCAAATAGGCCATATTGAGCCAAACAATCACTTTAGTGCTCAAGATGTGCTCAAGATGTTCTTACCCTTTTGGAAATCTGAACTACAGTTATGTTCTAAAGGGCCGGTTCACACAGGGGGCGATGCGAGGCGACACCGACTTGCCTCGCCGCGACCTGCCGCGACCTCAGCGGCGACTTGCAAATGACTTCTGTATAGAAGTCAATGCAAGTCGCCCCGAGGTCGCCCAAAAGTAGTACAGGAACCTTTTTTCTGAGTCGGAGCGACTCGAGTCGCTCCTCTCAGAACGGTTCCATTGTACAGAACGGGGGCGACTTGTCAGATCGCGGCACGGCAAGTCGTGTCGCCTCGCATCGCCCCCAGTGTGAACCGGCCCTAACTCTTGTTGATTTTGTTTTGTATCAGTTTTGTTCTCTATTCATCGCAGTTGGTTGCACCAAACAATTTTCAACCTTTTGGGTAGTAGACCTCAACTTCTCCCATGTGACCGGCCTAGTCTAGTCCCAGAAGAGGCACAACAGGGACAACAAGGACCTACACCGAGACGCATCTTACCTACCCAAGTACCCTCCCATGAAGATTCAACAACAGTGAGTACATTGACTAAGCCTCTCATGCACCCTTGGCAACATCTACTCTACACTACTCCTTGCCCACATACAGTATAAAAAAAGGAAAATACTAGACATGTGCATTTGTTTTCGTCCGAATGCATTTTCGTCTGAATTTCAGCTATTTTCGTTTTGACAAACGATAACGAAAGCACAAAATCCGAAAAACGAAAGATCCGACATAAATAAATGCTTTATTTTCGTTTTCATTGTTACAACAGTTCGATATAGAATAGGAGATTCGACATGACTCTGACAATAACAATCTGTCTATAGAACCTGTGGTCGAATGTGCCTAACCTTACCTCTATTAGTCCAAGATTATATAGAGAAAATATTCGACAGAGAAAAAAGATTTGACAGAGAGAAAAGATTCTGCAAGTTACTGTCCTAAAAAGTGTTTGGGGACCTGAGTCCTGCCCCAGGGGACATGGATCAAAGCAAAAAAAGTTTTAAAAACGGCCGTTTTTTCGGGAGCAGTGATTTTAATAATGATTAAAGTGAAACAATAAAAGTGTAATATTCCTTTAAATTTCGTGGGGGGGGGGGGGTTGTCTATAGTATACCTGTGAAGGGACGCATGTTTCTGGTGCTTAGAACTGTCCCTGTACAAAGTGTCATTTATGCAGGAAAAAAAGTCCTTTAAAATCACTCGCAGCTATTATGAATTGTCGGCTCCCGGAATACAGAGAACACTCATTGAAAGTCATTGATAAAAATAAAAAATATAAAAAAAAGCGTGGGGGTCCCCCAAATTCAATTACCAGGCCCTTCAGGTCTGGTATGGATATTAAGGGGAACCCTGCCTCAAATTTTAAAAAAAATTGACGTGGGGGTCCCCCTAAAAATCCATACCAGACCCTTTATCCGAGCACGCAACCTGGCAGGCCGCAGGGAAAGAGGGGGGACGAGAGAGCGGCCCCCCTCCCTCCTGAATCGTACCAGGCCACATGCCCTCAACATTGGGAGGATGCTTTGGGGGTCTGTGACCCCTCAAAGCACCTTGTCCCCATGTTGATGAGGACAAGGGCCTCATCCCCCACAACCGTGGCCGGTGGTTGTGGAGGTCTGCAGTCGGGGGGGCTTATCGGAATCTGTAAGCCCCCTTTAACAAGGGAACCCCCAGATCCCTGCCCCCCCCCTGTTTGAAATGGTAAGGGGGTACAAAAGTACCCCTACCATTTCACAAAGAAAGTGTAAAAAATAGTTAAAGACAAACACACTTGGATGGGAGGAGCCGTGGACACGTAGCGGCCGTCGGCTCGCGTCCTTTCCCCCCGCCGCCCCCGCCCATGCCTCCTGATCCACCCGCCCCGCCCACCCGCCGTCAGCTGTTCGCTTCCACGAGGCGGACGGACGCCCCGGATCAAGCCAGGAGAGAGAGCGAGCGGAGAGTGCTTCCTGTGAAGCGGAGACACAGCGGTGGGAAGGTGGCTCTGTAGGAAGCCTTACGCCCCCCCCCCTCCCTTCCGTGGAGCAGGCTTGACGGCACGGACCTTCTCCACCCTCCATAGGTCGGTAAGGCAAAGAATTAGAGGATCATTGACAGAGTGGAGGAGCAGTGAGAGGTGAGCAACCGTATGGATGAGTGGAGGGGAGATGGCCCGCTGGAGATTTGGTCATCATCAGTGATCAGAAGTTATCATTCTAAAGACTTCTCTTTGAAAGTGGTAAGGTACATACATGTATAAGCTGGTTAACGATTGCTGCTAATGTGACACCTACTACTTGTCTATCAGTGTACTACCAATATCGCCTGATTAGCCGGACACGGACCTTTCCACCCCTGCACAGGCCGGCAAGGCTATGAATGAGATAATCAGCGACAGAGTGGAGGAGCAATCATAGCTGAGCAATCTGTGTGAATGAAAGGAGGGGTGATGGTCGGCTGCATATTCTGTCATCATCATTGACTAGAAGCTGTTATTGTAATAACTTCTCTTGGAAAGCGGTAAGGTGTATATATATATATAAGCTCGCTAACAACTGCTCTTAACGTGACTCCTTCTCTGGAACTATCAGATTGTTACCAACACTGCTTGATTAGCTGGATTTAAACCCTGCAGGGGGAGGAATGATGAGAGGTGAACAAATGGACATTTGAAGGACTGATAATCAGTAATGCTATGCGGAGTTTTTTCTTTTTTTTCTTCCTCTATTTACAAATTTCAGATAGAGGCATAAAATAGCGGTCTGGTTGGGGGCTCATTTCACAATTGTCGGTCCTTCGCCCATTGCGCATCCAGCACTCCCTGACAGCAATTTTGTCCTGTAGTTGCCTGCAGGCATACAGGTACAAGGGAGTGAGGTATCCTGCCCCCAGAAAGTGATCTGAGCAACCCGGACCCCATAAGAGTCATAGGGAAAGGGACAGGGCCTGGATCTTGGTGTTAATCTGCAACAAAGGAGAATGCCGGGGAAGATGAATAAAAGGGGGGGTACGGGATCTGTTAGCCCGGGGGGGATACAACGATACTTAGTGGGGGAGACAAGTGTGTTGGAAAGCAGCCAGGAAACCCCTAGCCAGAAGACATCAAGAAAATCAGGTGCAGGCACGAGTAAAACTATAGACACGGGAGAAGTGCGGGGAGCGGGAAAGCCTAAGGACGTAGGCCCAACTCGTACCAGGATGGGGGGGGTAAGCTCCCGAGATGAAGATAAGGGCAAAAAAAGGGAAGAACTAGGGAGAAAAGGAGAGGCTGCCCCCCTACCCGAAATTCAACCTGAAATCCAACCCGAATTAGAAGGAGCCCTAGTGCTGGCAGATCCACATGTGAGCCTGAGCATGCTGAGAGAGGTATTTACAGAGGCATTGACCAAGGTTGAAACATCACTTAAATCTGATATAGCCGGGATTAAGACAGATATTGGCCGAGTGCTAGGAAGGGTGGAAGAGTTGGAGGAAAGAATGAATGGATATGAACAAAATATGAGGGATCTAAAAGAACAAGTGAAATGAGCCCAAAAAACAAACAGATCGATCCTATATAAAATCGAGGACCAAGAAAATCGCGGAAGAAGGAAAAATTTAAGGATAAAAGGCCTAGAAGAAAAATTTAAAAACGAAGAGCTCCCTAGGGTGATGCAGGACTTGTTCAATCCCATTCTAGGTAGGGCGGAGAATGACAAATTAAAAATAGACAGAGTACATCGAGTCATGGGATACCGCGCCCAAGCCACAGAAAAACCAAGAGACGTAATAATTAGATTCCACTTTTACGAGGATAAAGCGTTAGTGTTGGAGAATATCCGAAGGTTGGACAAAATTTTGTTTCAGGAGGCGGAGTTACAGATATTCTCGGACCTAGCAGGGGAAACATTGAGGAGAAGAAGGCTCCTTAAACCTCTGACAGATCTGATGAGGTCACTAAATGTCCCCTATCAATGGGGGTTTCCAGCATGCCTTAGGGGAAGGAGAGACGGCCGCTCCGCAGTACTAAGGTTCCCAGAGGATTTAACGGACTTTTGTAATAAGTTAGAAATCCCCCCACCAGCACTACCAGGATGGGAGGAGGTGTTGGGGAACGAAGGAATTAGTAGGGTGGTGCAATGGTCTCGGGTCCGGGACGGGGGGGGGGAGGGAGGGGGGTATAATTACCATCATTGGCGGGTGAGGGGGGGAGTTGGGGGGGAGGTGTGGGCACGTGGACAGGCCGTGAATGAGGCGGTCCTCCCAAAATGCTAGGTGGGCAAAAGGTGACCTGTGGGTCACCGGGACACCTAAGCGAGGAACAAATGTGGAAATTGTTCACTCCTCCGCATGGAGGAGGGGGAGGGGGGATGGGAGGGGGTTGGAGGGGGGGTGGATTAGGGGGTAATCTCTCTCTCAAAACAGGGTTTAGGTGCTCTCTCTCCTGCTCTCTCGCCCCCCCCCTTCTCTCTTCCCCCGCGTCGACCTCCGGTGGGGGGGGGATGTTTCCCTCCCCGGAGGGGCGGGGGAGGAGAGGAGGGGGAGGGGATCAGTGAGATATGACAAGACTGAAATTGATAACATATAATGTAAGGGGTATAAGTACTCCCCAAAAAAAGTTCAGAGTTAATAGGGAGTTGGAATTGTATGGAGCGAATGTGGTCTGCTTGCAGGAAACACATTTATCACACGAGGCTAAAGGGAGACTGACGTCCCGGCGGTTCCCAACATGGTTCTACGGTGACTCTACAACAGGTAACGCCAGGGGGGTAGCAATAGGTTTTGAGAGAAGTGTTAGGTTTGAAGTCGAGAAACAGATGGCCGACCCGGAAGGGAGATTCTTGTTTATAAGAGGGAAACTATCGGATGGAATATACACCTTTGCGAATATATACTCCCCAAACAGGGACCCAGATAAATTTTTAAGGAAGGTTTTGGAACTATTAGCGGAGTTTAAAAAAGGCAAACTGATAGTAGCGGGAGATCTGAATATGGGCATCGACCCTCGGGTGGACTCCTCAACCGGGTCCCCGCGTTGGCCGGAGCTTAGATATAAAAAAAATAAAGGCCCAGCTCTTAGAATTTCAGTTGGTTGACGCTTGGAGGATTAAACATCCGAACAGCAGAGACTATACTTTCTACTCTTCGGTGCATGGGACATTCACCCGAATTGATTATGTTCTGATTGAACATCAAATGCTCCCAGCTCTCAAAGATACAGTAATAAAATCTATCTCCTTATCTGATCATGCTCCAGTCATGGTGCAGCTGGAGCTAGTAATAGATCAGGCTAAAAGAGAGACATGGAGATTAAACGAAGCTTTGATCCAGGACCCAGAAACTAGAAGTAGAATTGAAATAGAACTAGAAGAGTTTTTTATAAGAAATGATTCCCCTGGGGATACGAGGAGTACGATATGGGAGACCCACAAAGCATATATACGAGGAATCTTAATAAGCATTGGGACAGGGAAAAAAAAGGAAATAGGGAAAAGGCTACAAGACATAAATAAGGAGATTTGGGAACTGGAGCAACAAACTAGATCAAAGGGGATCCCAGAGAAAGTAGAGCTAAAAGATAAGAAGCTACAATTAGAAGAACTTATGGAGGAGGAAAGGGTGCGAGTTAACCACTGGGCAGAGAGCATAAGATACCAGGAGGGGAACAAACCTGGGAAATGGTTAGCGAGAGTAGTGCGGGAGAGAAGGAATGCGTCTTTCATACCCAAAATTAAAAATGAAAAGGGGGAAATGAAGCACTCCATCCCTGAAATAGCGACGGTCTTCCATAAATATTACAGCCTGCTATATAAGGTAGGACAGGGAAAGGAGAAAAACAGAGATAAGGAGGATACTATTGAGTATTTAAAAGGGATAGATCTTCCTAAAGTCCCAGAGGAAGAGCTGGAAATGTTGGAGACCCCGGTCACGGTAGACGAGGTGGCGAGGGCAATAAGAGGAATGGCAATAGGGAAAAGCCCAGGCCCGGATGGGTTTCCAATTTTATATTATAAAAAGTTTGAAAAGATATTGGCCCCCAAATTATGCGAGTATATGAATGCAGTTGCAGAAGGGGAAGATCTGAGGGAAGAGGCATTGATGGCTTACATAACTTTGATATTAAAGGAGGGGAAGGAGCCAACAACCCCTGGGAGTTATAGACCAATCTCTCTTCTGAATACGGATGTGAAGATATTCTCAAAAGTGATAGCAGAAAGATTGAAACCGTTGCTCCCTCAATGGGTCCATAGGGACCAAACGGGGTTTGTTACGGGCAGGGAGGGGAGGGATAATTGTCTTAAAACCCTAATGTTGATTCATGGGGTAGAGAGCAGTGGACCCCCAGTCGCCCTGTTGTCGGTGGATGCTGAAAAAGCATTCGACAGGGTAGACTGGGGCTTCATGTTTGAGACCTTAAGATATTTGGGGCTAAAAGAAAAAATATTACGATGGATAAAAGCATTTTATTCCCGCCCGTCGGCAAAAATTAAAATTAACGGTAACCTCTCCCCGGTAGTGAAGCTATACAATGGAACTAGACAGGGATGCCCCCTGTCTCCGATGCTGTTTATACTCGCCTTGGAACCCCTGTTGGCTTCAATTAGGAAGAATGGAGACATAAGGGGGGTGAGAATGGGCGGAGAAGAGTATAAGATCTCTGCGTATGCGGATGACATATTATTTTATGTTTCGGATCTCAGGGTGACTTTGCCAAACATAATCAGGGAGATCCATAGATATGGGAAGCTGACAAATTTTAAGATCAATATGTCAAAAACTGAGATTCTGAACATAACGGTACCAAAAAAAGAACAAGAGGAACTCCAGAGGTTCTTCCCCTTCATCTGGTGTAGGGAAGATTTGAGGTACCTGGGAGTAAAAAATCACACCCACATTGTCATCCGCATACGCAGCTAATTATACAGATATATTAAATAGGGTGAAAGAATGTATTAAACGCATGAGATATAAACCCCTGTCGCTAATAGGAAGAGTAAACGCGTTGAAAATGTTTATTTTACCAAAACTGATATATGTGTTCCAAATGATCCCAATAAAAGTTCCGCAGGAGTTCTTTAGGAAACTCCAAACCCTAATTTTAAAACATATATGGGGACGTAGGAATCCTAGAATCTCATATGCGACTCTGGAAAGGGGGAAAGTAGAAGGGGGATTAGCCGCCCCGAACTTTAGAAGATATTATCAGGCAGCAGTAATTTCACGGGTGGTGGATTGGGTGTATGATAAAGGTGATAAAGGGTGGGTAAATATAGAGAAAACACAAAGTGGAGTTAATTTAGGAAAAAGGATTTGGATACCTCGGGACTACCGTGACTTGGGGAGAAGCACTAACCCACTAACTACTAATTTGTTTAGAATATGGGATAAAGTGGGCGAATTAAATCATTGGCAGCACAATTCACCTTTAATTTCTTTATTAGACACAAGTTTTTTTAAACCAGGGAAGGAAGAATATGTTTATTTCACAAGATGGGCAAAAAGGGATGATATTTTTTTTGAAAGATGTGATGAATGGGGACAGAGTTTGTACTTTAGGAGAAATAAGACAAAAATGGGGATGTAGGAAATTAGACAGCTGGAGATATGCACAAATTAAACATTTTGTTCAGGCGCTACCCCGACCACTCCGCGGGGAAGGAGATCTTAGACCTATGGAGAGAATGCTTTCAGACCCGAGCTGTAAAAAAAAAAGTATGTCCAAAATCTATAAAATTCTGGAGGAGGAAAAGGTACCAGGAGAAGCACTGTTTTTGAAAAAATGGGAAGAAGAGTTGGGTACTCTGGGAGATAAGGAACGTAGAAAGAAGATCTTAAGAATAGCAGGTACAATATCTAAGGACAATATGTCAGCGGAAATGTCATTTAAATTAATGGCAAGATGGTATATTGTCCCACAAAGAGCATAAGAGAAGGCCGGACATATCAGCACTATGCTGGAGGGGTTGTGATAAGGTGGGAACTTTTGCACATATCTGGTGGGAGTGTGGTAAGATTGGACCTTATTGGGAGAAAATAATAGGAAACATCTTCCGGATAACAGGGGAACAGGTAAAGAAGGATCCTTGGACATGTCTATTCCATGACACAGATAAAACAATAGGGGAATATAAAAATTCATTGATACCTCATTTATTGATTGCTGCAAAAAGCCTGATCCCAAAGAGATGGGGCTCTGCTGAACCCCCATCCATGAGGGAATGGCTAGCTAAAATAGAGTGGTTAAGATCAATGGAGGAATCAATATCTAAAAGAGGAGATCAAGTGGAAATTTATCATAGCAAATGGGGGAAATGGTTGGAGTTTAAGAAAACAAAAGGAATGTCTCAGAATGAGTGGTCCCGAGGGGAGAGGAGAGGGAGGGCGGGAGAGAGAGACGGAGAGAGAGAGGGGGGGGTTGGGGAGGGAGATCTGAAGGGGAGGGGACGGGAAGATATAAGGTTATGGAGTAGGAAGCATATTTTTGTAATATTTCTACTTCTTCGAAATTCTTATAAAACAAATAAAAATAAAATAGAGGAAAATGTTAAAAAAAAAAAAAAAAAAAAAAAAGGATTGCACGTGATGTCAAAGTAGCACTGCCAATAGGCAAAATAGTGGCGATGAGAAGAAGGGCACCAAAAATTACAAGGGCATAAAGCTTTCCACAAATTTGTTGATGAGAGATTATGGCGTGCTATAAACTGATGCAAAAAAAAAAGAAAAAAAAAAAGACAAACACACTTTTGAAAAATATCTTTATTAAAAAAAAAAAAAATAAAAAAAAAAAAAAGATTCCAGCGGTGGTAATCCATTCTTGCTATCCAGCGACGGACGGTCATCTCTCCAGCGATGGCTCATCTCATCCAGCGCAGCGAATACATCCTTCTTCTGTCTCCGCAGAGGAGACACTGCAAGGATTCCGGCGGCCTGACGTTTCTTATATATGGAGGGCGGGGCCACCCGTCACCTGACCCCACCCCCCTCTGACGCAAGGGGAAACCCGGGGTTCCCTGTGATGTATGGGTGACCCCGCACCCCTCTGATGTAACACAGGCAGGTTTCCGTTACTTTTGTACCCCCTTAACATTTCAAACAGGGGGGGGCGGGATCTGGGGGTTCCCTTGTTAAAGGGGGCTTACAGATTCTGATAAGCCCCCCGCCCACAGACCTCCACAACCACCGGCCACGGTTGTGGGGATGAGGCCCTTGTCCTCATCAACATGGGGACAAGGTGCTTTGAGGGGTCACAGACCCCCAAAGCATCCTCCCAATGTTGAGGGCATGTGGCCTGGTATGGTTCAGGAGGGAGGGGGGGGCCACTCTCTCGTCCCCCTCTCTTTCCCTGCGGCCTGCCAGGTTGCGTGCTCGGATAAAGGGTCTGGTATGGATTTTTTAAATTTGACGCAGGGTTCCCCTTAATATCCATACCAGACCTAAAGGGTCTGGTTATGGATATTTAGGGGGAACCCCATGTCAATTTTTTTCTTAAATTTGAGGCAGGGTTCCCCTTAATATCCATACCAGACCTGAAGGGCCTGGTAATTGAATTTGGGGGACCCCCACGCTTTTTTATTTATTTATTTTTTATCAATGACTTTCAATGAGTGTTCTCTGTATTACGGGAGCCGACAATTCATAATAGCTGCGAGTGATTTTAAAGGACTTTTTTTCCTGCATAAATGACACTTTGTGCAGGGACAGTTCTAAGCACCAGAAACATGCGCCCCTTCACAGGCATACTATAGACACCCCCCCCCCCCCCCCACGAAATTTAAAGGAATATTACACTTTTATTGTTTCACTTTAATCATTATTAAAATCATTGCTCCTGAAAAAACGGCCGTTTTTAAAACTTTTTTTTGCATTGATACATGTTCCCTGGGGCAGGACCCGGGTCCCCAAACACTTTTTAGGACAGTAACTTGCAAATTAGTCTTTAAAATTAGCACTTTAGATTTTGAATGTTGGAGTCCCATAGACTTTAACAGGGGTTCTAAAGTATGCTATATACTAGCTCCGTCGAATCTTCTTTATACATTCGACAGACACCATAAGCCTTAAAGACAGATTCGACCGTAATTCATGTGGATTTTCGGACGAATGCAATTTTTGAACGAAAAACGAAATAAATAAAAACGAATTTCGGGAGTAACTAAATAAATTAAGTTTTCGGACGAAAACGAAATTCCGAAACAAAATATTTTACTCTCCACATGTCTAGAAAATACCCACCATGTAGCTGTGCATCTTCTTCCCCCCAAAGGAGCAGCAGCAAAACAAATACACACAGTCTACATAGGGGTAACCTATTTAACCATTAACACAAAGGGTCTCAATCACCCAGCAAAACGAAAATTATGGACTGAAGCAACCCAATACAAAAGTGACATTTTGTGCGCACAGGAGACCCATTTCTGTGCCGGGGCGCAACCCAAATGCTCACCAAAAACAACCCTTACATATTTACCGCTAATGTCGAATCAAAGAAAAGGGGTGTACTAAACAGCTGGAAAGACGACATGGTCTCTTTCCAGCTTCATGAGGAAATCAAAGACCCTCATATCTCATTTTAATATGCGACATCAACTCCGTTACGTACACAATAGCAAATATCTACACACGCAACTCCCACCAAATTTCTCAAAAAACTGCTGAAGAAGATTGACTTAACCACTGGGCACTTAAACACCCTTAATAACCAGACCAATTTTCAGCTTTCGGTGCTCTCACATTTTGAATGACAATTAGTCATGCAACACTGTACCCATATGAAATCTTCGTCCTTTTTTTCACACAAATAGAGCTTTCTTTTGGTGGTATTTAATTACCGCTGGGTTTTTTATTTTTTGTGCTATAAAAAGAAAAAAAGAAAGACTGAAAATTCTGTAAAAAAAAAAAAAAAAAAAAAAAAAAAAAAAAATGAATGTTTCGGTTATAAAATTTTGCAGATTAGTAATTTTTCTTCATACATTTTGGCCAAAATGTATACTACTACATATCTTTGGTAAAAATAAGTAATTCTTGAGACCCTAACATGCCATAAAAGTACAAATATCCCCCAAATGACCCCTTTTTGGAAAGAAGACATTCCAAGGTATTTAGTAAGAGGCATGATGAGTTTTGAAGTTGTCATTTTTTCCCACAATTCTTTGCAAAATCAAGATTTTTTTTTCTCACAAAATTGTCATATCAGTTTATTTCTCACACACAGCATATGCATACCAAAAATTACACCCCAAAACACATTCTGCTATTACTCCCAAGTACATCGATACCACGTGTGAGATTTTTACACAGCATGGCCTCATACAGAGGCCCAACATGCAGGGAGCACCATCAGGCGTTCTGGAGCACCCAGGACAATTCTGACATTTCTCTCCTACATGTAAAAAAAATCATCATTTATTTGCTAGAAAATTACATAGAACCCCAAAACATTATATATGTTTTTTTAGCAAAGACCCTAGAGAATACAATGGTGGTTGTTGCAACTTTTTATCTCGTACGGTATTTGCGCAGCAATTTTTCGAACTCATTTTTTTGGAAAAAAAAAACAGTTTTGTGCTTAAAAAAAACCCAAAACAGTAAAGTTAGCCCAAGTTTTGCATAATGTGAAATATGAAGTTATGCCGAGTAAATACATACCCAACATGTCACTCTTCAAAATTGCACACGCTCGTGGAATGGCGCCAAACGTCGCTACTTAAAAATCCCCATAGGCGACGCTTTACATTTCTTTACTGGTTACATGTTTTGAGTTACAGAGGAGGTCTAGGGCGAGAATTATTGCTCTCACTCTAACGTTCACGGTGATACCTCACAAGTGTGGTCTGAACACCGTTTTCATATGTGGGCTGGACTTACGTATGCGTTTGCTTCTGCATGCGGGCACATGGGGACAGGGACGCTTTAATTTATTTGATTTTTTTATTGTTCATTTTACTTTATTTTAGTTTGACATTTATTTCCCCCAAAAATAAAATTTTTTGATCACTTATTCCTATTACAAGGAATGTAAACTTCCCTTGTAATAGGAATATGGCATGACAGGTCCTCTTTACAGTGAGATATGGGGTCAATAAGACCCCACATCTCACCTCTAGGCTTGGAAGCCTGAAATAAAAAAAAAGAAAAAAAAAGAAAAGAAGATTCTGGCTTTGATGGTATTGGCGAGTCGGTAGAAGCACTGGAGGGCGACGGGGGGGGGGGGGGGTGGTGTGGAGTCTATGGCTGGGTATTGCAGGGTATTACCGAGTATGGCTGGGTATCTCCGAGTATGGCTGGGGTATTGCAGAGTATTGGCTGGTATTGCAGAGTATTGAGGGGTTAAATTCGGTGAGCAGCGATGTGGGCACTGCAGATGCAGCCCACAGCGCTGCTGACACCGATCTCTTCCCCCTCCGCTGTACCGTTCAGTACAGAGAGGGGAGGGAGGAAGCGGCGTCATAACATGACGCCGGTTTACAAGTGAACGCTCCGTCATTTGACGGAGCGATCACGTGGTAAACGGCCGCGACCAGCCTTGGATGCAGAGAAGTCGTTTGACTGCATACGTTGGGGCTATTTGACCAAGTTCCTAACTACTTTTGGCTTCATCGGCCCAATATTCTCGGGAATTGTGGCCCTCTATACCAACCCCATGGCACAAGTGTTCACTTCTGGAGTGCTCTCAACCCCATTTGATATAATGAATGGGACGCGTCAGGGCTGCCCCCTCTCACCATTAATATTTTATCTACTGATGGAACCCCTGGCATGTCACATTCGTACCCATCCTCATATCTCAGGTATTAAAATACACAACACTTCTCATACTATCAGCTTATTTGCTGACGATGTTATCCTATTGGTTACAGATGTGGAGAATTCCCTGGCTTCAGTACACCATACATTGCAAATGTTTAGTCGTATGTCTTATTATAAAGTGAACAAATCCAAATCCTATATACTAGGCCTGAATGTATCTCACACAATACAACAGAAACTAGCCAATACATATCCATACACATGGGCAACGGTAGGAATCAAATATTTTTGGTATCACTCCAACACCCAACAGACGACTTATACAAGACTAATTATGCACTATTTGTAGATCAACTAAAAAAGGAACTTCAGGACTTAGCCAAAGTTGAACTCTCTTGGACTGGAAGACTGGCGGCCTTCAAAATGACTATATTACTCAAGCTGATCTACATATTTAGAACGCTCCCAATACCTGTACCCAACTCCTTTTTTAATATAGCCCATTCGTTAATTAACAGCTACATATGGCAAGGAAAGAGCAAGAGGCGCCTTTTCAAGACTAGTCACAACCAGGAAGGTAGGAGGCATAGGGATGGTAAACTTAAAAGACTATTACATAGCAACTTTACTAACTCAGCTCAAATTATGGTTTTTCGATTCCAAAAAGAATATATGGACTGAAATGGAGAGCTTCCAAATCCATGACCATAACCTTTATCATTTACTCCTCGCACATCACCACATCGACACAACAAATAAAACCTTTACCCCAACAATATTAGCCACCCTACAAGGCTGGGACACTTTTAAACTTCCCATTCCAACAGACCAAGAAAGCAATGTTACCTCTACCTATACAAAGCTTGACTACAATTATACCCGATTTAACCATAGGAAAATGAAAGGAAAAAGGGATTAAAGTAGTAGACGACGTGAGGATAGGTCCAACGCCAAAAACTTTCTGATCCCTTCAAAAAGAATTTGGACCGACTCCCCAAGACCCACTTTCTTCATGCCCACCCTGAAAACTCAGGTGTCTATTCCATGGGATCTAGCCCAATTCTACGCTAGCACAAACACTAAAACCAAGGGTGTTTCCCTGTTTCATAAGATGCTCAATAATAAAGACGCGTATGTAGCAATGTCCACCCATATGCATGCCACATACGAACTAATGTTTGCCTCCTCACAGAACCTTCTCTACCTAGTCAGTCTGAAATGGAAGTCTTGATTAGACTGGTATAAGGGAAACAGTGATAAAAGGGGACAAGCCACCACTTCTGAGAACACAACCTTCCAGCTGCAACCTGTATGTGATGAATCATTTGTTTTTTTTTTCCCTGACTTGTTTCTTTTGATTTGTTAACTTCAAGTTTACTTTTACACAACTTAATCCCACTACCACAGGACTCCAATTAGAGAATTCTTTAAACTATACTCTTAATTCTTTAGCAGCCCAGGGTTTTGCACCCTCATTTTGCAAAAGACTGTAAAAATGATTGGGGTAATATTCTGATACAATGATCAGCTGATCCAATAAATATAGAGTATGAGATTGGAATCTGTTATGTAATGACGCCATTGTATTGTGTCTGATGTTTAATCTAAAAAGCTACATCTCGCCTTATACTCACAGCAATGTATCAGTAATGTTATGTTATATGTTAGATTTTAAAACCAATAAAAAAAAAAACACATACAGAAAAGTAAATTTGTAGTTTGCTTTTATTGACATCATTTCTTTCAGGACAGCTACAGCTAATGCCTCCGATTTAGAGAAATTCATCTTGAAATAAGTTAGTGTACTATATATCTAAATTTCTCAAAATGGGTTCGGGAGGGAGAATATGGGATTAGTCACTGGGAAGAGCATATTATCTGGGTCTTAGTTCAGTTTGCTATATGCATCAGATTCAGGGTTTTGATGGTATTATCCCTTGCGTCTCTTGTTAGGACAAACCCTACCTGATCCTGATGGATCAGGAAGGGTAGTTGCTGTTGTAGTCTTAAGGCTATAATCTTACTGAATATCTTCATATCTGCGTTCAATAAAAGGTATTGGCCTATAACTTCCGCATTGCTTTGGATCCTTACCCTCTTTTGGAATCACCGCTATCATACCTCTTAATGTCTCTGAATGGAAAGAAGCTTCCTCCCCCTAGCTCATTAAACATTTTATCCAAATAGGGTCCAAATACTGAGCCGAGAGCCCATCTGGTCCTGGTGCTTTCCCTTTTTTAGCTAATCTTATTCCTCTCGGACTCTCCAATTACATTAGAAGAGGTACAAACTCCTACTGCACGCTAGTTGTCAGGTACGGCATTCCACTTGTTTTTAAATACTCCTCCATCACTGTTCGAGCTGGTGTGCCTATGTTCAGGTTGTAAAGTGAGGAGTAGAACTTGCCAAACTCCTCAACTATCTGTTCAGGCATCCCAACCTCCTCATCTCTTTTCCCCACTGAAGGGATAAACCTCCTTGCATGCATATCACGTAATGCTCCTGCAAGTTGCCTACCTCATTTATTGCCCGACTGGTAGCTGCATTTTCTTCCCATTTCTAATGCCAATTTAGCTCCGTATTGCAATAAACCTTAACACATGATTTATTAAATGTGTTAAAATTTCAAAATTAAGTCCATCAAAATCAAAAATAAACATCCATATAAACACTAAAATTTCCCGGTGACAGGGTGCAGAAACCAAACAAACATACACGGCAGGGTGCTTACACAAATCCTTTCCCACAGTAAATCATGCCTCTTATGAGAGACTGGAGCTCAAATTATACAGGTCAAAACACTTTTGTTAGAGGGGATAGACTCATCCACAGGGAGGGTTCAGCATTGCTACTGGAACACTTTCTATTGGAAATCCTAGCATGTATGGAACAACAATCCTCAAGGTTTAGCATGTGAAGGAAGGAGGTAGGCAATTCATAGTGTAGTATTTAAAACCAATTAAAAAGATAGTTGCACTTAGAATCAGGATGTTAAAAAAAATAAATAAATAAAAAAAAACAGCAGTTAGTACATCAAACACGGGCACAGACCTTGCCAGCCAGTGTGCGGATGTCTGATCTTAGCTTGTGTGAGACACCTACCTCTTCCTTCACATGATAAACTATGATCATTGTTCCATACCTGCTATGATTTCCAATGAAAAAAAAAATAGGATTTTTGTACCGTAAATACTTTTCTCTGAAGTTCATTGATGGGCACAGCTCCTTTAAGTCTGGACCTTAGGGTTATATCACCACCTTCAGGCGAGGACTAGGCAGAACATGTAAAACATGTAAACTGCACAGCACCACTCAGGGGGCGGTCGCACTAGCTGCTGTGTCCGTCAATGAACTTCAGAGAAAAGAATTTTCGTCTGACCTCCAGAAAGGAGCCGTAGCAGGCATATACTCCCTGTAAAAGTCAGACCATGTCCAGGGAATGTAAGGTAATTTCCTTTGGATGTGTTGGCTTAGGACATGAGGACATCGTGCTACCATCCCCATTTTGAAGAAAAGCCGAAACCACCTTCAGAAGAAAAGAGGGCTGTGGACATAGCACCGCCTTATCCTGGTGGAGAACCAGGTAGGAAAACTTGCACGACAAGGCCGCCAATTCAGAAACTCTTCTTGCAGAAGTAATTACCACTAAAAATACTTTTTCTGAGCGTCACAAAGAGAAATCGCCCTAATATTTTCAAACGGTGGTTTATGAAGAACCAATGACACCAGATTCAGATCCCATGGAGGCAGCAGTGGTCGAACCGGAGGGGCTACATGTCGAAACCCCTTGCACAAGTGTACTCACCAATGAGTGAGGCGCCAAGGGACATTGAAAGAAGATATCCAAGGCTTATATCTGCCCCCTGATGGCGCTTAAGGCAAGTTTCCGATCCACTCTTTGCTATAAATGCAGCAGGATCCTGGAAATGGAGTATGTGTGGACGCCACACCATCTCCTCACACATGGAGATGTTGGCCTTCCACGAACGATAATAAATCTTCCACGAAGATGACTTCTGAGACTCAGTAATTTTCCACTATGCTGAGGGCAGACAGACCTCAGTATCTTAGCACTTGGCTTTCAACAGCCATGTCATTAAAACCAGCGATGGTAAAGCAGGATGAAGTATCGGCCCTTGCAATAAAGAGTCCTGTCACATCAGCAGCTGCCAAGTAACAGCCACCACCAGTCGTACCAAGGATGCCGAGGCCAATCCGGGGCAATTAGAATCACCAGAATCCTCTTGGCCTCTACTCTGCGTAGGAGTTTTAGTGGGGGAAGGCATAAATCAGCCGATAATGCCCCCAGGGAGCCACCGACATGTCCGCCCAGGGAATTGAGCTGAGAGGCCAAGAGATCCACATCTGGTGTGCCCCACCTTAGGAAAATGAGCCGGAATACATCAGAATGCAGCGATCATTCCCCTTGGTCCACCATCTGAAGACTGAGATAATCCACCTGCCAGTTTTCTGCGAGACACAGTAGTGCCTCAAAAATGCCTACCATGAGACCCAGGACTTGCATGCAGAAAGCGACAACCACCTGCGGTTCACCAATAACCTCACTGCAGCTTGAAGAGTCTGAAGGGAGAAAGACTCTCGCTTCTGAGGAGTCCAGCAGTAAGCCCAGGTACTCCAGGCTTTGAGTCGGCACTAACAGATTTTTTTTTTTTTTCCTAGGTTCAATATCCAAACTCCTGGACAGTTTGCATGGTGATCGCCACATCCTCCGATAATTTTGAGGAGGAAGCTGCTCTCAGGATGTCATCTAAGTAACCCACGATTGTGATCCCACGTTGCCTTAACAATGCCAGAATTGGGGCCAACACCAGGCCAAAAGAGATCCACAAATTGTTAGTGCTCTTCCCCAACTACAAATTGCAGAAACCTGAAGCCTGAGGCATATGGGTACATGCAAGTATGTGTCCTTGATGTCCAAGGATGCCAGGAATTCCCCCTGATAGAGGAGTGTAGTGACCACATAGCAAACTGATGCCATCCTGAACCTTTGCACGTTCACAAAGCTGTTGAGGGCCTTGAGATCCAGAATTGGATGGCCCCCTTCCTTTTTTGGGACTACAAACAGCTTGGAGTAGAATCCCTGAAACTTTTCCAGTGGCGGTATAGGTACTATCAACCCGCGCAGTAGCAGGTCCTGTACCGCCCCAAACAAGGCCTCCCGACGAGCCAGAAGCAGATAAAGGTGAGGGGGTAGAGAAGAAAAACTATTTTGTATCCAGATGAAACCAGTTCGCAGACCCATTAGTCGGACAGTAGGGAGGTACCCCGAGCTGCAAACTCCTGAAGGCAACCCCCCCCACCCGTGAGTCAGGTGGCGGCAAACCTTCATGCGCTTGTTTGGCTTGCGAAATCAGGGGTGCTTTTGTCCTTCAACAGGCACCTTGTTGCACTGGGAACGCTTACCTGCCGACCGGGGTGGGTGAAAAAGCCATTTGAGTAAAATAAAAAAAAAGAAAAAAAAAGAAGAAAAAAAAAAAAAAAAAAAAAGAAGAAAAAAAGAAGAAAAAAAAAAAGAAAAAAAAAAGAAGAAAAAAAAAAAAGAAAAAAAAAAAAATAAAAAAAAAATAAAGGATTTTTAACCACTTACAGACCGGACCATTTTGCTGGTCAAAGACCAGACCACTTTTTGCGATTCAGCACTGCGTTGCTTTAACTGACAATAGCGGTCGTGCGACATGGCTCCCAAACAAAATGAACGTCCTTTTTTCCCACAAATAGAGCTTTCTTTTGGTGGCATTTGATCACCCCTGCGGTTTTTATTTTTTACGCTATAAACAAAAATAGAGTGACAATTTTGAAAAAAATACGCATTATTTTTTACTTTTTGTTATAATAAATATCCCCCAAAAATATATAAAAAACATTTTTCCCTCAGTTTAGGCTGATACGGATTCTTCTGCATATTTTTGGTAAAAAATAAAAATCGCAATAAGCGATTTGTTTGCGCAAAAGTTAATGTTTACAAAATAGGGATCGTTTTATGGCATTTTTATTAATTTTTTTTTTTTGTTTACTAGTAATGGCGGCAATCAGCGATTTTTATTGTGACTGCAACATTATGGTGGACACATCGGACATTGACACATTTTGGGATCATTGCCATTTATTCAGCAATCACTGCTATATAAAATGCGATTCCTGTGTAAATGGCAGTGAAGGGGTTAACCAGTGGGTGGCAGTGTAGGGGTTAAGTGTTCCTAGGGGTGTGTTACTAACTGTGGGGGGGCTGGGCTTTCATTTAGCGAACACTGATCTCTGCTCCACATGGAGCAGAGATCAGCATCACTAGTTGCTAGGCAGAACGGGGAAATGCGGTTTACAACAGCATATCTCAATTCAGCCACCCCATGAGAGGATCACGGGTATGCCCACAGTGATAGAGTCCGCAGGACCCGCGACCGGACTCCCGGGGGTCCCGGGCAGCACGCACGCAATGGCAGGGTGGCATTAAAGATTGGACATACCTGTACGTCAATATGCCTGCCCGTGCCATTCTGCCAACGTACATCGGCGTGCGCTGGTGAGGAACAGGTTAAAAACAGCTTACCTGTAAAATCCTTTTCTTTGATGCACCTCAGGGGACACAGAGCCATAGTAATAACGATGTGGGTTATGTGGGCGTAGAAGACACTGGCACACTCCTTACGACAAGAACTTCCATCACATAACCCCTCCCACCATCGGGAATCCTCAGTTTTTTAGCCAAGCAATATAAGTGTATAAGAAGGAGGGAGGGACCTCTGTGTCCCCTGATGTACATCAAAGAAAAGGCTTTTACAGGTAAGCAGTTTTAAAAATCCTATTTTCTTTTCTTACATCAGGGGACACAGAGCCATAGTAATAACTATGTGGGATGTCCCATAGCAATGGCAACTGAAGGGTTGGAGACCGAAAAAAACAAAAACAGGAGGCCAGAGGACTCACTGCAGACTGCAGTATATGCTGTGCCCAAAGGCAATATCCTCATGACATTTAATAATCGGTTTGATAAATAAAAAAATAAAAAAATTAAAAAAATTGGATAAACGTATGAACCAAAGACCAAGTCACAGCCTTACAGATCTGAGCCATAGAGGCCTGATGATGCACCACCCAAGAGGCACTAATCACCCTGGATGTGCTTGCTCTTAATATGAGAAGGAAGAATTTTCTTCAAGCTGAAGCTTGAACACACACTTGACAAATCCATTTGAAAAATATGGATCTTGACGCTGCCTGTCCACATCTTGGACCCACTGGCAGTAGCAACAAAACGTGCGTTTTGCGGGCCTGAGCGGTCTCCTTTAAATAGACTGATTGCTCTTACTACAGCAAGAGAATCTAGTGCTTTCTCTTCCCCAGATTAAAGGCACTGGGGAGAAAGGAAGAATAATATCCTGGTTTCAATGAAAACCTGTTATCACGTTTGGTAAGAATTCAGAATGAGGACATAAAACCACCTCATCCCTATACATGATGAAATATGGCTCTTACAAGACAGAGCCACAAATTCCGATATGCTTCTAGCAGAAGAAATAGCAACCAGAAAAGATTATCTTTCTTGACAAAAGAAAGAAGGGAATTTCTCGTAAGGTTCAAACGGCCGATTCAGCAAAGCTGGAAAAGACCAATCTTAAATCCTAAGGATTTAGAGGTGCCTTGATAGGGGGAATAAACATATTAGCCCCTGAATAAGCTATGCACCAAGAGTGGAAAGCAAGAGGCCAAAGGAAAAAGTTAGAAGTCAAGACCAGCTTAATTTCAGATGCTATATGCAGGACATCAGGAACCCCCAAATCCACAACAAGAAACATATGCCTTCCAGATGCTAAAGTGATTCTGGAATCAGTCTTTCTGGCATTAGACAAAACCAAAGGAGATCACCAACAATCTTTTAGAGAGCGGGATTCAACAGTCAAACCTGTTAAACCTTTTTCCCGTAAGGTAGGATAAAATACCAGACCTTGTGCAAGAAGGCCTGGCTATAATGGCAGTAGGAGTGCTTCCAACGCTGCCATCTTTATGATCTCAGTAAATCAAGATCTTCTGGGACCCGCTGGGGCCACCAGAATCGCCTCCTTTTGTTCCTGCTTAATCCTGCAGAGAAGGCGCAGTAGTGAACTGGAGTAAATGCATAGATCAGTGAAAACTGATCCCATGGGAAGACTAAAAAAAAAAAAAGTCTGTTCCGCCTGCTAGGGGACCCCTTGTTCAACAAAGTTGTCGACCTCATTAATGAATCCCTCGCAGCAGGGTTTAATCAGAGATAGAAAACCCAATCTTTGCCCTTCACGGTAGGCTTCAAGACCTTAAAAAGGAAACCTTCAAGAACCAGGGAACACTCAGGTTGACCCACAATCCCGGACCTGCAACAGGACCCTGTCAGTAAACTTTTATTGGCCTCACTACCAAAAAGTACTGGATCCCAGGGCCCAGCTCTCAAAGAGAAGCATTCCCAAGCAAAACCTAGTTTCTTTGGATTACAAGGCCCGGGTATCATTCATTTAGCCCATTACAAAGACATCAGAATGGATCCGGTCAGGATGGCTGGCTATCATCAAGGATTACTGTCCGTGGAGCTCAGTACAACACATCCTTACTCATGCCCAACACCTTAGACACTGCCGAAAAACCGAGGACTCCCGGTGGTGGGAGGTGTTATGTGTGGGAAGTTCACACCTTAAGGGGCACGCTAGTGTCCAGCACCTGATACACTGATATAACCCACATAGTAAATATGGCTCTGTGTCCCCTGATTTAAGAAAAGAAAGAGGGCCCTTGCCTACAGTGTGGCGCCTTACCCTTCCTGGACTGTGGGAGCAACATGCTCTTCCCACCGGTAACATTTTTAATAATGTCATCCAGCAAGGCTCCAAATAGCCTCTCACCTTGGAAGGGCAAATCCGCCAGGCTTTTTTTTTGATGCCTGGTCCGCAGACCAGCATTTCAGCCAAATCAGGCGCCGTAGCACCACTGCTGATACTGATGCTCTAGAGAGCAGGAGGACCGTATCCAGGGACGCTTCACAGACATACTCAAGGCCATGCACCAACTGATCTGCCAGTTTTATGCAGACTGGGGAAGTCTGTTGCTTCTCCAATGCATGGTGCAACTTTGCCCATTCAGTCAGCGTCTGCGACACCAAGGCCATGGCCAACACAGGCCGTAACGCTGACCACACAAGCGTAAACATGGACCAGGTCACTGCCTCTGCCCTCCTGACAGCAGGGTTCTTGAAGGCAGGAGTCCCTTCTACTGGAATCGTGGCTACTTTAGTCAAACTGGATACCAGAGCGTCAACGACCGGAGGAGATACCCTTTTGAGGAGAGCCTCCTGAAAAAATGGGTAACACGCTGCCATTCTTCTTAGGACTGAAAAGGCCCATTGCGGGCATCCCCATTCTTTGTAAATGAACTTATTTTGACAAGTCAAATACAGAAACACCTTAGGCGCGTGGGCCAGTTTGCGGGACCAAAAAGGGACCGCCGCCTCTGCAGATGCCCCTGCTGTATTCTGTATCTTCAGGGTATCCTGCACCGACCGTGACAAGTGCACCTACTAGAGATTTTTCCTGCGCTGACCCGGACACCGAGTCATCCGAACGGTCCTGATCCGCAGCCTCCGACACGTCAGAACAGGGGCCGCCTGTCACAGCAAGCCTGACTGAATCAGAGCTTTTTTTCTTACCCCCCTTGTGCCCCCACGCTGCCTACATCCTGGCAACAAAGGACTCCAGGAAAGCGTACATAGGCACCGCATTTTGTGCAGGTGAGCTGATTGCAATAGCAAGGATGTCTGGGGAAGAAGTGCCAGCCCCTGATGCCATGCTGATCTTCACTCGCCTGTCACACTCAGGGACGCGAGGTACACAAAATCCCACCCTCCTAGCTGTTTGCAGACTGAGGGGCCCCCCTGCAGGACTCACCACCCTGACCGAGTACTGCACTGTGCTGCCGCCATCTGCTCTGCGTCAGTCACGAGATGTTCTGAGTGAAAACTGCTCTGTTCTGGAAGCACCAGCACTAGTGGTAAACTGTACTGAGGCTACAAGAAAATGGCCACCGGCCGTTCTAGCAAACAAATCCTCAGAGAAAATGGCTGCTGAACCTTCTAGAAAATGGCAGATACACCGACTAAGGCTACAGGAAAATGGTCGTAGACCGTGCAGTGGCCTCCCCTCATTGCAAACAGCCTGAACACCTCACTGGCCAGATTTAAAAAAAAAAAAAAAAAAAAAAAGACACAGGGAAAGGAGGAGGAGTGGACCCTAAAAGCCAGCATAGTTCCCCCCCACCAAGGCCCAGAGCCCCCTGCCAAGTACCGCACCTCATGCCCAGTCACATAGCAGCCCCAGCATGGGGAGGAGGGAGGGAATGAGGGGCAGGGAGAGAAGGGAGAGTCAGACCCCCTAGTCGACCTCCCAGGGAATGCCCAGCTGCTCCATCCTGCTGAGGCAGGTGGAGCCGTACTTTACACCTCCTGTCGGGACTGTTGGACG
Source organism: Lithobates pipiens (assembly GCF_037356315.1). Taxonomy (NCBI): domain Eukaryota; kingdom Metazoa; phylum Chordata; class Amphibia; order Anura; family Ranidae; genus Lithobates; species Lithobates pipiens. The sequence continues at coordinate 228,339,617 of NW_027507785.1, forward strand.
AATTCCACAGACAGACCCATCACCCAAGCATTATGGGATGGCTGTCAGCCATGGCACACTGCGACATGGACAGCAGTAGCCCAGTCATGTGTGCCCCGGAGCATATAGCTCACTGGTCACCCCCTGGATCAGACGGGGCATGACGTGGCTGACCCATCGTGTAGCTAGGGTCTTCTCACGCTCAATGGGCTGAGGAGACAAGGATCTATATTATCCAGCCCATCACCCAGCACGGCTGTTTATTGTAGATCACAGGATCAAAATTACAGAAAAAAAAATTACAAATTCCCAGGACCAATGGCCCCTTTAGGGAGCCAGGTCCTTCTACACTAGGCAGAAAAAAAAAACTGAGCTGGAGGAAGCAGAGTGAGGGGTTATAGCCAGTGGGACCACCCCCTGGGCGGTGCCATGCAGTTTTGCCATTTTTTACATGTTTTACATGTTCTGCCTAGTCCTCTCCTGAAGGTGGCGATATAACCTTAAGGTCAAGACAAAGGAGCTGTGTCCATCAATGAATGAGAGAGAAAAGTGTTCACTTAACAATACTGAACACCACAAGTGTGTAGAGAACAGTGATTTTGAGCTCTATAAAGGTGAGAACCACAATCTTAAGAGGTGTGATTTACCGTGGGAAAGGTTTTGGGTGAGCATCCTGCCATGCAACGTTTGGTAGTTTTTCCCGGGAGATTTTTTTTTTTTTTTTTTTTTATATATGGACATTTTTTTTGGAGTTTGACATCTTAAGTTTAATTTTGATGGACTTAAAAACAAATTCAGACACTTAACTGTGAATATTGGTTACTAAGAGAAGCGCACCTGTTCACTAACCAATTGAGTCCCTTATTCAGACTTCATTGCGTAGCTGCTCTCACATTGTTTTGGGATTTGTTAATTATAAACATATTTAGACTTGCTTTACACTGAGATTTGTTAGCGGTGTTGGTCACCTATTTTTAATCCCATTTTTTGGTGGATTAGCACAGGATTACTTTAATACCTTGTACATAAAAGGGATGACTAGCAGCACAGTCTGGAGTAAGTCAATTTTAATGCCTGCTGGACTGCACTCCTGAATACTGCACTGCACTCTGTATGCTGGGCCGTTACAGCAGGGTTTCTCAACCAGGGTCCTGAAACAATCTGAAACAGTCAATTGCAGGCAGCCGATGGGTAAATTTCATCCGCATTGAACAGTCAATTTTGTTTCTCTCGCATGCAGGGAGGCAACAAGTTTTTGTTGGTCACCATCTGCCACTCCTGTCCATCCCAGCCGCTTGTAGGTGGCATCACATGGGATGGAGAAGAGTAGAGGGCTAGCAGGAAACCATGTGTGCGAATAGGGTGCAAAGCAGCATCCTTGCCCCGCTCTGAAGGCGGGCAGCAGGACACACTTTTTCATTTAGTTTCATCCTCGTGCAAAGTATAGTGGTCAACAGGATGCATTAATTTGAAGTGCTGATGCCCAGTACACTGCTAATCTCAAATTCAACCCACAACTGAGCATATGTACAGAATAAAAAAATAAAAAAAATAAAACACAACCCCACAACACAAGCTTCAAATTGATTAGGCAAGTTTTAAAGATTTATTCTTTTTAAAAATAAACAGCTTACTGATCACACCAATGTTTCAGGAGCTGTTGGGAAAATTTTAAGCTCTTGGAGAACCCCCAACAAGAATCTCAAGGGTTCCTCATAGGTAAAAAAAGGTTCATAAACCCTGTGTTACATACCGCTCAGCATTACACTAAATTTAGCCAGCCCTGAGCAGGGGCACCAAAACTGAGCTAGAGAGCTTTAGGAGTGGTAAATCTAAAATAAATAAAACCCATCAAGAAGTTTTTTGTTTTTCCTACAAATAAGACACTTTAATGTATGAAAATAAGTTTATTGTTTCATGAACAGAACAGTACTATTTTATATTATGGCTTTTGTAAGCTGTAGAAAAAAATTGCATACAAACATTCAAAGTTAGTCCATTTATTCTGTTATCCAAGTCATTAATTCATTAATCTTCAAAAGTATTCTGCTCAAAATTTCAGAACAAAAATGATATGTAGTCCAAGAATAGGTTTTATAGGGGAAAAAAAAAAAAAAAAAAAACACCACACACTACGCAAAGTTTCTTCAGCTTAGTCATCAAGCAGCTAGGATGAAGGCCAGACAAGCAGTTAAACACAGTTGAAATAAATTCATGGGAGTGTTTTACCTGCCAAAGATTTAAAATTCTGATCAGCCAGTTTTTTGGTCCAGGACTCCAGGCAGCCCTGCCAGACAACCTAGCTAGACCCACAACCTTCCTGCATCAGTAGAACAGCTTACTCAACACAATTGCAAGCATCGGATTGGACAGAGCAGAGCCACAGCAATAAGTCACTTCCTCACTTTGCGCCACCTGCAAAAATACGTTCTGAATAACCATCAGCCTGGAGACCTATGTAAGGCTGGATGGACAAATCCAAATGTTTTCACTGGTTAGACCAATCCTATATACGCATTTCACTGGTTGCCTGTTCTAGGTAGAAAATACCTGGGTATATTTTCTTTTGATAAATCATTGGCATGGATCTTGTTCTTAGGTGCAGATATTTTAAAGCAGGGAACAGCCTTTAAGCTTTAAATTATTCATAAGGAAATATCCTGTGCAAAAGCTTTTTGCACCTATTTATGGTGTTTGTGTGCTAGGCACCTCAGTGTGATTCTTCAAGCACCGCACTGCTCTTTTCACTTGATTCAACACGAGATATAGGATATAAAAAAAATAGTTTTGTACAAAATCACCATTCTGTTAGTCTATAAAGGGACTCTGCTGCACTTTATGCACAAGTCCATTTGGCTATTTTCTTGGAAAACATAAAACAATTTATAATTGTTATGTGTGACTGCAGTAATAAAAGGAATACAGTTTATTTTTGTAATGAATAATGATTTTTCAAACAAAAACAGAATGGCTTTATTAGACGCTTTCAGGAAAAGTATGAGTAAACATGAATTACATGGTATGCAATATACAAAAGGTCAATAAAGGGCAAAATCTACCCAATTTTTACCCAAAACAAGTTAGATTTGTAAATATTCAACCAGGGGAACAAAAATTCTAAAAAAATAAAAAAAACCCACACAACAAAAAGGATCATGGCTTGTAATATTTATGACCCAACAGGGGCCTAGAGACATTGCTTTCAAGGCAAATGCCAACCAGAACCTTTATGCTTTAGCAGCGGGCTCAAGAGGATGGTCACCTAGCTCTACATATCATTTAAGAGCAGATTCTCCAAGTCATTTTGAATCCATTAACCTATTGCCATCAAACATAAGAAAAAAAAATCCTCACACACAAAAAAAAGCAAACTTAGTCTGCTTAGACTGCATATACTAAAAAATTGAGTGCATTTGTAGATGCCCCTGTTTGCTTTCCAACAAATTCTTAGTCCTCAAGCTTGTAGTGTGTATATGTCAGTTCAAGGCAACGAGTGCAAAAACAAATCCAACTTAACCTAAAATATCTACTCCATGATAATGGTACATCCAGGGACAAAAGTGTATATGTTCTTCTGTAACCACCAAGTTTGCATCTCCCTTCAATTATCAACCCAATACATAGAACTCTAGTGGGCACCATTATACAAAGTGATAAGACTTTGCTCCAAGCAGATACAGTTTAGCACATGGTGTTTTGAGCATTCTCTCGATTCTGTCCCTGATCACAAATGCATTTTATATAATTCAGTTTGGCGGGTATTGAACATAGCCATACAGGCTTTATAAAGTTATCAGGAAACCTGCAAGGAGTTACAAAATGACAAGTTATAGTAGCCAAGATGAGCTCAAACGCAATGGGGTTGCTTTACGAAAGGCAAACGACTGTTCACATTGGGTGAATTCTCTTGCAGAGTAAAACTTCTTTCAGAGATTAGTTAAGGTGGTGAAATTCACTTTGTATTTTCCCTGCACATGATTGAAAAAGACAGTCTTTGCAAATATCCGGAGTGTCACTGCATTCATTAAACCCTGGGGAAATTTCCCTTGTAGAGTGCAACTGCACTTGAATGCGACAGTCCATGCCCTTAGTAAATTAACCCCAATATACATTTTGTGATCTTATGTCCTAAATGGGTTGGGCAGCCATCAAATACTACATATCATTAATTAAAAGAAATTATAGCACTAACACAACTTATGGGCTATAGCAGGCTGGCTGATCGTCTAAAACAACATAATCCACAGCCAAACCTGTATCTGCTGATAGTGTACAGAGGTGGGATCCATTTATTATATAAGCAATTGGAAAGGAGGGTTCCACGCTAGCAAAAAAGTGAAAGACCCCTTGAAGAATCAAGTGTGTAAAAAGGTACCCTTTGTTAAATATGCAGAAAGGACTGTAGAAAATATGTCTTAAAAAGGTGACATTTTGCTATGAATGAGTCTTTAGTTTTTAGATATAGCTCTGTATCAAATATTAAAAGAAATGTATAAATATCCTTTTTGTAAATTCATCTTCACAGCAGAAAGGGGATGATTGCAGTCCGTAGTCTTGGATAATCTTTGAACTCCTTGATGTATCTGTGATGTTTGTCCTTTGCCCAAATTGTCAGTTGAAAAAAACTGATCAGTGTAAATATTCCAACTGTTGAGAGAAAAAGAAAATTAATACATTTGTGGACCCCAACTCATATCACAAGAGAACAAGTATAAAAACTAAAGGTCCATTAGTTCAAGTGCTAAAAATTGCCTTATACACCCATACAACAACAAGTTCAGCTTTGGACAATGTCCGATTTGTCAATTTTCAACATTTGTAAAACCTATCATTACTCTATTGGACAGGTGTTAGAACAGTAAAGAAAGTTGAGGGAAATGCCCAAAAGTGGGCCACAGATGGCAAAAAGTGTTTTAATTGTAAATGGACTTCTCTTAAAGGAACTTAAGGATTTTTTTTTTTTTTTTTTTTACTTACCTGTAAAAAGTTAATTTAGGTCTTTAATAATGAAAGCCTGTGCTTTTTATGTCTTTAACACCATGGGACATTGCCAAACAGTGCAACTGAGAGATGGGCATACATCAAATAATCCCAACAGGCCGAAGAGAATTCCCATTCCTAACTAAACCTTTTCACGGTCACTGACATAAAAACAAAAGTTGTGTGGCTGCGACAACGCAACAGACGAGGCTGAACCTCTGAACTCCCAAGGCAGCGCTGAGAACGTTCAAATCTAGGATGGGGCAAACACCTACATCAGGCTTAAGAAATGGAAACAGGTTATATTAAAGGCCTGAAATGTATTTCAGAGGAACAGAGAAACGCTTCCGAAGAGTAAAAGTGCTGAACAAGTCTGGAGTGTCCACAATCTCAGTGTGGGAAGGTTTGAGGACATACAGCAGGAGTCAGGGAGAAAAGTTCCAGCCTGTATGCCAGGGACACCATGTCCCAGAGCGAAAGTTGCACAATGTCCTTGGACCATGTGGGCAAAAAGACCTTGTAGAAGTAGCAGTGTCCTTTGAGGAAGGGACTTGGCATGAGATTGGATTGGTTTAGACATCCAGGGCTTGCATGAAACCCAGAGGACTAGGGCTTTAGAAGCAGAGTTCTGTGAGGGACAAAAAGAACCCTTCCAAAAACTGGCTTTGACAAAGGTGTGACGAGGAATGACTTTGTAAGAAATGTCCAGAAAGGCTCCTGTTTAATGCCTACAGACTGTTTCTGCACTGTGCATCTGAACCGACATAAGAGCCAGGTGGGAGTTTTTACAAGTAGAGTCTGGAGCTTCTCTACGTAAACGTGTGCTGGATAGAAAGTTTAGCAATTTTTGGAGTACTGAGGGATCCATCAAGACAAAATATAGAGTTCTGTGTCATGTGCTTAACTCAGACTGCCATGGCTTGGTAGACAACTATGCAACCATTGGTGTGGTCTATGGCCAAGTGCAAAAAAAATAAAAAATAAAGAAGTTCATGCAGTCTTTGATGACTAAATAGCTAACTGGAGCCAGTTTGCGTTTTCTTTTTTTTTGGAGGCAGTAAATTGCCAGATCACTGGCACTTTCCATTTCTGCAGTAGGCCTCCTGCCTTGGGTACTCCTGTTCAAACCTCTCAGGAGCAGTACACTTGTCTGGTTTTGGCCAGTCCTCATACAGAGCATCCTGTACTAGAATATGACATGGAATAGACTTGGTCTCTTAGTTTTGAATAGGAATCCCACACAGGTGACCTTAGATCCAGTAGGTGGGGACAAGTCCAGCTTCCCACCAGAAATGTAATGGTTTCATCCAAGGAGAGTGAGGGCAACTGTCCATTGTCCTGTCAAATGGAGGGAGGTTTCACCTTCCACTTCATCCCCACTACTTAACCATCTTCATTGGGAACAGCATCTGAGTCCATTTCAGTAGCTGACTGCAGGCACTTATGCCTTGAATTCTGTGGTCCTCATTAACAGATTTTCCAGGCTACCTTAGAAGCTGAAAAAATCCTCTCTAGTTAAAATAAATAAGTAAACGAGGCAATAAAAGGGAGACTCTCCTAGGTGTGGAGGATGATGGGTTAAAGTACAAGCAAGTTTTCAGAGGAACCCTGAATAACCTCTCTATGGACCTGTGTTGGCCTGTTCCCTCATTCATTTCCTTTGTGCATGAAATCCATCAATAGAGTGTGAGGATCCCCTGAGGGGTACTTGCCCCTATTGGTGCATTGTAGCTACTGAAGCTGTAGTCTACTTGTCCATTGTAGAACAAAGTGCTCTAAGGAACCTCCTACAGTAGGCAACACTATGCACATGGAAAACATTTTGTGCCTGAATGTTACACAGGGGATGCTCTCAAAGCTTGCCCATGAGAAAAGTGGCACATGTTCTAGTTTGGTTGGGACAATTTAAAGGTTCCACAGCCACCTTGTGACACTTATTTTGGCCAAACTCCAGAATCTCACTCTGTGCACAAGGCAGGGGTCCAGTGTCCAGGGACTGACAGTTTGGGGGGCATAATGTGAGAAGATTGTGGGACACCCATAGGAGAAGTGGACTCAACATACTAGGGTATTGGCTCCTTCAAAGGGAAGAACCCTCCTGGTGGGGACAAATCAGATTGCCACTGCCCCTGTACAGCACTCTGCAGCTTTGCAGTTCTAGACAAAGTTTAAGCACAAAAAAAAAAAAAAAAAAATAGGATTTTGTACTCACCGTAAAATCCTTTTCTCTTTAATTCACTGACTGGCACAGCTCCTCTCTTAGCCATTGGGTTGTATACCTCACCTCTAGGAGAAATACTAGGCAAAGTTGTAATACAATACTCAGAACTTTCAGTTCCACCCATGGGGACGGTCCCTTAGGTATCAACCCTCCTGCCTGCTAGCAGACCTCAGTACGTCAACAAGCAGTATAACGTAAAGAAAAAGGGAGGGGCGGGTGCTGTGTCAGTCGTGAATTACAGAGAAAAGGATTTTACGGTGAGTACAAGAAAAATTCCTATTTTCTCTTATATTCACTGAACGACACTCCTCTTAGCCAGTGAAACTTTACCAAAAAAAAAAAAAAAAAATTAAAAAAATAAAAAAAAAGAAGAAGAAGAACAATGCGTGGAGAAATCCACCACAAAATCAGGGTACCCTCAACAAGAGTGACTATCCACAACCGCACAAAAAACTGCAGAATGCAATGCAATAGTGCATTAACTTAAAGATACTGTGTTTTTATAGAAAAAACAGGAAAAAAAAAATAAGGTAAAATATTGCATATTCAATTGCAACTACACAGCCGTCTGCAAAAAAAACTTTGTGGCCAAAAACAGGCATCAGCTGATACACTGACGTCTACCTTGTAGAACTTGGTAAACGTCTGGACAGATGACCAGGTCGCTGCCCTACACACCTGAGCGACAGACCCTTGGTGTCGGAAGGCCCAAGACATTCCAATTGCCCTTGTGGAATGGGCCATAACCGGAAAGAGGGGCACCTGCCCCTTTAAGGCGTAGGCTTGTATTACAATCTGTCTGATCCACCTGGAAATTATGGCTGATGAGACCACCATGCCTTTCTTGGGATCAGCTACCGAGACAAACAGCGACTGACTTCCGAAAGGGAGCAGTGGAAGACAAATACACTTACAGAGCCCGAACCACGCCCCGAGCATGAAGGGCCACCTCCTTAGGGTGTTTTGGCCTAGGAGAGAGATGGTAACACAATGTCCTCATTAGTATGAAAAGCCACGACCACCTTCAGTAGAAAGGACGGTTGCGAACGCAACACCACCTTATCCTATGGATAACCGGATAAGGCGACTTGCAAAACAAGGCCACCAGTTCTGAGACCCTCCTGGCTGAAGTGATGGCCACTAGAAAGACCACTTTCTGAGAAAGAGTCAACAGGGGAAACACCCTGATATTTCTAAGCGGTGGTTTTTGAAGCGCCGATAACACCAGAGGGACTACATGACGGACCCCCTGCACAAAAGGTACTCACTAATGAGTGAGATGCCAGGGGTCGCTGAAAAAAAAAAAAAAAGTCAAAGTTGAAACTTGCCCTTTAATAGTGCTTAAAGCGGGGTTCCACCCTAAAGTGGAACTTCCACTGATCAGAACCCTCCCCCCCTCCGGTGTCACAATTGGCACCTTACAGGGGGGTGGAGATACCTGTCAAAGACAGGTATTTACACCCACTTCCGGGCATAGACTCCCGTGGGAGTCTGTCATTTCCTGCCCTGCCGCGCTGTCTGCTGGGACACACACGGGTCCCAGTGACAGTGCGGAGAATTCCTACTGCGCATGCGCAGTAGGGAATCGGGAAATGAAGCCGATTTGCTTCACTTCCTGATTCCCTCACCTAGAATAGTGACGGCAGCAGCAGAGAGCCGAGCGATCGATTGGCCTCGGCATCGCTGGAACCCGGGACAGGTGAGTGTCCATTTATTAAAAGTCAGCAGCTGTAGTATTTATAGCTGCTGGCTTTTAATATTTTTTTTTATTTTTTTATTTTTTTTTATTTATTTTTTTTAGGTGGAATCCCTCTTCAAACGCCAACTTCTGGTCTACTGCTTGCTGAAGAAACAGCAGGATCCTGGATATATAAAAAAAAAAAAAAAAAAAAAAAAAAAAAAGAAGAGCGCGGATGCCAACCTTTCTCCTCACATATAGAGATGTAGGCCATCCAGGTACGATGATATATCTTCCTAGAAGATTTCCGTGCTCTCAACATAGTTGGGACCACCAAGTCCAACAGACTCTGGCTCTCAATAGCCATGCCATTAAAGCCTGCGATGGTAAAGCAGGATGGAGAATCAGACCTTGAGACAGAAGGTCCTCTCGTAATGGCAGTCGCCAGGGAGCGTCTGCCACCAGATGCACCAGGTCTGCGTATCAGGGACGCTAAGGCCAATCTGGGGTCACCGGTATTACTGGGATCCCCTCGGCTTCCACTCTGCGAATCAGATGCGGTAACAGCTTCAGTGGAAGGCATATATCAGCTGTTACTGATCCCACAGAGCCACCAGTGCGTCTGACACAACCGCCCACGGATCTCTGTCCTGGGCACGAATCTTGGCACCCCCTGAGATGGGAGGCCAGAAGATCCATGTCTGGTATGCCCCACCTCAGGCACAGTAACCTGAAAACCTCCGGATGCAACGCCCATTCTCCTGGGTCCAGCATCTGGCGACTCAGATAGTCTGCCTGCCAGTTCTCCACTCCGGGAATGTAAATGGCCAACAAAACCGGTACATGTCGCTCTGCCCACCGAAGTATATGAGCGACCTCCTGTGCTGTGGCTGAGCTTCTTGTCCCCCCTTGTTGATTGACTTATGCCACTGCAGTGGCATTGTCTGACTGGATCCTGATCGGACATCCTTGCAGTCTCATTGGCCATGTGGAGAGGCACTGCCTGATAGCTCTCAGTTTGAGCAGACTGATCGGCAACTCCGATTCTTTCTTCGACCAGAGGCCCTGAGCCGACAGAACCCCCATTACTATAACCCCAGCCGAAAAGACTAGCGTCTGTTGTGATCACTGTCCACTTTAGAGGTAGGAATGATTTATCGGCCTGAATCACAGGGGACCTCAGCCACCAGATCAGTTATTCTGGCTGATTGGCTCACCCGAATCTGACGATCCAGGGACAACTGAGATTTGTCCCATTTTCACAAGATCTCCTTCTGCTGGACTCTGGTGTAAAACTGGGCAAATGGTAAAGCCTCAAAGGGGGCCACCATGAGACCCAGGACTCGCATGCAAAAGCGAAGCGACGACCACCTGCGGTTCATCAGCAGTCTTACCACGCATCTGAGTCTGCTGCTTGTCTGAAGGGAGGAAAACTCACGCTTCCATGGAGTCTAGCAGCAAGCCTAGGAACTCCAAATGCTGAGTCAGTCAATCACGAGTTCTTTAGGTTCAACAGCCACCCAAATTCTTGCAGAGTCTGCATGGTGATCGCTACATCCTAATCCAATTCTAAGGCAGAAGATGCTCTCAGGAGGAGATGGTCTAGATATCCCACGTTGCCGTAGCAACATCAAAACCGGAGCCAAAATCTTGGTTAAGACTCAGGGGCTTAACATTTTTGTACCCTTTTCTTTGCTGTGGACTATTTGATGTGACCCCCGATTTTCAATAAAAACACAGGATTTTAAGCCTTTCTGGTATGCAACTATCCAGAGTCTTTTTGCTATTGCCCAACTAAGACTTATGTCAGACCAAAAAGGAAGAAGCACAAACTGGTAGTGGGATTCCGACTGCAAATCGCAGAAACTTCTGCTGCCACAGGCATATGGGTATGTGCAGGTACGCATCCTGGATGTCCAAGGTCGCCAGGGAGTACCCTTGGAGTGCAGCAACTACTGGGCAACTGATTCCATTCTGAACCTCTGCACCTTAAAGTGATAGAGGGCCTTTGGGTCCAAGATTGGACGTACCCCTTCCTTCTTGGAAACTACAAACATATTTGAGTAGAACCCTTGGAAATGGGGCCTCCATGCGAGCCGTGGATACAGGCATGCTGGAAGGGAAGAATCTGTTTGGTGACCAAGAGAGCAACTCTGTCTTGTAGCCTGAGGCAATCAGATCGCAGGTCCATTGGGCCGAAACCGAGGGGACCACCGGGCTGCAAACTCCCAAAGGCGACCCCCCACCCAAGACATAGGTGGGGGCAAACCTTCATGCGGTAGCACATACTTGCAGGCTTGTTATGCTTGCAGTTCCAGGGCCGTTTTTTGGCCGTCCATGGTCATCCTGTCAGACTGGGGACGTTATACCGAAGCTCCAGGCGGACGGAAAAGCAGTTAGTGAACAGAAAAAGAGGGCCCTTGCCTACGGTGTGGCTCCTGTGGGGGTAATGCACTCTTACCACCGGTGGCATGTTTACTAATGCCATCCAAAGAGCCGGTCGCCAAGGAAGGGAAGATCAGTCAGGGCTTTATTGGATGCCTGGTCAGCAGACCAGCATTCTAGTCAAATCAGGCACCACAGCTGACACTGAAGCCTTAGATACAGAGGGAGGGTATCCAGGGTTGCGTCACAAACTTACTTCGGCCTTGCACTAGTTGGTCTGCTAGTTCCACACAGACAGGAGAAGCCTGCTGCTCTCCCAATTTGCGGTGCAAAAGGTTTGCCCACTCGGTCAGTGTCTGATACAAGTGCGGATGCCAGTACTGGTCGCATAGCGGACCCCACAACTGTAAACAAGGAACAAGCCACTGCCTTGGCCTTCCTGTCCGTGGGATCCTTAATGCAGGAGTCCCCCCTAGTGGGATTATGGTTACCTATTTAACCTGGATACCGGGGGTCCACCACTGGAGGAGCCAACCACTTCTTGAGAAGGCTTCCCTCAAAGGGGTTATGCACCGCCATGTGTTTGGGGACTGAAAAGGTCAGTTACGTGCGACCCCATTCCCTGTAAATGAACTTGTCAAAATAAGTCAGATACGGGAACACCTTAGGTGAATGCGCTGGCTTGTGGGACCCAAAAAGGGACAGTTACATCAGCAGGGGGACCTGCTGGCTCCTGATTTTTCAGGGTATCACGCACAGCTGTGATAAGTGCTCCAACAAGTGCTTTTTCGTGCCCGGACAGGGACTCATCCTCACTGTCCAAATGGTCCTGGTCAGCGTCAACTGACAAGATAGAGCAGGGGTCACCAACCTCAGCAGGACCAGAGTCTGTCAGAGCTCTCCCCAGAGGACAGGGGGCAGGGGCCGTCTTATTGCACCAGTCTTCCCACACACCGCCTCCATCTTAGCAACGAATGAATTGAGGACCGCCATCAGGGTGTCCATGGGCACTGCGCAGTCTGCAGATGACCCGGTTGCAATTGCCTGGATTTTGGGTAAAGAAACACTAGTTTCTGAAGCCATGCTGACCCTGTCTGCCACCCGAAGAGGACTTGGTCAGCGGCAGCAGGGAGGGTGGGACTGTCACTGTCCTGAGGGGCTCATTCCTGACGGACTCACCACCCTGAGGAGTTCTGCGCTGTCCACAAGTGGGGTCTGTAGTCCGAGTGCTCCCAAGTGCAGAGGAAACCAAAACTGTTGGTGGCAGCCGCTGGAATGATCGGTAAACGATCTGGAAATGAATGGAAAGGCTTCAATAAAATGGCCGCCCAGCGTCCAGTACACAGACAGGAAACACAGGGAAAATGGCTGTGAACACATGAGCTATGCTGCTGCTAGAGTACACTGAAAGTGTTCAGGCTTCCAGAAAATGGCCACCAGTGTCCTGAATAGGAAGTCACTTAAAAAATGGCCGCTGAAGCCCAGCAAGCCATGCTGCCCTGCCCACACCTAAAATGGCCACCGGCCATGCCATGAGGTGAAAAATAACAGCGCTGTCCCAGACCACAGCAGACCCTCACAGGCACTCCAGATAACAGAAAACAGGACCCAGGACCACCGCTATCCAGCCAGGACCCATCCAGGTGAGAGCCCTCAGAGATCCCCTGTATGGGTACACACACACCGCTCAGCAGTCACATGCAGCATCACCCCCGGAGGGGGAGAGAGGGAAGATAGGGACAGGGGAGAGAAGAGAAGGTGGTGAGGGGACCCCCAAATCGACCTAAGGAATGCTCAGCCCCACCGAGGCAGGATGAGCTGTACTTACCAGTCCTGAAGTGCTGGGAGACTACCCTGTACTGATCAGAGTAGATCTGCCATGGAATGACTGCTGGCCCTGCATACTGTGACGCAGACAACAGTAGCCCGGTCATATGTATGCCCCGGAGCATAAAAGCTCACCAACCACCTCTGGGGCTGAGGTTTTGTCGTGGCCTGCTGAGCTGTAGATGCGCCATGCACATGCTCGATGGCTGGAGACTACAAGGATATAAAGAACCAGCCTGTCACCCAGCCGGCTGTTGATAGAGGATCACTCATCTTGCGCAAAAAGCAAAGCTTCTGCATAAAAAAAAAAAAGGGACATGGACTTATGGGCCCGCAGGGTTCCTAGGTCTCTCCTTCACTAGGCAAAATAAAACTGAGGTCTGCTAGCAGGCAGGAGGGTTGATACCCAAGGGACCGCCCCCATGGGCGGAACTGAAAGTTCTGAGTATTGTATTACAACTTTGCCTAGTATTTCTCCTAGAGGTGAGGTATACAACCCAATGGCTAAGAGGAGCTGTGCAGGTCAGTGAATATAAGAAAAACTGAATTTAGTGCAGAAGGTAATGTTTCAGTGTGGCTGGCTCCTCTTCCATGTGGTGACGTTCGGGTATGGTTCGATCCATAACAATTGTCATAGTGGCTGTACATGGAGCTGGGTGGAGAAAGGACTTCTCCATGTAAGATCCAATTGTAGCTTTTATTTATAAGCTAGAGACCTATCCACACCTGAAGGTAGCAGCATATAACCCATGGTCTTGATTAATTGAAGTCTGTGTCCTGTACGATTAAGCAATAAGTTTCCATTCACACAAGATTCTAGATGTGTTTTTTTTTAATACAACTTTAGTTTGGTCTGTGTTAATCTTATAATTTTTATTAAGGGCCTGATTTCTATATAGCCAAAAGGCCAATATATGATGCAGGAGACCTTTCAAAAAAGCGCATCCTACACATCACGCTACTGTCACACACCTTTGTAATAAAAATTCCAGTCTCGTCAATGCAATCCAGTTGGGTACTCATTGCTGTGCCTGCACACTTTTATGGGTGGGAGAAAAAAAAACTAGGATTTTTATAACAGCTTACCTGTAAAATCCTTTTCTTTAACCACTTTCAGACCGGACCATTTTGCTGGTAAATGACCAGAGGTCTTTTTACACTTTGGCACTGCGCTGCTTTAACTGGTAATTGCGCGGTCATGCAATGTTGTACCCAAACAAAATTTGCGTCCTTTTCTTCCCACAAATAGAGCTTTCTTTTGATGGTATTTGATTGCCTCTGCGATTTTTATTTTTTGCGATATAAACGTAAAAAGACCGCAAATTTTGAAAAAAAATGATATTTTCTACTTTTTGTTATTAGAAAAATCCAATAAACTCAATTTTAGTCATACATTTAGGCCAAAATGTATTCAGCCACATGTCTTTGGTAAAAAAAAAGTCAATAATTGTATATTTATTGGTTTGCGCAAAAGTTGTCACATCTACAAACTAAGGTACGTTTTCTGGAATTTACGCAGCTTTTAGTTTACGACTGCCTATCTCATTTCTTGAGGTGCTAAAATGGCAGGGCAGTACAAAACCCCCCCAAATGACCCCATTTTGGAAAGTAGACCCCCTAAGGAAATTGATAAGAGGCATGTTGAGCCCATTGAATATTTTATTTTTTTGCCTCAAGCGATTGAATAATGACAAAAAAAAAAAATTTATTTTTTTTTTACACAAAGTTGTCACTAAATGATATATTGCTCACACATGCTATGGGCGTATGTGAAATGACACCCCAAAATAAATTCTGCTGCTTCTCCTGAGTATGGGGATACCACATATGTGGGACTTTTTGGGAGCCTAGCCGCGTACGGGGCCCCGAAAACCAAGCACCGCCTTCAGGCTTTCTAAGGGCGTAAATTTTTGAGTTCACTTCTCACTACCTATTACAGTTTTGAAGGCCATAAAATGCCAAGATGGCACAAAACCCCCACAAATGACCCCATTTTAGAAAGTAGACACCCCAAGCTATTTGCTGAGAGGCATGTTGAGTTCATGGAATATTTTATATTTTGCCACAAGTTGCGGGAAAATTACAAACTTTTTTTTTTTTTTTTTTTTTTTTAACAAAGTTGTCACTAAATGATATATTGCTCATGCATGCCATGGGCATATGTGAAATGACACCCCAAAATAAATTCTGCTGCTTCTCCTGAGTACGGGGATACCACATATGTGGGACTTTTTGGGAGCCTAGCCGCGTACGGGGCCCCGAAAACCAAGCACCGCCTTCAGGCTTTCTAAGGGCGTAATTTTTTGATTTCACTCCTCACTACCTATTACAGTTTTGAAGGCCATAAAATGCCAAGATGGCACAAAACCCCCACAAATGACCCCATTTTAGAAAGTAGACACCCCAAGCTATTTGCTGAGAGGCATGTTGAGTCCATGGAATATTTTATATTTTGCCACAAGTTGCGGGAAAATTACAAACTTTTTTTTTTTTTTTTTTTTTTCACAAAGTTGTCACTAAATGATATATTGCTCACGCATGCCATGGGCATATGTGAAATGACACCCCAAAATAAATTCTGCTGCTTCTCCTGAGTATGGGGATACCACATATGTGGGACTTTTTGGGAGCCTAGCCGCGTACAGGGCCCCGAAAACCAAGCACCGCCTTCAGGCTTTCTAAGGGCGTTACAGTTTTGAAGGCCATAAAATGCCAAGATGGCACAAACCCCCCCCAAATGACCCCATTTTGGAAAGTAGACACCCCTAAATTTAGGGGTACACTAGTGAGACTAGGTAATAAATGGCGGGTGCCCTGAAACTATAAAAAAATAACTAACCAACCAGCGTCACCTGTAACAGTTATATGGTGATCACTGGTGAAAGGGTTAACTAGGGGGCAATTAGGGGGCTTTATGCGGTAGTATATGGGGGTCCCTGGCGCTATAAAAAGCTGCAGCGAACCTAAATACCTACCTGCCTAACTAGCGTCACCTGTGACACTAATACGGCGATCAGAAAAACGATCGCTTATTAGGCTGGGTTCACACTGGAGCGATGCGGGAACGCCACGAATGCGCGGCGGGTTCCCGCATCGCATGCCTCCCGGCGGCAGTTCACACTGCCCTATGCGAACTGCTGGGAGTGTCAGTGAAATGTTACTGACACCCCCAGATCAGTTCGCATATCGCAGTGCGATCTGCAAACTCGGATCGCATGGTGTGAACACCCATGCGATCCGATTCTGCTGCGGGCCAAAAAAAGGGTCCCGTGCGAATTTGCGGCGGGTGCGGCGGGTGCGGCGAATGGCTGAACTCGAATCGCACAGAGATCGGATGTGATTTGCACTGCAGTGCGGTGCGAATCACATCCGTTCTCATAAACCGCTGCAATGTGAACCCAGCATTAGTGACACTGGCGACGGGGTGTGATCACGGGGTTAAACCTTTATTGGGGGGGTTAGGGGGGTACCTTAGAACTAAAGGGGGCTAACCCTAACTGCCCTAACAGTTATTAGTCACAAATGACACCCGCCGGGTGATCAGGGGGTTAAACCTTTATTAGGTAATAAATGGCGGGTGCCCTGAAACTATAAAAAAATAACTAACCAACCAGCGTCACCTGTAACAGTTATATGGTGATCACTGGTGAAAGGGTTAACTAGGGGGCAATCAGGGGGCTTTATGCGGTAGTATATGGGGGTCCCTGGCGCTATAAAAAGCTGCGGCGAACCTAAATACCTACCTGCCTAACTAGCGTCACCTGTGACACTAATACGGCGATCAGAAAAATGATCGCTTATTAGGCTGGGTTCACACTGGAGCGATGCGGAAACGCCGCGAATCCGCGGCGGGTTCCCGCATCGCATGCCTCCCGGCGGCAGTTCACACTGCCCTATGCGAACTGCTGGGAGTGTCAGTGAAATGTTACTGACACCCCCAGATCAGTTCGCATATCGCAGTGCGATCTGCAAACTCGGATCGCATGGTGTGAACACCCATGCGATCCGATTCTGCTGCGGGCCAAAAAAAGGGTCCCGTGCGAATTTGCGGCGGGTGTGGCGGGTGCGGCGAATGGCTGAACTCGAATCGCACAGAGATCGGATGTGATTTGCACTGCAGTGCGGTGCGAATCACATTCGTTCTCAAACCGCTGCAATGTGAACCCAGCCTTAGTGACACTGGCGACGGGGGGTGATCACGGGGTTAAACCTTTATTGGGGGGGTTAGGGGGGTACATTAGAACTAAAGGGGGCTAACTCTAACTGCCCTAACAGTTATTACAGTCACAAATGACACCAATGCAAAAAAAAATAAAAATAAAAAAAAAGACATTGGTGTCACTGTGACTGGGTAGCAGGGGTAATTGGGGGGGTGATCGGGGGGTAAAGGGGGGGTGTGAGTGTGCCTGGCATGTTCTACTGTGTGTGTGAGTGTTGGTGCAACTTACTGATCCGCTCTCCTCCGTGTCGGAACGAAAAATACCGACACGGAGGAGAGAATACATCACTTCCTCTCCTGTGTTTACATTACAGGAGAGGAAGTGATGTCACCGGGGATTTCTATTCGTCGGGAGCGATCGCGAGGGGGTGGCCATGAATGAATGGCCGTCCCCTCGTCCGGGATCGCTCCCGTACGAATACCGACCGCCGCAGGCACCGGGCGGGGGCCCGATCGGGCCCCCGACCCGCGGGAGGCAAGGGACGTACATGTATGTCCTTATGCCTGCCCGTGCCATTGTACCGACGTACATCGGCGTGCGGCGGTCGGCAACTGGTTAAAGGAAATTCTTGTAAAACAGAAATTACTATGTGGGTTATAGGCCACCTTCAGGTGATTGACACTGGCACTCCCTAAACAGGAAGTAGCCTCCCTATACAACCCCTCCCACTACTGGGAGTACCTCAGTTTTTGTAGTAAAGCAATACACATGTATACCAGAAAGAGGTGAACTTCAAAAGAAAAGAATTTTATGGGCAGGATGTTACAAAAATCCTATTTTCTTAACCTTACATCATGGGACACAGAGCCATAGTAATTACTATGTGGGATGTCCCAGAGCAGTGCCAACTGAGGGGAGGGAGACAACCAAAGTAAGGCAACATGAGATCAGAGGACTTGTGCTGCTACCTGCAGCACACTGCACCCAAAGGGCGACATCCTCGCGTCTTTTTACATTCACCTGACCAAGTTGCGGCTCTGCAGATTTCAGCCATGGAGGCTTGGTGATGCACTGCCCATGAAGCACCAACACCCTCGGAGGAGTGCATTTTGATTTGAGAGGGTGGAATCTACCTCTTTAAACCAAGCTATAATATATATTACTTGTCGAATCCATTTAGAAAGAGGTCGATGCTGCCTGTCCTTTTAGGACAGGGGTAGGGAACCTTGTCTCTCCTGGTGTTTTGAAACTAAAAGTCCCAGGAGACATTGCAAGAATCTAACAATCACAGACATGACAGGAACACCAAGGCATCTGCTCCACATGCTAGTGGATCCTTTGTTCTTGACATATTGGTAGGAAGATATCAGTGTGAAGGAACCATTCTCCCAAGAACTGCTGGTGACTCAAGTAGTCCGCCTGACAATTTTCTACTCCTAGAATGAAGACTGCCTATAGGCAAAGTACATAGTTTTCTGCCCAAGATAGGATATGATTCTCCTCTCTGGGCCACACAGCTTGTGCCCCCTTGGTGATATAGGCCATTGCTGTTCGGATTGGATCCCGACAGGAAAATTCCGTAAACAAGCTTCAGGCTGTCAGGGCCAAGTGCTCTGTCCAGACCTTTAGAATGTTAATGGGCAAGTCATAGCTGACCTGGAGTTGCCCCTTCCATGATTGCTTCCCAACCTAAAAATGGTTGGCATGTTGTTACCACTTCCCAGGTAACTGTAGGAAGGACTTTCCCCTTTGCAGGTTTTTGGTTATTAACCATAAACTGAGGCTCTGGTGAACCTTTAGATTTCCCAATGTGTCCGACTCCAAAGCTTGGACTTTTCCAAGCCGATAGGATACCGTTTTATAGTAGCCTCGAATGAAACTGAGCATAAGGAATGGCCTCAAATGACTTCCAATGCTTGAAAGACTCTGGATCATTAGGATCTGAAAAAACAAGACTGGAACTCTTGGAACTCAATTTTGTACCCTGGAGCTTTTGAGGAAGTCCCCCATCCATCTTGACCCTCATCCTGCCAGACCCTTGAGAACTGCAGAAGTATTCCCCCTACTCAAGCGAGCGAGGACACCTCCTCAAAAAAGGAGGCTTTAGTATTTTGTAGGTTTCCTCCAAAACTTATGTCCCTGGGGTTGACCCCAAGGATTACCTCTTGAATTTGATGGCAGAGGCCACCGTGATTGCCTGGAGGCTGATGCCCCTGGCACTAGAGAAGGCGCTTGTTAAAAATAAATAATTTTACTCCTTTTCTTAAATGGGTACTTTTTCCACTAAAAAATTATTTGGATGCATTACCCAAATCATCCCCAAACAGCTGTTTCACTGCAAAAAAGGAAGACTAGCCAGGAGCTTCTTGCATGGCACTTAGCGAAGGCCTGAAGGATAGAATCTCATAGCAACTATTGCAAACAAAGCTACAAGTAGCTTGCCAGATCCTGGGCCTGCTGAACAGGATTACCTTGAGCACCTGTTTAACAGATCTCTCAAGGATTGACCAATTACTGTCAGTGTAGGCTGCAACCCTCAACCTGGCAGAGAAAAAATAAGTGTTTAATAGGAATGCAAACTTTATCCGTTGGATCCCTAAGCATTTGAGCATTGTCTGCCGGACAAGT
Organism: Lithobates pipiens; assembly: GCF_037356315.1. NCBI lineage: Eukaryota > Metazoa > Chordata > Amphibia > Anura > Ranidae > Lithobates > Lithobates pipiens. Next base: position 228,359,475 of record NW_027507785.1, read on the forward strand.
CAAACTTTTATTCAGAGGATATAGCAGCATCAATTGCTGGCATCCTCACCTTGAATTTTCCCCCATAAAGTGTGAAATATAATATAATATATACACACATACATATACACACACATATTTTTTATATATATATATATATATATATATATATATATATATATATATATATAATATTCTGGGTGATCCCACTTAGATACAGAAGCTTTTCCAGCAATGGATGGCAAAGGTATGCACAGCTTGAGGTGGCTTTAGCAAATCTAAACACTCGTTTAAAGGGTAGCAAATGTGGAGCTGACCATTCAGCAAGAAATTGCACCATCAATCTTATAGATTGTGAAGCTGATCCCCCTGCATTTGACCCCTCAGAAGAGGAGTCATCAGCCTCACCACAGTCCTGAGGGAATTATCGCTCTCCCCCAGTGCCTTAGTTTGAGGGTCCTGGGTAATGCAAGAGAACCTGTCACATTTTGTGCCACACTGGGAAGCGGACTGCAGTGTTGAAAACTGTTACAAACATTTCATGGCCTTGATGCTCACTCTGACCAGCCATCCCCTCTCTGTGGAGGATGCCATTTTAGAGAGGAGTAGGCTTTTCAGAGCTTGAGGGAGACCCTTTCAGCCCTTTGGGGGCATTTCAAACCCCCCCTTTGGACCTTAGCATGCTGCACAAATACAGAGGTACTAGAAGAAATGGCATACACTGCTTGAGCAATAGTCCAACCACTGCCACTGCTATTAACGCTCAGCCTGATGCCATTAGTAAATGTGTCAAGGAAATGCCTGTCATCAACCTCGTACATGCCCCTTTTTAGCTAGTGTCTCTCCGACATCTGCAGCCAGCAAAAATTGAACTTTTAAACATACTCCCACGCTGGATGTTGCAGGACGCCAATGCTGCACTAAGCCTCACCCCCTTCCATCACATGGTGGCCCCCCCCTCTCTTTTCAAAAGAGGGTTTTCCTGCACGAACGTGGGCGCCTGATCCGAGGTGTGTGTGTGTGTGTGTGTGTGTGTGTGTGTGTGTGTGTGTGTGTGTGTGTGTGTGTGTGTGTGTAGACCTGCACAAGCCACCATCCAGGGGCAGTGAAAAAACAAATGGAGCAGCATCGCCGATCATTTTTGGCTTCCCCCTATCTAGGGAGAGCTTTGTCCAGGTGGGGGGTGTTTCGTGGAAGAAAATCCCTCCCAATCTTACTGGAGGTCTGAGCTGCTCACCGGAGGGGAGCCTGCTGCTTCTGTGACACAGCGTGATCTTTGAGGAAAGCATGACAAGGTACATGTTCTATACAGCCCCCAGTGGTGACTTGGGCATGACATTTACTTTTTTTTAAAGGAGACATTTCATAAGAAAAAAGTTAAATTCCTTAAAAGCCTTTACTTACCTTTCCCACCAAAAGGGATTTCTATGGTAAAAACAGACCCAATCTTCAGCTCTCATGGTGGGCTCTGTTACAAAACCTTCAGGATTTGGGAAACCCACACTCCTGGACCCATAAAACACCCTGCTTGATGGGAGAAAACACCAAAGCTCTGGATCCCAGGGTCCAGCTCTCTAAAAAGAGAAGTGTTACAGGCTAAACCTAGTCTCTTCCACCACGAGGCCTGGGTACCATTCAATTCAGCCTGAAAAGACACTTTGAATGGATCTAGCTGCATAGCTAGCCCCAGCAAGAATTGCTCCAGTGGAGCTCAGCACAGCACATCTTTACTCGTGATCAACACCTTAAACACTGGCAAAAAAAAAAAAACTGGAGGTACTCCCAGTAGTGGGAGGGGTTATATAGGAGGGCAACTTCCTGTCCATCACCTATAACCCACATAGTAATTACCATGGCACTGTCACATGACGTACGATAAAAAAAAAAAAAAAAAAAAAAAACACAGACACATCCTTAAACTGCTAGAAGAGTAGGGCAACTGTTTACCTCACCTATGCAATCATCAGTCCTAGGTGTAGCGACAGCATATTGTGCTTTTCAGCCTGTTTTCCTCCCACTGCCAACATGCTTTGTATATCGGTTAAGATCTTGTCAAGATTGACACTTAAGGCAAGGAGGTGGTGGCACAAGATATCTTGTCCAGGCATGAAAAGATTTAGACATGTTGGAAAATCCCTGGCAATTACTTTTAACCTCACTTAACAGATAGCAGATTACAGATTAATGTCAAACCAATCACTTCAGGAATGAAACCACATCAATTCCAGAGTCATCAGGTGTCTTTGTATGCTACCTGGGACCTCACCCTGCCTGTCCTCCAATGGACAGACCTGTGCATACACTCCCCCCTGCACTTTCCACTCTTAGCCCTGTAAGCCCCTTATGAAGCTGAGAACAGTACAATAAGTACTATGATTAATGAAACACGTACATATATACACACACACTTTGAAACTATATCATCTTTTCATGTGACAACACTGAAGAAATTACACTTATACAATCTGTACACATACTTTACATTGTAGCACAGTATCAATTTGATGTCCCTTAAAAAAATAAAAAACAGCCATTAACCTAAACCGCTGGCAACAAAATAGTACACTCCTAAGTGAAAAATGTCCAAATTGGGCCCAATTAGCCATTTTCACTCCCCGGTGTCATTAATGGGGGAGCAGGTGTTAAATTTGGAGTAAATCGCTCACTCCGGTCACTGGAAGTTCAACATGGCACCTCATGGCAAAAAGCTGAATCAAAAAAAATGAATTGCTGCTCTACATAAAGAGCTGCTTCAGCACGGAGGCCAAGACCATACACCAGTGTAACAAAGCAGGATCTACTCAGAACAGGCCTCACCTTGGACTACCAAAGAAGTGGAGTTTGTGCTCGTGTCTTATCCAGAGGGTGTCCTTAGGAAATAGACATATGATTGCTGCCAGCATTGCTGCAGAGGTTGAAGGGGTGGGTGGGGGGGGGGGGGATGGGGGTGTCAGCCTCTCCATGCTCAGACCATATGCCGCACACTGCATTAAATTGATCTGCATGGCTGTTGTCCCAGAAGGAACCCTTTTCTAAAGATTATGCACAAGAAAGCTCGCAGTTTGCTGAAGACAAGGAGATTAAGGAAATGGATTAATTGAACCATGTCCTGTGGTGTGAAGAGACCAAGATAAACTTATTTGGTTCAGATGGTGTCAAGCGTGTGTGGCAGCAACCAGGTGAGCAGTACAAAGACAAGTGAGTCTTAGCTATAATCAACCATGGTGGGAGTTTTATGGTCTGGGGCTGCAGGAGTGCTGCCAGCACTGGGGAGCTACAGTTCATTGAGGGAACCATGAATGCCAACATGTACTGTGACATAATGAAGCAGAGCATGATCCCCTCCCTTCCAAGCCGTGGCCACAGGGCAGTATTGCAACATAACCCCAAACACACCTCCAAGATGACCACTTTCTTGCTAAAGAAGTTATGGATAAAGGTGATGGACCGGTCAAGCATGTCTTCAGACCTAAGCCCTATGGTGTATCCCCAAATGGAAGGTGGAGGAGCACAAGGTCAAACATCCACCAGCTCCGTGAATTCATGGAAGAGGACTCCAGTGGCAACCTGTGAAGCTCTGGTGAACGCCATGCCCAAGTGGGTTAAGGTAGTGCTGTAAAATAATGGTGGCCACACAAAGTATTGACACTTTCACTTAGGGGTGTATTCACTTTTGTTGCTAGCAGTTTAAAGTGGGCTGTGTGGAGTTAATTTGAGGGTACAGCAAGTGTACACTGTTATACAAGCTGTACACTCACTACTTTACATTGTAGCAAAGTGTAATTTCTTCAGTGTTGTCCCATTAAAAAAAAAAAAATTCAACTTACTTACCTCTAACTTGTTTTCCACATGTCTTTCAGGACAGCACTTGAGATTGTGACCCCCACCAGACCACAGAAAACACCTACTTCGATTCTTAAAGGGAGGCACCTCCCTATAACACATCAATTGTAGAAGAGAAACTCCGGCCCCGGCAAGAACACAATTATACACGTTAGTCACAGCATAAACCAATGGGGCAGATTGTTGCTGTCCTGAAAGACATGACATATGGAAAACAAGTTATTTTAAGTCCAACTTAAATTTTCCCAAAGCGTCTTTCAGGACAGCACCCGAGAGGATAAACAGACTTGCCCCCTCTGGATGGAACTACAGCCTGCATGACATTCTTGTCAAACGCCTGATCATTGGTGGGTGCAAGGTCCAGCCTGTAATGTCACACAAAAAAAAAAAAAAAAAAAAAAAAAACTGACCACATTGCCGCCTTACAAAATTTGTTCAGGGGTGGCTGCTCTTCAAATACCATGCTACAAGGGACAGCCTGGCCATCTCTTGGTGATATACCGGACCTTGGATTAGCAAATCTTGTCTGAGAGGTAGATGCCAACAAGGCCTTGTCGCCATCCCCAGAACGGTTGCAACCCAGGCCCTTTTTGGCCAAAAAGGAGTAATTAGATCCAGTGGGAGGGGTACCAGTCATTCTAATGCCAGTGGAATTAACTGGAATGGAGGGAAGCACAACAGGTGAAATCTCCATGGATGCGCCAGGGCATTTGTTCCTAGCGATCAATTGAGACCATTCAGAGAAAATACCTAAGGAACCTCAGCCTTTTCCTTTGGAGGAAAAACAGGTCCACCTCTGGCTGTCCCCACATAATGGAAATTATTGAAGAGGCCTCTGGATTCAGAGACCACTTGGCTTCCTGAATCGGGTGCCTGCTTAGGAAATCTGCCACTGTTCAGGGTCCCTTTTAGGTGGATTGCCGACAAGGATAGCAAATGGCTCTTTGCCCAGAGAAGAATCTCCATTGCCAGTGCTTGTAAGGACTTACTCCCTATAACCCCCCCCCCCCCCCCCCGTCTGTTTAGATAAGCCACAGCTGTGGCATTGTCAGTCAACACTTGAACGTGTCGATACTGGAGATCGCCTGTAACGCTTGCCAATTTGAGGATCTAATCGCCTCCTTGGATCAACTTCCCTGGGTGAAATTCTCATCCAGGTGGGCCAACCATCTGCAAGAGCTGGCGTCCATTGTCAGTCTTGATTGGCCCTAACCAGACCCTTTGATAGGATTGCCCGATTACTCTACCACCATAGTGATTTCTTTACTTTGGCCAGAATCTTTACCTCCATGTCCAGGGATCTTAAGCTGTGATCCCATGACCTTAGCAGGTAGGCTTGTAGACTTCTGAAATTTAGTCTCACCCACTGATTAGCCGGCATGGTCAAGGTCAGGACCCCTAAAGCCAATATCTGCCTTATCGTTATCAGCTGGTTGGTCTGCAGCATCAACACTATGCACCGAACCTTGTCCCTTTTCTCTTGCGGGAGAAAAATCTTCTGTTCTATCAAATTAATTTGATAGCCCAGAAACCAAACCTCCTGTGATGGATCTAGGGAGGATTTCTGGAGGTTAAGAATCCATCTTAGATTCCAGATGGTTGTGTGTGCTGACTAAGTCGTTTTGTAACCTCTCCCCTGAGGGAGCAAAGAATAGAAGGTCATAAATAGGGAATCCCTGCAATTCCCTGAAGACAGAGCAGAGCTAGCGCTTCTGCCATTACCTTGGTAAAGATCCATGGTGCGGATAACACAGCGAACGGCAAGGTCTTGAACTGTAGATGAATCATGCCTTCCATATTTACTGCCAACCTGAGATACCTCTGGGACTGGGGTGAAATTGGGATATGCAGGTATGCATCCCTTCAGTCTATTGATGGCATGCAACATTCTGGGGTTAGCAGATTGCCGACTAGGGGTGCAACGGATCAAAAAACTCACGGATCGGATCAGCAAATAGGGTGCAACGGATCTGTGATCCGAACAGGTCAACCTGTTTGGACCAGCACACCCTGCGATCCACAGAGCGCTCCGCTGCATCGTCCTTAGGAAAGGCCACGGCTTCAGTCTAGCTCCGGAGCGGAGGCCAACTTGGTACACCCAGCGGCCGTTTAAAATGTGATCCCTATGTCAAATGATGGAGCGATCACTTGTAAAACAGGTGTAGCAAGATGGTCGTGGCAAATAGTGTGCTTATGTCACAAAGTCCTGCCACAACTTGCGTGTATCCTCAGCGGTCATCCTCAGAGGCATGGCAACCATACGTCCACTTTCTAACCTCTTGTAGAAGTATAAACATTTTGGCTAAAAAGTATGAAGAAAAATTACTAATTAGAAAAATTTACAGAAAGGCATTTTTTCCACAAAATTTACAGCTTTATTTATAGCACAAAAAAATAAAACCCACTAGTGATTAAATACCACCAAAAGAAAGCAATTTGTGTGAAAAAAAGGACACAAGTTTCATACGAGTACAGTAATGCATGACTGAGTAATTGTCATTCAAACTGAGAACGCTGAAAACTAAAAATTGGTCTGGGCAGGAAGGGGGTGTAAGTGCACTGTATTGAGGTGGTTAAATATACAGCCCGAAAATGACTGTCCGGAGATGCAACAGCTTCACAATGCGCTCCACAGCTGCATTCCACAGCCTGGAAAAAGTGCCGCAACCTCCAATAGACAACCACTACTACCAAATCTTGAAAACTGAAACAAAAATGCACTCACAAAAAAGGTGGTGAGATCTAAAAAAGCAAAAAGTAAAATAACCATCCAATAGAAAGAAAGAAAAACAAAAAAACAAAACATTTTGTGGAAACGTCATAATGGATAGTGGAAAGATATTCAGCAATCCCACAGTCACGGTGTGAAGTTTACCGGAGGAGAAACAGGAAGTGAGAAATTCAGAAAAAGAAAACAAAACATTTAGAAGAGAAATCGAAGGAAAAGGCAAGGTGAACCAAAAAAAAAAAAAAAAAACTAAGCTTTACAACCCCTTTAACCATTATTCAAAAAACAAATTCACATCCCATTGTATATTCATTCCCATTGGGTTAGGTCTTGGTCATAAATCCAGCGTGTTTCAAAGTTAGAAACCTCCCGCTGGACACGACTTCCCCCTCCAATGAGGGGAAAAGTGTATCAATACGCTGTGCCCAGGGAACCTCAGTTTTATTTGCCCTAAATGCTTTTTTCTCACCTGCATAGTTCTTATAGTGCGGCCCACATATTGTAGGCCACACAGACATTCAATAAGATAAACTATATTAGTAGAAGTGCAGGTGATAAAGGACATGATCTCATTCTTTAGAGGTCTCAATGGATTGAAATTTGCACACTCTGCTGCTGGACAAAGTGTTTGACAAACGGCACATTTCCTACAAAAGGAATAACCTTTTAGGTACTGAAAGATTCTCTTAGGGCCATCAATCACATTGGGGGCCACATATAACCTCAAAGGCTGTAAACCATGAAAGCCGAGTGACAGATTGGGACTCAATTTTTCTTTCCAGTGTCTCTGGAAAATCCGTTTGACCTCCTGAAATTGATTGGAATAGGTAGCTATATAAATGAGAAACCCGTTTGGTTCATGTCTCCATCTTAGGTTTATCCAACAAGCCATTCCTATCAGTTACTAATATTCAATGATTAAAGCATCAAGCACATTAGTACTATAACCCAACAGCGAATCTGGATTTTAACAAGGAAGCCTGCTGATAATGAACAACCGTACAGTTGCATCGTAACCTGAGAAACTGACTTCTCAGGACTTCCTTCAGTCATGAAGGATGACAACAACTTCCCTGGCTGAAAAAAATATTTGTCTGTCTCTCTTAAGTAGGTAGTAGCAACTAGAGACCCATCCCTTACCTTTATATTCGTATCAAGAAAGTAGATACATTCCTGACTCGCCTCATGTTGCAGCACAATGCCTAAAGTGTTCAAATTCAATTGGCATATGTAGTCATCCAAAAAGACCAAGTCTCCATCTCATAGGAGGTCGTCATCAGCTATACATCTCCAAATGACCAACTCCGGTATCCAGCGAGCATAGACGATGTCCTCTTCCCACTTCACCATGAAAAGATTGGCCATGCTTGACGCAAACTTTGCACCCTTGACTACTCCCATATTCTGTAAATAAGAGCCACTGAACCAAAAATAAAACACACTAAACAATATGCGATCACATCCTTTAGCGCCTGCACTTCTACTAATGTAGTTCATCTTATTCAATGTCCATGCAGCCAATAATATGTGGGCTGCACTACAAGAACTATGCAGGTGAGAATAAAAGAACAATTTAAGGACTAAATAAACAGGGGTTCCCTGGGCAAAGAATATCTAAACATTATGTCCGCCACCATGGAAAAAACCCAAGGGTACCTTGATTCTTGGCATTGCTACATTTTCCCCCCATTGAAGGGAAAGTAGTGTCCGGCGGGAGATTTCCAACTTTGAAACCTGCTAGATTTAGGACCTCAAGATAAAACACCCCAATGGGAATGAATATAGAATAGGATTTGAATTATTTTCGGAATAGTTAAGGAGGTCATCTCCCATTGTTTATTTCTTCTTAGTCTGATATAACATGACCAATACATGTCAGTATATATGCAATCATTTGACGTATGGTTATGTCATCTAAATCGGTGAATGTGTGATTCATATCTTTACATTGTATTCAGCGACATTTCCACAAAATGGCACCATTTTTTTTTCTGTTACTGGTTATTTTAATTTTGCCATTTTTATTATCCATCCCTCACCTCCTTTGCAAGTGCATTTTTGTAATTTTTTCAAAGATTTGGTAGCAGTGTTTTCTATTATTGGAAGTTTTGCCACTTAGTTATCCACAGCATTGTTTACAGGCTGTAGAACACAACCGTGGAGCGCATTGCTAAGATGTTGCATCGCCAGCTGGTCATTTTCAGCTGTATATTTAAAGTGTGCCGACATCTGGTTGCTATGCTTCTGAGGACATCAGATGAGGAAACGCGCAAGTCAGGATATGACTGATATAAGCATGCCATTTGCCGTGACCATCTTGCTACACCTGTTTGACGTGCTTTTTACCTTTCAATGTTTGCGAGTACCATGAGTTTATTTAAACTAGAGTTTTAGGTTTTTGGCACATACTGCAACATTGTGTTATCCTTTACATCCCTTGGGAGGTTAGCCTTTGGTGAAAACCTGGAGTGACAGATGACACAGAGCCTTCACCACAGTATTTATCTGATTTTGTTCCTTGTATGCTCGTGTTGACCTCTTAAATCTGAGGGTCAATACAATCTGCTAAGCGAATCAGCTTGATCACACAGCAGAGATGTTAAATCTATTCATCGGCATTGGTGTATGGTTTCTTTCACGCATTTTATGGACTTTATTATTTAGGTGTATAAGAGACTTTATTTAATTGGCGTGGTGTGTACATGTATACACACACACACACAAACACACACTACCCCATAATGACAAATTGAAAGAGTAAATGTATGAAAAAGGAAAAAACAAATGTCACATTGGCATAAGTATTCAGAACCTTTGCAACACCACTTGAAATTTCAGGTGCCTCCCATTTCTCTTGATCGTTGCAGAGTGTTTCTACACCTTGATTGGAGTCCACCTATGGTAAATCACATAACTTGATTTGGACATTGTTTGGAAAGGCACACACCTCTTTATAAAGAGGCCTCACTGCTGTCAATGCATACTGAATCAGAGAAAACGCCATGAGGTCAAAAGAAACTGCCTGCAGAACTCAGACAGGATTATTGCAAGGCACAGATCTGGGATCTGCTGTACTGAAGGTTCCCAAGAGCACCGCAGCCTTCAGAATCAAATGCTAAAATTTCTTCCACAACCAAGGCCCTGCCAAGAGCTGGATGCCCAAACTGATAAATCCGGTAAAAAGGGCTTTAGTAAGAGGTGATCAAGAACCAGATGGCCACTGAGTGCGAGAGCCTGTGTAGAGATGGCACAAAGTTTAAAGGAGGACCATTACTGCAGCCCTCCATGGATCTGAGCTTTATGGCAGAGTAGCTGGACAGAAGCCTCTCAGAGAAAAAACACATTAAAGCCCTTTTGAAGTTTACCAAAAAGCCCCCAAAAGGAGTAAACCTTATGTCTGGAGGAAGCCAGGCACTCTGCATCACCTGCTCAATATGACCCCGACTGAAGCATTGGGGTGTCTTAGCAGCAGGGACTGGAAGACTGGTCAAGGTTGAGAAAAATACTGAATGGAGCAAAGTACAGATATACCCTCAAGGAAAACCTGTTGCACAATGCTCAGGATCTCAGACTGGGCTGAAGGGTCCATCTTTTAATATGACAACAAGCACACAGCCAAGACAACACAGAAGTGGCGTAGGGACAACTCTAAACATCCTAGAGTGGCCCAGCAGAACCCAGACTTGAACCTTATTGAACATCTCTGGAGAGACCTGAAAAAGGCTGTCCAACAATTCCTATCCAACCTGACTAAGCTTGAGAGGATTTGCAAGCAAGAATGGCAGAAAATCCCCCAATCCAGGTATGCAAAGCTTGCCACATTATACTGAAGAGTCCTCAAAGCTGCAATTGCTGCTTCAAAGTACAGAGTAAAGGGTCTGAATACTAAAGTACATGTACCATTTGAGTCCTGTGCCATTTCAGTCCCGTTCCCTCCCCCCCCCCCCCCCCTCCCGCCCTTTTCATAAAGTCAGACATTTCTAAAATTATTTTTTCAGTTAGATCGTCGTTATGGGGTACTGAGTGTAGATTAAAAAAATAAAATAAAAAATTGATGCGCTTTGACTGTAGTATCAAGCTGCAACATAAAATTGAAAAAAAAAAAAAAAAAAAAAAAAAAAAGTGAAGGGGGTCTGAACATACATACTTTGAATTTCCATTTTAAACTGAATGGGTTGTTGAACAATATAAGGATTTACATATTTTAAAGACTCTTGCATGTACACACCCCAAGATGAGAATTCTTACCTGGGACACACTGGGTCATCACTGTGAAACTAATCCAGCTTCCCACCTAAAAAGTACATAAATAATATTACAATACATCATGTGTACATGGCATTCCTATTAAAATAGCTAGGAAAATTATATATTTGAACTGTCGCAATCCAGCCTTCAGGCTGCATTCACACCTGACCATTTCCAGCTCCTAAAATGCTCATAAAACACCTGAAAAACACCCAGCAAGCAAAGTCCCATTCATTTCAATGGCACCTGTTCACATCTGAGAGTTTTGTCACCTGAAGCAAAATGCCATGAGCTCAAAAAAAAAAAAAGAGCATGAATTTCTTTGGGGCAGATTACAAGCGTTTTTCTGCCTTCTACATTCGTGCTTGAACAAAATTGCGGTAAAAAAAACAAAAACGTGAAACTTTGAAACACTTAGGTCTGAATGCAGCCCAAGCCATTCTAGCCAGTCAGCAGAACTTGAACCTGGCAGTTCAGTGCCGCCATCTTCAATGTAGAACTGTCAAAACAAGCCTGAGGATTCAAAACAAGTTTATCATGTTTAGTCGTGATCAATTTACGCTTTAGAGTTACGGGGAGAGGTAATGTGTTTGTAATGGATTTTAAAGCGTTTGGGGCAGGGGGAGAAGCATCAAGTCTTAAGGTGGTTGTAAAGGAACAAGGTTTTTTTTTTACCTTCATGCATGAAGCTAAAAAGCTTGCGTGCGGCAGCCCCCCCTAATACTTACATGAGCCCCCCCCCCTCCAGCTGTGCCCTCCGCCACTTACTGGAGCCATTGGCAATGGCGGAGATGGCTGGGTCCTATTAGGTCTGTGGTATGGAGAGGAGTGAGGGGAAGATGGCTCCCACCTGACTATACCACTGCAGGGCAGAAGCGATGTCAAAACGTCACTTCTGATCATAGCTCTTAACAGTTTCTCGACCTGCCTCCGCAGTTGCACTGAGGCAGGTTGGCTTCCCTGGGCGAGCCGCCGTAACTATACATCGGCACTTTAAGCTGTAGGAGGTGCATGCCCCAGCGTGTCTGGAGACCATGCGAGTGCCCGGCAGGTGCAATGACCACCTGCGATCACTCGTGACAGAGCGATCGCAGGGGGAGAGAAGACAGATCATGTGTTCATACCAAGTATGAACTACTAAGTATACCAAGTATGAACACCAATCTCTCTCCCCCCTACAGTTAGAACACCTAGGAAACAGTTAACCCCTTCCCTGCCAGTATCATTAATACAGTAATCAGTAGGATACAGAGCAAGAGAGAGCGCACACCAGCCCTAGTGCATTAACGTTTATTAAATCCAATAAATAAGTAAAAAGCCAAGTGTCACACTCACATGTTACTGATATTGTTATAACATTGAAAACAAGAGCCTCCACGGCTGCCTCATCTCCCGATCCTCCTACTCCCTATAATGGGTTGGGAGGGGATTTGCATATTTAAATCACAATCAGATCTTAGGGCATTACCTGAAGGAGGCCACGCCTCCGAAACATGTAGTAGTTACGGAAACATTCTGATACACAGCCGAGGAGATAGCACTCATGCCGAGTGATCCTCCCCCTGGCCGCGAGTGACGTCATCCACAGCCGGCTGGTCTGTGCATGTGAGACGCTGAGAGAGGGCAGTGTATTCACAACTAGCAGGCGAATTGAATGCCTGAATATCCCCGCTGCAAGCTATTATAGGGAGTAGGAGGATCGGGAGATGAGGCAGCTGTGGAGGCTCTTGTTTTCAATGCTATAACAATATCGGTAACATGCGAGTGTGACACTTGGCTTTTTACTTATTTATTGGATTTAATAAACGTTAATGCACTAGGGCTGGTGTGCACTCTTGCTCTGTATCCTATAGATTTGTCTGCCACCCAGTGGATTTCAGAAAGAGCAATGCCTGGAGTGGATCGATTCCTTTTTTAGATGTACTCTAAGTGGAACTGTATAGGTGGGGACAGCGCCGTTCTTGATTTGGATACACAATTTTGTATACAGTAATCAGTGCATTTTTATAGCACTGATCGCTGTATAAATGCCAATGGTCCCAAAAATGGTCAAAAGGGTCTGCCGCAATATCATAGTCCCAATAAAAAATTTTTTAATCAAAAATATGAATACATATCTGCCTAAACTGAGGGGGGGGGGGGGGGGTGACCTGTATGGAAGTGGTGGAAAAAGTATTGCACAAATACTATGCAAGATAAAATTGCAACAGCCTCCCATTTTTTCCCCAGGGCCTCTGCCTTAAGAAAATATATAATGTTTAGAGGTTCTAAGTAATTTTCTAGCAACAAGGAATCCATGTAAAGTGTTGAAATTGTTCAGACAGCAACCACTTAAAGCCCCCTCCCCACACATACATGCACCCAAGTAATGATTGTGCCACATTAGGCAACATCATGCATGGAAGCAATAATTCTAAGCCCATCATTCATGATTAACTAAACGGATAAGCTGTAAAGGCTTTTTAAAAGACCCATTCCACACGGGGCCCGCAGCAGAGCTAAATTACTGCTAGTTTTAGAGGCGCTTTTCAGCCACTAGCTGGGGGCTTTTAACCCCAAAGGCGGCGTTAAAAGCGCCTATGTTGCACCGCTTCTGAAGCACTTTCCAGGCACTGCCCATTAATTTCACTGGGCATGGTATTTTGGTAGTACGCTCCCAAATATGCTGCTTGATGGACTTTTCCTAAAGTTCCACAAGAGCACTGCCCCAGTGTGAAAAGTCACACTGAAATGAATGGGAGGCGGTTTTCAGGTGCTATTTCTAGTGCTAAAATGACCGAAAAACATTTTGGGTACAGTCGTTTATCAGTATTTCAAAAGGCACAGGAAATTTTGGGGCTTGTTTGTAATTGACACAGCCTCATCTTTTACATTTGACAAGTGGGTATTCTATTGTGTTTTTGTAAAGGAAATTTGTCAAATCTGTATAAAACTGTAATCCATTTTTGTAGGTTTGCCTATGTATTGCACACTGCACTCATTGTGCACACGGCACTAATAACATTTTCATTACATGTTGCATGCTTTTGCGTCCCGATTAGCATTTAGCCTGCCTATTGTTTTGCTCCTTGTTACCATAAAAGTACAACTGTATTAATGCGATACCTACAGAATCATGTTTATAAAAAACCTAAAAATTGCGCTGAAGAACAAATCTAAAGATTTCCAGAACAGTTGGCGAGCTTTGCTTTGGAGAGGATTCAAAATACTGAGAATCTGAAACCATGAGTTCAGACGATTCGGGAATTTGATGGCTGAGGTAAACCCTTTGCTTACATTTCATTTATCAGACTTCCTTGATCAGCAAGACATTATCAGGACATAGGGTACCCATTTTACGTCCCTTAAAGTATTGATTGGTGGCTATATGTGGTCATCACTGTGTACTTTACTTTCCATTGGAGTGTTATAGATCAGAAAAGGAAGAATAGTGGTGTTAACAGGTTATATCAAGCACACATATGCTGTAATAGTTTAGAGGCACGAGGGTATAGGCAATTCGAGAAGACTGACTAGTCATAGGCATTAAATTAAGGGAATGAAGGGTAGGAGACCCGCAAAAATACCGGGCACATGAGAAACGCAAAACAAATTAATAAAAATTATGAACTGAAGGTGTGGTTCTGCCTATACGGAGCCCCTAGATAAAAAATGGTGAAAATGGACAGGGAACCACCATGAGCAACAGTTACCAAATCCACAGGACCAAGAAACATGCATATTAACCACTTCAATACCAGGCACTTATACACCTTCCTTCCCAGACAAATTTTGAGCTTTTAGCTCTGTCGCACTTTGAATGACAATTGCGCGGTCGTACTAAACCATACCCAAGCCAAATTTTTATCATTTTGTTCCCACAAATAGAGCTCTCTTTTGGTGGTATTTTATCACCGAGATTTTTATTTTCTGCTAAATAAAAAAAAAGGCAGAAAACTGAAAATTTATTTTTTGTTTCAGTTACAAAACTTTGTAAATAAGTATGTTTCCTCCTTCACTGATGGGCACCGACGGGGCCACAGTGACTGCTACTGATAAGGTGGCACTGATGGGCACCAATGATGTGGCATCAATGAAGTGGCACTGATAGGCGGCACAGATAGGCGGCACGGATGGGCACCGATAAGCGGCACGGATGGGCACTGAAGTATACAGTATTGTATAGGGACAGATGCCAGTGCCAAACAATGCATGCCAATCAGTGATGCCCATTGTGGGCACTGATTGGCATTGACTGGCATCCCTGCTGGTCTAGGGGGCATACCTGTTGCTGGGCATCCCTGGTGGTCTGGTGGCGTCCCTGGTGGTCCAGTGAGGGCATCCTCGGGGGGGCTGTGCTGATAATCGATCAGCAAAGACCCCGTCCCCCCCGTCAGAGGAGCAGCCAATCGGCTCTCCTCTACTTGCGTCTGACAGATGCGAGTGAGGAAAAGACGATCACCGGCTCTTCCTATTTACACTGATCAGCCGTGATTGGACACGGCTGATCCCATGGTAAAGAGCCCCCATCAGATAGTTGTGGTGTGTCAAACTGACACCCTGCAACAACGATCACCACGATGAGCGCCCCCGGGGGCGTGCAGCGGCTCAACATCCTGATCATGTCATATGACATCCGGTCAGGATATTAAAACCACTTTGCCACCGTCCTTTTGCTATATGGCGGGCAGCAAGTGGTTAAACTAGAGAAACAGCTACTGTATCTATTTGAGCAGGCTGGATCAAGGGTGATCGACAAATTAAATAATGAATTTGGGGTCAGGTACTACTAGTAAATTCTAAAACTTGAGAAAAAGCCAAACAGAAAAGAGCCAAACTGTATAGGAAAACCATAATTTTTGGCCCTGGCTCAAACAGAATACTTTAAAATGTAGTTAGAGCAGGAAGATGGGATGAGCATTATGACTTTCCATCTGGACATAGAAGCTAGAGCAAGTGGGATTGTGGGATTACAGTACATGGGATATTCGAGAACAAAAATTCAAGTTAGACTTACCGGTAACTGGTTTACCAATAGTCTTTCAGGACAGAACCGGGGAGATCATGGCTCTTCCCACAACAGGAAACACATCATCCCAAGCTTTAATAGGAGGCCTCCACCCAGATTGCCTTCAGTTGTCTCAAGAGACCCCCAGCCGAGGCTGAAACATAAGCAAGTTATGTTATAGTATACAGCAAAGAACAAAGGGAGGGATATTGCTGTCCTGAAAGACTATTGGAAAACAAGTTACCGGTAAGTCCAACTTGAATTTTCCCAAAAGGTCTTTCAGGACAGCACCCGAGAGGATAATCAAGACTTACCCCATTGGGGTGGGACAACAGCCTGTAAGACTTTCCTCATGAAAGCCTGATGAATGAATGAGTGACTTGTATAGCACTACCTATGCTGAGTCTCCTCAGGGGTGATCCCCTGCCATCAGGCAGTTTAACCTACAATGACGGGCAAAGGTCAGACTCATCCACATAGCTGCTTTACAGATCTGTTCGGGGGTGGCACAAGCCTTCTCTGCCTAACTCACCAAAGCTCTTGAAGAATGAGCCCAAATACTGGACTTTGACCTGAAAAGGAATAGGCTTCGTATGGAATAATTCTTTTTTCCTGATGGATTAGAGCAAAAATGTAGGTAGTATAAAATCGCCAGAACTAGTTTTTGGACTGAAGAGACCGTCAGGAAAAATAAATAAAAAATTTAGAATCTGTTTTCAGAACAATTTTGTCAGAGAAAAAAAAAAAAAAAAGCTCCCGATTGGCAAGGCTTAAAGCTCACCAAACTCTGAGTTGTCATTAAAGCCACTTAAAAATAAATTATGTTTTTAATGTAATCAGTCTCAGGGAGGCTAAATCAATAGGCTCAAAGGGTTCCCTGGTCAGAGCCTGTAGAACAGATAAATCCCACTTTGGGCAGCCTCTAATCACTACAGGTCTTGACCAGGTGAGGGCCTTGAAGAATCTAATCCAAGGGTTCTGAAGAGATTTTCCCCAAAAACACCCCCAGTGTGGCAACCTGGACTTTAATGGTACTGACTGCCAAACCTTTATTGAATCCATCCTGCAGGAATTCCAGGACAGAAGGAATATCCTCCAATGGCTGTATGTGCACCAGGAGTTGTGTGGGGGGGGGGGGAAGGGAAAAAAAAAAAAAAAAAAAAAAAAAAGCAACTTTCCAGACCTTGAAACAATTTGCTCTGGTAACACTTTCTACTGGATAGGAGGGTAGCAACTAACCTATCCGAAAAAACCTTCTTCAAAAAGCTCCTCTTCAGAAGCCAGTCTGAGTTTTAGCTTCTCCTGGTGGAAAAGAGGGCCCTATATCAGCAGGTCCTGTCTCAAAAGAAGGCGCCAATATAGTTTGAGCTGCATCTGGACAAGGGATGAAAACCAAGCTCTTCCGAAAGTTTTTGGCTGCGAAGGTAGAATCCGACCCGAAATCTTCTGTAACCTACTGTGCAATTTAGCGCTTTGAGATTTAGGATGAGACTGCACTTGCCTGAGTGTTTCTGAATAAGGAATACCTGTGAGTAGAAACCCTGGAAAAACTCTTGTAGGGGCTGGAACAATGACTCTCTGGGAGGGTACTTGCCTGCATCTTTTTCTTAACCAAAAACAACTTTATTGGCTGTGCAGTCTAAGAATGGATTCTAGTTCCGACCCAAATAGAAAATCCCCTGCAAAAAGGGATGCCACACAACCTGCTCTTTGATGCTGTATCTCCTGGCCATGTTTTTATCCACAAGGCCCCCCCTAGCAGTTTAACGCTGCAGACCTAGCCGACATACAGAAGTATTCTGCTGAAGCATCCGCAAAGCATGCCACTACTGCAGACAGGATTGCAAAGGAATCCAGAATCTGTTTTGGGGAATCCGATATAATATGGAATATGATTAACCCAGTGCTCTAGATTCTTAGCAATGCATTTTGCCATTGTTGTTCACGATTGATCACCAGGCTTTAAGTTAGTTTATCCTCTTATCCATAGGCTCCTTTAGTGTGTCCATATCTTTAAAAAAAAAAAAAAAAAAAAAGTGGTCAGTCGACTTTGAAATCTGAGAAGGCAGAATCCAGTTTAGGAACCTTGTTCCAGATGGGTCCACATAAGATTCCCTTTTGAGGAAGAACCTGACACCAAGAAAAGAATGGTTTCTTCTCCGGCTCCAGCCATTTTCTCTTAATCATGTCTATCGAATGGAAAAAGCGTGGCTTTTGGAGTCCTCTAGACCTGCATACATATGGTTGTGCAGGGAGAGCTTCTCCTCCATCCCCAAGGTAGCGTGGATTACCTTTACCAGTTGCCGACTGCCCAATGACTGAGGGGTGGTGCGGCTCTCGTCCTGGGACCACGTCATCCCATTCAAAACAGGGATTGCGCGCAATCGGATGCGCACATCCCTGCGAGGTCGGTGGTGGTGTGATTGAGACACAGACAGGGGCAAACATATTGGGCATGGCTGTTTACCACGTGATCAAGTCACGGCCAGTCACGGATGGTACTGCCCCATTCATAGGAGATAACTAAACAGATTGGTAACTTAACATCTGTTCCCTTTTCGCACACTGTTTCCAGTGCGAGGAAATAAGAGCCAGGAGCAGCGAGTTACATATCTGTGTTCTGTAGTGTACCAAGCACAACACTTGTCACATTAGCTGTAGCAAGAGGCAGTATGTTAGGAAAGGGCTGGAGAGCAGTACAATGATGTGTCTACAGGCAACAGTGTACCAGGACCAATATTATGACTGTGCTGGTGCTCTCTGCCTGGACAATTCCTATAGACAAATGCTTTGGCTGTGCCGACAATATCCTTGTGCTGACTAAAGACAATATTCCTGCCTGCTGACTGGATAATTACGATTGTTGTCGCCAAGCACATCGCTGCCTGAAACAATTCTCTGTGGACACACCTGCCTGGACCAATTATCTCCTCTAAAACCGCAGGTAATACTTTAATCCTCTTTAATAGAATTTATTTTAGAGAGCAATTTTTGATACGTACATGCCATGTTAGAAATATGAAGGGCCTTCAAAAATGATAGGTCATCAGGAAATGATATGCAATTGATGCTCCTAGATTGTCGGACGGTGCTACTTGGATGTTGGGCCTCTATGTGACCAGGCTGTGTAAAAGTCTCACATGTGGTATCGCCATACTCAGGACAAGCAGGATGTATTTTGGGGTGACATTTTTTCAATGTACATGCTAGGTGTTGGAAAGATCTTCTAAAATTGACAACTTTTTGTATAAAAAAAAAACGCATTATTTTCAAAAAACTTCTGGAAAAAAAATAAACCATTCAAAAGACTCATTATGCCTCAGATTATACATTAGGGGGATTCTTTCCAAAAAGAGCTCATTTTGTGGGCAATTCCATTGCCGTGGTGCTCCAGGGCCTTCAAAAGTGCGATAGGTTGTCATGACATTCAATGTGTAATTTATGTCCCTAGAACACCTGATGGTGCTCCCTGCATGTTGGGCATCTGTATATGGCCTGGCTGTGAAAGTCTCACAATTGTGGTATTGGCATACTCCAGAGTAGTAGAATGTATTTTGGCGTTTAATTTGTTGTATGCATATGCTCCGTTTCCATAATTCTTAGCATAAGAGGTGTGTGTTATTTCTCAAATTACAGCTTCAAAAAAAACTCACCATTCCTTTTACTAAACACCTTGGAATGTCTAAAAAAGGGGTCATGGGGGGGGGGGGGGGGGTATTTGAACTTTCCTGGCTTTTTAGGGTCTCAAGAAATGATAGGCCTTCAGTACATCAGGTGTGATCAATTTTCAGTGATTGTGAAAGTTAGTGTCTACAAGCTATGGTGCCAAAGACCAAATATACACGAATCCATGTTTTTTTTTAACAAAAATATGTATCAGTATACATTTTGGTCAAACGTTATGAAGAAAGGATTACAAATTTTCAAAATTTAACAAAGAAAAAGGGCACTGTCACAAAACGTTTTGACCTTTTTTTTGTGCTATAAATAAAAAGGTAAAAAACCATCCAATGATTAAATACCAAAAGAAAGCTCCACTTGTGTGAAAATAAGGACGCAAGTTTCATATAGGTACAGTGTTGCCTGACTGAGTAATTGTCAAAGTGTGAGTGCTGAAAGCTGAAAATTGGTCTGGGCAGGAAGGGGGTATAAGTGCCCTGTATTGAAGCGGTTAAGCAGATCCCCTACCTCCTCCAAGAACATTCTGTACTGCGTAGCAGCATCTGCCTCATTTTCCTCTTCTGAATCCAATCCCCCCTTGAGAAGGTGAAACAGGATCTCGGGAAGTATTCTGGAAAGCCAGACCTTCCTGCTGTATCAGAGAAAACCCCTGAGACTCTGGGTCCTGTTGTGCAGTCCCAGCTTCCCCAAGGGCCCAGGCTCTCTCAAAATTGACCCGAAAGTCTGAAAAGTGGCACGGAGCTCATCTTTAATGGTTGTAACTAAACCGCCACAAATGCATGGAGACTCCACCTTGATTAAATCAATGATACAATCCACACAAAGGATATTGGTCCAGGATCCGCTTACATTTCTTTGCAAACAGGACACGTTCTCTTTACTAGTTGAACAGCGTTTTTAGCCTGGACAAACAGAAGAAAATAGAATCATGCTGAAGTACTGCTGCACAGCAAAAAAAAAAAAAAAAAAAAAAAACACACCCAAGTGCACTAGGAAAGGACCTTTTACTTCCTTGTGCAACCAATCCTAGTAGAGCCCCTGTGGCCAGAAGTGGCAACCATCTATTTACTGTGTTACCAACAGGGAGAGCTCCTTCCAAGGGTTGGGGGGGGGGGGGGGTGTGAGCCATAGAATGGTCCCTTGGCTTACCCCCTTATCCGCTGCGTCCTTCATTGCAGAGCGCATTGCTTTCACATGGCTGAACGAATGGCTGGTTCCTGGACTCAAAAATGCTGCCACGCTGACCTGGAAGTTAAAGACACCAGGTAACCCTGCTCTCTCCCTGCACTTTGCAGCCAGATGTGCCACCTCTTCCTGTGCACTGCATAGGACGTGACAGAGCTCTCCTCAGCCACCAGAATAATGGCAGCCGCTTGAGCCTTCACCACTTCTGCCCTGTAGGAGGCAAGTGGGGGCCTCCACACACTGCCCATCTGCCAAAAACACAGGGCAGCACTCCCTGAGCACAGAAGGGAAAGAGCCCACAAGAACCATCCAGCTAGAAGCAAGTGGGAGGATCACAGATGCCAAGCATACAAGAAAAAAAAAAAAAAAACACCCTAGAGGTGTTCCTACCAGCTGGAGGAAACAAAAGAACTGAAGGCAAGCTGGGTGGGGCCTCCTATTAAAGCTTTGGATGAGGAGGTGTTTGTTGTGGGAGGAGTCTTGATCTCTCGGGGGTTGTCCTGAAAGTAGTTTGGGAAAATAAAGGACATCAGAATTTAGAGAGGTAAAGTAAACTTAATAGTTGACCCTAAAACTAAAATCTATAACTGGCATCCACAATCTAAGACTAACCTGACAGCCGTTGTCAGCTGTCTCCTGCACAGAAGTTTACAAATGCCTGGGAAGTGACATAACCCATAGAGTTACTATGGGGCTACCATTGTCCGCTGCCTTTTCTGCATCTGCCTCCACAGAGAAGCTGCCGCTGACATCTCCGCGTGGGACTGCACCGGCGTGGCTTCATAAAAAGGTATGTAAAGAAATTTCTTCCTTACAGGGCTAGATAGGTTAGTCTTAGTCTTAGATTGTGGATGCAAGTATTTACAGATTTTAGTTTTAGGGTGAACCTTTACTTGCAGCAGGGAAATTTTGGAGGGTTAAAAGCGAGAGAATGATCTGCACGCGTTGTGTAAAAAGGAGAAAAAAAATAGGATTTTTAAAACAGCTTACCTGTAAAATCCTTTTCTTGGAGTACATCATAGGACACAGAGTCAAGTAATTACTTGGTGGGTTATAGGCCTACCTTCAGGTGTTGACACTGGTATAACCAATACAGGAAGTTGACTCCCCTATATAACCCCTCCTTCAAGGAGCACTCAGTTTTTGTAGCCAAGCAATGTAAGTAATACTCTCACCCCATAAAACACAGGGGCGGGAGCTCTTTGTCCAAGAAAAGGATTTTACAGGTAAGCCGTTTTAAAAATCCTATTTTCTTTATTGTACATCATAGGACACAGTCTCAAGTAATTACTTGGTGGGATGTCCCATAGCAATGCTACTTGAGGGGAGGGAGACACAACCCGCAGGGTAACCCCCAGACCTGAGGATTTATACTGCTGCCTGCAGCACACTGCGCCCAAAGGCGATATCCTCATTCCATCTTGCATGCACTTGATAAAATTTTGCAATGTACTGAAGGCCATGTCGCGGTCTTGCAGATTTGAGGCCTGGTGACGCACTGCCCAAGAAGCACCAACCGCTCTGATAGCGTGTGCCTTAACTTGAAAAGGGGGAATCTTTCCCTTTAAATCATAAGTTTGAATTATAAACTTGCCAAATGCACTTAGCCACAGTGGATTTTGACACTGCCTGTCCCTTCTTAGGACCCTCTGGCAGAAGAAATAAGACATCAGTCTTACAAACCGGAGCAGTTTTCTTAATACATTTTCACTGCTCTCACTACATCAAGACAAGGTAGTGACCTTTCTTCCCTGGAACAAGGTTTTGGGGGGGAAAAACACTGGCAGGACAATATCTTCATTCAGATGAAAGCCTGAAACCACTTTTGGCAAAAAACCTGGACGAGGGTGCAACACCACTCTGTCCTCATGAATAATCAAATATGACTCCTTACAAGAAAGAGCAGCCAATTCTGAAATCCTCCTTGCTGAGGATATAGCAAACGAAAATATCAGCTTCCTAGTCAGAAGGACTAAGGGAACATGCTGCAATGGTTCAAATGGCTGTTTTTGTAACACTGACAAAACTAAATTCAAGTCCCAAGGGCTTAAGAGTGATTTAACTGGCGGATTAATCCGCAGCACTCCTTGCATGAAACACTGGACTAAAGAATGCATAGCAAGCAGTCTTTGAAATAAAAATTTATAAGAGCTGAGAGTTGGCCCTTAATAGTACTCAGGGCCAACTTCATCTCTATGCTTAATTGTAGAAAGGCAAGAATTCTGCCTATGATATATCTGAGGGTACCAACCCTTGGACTCACACCAGGAAACATAAGCTTTGCTGGCTCTTCTAATATATAGCGCTAGAAGCTGGCTTCCTTGCATTAATCAAAGTAGAGATAACTGACCTGGAAAGCCCACGTTTATTCAGAATGTGGGTTTCAATAGCCAAGCTGTTAAATTTAGCGTTTGTAAAGTAGGATGGAATATCGGCCCCTGAGATAGCAGGTCTGGCCTTATTGGGAGGGGCCGTGGACCCTCCACTGCCATCCTTACGATCTCTGAGTACCATGACCTTCTGGGCCATGCTGGTGCTACCAGTATTACTGATTTTCTTTCCAGCTTGATCCTGCAAAACTTGAGGTAGCAACTGAATCAGGGAAAAGTGCATAGATCAGTAAAAACTGATCCCACGGGGTCGACAACGCATCTGTTCCGTATGCGAGTGGGTCCCCTGTTCTGGATGCAAAGTTGACTAGCTTAGTGTTTAATCTGGACGCTAGAAGGTCTACGTCCGGAGTCCCCCATCTTTGGTAAACAGCCTGAAACACCTTGGGGAGAAGAGACCATTCTCCTGGGAATAACTGCCGGTGACTTCGATAGGCCACCTGCCAATTCTCTACTCCAGGAATGAAAACTGCCGATAGGCATGGGACATTCTCTTCTGTCCAAGTTAGAATCTGGTTCACCGCTCCGAGCTGAGAGACTCTTTGTGACCCCTTGTGATTGATATATGCCACAGCCGTGGCATTGTCGGACTGGATCCTTGCAGGACAATTCTTTAACCTGGAGGTCCAGGTTTCTAGAGCCAGATACACTGCCGGAATCT
Organism: Lithobates pipiens; assembly: GCF_037356315.1. Taxonomy (NCBI): domain Eukaryota; kingdom Metazoa; phylum Chordata; class Amphibia; order Anura; family Ranidae; genus Lithobates; species Lithobates pipiens. Next base: position 228,383,177 of record NW_027507785.1, read on the forward strand.
CTAGGATGTCGATGGGCAAGGCTCCTACTTCCAAGCCTGAAAAGGCTGGCATCTGTCGTCACTACCTTCCAGATAATTGATCTGAAGAACTTTCCCTTCAGCAGGTTCCAAGATAGTAACCACCAACTGAGGCTTTGGGACACTCATGGGGACAGCCACATTGGCAAGTCCAAAGCTTGAATTGTTTTGTTCCAAGCAGACAGAATACGGCTTTCAGTTTTGAATGGAATTGAGCATAGGTAACTGCCTCGAATTAAGCTACCCTCTTCCCCAACAACCTCATGCAAAGGCGAATTGAAGGATTTCTCTTCGACCTGATCATCCTCACCAGCTCCTGTATGGAGTGGATCCTTTCAGGAGGCAAGAACACCCCTTTTATGGGCTGCGTCTATGATCTATGATCAGGCCCAGATACTCCAGCCTTCTTAGTGGCTTTAAGGAGAACGTCTTTAGGTTGAGCCAAACCTTCCAGGTAGCCGCTTGTGATGGCTACACCTTGCTTCAAGCAAGCCACTGACTGGTCTTAACAATAGATCATTTAAGTAAGCCAAGACAGTTATGCCATGTGCCCTTAACCCGACTAGAGGTGGGGCCAATACCTTAGTGAATACCCGAGGTGCTGTAGCAAGCCCGAAGGGCAAGGCCATTAACTGAAAATGCTTCTGTTCTACTTTGAACCGCAGAGACCTCTGATGGGGAGGAAATATATGGACAAGCAGCTACGCATCTCTGATGTCGATGGACGCCAGAAGTTTTTCTCCTTGTAGGATGAAACTACTGACTATTGATTCCATGCAAATGGAGCGGATTTTCAGGAACCGTTTTAGATTACGTAGATCTAGACTTAGTCTGATATGGCACCGTAATTAGGTTTGAGTAAAACCTTAAAACCTTGCTCTTGTTTGGGAATCTGTCTGATCACCCCTTGAGCCAATAATCAGTCTAATGCTTGCAACAGGGATTGCCTTTTCCCTGGATCCTTGGGAATGTTTCATCTCAGAAAACGAGATGGTGGAAACAATCAAAGCTCTAGCTTGCATCCTAGAGACACTGGAGAGAGTCCATTTGTCCTGAATCTCCCTTTGCCAGACTTCTGAGTACATCAGAAGTCTCTACCCCCCCCCCCCCCCCTTGGTGAGGGGAGATGCCTCTCCATAAGGAGGTCTTGTATTCTGCTTTGCAGACTTTTAGCCCCAGGCCTTCCTTTATGCCTGGTCTGATGGCAGAGGCCGAACAGTTTAAATGAAAGATGCTTATTTTCTTTTGACTGGCAAAAAAAGAGTACCATTTCCACTGGAAATTGAATGTATTTATCCAAACTATCGTCAAATAATCTTTCTCCCTTAAAGGGGAAACTAGTTAGAAGGCTCTTACAAGGTGTCTCAGCTGACCAACCCTTTAACCAAAGGGTCCTTCGCATATGTACAAGTACAAACGCAAGGCGTGGTGCCTGGTGAATAGAATCCTTCATAGCGTCTACAGCAAAGCATAATGCTTTAGGTAGCTTGGCCAGTTCCTGTGCTTGTTGTGCAGGGAGCTCTTTTGAGAGCATCTGTGAACTGGTCCTTTAAGGACCGACAGATGCCTATAGCTGCAATTGCAGGCTGAGCAACAGTACCTGCTAAGAAAAAAAGGATTTTAACAGACCTTCCTTATCCGTTGGATCTTTAAGCATTCATTCAGCATTAAGCATTTTACCACATTGGAAATCGCAGCGTCAACTGCTGGAACTTTCCATCTTTTAGTGAATCTTTCTTCCATAGGATAGAGCTTTGCAAGTCTTTGGAAGGGAAAAAAAAAATGCTCATCTGGATGATCCCATTCAGTATAAATAAGCTTTTTTAGTAATGCATGGACGGGAAATGCAGGCAAAGGCTGCAAAGGCTTCAAAGAACCCAAGGAAGAGACCGGCCCTTCAGCTGTTAGGGGTAGCATGCAAGTAGAGCGAACCATCTTTGCAAGCTTCTGTACTTCAGATTGTGAAGTAGGGATCCTTGGGAACTTCAAGTATTGTTTCCTCCGCAGAGAAATTATCGCATGTCTTTCCTCCCGATCTTCTGAGGGCAATACCCCATCCTGTCCCCATAATTCTCTTGGACCCTCCACCGACTGTAAAGAGTCTAAAGGTGGGGGAGGGGGGATCTAGGACGCTTCCTATACATTGGATGGAGGATGTGATTAAAGCCGCTAATCTTCCTTCCAAGCCTTGCAAGGCAAAGGAAAATGTATCTTCAGTCACCTCTACAGGGGCTGAAGTGTGTGAAGCAGTTGCGCCAACGCTAGCTTCCAATGACTCACCCTGGCTTGCCATGTCTGATCTCTCTGAAGAGGAAGACCATATGGAGGCATAACTGGGATTCCTGGGGGGGGGGGGGTGACACCTTAGGTACCTTTACGGTAGGTCTGAAAGACATAGGGCAAAGCACAAGCAGAGGTACACAAGAAAGTTCTATTGCTACCAAGTAAACTGTCTGGAAATGCCCGTTTACACCCTTGCGTGCCCAGCACTCTGGTGTCTTAGTGTGACAGACTGCCTCTTCAGTTAAAAAGTCTTTCTGAAACGAGAGCGTCTGATATAAAGCCTCAGGTGGAACCCAATTGGCATCCTCAGCGCTTGCCCTCAGCAATGCGGCGAGTGCTCTGTGTGTGGACGTTACAGCCATACACAGTGCCACGTGACCTTGCGGACCTGCCCCTCTGCGTTGAGGCCCTGCTAGGGATCCAGATGGCCAACACAAAGATGAATGTACTATACACCTCTACGGGGGGGGGGAGGGGAAGATAGGTTCTGTCAGCAGATTTTTAGTTTTTTTTTAAACCACAGAAGCATAGGGCGTTTCCCAATGTTACTAGGTGGAAGTGCTGGGTAATTAAACCATGCAGCTAAAGCAGCTGCGTCAATCAGCCACCGCCCACATATTAGAAGTTTATACACATCTCTGTATTACCAACTGCTGTATTTTTTACCAAATCCCACAAGATCTATAGTAAGAACCCCCTTTGCCGCTGGGACCACATGTTCTGAGACAGAGCTGCACTAAGACACATCATAGGTAGTGTAAGTTACTCTTTAGAGGAGACATTTATAAAAGGTATATAAAGGTATATTGAAGGAAAAAGCAAAGCTTCTTCCCTTACCTTGTCCTCACTGCAGGATACTGCTGATTTAAAAGACAGATCCAACTTTCACCCTTAATGGCGGGCTGCATTTAAACATGCTCAAAGACTGGGGCCCTTTTAAAAGGGTTTCCACTCCTTTGGGCCTTGTATAGCACCCCTCAGGACAACTTTAGGAAATGTAGCAAGACCAAAAAGCGTCCTGGTTCCTAGGTTCCAGCTCTCAAAGAGAAGCATTACAGGCAAAACCTCGTTCTTGCATCGAGGTCCAGGTACCATCCTATGGCCTCAGTGGCGAGGATGGATCTGATTGTAGAGGTTTCAATAAAACCAGCATGGATCCCTCCTGGAGCTCCTTAGAGCACATCTTCACTCGTGATCAACACCTTAGACATTGGCGAAAAAAACTGAGTGCTCCTGGAAGGAGGAGGGGTTATATAGGGGAGTCAACTTCCTGTATTGGTTATACCAGTGTCAACACCTGAAGGTAGGCCTATAACCCACCAATTACTTGACTCTGTCCTGTGATGTACGATAAAGAAATGTAAGCCAATTGTGTATGTGCGTGAATGGTTGTGCCGTTGCTCTTAGTCCTACATCCTGTGTCTCCTACAGGTGCATCAATAAGTGTTCAATTAGCACTTATGTTGGATTAATTCATTTTTAATATGAAATTCCCCTAGTGTATGAGATAAAAAGGAGTACAAATTTATTTTCATTGCATTTTTAATTTTAAATGTAGGGTTACCATTAGTTTCAACAACTGCTGGATAAATCATGTAAATTAAATAGGAATATTCTCTCTCTCTCTCCTCAGGTGTTTCCGTTGCCAGTCACTTGTTACAGGGAAACTCGTTGGCTGAAGAGAATCCTGTGACACTGCCATGCACCAGCTGATAGCTCGGAGCTGTGTGTCTTCTATATTTCTGTGTTGTGCACAGGAAAATCTTCTGGAATAAATTCTAAGATATACTGCACCATGAAGTTCTTCTTTACTTTTTAAACATCCACTGGAGGAGTCTGAAGGGAGTAAAAGGAAAGGTTATCAGATTCATCCCGTCATCCATTACAGGAGAGAGCCGCTATACCCTCTGATCAGACCAGGTGGAATTACAGCTGCTTTCTGTAGTTGCCAGAGTGCATGGAGTGATACTTTCATCTCTGTGTTCCCAAAGAGAGCCGTTGACTCAATTCCTCGAGCCTATCAGGTGAAAAATCATTACAGTGTGTTGCTGTTACCATGCGAATTTGACCCTTATAATCTGCGGTCCATCAGATGTGGTAAGAGGCCATCTGGCTTTATTTGAGTGTATGTTCACCTTCCAGAATCATCCTGCAAAGTGTGAGGGTTGGCATCAAAAGCTTCCTTTTTTGCACTGCATTATTTTGTTGTAGTTTGGACACTCTTGACACAATATAAATATTTGTGTGGATACTTTGCTTTTTGGATGTTTATTCTTTGTCGCCTTAATTTATCCATTAGAGATCAATTCACTCACTTTATTAATGCATTGTAATATATATCAAATACATTTTTCAGTGTTGCACCTTTTTCACATATTGTGTCGCATCAGTTTGCCAATCTTCTTTGCGTTTATATAAATTAGAATATTGCCAGGAAAAGGTTTTTTAAACATGAAACTGGAGTTCATACACAGCTGGGAAAAGCTTCATTACAAGGTCCATTGTTTTCCTATCCTATATCAGCAGTGGCTGTATGAAAAGTGCTACTAGAAAAAAAAAAGTCAATTATTTTGGTACATTTTAATAGCCCCACATTCCATGCAAATATTGCAAACAGCCAAACTAAATATTTGTTTAATGAAAGGTTCACAGAATATGAATTTGTATTATGTACAAATCTAATAATGAAAAATGCTGTACCATTTAACCCAGCCACCCATTGACTCCAGAAAATAGGAGTCCTCACCTTTCATTACTCCAGGTATACTACACTATATCTGTTACAGAATAAAAAAGTGAAGTACTAGAGTAAAGTGAATAATATTTGGCAGTAAGCAGCAAAAAGTACAAGAGTGTTGCTAACAGACAAAGGAACTTAATATACAGGTGACAACAAGCGATTCTCAGAAAATATGGCATAAGATATTTAAAAACTACTGTACCATACAACCCAGAACAAAAACTGGGTTTCAGAAGGAATGGACCATACTCTGAGCATATAAGAACCATGCTGTTTGATGCAGATATACCAACCACATACTGGAGAGATAGTTATGACCGCATGCAGTCTCCAAAATAAACTACCAGGAAAAATCCATACGAACAGTGGAACGGAAGGGCTTTGAATTTGAACCTTCTCAAACATTTTGGAAGCAAAGCCTAAAGCCACTTGCGGATACATCAGGGCTGCTGAGCCCCAATACCAGAGTCATCCGTATGTGCCTCAGTCATCCGCAGTCAGCCATTTTTCTTTTGTGCTCTCTCCTCCCCTCTGCCTGTCCGCTTACGACAGTGCCTGCCCCCCTCAATGCCTGCTGCTCAAATAACTCACATCTTCAGACCATCCTCTGTGTGCCTGTGTAAGCGATTTGTAAAAAAAAAAAAAAAAAAAAAAAAAAAAAAAGCCTGCTATACATTTCACAGCTCTTCTCAGCAATCACATGATTGGCTGGCTTTCTTCTCTCCCAGTCTGATAGATGCAGCGGTGGGGCCCGAAATTCCCCCGCTGACATCACTCGGGTGGAGAGAAACACACAATCATGTGATCCCTCTGGGGGAATATCGGTCTCGCCAACTGCATCTGTCAGACTGAAAGCCAGCCGATCATGCGATTGCTAAGAGCCATGAAATAATGTATAGCAGGCTTTTTTTTTTTTAATCACTCACACTTACGGGCACACAGGATTAGAACGCAGAGGGGGTGGTATGAAGATGTGAAAGTGGCTCAACAACCACTTTAAGGCATTCCAGATGCATATTGGGAGCTTGAGGTCAACTAATCTGTCCATCCTATCTTTACAGGTAATCTTACAAAATCTGGGAAAATGGAGCTAGAATGTTGCCAGTAATGAGTAAAATAAAGTTTTAGTTTGTGTAAAATACCAAATACAGCTACAAGAAGCAACTTTGCCATACAAAACACCATTATAACAGTCAACTTGCCAGCTTTAAACATTCACAAAATTCTTCTGCTTAATGCATGCATTTTAGTTGTACAAGAAAAGAAAATGAACAGTAGGGAGCCAGTGGATGCAAAAGTTATAAATGGCTTCCTTTGAAGCTACGAAAGGACCATCATTTGGGAGTCATGAAACCTGACAGCAATCTCCCAAGATGCATCTGGATAGCCATTAACCGCTTAGGCCGTTTCTTAGCAAGAAAGCTTAATATAATCTTGTACATACTGTAGGTTTACATTATGATCTTTATGTTAAAATCAAAAGCCAGACGAAATCATGCATGTCAAAAAGGTTTACAAAATGACTCCTACATCTTAATTGCATTTTCATGTACATATGAAAAGCTGCAGAAGGCTCACCTGATAGGTGTAGTTTGGACATGTCACAAAGAAAAATAACCATGTAAATGGATTGCGTGTTGGGAAGGGATACCTTCTTGATCTTGAACCTAAAAGTAAAAAAGTCAAATCAAATAAATATAAAAAGCAATCAGAGAACTTCATAACAAGATCTTATTACAATATACCAATCAATAATAACTGATCACAGAGGTTAACTGAATAACCTTTGCCTTGTTACAATGGCATTTGAAATCAGGTTGGATATATTCAGCAGCAAGCTAACAGATCCCTGAAATTGATGCGTTGAGAGCAGAAATCAAATTAGCACTACCGTTTGTGGTGTATGGGGCTGTGTAGCCACAGACCAATCAGGGTGCCCCATACTGATGCATGTCCATAGCCAAAAGTGCCTAAAATGGGCACGGGAACATCAGAACTGGACCATGGAGCAAAGGAAGGAAGATATGTGTCGGGTGTATGCATCAACTTACCCGAGAAAGAAAGAAAGAGGGCACCAGAATGCAGTATAGGAAGAAAGCATGCTGGTGGAGACCGTGTGATGCTCTGGGCAAAGCTCTGCTGGGACACATTGGTGGCTGCCACTCTTACAGAGGTCATTTGCTTAGGAAGGGGAGGGGGGAGGGCAAGTGATAAGGCAGTTTTCTGAGATGGGCAATGTCCTGAACAAAGGGGGTCAATTTGGGCAGATTTAGACATGCATCCAAGTCTACCAAAAAAATAAAATAAATTATTTTATTTTTAAACTGCACTCAGGCTTAATCATAACCAGCTAGCACAAATTTGCTGGTCAAAAATGTAAAAACATAAAAGTGCAGCATTTCGCTTTAACAAAAGTTGTTAAAGAGAAGTGATGCACTTTTACATGTGTCCAAGTCTCATTTGCCTCTGAAGCCCGATTTGCATTCAGTGGGCTTGCTGCCTGTGACTTGCTACATGTTGGGTGAACTTTGTTGTGGTCAGAAGCATCGCAGCCCCAGCATGCAAGCATAGCCATCTACTGCCTTTTTAAGTATAGGGGAGGCAGTTGGCAGGCAGCAAAATACATATCAACCACACATTTATGCCACAATAAAACTGCAAGTCTAAACAAAGCTTTTTGAGCAAAATGAAGTTTATTGAGCATATTGAAAAAGTATACAGACAGGTATAAAGTGCAACCATGCCGATGAATAAAATATTAAGGAGGTCCGAATACCTTGAACAACCAGCCTGTACATGACAGGGCTGAATATACCCCGATGAGGGGGCCAATAGACAGCCCTGTACTTGTGCAACAGGAACTCAGGAGAGCTCAGATTTTGGGGGGCTGGCACACACACTAGAAGTGGAAATGAAAGTGTGAAACAGATGATATAACAAGTACCGCACAGTAGCAAAAAATTACTCTTAATCATTGCAGGTGGAGGAATCTTCCAGCCACCTGTCCCATATTTTGTTGTATTTGGACAAGCAACCCCTATGCAAGCATATTACTTTTTTGTAGTGGAGAGTGCCATTTACAGAGCTGATCCACTGTTGGATAGCAAAGGGCGACGCCTTGATCCTGGCCAAAATGCAAATTGCCCAGCCCAAAAACCCCTTGATTGAGCTGCAGTTTTGCCACCTACCAACCACTCCCCAGGGGTGTACACATGCTGCAGCCACAATGCTTTCGTTTGTGGCCGTGGCAGGAATTCAAGCTCCATAATTATTTTGGTCTTGTTAGTAAAAATTCTCTTGGAAGGGAGTTAAGAGTAGCCACACCTTAGCGATCTTTAAGCTCTTCCACATTGTTCAGGTAGATCTCCACCTCTCAAAGGCTGCCTACCCCTGCTTTAAAGCATGCTATGTCTGCCCATGTGCCTCATTTCTAGTCTATCCAAATAGATTCTCTGTACAAGATGACCTCTAAAAAATGGTAACAATCTAACTTGCTTCTAAAATAGCAGAAATGAAAATATTTGATGTTAACCCTAAGGCCTCTTTCACACGGATGATCCGTTCAGGTCTACCTGTCAGTTTTTTAGGCGGACCTGAACGGACACTCCATAGACTTCTATGGAGCGTCGGATGTCAGCTGTGATACGTCCGCTGAAATCCATCACGCACCGATCCGAAAGTGTGACAGAGGAAAAACCTACTTTTCCATCAGTCTGAGGATCGGATGACAACTGACCTTGCATTCAGTCCTCATCCGATCCCCTATAGGGAATGGACCCGTCATCTTCCTGCTCAGCGGGGATCGACGGAGCGATCCCCCGCCGAGCAGAGTGGGCTCCGTACATGGACACGCCCGTGTGAAAAAGAGCCCTTAAACAACCAGCTCTATCTGTTTTTGTGCACAAAGCTAAAAAGGCAACAAAATGTGTAGCCAAATACAGTAAAGAAATAAATGTTTCTAGTCTATCCGATCAGAAGTTTCCAATGCATCCAGCCTTGCAGCCCCACAAATATCTTTAACTACAAAAACACATAAGTAAAATAAGCATCAGCCCACATTTGTATTAAAAATCCGCAATTAAAAAAGCTCATTAGGCCAACAAAAAAAAAAAATAAAAAAAAATAAAAAAGGAAAAAATGCCCACATCCCTGGCAACAGAGCAGTGACAAATGGCAGTAGACAAAGCCTCTGGTGGACATTACATAGAAGAAGAAACTAAGTCAAGTGTATAACTGATGCCAGTCCCACACTGGTGGCCATGAGCACTGTGCTGGGTGCTATTTTTGTGTTTTTATGTAAGAAATGGCTTACAGTGCCTTGAAAGTAATCATACCATTTAACATTTTCAACGTTACAACCAAAAATCGAAATGTATTTTGTGAGATTTTATACAACAGACCAACACAATGTGGCGCACAATTGTCAAGTGGAAGGAAAATTATAAATGCTTTTCCACTTTTTTTACAACTAAATGTGTGAAAAGCATGGCATGCATTTGTATTCTGCCCCCCCCCCCCCCGAATCAGTAATTTGTAGAATCACCTCTCACTGCAATTACAGCTGCAAGAGGGAGGGACCCCTGTGTCCCCTGATGTACATCAAAGAAAAGGCTTTTACAGGTAAGGAGTTTTAAAAAGTGTTTTATTTTATTACATCAAGGGACACAGAGCCATAGTACTATGTGGGATGTCCCATAGCAAGGGCAATTGAAGGGAGGGAGACAAAAAAAAAAAAAAAAAGGAAGGAGGCCAGAGGACTCGTACTGCAGCCTGCAGTACACTGCACTCAAATGAAATATCCTCATGACCTTTAACATCGATTTGATAAAAATCTGGTAAACGTATGAACTGAAGACCAAGTTGCAGCCGTACAGATCTGAGCCAGGGGCCTGATGATGCACTGCCCAAGAAACATTAATCTGCCTGGTTGAGTGCTTTAACATGGAGGATTTTTTCTCTTCAAGCCATAAGCCTGAATAAATGACTTGATAAAGCAATTTGGAAATAGTAGAATTTGATGCTGCCTGTCCCTTTTTGGACCTTCTGGCAGTACAAATAAAACATAAATTTTGCGAGCCTGAGCTGTCGCCTTTAAATAGACTGATCGCCCTTACTACATCAAGGGAATGTAGTGCCTTTTCTTCCCTAGATAGAGGCTCTGCGAAGAAAGGAGGAAGAATATCTTGGTTTAAATGAAAACCTGTTACCACTTTTGGTAGGAATTCAGCATGAGGACGTAAAACCACCTTATCCATGAGCAAATATGGTTCTTTACAAGATAGGGCCACTAGTTCCAATACTCTTATAGCAGAAGAAATGGCAACCAGAAAAATCTCTTTCTAGTCAAAAGAACCAAGGGAATTTCTCGTAAAGGCTCAAACGCCGATTCTGCAAAGCCAAGGATTTAAAAAGGTGGCTTGATGAGGGGATTAATCTGTTACCCCCTGAAGAAAGCTACGCACCAGAGAGTGGGAAGCAAGAGGCAGTTGAAAAAAATACTGGCAAGGCCGAGATCTGGCCCTTGATAGTAATCAAGGCCAGCTTCATTACGAATCCCATTTGCAGGAAATAAAGAATCCTACATATGACATTTCCTGGGGTGCCAACCCCTGGATCCACACCAAGCAACATATGCCTTCCAGACTCTATAGTAAATGATTCTGGAGGCGGACTTGCTGGCATTAAGGTAGACCCCATCGAAGGAGACAACCCACGATCCTTTAGAATGTGGGTCTCAATAGCCAAACCGTTAAATTTAGCGCCTGTAAGGTAGGATGCAATACTGGACCTTGTGCGAGAAGGTCTGGCCATAATGGCAGAGTCCAAGGGACTCCTACCGCCATTTTTATGATCTTGGTAAACCAAGATCTTCTGGGCCACTAGAATTGCGTCCTTTTGTTCCTGCTTCACCATGCGGAGAAGACACGGAAGTAGCAGAACTAGAGGAAACGCATGGATCAGTGGAAACTGATCTCATGGGAAGACTAATGCGTCTGTTCCGCATGCTAGCGGATCCCTCGTTTGACACAAAGTTGTCGACTTTGTTGTGGAATCTGGATGCGAACAGGTCCACGTCTGGAATACCCCCATTTCTGACATATCGCTAGGAAGATGTTGGGGTAAGAGACCATTCCCCCGCAAATATTGTTGGCAACTCAAGTAGTCCACCTGCCAATTCTCTATTCCTGGAATGAAAATTGCCGATTGACAAGGAATGTTGTGTTCTGCCCAAGCTAGAACATGATTCACCTCTTTTTGGGCTGTACGACTTCTTGTGCCCCCCTGGTGATTGATGTAAGCCACAGCCGTTGCCTTGTTGGACTGAAGCCCGACAAGGCAATCCTGCAATCTGACCATCCAAGACTCTAGGGCCAGACAAACTGCCTGAATCTGCAAAATGTTGATAGGCAAGGTCCTCTAACTTGGACACATTCTCCCCAGGACAGAATCTTCCAGGACTGCTCCCCAGTCTAGAAAGCTGGCATCTGTCGTCACCATTTTCCAGGAAACTGGTAGAAACGATTTTCCCTTTTGGAGGTTGCTGGATATCAACCAATTTAAGCTCTGATGTATGTTGGGAGCCAAGCATATTGGAAAATACAAAAAGGTCCGAACTTTTTTGTTCCAGGCCGACAGGATGGTGCTTCGAAGCAGTCTTGAGAAACTGCACGTAAGGGAAGGCCTCAAAAAGGAGGCCATCATTTTCCCCAACAATCTCATGTACAACCGAATAGAAGGATTTTTCTTTGCTTTGATAAGTTGAATTAGTCCTATAAAGGAACAGATTCTTGTCTAGGGTAAGAATACCTTCTTCTGTATGGTATCTGGTGACCAGCCCCAGGTATTGTAATCTCCTTGATTGTTTTAGGGAGGATTTTTCTTTGAGAATCCAACCTAGAGATTCCAGGTAGTTTACAGCTGTGACCAAACTCTGGTTTAGACCGGAGACTGAATGACCTATTAAAAGTAGATAGTCGAAATAGGCTCGGACCTTTATGCCTTGAGCCCTTAATATGGCTAAAGGAGGTGCCAGAATCTTTGAGAACACCCATGGTGCTGTGTCTAGACCTAATGGCATGGTCACAAACTGAAAAGGATTATTTTCTATTTCGAAGCACAGAAATTTTTGGTGAGCGGGAAATATTGGCACGTGGAGATTTGCATCTTTGATATCAATTGAAGCCAAAACCTCCCCTCCTTGCAGGATGTCAACAACCAGATTGACTCAGTGCAAAAGGATCGGATGTTTAAGTGCTGATTCAGATCGCTGAGATCTAGAATGGGTCTCGATTAAAAATAGAGTTTTTGTACTCACCGTAAAATCCTTTTCTCCAATTCACAGACCGACACAGCTCCTCTCTAACTAAATGGGTTTGTTAGCCTGCCTTTAGGCGAACTAGTCAAAATTGTAACACTACACAGAACTTTCAGTCCCGCCCGAGGGGGCTGACCCTGTACCAACAACCCTCCCTGCTGCCCCGGCAGAACTCAGTACGTCAACAAGCAGTGTAACACAGAAAAGGAGCATTGGGTGCTGTGTCTGAATTAGAGAAAAGGATTTTACAGCAAGTACAAAAAGCCTATTTTCTCTTATATTCACCGACTGACAGCTCCTCTAACTAAATGTGACGTCCCCAAGCAGTGCCAAACAAGGGGTTGGGGAAAAAAAAAAAAAAAACAGCATTAAAACTTCATCCACCATGGCAAGTGGGAACTAGTGAAACCAAACACACAAAAATTAAACAGCAGTGTACGGAAAAACACACTGCTATATAACCGGGTATTCTCAACAGGAGAGATCCAACACCGCAACCTTTTTTTCAAAGCAATGCAACAGTGCATTGACAGTACTGCGTTTTTATCGTAAAACCAGGAAAAAAATATAGATTGCATATTTAATTACAACTACACGGAGGCCTGCAAAACTTTGCAGCCAAAACAGGCATCAGCCAATGCACTGACGTCTACCTTGTAGAACTTGGTAAACGTATGGACAGACGATCAGGTCGCCGCCTTACACACCTGAGCGTCAGAGGCTTGGTGTTGGAAGGCCCAAGATGTTCTGATTGTTCTTGTAGAGTGGGCTGTGACTGGAAAGGGGGGCACCAGCTCCTTCAAGGCGTAGGCTTGTACTACAATCTGTCTGATCCACCTGGAAATGTGGCCGACGAGACCGCCATACCATTCTTTGGACCAGCCACCGAAACCAACAGCGAGTCTGACTTCCCGAAAGGGAGCCGTGGCAGACATGTACACCCTCAGAGCCCTAACCACATCGAGCGCGTGATGGCCACCTTCTTGGGGTGCTTCGGCTTACGACACAACAATGGCAATACAATGTCCTCATTGATATGAAAAGCCGAAACCACCTTCAGTAGAAAGGACAGGTGTGGACACAACACCACCTTATCCCTGTAGATGACCAGATAAGGTGACTTGCAGGACAAGGCCGCCAATTTCAAAACCCTCCTGGCCAATGTGATGGCCACTAGAAAGACCACTTTCTGTGAAAGGGTCAACAAGGGAATCTCCCTGATATTCTCAAATGGCGGTTTTTGAAGTGCGCACAACACCAGGTTCAAATCCAACGGAGGCAACAGTGGACACACTGGGACTACATGTCGCACCCACTGAACAAAGGTGCTCACTAATGAATGAGACGCCAGGGGTCGCTGAAAGAAGATTAGCCCCTTAATGGTGCTCAACGCCAACCTTTGGTCTACACCTTGCTGAAAAAACAGCAGGATCCTGGATATAGAAAAGGAGCGCAAATGCCACACTTTCTCCTCACACATGGAGATACAGGCCTTCCAGGTACGATGGTACATCTTCCTTGAAGATTTCCACGCCCTCAACATAGCTAGAATCACCGAGTCCGACAGACCCCGGTTCCTCAGCACCTGGCTTTCAGCAGCAATGCCGTTAAAGCGAGCGATGGTAAAGCAGGGTGAAAGATTGGACCTTGAGACAAGAGGTCCTCTCGCAGCGGCAGTCGCCATGGAGCGTCTGCCACCAGACACACCAGGTCTGCGTACCAGGGCCACCAGGATTACTGGGATCCCCTCGGCCCCCACTCTGCGCAGCAGGCGCAGTAACAACTTTAGCGGAGCAAAGGTGTAGATCAGCTGGTACCAATCCCATGGAGCCACTAGCGTGTCCAATGCATCTGCCACGGATCTCTTGTCCTGGACATGAACCTTGGCACCTTTGGATTGAGGTGAGAGGCAAATAGATCCACATCTGGTGTGCCCCATTTCAGGCACAACCACCTGAATATCTCTGGATGCAACGCCCATTCCCTTGGGTACAGCATCTGGTGACTCATAGTCCGCCTGCCAATATTCCACCCCCGGGATGTAAATGGCTGACAGGGCCGGAACGCATCGCTCTGCCCACTGAAGTATGTGAGCGACCTCCCGAGCAGCGGCTTAGCTTCTTGTTCACCCTGTATCCTGGTCGGAAGCCCTTGAAGACCCATCGACCATGTGTGGGGGCACAGCCTGATCGCTCTCAATTCGAGCAGTTTGATCAGCAACTTGGATTCGTCTGTCGACCAGAGGCCCTGAGCTGACTGAATTCCCATCACTCCACCACAGCCTGATAGACTGGCGTCCATAGTGATCACCGTCCATTTCAGAGGAAGGAACAATTTTCTGGACTGAATCACCAGATCCCTGACTGGCTGGCTCACCTGGACCTGTCGATCCAGGGACAACTGAGATTTGTCCCATCTTGTCAAAATCTCCTTCTGCACGACTCTGGTGTGGAACTGGGCATAAGGTACCGCCTCGAAGGGAGGCTACCATGAGCCCCAGCACTCGCATGCAAAAGTGGGACCACCACTCGCGGTCCAGTTTGACCGCAGACCTGAGAGGCCGCAATTTGTCTGAGGGGATAAAAACCCTTGCTTCCCTGGAGTTCAATAGTAAACCCAGGTACTCCAGACGCTGGGTCGGTACAACCACCGACTTTAGGTTCAACAGCCACCCAAATTCTTGCAGAGTCTGCAAGTGATCGCCACATCCTCCTCCAATTCTGAGGCAGGAGATGCCCTCAGGAGGAGATGGAATAGGTAACCCACAATCACGATCCTGCGTTGCCTCAGCAACGCCAATACTGGAGCCAGTGCTTTGGTAAAGACTCGGGGGGCTGATGCCAGGCCAAATGGAAGAGCCACAAACTGGTAGTGGGCTTCCGACTGCCAAACGCAGAAGGTTTTGATGCCTAAGGCTTATGGGTATGAGCAGGTACACATCCTGGATGTCCAAGGATGCCAGGTAGTCCCCTTGATGGCGTGCAGCGACTACTGAGCGAACTGATTCCATTCTGAACCTCTGCACTTTTACAAAGTGATTGAGTGCTTTTAAGTATAAGATTGAACGTAACCCTTCCTTCTTGGGAACAGATTTGAGTAGAACCCCTGGAAGCATTCCGATTCCGGAACCGGTACAATCACCCCCCCGATTCAGCAACTCCCTCACTGCCCCTAACTGGGGATACGGGTATGCTAGAGGGGAAGAATATGTTTGGCGACCAAGAAAGAATCTATCTTGTAGCCTGTGGAAGTCTGGTCGTAGACCCATTGGTCGAATAACTGGGAGGTCCACCGGGCTGCAAACGCCCGAAGGAGAGCCCCCACCCGATATGTGGATGGGGGCAAACCTTCATGCAGTAGCACTTTGTTCGCAGGCTTGTTAAGCTTGTGGTTCCAGGGACGCTTTTGACCGTCCGTGGACATCCTGTCAGGCTGGGAATGTTTTTTCGAAGCACCGGGCGGACGAAAAAGCCACTTGTGAGCGGAAAAAGAGGGCCCTTGCCTGCGGTGTGGCTCCTTAGCCTTCCTGGCC
Organism: Lithobates pipiens; assembly: GCF_037356315.1. NCBI lineage: Eukaryota > Metazoa > Chordata > Amphibia > Anura > Ranidae > Lithobates > Lithobates pipiens. The sequence goes on from NW_027507785.1 coordinate 228,399,065, forward strand.
TGTGGGAGTAGGGTAGCCTTACCATCCGTGGCATTTTTAATAATGTCATCCAACGAAGCTCCAAAGAGCCGGTCGACCAAGGAAGGAAAGATCCAAGAAAGCCCTGACGGATGCCTGGTCAGCAGACCAGCATTTAAGCCAAATCAGGCGCCTCAGCACCACAGCTGACACTGAAGCCCTGGATAGCAGAGGGAGAGTATAAAGGGGCGCATCACAAACTTAAAGGCCTTACACTAGTTGGTCTGCTAGTTCCACGCATTTTGCTCTCCCAATTCAAGGCGCAAGTTTTGCCCACTCAGTAAGTGTCTGCGACACCAGTGCGGATGCCAATACTGGTTGCATGGCTGACCCTACAACCGTAAACAAGGAACGAGCCACCGCCTCGGCCTTCCTATCCATGGGATCCTTGAATGCAAAAGTCCCCTCAACCGGGATCATGGTTACTTTGTTTAACCTGGACACTGGGGGGTCATTTTTTGGTAAGGCTTTCCTCAAAGGGGTAATGCACCGCCATGTTTTTGGGGAACGAAAAGGTACTTTGCGGCTGACCCCATTCCCTGTAGATGAACTTGTCAAAATAAGTCCAATACGGGAACACCTTAGGTGAATGTGCTGGCTTGCGGGACCCAAAAGGGACAGATACATCAGCAGAGGGATCCGCTCGCTCCTGAATCTTCAGGTTATCACGCACAACTGTGATAAGTGCTTCAACTAGTGCTTTGTCGCACCCGGGCAGGGAATCATCCTCACTGTCCAAATGGTCCTGGTCAGCCTCGTCTGATAGGTCAGAGCAGGGGTCACGAGCCGCAGCAGGGCCCGAGTCTGCATCAGAGCTCTCCCCAGACAGGGGGGGCCAGGGGTCTTTTACGTGCACCTTTCCTTCCACGCACCGCCTCTATTTTAGCAACAAAATAGTTAAGGATCGCCGTCAGGGTGTCCATGGGCACAGCGCTATCCGCAGGCAATAGACTGGAATTTTGGGGGAACAAACACCAGTTTCTGAAGCCATGCTGACCCCACCCTGTCTGCCACCTGCAAGGGGACTTAGGACAGTGAAGGCCCCACCCTCCTGCTGCCATCACGTGTGGGGGGGGGGGGTACCTAGTGCCAGACTCACCACCCTGGGGTGTTCTGTGATTGCTACTAGCCATGCCTGTAGTCCCCAGGAGGTTACCCAGTTGCAGAGTGAAGAGACTGTCGGTAGCAGCTGTAGAAAATAGCAGTGAAACGATCTGCAGCGCTTGCACCAGCATTCAGAAAAGAGCCATCCAGCATCCTGTATACACAGTGGACACAGGAAACAGCATGTGAGAGCACATGTAATGCTGTCACAAGAGAACTGTGGTGAAAAGAGCTCGGGCTACAAAAAAAATGGCCGCCAATGCAACGAATAGGAAAATCCCATAGAAAATGGCTGCTGATGCTCACAAGGGGAACCTGCTTTTCCCACAGTCAAAATGGCCACCGGACAGCGCCATGCGGTGACCAAAAAAAAATGTATAAAAAAAAAATTACAAAAAACAGTGCTGCCTGCAACCAGCAAGAAAACCTCCACAGACACCTTTTGGGACCTCCCCAGACCGGGACCATCGCTAGCCGCACAGAGCCCCCTACAGGCGAGAGACCCAGTGAACCCCACACACACACACACAGCACATGCAGCCGACCCGGGGGGGGGGGGAGGGGGAGATAGAGATAGGGGGAGATAGAGATAGGAAGATAGAGATAGAGATAGGAAGATAGAGATAGAGATAGGAAGATAGAGATAGAGATAGGAAGATAGAGATAGAGATAGGAAGATAGAGATAGAGATAGGAAGATAGAGATAGAGATAGGAAGATAGAGATAGAGATAGGAAGATAGAGATAGGAAGATAGAGATAGGAAGATAGAGATAGGAAGATAGAGATAGGAAGATAGAGATAGGAAGATAGAGATAGGAAGATAGAGATAGGAAGATAGAGATAGGAAGATAGAGATAGGAAGATAGAGATAGGAAGATAGAGATAGGAAGATAGAGATAGGAAGATAGAGATAGGAAGATAGAGATAGGAAGATAGAGATAGGAAGATAGAGATAGGAAGATAGAGATAGGAAGATAGAGATAGGAAGATAGAGATAGGAAGATAGAGATAGGAAGATAGAGATAGGAAGATAGAGATAGGAAGATAGAGATAGGAAGATAGAGATAGGAAGATAGAGATAGTGCAGCTGCAACAGTCTCCCCTGACAGCTCAATCGGACTGGCCACGTCACTCTCAGAGGAGGATGACATTCTTTTGTAAATGGACTCAGCCTGAAGCATAAAGCAGAGGCACTACCAGCAAAAGAATGTACACTGCTAAGTTATAGTCCAGCGCTAAAAGCCGATATTAATACCTAGCCTGGTAAAGTATAATGTGTCAGAGGGAATGCCTGTGTTACCAAACCTGAATCAAGCCAATCTCCTACTCATGTGCCCCTCCACAGCCAGCAGCAGCTACACAAAGTGCTTTAACAACTTACTCCATGCAGTCAGTCTTTTTTTTTATATATGCTTTTGGCATAAAAGTCCCCCGAAGGGGAAAAAAACATTGGGGGCGCAGGAGAACCAGGGCGGAGGAGAGGAGAAATGAAGGCTTCTGACACAGCGCCAGCATCCAGCATCAGGCGGTGAGTGCTCAATACAGTCCCCAGTGGTGACACATAAGCATGACAAAATTTAACTCAAAAGGAGAAATTCATATTATCTCCACTTACCTTTCCCTCTCTGAAGGGTTATTAGAGATAAACCCAATCTTCACCCTTCATGGGGGGGCTCTGAAACCTTCAGGAACAGGGGAACCTTGAGGTTACCCACAATCCTGGACCTGCGACAGCACCCTGCCAGTAAAAACTTTATGGCCTTACTACCAAGAGGTACTGGATGCCAGGGTCCAGCTCTCTAAAAAAATAAGCATTCACAAGCAACAACCTTGTTTCTTCAGACATGAGGCCCGGGTACCATTCCTTTAGCCCATGAAAGGACATCTGAACGGATCCGGTCAGCATGGCTAGCTTCCAGAGGAGCTCAGCACAGTACATCTTTGCTTTCAAAGGTTTTTTTTATTTTTGAAAAGGCACTTACAAGTACATGGGTACATTAACAGATAATTGGCAGCAGGGCAGGCCTGCTGCTGGTAATCAAGTATAATACAGGCAAACAATAGTGCAACCATAGGCCATAGCAGCTGGAAATACAGACATCCTTCGCAAGGAGGGTTAGAGTCAGATGGCGACAAAAGGGTATCGCCCTATCTGGAGCCCATAACTAGAGGCTATCTGAGGAAAAGACCAGGAGACCCCCCCCCACGACACCCCCCCCGAATAGGGATCTTGCTGTGTCAGGGCAGGGGTATAGTCCCCCTGATCCCCCCCATCCCCCAGGAAGAGGGTATCCAAGGGGCAGCAAAAGAGGAGCTCCCCAATATGCATTATACCTGTATTATGATTGTGTTATTTATCTGCCTATTAAGGCAATCAAAAGAGAGATCAAGAAAGATATAGAGTTGAGAGAGGGAAAAGAAAAGAGGACCGGAGTGGGGAAGGGAAAAGTTACTCCTGAATAAGGGGGGGGGGGGGGGTGGAGTACTAGATCAACCACCGCTCAGTTGGGGAATGTCACATCCATTGTTTAGGTCATGATACCCGGGGGGAGCCCGGGGGCACTCCTGGTAAGAGGGAGATTCTCATGTACCTAGCCTATGGATCCCACACCTTTCTAAATTTCGGTGTAGTGTCCAACAGGATGCCTGATAATTTTTCCTGGGACATAATCCAGGATATCTTCCTCTTAGCTGTAAGGAGAGAGGGCCTGGGTTGTTTCCATGCAGTAGCTATTGCAATTTTGGCACCTAGAAGGATAAAGTGGGTCAGTGTCTGAACGTGTTTGGGGAGTGAAGGAACATGAGTGTTTAGCAACGCTACTTCTGGAGTCCTGGGGACCTGGCAGCTTGTTACCCTGAAAAGCATGTTGAAGGTTTTGCTCCAGAATGATCTGAGCCTGGGGAATTCCCACCAAATGTGGATTATGGAGCCACGGTGTTGAAACCCTCTAAAACAGAGGGTTTGCCGTGGGGTACATTTTAGCTAATTTGGAGGGAGTAAGATACCATCTGGTTATCAATTTGATGCTATTGAGCGATATGTTTTGGATCCCCTGAAAGGATCTAGTCAGAGCCGCCTGCCAGGTCTCCAGACTGTTTGAGTTTTGGAGGTCGGCCTCCCAGGCTGTCATATAGGGAGTTTTGCCCGTTGGGCCAGTGAGGGCCGCGTAGATTACCAATATGCCACCCCTCTGCTCCCCAACTCTACCACACCAAGTTTCATATTCTGTAAAAGCAGGTGGGAGGGGCTTGTTCTTCCATTGTGAGTGCAAGAAATGGGATATTTGCTGGAAACAATCTTTGCGAATCCGGGAGCTCCAAGTGTTCGATACAATGGGAAAGTGGGACTGGACCCTTGGAGGTAAAGTAGTGTCCTATCCGGTATAGTCCTTTATCTAACCACCATTTGAAGGCGATAATATTGAGGCCTGGAGGGAAAGCGGGGTTGCGAAAGATATGAGCTAGGGGGCGCACAGCAGAGACCAATGTCAGCACTCTACGGAGAGTGTCCCACAGGGAGCAGGAATGGGAAAGGGTGGGGGAGAGGATGGGCGGCCTAGATTTGAGACAATGTAAACCGCCCTCCTTATTTGATCTGGTCCCTGTCTGCCGGGGATAAACCCAACTTGATCCTTGTGGACGTATTGCTCAATGAAGGATGCCAACCTATTGGCCATTACTTTCGTGAGAATTTTGAGGTAATAGTTAATGAGAGATATAAGTCTGTAGTTACTTACATCTTCCATGTTCTTATCGGGTTTAGGTATGACCGCAATGAATGCTGTGTTTAGGTGGGGATCTAGGGGGCTTCTGTTAGCTTTGTGATTGCCAAGATTGGTTAAATGAGGGGCCAGAGTATTAGCAAAAGCTTAGTAAGGTATCGATAGTCCGTCAGGGCGGAGCCTTTCTTGAGGTCCTTTAGGACTCCCAGGATTTCTTCTATCCTGATGGGGGAATCCATTATCTGTTTATGTGTATCAGATATAGAGGGTATGGGAAGGCCCTCCAAGAATTGTGGGAGGAGGTTCGCTTGGGGGGGGGGGCTGCTGTATAGGGAAGTATAGAAGTCCTGAAAAGCGTTTAGGACTTTGATCGGATTAGATGTGGGTGACTGACCCACAGTTCTGATCTTGGGGAGGGTGTTTAACTTGGTTCTAGGGGATAGTCTGTTGGCTAGGAGTGTGCCCATTTTGTTTGCCTGTGTATAGAATTTGTGGCCAGACCATCGAATAAACTTTTCAGCTTTAGTGGTCAGGGCAAGGTTAAGTTCTAGTCTGGTCTTGTCGAGTAGGGTGGTGGGGACTCGGTGAGGGTCTTTTTTGTGTAGGGCTCCGAGTTTTGAGTATTCCTTTTCCAGCTTGATAATCTGATTGCCGTTCGCGTTTAATTTGGGTGCCCATCTGAATGAGCTTACCCCTGATGAAGGCTTTGTGTGCCGCCCAAAGGGTTTCGGGGGAAATGTCTGTCGTCGCGTTAAGGGAGAAATATTCCTATAGAGCTTTATCAAGTTCTACTATTCTTGTTGGCTCGGATAAAAGATTAGTTTAATCTCCATTTTCTGGAGTGACTCCCTCCCGATCCCGCAATGACTGTCACAATTACCAGAGAGTGGTCGGAGACCACTGTGTCTTTGATGGAAGCTTTGACGACCTGGGGCAGGAGCGAGGTAGGTACAAGGATGTGGTAAATTCTCGCATTGGATTGGTGGGGAGCGGAGAAGTGGGTGAAGTCCCTCTTCGAGGGGTTTAATTCCCGCCAGGTGTCGGACAGGCTGTAAGCATGAATTTGGCAACCCGCAAACTTGCTTTAGAGGGCGGGTCAAGCGAGAGTGTAGGGGTGAGGATTTGTCAAGGCCCTGGTCGAAGGCTACATTGGAGTCCCCTCCGAAAAGGACTGTCCCTTCTAAAAGGGGGGCCAGGGTGCGTAGCAGGGATTCAAAGAATGTGACTTGGCCCGTGTTCGGGGCATAGTAAGAGACCAGGGAATACAGGTGGTCTCCCACGGTGCCCTTGATTAGGAGGAATCTTCCCTCCGGGTCTGCCATTTCAAAAGTTTTGTCAAATTAACATGTTTGGCTACCAATATGGCTACCCCTTTAGATATTGATTCTGCGCTAGCGAGATAGAACTGGGGGAAGTGGGTGTGAAGGAACTTGGGACTATACCGTATAGGGAGGTGTGTTTCCTGAAGTAGGATCATGTCCAGTTTCAGAGACTTATAGTAATCAAAAACTTTTCTACGTTTGATGGGGGAATTAAGGCCCTGAACATTGTGTGAAGCTACCTTGAGCCTAGCGTCTGGGTGGTCAGCCATGGAGCAGAGGGGGAGCCCAGCATCTGAGTGCGGCCTCACTTACCCAATTAGCGGCAGAAGTGAGGTCCTCGGCCTGTTGTGAACTCGTTGAGGATTGTGCAACATAAGTGATCCAGTACATGCCTGAAAAATATGACAGTGTCAGAAACATAATTTGCAGAAGTATCTTTTCATAAGATGGGAGAGAGGGGAGGATGGGAAATGAAAAAAAGAGGACTCCTGGAAGAAGAAAGAGGAGTTTGGGGTAGGAGACACCCCTCGAAGGGCTAAAGGTGTTCAATGGCACCATCTGACCAATATGATCAGATGTCCCGACCCTCAGGTGCCTGAGAGAGACTGAGGGTGGGGGAGGTACGCAAGTGGTCCCTCGGAGAACCAGGGACCCCCATACGGGAAGAATCCCAATCTGTACACATGGTGGTAAAACGTGAAGCACGGCAAAACATTGCGTATAGGTGAAACCTAAACAGAACATTTAAAACGAAATAAAGAACCATCAAATGAGACCCCATATATAAGGTAACTTCTTGGATCCGTATCCCTCTGTAGTGGCTGCTGAGAGCTCTTCACGGCTCAACAGGAGGGAGCAGGGGGAAGAAGTGGGTTCAAAGGCAGTCCATATGAGGGTATGGGAAACAGCTAGGCATCTGAGGGCATCATGAACTGAGGTGGGAACAGGACAGGAAAACAGGTCAGCACAGGTGGAGGACAGGTCCCCCTGATAATGGGGGGGGGGGGGGGGGAGTCCTCTGACCCTCTCCAGGACCTCGGGCGACATGAAGAAGTGGAGGACAGAAATTGAAGCCTGGGTGCTCCTCAGGTAGGTGCGTTGTCCTCGACTTTCTTGGTTCTTCCCGAATTCCACAGAGACTGCGGGCTGTTGGGTGTTGGCCTTTTGTTGGAGCCGTGTCCAGGATTAGAGGTATCGATGTCAGCTTCTTGGGAGATAAGTTTCAGTCGGATGAGAAGTTTCTCCCCCTCAGGGAAGGTTGAGAAAGCGTAGGTTTTTCCTTTGTCGGAAAACCGAACAGCAAAGGGGAAGGCCCACTTGTATTTTATTTCTCTCTGCATCAGCACAAGCAAAAGAGGTTTCAATGATCTCTGTCTTTGTATTGTAGACGGGGAAAGATCTGCAAAAATCTGTACCTGATGACCCTGACACATGACATGCTGCAGGGACCTGGCTCTCCATGACTTCTTCCTTCACAGAGAAGTGGTGGGGCTTGGCGATCACGTCACGTGGGGTACCATCCTTCCTAGGAGGACCGAGGATTCTATGGACCCTATCAAGTTCCAGCTTTGGAGCTGAGATATCAGGGATTAGCTGTGTGATTAGGTCGTGGACCGCCGCGGATACATCCACTACCGATTCCGGGAGCCCACAGATTCTGATATTGTATCTCCGTGACCCATTTTCAAGGTCGTCTATGCGGGCCATGGCCAGGCCAAGTTGCTCCTGCACCGAGTATATGTGCCTGGAGTTCTGGTTGGTTATGGCAATGGTGTCCACCATTTTGTGTTCGATCGTTTCGATCCGTGAGCCCAGATTAATAAAGTCAGCTTTTAGTTCCCCTGTGATTTTCAGGGCAGCTTGGGATAGTCCCTTCTCCAGCAGTTCAGAGAATTTGTGGAATAGAGCATCCATGTGGGATACCGGGTCTCTATGAGAGGCCTCATGGGGGGGCTAGGCCTGCCTGAGGGGGATGGGGAGAAGTCCTGAATGGTGCGTTCCAGGAGGGATACAGTGGAGGCCGGGGACGGAGTGGTGTCCTTGGGGGGGCCCCTGAGACTGCCTGGAGTGACATGGGAAGGTGGGTGGGCTGGTTCTGACCTGTAGTCCGCTAAGCCTGTGGAGCGATGTTCCTGGGATAGGAGCTGTGCTGCGGTGGCCATCTTGGATTTCTCCCTCTCATCCAGCGATGCGAACAGCGGTCCCAGATTGCGTTTTACCGGTCCCCCGGTCATCCGGTAGTGTGCCCAGGCTCTTTGGGGAGCCATCTGTGCCACTCGTGGAGCGTTTGGTAGGCCATGCTGTGCGCTAGGGGTCCCGTTGTTCCGCGAGGCAGCGGAGCTCTAGATGATCGCGGCCATCTTGTGAGCCTCGCGCATGCACACTTCCAGCGCAGTACATCTTTATTCATGACCAACACCTTAGACACTGGGGGAAAAAAAAACTGACTCCCCCCAGAAGTGGGAGGGGTTATATAGGTAGTACAATTCTTGCCTTAGGGCATGCCAGTGTCCATCACTCATCAGTGGCCCTATAACCCACATAGTAAGTACTATGGCTCTGTGTTCCCTGATGTAAGAAAATAAATCTTGAAAACCATAATTTTCCTTCCACTTCACAATTATCTGCCACTTTATGTTGGTCTATCATACAAAATCCCTTTACATTTTTGGTTGTAACATGACAAAATGTGGAAAAATGTCAAGGGGTATGAATACTTTTTCAAGGGACTGTATATTACCCCTTAAATCTTTATGCAAAGGAAAAGCTGAAGTAGTTATGTCTTATTTTCAGTAAACCTGCATTTCCTTCAAAAGGAAAAAAATATATAATATACATTAAAAAAAAAAAAAAAAAAAAGTACCCACCATCTGCTTTTAGACCGCTTAAAGCTACATGGATGGAAAAATTACCAGTTTCACATATCTGTAAAAAGAAGAGATCTAATTAGGTTCAGAAAAAGCCCAGTTCATCTAACTTGATAAAATATGCACGTGTATATACCATGAGTTATAGTATCATGGCAACACATCACACCAATAGAATAGTCTGCTGCCAATTTCAGAATGTGATGTGTACTAAAACTAATGGGAATGCCTTCTGCATGCTTCGGTCATTGAATATTTTCAGCACTTGGAGACAAAGAAATAAAAATATTCTATATAAGAACTATAAACTAAATCCCTTTCTATCCAAAATGTATATCCATATGCAAGGAAGTCACTACTTGGCCTCACCAGCATTTCATGAAAAACAGTAGTCAGAATGCGCAATAGGTTTGTGCAAACAATTTGCATAAGAATGACCCAAAAATGTACCCCAAAAACTCCAACCCTATATAGAGCATGTCTCAGCATTTTTGTTTTTCTATTACCCTCTTCCTTTAGCAGGAAACAACTTTTGCTACTTCTGCCAACTAGGGATGAGCTTCGTGTTAGAGTCGAACATACGTTCAACTCGAACATCGGCTGTTCGCCCGTTCGGCGAATTCCGAATGTTATGGGCCGTTCGCGCCAAATTCGTGTGGCGCTCACGGCCCACAATGCACTGCGTCATCACAGTGCATTGCTGGCTCTTGATTGGCCAAGCATGCACTGTGACCCTGCATGCTTGGCCAATCATAGCTCAGGCTGTGTAGTATACGCCCCACACTATATAAGGCCGCCAGCGCGGCGGCCTTGTGTAGTGTGTTGGCGTCTGAAGCAGTTAGTGGGTGTTCTGTGTACCTTAAACACAGTATACACCGATCGTTATCGGCCGATTTTCGATCTTGCTGTTGTGTAGTGGTTGTTGTCTGCGTGCCCTGACCGCAGTATACACCGCTATATTCACCTCACCTATATAGCTAGTGATCTATCTTTTATAATAGAGCTTGCAGTCAGTAGTGTTAGCACGCAGACAGCACGCACAAGCTCCTCTGTACCCAGTACACACCGCTATATCCACCTACATAGCTCTTCTCTATTTGAGCCCACTTGCCATCTGCAGGAGTTATTGGAAGTTGTGTGTGCCTCCAGCACAGCACAGTATACATCTGTATATACCCCTTAATCTCTGGTGTTCTATAATAAAAAGGCATCTGCCGGAGTTAGTGGGTGTTTTGTGCCTCCAGCACAATATACACCTGTATCTACCCTTTATTGCTGTTCTCTAATATAGCCATCTGCAGGGCTTAGTGGGTGTTGTGTGACTCCATTACAGTATACCCCTTTATCTCTGGTGTTCTATACTAAAGGCATCTGCAGGAGTTAGTGGGTGTTGTGTGCCTCCAGCACAATATACACTACCAGCTGCTGTTTTACCCAACTCCCTTCAGGCCATTACCATGTCTGGAAGGCCAGCAAGTAGAGGCAGACAGGCGCGAGCCGATAAGAGGGCAAGCAGGCTCTGTGTCTAGAGACAACAGTGCTGGTTGTGGACGCGGTGCATTGTCATCAGCACGTGGCCATGGGACACACTTGTCCTTTTCGGCAGCTGGACATGATGAACCGCAACATGCCAACGACTTGGTAGAGTGGATGACCAAGCCCTCTTCATCCTCCTCATCCTCTCTCACCCAGTCTCAGGGTACTAGCAAAACAGCTGCCAACGCATAGTCTTCCCTCCTCTCAATGTCATCATCAGTGACTCCTTCCCTAGACCCACCACTAGAGGCGATTCAGTTTGCATTGTGCGCTATATAAGTATTTCATTCATTCACCACGTCCTCCTGAGGAGTCTCCTGAACTCTTTGAGCACAGTGTTGGGTACATGCTCCAGGAGGATGCCCAGTGTTTGGTAGGCTCTGATGAAGACACTCAGCTAGAGAAAGGCAGTAGCATGAATGCAGAGAGAGGGGATGCTCAAGAAGGACAGCAATCTGGCAGTCATGTTCCACAAGCTGCAGCATATTGCCAGGTTTGCTACAGCGATGAAGAGGGAGGGGATGATGAGGGCACTGACTCCACGTGGGTGCCTGGTAGGAGAGAGGAGGAGGAGGAGGCGGCACATGTCCCAAGAGGCAGGATGCCCTCCGGGGGCCAGCTTAGGGGCAGCACACCGACTGAATCACACCGCAGAGCTCCGCCTGTGCAGGGCGCTGCCTCTGCACGTTATTCTAAAAGTTCTTTGGTGTGGGCCTTTTTTGAGATGAGTGCATCAGATTGCACCGCTGCTATTTGCAACATATGTCTCAAGCGTATCTCGCGTGGCCAAAACATCAGCCGCTTGGGCACCACATGCTTGACCAGACATATGTTGACCTGCCATGCAGCTCGTTGGCAAGCGTACCTCAAAGACCCACACCAAAGAACAAAGCGGACCTCTCCTTGCTCCTCATCAGCTGGCATCTCCAACCCCACTAGACCTTCAGTCCTCTCTGAAACCTGCTCTGAGAGGAATGAAGGTGTAGAATTAGGTGTGTCACAGCCAAGTGCTTCCGGGCACTCTGCTAGCAGTACACCCACGTCCGATTATAGCAGGCAAATGTCCCTGACCCAGCTGCTGGACTGGCGAAAGAAGTTCACTCCCAGCCATCCACATGCCCAGCGGTTGAATGCTAGCTTGGCTAAATTGCTAGCACTTCAACTGCTGCCTTTTCAGTTGGTAGACTCGGCCCCCTTCCGTGAGTTTGTACAATGTGCGGTTCCTCAGTGGCAGGTCCCTAAACGCCACTTTCTCACGGAAGGCGATTCCGGCTCTCTACCGGCATGTGGAAGGCAATGTCCTTGCCTCGCTGGAGAGGGCGGTCAGCGGTAAGGAGCATATTACCGCTGACTCATGGTCCAGCAGGCATGGACAGGGACGTTACCTGTCTTTCACGACCCATTGGGTCACTCTTCTGGCAGCTGGGAAGGATGCAGGACAAGGTGCAGTAGTGTTGGAGGTTGTTCCGCCACCACGCCTCCAAAATGCTACTATTGGTTGTGACACACCTCTCTCCTCCACCCCCTGCTCTTCTTCCAGTGCTCTGTCCTCAGAACCAGCGGTGCTCCATAGGCCTTCCAGGGGCTACGCAAGTACGCAGGCAAAACGATGCTATGCCAGGCTTGCGCTGGTTTGTTTGGGGGACAGGAGCCACATTGGGGTGGATGTTTTGTCAGCTCTGCAGGGGCAGGCCGAGAGGTGGTTGACGCCACGCCAGCTTAAGCCAGGAATGGTGGTTTGCGACAATGGCACCAACCTCCTCTCCGCCCTGCGACAGGGACAACTGACCCATGTGTCCCGTGTAGCTCACGTCCTTAACCTGGTGGTGCAGTGGTTCTTGGGCAGGTACCCCGGCTTACAGGATGTCCTGAAGCAGGCCAGGAAAGTCTGTGTGCATTTCCGTCGATCATTTAATGCCTGTGCTCGGCTGGCTGAGCTCCAAAAAGGAGTTGAACCTGCCCAAGAACCGCCTTATATGTGACATGCCCACCAGGTGGAAGTCAACGTTGGCCATGCTGCAGCGGCTGCACACGCAGCAGAGGGCCATCAATGAGTACCTGTGCGACTACGGCACCAGGACAGGGTCAGGGGAGCTCGGTTTTTTTCTCACCACACCAGTGGGGCATGATCAGGGATGCATGCACTGTCCTGTCCTCGTTTGAGGAGGCCACAAGGATGGTGAGCAGTGACAGTGCATGAATCAGTGACACTGTAACTCTTGTCCACCTCTTGGAGCATACGCGGCATGGAATAATGGACAGGGCACTTGAGGCAGAACAGAGGCAGGAAGAGGAGGACTTCCTTGCCTCTCAAGGCCCCCTTTATCCAGACAGTGTTCCTGCTGTGCCACCCATCACACAGGAAGAGGATGAGGAGGAGGATGATGATTGTGTCAGCATGGAGGTGGAGGCTGGCACTCAGCATCAGTCTTGTAAGGATGATTTACAGTCCCAAGAAACACGTGGACTTGTACGTGGCTGGGAGGAGGTAGCTGCGGATCATGTCCTTAGTGACCCAGAGGACTCCGGACCGAATGCCTCAGCTAACCTATGCTGCATGGCCTCCCTGATCCTGCAAAGCCTGTGGAAGGATCCTTGTATTCTTCGGATCAAGGAGAGGGACCATTACTGGCTGGCCACTCCCCTTGATCCACGGTACAAGGGTAAGGTTGCCGACCTTATATTGCCATCGCAGAGGGAGCAGAGGATGAGTCATCTCCGGGAGGCCTTGCATAAAAGGTCTGTGCAACACATTCCCAGAGACTGGGAGGTTACAAACTCCTGGTCCTGGACAACGTGTTGCTGAGGCATCGGTCAGAAGGAGCGGTGGAGAAGGTGGCCGTCTGACTGATGCTTTCAGACAATTTTTTAGTCCGCAGCCCCAAGGTATGATCGGTTCCAGCAACCATCGCCAGCGTCTGATTTACATGGTGCAGGAATACCTAGGGGCAAGGTCAGACTTGGACACCTTTCCCACTGAAAATCCTCTGGCTTACTGGGTCTTGAGGATGGATCACTGGCCAGAGCTTGCACAGTATGCAATTGAGCTACTGGCCTGTCCTGCATCCAGCGTTTTCGCAACGCACCTTCAGTGCTGCTGGTGGCTTTGTTAACGATCACAGGGTGCGCCTGTCCACCGAATCAGTTGATCGACTGACCTTCATCAAGATGAATCAGTCTTGGATCACCCACAGCTACCAAGCACCTGAAGCTGATGTAACTGAATAATTTTTTTGGAAATATCACATCCCTTCAAGACTGCCTATGCTGATGCTGAGTGACTGTCCTGTTATGTTGATTGTCTATCCTCTTCCTCCTCCGCTGATATCTTGGAAGAACATTTCTGGTTCTGGGTGATGCCATCAGCCCAATTTTTCTGCCCCTGTTTAACAGGGGCGTTTAATTACAATTTTTGATGCAATGCTTTGCAGCAGGGCTAATTCCTGCAATAAAACTAGAGTATATGGGAGAGGTTGCAGTGTCGTGGCACCAGCACCAGTGCCTAAGGCCCAATTTTTCTGCCCCTGTTTAACAGGGACATGTAATTACAATTCTTGATATAATATTTCACAGGAGGGCCCGTTCCTGTGTCCACCCATAGTAACTGAGGACTTATAGTGTTGTGGCACCAGCACCACAACCACCAAAAGGTAAATTTTTCTACCACTGTTCAACAATGGCATGTAATTACAATTCTTGATACAATCGTTCACAGCAGGGCGCTCCAGCGCCCACCAAGAGTCACTTTGAGGGCTTACAATGTTGTGGCAAAACCAACACCTTGTTCCGCCATTTCTGCAGAGCATATAGGGCAGGCCCCTACTTTCAAACATCCAACTTACAAACATCTCCTACTTGCAAACGGAAGGAGACAACAGCAAGTGAGATGAAAAAAGATGGACGACAAAACAAATTATACAGGGGTGATAACCCTTCCCTATGTTTTCCAAAAAGCTTAAAAATTGTTTTTTTGACTGCAGCTACACTTTAAAAATGTACCAGTTGAAAATTACAAACAGATTCAACTTAACACAACAAACCTACACAGTCCCTGTCTTGTTTGCACCGCCTGTATACTGCTGTTCTGAGTATATAGGGCCTGGGGGCCACACGCATTTCCTTTTTTTAATATGGGTACGGGGTTCCCCTTAATATGCGTACAAGACCCAAAGGGGCTGGTAATGGGCAGGGAGGGCTACCCATGCCATTTTTCTCAATGATTTTCAACCATTCTGCAGGAACCAGATATAACATTAAAACCGCAGTTTTCAATTATGTTATTTCCGTTTAATGTCATTTTGTGCAGGGACTGTTCTAAACACGGGAAACACGTGGCACTTCACAGGCATACTACAGACACCCCCCAGACACCATATTTAAAGGAATATTTCACTTTTTTTTCACTTTAATCATCATTAAAATCAGTGCTCCCGCCAAAACGGCCATTTTTAAAAACATTTTAGGCATTGACCCATGTCCCCTGGGGCAGGAGCCAGGTCCCCAAACCCTTTTTAGGACAGTATCTTGCATATTAGCCGTTAAAATTAGCACTTAATTTCGAACGTTCGAGTCCCATAGACTTCAATGGGGTTCTAACGTTCGTACGAATTTGGGATCCGTTCGAAAAAGTTCTGGTGCGAACCGAACCGGGGGGTGTTTGGCTCATCCCTACTGCCAACATGATCACACTTGTAAAGACTTTGCAGGACCAGCAGCTAGGAGGAATCAGCACAGTGCCCTAAACTATTGATGCAGGCAGAAAAGGAGAAAAAAAGCCAGGAGTGACACTGCTTAAGGTTTCAATGAATATTACTACCCATGAGCTACTAGCTTCTGCATTTATTGGCATCCTTCTACATGAAATGGGTGCCCCCACCCACCCTGCTGCCATAATCTACCAGTGTGACAGGGGTCTAATAGAGCTGAAGGAGCAGTTACGGGCAGTTTCCACTGACCTTTTCCCTCTACAGAAGCCACACTTTAGCTTTTATGAATAAAACACAATCCATGAATCAAGAATGGACAGTTGAAAAGGTCCACCCTTCCATTCATAGATCCTGTTTCAGTCATCGAAGCTGTAGTACATTTTCTATGAACGCAGTATGGGGCGTAGTTAGGTACCCATGACAGCATGTCAGCTCCCTTAGGGCTATTAACTGCCACTGAACTGGAAGATTGCAGCAGCAAGTATGGGACTGAGGAAGTGTCAAGAAATGCAGGAGCCAGAAGCACAAGGGACAACTCTATAAGTTATGTCCTATGTACATAAAAAAAGTTAGTTTACCCATCATACAGTTTTAGGGTGACTCACATGTACTGTCATACCAATGCAATGCCATTCATTTTCAATGGCTTCCCAATGCAATAAAAGTAGAGGGCAACATACTCACATTGGAGTGTACCATATGTAATGCACTGCATTAGAAAAAAAAAAAAAAACTCATGTCAGATTTCAGCTGGGTTGTGGTTTACTAGCAGCCCATTCGTTTTGTGTTGTGGCGCACGCCATTGTGAGTATTCTGCCCTTGAAAATGAATGGCCCTGCAAAGCATTTCATTTTGTTTGAGCTGCCTAAACCCAACATATGTTCATACACAACACAGTGCAGGGTTAAAGAGTGCTTATGTCCTCAACGTGCAACACCAGCTATTTTTAGTATGCTATACTGTACAGTTGCTATAAAAATGTTACTTCCATACAACTATGCCAATCAAAAGGCCCTGCTTGTTTGGAAAGTGCCTAATAAATGTGACTTCCTTCCCCCCACCCCCGATTGGCTTGGTGATCAATCCTGAAGCATGCACAGAGCCTGAAGGTAAATTAACTCACTACCTACATTAGCAACTTCATTATTGCTGAGCACTTAGCAGATGTAGGGGGCAGTATTAAGAATTTCTGACAAAAACCATTCAGGTCCAGAGTTTTAGAAAATGCAAGGTTAGAGAGATGAGGCCTTTGTGCTAGGTCCTCCAACAGAAAAGGGGTCCCTTGTGCTACAGAGCCTGAAAGCATCCATGTGGTCTTCAATATTTGCATTCTAAAAATTCTTTACATTTCAGTACATATTATACTTACCAAAAAAATGACCATGGCCAAACTTATCTGCTTTTTCCCATATGCTGTGAAACACGGAACACAAATATAATTATACAATTTCATATAGCAGATTGTGTTTAAAGCACGGTATAAATAATGAATTTACTGAAACTTACAGGGTGGAGTATAAAGAGGGTGGTTGATGTAGTATGCCAGCCATGCAGCAAATCCCCAGTAGTAAATACAGTTCTGTAAAACAGTCTGAATGTTAAGCTTTCAAATAAGATTTTTACTATAAATCTGCATTGCGTTTGTGGCTTGACATAAGTTTGTAATTCCCGTTCCCTTTCAAAACTACCTAGCATGTTGCCATCACTACATTTAGATCTATAATTCATACCTGCTTGAGCTTTCTTGGGGAGATGTCAGCTGGCTGGTATGGATTTATCTCAGCCATTTCCTGACATTTTTCGAGAGGGGCACCAGGGCAGACTGCAGCACTCCCCCGGCCTCTGTGTATGCTTGGGGGAAGGATCTCAGATAGATGTCTGTATGCACCTTAAAACAAATTTCTAATTTTGACCAGAGTGGAGAAGCATTACAGCCTCTGCTGGGGTTATACTGCTATCCACTTTCCCCACATTTCCCAACATGTTTTACCAGTCATGAAGGAGAACACCCCCAGTCTGCAACACGGAAAAAAACTAAAGCAATTTTTAGTAGGGTAGAGCAGGGGTCTCTAAACTTTTCAGCCCGAGGGCCACATGGTATATTTTATAAATATTTGCGGAACAAAAAAAATATATAAATATAAATATAAATATATATATATATATATATATATATATATATATATATATATTTTAAATTAATTAAAATGAATAAAAATGTATATAATCTCGTCAGAGCCTTTCCGCACTTCTGTGCCCCCCCCCACCCCGATTACACCCCCATTTAACCCCCCAATCTGATAACACCACCCCCCCAGCCTGATCACTACCAACCCAGATACCCCCAGTCTGATCACACCCCCATATCTCCACTCTGATCACACCCCCCCTCGTCATACCTCTCCCCTAACACACCCCTGCTCCATCACACACTTTTGGGTTTTGCAGTCCTGCAGACAGTTCCTCCTAGTCCTGTGGCTCCTCCTCCAGATGGTCAGTGGAGGAATCTGCAGTACACCAGTGTGGGTTAGCTGTCACTGGAGCAGGCACAGTACTTCCATATAAATCTGGCGGTGGCAGCTGCACAGAGTGGCAGCCACCGCCACTCTCCAAGTCCACCGCAACCTGCGCCGCCAGATCGATGCTTCCTGACAAGCATGGGAATCCGCCCAACTGCTCTGCCTACCTCTGCCTCATTGGATTTGCTCTGACAGAGGCACACATACATCGCCCCGCCTGCCTTCTGCTCTGTCCCACTACCTAAAGCGCACAGGGAATTGAAGCAGGCAGTCTCTGAAGGAGCTGCGGGCAGGATAAAACATCTAAGCAGGCTGGATGTGGCCCGAGGGCCGGGGTTTGGAGACCACTGGTGTAGAGGAAGGCTAGAACTGCAATCAGCTTTTTATTGCTGTGCGTGTCCCAGTTGGACACATGGGTCTGGTTATTCCTGGGAAAAATAAGAGCTGGTAAGTCATTCTTGAAGATATTTAGGCTGCATAATGAATTTAAATGCCACCATTTACTGCTCAGGCCAGTGTTAGGGCTGTCTCCTGCCCCCTTAACTTACAATTACATCACCCCATTTATGGTTTATGTGAATACAGACTTGCTGATCTGAAATATTAGCAACGCCTCTATTCTCACTTAGAACTGAAGTAGCCTATAGCTGAGCTCAGTTAAAAGAATATGACTGGTTTATTACAATGGTTTGAGAGAATACCCTTACCTTAATCATGCTCTTCAGAGGTAATGTCCCATGGGAAAAGCGATGAACAAATAATGTTTCAATCATTTTTTTTATATAATGAAACGAATGACAACAGCATGCCAAGCTACAGAGAAATTAAAAAGTAGTTTTAGATGTTTTAGGCTAAAACACGGATACTAAACAATTTTATGGTCATAGAACTTACTGTATTACAGAGTGTGGACTGGAGGTAAGAGTCTTAGTCAAGTCATAGAGGAAAGGCATCCGGAAGTAGAAAAAGAAGTATATAATAAGTGGGCCTGCGTATTCCAATAGGAAAACCTGGAACAAAAAAAAAAATATATATATATTAAAAAAGTAAAATAAAAATCTATAGCTTAAAGCCCAATTGAACCTTAAAGTGAATTTAAAACCAATGTCATCCTTTCTAAACTACTGCCATAGTTTAGAAATCTTCTCTATAAGGATATACATGCCTCCTGCATGTATCTTTACCGGTCAAATTTCTCCCCTGTTACGAGACCCAAAAAACTGCATATTCTGTGGGAGAGTCTGTTGTCTGGAGCTCAGTGGGTGGAGTCGTAATGTCAGTAGACTCCCCGGCCACCTCTACACACCTTGTCAATATGCATTTTCTCCTGTGTATTTCTTACACTGAACTTCTGCTATGATCTCCAACATCCAGTGAAAAGACAGGAAAGTAACCACATGACTTCAGCATGCCAAATCATGCTGAGGTGGGGAACATCCAATTCTGGCAGAGCAGCAGAAGAAAGGAGTGGGAGGGAATTAAAAAATAATGCATGTCTTAGGCTAGTGCGCGAGATGTGTAAAATCACCTGTCACTCACAGCAAGGGGGAGGATTTGACAACCTTTTATTCTGTTTGTCAAGATTTATCTGACTAAATAAAAGAGGATTGCTCAGAGCTAGATTAACTTTGTGGCAAGACTGGACTCAAATGATAGGAAATCTTCTACTATAGATAGATAGATAGATATATTTTTATTTATTTCGGATTTACATCCACTTTAAGGTTTAAATAGTCTAGTTACCGTACAGGGATAGATTTCTTAATCTGACAACTTGGATGCAGAAATTTCTGCTGCCAACAGCAATGGTTGCTTGATTTGATAGCATTTGCTCTTCCTCTCCCCTTTGTCACCAAGAAAGTGATGGGAAAACCAAAATACTTACAGTTAAATAGGGTATGTGGTCTGCTGCATCCAATGATGCGCCTACATATCTAAAAAGCACACTTTTTAGATACAAGAGTTTTAGCCCGGTTAAAGTCAGATACATCCGTAGTTTTAAGAGGAATATAGTTATGGCAGAAGCTAGCTGCCATAACCCTGGTATCCTCTTCTTCAGTGAGCGGTCCGGTTTCAGATCAAACTGGTCTCTGCGGTGGATTCACCACAAGATCACTTATCAGCGGCAGGAGAGGGCCACCCCCTTGCCCCACTCCAGTGCCCTCCGCCGCTTACCGGAGCAGTCAGTGGCAGAGCCGATCGGATCTTCACCCTTGCTGGGCAGGGAGACAAGTGTGGGGAAGATGGCCCCCACCCATCTCCATAATGCAGGACAGAAGCAATAGCAAATCACCACTTCCGCCCATAGCTCTTAAAAGGGCCATTTAAATGAAAATAAATTTTTAATTTTTTTGCAAATTAGCGTAAATGTCAAAAAGACCTCAGGTCTCACATATTTAAGAGGTCCTGTCATGCTTTATTTCTATTACAAGAGATGTTTACATTACTTGTAATAGGAATAAGTGACAATTTTTTTAAAAACCGTAAAAATAAAATGAGAATTTTTTTTAAACGCGGCCCGTCCCGACAAAAAGGATGTTCAAGCCACATAGGTGAGGTATCGACAAGATCGGTAGCGCGAGAGCAATAATTCTAGCCCTAGAAGTCCTCTAACTTAAAACATGCAACCTGTAGAATTTTTGAAATGTTGCGTTGGAGATTTTAAGGGTAAAAAGGTTTGTCGCCATTCCATGAGCAGGCACAATTTTGAAACATGAATTGTTGGGTATCAATTTACTCCACGTAACATTATCTTAAACAATATAAAAAATATTGGGCTTAATTTACTGTCTTATTTGACTTCAAAAAAGTATATTTCCCCCCCAAAAAATGCACTTGTAAAACCGCTGTGCAGATATGGTGTAACAAAGTATTGCAACAACCGCGATTTTATTCTCTAGGGCTTGTAAAAAAATAAAAATAATATGTTGGGGGGGGGGGGGGGAGGGTTTCTAAGTAATTTGATAGAAAAAAAATAAAACGTTTTTAACTTTTAAACAAATCTCAGAAAGGAGGCTCAGTCCTTCAGTGGTTAAATGAGGAGAAACACACAGCCACTTAATACATAGCATACAAACTTATGAGAATGCGATACAGTTAGTCATTACAATACAGTAAAAAGGTTCAGAATTTTAACACCTGATAAAATTGAAAACTGGATCCTAAACATGCTTTTAGGATGCATTTTTCAATTTCATGTATTGACATTTAGAACAATTTTCAGAGAACAAAGTATAAAATTATGGAATTTTTCCAAATAAGCTTGACAATATTTTATTGATTTTTCATGTATTGTAATGACTAGTTGTATTTATTCATCAATGAATTTGTACACCATGTATTTAGTGGCGGTGTGTTGCGCCTCATTAAAAGTTCCAGGGCAAACTTATGCTTTAAACTGATGCAAAGTACACACGACTGGACTTTCTGGCAGAAAAGGTCCAACGTCCGTCCAAAAGTCCGTCCGTTTTGAACAGGATGACATACAACGGGACTATAAATAAAAAAAAAAAGGAAGTTCAATAGCCAGTAGCGAATAGCTGCCGTTGCGTGGTATTTGGTCCGTTGGACCCGCACAAAAACGATTTTCCCATTAGGAATGGAGTCCGGACAGATTTGAAACATGTTCCATTTCTAGGTCAATCTGATTTTTTTTTTTTTAAAGCTATCGGACTATCCAACAGAATGATTCCGCCTTACCCATTATGCTGGAAAGTCCAGTTGTGTGCATGCGGCATTACAGTTGAGCAACAGATAAAGGGAAATCTCCTAAAGCAATGAGTCTCAGAATGAAAGGTCTATGATGGAAATTCCTTAATGTCTTGTGTCTTTAGGACAGTAAGTAAAGGGATATAGCTCCAGCAGGACAGACTTAAAAACCCAGTAGGATTTGGACCCTTTCCAACTTTAAGTTTTGGCTATGCATACACTTCAGTTCCAGCCCAAGGACATTTAACATTGATGGGGAGCTCAAAGTGAAAGCACCACAACTATAAAATCAATTGTCCAGTGCCGCTGTGAGAATGAACCACCACCCCCCCCCCCCCCCCATCTGAAAGCATGCCGACTGGAGTGGCATAATGTCTGAAAGCTTGTAGTTCCCTTACTATAGGAATACAATCCCTGATAGTGTGTTGAGATGGCACACCATTGGAGAAGGCGGCATGCTTTGTTTTTTTACAAACATTTCTAAAGTCTTACAGTGCTCTTGTAACATGAAAAACCTCCTACAGAAACATGATACTAGTTAAATATATTTTGCCACCTAACTTTTGCTTAGGAACCAGGCATTAAAGTTGTAAGTGTAGCGCTGGCTCCAGACGAGCATGTGCTATATGTTTTTGAAAGTTAATATTCCTGAAACCACAGTTGGGTTTTCGGGCTAATTTTACTAAAATTATGATTTCAGTACCAGTCCAGCTGGGTTGCACTGGGTTCTCCTTAGCCACAGGTGTAGCTGTCACCGCCGGCAAGTGGTAGCATGAAGTTTAGCTGGGTGTATTGAGTGCCACGTTTTCTTGGAACCAGTGCAGTGGGAGTGTTCTCCTGTGTATTCTGGGAGGTTTTATTTAAGGTACTGACCTCACATGCTACGAGGTTTCAGGCCAGAGGAGCTTTCGGTCTGGTTCTGGTCCTCCTGACCAGCCCCCATGGCCCTCCTGGCCTGGGGTGTGGTTCCATGCATTTCCAAGTCTCAGGGCTGGATAGTCCAAGGCAAAGCAACTCCAGGGACAGGCCTGAATGGATAGTGAGGTCTGGTGATTCAAGAATGGTCCAATGCCGTCTCATCCAAGGAGAGGCCCAGCAACAGGAGAAGCATCCAGGACAGGACTCTTCAGGAGAAGGCTATACACAAGGCTGGCTTCTCTGAAGGAGCTTGGAGGCTCAGTTGAAGGACACTTCATGGATCCACACTTATACGGCATCGCCGGATCGGCTGAGAGATACTGGTACCATATGATAGCTCTATAAAATTTGTCTATGTCCCTCAGTTACTCAAGTCTGTGGCAGAGACTTTATACCTTACCGGATGCTAGGCCTAGTGAGAGGAGGTCTATCCTGGGGGTTGTGAAAATCCAGTTGTGAAACAGTTATTCTCTGGATTTCTTCTATAAAGACTTTCCATTTCTGACAATCCAAAGTACCTGAACTTCCTCCTAACCCTCTACCCGAGGGATATGCAATTAGCGGACCTCCAGCTGTTGCAAAACTACAAGTCCCATCATGCCTCTGGGTGTCATGGTTGTGGCTGTCAGTTTTGCTATGCCTCAGTTCTGCAACAGCTGGAGGTCCGCTAGTTGCATATCCCTGCTCTACCCTAAACAGAGAGTCTGTTTCTATTTCAAATAACCAAAAGATTCAGTGTCAGTTTATACATTTCTTTGGGCCATCTATCACGGGAAAACCCAGACAGAGACGAGGTCAAGAAGGTAACGGTAAGCCCAATAAAACCAGCAGCTCCTTCGGGGGTTAGTGCTACACAAGGAAAAATGTACAGGCATTAACTTTTGTGCTTTATGAATACTACACAAATATGAAAATCCCAGTCAGACTAATCAGTAACCGTTTGAGAATCTTCCAAGATAGCAAACCTGAAAGATGTTTGGCTCTACCCTGACTGGTAAAACGATTAAAACAAGCAGTTAAAATCCACATCTACCCCCTCAGTTGATAAAAAAAAAAAAAAAAAAAAAAAAAAAAAGACTACCTCCACAATTGCATGAGGGGAAGCATATATCCCAACACCAAAATGTCCAGGGAGGGAAAGTAGGCCTGCTGTCCTGAAAGAATCCCAGGAACACTATTACCGTAAATGACAGATTTTCATCAATCTACCAGGACAGGAAACCTGAAAAGGAGGGGGGGACACACACACACACACCCCAACACGTAATATAGGCCTACCTTAGGGTGGGATCACTGCCTGGCAAATTCCACAACAAAAGAGCAACCTTCACCACACCATAAAAAACAAATTTAAGACAATGTTGTCAAAAATAAAAAATGAGGACCTGGGCTCACGTGCATTACCCACTTGCACATCTCCAGCCAACCATTAACATCAATTGAGATACTTAAATGAAAAACAGCCACAGCCAATGTTGAGGGGCGCATCAAAAATAGTCCTTGAAAAGGAAAAAAAAAAAAAAAAACAGTAGGGAGAGGACCAAGCCAGCCATGCTGTGTGGACTGATTCTGTATTTTCAGGTGCTTGGAGGCACAGACTAAAGATAAGAGGATAGTTTAACCACCATGCAATGTAGGCTAACAGGGGAGTGGAGGAAGGGAAGAATTAGTGAACATCAGCCTGATGTGCAGGGGTGAGGAGACTGCCACACAGTGGTGGTAACAGCAATATCTATAGCTATATCTATATAATACACACTAGCAACTACCTTTAGGTAGAGGTACGAGTAGTTTTTTCTAGCTGCAGGGCCCAGGTGCAGGTAAATTTAGCCAGGCATGCGTTTTATTTCAGGCCTGGTTGTTTTGATCTGGGAGTGTCTAGTGGGGGTGTGACCCCCTGTACTTTGGTTCAGAAATGCCTTCTCTGCTTCCAGGATTGCTCTGAAAGAGGTGGGACTTGAGACCAGAGTGGCAGGCAGCTCATGTGGGGAGCCCTGACCAATTATCTTTCTGTATTGGCAGAGGGCGGGCCTCTCATATAAAGCTGGGGTCACATGCTCCCAGGGAGGAGTTTATTGAAGCAGAAATACAGCATGGAGTAATGAAGTGCTGTCCCGAGCATCCCCACGTGGGGGATGCAGCAGACGCGGAGACCGCTAGAAAGGAGCTAAAAAGGTACAGATCCTCATCTCTGAGGCATTTGGAAGCTGTGACTGGGGAACACAGGACCTGGATGTAAAGAGTATCAAGCAAAGGAAGTAGCAGTTAAACGGAGGAGGAGTTAGAGTAGCATTCTGTGACAGGGGACACAGAACTGTTCTGGAGGAGAAGATCAGTGTAACAAAAGAGAAACTGGTCAGAGCAGTGTAGAATTTTTTGTGGCCAGGGAACACAGCATTAAGTATGGACTGGCTGAAAGTAGAAGTCCATTTATTGCCATGTGTCAGGTCAATGGGGAGAGATGCTGTGTCGTCTCTGGTGTGGTTAGCACATTCATAATAACTTCCAAAGACTGGGGGACCGATTCATAGAAGCTGGAGAAGAAAGCTGTGTGCACCTCTGGTTCTTTGACTCCAAAGGCAACATCATTCCAGTTTACTAATGGGAATTATTCAGAGTGGTTTCTTTTGGAAGTCTGTCACTATGCAGTAAAGGATTTTTACAAAGGAAAGAAAACAGTCAGTAAGGAAGTTAATGCACAGAAATATAAAGATCCAAGGCCACGAGTAATTTCAAGAATGTGCTGTATTATGGGCATCTCATATTTTCCTCTTCTCTCACCCAAGTTATACCCCGCAATAAAACAGAGCAGAATGTCTGTTTGTCTTTATCATGGTGAATGGGAGGTTGGCAGCAGGGTGACTGGCAGATTGTTATAACCAGCTCAGCAGCCCTTAGGAGGGTACCACTACACATACATACAAAAGTTGGGAGGAGCGTCCCTGGAACAGGCTGACCCAGGTACTCGCTGATGCTCAGACCTCATTGACTGGTTGTTCACAATGGCAGCGGTCCTGCTAGTCTGTGCTTACAAATTCCACAGGCCTCCAAGGTAGCAGTAAAGCGGAATAGGGAGTCATGGTGTATATATTGACAGCACCTCTACGTCTTTATAGCATAGAAGGCTTGGTGCATGCCATGCAAGCGAATGGCTATGTGTGCTGGAAGTTGGTCAGGTGGGATGGCAGGTGGAAGGAAGCCATATAGATGTAGCTGAAGCTGGATCACATGACATTTTGACGTTGATGCATTTCACTCACATCATGTGAGTTTCATCAGCATATGCGGGAGTGACATTGTGGCGCCAGTCATTCACACTGCTGAAGCGCACAAAACCGGAAAAAACACTGGGGAAGAGGAGTCTCAGTAGTGTGTGGGCGCTGCTGAGAGGGCTTCGCTCTAAGGTATTTCATAATGAGTAAGTATGCAATGCATAATTGCTCATTATGCCTTTGTCTTACGGGTTTTTTTGGGGGGGGGGGGGGGGTGACCCCCCCCCCTCTCCAACAGGAACCTCTTAAGCAGTGGGTCTTGCGACAATTTTAAATCCAAAAATATAGAACACAACCACTTGCACTCAAAGTGCTTAGAGCCACGCTTGTCTATTGACTTGAAGGAACTCATGTACAGTAGGGACGGAAATCTCCCTCTCCCTACACCAACACATTTTCCAGATTTTTGCATAGACTTTTCTTGCAACAACCTTTCTAGTTGTCAAGAGTATCAATCCCTGTCTGAACAAGATGTCTTTCAAGATCTGCTGCACACAAACTAAGCAGTCAGTTGAAAGAAATCTGGTCTGGAGAGATAGACCGGACCCCAGAGCAACAAAATCTGACCCATTTAAAAATGTGCCGCTACTTCCACAGCATCAGCTTCCAGTATCGAGAACCACATCATCTTTGGCCATCATGGGTTATCCGGATTAGACTGCATACTGATGGACTTAACTTTTGTAGTATATGAGGCGGATCAGGAGGTAAGACACAAGCCACACCAAAATCCCAGTCCTGGGCCAGAGCATTGATGCCCCAGGACTGACTCTTGGGGGGGGGAACGACACAGACTTTAACTTCCCCTTTGTTGTGTTGGAAAATACATTTCTGGCACTCCAAATGGGTCTATAGCATACAACAAATGTGGGGTTAGAATCCCTGAAACAGTCACTTGCTGAATGGGAGTGACTACCTCTTGAGCTGCCAAATCTTTCAATCCCTGCAGTAAGGCTGACACTTTTTGGGGTCCCTGGGCAGTGGAGTGAAAAATAGTTTAGGATGGTCTATACATTCCAAATGATAGACTGACCTCAGAGGCTGGAAGATAGCGACGGTCAGATTTCCGTTCACTGAGGTAATAAAAAAGGGATGTCTGCTGAACCCCCCACCCACTCACTTTGGATATTGGTTACTGGATGCTAGATGAGTAAGTAGTAATCCCTTTCGATGAGACTTTGTTGCTAGGCCATATTTTTAGGGTGTCATCAGGGATCTGTTCAGCAGCATACATGGCCTACAAGAGACAGTCTTCTTCAAGCAAATGCCTTTCAACTGTTAGAATCCATGGGATGATGGTTGAGATGTTGTATACAGCCCCCAATGAATGCTGCATCCTCTGTGGGGAAGTTGTGTGTAATTTTCCTGAAAAGCCATCTTAGAGAAAACTGCTATGGACACAGGTGCTGCTCATCCACTGCTAGAAATAGCCAGATGCCGCAACCAGGATGCACCCTCAGCGCGTGGACCAGCTACTCGCATGGAATATGCAGGAACTCAGTTTCTGGGCAGCAGGAGTGCTCACAGAGGGTAGTTGTGATGCCCAATCATACACTTTGCTTGGAAGAAGGCTGGAAAGATTATGTTTCCATACATGCACCCACGAAACTGGTAGTGAGACAGGCCTGAGCTTCCTGAACGCCTTAAGAAACAGACCACAATTTGAGGCCAAAATTCTGGATCCAAAAGGGAGAATACACTGAGCTTTTATGAAGTGATTTCAGCTGTATAGTATACACAGCTTCACCTCAGGGTTGGGAGTGAGTCCTTCCTGTACAATAGCATCTAGTCAGTAGGAAACAATCTAAACTGAGGGACAAGTGTTTGAGGGGATTTTGATTGCTCGTTTGGATTGTGTTTCCTGACAAGTTTTCTGCCCTGAAAGATGACTGGAGAAATTTTGTTATATATATATATATATATATATATATATATATATATATATATATATATATATACACACACACACACACACACACTATCTATAGATATCTATCTCTCTATCTACACACACATACATATACACTAACCACACACACACACACACACACACACACGTGGCTTAAGCCATTAACCTGCGTCTCTTCATTTCACTTTTTGTGAAAATGACTAGTAAACATTAGCTAATGATAAATCTCGCTTTTATAGTTCCCTTTGTCTTTGTTGGAACGGTTTAAAATGGGCATGTAAAACCTCAATTGTAGTGGGCTGAACATTTTAAAAGGGCCGCATTAAGTCTGAGGGCTGCACTAACAACTAAATGAGCAGCAAGTTGCCCAAAAAACAGCAGTTTGGCATACATTGAGTAAAGCTATTCATTCAATTTTGCTGTACAAATTCTTGATAAAGAAAAAAAAATCAAAAATAAAACCTGGAAAGTAGATTTAACCAATGGCAGTTTAAAGAATGATACAGTACCATAGTCCATCCAACCTGAGGGCCCAAATCCCTGAAATATAAGGTAGCTGTTGTGCCAACTGGTAGTTCCTGCAGTATTTCTTCATCTTTCAGTGATCTGCCTTCTGTAACAAAGATACAAGAATTACTTGCAAAAGAAAGGTAAAAAATGTGATTCTGAAACAGCCACCAATGTAGCAAAAAGGCCTTGCAACAGCAGGAAAAAAAATTAAGTATAGATAGACAATGGCAAGTATTGTCCACACAACCATAAAACTGGATAACTAATCTATTGTCTAAACTTGTGGGTATGAGAACATATTAAAAGCAGTCTTAAAACCAAAAGTTTAAACATCCTGCAGCTTACCTAGTGTGGTAGCTGCATTTGCTACTACGTAATTCAGTCATTAACACTTCCTGTCGAAGGACTGATTCATGCCAGCCACTGCACTACAGTGTGAACCAGCTGAGATCAACGCATGGTGCACTGAGCTTGAGTTATTTATTTTTTAAGGAGGAAAAAAAAGTTCAAATTACATCTCAAAAGGTCAATTGCGGGCCACATGGTGTAAAGCAATGACTTTCCCTGCACTGCAGGAACAAAAAAAAGTTTTGTACTCACCATAAAATACTTCTCTGTAGTTCACCAACTGACACAGCTCCTTTATTAGGCCATTGGGTTGTTATGCCACCTTCAGGAGAGGACTAGGCAGAACATGTTAAAACTAGAACTTTCTAGTTCCGCTCAAGGGGCGGTCCCTTAGGCAACAACCCCCCAGCCTGCCTCCTGCAGCTTCAGTACGTCAAAAAAAAAAAAAAAAAAAAAAAAAAGCTATTTTCGCTTATGTTCACCGACTGACACCTTTCTTAGACCATCGGGATGTCCCCAAGCAGCCCAAAATGAGGAGTGGGAATAAAACTTCTAACAAAAATAAATTCTTTGCTGTTCTTTTGTGGAAAAACAGATTGAGGGACAATCTGGGAGTCACTACTTCACAAACTGCCTCAAAACTTCAGAAATGCAACAGTGCATTTACTAAAATGGTACTGCGTTTACCAAAAACTCAAATTCTTTTCGTGCAATTGCAAATTACACGGCTGCCTGCAAAACTTTATGGCCAAAACAGGCATCAACTGATGCACAGACATCTACCTTGTAGAATTTTGTAAAGGTGTGAACAGACAACCAAGTCACCGCTTTACACACTTGAGCAACAGACACTTGATGTCGGAAAGCCCAAGACGTTCCAATTGCCCTGGTGGAGTGGGCCGTGACCAGAAAAGGGGGCACCTGCCCCTTCAAGGCATAGGCCTGTACTACAATCTGTCTGATCCACTTGGAAACGGTGGCCGACAAGACCGCCATGCCTCTTTTTGGACCAGCCGCCAAAACAAGGAGTCCGACTTCCAAAAAGGGAGCCGTAGCCAAGAAATACACCCTCAGAGCCTGGACCACCTCTTTAGGATGTGTCGGTTTAGGACACAGATGGTAACGTGGAACGCTGAAACCACCTTCGGCAGAAAAGGTTGCGGACCCAACACCACCTTATCCTTGTGGATAACCAGGTTGGGCGACTTGCAAGACAAGGCCGCCAGTTCTGAAACCCTCCTGGCCAATGTAATGGCCACTAGAAAGCCCACTTTCTGAGAGAGTCAAGAGGGATCTCTGATATTTTCAAATGGCGGTTTCTGAAGCGCCAATAACACCAGGTTCAGATCCAACGGGGGCAACGGTGGACGCACCAGAGGAACTACACGAGATGCCAGGGGTTGCTGAAATTTGTCCCTTAATGGTGCTTAAAGCCAATTTCTGGTCTACTCCTTGCTGTAGAATCAGCAGGATCCTGGATATAGAAAAAGCGCGGACGTCATCCTTTCTCCTCACACATGGAAATGTAGGCCTTCCAGGTACAATGAAGATACCTGTTCTCTCAGCATAGTTGGAATCACCGAGTCCCAAAGACCTCGGTTCCTCAACAGCTGGCTCAATAGCCCTGCCATTAACACCACCGATGGTAAAGCAGAATGGAGAATCGGACCTTGAGACAGAAGGTCCTCTCGTAGCGGCAGTCACCATTGGCGCACTAGGTCTGCGTACCAGGGACGCTGGGGCCAATCTGGGGCAATCAGAATTACTGGAATCCCCTAGGCCTCCACCCGGCGGAGCAGAAGTGGTAACAGTTTCAGAGGAGGAAAGGCATAGATCAGCTGGTACTGATCCCACTGAGCCGCCAGTGCGTCTAATGCATCTGCCCAAGGATCTTTTGTTCTGGATACGAATCTCGGCACCTTCCGCTTGAGATGGGAGGCCAGAAGATCCATGTCTGTTGTGTCTCACACGCACAGTAGCCTGAACACCTCTGGATGCAATGCCCATTCTCCCAGGTCCAGCATCTGGAGACTTAGATAATCCGCCTGCCAGGGCTCCACTCCCGGGATGTAAAATGGCTAATACATGTTGCTCTGCCAACTGAAGGATGTGAGCGACCTCCCGTGCAGGGGCCGAGCTTCTTGTTTCTCCTTGGTGATTGACATATGCCACTGCCAAGGCATTGTCTGACTGAATCCTGATCGGATGCCCTCGAAGTCGACCATGTGGAGAGGCATAGCCTGATCGCTCGCAGCTAGAGCACATTGATCGGCAACTTGGATTCCGACCAGAGGCCCTGGGTCGACTTAACACCCATTACTCCACCCCAGTCGGTTAGGCTGGCGTCTGTTGTGATCACTGTCCAATGTAGTGGTAGGAACGACTTCGCGGACCGAAGTGCCAGGGACCTCAGCCACCAAAGCAAGGAGTCCGACTAACTGGCTCACCTGAATCTGCCGATCCAGGGATAACAGATTTGTCCCATTTAGTCAAGATCTCCTTCTGCAAGACTCTGGTGTGAAACTGGGCATATGATACTGCCTCGAAGAAGGCCACCATGAGCCCCAGGACTTGGGTGCAGAAGTGCAGTGACGACCACCTGCGGTTCATCAGCCATTTTAACGTGGCTCTGAGAGTCTGCAGCTTGTCTGATCTGTTTGATAGCTGATCTATGCCTTTCCTCCGCTGAAACTTACCACTTCAGCACCACAGCTGACACTGAGGCCCTGGATAACAGAGGGGGGGGGGGGGGTATCCAGGGCCGCATCACAAACTTAAGGCCTTGCACTAACTGGTCTGCTAGTTCCACGCAGACGGGAGAAGCCTGTTGCTCCCCCAATTCGCCATGCAAAAGTTTTGTCCACTCACTAAGTATCTGTGACACAAGTGCGGATGCCAATACTGGTCACATTGCTGACCTCAACTGTAAACAAGGAACAAGCCACTGATTCGGCCTTCCTGTGTGGGATCCTTAAAAAAGGCAGTAGTCCCCTCTACCGGAATCGTGGTTACTTTGTAAAACCTGGATACTAAGGGGTCCTCAAAAGGGATAATGCACCGGCATGTATTTGGGGACCAAAAAGGTCCATTGCGGTAGACCCCATTCCTTGTAAATGAACTTGTCAAAATAAGTCAGATACGGAAACACCTTACGGGACCCAAAAATGTATTCTGAATTTTCAGGGTATCATGCACAGCTGTGATAAGTGCTCCAACAAGCTCTTTATCGCACACAGACCCGGACAAGGAATCATCCTCACTGTCCTGGTCAGAGTCGTCTGAAAACAGAAAAGGGGTCACGAGCCTCAGCAGGGCCCAAGTCTGCATCAGAGCTCTCCCCGGAGCACGGGGACAGGGGCTATTTTTTTACCACCTTTGTGCCCACGCACCGCCTCCATCTTGGCAACCAATGTGTTAATGACCGCTGACAAAGCATCCAGAGGCATTGCATTATCTGCAGGCGATTGTTGCAATTGCCTGGGTTTCGAGGGAAGAAACCAGTTTCTGAAGCCATGCTGACCCTAACCTGTGTGCCACCTGTTGGGGACTTAGGACAGTGATGGTCCCACCCTCCTAGCTGCTGCAGGCTGAGGGGCCCCCACCGCAGGACTCACCACCCTGACCGAGTTCTGCGCCATCCAGATAGGTGTGCCTGTGTCAGCTCCCAGATGCTTATGTGAGAAAACAGCGCTGTGCTGAGCTCCACTGTACAGCGCTGAAGCTGAAAAAAAAAAATCTTCAAGATTCAACAAAATGGCCGTCGAGTGTCCAGTATAAAGGACATAGTCACAGGGAAAATGGCTGCCGGACTACAGTAAAATAGAGTCCGAGCATGGTGCTCCCTGGTCACACTAAAAACGGCCACCGAACACTGTATGCAATGAAGGACAGTGAAAAATAGGCAGAGAAATGACAGTAAACAGCGCTACAGTGATCAGCAGACACAGCCTCCAGACACCCAGGGGAGAGACCTACAGACATCCAGGGCAGCGCTACCCAGAGCAGTCCCCACCCCAGGTGAGAGCCCCCCCCCCCCCCCCGGGGAGCCCCTGTCTATGGCGCACACACTGCTCAGCAGCCCATGCAGCATTCCCCAAAGGGAAGGTAGGGACAGGGAGAGAAGAGGGACCCCCAAATCGACCTCCCAGTGAATGCCCAGCTGTTCAGCCCCAGCCCTCTTTGGCCAAAAGGGCATGATTAATATAACTGGCACCCTTTCCTTCTGAATTTTTCTTAAAAAAAAAACAAAAAAAAAACGGAATTAACTGAAATGGGGGGAAAGCGTAGCAAAGACGGAATTCCCATGGATACACTAGCGCATCTGTGCCCAGCGACCCATTGCGACTGTCCAGGGAAAAGAACTGGGGAACCTGGGCGTTCTCCTTTGAGGCGAACAGGTCCACCTCTGGCAGCCTCCATTTCCCGGCAATCATTGCGAAGACCTCTGGGTTTAGAGACCATTCCGCATCCCAAATAGGGTTTCGGCTTAGGAAGTCCGCTAACCTGTTTAGATCCCCATTTAGGTGGACTGCTGATAGAGACAACAAATGCTTTTCCACCCACTGAAGGATCTCCATGGCCAGTACTTGGAGCGACCTGCTTCTTGTACCCCCCTGCCTGTTTAAATAAGCCACCGCCGTGGCATTGTCTGTTAGGACCTGAACATGATGGGACTGAAGCTTCTGAACAAAACTCCAGAGCCAAGGCAATTACCTTGAGCTCCCTCCAGTTTAAGGACCTTACTGCCTCCTCTTTGGCCCAGGATCCCTGAGTAAAACGTGTTCCTAGGTGGGCTCCCCACCCCCAGGAACTGGCGTTGGTTGTTAGTCTTTTCTCGACTGGAAAGGCCAAGACTAACCCCTCTGATAGGACATCCTGTCTTTTCCACCACCATAGGGACCTTTTCACCTGGGTTGGCACTCTTACCTCTGCCTCTAGGGATGCCACTGTGTGATCCCAAGATCTTAGAAGAAAAGCCTGCAGACACCTGAAATGCAGCCTTGCCCAATGGACTGCCAGCATTGTTGAGGTTAGAACCCCCAAAGCTGACATAACCTGTCTTACCGTCAGATTTTGACTGGTCTGCAGTAAAGACACTGCACCGGAAAGCCTGTCCTTTTTGTCTAAGGGAAGGAAGATCTTTTGATCCACTGAATTTATTAGATACCCTAAAAACCGAATCTCCTGGGATGGGTTTAGGGAAGACTTTTGGAGGTTCAAAATCCACCCCAGAGCCTCTAGATGGCTGCGAGCTTTGCCTAGATCGATCTGCAATTCTTCGCTGGATGGGGCGAAAGACAGCAGATAGTCTAAACAAGGAATAACTGCGATTCCCTGAAGTCGCAGCAGAGCTAAAGCTTCTGCCATCACTTTGGTAAAAATTCGGGGAGATGATAGACCGAAGGGTAAGGCCCTGAACTGGAGATGAACCACACCCCCCCAACCTCACCGCCAGTCTGAGGAACCTCTGAGACTGGGGCGAGATCGGAACATGCAGGTATGCATCCTTTAAATCCACTGACGCCATAAAACATCCTGGCGTCAGCAGATTCCCGACTGAGAAAATTGAGTCCATCTTGAACCTTCTGTACCTGATGGACTCGTTTAAAGGTTTTAGGATGAGAATCAACCAAAATTTTCCTGTCGGCTTTTTTACTAGGAAAACATGCAAATAAAACCCCTCCTGCTGTTCTTGCAGGGACACCTGTACTACTACACCCTGCTGCATCAGTTCCTCGAGAGAGGACTTCATGGCCAGGGCCCTTAACGAGTCCCGCGGGGTGTTTGTAATCAAGAACCTTCTTGGGAGGTTGTTGGCAAACTCGAATGTGTAACCCTGCGAGAGAGTAGTCAGAATAAACTGATTTGAAGTTATCCCTGACCACTGCGGAAGAAATTCTTGTAGTCATCCGCCCACCCACAGAGACGAGTCATTGAGATTTTTCGACCTGTGTAGGAGGACGGAAGAAAATTTCGCCTCTACCTTTCGGCTTCGGGGCGGACCAATTTTTCCTTCTCCCCTGCAACTTGCCGTCTTGATCCTGAGTTTGAGGTCGAAAAATAAGTTTTGGTAACTGTTTTTTTCTTTTTGACCGGGAAGGATCTCTATATCGGCTGTCCTGTCAAGAATATTATCGAGGTCAGGGCCGAAGAGAAGGTCCCCCGAAAAGGGTAACCCACACAGCTTGTTCTTTGATGCCGAATCACCGGGCCAGGTTTTAAGCCATAAGGCTCTTCTTGCACCAATAGTTAGAGCTGCTGACCTGGCTGACATCTTAATTGCTTCAGCTGAGGCGTCTGCAATCTAAGCAACTGCCGCAGTCAGGGTAGGAAAAGCATCTAAGATTTCCTGTTTGGGGGAATCTGCAGCTATATGCGACTTTAGCTGGTTGATCCAGTATTCTAAATTCCTGGCTACACAAGTTGTGGCCATTGCTGGCTTTAAATTGCTCATAACTGATTGCCATGATCTCTTGAGCAAAACATCCATGCATTTGTCCATCAGATCCTTCAAAACTCCCATGTCTTCGAAGGACAGATAAGTGGACCTTGAGACCTGGGAGAAGGCGGCATCCAGTCTGGGCACCTTGTTCCACACTGCTGCAGGGTCCTCCTCGAAAGGAAAACGCCTCTTGTGGGCTTTGCAGAAAAAGGGCTCTCTCTGGATCCTGCTATTCTTTCCTAATGGCCTAAGAGATGACCGGATGAACTGGGAACGTTCGGCCCTTAAGCTCGTCCAACCCAGCATACATGCGGTCATGGAGTGATAATTCCTTTCTTTCCTCACTTAAGCCAAGCGTAGCATGAATAGCTTTAAGGAGCCCATCTACCTCTTCAAGGGACAGTTTGAATTTAGAGGGGACCACCTCAGTCTACTTCAACTCCTCTTCCAAATCCTGGGATAAAAACACTGGGATAGAGAACGACCCCTGGGAAGACTCTGAAGTGGAAGGCTGACTAGCAGCCGGGTTTACTAATGAGTCACGAAATTTCTGAATCGTGGCGTATAGCTCCTTTACAGAGGCAACCAGATCCTCACATACAGAGGTTTATTCCTCTTTAACCAAAGAAGTAATGCAGGCACTGCATAAGGTTTTCTTACAATTTTCTCGCAGCTTGGCCCTGCAAGAAGGACATCTCTTTGGGTCAGAGCTCTTAGCCTATGAAGAAAAAGACAAAAAAGGGAAAAAAAACAGGGGATCCTTAGTGAGACCCAGTCTCAGCTTTAATAGGGATCATCACACAGGTGCACTGAGAAGAAACCAGTAAGCCTCCAGTGCCCAGACATGCCCCTTGCCACCAGAGGGAAAAGAAAAAGACGAAGACGAAGACGAAGACGAGATAGAGACCAAAAGCCAGAACATGGCGGCGGCACACGTGCCGCCACGCCTACGGACGTGCGGGCCACTGAATCTTCGGCTCTCTCCGAGCACCAAGAGGGGAAGTGGAGCCCGCTTGCTACCGCTGCCTGGGTAGGTCGGGAGGACAGCGGGTCCCTAAGGAGGAAAAAATAAAAGGGAAGGAAGCCCTGTCCCTCAGGAACACCCAAGAGATCTTAACTCCCTCCCAAAAGATGTTCCCTCCGGGCTGGAGGAAACAATAACTGAGGTGTGGTAGGGAAGCGCCTCCCTTTAAAGTTTGGAGGAAGAAGGTGTTTCCTAACGAGGAGAGAGGAGTCACTATCTCTCAGGTGCTGTCCTGAAAGTCGCCTTGGGAAATAAAATGTTTTTGTCAGTGCTGTTGCTCCACCCCTGTCTGCATCCCTGTTTATGGGTGTTCCTGTGGCAGTTACAGCACCGAGACCCAGCTCCCTCCCCAAGCTGGCTGCTCATTTACCAATATGAACAATCACTGCAGGGCTGTGCGATGAAGCTGCCAGCTCCTAGTAGACAGGCAAGGCACTAGAAGATCATAGCCATGACTGTTCAATAAAACCAAGATCAGGCCGCACTGATAGGGCTATGATCCATCTGCCTGTGCAGTGGATATTTACTAGCAGTGGGCAGCTTCATCACACCACCCACCAGGGCCGACTGTCCATTCATAAAACGAAAACCTTCAATGCTGCAGGTTTGTGTGATTGAGTTGTCTGCAGTGGAATGTTTTGCGATCAGTCAGCAAGTCACAGCCCTGAAGTGCTAAGTGGTTATTTTTCCTTTTTTAAATCAGATTTTTATTTTTAGATGCAAACATTAAAATACAAATTATTCAAACAAAAATCACATTAACCCAGATACCGCATCTAAGAGCCAGTATCTATGATTATATGGGGGGTGAACCTCTGCCCATCTTCTGAGACACGAGACTCCAAGATGCCCTTCTTATATCCAATCATTTTACTGGCATGTTACCAACTAGCTTTATTTGCAAAAGGTTATTCCTTGCTCATACCACTTTGCCAGCTTTTTGTTGTCCTGTCCCAACTTTTCAAGGTGTTGCTGCCATCAATTTCAAAATAAATTTTCCTAAAGTGGTACATTTTCTCAGTTCAATATGTTTGATATGTTTTTTATTGTGAAATATGGGTTTGAGATTTGAAAATCATTGCATTCTGTTTTTATATATAAAAACAGCATACCAACTTTTTTGCCATTTGAGTTATATGCAAAAAATTGCTTACAAAATTGTAAAATTTACAGTGCACAATATCTCAAGCGGTAATGGCAAACATAGCAGAATGAGTCAGAGCCTTCCTCCAAGAGGGCTTTGTATAGATATAAAAACAGATAGAAAAGCAGTTTAAAATTGATAAACGTTGTATAAAAATGGGTTTTAAATGAACCTGCAACTATTATCGTTACCATTTAATAGCAAAAACTGACAACTACGAAATATTACAGTAAAAATTAATTCAACATACTGGGATCTAACCGTATTGACTGCCTTGCTGGATACCACTTAGGAACTGAAAAAAGAAGACACAAGCATTAACGATCTCACACTGCAAAAATAAACCACAGCTGTGCTCCAAAATGATTAAAGTAATCTATTACTCAAATAATCATTATTCCCTACAACCTGCAGATGATTCACCATGATGTATAATGTAATTTATACTGAAAGATTTGTGACTTAGTCTTTTTTCCAACATTTTAAGTCACACAACCAATTTGAATGGTAAAATTAATATGCGAGTGTCATTTTTCATTTAAATGCATCAGCAGAATACCTAGCCAGATTGCTGAATTGGTTATTGCACAACACTTGCTATTCAAGAATTTTGATGGTAAAAGCACTGCAAAGTAAAGAATTGATGGCACTTATGTTTATAGCTGACCCGAAAAGAATTCATGGGTCACAAACTCCACAACAGAATGCTATACTGTGTAAGAAAATGATTTAAAATCAACAACTTCATTCCTCAGCTAGAAAATCGGCTTGCATAGATAAGTGTTCTGCTGATGTATTAGGAGACTGGTGTTTTGGAAATGTTGAACAAGGTAATAATTACTAATGCCATTTTGTCCTTCAGTGTTCCTTGTCGGCTGGCATTGGTTGTAGAAGGTAGAATGTAAAATGTAGCAAGTAGTTTTAAAACCAGGACCGTGATCTGAAAAACCATCTAGGGCTGACCATACACACCAAATTTTGTCTAGTTCCTGATGAGTGGCCTTGTCAGGATCATCTGCACCAGAGATCCTTTGATCTAAAAATCAAAGAAGCCAAACCGAAAATAGCCACCAAAACAGCTGTATACAATTCGATGTAACAGCTTTTCTGGTATTCTGACAGTCATGGATAGAGCACATAAAATAACCAGCAGGAAAGAGGTGTCCATCCATGCGTTAACTGTGGATGCAGGAATAAAGTGATCTCTTGCTCAGCCAATTGGGCTGACAAAGACCATACCGATTATGGCCATCTCTAAACCTCTGGAATGCATGAAAAGGGGCATAGGCATTGGAAACAAGTCCTCTGTCCAAACAGCAAATGGTGCAACCTCTGGCAGATTCATGTAGCGGTCAATAAAGTGCAGAGTTGATAAATAAAAATAGATATACTCCTAAAAATTGCAGATTTGAGACGGGGGGGGGGGGGGGAATTGGGTGGACAGCCCAAAATAAACCACTTCAGAATGTCACCTTTAGAACAATGGCCACAACTTTCATTTTGGAAACTCCTGTAAGGTTTATTTTTGCCACCTTTGTCCCATTGGGGGAGATTTACCTCCACTTTCTGTCCCATAGCCAAACAGGAAGTGAGACGAAATCTCTGCAAAGTGAATCTCTTGGGGACCCCCAGGTCAACAGAACTAGTGTCTCTATGGGAAGATTCCCCTCCATTATTTTTCTCGGGACAACCCAAAATGTTTTTACTTTCAATAGGACACAGAGGGTGAATCTCCCTAATGGATGCACAGGCAAACATGACAGGTGTTCTCATACCTCTCCACTAGCCAAAAATAATAATTTTAGTTATAGTTATACTATGTGACCCATGTCCTTAGACCTCTATTCTTGATCTACACCTCCCTCCCTGGGTCAGTCGATAGCCTCCCATGGCTTTCAATACCATTTCTATGCTGATGGCCCCCAAAGCTAACTTTCTACCCCACACATCACCCAATTTAATGGCAGACATCAGCTTGGATGCCACATCGCTTCCTCAAAACGGAGCTCATAATATTTCTTCCCCCACCTGTCCCTTTCCTGACTTCTGTCAAGATCAATGGTACAATTATCAGTCCATCCCCACATGCCAGGTTGTTCGGTATAATGCTAGAATCTTAACTCTAAGGCTACTTTCACACCAAGGCATTTTACATGCGTTTGCAGGAGCCATTTTTAGCACACAAAGCGCCTGTAAACCGCCTCTTCTGCAGCCCCAGTGTGAAAGCCAGAGTGTCAGCAGCATTTTTGGGGCGGTGCAGGAGCTCTGTATACAGCACTCCTAAACCATCCGCCATTAAAATCAATGGGCACCGATGCAGAATCGCCTGCAAATCACTTCGGCAGCAGCGCTTTTCACCCTTTCCTCGGCCGCTAGCAGAGGTTATTTCCACAATACACCCTTTAACCAATGACACCACAAAGCTTACAATTCATTCCCTGGTTACATAGTAAGGTTGAATAAAGACACCAGTCCATCCAGTTCAGCTTGAGTGTCTACAATTGCCCCCATCCCTGCACACTCACATCGGTTCTCTCGCCTCAACTACTGCAACTCCTTTCTCATTGGATCACCTTTGCATAGGCCATCTCCCCTTAATGCTGCTGGCAGATTGATCCACATGACCCACCATTCAGTTTCCTAGGCTTCCAGTCCCCCAATAAAATTCAAAATACAACTTGAAAGACATCCACAACTCTGCTCCCAGCTACATAACCAACCTAGTCCCCCCCAAAAAAAAAAAAAAAAAAAGCAAAAGCAAAAACACTCAAATAGAAAACCGCATTGAAGACTGTTACATTTAAAAAAAAAAAAAAAAAAAAAATCTGTATGAACAGACGATCTCTCAGTTCACTCTTCAAAGAACTAGAAACTTTACACACAGCTCCTAGTTCTCCATGTGCCCCGAGCAAACGCGAGAGCAACTAGGGGGCACGCGCAAGCGCCCCCTCCCCCCCCCTAGTGGCAGTTTGTTACCGACGTAGCAATGGCGATTTGCGCAGCCGAGCCATGTTGCCGCAGTACAACTACAGCGGCTGGTCGGCTAGCGGTTAGAGAGACGTTTTATACCTGAACAGCTAAATCTGTGTCTGTAGTGCGTGTTCAAACCTCAATACCTTAATGTTATTAGATTTTTTACTCCAGGAGTATATGTTTAGTAATTCTAAAGAAATGCATTAAAATATATAACTAAACCAATTCGATTTTGGTTGACGAAAATGCAAGAAAAAAAAAAATGCATTTTAGTCAAAAGACTAAATTGAAATTTGATGTCAAAATTAACACGGATTGAAAAAGCTACTTCTATTTCTCGCAAACTAAATTTGGTCAACTTTTTTGTACAACAATTACTGCACATAATCAACATCTTTTTGATATCAAAAGAAAAACCTCCCGTTGGCAGACTGGCTTCTGTGCCATGGAAGGACAAGTTTAAAGGAAAACAGACCACACAAGCCCACCCGAAAACCATCAAAAGTTAAGTACATCTAGGAATCAAGTATAACTAGAGACACTCCATTGTTGCCACTATAAATACAATTCTCAAAACAAAGGGGAATATTAACCACTTATGGACCGCTTGCCATCATATGGCTTGGATTACCTTTACATAGGCCATCTCTGAAGTGGAATATTTTATTGGCAGCAGCTAGCTGCCATAACCCCAGTATCTACTTAAGAAGGTGGTCCGTTTTAAGATAAAAGCGGTCTCATCTTAGGAGTCACTGCAAGATCACCTTCACTGGTGGCGGGAGAGGGCCCCCCACTGCACTCCAATGCCCTCTACCGCTTACTAGACCTGCCGACAGACGATCGGATCCTGTCCCCTACTTGGTATGGAGCCAAGTGAGGGGGGAAGATTGCCCCCCCACCTGGCTCTGTACCATTGCAAGGCAGAAGTGACGACAAAACCTCACTTCCACCCATAACTCTTAAAAAAGGGGACTTTTTTTCCAAAAAAAACTTTATTGTATTTTAGTGGCCTGCTCAGTCTCCCAGCAGCTCGCTTAGAGGCTTAGCCATCTGCCAGTCCAGGCATTTGGGTGGATCTCAACTGTAAAAGTTGAGATCTTTCCTGAGCCTGGAGTTGGCTGAAAATGGGTCACAGGAGTACAGAATGAACTGCACTCCTTTGGCCCATAGGAGAAGTAGGGCCAATAGAGCTTTGGCCTTACTACTTTAAGTGAAAAACATAAGCCTTGTGTACTGTATTAAGAGGAAAGTTATCCAAAGTGGGTTCTTTTGAAAGGAAGAGAGTTAGACCGTAATTTGACAAGTCAACCAGGCCATGTCTAGAGATACAATCTGTCCTGGTGGCCTTTAGCACCTAAACCCAAGAGTGAGGGAAAATCCACCAGAACAGCAATAGAGGGGGAAATCTTTCAGTGTGGACATACGGTCTAAAGGCAGTTCCCTCGCTTTCAGGGGTTTGACTCATTCCAA
Organism: Lithobates pipiens; assembly: GCF_037356315.1. Classification (NCBI taxonomy): domain Eukaryota; kingdom Metazoa; phylum Chordata; class Amphibia; order Anura; family Ranidae; genus Lithobates; species Lithobates pipiens. Next base: position 228,440,578 of record NW_027507785.1, read on the forward strand.
TATAGATTTTTTTTTTTTTTTAATTGGTTAAATATACTTTACATATTAAGACTTTAATTCAACCATACAAAACATTGACTCCGCTTTAAAAATTTTAGCATTAAGAGTATGAAAACCCAACATTTCGTTTTCCCGATATGTGACTGCTGTACCATGTACTTTTATGAAAGTATTCTGTTCTTTGTATTGCTTAATTCGTGTGAAATCCCTGGTGTTTCTGCCAGTCCCTCCGATATTTCCCATTCAAAAAACGGGCCACACTAAGCATACCATGGTCAGTTCTCTAGCTGTGCTGGGAACTCAGCCCGCTCTCCTCCAATGATCAGACTTATCCTGACACCCCCCCCGCACAGCCTATCACTGGAAAGTGGTGTGCTGCTGCTCTGCACCCGCCCCTCCCCCCCCCCCCCCCCACCCCAGCTCTTACTCGGCAGAGAAGAGAGGGAACGTGATCACTGAGGTTCCATTCACATTTGCCATTTTGGGATTGCATCAGAATCACTGAGATTCTGCCCACAATATCAAAAGCACACACCTAAAATCATAAAATGTAGGTTCAGGTGCCATTCTCGAGGGCACCTAAAAGGCAGTGTGGTTTTGCAGCACAATTTATCTTGAAGCAAATCGCATTGTGCAAACTGTCACCCAAAAGAAGCTTCTGCTACTTTTTGGGCAACAAGATTTATGCAATGCGATTTGCAGCAATTACCATGCGACAAGGATTTGCTGATGCAGAGCAAAGATTGTTTTCTGTGTTTCTGGAGAAAGGGAGCCCCATTTTACCACCAGCCTGCAGAATGCAAGGTGGAACCCACTATGGGGACCACGAGTTGCTTTCACCCTTTTGCACTGAGCAAAAGTGTGTGAGAAAGCACAAGTGTGCAGTGAAGGGAGAACAATGGTGTGTTGCCACCATCTGATGATGTGCTGCCCAGGAGAAGAGGGCTTATCAGACTAAGTTGCTGCAGGATGAATCCCTCACATAGCTGACCACAATTGGGTGAGAACTCAGAGGCAAAGAACGAGAAACTTCTCCCTGGGAGGGTGCAATTTGGATGCCTGGTGTGATCAGACTGTACTAGGGCGCACTCCCACCACTTGTAAGAAGGGAAGAGAGGGACTGCCCTAGCAGGATTAAGAGAAACCATTTATATCCTTTGTCTGACGAACCAAACTGAGCCACAGCATATCTCCAGAGACTCAAAAGAGGGCACCCCGAGACTGGTAAGAGACAAACCTCATACAAGTTAACCTGTGGTCTGCCATCAACAGCTATGCTTTCTTCAAGGGCCCCCCTGACTTTGCCATCCAATTTATCAAATCATTGGTCAGCGGGATAAAACTGGGGCAGTTATACCAAGTTAGAACCGTCTATATACTGTAGCTAGGTAAACACAGTTCAGTTTTCCTTTCAGGCTATGCTTGGTCTCAAGGTGTGTCAGCAAGTGCTGGGTGAGCGAGGGGTGACATCTTCAGGTGTCTAAAGAAATCACAAAACAATTTAGTGGCTCCTTTTCGGGCAGCAATAAAAATGAATATATGCGCAGTTCATGTACGGTTATAGTATATGTAAAAGTATGGTGCTGGATTGAATTCATATAATACTGTTGGTATTTCACGTCCTGGCTGAGACAGCCACTTAGCCTCAGTTGAAATGAAACACATGAAAGCTTTGTAATCAGAAGAACAATGGCTTGGCTCAGGCCCACCTGCTGCGATATGTGCGATTACAGGCTTCAAAAGGGAATAAGAGCTAGCTAGATGGCTCAGGGCTAGGGGTGGCCTCGCGGTTTGCCCGGTGGTCAGTTTGCGGCGAATTTTGCGTGTTCGCGATTCGCTAAACCGGCGGACTATTGCTGCTGTTCGCACCAGGTGGACATGTGTTTACAGTGTGAAAGAACTTTGACCCATGATGACACAGCCATCATGGGGTACAGGAGAGCCAATTGAGACATTAACAATTGGACATTCCCCCTACCTTATAAATAGACCGCATCTGGCGGCCATTTTACATTCTATCTTATGTCAGTGTAGGGACAGGACGCTGTGTGGAGCAGGGAGAGACTGTAGCGACACAAATCACTAGCCATTAGGTCCATAAAAGTCCTTTTAAAGGACTGGTATATGTGTAGTACAGTATATAGGGTTCAGTGTACTGCTGTGCTGGTGATTGCAGCGGTCTTTTGTTAGTATAGGGACAGGACGCTGTGTGGAGCAGGGACAGTTTAATCACTAGCTAGCTATTACTAGGTCCACAAAGTTCCTTTTAAGGACTGGTATAGGTGTACAGTATATAGGGTGCTGGTCCACCGCTGTGCTGCAGATTGCTGCTTGTTTCTGCACCAGTCTTTCATCAGTGTAGGGACTGAGGGACACTGAATCACTAGCTACTAGGTCCACAAAGGTCCTTTTAAGGACTGGTATAGGTGTACTATTTGGTGTGCAGTATATAGGTGTGTAATACACAGATCATACACTTGCACATATAGAAAGCATAGTATAGTGCATTTCCACTGTGCAGCATTGACTGCTGAGCGGTTCTGCAGCGATACTATAAAGCGTGACAAACGCAATAAAAAAAAAAAAAAAAAAAAAAAAAAAAAAAAAAGGTATTATAACCGGTGTGATAGACCAGTGGCCCCCAAAAATGACAGATTGAAACGGGGCGTTATATACCTTCTTCCACATATATACTGCACTTCTCTAGGACTTGTCGCAGGGTCTTTTAAAAAATGACAGGCATAGGAAGAGGCAGGCCCTTCCGCAGGGGTGGTAGGGATAGGGCAGGAGCAACAGGCTTGAGCCTAAGTGGGAAGCTGCAGAAGGTGCGTTCAATTACTTTAAAGGACGCACCAGACTTGGTTGAGTGGCTCACTCAGCCTTACTCTTCTGCACCCTCCTCATCCTCTCGATCTGCACCCTCTTCTTCACTCTCTGCTATGTGCACCCCCAAAGACACTACCACCAACAACACCACCACCACCACCACATACCTTCCGCTTGAGTCACAGGAATTATTTACCGATCCATATCAAGACATTTCCGATGAGCAGCCACTCTTGGCATTGGATCAGGAAGAGGAGGTAGCAACAACCACCACTCAGCAGTCTGACAGTACCCAGATCAGCCCAAGGAGGAGGTTGGTCCCCGCTGTTGCTGCCTACTCCGAGAACTCTAATTATAGTGGTTGGGAAGGTGACGTCGATGTTGCTACTGATGCCAGGTGGGTGCCCACAAGAGGAAGAGAGGAGTTCAGAGGGAGCTATGGACCAGCAGATAGGGAGGAGAAGCAGGAATAACTTACATTGCACAGGAGGGACAAAGCAGACTGCTAATGTATCAGGAGCGAGGCATCAACCATGTACAGTCACATCTGGTGCTCCCAGGACACTGGCACATGGCTCCAGTGTGGGCTTTTTTTAAACGTGTCCGCTGCTGACAATAGTGTTGAAATCTGCAATCTTTGCGGTCAATGCACAAGTCACAGTAAGCCCAACACTCACCTAGGGACGACTGCCTTAAGGCACATAAGCTGTCATCACTGAGCCCAGTGGGAGCAACGGAACGCACAAAGCCACACTCCAGGCTCTCACCGTCCAGCCTAGTCTTCTACTTGTCCTTCTCTCTCCTCACAATTGTCCTCCACTCCACCTTCCATCATGCCATCCTCATGTTTTTCTGGAAAAAGGCAGGCTTCCTTGGGCCAAATGTTTGAGCATACAAAAATAACGCCGAATAACCCTCTTGCCCAACGGTTGACAGCTGGCTTGTCAGAACTGAGCCTACCAACTACTGCCATATAAACTGGTGGACTCGGAGGCCTTTCAAAAAATTTGTGGCCATTGGAACACCACAATAGCCACATTGTGGAAGGTCCCAGGAAGGAAGTATTTCTCACAGAAGGTCACCCCAGAGCTATATGGTCATGTTCAGCGCCAAATGAATGCATCTCTGGCACACAGTGTCAGTGCCAAGATGCATCTGACCACAGATACGTGGTCTAGCAAACACAGGCAGGGAAGGTATATCACTTTTACTGCCCACTGGGTGAATCTTCTGACGGCCGTCAAGCATGCAACACGTGGCCCCCGTGTAGATTTGGTTTTACCGCCATGGATTGCATGCAGGCTTGGCTCTTCTACTCCATCCTCCTCCCACTCCTCGGCTGACTCCTTTTTCCATTGCGCCGCCCAAGCTCCCCAGAACCTATTCGACATGCAAGTTGAGACGTTGCCATGCTGTGCTGCATCTGTTGTGACTGGAAGCCAAGAGCCACACTGGCCCTGCACTCCTTTCAGCTTTGCGTTCACAGACAGATCAGTGGCTAACACCGCTCAATTTGCCAGTTGGCAAAGTGGTGTGTGACAACAGTGCCAATCTGCTTAGCGCATTGAAACAGGGCAAAATTACGCATGTGCCATGCATGGCACACGTCTTAAACTTGGTCGTGCAGCGATGCGTTGTCAAATACCCTGGGGTCCAGGACATCTTGCGGCAGGCAAGGAAAATCTCGGCCCATTTCAGAAGATCTTACACGGCCATGGCTCGTCTTGCTGACATTCAGCGGTGACACAATCTGCCGGTCAGACGTCTTATTTGCGATTGCCTGACGCGATGGAACTCAACCTTCTATTTGCTTGATAGGCTGCCCCAGCAGAAACGTGCAGTTAACGCCTACCTGTACGAACTCTGCGGCAGTACAGGTTCTGGGGAGCTTTTTTTCTTCACCTCGCCAGCGGCTGTTCATGTGCGACGCATGCAGACTTCTACGGCCATTTGATGAGATCACCGAACTGGTCAGTCGCTGCCATGGCGCCATCAGTGACATGGTACTTTATGCCTTCTTTATGGAGCGTGCATTGTATCGTGTCATTGATCAAGTTGTGGAGGAGCAGGAAGATGAGGAAGTCGCAATGTTGGATGAATTCCAACTCAGACAAGTCAACAACAGGAGTCTGAAGGAGTCAGGAGGATGTTGCCAGGGCGTATGAGGAGGAGCAAGAGCATGCTTTAAACCTTTCTGGGATCCCCGTTGTGCGTGGATGGGGAGAGGAGAATGAAGAGGATGACATTATCCTGGATGATGAGCAGGAGCCAGGCCACCACACCGCTTTTAGTTTAGTGCAAATGGGGGCCTTCATGCTCCAGTGTTTTAATAGGGACCCCTGTGTAAAAAGCATAAGGGTCAAGGACCAGTACTGGGTGGCAACGTACTTAGACCCCCGGTACAAACACAAAATGGTGGAAATGTTACCACCGTCACAGAGGGCTGTCAGAATGGAGCACTTCCAGGCCTTGCTTCGAGAAATGCTGCATTCTGCTTTTGCGTGCGCTGGCAGGAGGAGGAATTCCCACTCCCAGAGAAAGAGTTGCGGGTACCAATCCAACAGCGCCTGCAGGAAGAGGGCGGTTTGAAGAGGTGTTGGCGACTTCTGATAAGAGGCCATTCTTTCAGCTGACCCATAGACAGGTCTCATCCGGATTCAGCATCAGGGAACGCCTAGACCGACAGGTGTCCGACTACATCGGGTTAACGGCCGATGTGGACGCTCTGAGGAGTGATGAACCCCTGGACTACTGGGTGGGCAGGCTTGACCTCTGGCCAGAGCTTGCCCAATTTGCAACGGAACTGTTGGCTTTCCCCTCGTCCAGTGTCCTGTCCAAAAAGACGTTCAGCGCAGCAGGGGGGATCATGACCGATAAGCGCACTCGCCCAGCTCATGACAGTGTTGACTAACTCACATTTCTAAAAATTAGGCATGGATCGGAGGAATTCAACACATGTGACCAGTAGATGATGTATATCTCTATAAACTATTTATTTAATCGCGCACAGACTTTTCTACCTTTGGCTCACTTCCTTGTAAAAAAAAAAAAAAGAAAAAAAAAAAAAAAAAAAAAAAAAAAAAAGCACACCGTACTATAAGCCCCTACCCTCCTGTGTCAAGAGGTTGAGCAGTGTCATATTTTTGGGGTCCAGCAGCGAGTTGCTGGTATCAGTACTGCTGTCCGTGCTCTCTATCACTGTGATGGTGTGGTCTCAACGCTCTCTATCATGGTGCTGGTGATCATCTCCTGCACTCTTCATAGCCTACCCTGACCTTTCCTCTCCATTGCCTTCATGCGCTCCCGAGTCCTGAATTGTCAAAATTTCAGATAAAAAAAAAAAATTGTCGTTGTCGATCCCAGATTCACTTCATACTGTTATGTCAGTGGCCATATGGTGGGACTATGTGCACAGCTAGTAAGTATTGTGTGGCTGAAAATATGACCTGTAGGTTTTTAAGGTTCGCCTGCCATTGAAGTCAATGGGGCCCGCCGCGAACGTTGCGCTTAGTGAACTTTTGGCCGCGTTCGCAAAACGTCTCGTCGGAAGTTCATCCATCTCTACTCAGGGCTAATAGAGACACTGCCCATAGTGGACAATACAGCATGCTTCCTGAAGAATGGGCAGACATGTGAAGGATTACCTCTTGGCGATATCTATTGGATGAAAGGCAAATGGGGGTGGCTACGAGTGGGCGTGTATGTTTGAATGAAAGGATCACACACACACACTGCTCTCTGTTCACTGCAAAGAGCCTGCCATGAGGCTGTTTCTGCTAACCTGATGATTCGGCCATCTTGAGGCCTACTCTGGGTGAAGGCTCCGACTTAAACCTGATGAAGGCCCTCTCCTGGTCTGAGCCTAGCCAATGCAGCAAAGCCTCACGGAGGGCCTTGTGATAAGTATCTTTCATATTCTTGCATTATATGTTCTGATTGTAAGCTTTGTGATATTGTAATGTCGTTTTAATACTTTATTTATTTCCCAAGAAATTAGGAAAGCGAAGATAGGGTTTTACTAGCAGCAGTGTGTGTTTTTTTCAAGTAACCTTATATCAGTGTGCCTAGCAGGGTTTTAAAAACTAGATAACTATGGGAAAAGACAAGTTAATAGTAGTTTGTAGAGTACTTAATGGCCTTCATATGGTAATAGCTTACTAAAAATTCTAAAGTTCCAGTATTAACATTTTTGCAGCTTTAATTAAAATAAATCCATCCCCTGGCTTATACATTACAAACAAAAATTAGTTCAAAGCGCAATACTTACAACACTTATGAAACATCAACTTTATGTCGCCAACTGTAATATTAGGTTCTACCTATATAAAAAAATTAAAGTAAAAAAAGGGGATTAGAAACATCTAATGCAATTCATTATACTTGAGAATTACATATTATGTTGGTATTACATATGAGCAATAGGCAAGTTCAACTGAAATATTGTTGTCCAGATGTATTGCCATGACTCTCACCTTGTCTAGAAAGCACAACTGCCGCTTTGTTCTGCAGTCTAGAATTTCCACCTGAAACCAATATGTACATATAAATATACTGTGGTAGTAAGTAATACCAGAACTGTTGAATGTTCTATCACTATCTTGTCAGTTTTCAAATACTACATGCTCTGTCATTTGTACTGTACTTTATTACCATTCCAACAGGCACCAAGTCCTCATTCACACGGGGCGATCTGATTCATGCCCCATGCAGGATGACGTTTTTTGAGCATGGGAATGACAGGTGTTGCATGCATCTCCGTGCTGGCGATTATGGAATTATTCTCAAAAAGTTACATTGCACCATATTTGCCCATGAAGAAAAATCAGATCGGAAAAACTATGCTTTATGTAGAACTATAGGGGGGAAAAAACCCACACACACTTCATTTTGGATAAAGGGAGGGTTATAACTCCCATCAAGGTTTATTTTTGCCCTCTTTACCCCATTGGGGAGATTTTATCCTTCACTTTATCTCATAGCCAGAACATAAGCAAGCGTAAATCCCTGCAGATTAAGTGAATCTCTTGGGACCATTGGCCCACCAGAATTAGTGTCTCCATTGAAAGATTTCCGCTCTTACCTTTCTTTGGACAAAAGCATTTGGGATTTTCTTAACTTTCAATAAAAATGGTACACAGAACAAAGATAAATCTCCATAATGGGGGAACAGGCTGCAATAAAAACGAACTGATGTTCTAATCCTTCTCTATCCAAAATGAATGCTGCCTTTAGTTGCATTAATATAGAAAAACCAAATCAGAAAAATAAAAAATAGTTTGCTTGAAAACTTCCAAAACAATGACAGGATATGTGAATTTTCATTTGAAAATCTATTCATACATGGACAGCTTTTAGAACCTTTAAGCATTCTTTGTACCACTGCCCCAATTGGGGGATGGCAGTGAAATGCAAGATAAATCTCAAAAGGAAAACCACAAATTTAAATAGGTTCAAACCCTTGTCTAATTTTTTTTTAAATATAGTATTTTAATTACGTGGTTGCCTTTAGTGCGTTTGCCTCATTTTCTGCCTTGGTGCCCACCTGGGACAAGAAAATCCTCTAACGGGGAGAAAAAAAAAAAAAAGATTTGCAGTCGGGTTTATTTACTGCTCATAACATCCTGTTGTGGATTTCAACATTCAGACTTCATGGCTCTCAATGAAAATCACCCAACTTATTGAAAACAATGTCCTCCCCATGTGGCCAACAACTTTTCCCTATGGCTGTTAAAGTTCATCCAAAAGCAAATGTTCAAAACACATTTTTTGTGATGTTTGTGGCCAATATAGGGAGCTTCGCCCTCCTGATTAGTAAAGGTCACAACTGTCCTAGTCAAAGTGAGGGAAAATCCAAAAATTGAATTGAAATAGAACACAAAAAGAAAGAGAAAGAGAAAGAGAAAGAGAAAAAGAGAAAGAGAGAAAGAGAGAAAGAGAGAAAGAGAAAGAGAAAGAGAAAAAGAGAAAAAGAGAAAAAGAGAAAAAGAGAAAAAGAGAAAAAGAAAAAAAGAAAAAAAGAGAAAAAGAGAAAAAGAGAAAAAGAGAAAAAGAGAAAAAGAGAAAAAGAGAAAAAGAGAAAAAGAGAAAAAGAGAAAGAGAAAAAGAGAAAGAGAAATAGCGCAAAGGACATACTTACCGGTGACAGTATTTCTAAGCCTTTCAGGACAACCCCGGAGAGAGTAGCTGCACTTTAGTCTCAGGAAACAGATGCCAGCTTTAAAAACTCCTCCTCTTCCACCATGGCTTCAGTTATGGTGGTCTTCCGACAACTGGAACACAAAGTACAGAAAAAAAAAACAAAAAAAAAATAAAAACACACAACCATGAGAGATACTCAACACTATTAAGATTAACCTAGGGAGGAAATAACAGTTGTCCTGAAAGGCTCTTAGAAATACAGCCACCGGTAAGTCTAACGAAGTCTCTTGAATCACCTTTCAGAACAACCCCGGAGAGGATAACCGAGAAACTTACCCTAGGGTGGGACTACTGCCTGCAGCACCTTCCTGCCGAAGGCCTGATCCGCAGCAGACAGTAAATCCAGACGATAGTGCTGGAGAAACGTTGAATAACTGGACAAGGCGGCAGCCTTGCAAATCTGTTCAGGCATCGCACTGGCCCTTTCAGCCCAGGAAACTGCCGTAGAGCTCGTAGAATGAGCAGCAACAACCGAGGGAGGTAATTTTTTTATAGGCTTCTGCTATAGCCAGCTTAAGCCATCTACCCAGCATACTTTTTGAAGCTCTCTCCCTTGCGTGGGCCTGAGAAGACCACAAAGAGGGCGTTTGCCCTTCTAAATTCCTTGGTCACTTTGAGAAACTGTAGCAAACATCTTCTAACATCCAATGTGTGGAAAGCCTTTCCCTGGATTAGCTGGAGTTGCAGAAAAGGTGGGTAGGACTATTTCCTGCGACCTATGAAAGGCTGAAGATACTTTGGGTAGAAACGCTGGGTCTGTCTGAAGGACCACTCTTTCCGCAAATACCCTTAAGAAAGGTTCTGTAACCGCCGAAGCTTGTAGTTCACCAATTCTCGCCGAGGTGATGGCCACCAGAAAAATAGTTGAGAACCACATTCTGTAGTGAAGCTTCTAGTAAGTGTTCAAAACAGAGCTCCCGAGAGACCCTGCAAAATGGTAGACAAATCTCCACTGGGAAAGTCTACTGGCCTACTTTAAAGCGGGAGTCCGCCTTTTTTTTTTTTTTTTTTAAAGCCAGCACCTACAAATACTGCTGCCGACTTAAAATAATGACACTTAACCGCCCAGCACGCCCGCGATGTCGGCACCCGAAGCCGATCTCTCGATAGTCTCTCGGGTGCTGCCGCCGCCATCTTGGGTATGGGAATAGGTGGAGCCTTGCGGCTTCATTTCCCGGTTCCCTACTGCGCATGTGAGAGTCGCGCTGCGCAATAAGGATGATCCCCTCCGTCTCCGGGATCTGTGCGTTTCCCAGCAGACAGCGGGGGACTTTCGGAAAGGGGCGTAGATTCTGCGGAAAGGGGCGTGCTTTCTGCAGATATCTATGCCGGAAGTGGATGCAGATACCTGTACTGTACAGGTATCTGCACCCCCCTCCCCCCTGAAAGGTGCCAATTGTGACGCCGGAGGGGGGAGGGTTCCAATGAGCGGAAGCTCCACTTTAAGGTGGACCTCCGCTTTAAGCGAGAGCCAAAAAAAATAATCTAGAAAATAAAGTTTCTTTAGAGAAGGTCTTTTCAAAGAAAACTGATAAAGCCGCCACCTGAGTCTTCAGGGTGCTGGCCGCCAGACCCTTCTCCATTCCCTCATGGAGAAACTCCAGAACGGATGCCACGCTCTTGACTAGGTCTCTGAACGCACACCAGGAATTACATTTTTCCAGACCTTCATATAAAATTGCCTGCATGACTTTCCTGCTAGATAGCAGGGTTTTTACCACCTTGTCCAAAAGTCATTTTGCTTTCAATAGGTCCTCCTCAAAAACCAGGCGGTTGACTGCAGAAACTCCACTTCCGAATAGTTTGCTGCCCCCTAGAATAGCAGATCCTTACTGGATGGCAACTTCCATGGGGGGTTCCGTGGCTAGATTTAGAAGCACTGCGAACCAAGGTCTTTGGCTAAAACAGAGTGATTAGAATCAGATGCATTTTTTCAGCTCTGAATTTTCTTAAAACCAGCGGAATTAGAGTAGAGTAGTGATGGACCAACTTCCGACGGGACGTTTCACGAACCGCGAACGCAGCCGATAGTTCGAACCATAACGTTCACGGCGGGCCCCATTGACATCAATGGGAGGCGAACTTTGCAAACCTACAGGTCAAATTTGCAGCCACAAAATAGCTGTGCAAACATAGTCCCACCACATGGCCAATGCCATAACACATGTATGAGGTGAATCTGGGATCGACAATTACAAGCATTCTTTTTTTATATGGGAAATTGTTGTGACAATTCCGGACTGTGGAGCGCATGAAGGCAATGGAGGAGAGGGAAGGTCAGGGTAGGCAAAGAAGAGGGTGCAGGAGATGATCACCAGCAGCGTGACATACAGCACCGACACCAGCACCGTGATAGAGAGCACCGACACCAGCACCGTGATAGAGAGCACCGACACCAGCACCGTGATAGAGAGCACCGACACCAGCACCGTGCCACACAGCACTGACACCTGCACCGTAAGCAGCCCCAGGAGGAAGTCAACATAGCACAGGGATGCTGGGAGCCCCTCATAATGAGCATAGCACAGGGATGCTGGGAGCCCCTCATAATGAGCATAGCACAGGGATGCTGGGAGCCCCTCATAATATGCACAGCACAGGGATGCTGGGAGCCCCTCATAATATGCACAGCACAGGGATGCTGGGAGCCCCTCATAATATGCACAGCACAGGTACAGCCCCAGGAGGAAGTCAGCACAGCACAGGGATGGTGGGAGCCCCTCGTAATAAGCAGCCCAAGTAGAAATATGACACCACTCAACCTCTTCAAAGAGGAGGGTACGGGCATATAGTACTGTGTGCTTTTTTTGGACAAGGAAGTGAGCCAAATGAAGAAAGAAGGTCTGTGTGCGTGATTAAAAAAAATTGTTTATAGACACATACATGGTCTACTGGTCGCATGTGTTGAATTCCTCCGAGATCCATGCCTCATTCATTTTTAGAAACGTGAGGTAGTTAACACTGTCGTGAGCTAGGCGAGTACGCTTATCGGTCACGATCCCCCCTGCTGGGCTGAACGTCCTTTCGGACAGGACACTGGATGAGGGGCAAGCCAACAGTTCGATTGCAAATTGGGCAAGCTCTGGCCAGAGGTCAAGCCTGCCAACCCAGTAGTCCAGGGGTTCATCACTCCTCAGAGCTACCACATCTGCCGTTAACCCGATGTAGTCGGACACCTGACGGTCTAGGCGTTCCCTGATGTTGGATCCGGATGACACCTGTCGATGGGTCAGCTGAAAGAATGACCTCATATCCAAAGTCACCAACACATCTTCAAACCAGCCTCTAATTGCAGGCGCTGTTGGATTGGTACCCGCAACTCCTTCTCTGGGAGTAGGAATTGCTCCTCTGCCAGCGCACGCAAAAGCAGAATGCAGCATTTCTCGAAGGCCTGGAAGTGCTCCATTCTGCCAGCCCTCTGTGACGGCGGTAACATTTCTGCCATTTTGTGTTTGTACCGGGGGTCCAAGTACGTTGCCACCCAGTACTGGTCCTTGACCCTTATGCTTTTTACACGGGGGTCCCTATTAAAACACTGGAGCATGAAGGCCCCCATTTGCACTAAACTGGAAGCGGTGTGGTGGCCTGGCTCCTGCTCATCATCCAGGATAATGTCGTCCTCTTCATTCTCCTCTCCCCATCCACGCACAACAGGGATCCCAGAAAGTTTTTTTTTTTTTTTGTAAATTACATTTTATTGAGTTTTTTTGACATACAAACAGTAACCCACAAAAGGCGGAAACAAACCGTGGTTACAGCATAAAACAAAAGACAAAAACGGGGACCATTTTCCAACCCCCACCCCCCCCAAAAAAAAAGGGAGGGGGGAGGGGAAAACTCCCACAAAAAGCAAAAACAAAAAAGTGTTGGCCCAGCCCTGGTACGGTCTTATCTAGACAGATACGCCCACTACATTACCCTCCAGCCGGAGGTCCAACTGATAGCGATTCCGTGCAGTGACTCTTTGTTCCATCGTACAGGAGAATGTCTACTCGTGTGGTCCCTCCCCCCCCCCCCCCCACTCCCCGCCTAAAGAAAAGGTACCCCTCAGGTACGTGAAATCTTTGCATTTGGTTCCAGCCCACCCGCACTCCACTCCTTCAGGACTCCACAGGGAACCCCAGGGGCATTGAGCTTAGCTGATCACACAGCAGTTAGTCCGAAGCCGAGTCCACAGAAGCCACCCATCCTCCCCAAACCTTATCAGAAAGGTTTAAAGCATGTTCTTCTTGCTCCTCCTCATCCGCCCTGGCACCATCCTCCTCTGACTCCTGTTGTTCACTTGTCTCAGATAGAATAGCCCCCCCGAGAATTCATCCAGCATTGCGACTTCCTCATCTTCCCGCTCCTGCTCCTCCACAGCTTGTTCAATGACACGACGCAATGCACGCTCCATAAAGAAGGCATAAGGTACCATATCACTGATGGCGCCATGGCTGCAACTGACCAGTTTGGTGATCTCCTCAAATGGGTGCAGAAGTCTTCATGCGTCGCGCATGAGCAGCCACTGGCGCGGTGAAAAAAAAACCCAGCTCCCCAGAACCTGTTCTGCCGCAGAGTTCATACAGGTAGACGTTAACTGCACGTTTCTGCTGGAGCAGCCTATCAAGCATATAGAAGGTTGAGTTCCATCACGTCGGGCAATCGCAAATAAGACGTCTGACCGGCAGATTGCGTCACCGCTGAATGTCAGCAAGGCGAGCCATGGCCGTGTAAGATCTTCTGAAATGGGCCGAGATTTTCCTTGCCTGCCGCAAGATGTCCTGGACCCCAGGGTATTTGACAACGAATTGCTGCACGACCAAGTTTAAGACGTGTGCCATGCATGGCACGTGCGTCATTTTGCCCTGTTTTAATGTGCTAAGCAGATTGGCACCGTTGTCACACACCACTTTACCAACTGTCAAATTGAGCGGCGTTAGCCACTGATCTGCCTGTGAACGTAAAGCTGAAAGGAGTGCCGGGCCAGTGTGACTCTTGGCTTCCAGGCACAACAGACGCAGCACGGCATGGCAACGTCTCACCTGGCATGTCGAATAGGTTCTGGGGAGCTTGGGCGGCACAGCGGAAGAGACGCTAGCAGCGGAAAAGGAGGAGTCAGCCGAGGAGGAGAGGGAGGAGGATGGAGTAGGAGGAGGAGAAGGGCCAGCCCTGCATGCAATCCGTGGCGGTAAAACCAAATCTACACGGGTGCCATGGGGGTTACATGCTTGACGGCCATCAGAAGAGTCACCCCAGTGGGCAGTATAAGTGATATACCTTCCCTGCCCATGTTTGCTAGACCACGTGTCTGGTCAGATGTATCTTGGCACCGACACTGTGTGCCAGAGATACATTCACTTGCCGCTGAACATGGCCATATAGCTCTGGGATGCCCTTCTCTGAGAAATACTTCCTTCCTGGGACCTTCCATTGTGGTGTTCCAATGGCCACAAATTTGCGAAAGGCCTCGGAGTCCACCAGTTTATATGGCAGTAGTTGGCGGGCTATCAGTTCTGACAAGCCAGCGGTCAACCGTTGGGCAAGAGGGTTATCCGGCGTCATTTTTTTACGCTCGAACATTAGGCCCACGGAAGCCTGCCCTTTTCCAGAAAAACGTGAGCTTGGCGTGATGGAAGATGGAGTGGAGGACAATTGTGAGGAGAGAGGAGAAGGAGAAGTAGAAGACGAGGCTGGACGGTGAGAGCCTGGAGTGTGGCTTTGTGTGTTCCGTTGCTCCCACTGGGCTCAGTGATGGCTGCTCAGGTGCCTTCTTAAGGCGGTCGTCCCTAGGTGAGTGTTGGGCTTACTGCAATGAATGCGTTGACTGCAAAGATTGCAGATGGCAACGCTATTGTCAGCAGCGGACATGTTAAAAAAAAGGCCACACTGCGGAGCCATGTGGCGGTGTCCTGGGAGCGCCAGATGTGACCGTACATGGTCGATGACTTGCTCCTGATACATTTGCAGTCTGCTTTGTCCCTCCTGTGCAATGTAAGTTATTCCTGCTTCTCCTCCCTATCTGCTGGTCCGTATCTCCCTCTTAACTCCCCTCTTCCTCTCTTGTGGGCACCTACGTGACATCACTAGACACGTCATCATCAACGTCACCTTCCCCACCGCTATAAGTAGAGATCTCGGAGTAGGTAGCAACACCGGGGACCAACCTCCTCCTTGGGCTGATCTGGGTACTGTCCTCAGACTGCTGAGTAGCGGTTGTTGCTACCTCCTCTTCCTGATCCAATACCAAGAGTGGCTGCGCATCAGAAATGTCTTGATATGGATCGGAAAATAATTCCTGTGACTCAAGCGGAAGGTATGTGGTGGTGGTGGTGGTGGTGGTGGTAGTGTCTTTGGGGGTGCACATAGAGAGTGAAGAGGAGGGTGCAGAAGAGTCACTCAACCAAGTCTGGTGCGTCCTTGGTGAGTAATTGAACGCACCTTCTGCAACTTCCCACTTTGGCTCAAGCCTGTTGCTCCTGCCCTACCCCTACCACCCCTGCGGAAGGGCCTGCCTCTTCCTCTGCCTGTCATTTTTTAAATGACCCTGTGACAAAACTCTGTCCCTATACTGATGAAGGACTGCTGAAGTATAGGGCAGCAGTCAGCAGTAGTGCACCTCAACCCTATGTATTGTGGACCTATACCAGTCCTTACGGAATAGCAGACTGTACCTCACTCAACCCTATGTACTGTAGCACCCTAGACCAAGTTACCAGTCCTTATAAGGAGCTTTGTGGAACAAGTAGGTTGTGAATGATTAGCAGACTGCAGCAGAATGGCAGCAGTCAAGTATAATATTCTTTCTATATTTGGAAGAAAGAATATTATACGTGTACAAGCCTATTACCATACCAGTCCTGAAAATAACCTTTGTGGACCTAATAGTAACAGCTACTGATTAAACTGACCCTCACTGCCTCACACACAGCTTCCTGCCTGTCCCTATATAAACTGACAAAACAGAGGCTGCTGGAACAATAACTTGAATAGCACTTTTGTGGACCTAATAGTAACAGCTAATGATTAAACTGACTGTCCCTGCAGCACAGTGTCCCGTCACTCTCTCTACACTGACAAGAGACAGGCTGCTGCAACAATCAGTAGCACAGCAGTGCCTCAAACCTATATCCTGAACTACACCTAACACCTATACCAGTCCTGAAAAGAACTTGTGTACCAAAAAGCTAGCGATTTGGGTCACTGCAATCTCTCCCTGCTCCACACAGCAACCTCTCCCTATAGTGACAGAAGAAAGAATGTAAAATGGCCGCCGGATCGGGTGTATTTATAAGTTAGGGGGAATGTTCAAGTGTCCATGTGCTGTAATGTCTCAATTGTCTGTCCTGTACCCCATGATTGATGTGTCATCATAGGTCAAAGTGCTTTTACACAGTAAACACGGTAGTCCACCGGGCGAACTACGCCAATAGTCCGCCGATCGGGCGGACCGCGAACAGCCGAAATTCGCCGCGAAACGACCGCCGGGCGAACCGTTCGGCCATCACTATTAGAGAGAAGGGGGGGGAAGCATAACAGTTGGTAATGCCATGGGTGGGCAAACGCATCCCAGCCTACCGCTTCGTCCCCTCGGTGAGGAGAAAAGAATGGGCTTACTTTTGAATTTTGTTGACTGGCAAGTAAGTCTATTTGCGGAAGACCAAGACTTGGAAATCATCAGAAAAACTTGCCGATTCAGACTCCCCTTCTATCAGCTTCCGCCTGCTTAGATCTGCCAAAAGATTCTGAGAACCTTTCAGGTGAACTGCCGATAATGAAGCTGTGTTGTGCTCTGCCCAGCAAGAGGTTGGCCAACTCCATCAGACCTTTGCTTCTGGTATGACCCCTCAAGACCTGCTAAAAGACCAACAGACCCAGAAAAATTGTATTCAGCTCTCTCCAGTTGGAAGACCTCTTCGCCTTCGCCTTGGACCAGACCCCCTTAGAAGTCTGACCATCCAGGTGGGCCCCCCCCCCCCGGTTTCCTCACTAGAAAAATATGGGAATAGAAACCCCTGCCCTCGTGATTTTCTGGGATCTGGATCATGACTTCCTGCTGGATCAGCTTCTGTAATAGGCACATCATTTCCGAAGCCTTCTCCCGATCCCTTGGTAGGGCTGTTACATAAAACCTGCTTGGGAGTGGCTCTGAAAATTCCAGCCTGTAACTTTGAGCAATAACACTTTTCACGAACAGACTTGGAGATAGAGTCCCATTGTCCCAGCTGACAATCCTTCCCCCCCCCCACTGGGGTGAGATTGTCATTTACTTTGAGACCTGTTCTGTGGGAGATCTAAAGAGAACTCCACCCCTACCTCTAACCCTCTGGGAACCCCACTGGGCCTTACGGTCCTGGTCTTTATTCTTATGGGACTGCTGAAGAGCACGAAAATTTTTCTTGACAGTTTACTTTTTCTTAGCCGGAAACGCCTTTTTCTTTTCAGCTGTCCTGTCAAGAACCGACTCCAGGTCAGGCCCAAAGAGAAGATCTTCCGAAAAAGGCAAGCTACAAAGCTTAACCTTAGAAGCTGTGTCCCCTGACCAGGTTTTCAGCCAGATTGCTCGCCTAGCTGAATTTACCAGAGCTGATGATCTTGCAGCTAACTTAACTGACTCAGCTGAAGCATCAGCCATATACTTGACCGCATTCAAGATTAGGGGAAAAGATGCTAAGATCTTTGTGGGAAGTACCCGCTTCTACATGGCTTTTTAGATTATCCACCCAGCACTCCAGGTTTCTGGCCACAACTGTGGTGGCCATGGCCGGTTTAAGACTGATGTTACATCCCAGGCTTTTTTGAAAAAGAAGTCAGCTTTTTTGTCCATCGGGTCTTTCAAGATTCCCATATCCTCAAAGGCTAAATCTGTGCGCCTACAGACCTTAGAGAATGCCGCATCTACTCACGGCTTCTTATTCCATAACTCAGAGTCCTTGTCCTCAAAGGGGAACCTTCTCCTGAGGGACTTTAATAAAAAAAAAAAAAAAAAAGCTCTTTCTGGATTCTTCCATTCTTTGACGGAATCTGAAAGGAGCCTATGGACCGGAAAATCTCTGCGTTTTGTTTCATCCATACCTTGGTACATCTTTGTCGTGAATTGACAACTGTACTTTTTCCTCCTGAATTTCAGAAGTAGTGTAGATTGCTCTCAATATATCATCAACCTCCTCCAGCGACAGCCTGTACCTGCTATCCTCTTCCTCTGCCTCTGAATCTGAGGAGACAAGAGTACTTCCCCCTTCATCACTTGAGTCCTCAGTCTCTACTAGCTTAGATGAAGACTCCTTAGGACTAGGTGGTAGGATCTGGGGTTCAACCTGCACTGTTGGTCTTTGTATCAGGATGGACCTGAGGGAACATAATGAGTTTGTCAGCTCTATAACCAAGGAAAACAGATCCTTGTTCTGCTGGGACATCTACTCCTCCACCAGCTCCTTGATACAAAACACTACACATCGCCTTCTGCCACAAATCTAAGGTGGTTCTTGCAAGGAGGACATTTCCTCTGGCTTGGTTTAGGCTTTCCTAGCGATTTTTCCTGAAACTACATACAGTTTACACTAGCCTAGTGTCCAAACTGCTAACAAACCACCACCAAGCCAGTGCAGAGACCAACCACCACAGGCACATGCAGGACCCCTGAACCATGCTGCAGGGTCCGAGTGACATCACCCGACCCTGCAGCGACAGAGCCCGCCTGCCTCTGACATTGCCCTCATCCATTCCGCCGAGTAGGACATTGAACCTCTCACACAGTCTGTTGGTCTGGGGGTGATAAGGAGAGCTCTGTAGGGGTTTTATCCCACAGAGCCTCCATAACTGCTGAGTGAGCTCAGCAGTGAACTGGGTATCCTGGTCAGAGATGATTTCCCGGGGAAACCCACCCTGGTAAAGATCCAGAGCAAGGCATCAGCCACGGTTTCTGCATGGATATTTGCCTGGGGAATTGCCTCCGGGTACCGGGTGGCATAATCCACCACAGTGAGGATATATTTCTTCCCAGAAGGACTAGGTCGGGGCAATGGTCCAACCAGGTCTACGGCAATGCAGCTAAAGGGTTCATCAATGATCGGTAAAGGGTGTAAGGGAGCTTTCAGTGGGCCCCCATGCTTACCCACCCAGTGGCATGTGTCAAAGGTCTGGCAATACTGTCGGACATGCCCTGTAAACCCTGGCCAAAAAAAAAAAAAGACAGTCAGATGGTGGAGGGTCCGGGACATGCCCAGGTGTCCCGCTAAGAGTATGTCATGTCTATATTTCTGTGGCACAACCAACTTCCGCTTGGGTGGATGGGAGGCTGTCTTTCCCTCAGTAACCCAATAGAGTAATCCCTGGACCCACTTCTACCCACTCCTCCTCCAACTCCCCTGGGTCTAATTCTGCTCTTTCCCTATAGCTAGCTAGGGAAGAGTCGCTGAGCGTTGCCTGAGCAAAGTCTTGGGGAGAAGCCCAAGTCAGGGTAGGAATAGTTGGGGGTAGGACAGTCTAGGTCAGGGGGTGACAGGTCTTACCTGGGTCCCATCTCCGAGGGAGCGCACCTCCATCTGGGCTTGCTGGCGAGTGGTAACAGGGCAGGCTTCTGGGGATACATCCAAGGAGAAGGCTGAATTTAAACGTCCCAAATCATTGCCCAACAAAACCTCTGCCGGTAAGTTCTGCATTATTTCAACTCCCACTTCTTTGGCCCCTGAACCCCAATCAAGGTGAACCCTGGCAGTGGAGACCCACATAACATTTCCCCCGGCCACCCGCACAGTCACAGACCATCCCGTCTGCTCTGCTGGGTTTATCACCACGGACCGTATCAGGGTAATAGTAGCTCCTGTGTCCCGCAGTCCCTGGGCAGCCCAACCATTAATCCACACAGCTTGGCGATGGTGCAAACGATTATACATAGCAGCAGCTTGCGCAGGGTCTGCCTCATGTGCAATTTCAATATTCTCCTCACTTGGGTAAGTCACATCTCTCTCTCCAGTATGCAGCAGCCCGGGCAGGTCCAAGAGGCTTGTTGCTCCGCGCGTCCAGGAAAGCTTTCTGCGGACAATATCTCCTAACATGGCCTGCTTGGTTGCATCTGTAGCAGAAGTCCCCTTTCCCTCGTGAAGATTGTAGCTGAGTGGGACCGGAGATCGATGGCTGGTGTGGAGGGGCAACGCTAAGTGGAATGTTGGGGACAGGCCGAGCTGGGGTCTTAGGCTCTGGTTGTACAGTCCGCCATTTGCAGCTGGGACACCTCTCGTAACACTTCACTGATAACCTCCTGCGGGGGGTGAGTACCATACAAGGCCAGTTGCCACTGGACGTCACGCTGGAACTCTGTCGCCTCAGGAGGTATGTGCTGGTGGGTTACTGGCCTGGTCGATCTCCATTAGTTTGGTGATGAGTCGCTTTGGATTTGTTGCTGGAGACTTTTCCACGGGCATCCAAGAGATACTTCAAGGTGCTGCGCTTAAGGCTGGCGCAGTAATGTTACATCCGTTGTTAGAAGCAGGGGGTCCCAGTGGTGGTTTGGGTGTGCCTAGGCAAGAGGAAGCATCCCACAGCTTGCTACCAATGTGACGGATCCAATCCCAAACTCTGATTGAGTGCTTCCGTCAGTATATCCCGCTTGCTCCAATCTGACTATCGGAGATATATTCTCATAGCTGCATTGAATGGAAGTCTAGCCGAAAATAGCTTGTAGAATCTTGAATGCCTTTATTGGACAGAATTCAGTGCCTTTTATACACATTTTACACAAGGGGTAGATAACGAGGTAGGGCTGCTCATGGATACTCCCCCCTCCCCTATAGCAACAATTTAAAAGACACTCATACAATTAACATCTTAATACCAGCACTTAAGGCAGCCTAGGTGACCAGTCTGTCTCCGGAGGTCAGTGTGATTAGCTCTTTAAAGGATTTTGTATTGTTCAAAATTAACATTCAAGAAAACAGTCTTGCAAAAAAAAAATCTAACAAAAGAAAGCTTAATATATCAATACCAAAAAAAAAAAACACAGGGTGAATATGGACATAAAAGGGTCCTTGCAGCCAGTGTACACGACAACCTATATTAGTCCAATAACTCAAAATATCCATACCTGAATTCAAGTTTAAATTGTTTAAGCCAAGATAGGCAATGTACTCTTTAGACTGTACCATGCAGCACAAGTAACTCCAAAAAAGCGATCAGAACCTCCTTCAATGTTTGCCAGCTGCAGCAGATTGTACCCAGCTCTTCAAAAAACTTCAGCAGAAAAGTTTCCTTCTCCAACGGCTCCAACCAGGCAAACTCTTCCAGGTCCAGACTCCGCAAAGTCCTCGGCTAAAGCAAGGAGAAGACCTCCAACAGTCCTCTGACAAAATCCCAGGAGGCAAGAACTTTCTGAAAAGATCACTGCAAAGATTTCTATTCTTCCCCAGCATGCACCACTGGAAATAATTCTTGGCCATTACATAGTCGATGGCAATATTGCCAAGTTATAAATATGAGCAACACTACTGCAAGAGGAATAGCCAATCTCCACATGGAGTTTAAACCAACTATACAATTTCAGAACCCAAGCTGACTACATTCCATCTGCAACACAATAAGGGTAGGGACACTCCTGTTTAGGGCAGGGTCTGTACATATACACTAAATGCATCTGGCCCCAAAGAAAAAAATGGTTTCCATCGTCTTAGCACTACAACTACTGTATGCATAGCAATACACAAAATGCTACAATATATAAAATGACAAAAAGGTAGAGTAAACCTAGAAGGAAGCCTCTCTAAAGCAGAATAACTTCAGTTTATATTAAATATCAGATTAATTGGTAGCACCTCCTATTTTGGTTGCTAGGATGTAAATAGTTAGGCAAAAGGCCAAATTGCACTAGTCTAACGGTGGAGCTAGAGGCAAATCTATCTTCAGAAGGTCTGCTTAACAGAATGCTGCAATGTATTAGTTAAGGCTGATCCTTTGTTTTGGTGTTGAAGTTGGCTCGGACTCCTCCCACTTACCTCCATGCTCTTCCCCTATTTTGGACATAACCCAGCTAAAAAGCTTATACTTCGTCACAATAATGAATATGTATAATTTGTGGTTTGTACACGCTTGGCCTATATATTCAGGGAACATGTGATCTCTGGGTCCTTCCCTGCTGGGGATCTGTTTGCAGCTCCAGGCCAATGATCTAGGGGCCTGTTCTTTTTGGTGACCCCTCTGTTAGTGCAGTCACCCAAGGGTCAAATTAAAGGGATCTCTGGCTAGTGTGCTTCAGAGCTTGCCCAATTCTGATTACTGCAAGGGACTTTGCTAAGTTCTACTACATTTCGACTGCCAAGCAGTCTGCTATAACTGTCTTGTACCTGAAGAGCTCTGTCCTCCTGGACATTGATTTCCACATAGAAGTCTGCCAACTGCTTCCAGCAAGGGACTTCACCTGCTACTCCATTCTAGAGCCTTGTGTATATAGTTTCCTACTAAAATCCCCTACCCAAGTTTCTACAGAATAAAACCAGAGAGACAGAGAGACAGAGAGACAGAGAGACAGAGAGACAGAGAGACAGAGAGACAGAGAGACAGAGAGACAGAGAGACAGAGAGACAGAGAGACAGAGAGACAGAGAGACAGAGAGACAGAGAGACAGAGAGACAGAGAGACAGAGAGACAGAGAGACAGAGAGACAGAGAGACAGAGAGACAGAGAGACAGAGAGACAGAGAGACAGATGCAATTTTAAAGTCTTCGCAATTTTATTTTGAGAAACGTTATTCTGAAATTGTTCAATTTTAGACACAGCTTTTCATGGATTGAAAAACCGCTGCTCTGTCCCGGTTTACTTTTGAGACACTGCCACTCTCAGGCTGACCATAGAATTTTCAATACAATATATGGGAGGTCAAACCTAAACACTTTCAATTTGTATGCAATCAGGCAGGCCCTACTACATTGTTGACGGTAAATCTAAAGGCAAGCGAATAAGAAAATTGTATAATGTATAGACAGCTCATGTTCTTCTTAACATGGATACACATACAATTTTTGTTCAATTTCCTTTATCTTCAACTATGTAGTACAAGGGCCTACCTGACTGCATACAAATTGAAAAAAATAAATAAAAAATTGTATAGTGTGTATCAGGCATTATACCCAATTATGTTACCATTTCCAATTGACATATCTGCAAAATGTTCCTCTAGCTCTTCATCAGTACCACTTTGCCAGCTTTTTGTCACCCTGTCAACTTTTGAGACATGTTGCCAATTTCAAAATTACTTTTTTTTTCTTAAAAATGGAACAGTCCAAGTTTAAACCGTTGCTACCGTATGTTCTCTTTTCAATTGTGAAAAAAAAATAAGTTTGCAAATCATTGCATTCTGTTAGTATGTAGATTTTACATACCATCCCAACTTTTGGAAATGCGGTTATACATTTTGTTAATATTTAGGTGGCAAGAGGGGTTCAGTGAGTGACTTAGGAAGTAGCAGGAAAGCAGAAACTCACCACCTAGAGAGGTTCCTAAATGTCCATGAGGACAGTAATAGTCACAGTAATGAAAGAGCTTAGTGATGACGGACTTACTAAGGGACATGCAGAATGACTAAACTACTGACATCTAAAAGTTTACATTTCTCTCTACTGGAAACATTGGGAACCAGTTAAGCACTCCTACAATCTTCCTGAAAGCAAGTTTAATATTCTCTGTGGGCATTTATAAAAGATTATTTTTCCTTAAAGAGATCTTCATCTAACCTGCTTTTCAGAGTATCCCTCTTACCTTTTCAATAAAGTTCAATGGTTATCGTGTCAAAAAAATCCCCCTGGGAACCAAGCATTAGCTCTCAAGGAGGTGGGGATTTTAGCGACCCTAGCTCGGAATTAAAATGTATAACCTTTGCTGTAATACACCAACTACCAATTTCAAAATCACACTTGGAACGGCTGAGTCACTGCGTTATAAACACCACACACAGGGTTCAATGGCTTATCAGGGATTTAAGGTTAAAACTCAGCCCATTATATCCAGAACAAATGTTACATCTAAATAAAGTTACAACACATGGCATCCTTATATCAATTTTATGCAGCAACAGTTCTATTGTGTGGCTTATTCATCTTACTGTTGAAAAAAAATAAAATAAAAGTGGTTGATTTTTTTTATTTTTTTATTTTTTTGGGAGAATGAATTTACCATAGACAAAAAATTCACGATGCTTCGTAAATAAGGTAATGTGCTCATGTTAAAGTGTTACTAAACCCAGGATGCTGCATTCACTTTATCTGGTCTCCAACAGAACATGGAAATGCAATTTTAGTAAAGAAACTGCTAAATACCTTTTCACATCAGCAGTTAGAGCAGTCTTGTGACTATTTGTGTCTGGTTTAAGCTTTGTAAGAGGAGTTTTCATTCTCCCCCGATTGTCCTATGAGGCTGCAGGACCCCTGACCCTCGTGAATAATAAAAATTACACACACACACACACACACACACACACACACACACGAGCATGTGCAGCTTGCCCCAAGGCTCTGTAATAACAGATTGAGGACTGTGGCAGAAGGGAAAGATCAGAGAAGACCGGATCAAACAGCCTCTTTACACAATGTAGAGGATTAACCCCCTTAGGTTCCACCGTGAGTATAACCAGCATGCTTTGCTACATATACAGACTGATTTTACTGCTGTGGGTTTAGTAACACTAAACGGTGCAACTGAAAATGTTATATATTTTTTTAATTCCTTGCTAGCATGATTGGGTATTCAAAGTGAACACAGCTTTTACTTACCAAGTACCAAATCATGCAGTTCAGTGCCAAACATTACACCACAAAAGGCATTACCCAGTGTCAAAAAAAATAAAATGAAAAATAATAAAAAGATTTTCCTCTGGTGCAAATCTGCAAAATGCACAAAAAAAAAAAAAAAAAAAATCCAATTGTTTTTTTTTTAGCCGATAGGATTGGAAGTGGGTGTAAAACGGACACAAGTCTGTTGACAGCTGCTGCTCCTTAGGAGGTGAATGGAGGGTCTGGCTGTGTTTAACCAATCTTTTAAAAAAAGGAGCCCAAGGCTGCCTTCACAGATGTGCTGCAGTTTACCCACAACGTGAGTGCAGCGCACATGTAGCTTTCCTGGGTTAGCTACACTTTGCCATAGACTTCTATTGCATCCTGCAGGTGTGGTGCCCTTTCTGAAAGCTTGCCAAACCCACAGGTAACAGAAGTCTGACTGACCTGCACCTGTGGATCAGCTTGAAAGCAGCCCAG
Organism: Lithobates pipiens; assembly: GCF_037356315.1. Lineage (NCBI taxonomy): Eukaryota > Metazoa > Chordata > Amphibia > Anura > Ranidae > Lithobates > Lithobates pipiens. Next base: position 228,465,816 of record NW_027507785.1, read on the forward strand.
TAACCATTGCAGAACAGATATGGCTGCCCCCCCCCCCCCCCACCCAATACACTGATTTTAGTAATAGGATTTTTAAAAAAGCTTACCGGTAAACATTCTTTTCTTGGAGTACATCATATGACACAGAGCCTCAAGCATTTGCTAGTGGGTTATGGGCCTACCTTCAGGTGTTGACACTGGTATTGGTTATACCAATACAGGAGGTTGACTCCTTTATATAGCCCCACCTCCTTCCAGGAGCACTCAGTTTTTGTAGCCAAGCAATACTCACCCCATAAAACAGAGGGGCGGGAGCTCTGTGTCCTATTATATACTCCAAGAAAAGGATTTTACAGGTAAGCCGTTTTAAAAATCCTATTTTCTTTATTGTACATCGTAGGACACAGAGCCTCAAGTATTTACTTACTGGGATGTCCCATAGCAATGCTACTTGAGGGGAGGGAGACACAACCCATAGGGTAACCCCCAGACCTGAGGACTTATACTGCTGCCTGCAGCACACTGTGCCCGAAGGCAATATCCTCATGCCATCTTACATCCACTTGATAACATTTTGCAAATGTACTGAAGACCAAGTCGCGGCGGCCTTGCATATCTGAGACAGGGAGGCCTGGTGACGCACTGCCCAAGAAGCACCAACCGCTCTGGTAGAGTGTGCCTTAACTTGAAAAGCGGGAATCTTTCCCTTTAAATCATAAAAGTTTGAATTATAAACTTGCCGAATCCTCTTAGCGACAGTGGATTTCAACGCTTTCTGTCTTAGGACACTCTGGCAGAAGAATAAGACAGTCTTACGAATCTGAGCAGTTTTCTTTAAATAGATTTTCACTGCTCTCACTAGATCAAGGCAATGTAGTGACTTTCTTCCCTGGAACATGGTCTTGGGAAAAACCATGACAGGACATTATCTTCAGATGAAAGCCTGAAACCACCTTTGGCAAACAGCCTGGATCAGGGTGTAACACCACTCTGTCCTGATGAATAATCAAATCTGGCTCTTTTCAAGAAACAGCAGCCAATTCTGAAACCCTCCTTGCTGAGGATATAGCAACCAAAAATATCAGCTTCTTAGTCAGAAGGACTAAGGGAACATGCTGTAAGGGTTCAAATGGCCATTTTTGTAACACCGACAAAACTAAAAATTGAAGTCCCAAGAGCTTAAGGGTGATTTAACTGGCAGATTAATCCACAGCACTCCTTGCATTAAACCCTAGACTAAATGCATAGCAACCTGTCTTTGAAATAAAAATTGATAAAGCTGAGAATCACTTCATCTCTACGCTTAATTGTAGAAAGGCAAGAATTCTGCCTATGATACATCTGAGGGTGCCAATCCTTGGATTCACACCAGGAAACCCAAGCTTTCCATACTTTTATATAGCTCTAGAAGCTGGCTTCCTAGCATTAATCAAAGTAGAGATAACTGACCCGGAAAGCCCACGTTTCTTCAGAATGTGGGTCTCAATTTAACGTTCGTAAAGTAGGATGGACTATCGGCCCCTGAGATAGCAGGTCTGGCCTTAGTGGGAGGGGCCATGGACCCTCCACTGCCATCTTTACGATCTCTGCGTACCATGACCTTCTGGGCCATGCTGGTGCTACCAGTATTACAGACTCTTTCCAGCTTGATCTTGCAAAGAACTCAAGGTAGCAACTGAAAAATCGGGGTAAAATGCATAGATCAGTGAAAACTGATCCCACGGTGTCACCAATGCATCTGTTCCGTATGCCAGTGGGTCCCTTGTCCTGGACACAAAGTTGACCAGCTTCCTGTTGAATCTGGACGCTAGAAGGTCTACGTCCAGAGTCCCCCATCTTTGGGGAACAGCCTGGAACACCTTGGGGAGAAGAGATCATTCTCCTGGGACTAACTGCTGGCGACTTAGATGGTCCGCCTGCCAAATCTATACTACCAGAAAGAAAATTGCCGATAGGCTTGGGACAGTCTCTTCTGTCAAAGTTAGAATCTGGTTCACCTCTGAGCTGAGAGACTCTTGGTGCCCCCTTGGTGATTGATATATACCACAGCCGTGGCATTGTTGGATTGGATCCTGACAGGACAATTCTTTAACCTGGAGGTCCAGGTTTCTAGAGCCAGATACACTGCCAGAATCTCTAGGATGTTGATGGGCAAGGCTCCTGCCCCCCAGCCTGAAAGGCTAGCATTAGTCGTTGCTACCGTCCAGATAATCGGTTTGACTTTCCCTTCAGCAGGTTTCAAGACTGTCCCAAAGCCACAGCCACATTGGCAAGCCCAAAGCTTGAATCATTTTGTTCCAAGCAGACAGAAAACCGTTTTGAAACAGTCTTGAATGGAATTGGGCATAGGGAACTGCTTCAAATGAAGCTACCATCTTCACTAACAACCTCATGCAAAGGCAAAGTGAAGGATTTCTTCGACCTGATCATTCTCACCAGCTCTTGTATGTAGCTGATCCTTGTGGGAGGCAAGAACACTTTTCTGGGCTGTGTCTATGATCAGGCCCAGATACTCCAGCCTTCTTAGTAGCTTTAAGGAGAATGTCTTTAGGTTGAGAATCCAACCCAAACCTTCCAGGTAACTGCTTGTAATGGCTACACCTTGCTTCAAGTGAGCCACTGACTGGTCTATTAACAATAGTCTAAGTCAGTCAAGACAGTTATGCCCTGCGCCCTTAACCTGGCTAGAGGTGGGGTTAATACCTTCGTGAATACCCAAGGTGCTGTAGCAAGCCCAAAGGGCAAGGCTATAAACTGAAAATGCTTCTGTTCTACTTCAAACCGCAGAAAACTCTGGTGAGGAGGAAATATAGGGACACACAGATATGCATCTCTAATGCTGGATGGAAACAACTGACTTGATTGACACCATGCAAAAGGAGCGGATCTTCAGGAACCAATTTAGATTCTGTAAATCTAGACTTGGTCCGATAGCCCCATTTGGCTTTGGCACCGGAAATCTGAGTAAAACCCCAAACCTTGCTCTTGTTTGGGAATCTGATCACCCCTTGAGCCAATAATCGGTCTAATGCTTGCAACAGGGATTGCCTTTTCCCTGGATCCTTGGGAACGTTTGATCTCAGAAAACGAGATGGTAGAAACTCTTGAAGCTCTAGCTTGTATCCTAGGGACAAATGTGGAGAGAGTCCATTTGTCCTGAATCTCCCTTTGCCAGACTTCTGAGTACAACAGAAGGCTTCCCCCCGCCTTGGTGAGGGGAGATGCCTCTTCATAACAAGGTCTTGTATTCTGCTTTGCAGAACTTGCGGCCCCAGGTCTTCCTTTATGCCAGGTCTGATGGAGGCCTAACAGTTTAAATGAAAGACGCTTATATTTTCTTTTGACTGGCAAAAGAGTACTCATTCCGCTGGAAATTGTTTGAATGTATTTATCCAAACTATCACCAAATTGTTCTCCCTTAAAAGGGGAAACCAATTAGGTTCTTACAAGGCGTTTCAGCTAACCAAAGGGTCCTTTGCTTATGTACAAGCGCAAGGCATGATGCCTGGTGAATAGGGATGAGCTTGGTGTTCGACTGTTCACCCGTTCGGTGAAGCCAGAACTGTGGGCCGTTCGCACCAAATCGTGTGGCGCTCACGGCCCGAATGCTTGGCCAATCACAGCGCTGGCAGCGGGGAGAGCCATAATTGGCCACAGGCAGGATGCCTGTGGCCAATTATAGCTCAGGGGGTTTAGTACACGCCCCACACTATATAAGGCTGCCAGCATGGCGGCCTTGTGTAGTGTTCCGGAAACTGCGGGAGTTAATGGGTGTTGTGTGCCTCCAGCGCAGTATACACCTGTATCTACCCTTTATTGCTGGTGTTCTATAATAAAGGCACAATATACACTACCCAATTGCTGGTTTTCCCATCTCCCTGCAGGCCATTACCATGTCTGGAAGGCCAACAAGAGGCAGCAGACAGTCAAGCCAATAAAAGAGCATGCAGGCTCTGTGCCTAGAGACAACAGCGCTGGTTGTGGACGCGTGCATAGTCATCAGCACGTGGCCATGGGACGCGCTTGTCCTTATTTTCGGCAGCTGGACATGTTAAGCCGCATCATGCTGAAGACTTTGTTGAGTGGATGACCAAGCCCTCTTCATCCTCCTCATCCTCTCTCACCCAGGCTCAGGGTACTAGAAATGCAGCTGCAAACACATCCTCTTCCCTCATCTCAATGTCATCAGTCACTCCTTCCCTAGACCCACCATGTCCTCCTGAGGAGTCCCCCGAACTGTTTGAGCACAGTGTTGGGTACATGCTCCAGGAGGGTGCCCAGTGTTTTGAAGGCTCAAATGATGATACTCAGCTAAAGGAAGGCAGTAGCGTGAGCGCAGAGAGGGGATGCGCAAGGACAGCAATCTGGCAGTCCAAAAAAAAATATACGCGATAACCCTTCCCTAAAAGCTTAAAAAAAATTTTTATTTTTTATAACAGCTTACCTGTAAAATCCTTTTCTTGTGAGGTACAACACAGGACACAGACTCAGTAATTACTGGTGGATTATAGGGTATCACTAGGTGATTAGACAGGAAGTTCAAGCCCCCATATAACCCCTGGCAAAGCAATATAAGTGTATTAGAGGGGAGGGACCTCTGTGTCCCATGATGTACCTCAAAAGAAAAGGATTTTACAGGTAAGCTGTTATAAAAATCTTATTTTCTTTCTCGTACATCACAGGACACAGACTCAGTAATAACTGGTGGGATGTCCCAGAGCAATGCTATCTGAGGGGGAGGAGAACCAAACATAGGGTGTACTCAGACCTGAGGACCCTGTACCGATGCCTGCAGCGCACTACGCCCAAAGGCAGAGTCCTTATGCCTTCTCACATCCACCTGATAGAATTTGATGAATGTATGGATTGATGACCAGGTTGCAGCCTTGCAGATTTGAGCCATGGAGGCCTGGTGATGCACTGCCCATGAAGCACTAATAGCCCTAATGGAGTGCGCCTTCAGCTGAAAAGGCACAATCTTGCTTCAAACCATAAGCTTGAACAATTACTTGTCAAATCCATTTAGCAATGGTAGATTGTGATGCTGCCTGTCCTCTTAGGACCCTCTGGCAATATGAACAAAACATCAGTTTTGCGAGCCGTCGCTTCCAGATTGGATGTAGTGAGAGCAGTCAAAGCCTAAGAATGTAGGGACTTCTCTTCCCTAGAACAGGGATTTGGAAAAAAAGGAAGGCAGAACAATACATCTTGGTTTAGATGAAAACCTGAGACCACATTCAGTAGAAAACTAAGATGAGGGCATAACACCACTATCCTTGTGTATCAGATACGGTTCTTTACAAGAGAGGGCTGCCAATTCTGATACTCTTCTGGCAGAATAAATGGCCACCAGAAAATTGAATTTCCCTGTCAACAGAACTAAGGGAATCTGATTTATCAGTTGAAAAGGCTGCTTCTGTAAAGCTGACAGAACTAAATTCAAATCCCAGGGGTTCAGAGGCTCCCTAACTGGAGGATTAAGGCATGTTACCCCTTGTATAAAACTTCGGACCAAAGAATGTGAAGCAAGTGGATGTTGAAACAGAACCGATAAGGCCAAGACTTGGCCCTTGATGGTACTCAAGGCCAGTTTAATCTCTAACCCATTTTTGCCGAAATTCGAGAATTCTGCCTATGACATTTTCTGGGGTGCCAACCCCTGGGTTCACACCAGGAGACATATGCCTTCCAGACTGATAAATCATTCTCAAAGCTGGCTTTCTTGCTTCAAGGTAGATAGCCCAAAAGCCCACAATTCTTTAGAATGTGGGTTTCAATAGCCAAACCATTAAATTTAGCATTTGTAAAGGTAGGATGGAATACCGATCCCTGGGATAGCAGGTCTGGATGGGACGGTAAGGTCCAAGGAGAGCCTACCACCATCTTCACTATATCTGCATACCAAGCTCTTCTGGGCCATGCTGGGGCGACCAGAAGCACCAACTTCTTTTCCTGCCTGATCCTGCAAAGCAGTCTTGGCAGTAGCAGAATAAGAGGGAACACATAAATCAGAGAACTGATGCCATGGAGTGACCAACGCATCTGTCCCACATGCAAGAGGATCCCTCATTCTTGACACAAAGTTGTCGACCTTGTTGAACCTGGATGCAAAGAGATCTACATCCGGACCCCCCCCCCCCCCATCTCTGGCATATGGCCAAAAAGACGTTGGGGTGGAGAGACCATTCCCCTGGCACTAACTGCTGGTGGCTCAAGTAATCTGCCTGCCAGTTCTCTACCCCCGGAATTAAGACTGCCGATATGCATGGCACATATCTTTCTGCCCAGATTAAGATCTGGTTTACTTCTTGAGCTGCACAACTCTTGGTGCCCCCTTGGTGATTGATACAAGCCACTGCTGTGGCATTGTCGGACTGGATCCTGACAGGGCAACCCTGCAACCTGAGTGTCCAGGCTTTTAGGGCTAGATACGCTGCCCTGATCTCCAGAATGTTGATGGGTAAGGCCCTCTCTGTCCTGGACCATTTCCCTTGGACAGTCGACTATTCCAGGACTGCCCTCCAAACCGAAAGACTGGCATCTTACCACTGTCCAGGTAACTGGTAAAAAGGATTCCTTCCCGCACTTTCGGGTATCAACCACCAGCTAAGACTCGTAGGGGACAGATGCATCAAAATCTAGCGCCTGAACCTTCTTGTTGCAGGCCGATAGGATACTGTTTTGCAGTAGCCTTGAATGAGCCCGAGCGTAGGGAACTGCTTCGCATGAAGCCACCATCTTCAACAACCTCATACAAAGGCAAATAAAAAAATAAAAAAAACTTCTTTGCCCTGACTACCCGAATCAGTTCTCTTATAACACTGATCTTCGCTTGGGTAGGAATACCCTCTGCTGGGCTGCATCTATGACCAGACCCAAATACTCTAGTCTTCTTACTGGTTTTAAGACTTCCAAGTTGAGAAACCAACCTAGGCGTTCCAGGTAGTCAATTGTGGTGACCAGATTTTGGTCCAGGCAGGCTATCGACCGGTCTATCAAGTCGTCCAAGTATGCAATTATCGTTATACCTTGGGCCCTTAATCTGGCCAGAGGAGGGGCCAAGATCTTTGTAAACACCCGAGGTGCAGTAGCTAGCCTGAAAAGGCAGAGCTACGAACTGAAAGTAGCGTTTTTCTACTTCGAAACGCAGGAACTTTTGATGAGCAGGGAAAATAGGTACATTCAGGTACGCATCCTTGATGTCTATTGATGCCAGGTCTCCTCATAGGATGGAGACTACCGATCGGATCGATTCCATGCGAAAGGACCGTATCTCTAGAAATTGGTTTAGATCTAGAATGGGTCTGACATCTCCGTTTGGCTTCGGTACCGTGAAAAGGTTTGACTAAAACCCCATTCCCTGCTCTTGCATGGGAACTACCATGATCATTTTTTGCAACAATAGTCGCTCCAATGCTAGGAGAGACTTTCTGTGGGTCTCTGGGTACATTTGATCTGAGGAAACTAGAAGGCAATTCTCAGAATTCTAGTTTGTAACCTAGAGTTATTGTGGAGACCAGCCATTTGTCCCGAAATTCCGCCTACCAGAGCCCTGAGAACTTTAGTAGTCTTCCCCCCACTGGAGTGAGCGGGGGCACCCCTTTATAAGGAGGTCTTAGTGTTATCTTGAAGACCTTCTCCCCCAGGACTTTTTGCCCCTGGGGTTGACTGACTTAACCTTAGAGCTTCACGGAGAGGAGGCAGTCGTGACTGCCTGGAGGCTGATTCCCCTGGCACTGGAGAAAGCGCCCATTTAGAGGGATGTTTAAAGGGACTCCTTTTCTTAACTGGTAAAAGGGTGCTTTTCCCACTGGAGATCCTTTGGATATAATTGTCCAAGTCCTCGCCAAACAGTTTTGCACCACGAAAGGGAAATCCCGTCAGGAGTTTCTTACATGGTGATTTGGCTGACCAATTTTTCAGCCACAAGATTCTACGCATATGTACCAATCCAAGCGTAAGGCGAGACGTCTGAAGGATAGAATCTTTGATAGCATCAACAGCAAAACACAGAGCCGCTGGAAGGTTAGCTAACCCCCAGGCCTGCCGTTCAACATGTTTAACATGGTCTCAAATATTGACAGACTCCAATTGCTGCCACTGCAGGTTGTGCTACTGAACCTGCCAAGGAGAAACATTTAATAGGAATCCCATTTTCTTATTAGTTGGATCCCTAAGCATCTGAGCATTGTCAACAGGACAAGTCAGGCTTTTGTTTACTGAGGAAATGGCAGCGTCAACTGCCAGTATACCCCACATCTTAGTAAATTTTTCCTCCATAGGATAAGTGTAGAAAACTTTCTAGGAGAAAAAAAAAAAAAAGAAGTTTCTGGGTGATCCCACTCAGTATAGATAAGATTTTCCAGCAAACCATGCACGGGAAAAGCATGTGCAGTTTGAGGAGGTTTCAATGAACCCAGAGAAGTAGGTTCTTTAACTGACTCGGGTACGGGTAACTTAAACATGGAACGGACCAATCCAGCAAGAATTTGCACCAACATTTTCTCATCCTGAGAAGCTGAAGAAGGCCCTTCACTAGATTCCTCAGAAGTGCAGTTTCCTCCCGATCCTCTGAGGGGAATTCCCCTCCTTTATCCCAGAGTTCCTCACTCTGAGGTTTCTGAGTGACAGAGGGGGGCCTAGTGCATTTTCTTCTACTGAGTTTAGATGCGATTAAGGCCACTAATCTTTCCTCTAAATCGTTTATGGTTGAGGAAAAAACCTCCTGTGTAATGTACACAGGGGCTGAAGTGCCAGAAGCAGCTGCAGCCCCTGACCCCAACGGCTATCCCTGGCCAGCCTCCCCGGGTCCTACAGGAGGGGGAGTGCCACAGAGGGGGGGGGGGGTTCTCAGAGCCTGAAGGGGACCCATTAGAGCCCCTATTCTTTAGGGTACTTGTACCTCTTTTACCCATAGTGCAAAGCAACAAAAACGGTAGCGGTACCACACAAACAATGCACTGACTGCTGAGCCCTGTAGTTCAGCAACTGCCGCTGCTACTTAAGACTCTGGTGAGTCTGGTGCCCAAGTATATCTTGCCTCGGAATGCCTGTGTCTCCAACACTCACATGCACCTGTCAGCTCTGTGTTCCTCCATAGGCTGTGTGCATCTGAAAAAAAAAAAAAGAAAAAAAGTGCACTTTAAAGCCTGTGTGGCCTAGTGCTCCACCCCCACCCCGCTCGTTTTTAAAAACAAGAGTTTCCCACGCGAGCAGAGGCTCAATCCCTGTTGGCAAGCATGGAGGGGAGGCTGGGACAGAGGAGAGGGAAGGGCCGGTGGATGAGAGGCCGCTGTAATGGCGGTGGTGGACTGGGCGGTGGGGTACATTACCACTCTCTGCCCAGGCCTGTCTCAGCCCCGTAATCTGTGGAGGGAGAATCCCAGAAGAAAAACCCCCCTTATCTTCATCCTTCCTGGAGAATGGCTGGAGAAGCAGACAGACAAGGCATGAAAAGGTATGTGCCCTTAGCAGCCCCCGGTGGCGACTATAGGCATAGCATACATTTACTTAAGAGAAAACCTACTAGAACGAGAAAATTTTGAGGAGCCTCCCCTACCTTATCCAGCTGCAGGGTCTGAATAACGGACCCAATCTTCACCTCTCATGATGGTCTCCGTTGGTAAAAAAAAACTTTGAGACTGGGGTCCCCTTAAATAGGGGGATCTGCAGTTCTGGGCCCGTAAAGCACCCTGCCAGGAATATGGCTGAAAAAAAATAAAAAAAAACACAGATACTGGATCCCAGGGTCCAGCTCTCTAAAAAGAAGCGTTGCAGGTAAAACCTAGTTTCTTCGGACACGAGGCCCAGGTACCATCCAATTCGGCCTGGAAAAAGACACCTTGAAGGGATCCGGTCGCATAGCTGGTCCCAGTAAGGATATTCCAGTGGAGCTCAGCACAGCACATCTTTACTTGTGACCAAAACCCAAGACACTGGCGAAAAAACGGAGGTACCTCCAGTAGGAGGAGGGGTTATATGGGGGATTGAAATTCCTGTCTAAGGTGTGCCAGTGTCCAGTCACCTAGTGATACCCTATAACCCACCAGTAATTACTGAGTCTGTGTCCCATGATGTATGAGAAAGAAATAGATTTTTTGACTGGACCTACACTTTAAAAATGTACCAGTTCAAAATTAAACAGATTCTAAGTAATACAACAAACCTACACGCAGTCCCTGTCTTGTTTGCACCACCTGTATACTGCTGTTCTGAGTATATAAGGCCTGGGGCCCCACGCCTTTCCTTTTTTCAATATGGGTACGGGGTTCCCCTTAATATCCGTACAAGGGGCTGGTAATGGGCAGGGGGGCTACCCATGCTATTTTTCTCATTGATTTTCATCCACATTGCTGGAACCAGATATTACATTAAAATCGCAAGCAGTTTTAAATAATTTTCTGTTAAATGTCATTTTGTGCAGGGACTGTTCTAAACACGGGAAACACATGCCACTTCACAGGCATACTATAGACACCCCCCAGGCACGATATGTAAAGAAATATTTAACTTTTTCACTTTAATCATCATTAAGATCAGCGCTCCCGAAAAAACAGCAGTTTAAAAAAAAAAAAATAATAATTGCCATTGACCCATGTCCCCAAAATCCTTTTTAGGACAATATCTTGCATATTAGCCATTAAAATTAGCACTTTTTATTTCAAACGTTCGAGTCCCATAGACTTAAATGGGGTTCTAAAGTTGGCATAAATTTTTGGTCCGTTCAAAAGAGCTGGTGTGAACCGAACCGGGGGGTGTTCGGCTCATCCCTACTGATGAATAGAATCCTTCATAGCATCTATAGCAAAGTATAATGCTTTAGGTAGCTCGGCCAGTTCCTGTGCTTGTTGTGCAGGGAGCTCATTTAAGAGCATCTGTGAACTGGTCCTTTAAGGACTGACAGGTGCCTATAGCTGCAATTGCAGGCTGAGCAACAGTACCTGCTAAGGAAAAGAGGATTTTAACAGACCCTCCAACTTCTTAGCTGTTGGATCTTTAAGCACAAGTACATTGTCCACTTGGCAACTCCTCCCCCCCCCCCCCCCCCACACCACACACACACACACACACACTTTGGAAATCACAGCGTCAACTGCTGGAACTTTATTTTTTAGAGAATGTTTCCTCCATAGGATAGAGAATTGAGAATCTTTGGAGGGGAAAATGCTTATCCAGATGATCCCATTCAGTATAAATACGTTTTTAGTAATGCGTGGATGGGAAACACATGAAAAGGCTGTAAAGGCTTCAAAGGAACCCAAAGAGGAGGCCGGACCTTCGGCTAACTGTTAAAGGTAGCATGAAAGCAGAGCGAACCATCTTTGTAAGGCTCTGCACTTCAGATTGTGAAGTAGGAACTTCAAGTATTGTTTCCTTCGCAGAGGAATAATTGGCATGTCTTCCCTCTTTATCTGAGGGCAATACCCCATCCTGTCCCCATAATTCTCTTGGACCCTCCACTGACTGTAAAGAGTCTAAGGTGGGGGCGGGGGATCTAGGACGCTTCCTATACACTTGTATGGAGGATGCGATTGAAGCCACTAATCTTCCTTCTAAGCCTTGCAAGGCAGAGGAAAAAGCATCTTCAGTCACATATACAGGGGCTAAAGTGTGTGAAGCAGTTGCACCACCGCTAGCTTCCAATGACTCACCCTGGCTTGCCATGCCTGATCTCCCCGAAGAGGGAGACAGTATGGAGGCATAACTGGGATTCCCAACGCCTGGGGGTGACACCTTTGGTACCCTTACACTAGGTCTGGAAGACATAGCACAAAGAGGTACACTAAATATTTGCTTCACAACAATACTAGCAAAGACAATGTAACCAAAATAAATTCTTTTCATGCCAACTAGAGTTTTTCCTGTCTGGAAATGCATGTTTACACCCCAACGTGCCCAGTGCTCTGGTGTCTTAGTGTGACAGACTGCCTCTCCAGTTAAAAAGTCTTTCTGAAATGAGAGAGGGTGTCCGTGATATAAAGCCTCAGGTGGAACCTGATTGGCATCCTCAGCGCTTCCCCCCTCAGCTATGCGGCGAGTGTTGTGTGTGGAATTTACATCCATACACAGCGACACATGACCTTGCGGACATGCCCCTCTGCGTCCTCAGGCCCTGCTAGGGACCCGAATGGCCAACACAAAGTAAGGCGAGTATCTAACTTGGGGACATGCTATGCACCTCTACAAGAGTGGAGGGGGAAGAGAGAAGGGGAGGGGAAGGGGGGGGTCTGTCAGCAGATTTATCGTCTTTAAAAACCAGAGGCACAGGGAGTTCCTCCAATGTTACTAGGTGGAAGTGCTAGGCTGTAATTAAACCATGCAGCTGCATCAACCATTCAGCCACCACCCACATATTAGAAGTTTATACACATCTCTGTATTAGCAACTGCTGTATTTTTAACAAATCCCACAAGATCTATTTCAGTAAGAACCCCTCTGCCGATGGGACCACACATTTTGAGACAGAGCTGCACTAAGACATCGCATCGTACATAGGTAGTGTAAGTTACTCCCTATAGAGGAGACATCAAGGCATATAAAAGGTATATTGAAGGAAAAAGCATAGCTTCTTACCTTGTCCTCACTGCGGGATACTGCTGATTTATCAGACCGATCCAACTTTCACCCACAGCAGGCAGTATAGTTTAAATTTCAAAAGACTGGGGCCCTTTTAATAGGGGTTCCGCTCCTTTAGGCCTTGTATAGCACTCCTCAGAACTTTAGGTAATGTAGCAAGACCAAAGAGTCCTGGTTCCTAGGGTCCAGCTCTCAGAATGAAGCTTACAGGCAAAACCTCATTCTTGAATTGAGGTCCAGATATCATCCTATTGCCTCAGTGGCGAGGATGGACCCCGGTTGTGGAGGTTCTTTTAAATCCAGCATGGATCCCTCCCTGGAGCTCCTCAGAGCACATCTTCACTTGTGACCAACACCTTAGACACTGGCGAAAAAACAGAGTGCTCCTGGAAGGAGGTGTTATACAGGGGAATCAATGTCCTGTATTGGTTATACCAGTGTCAATACCCGACGGTAGGCCCATAACTCACTAAGTAAATACTTGAGGCTGTGTGTCCTATGATATATGATAAAGAAAAAGATAAAAATGTAAATAGTCTTCCATTCAATTATCGCCAGCTGTTGCTGTCCCAGGTAGAGTGCATTTGGTATCACTCCGCCTGTAACAGGAGCCATCGCTCTATAGGAAGCATCGACTTAAGCGGCTCTACTCAGCCGCTTGCTTCCTCTACCGCCGACTCATTCAAAACACTGATGCTCAAGAAAATAAATAAATAAAAACACCCCCACATTTTACATGAGAAATCATGCCTACATCTGGTTACCATGTTCATCATGGGGTAATGGGCACAGACACAGCATTGTTGCCATGGACTGAAGTTAAGAAGCAGACACAGGCTACAAGTTATTCTTGGCATCAAATAGATCAGCATATTTGCATATTGAAGGTTATACTTGGGGATCAACTGGCTCAATTCACAAGGGTAATGGAACAGGATACAAATACTTATTTTTGAAGCCCAACAAGATTTGAAAATTAGACACATGGAAGTCTGTAAAGCTAGCTGTCCGGTTAAACAAAAATAGCAAGCATCTTAGGTCTTTAAAAAAGGTTCAGGCAAACCGGTGATTTACCCCTATCGTACATACTGTCTGTAAATACTTGCACTTTGTCCACAGTGAGGCACCTTACCCGTGCTACAGCCCGATCTGAGAGACCCAGTACTACCATGCAACATCCACCTTTTTCCACAAGCCCTCCTGGAGCTTCTGTACTGCAGGGCGCAACAAAGATCCTTCCAGCATGATCCCAGGGAATGTCAAGTAGCCCATATCCCTTGAGAACACCTTGCAGCACAGTGCATCTTGCAAGATGTGGAAAGACCAAAGACATCACCTGTACCTAGGTGCTGCTGGTGTGAAGTATGTATATTCATTCACACCCCAACCACCCCCCCCCCCCCTCCCTTCCAAAAGATTTTTTTGAAATGGTGCGTCTTGGGAGGGGAGCATTAATAAGCATTTTTTGTTATTTAAAAGATCCAGAGCCAGGGTACAAAGGGAAAACCTGCTGAAAAGCCAGGCCTGCAGCATACCTCGAAAGCAGCCGTTCTTTGTGATCGGGTTCCTGTCCTCCTCCTCTTTCCCAAGCTGTGCGTTTGAGGTTGGATCCCTACTGACCTGAGAAAAGACCGGGAAGAGGGTGGGACAGGAGTCGGCACATGCTCAGAAGTATCTCTGCCATACTGATGGGAGTGGGTTGGGTGGTATATAGTCCAGGAGGAACCCTAACAAAGAAATGTAATAGGTTTAAGATACAGATTCAGCCAGATAACTATACTGTTTAGAAAAATACGCAAATATACATCAGTACCACAATGTATAAATGGCTAGCTAAGACATCAATACCTAGTTTGTTAAAAGTGGCACAAATTTCTGGTGCATTCCTAAAGTCTAACACCAGCCAAAACTTTATATTTTGGTGAAAGTATTAGAACCTCTGTTGGGCTTTTATTGCCAGCTGTGTCCCCAATGAATAGATTTCACCTCATTTCCTGTCATAAGTGATAGCTTTTGGACAGGGACAACAAAAGGGGATATTTATATAGGGTTAAACAGTGGTGGCATCATGCTACAGTATCAAACCAAGCAAAACTGACCATACAATGTCTGTACAAAGGTCTACATATCTACTAATAACTATGTAGTGAAAAGGCTTGCCTTATTAGATACAAAATGCAAATACTTTTTTTTGGTGGTCTTTAAAATGTGGCCATCAGCGATCTCTGCTGCTACAATATTTTTTTGCCTCTCGTATAGCCAATGAGGGACAGGAGGCAGCCTTAAGCCACAATTGGCAACTACCACAGGACTTGTCGCTAGTATTGGAGCAGGGAGGACTTTTATCGGCTGCCAGGGCCACAAAGACTTCAAATTGCTCAGTTAAATCCCTGTCCACTGCCCATACTAGAACAGTTTGGCTGGGACCTGCAAGGACTGGGTATTTGAGCCCAGCAATAGTGTGGGTAAAAATGTCCCTTTGTATCGCAGATGGACAATGGAGCAGCCAAGAGCCTGAGAAGAAGGGCTAGTGGCTGCTGTTACTGCTGCTTGGCTGAGAGACAAACTAGGACGCCAAGTGAGAGGTGCCGAACCATAGGCTACTGCGTTGAGAGCCCAGGTGGAGCTGCTTCTAAGACCACACGATTGCTGTATTGCCCCGTTTGAGAGCATGGACTCAAGGCTGAGGGTTGGGACCTTTCACTGGCCTCTTTGGGACCCCTGGAGATCCAGGACCAATTTCAGTTGTGATAGACTTCATGGCCATGTCCTGTAATACAGCTGATGTTGAGCCTTGCTGGCAGAGAATACTAGAGCTCATAACCACCATAAGGGCTCCAATGCCGGCAGGCCCCTTTAGTATTCCACTGGCCAGTGGTAGTTGGACTCCAATTTGGTAATTAGACACTGCCAATACCTTTAGTTTGGCCTGGGTTGTCAAGCCAGAAGGGACGGCAACATGCAAAACCAGGTTGGTACTGTTGCCCAACCAACTTTCCTTTCCAGGGCTTTAATCCATTAACCTCCCTGGCGGTATTCCCAAGTCTAGCTCTGGCTAAGATTTTATTACCATAAGCGGTATTCCCAAGCCAGACTTGGGATTGCATCGCTGGATCCATGGAAGCTGTTACTTACCTTGTCCCCTGGATCCAGCGATGTCTCCCCGCTGTGATCAGCGAGCCGCAGTGTCTCGCTCGATCTGTGACATTGCGACGCACGGGGACGGAGTTCGGTGCCAAATTCAAAAGGTAAAAAAACGGTGTATTTACAGTATACTGTAATCTTACAGTACTGTATCAAATTGCACACCCCTTTGTCCATAGTGGTTTGTCCAGTGTCTTGCATGCAGTTTTATAATACTGTTATTTATGCCAGGAAACTGGAGATTGGTTATAGACACCAAAAAATGTCTGTTTACTATCGCTCAATTCTGCGAGTGATTCTAATTTCTTATTGCTGTTTTCTAACTAGTCTATAACCACTTTTGATGTAATTTGTGGGGAAATTCAGGAGACGGGAGACAGACTCTCCAATTTATGATGATTTCATATTTGAAATTTTATCATACCCGGGATGTCTATTAGACTCTTGTTTGGATGGATTTAAGTGATTTCTAAGAATTACAGGCCTACAATATAAAAACGCAAAAATTTCCATGCAAAATAATTGTACCGCTTTCAGCGCCTAGAATCCGACATACTCATACCGCCAGGGAGATTAATAAAACCCACTGAAACATTCAGTTTTATCCGAGAACATATAGCAGCTCCTCCAGGGGCAGCGCTACATTAAATGAAGTAGAACTAAAGAGGCAATTTTAATTGAAGTGTATCCTTCAGTGTTTTTGCCATCTGTGCCCCTTTGGCACAATTTCCCCTTACTTCCTGTCCCAGAGATAAAACCAGAAGTGAGGAAATCCCTCTGAAGTATGGAAGTTCCTGGCTGACCCCAGGGTGACCAGAATTTGTGTCTCCGTTAGCAGATTTTTCCCTCCAATACTGTTCTGTGGACAACCCAAAAGTTTTTTTTACTTTCAATCTTAAACAGGATAACCAGGAGGATGAATTTCATCCTCCGGGGATACAGGCTGCTTGACAGGGGTTCTAATCCCTCTACTCGGTCTGAAAAAAAACTTTGCCTTCGGTCACTTAAAAAGGCGGATTTCCACCCAAAAATTGAAATTCCGCTTTAAAGCAGCGTTTTCTGGATGGGAAAAACCAAACAGAACCTGTAAAGATGCTTTAAACGCTGAAAAAAAAAAAGAAAAAAAAAAAAAAGTGAGTCCTAAAAAAAAAAAAAAAAAAAAAGGGGGCTGTTCTCATGAAACTACATCGTTGCTAGTTTAAGCAACAATCCCTACATTTAGTGTGCAGTTCATGTGCATTTACACGTACCTGTAATATGTTTGCACTGTTTGTTGCATTTAGGCATAATTTTAAACACATATTTACGATATATGTGCGAAAAATACAGCATGCTGCATGATTTTTAAATGTACATGAAAGCACTGCAATGGTATAAACTAGGCTCATTTAAATACATTATTCCTGCATATACATTTGTACTTTGTTTAGAAAGCATTTAACTGCATCTGATGTAAAAGGAGCCTTTAATGACAATGGTTTGTAGCAGAACCTCTTTAAAGGGCTACCGTCAAAATATCCCTCTTGTTAATTATGGCTACACAAGGAGAGATTTTGCCAAGAAGATCTTTCCACCTACATGTAAACTATGATTCCCAATAAGCTCTTCTACTCTCTCTCGTCTATATTCATGCTTAAGAAAAATTTGGCACCACTAACATCCTTGGAAGAATTTATAAAAAAAAAAAAAAAAAAAAAAAAAAAAAAAAAAAAACACCCCACGCACAAACTGGATTGCTGCCATTTCTTCCTTGCGAAACCATTAAATCAGCATTGCAAATAGTAAATCACACCTAACTACATCCTGAAAAAAAATAAAAAATAAAAAAAAAATAGCAGCCATTGAGGAAATGCTAAATACAATATACACAAGTGCTATAAATTTTCATGAAGTTTAACTCAAAGTAAATTGAAAAAAATCCATTGCCCAGCATGCATTAAAAAACAAACAAAAAAAAAAAAAACAAACACATCCCCATCAGCATTACCCCCTCCTCTCCAGAGCTCTCCTCTGATGACAGTGCTTAGTCTGAGTTGCATAAAGCCAGGTACACGATAGTTTGTGTTTTTTGTTCCCCCAACCTGCTGGGCTGAACAAATACACACACAACGCTGTACAAGCAGTGTTGGTGCGGCGATCTGCCCTACTGTGGTACTCCACCCCTTGCCAGTAAAACCTTCCTATGCCCTCTTTAAATCACTTAAGCCCCGGAAAGATTTGCCCCTTAATGACAGGCTCTTTGCGATGCAGCACTGCGTCGCTTTGACAATTGCCGGTCATGCGACACTGTACCAAAAAAATAAATAAAATACTAGTGTTGGCAGGGAATGGGTTAGCATTAGTGGGTAATCAAGGGGTTAAGTGTATCCTAGGGAGTGATTCTAACTGTGGTGGTGCAGGGGGGGGGGGGGGGGGAGAATAGGACTGCCTGGAGGAGGAGACCAATCGCTCTTTATACTTAGTATGTGTATCTGTCGACTCCCGGCAGAACGGAGATCTGTCCGTTAACATTGACAGATCTCCATTCTGTCTCAGAAGGGCTTGCAGTCAGTAACTAGCATGGGAAACAGTCAGCCCAGTAGTCAGGCTTGGTGAGCTTGACCCCCTCCCTAACAATCAGTACCCCATACTCAGGACCTACATCATGACATGGAGGACTCAAGGACCTAGCCTGGGAGGTACAGAAGAGACAGAAGGAAGGAATCCAAGTAAAGTGTTAAAGCTCATGAGCAGAAGTTTGCGCTTCGAGAATGTCAGGGACTCACATTGTCACTGAGAATGAGGTGACAAGCATAGCATGCATCCTGGAGCAGCTACATACTATTTTTAGGTGGGCAGTAATATGGCTCAAGCGCCCATGTTAGTACACGACCCCCACCAGCATGGTCAGCGCATCAAAAAAAAGTATTCGCTTCTCACCTGTCTAGAAATGAACTATAGCAAGATGTGACAGGGCTTCCCACCACCAGCCTGATGACACTTCTAGTATACTGTATACATGGGTCCACAGACTGAAGGTCACATATCAAAACCTTGAATAAGCTTTACTGCACAAACAATGCATTACATTAAAAATGCCATTGGCCAGACTCCATTTCTCCTAATGGGTGTTATCCCGAGAAGAGCTTCATTATGACTAAGCTCCTCCCATGGTAAAACAAGGAGGAGCTTTTGCATGTAATGCAATGTTCATTATGCAAAATACTTAAAGAAATAGCAGCATTTGGCAATGATACAGCTTTCTTCCCGTGGCTTTGCATTATTAGGGTTAGGACAGCCCCCCCCCCCCCCCCTTTGGCCAGGAAACCCGCAGTTGGAGGTGCAGCTGCAAGTCCACCTAGAGCAGTAGTGTGTAAATTTACTATAAAATTGGCCTCCAACTCCCAGAGGGCCCTTATGTTCAGCATTCTCAACCGTGACTAGAGGGTGCTCTAAAGGCTTCTAGAAAATCCTAAAGTGATTATAAATCCTATTTTTAAAATAAAAACCATGCCATTTTGTAAAACAAACCATTGCACAGAGCCACCCTGATCCTTTTCTGGGGTGCCCCGCTGTCACGTCAAGCCCCTCTTCATCAGATGCCCCCACGGCTCCTGCTGCCACCAATCTGTCAAACGAGGAGAGAGCGCGGTTGGAGCAGCTGAGCTTGTGCAACTTGCTGGATCGGGGGCAAGAAAAGAGGGGGTTTGGGGGGCAGCTGCAGCACAGGTTTTTCACCTGAACGCATAAACCTCAAGGCTTCACACACCAAGTTTTGAAAATGCTTAAAGTGGAAGTTAAAGAGGAGGTCCATTTAAAAAAAAAAAAAAAAAAAAAAGTCAGCAGCTGCAAACACTGCAGCTGCTGACTTAATAAACACTCACCTGTCCAGGGCGCCCGCGATATCGGCCGCCCGAGGCCGACCCGTCCCTCGGCTCTCGGCGCCGCCATTCCCTCTAAGGGAAACAGGCAGTGGAGCTTTATGGCTTCACTGCCCGTTTCCTACTGCGCATGCGCGAGTCCCGCAGCTACTGCGCATGCGCGAGTCCCGCAGCGCTTTCTGAATGGGACGCGCTGTGTTCTGGAACACACAGTTCCCAGAACACAGCGCGACCCATTACCCAGAAGACACCGTGACGAAGAGAGAAGACAGAAGAAGATCTCCACGGAGGAGGAAGAGGAAGATTAGGAGAAAGTGCCTAGCAACAGGCATTTCTGGTAAGTAAAAAAAAAATTTTTTTCTCATTTAATTTTTTTTATATTTTTTTGTAATTTTTAATATTTTTTTGTTTTCAGGGTGGCCCTCCACTTTAACTCCCCTATCGTTTTCAGCCAAGGAAGCTGCCATCTTTGCCTCTGTTTAATCTTCAACTGCTATGATGCTGCACTTGTGATTCGTTATGACACCAGCCATTGGATGGTTTGATAGTTTGGCTGAGAGCACAGCCAATGTGCAGTTAGCATTCTCGGCATGCCTTTTTTTAACTAATTCGATGGGTTTACTTCCACTTTAATAGTATACTATACACACACTGCTCTTCTACAATCTGAAGCCTCCACACAGTCTTTGTCCTGATCTGACTAGTCATCCTCAATAGGACATGACAAAAGCCTGACCTGGAGACACGGGTAAAGGAGAGAGCCATCAGCAAAATATGAAGGCTGTAATGTGAGCACTACAATTAGTCACTCTTAAAACCAGTGTTCTGCAGCGATATGAACATTATCACATTTTATGCTTACTGGTTGGTCTTCATTACACCTCAGATTTTCAGCAGCCTTCTACAACTGATTTTTCATTAACACTTCACTTGCATACATCTGCTGAAAAACAAAAAACCCACAACTCCTCTAAAATTCAGTTTTTTTTTACTCTAAAGAGACTCTTGAAATAGATTTTTAGGGCTCCAGGATTACCTGCTAAAATGCATTCATGTGTGAAAGAAAGCCATCCTTCCAGACAACTAAATATCATTGGTGTCATGATGCTGGCTCTGCAAAGTGGCACCGGACCCAGAACAGTAAGCATCATAGGGTTTTCTTGAGCTATGGCTTAACCTCCCATAACTGCCTTTGGAGGAACCCTGAGAGCCCGTTCACACAAGGGCAACTCAGGACCCGACTTCAGGTCGCCCCAAGTCGTGCTACATGTAAAAAACAATGTAAGTGAATGAGAGCCGTCTTAATGTACACTACGGAAGCCGCTGCGACTTCATAAAAAGGTTCCTGTACTACTTCTAGGCGACTGGTACCCATTGATTTCAATGGAAGTCACCTCCAAGTCGGATCTCCATCTATATTGAGGCGACAATGTCTCCTCTCAGAATAATCAGCTCTCGAGAGGGAACTCCACGCCAAATTTTAAATGAAAAAAATAAATTAAAGATAAAAACACGGCATGGGTTCCCCCTCCGGGAGCATACCAGGCCCTTAAGTCTGGTATGGATTTTAAGGGGAACCCCCCTACGCTGAAAAAAATGGTATGGGGGTCCCCTAAAATCCATACCAGACCTTTATGCGAGCATGCAGCCTGGCCGGTCAGGAAAGGGGGTGGGGACAAGCAAGCACCCCCCCCTTCTGAACCTAACCAGGCCGCATGCCCTCAACATAGGGGGGTTGGTGCTTTGGGGAAGGGGGGGCACCCCTTCACCCCAAAGCACCTTGTCCCCATGTTGATGAGGACAAGGGCCTCTTCCCAACAACCCTGGTAGTCAGGATCTGCGGGTGGGGGGGGCTTATCGGAATCCAGGGGGACCCCCAGATCCCGGCCCCCCACTCTGTGAATGAGTAAGGTCTCCTCAGTCCTTATCTCTTCTCTCCATCGGGTGATGATGTCACACGGTGACACCGCCCCTTTATGACGTCATTACCTGGTGAGGACCCATACCTATACAAGTCGCCGCGCACGTCGCACAAGCCATTACAGTGGAAGATAGCGTGTCAACATCGGAAGGACAAAGAAGACAAAGAAGAGGGAAGGAGGAAGAAGGATGGAGCTTTTTTTCCCCAGGTGAATGGTTAGGAGTACGATGTACCCCTTATTCACATAAGGGGTCTCCCGGATTCCGATAAGCCCCCCCGCTCGCAGACTCCGATGACCAGGGTTGTTGGGAAGAGGCCCTTGTCCCCCCTTCCCTAAAGCACCAACCCCCAACCCCCCCCCCCCCCCCCCATGTTGAGGGCATGCGGCCTGGTAAGGTTCAGGAGGGGGGTGCTCGCTCTTCCCCACCTCCTTTCCTGACCGGCCAGGCTACGTGCTCGGATAAGGGTCTGTTATGGATTTTTAGGGGACCCCCATGCCGTTTTTCAGCATCAGGTTTAATTTAAAATTTGCAATAGAGTTCCCCCTTGAGAGCTCATGATTCTCTGATTGGCCACGGCCAAAGTCGTCTGGCCTGGGGTGACTTAAAGTCGTGTTGAAGTCACTCCAAGTTGCGCTGTTATTCATACTCAAGTCGTGTCCAAGTTGCCTCCAAAAGTCGCCCTGGAAGTCGTGTTGCCCCTGTGTGAACCGGCTCTGAGGGTTCCATTGAAGCGTAGTTGAGCATGGCTGCTCTAAACTACACTGGAAATTAACACCTGGGTCTCATGCAACCCTTGCTAAAAATCATTAGTGGCTGTGATGAGAACTAAAATGTGTAAAAGTAGGTAGAGACTACAGTGCAACTACAACTATGAGTGATCGTTAAAATACTGTTATGGTATTAATACTGATATTCTGAAAATTATATTGAGGAACGTTCCAAGAAAATCTGTTCAGTTCTTGTGTAAAAAGTCAAAAATGGAACAGAATATAAACAAAATGTTAAAACAATTGTAAAATGAAGATTGAGTCAGACATATATGCATGTATGAAGCTGTCAGCTTCCTTTAACCACTTAAGGACCGCCGCATGGCAATGTACATCGGCAGAATGGCACCGACAGGCACAAGCACGTACATGTACGTGCTTGCCTTCCAGCGGGTGGGGGTCCGATCAGACCCCCTCCTGCTGGATGCAGCGGTCCGTTTCACTTCAGGAGCGATCTGGGATGGCCAGAAACCAACGGCCATCCCCTCTTGATCGCTCCTGGCGAATGAGAAGCTTCCCCCGCTGTGTATTGTAAACACAGGCAGGGAGGAAGTGATGTCATTCTCCTTGGGGCGGTCTTTTTGACCGGACTGCGAGGAGAACAGAGAAAATAAGTGCACCAAACACTACACTGACATGTAGGTACACATAGGCACACAAATCCCCCCCCCCCCCCGATCCCCCCTCCCAGTCACAGTGTCACCGATTGCAGTGATCATTTATTTACTGATCACTGCATTTAGTGTCAGTTGTGACAGTAAAAACTGTCAGGGCAGTTAGTGTTAAGTCCAGGGTAGCCCCTACCCCCCCCCCCCAATAAAGGTTTAACCCCCCTGACTGCCCCTAGAGTTAACCCTTTCACCCCCTTTTGCCAGTGTCACTAAGCGATAGTTATGCTGATCGCTGCATTCGTGTCACTAGTGCCGCTAGGTAGCTAGTTTTTTTTAGGTTCACCGCCAGGTTTTTATAGCGCTAGGTACCCCCATATACTACCCAATAATGGTTTTATGGGGGGGGGGGGGGGGGGGGACGTTGAAAGCCCGAACAGGAGACATACGAACTGAAGATGTAGTTTTCCCACTGAAAATCGCATAAACTGTTGAAAATCTTCTGCCACAGGGACATGAAAATAAACGTCCTTTAGATCTATTGAAATCATCCAATCGCCTGACTGGAGTGACTGTTGTATTGTTGACAAGGTTTCCATCTTGAACCTTTCCCTTTTGATAAAACGATTCAGATGTGTAAGGTCTATGACTGGCCTCCAAGATCAGTTTTTCTTTTGGACCATAAGAGAATAAATTCCTCCCCCTCGTTGATCGTCTGGCACGGGAACGGCAGCGCCTTGCGTCAATAAAGATTTCACGTAGGCAAACAGGATCTGCCTTTTTTCTTCTGAGGCTGGAAGGGAGGTGGGAACATACTTTAGTCTTGGACCTGTTGAAGGTTCAAGAATGGCCTGAAGAGACCGTTCTGACGGTCCAGACGTCCTGGATTGAGGCCACCCAGACATGCCGAAAACGTAGAAGACTAGCCCCAAACTGGCCTATCTGAGCGTGCCCAATCTCAAAAAGATTTAGCTGGTTCCCGCTCTCCTGTCGTACTGCTCTTGGCGGATTTCTTAAAGACTGCCTTAACTTCCATGACCTGGAATATTCCCGACCAGGTCTATAGCTACGGGACTCCCTGGCCTGCTCTTGATATTGCTTTAGGAAAAAATCTCTGGCTTTTTAAACTTCTATCCTGAGGAAGAAACCCCGGCTTCCCACCAGTGGCCCAGGTTATGGCATTATCCAATTACCAAAAAGGGAAGAACCCTCAAAAGGGATACGGCACCACACCTGTTTTGACGCTGAATCAGCCAGCCAGGGATGGAGCCTATGAGCCCGTTTGGCGGTGACAGGTGAAAGCATAACCCGAGACACTAAGCGGATGATGTCAAAGCCTCCCCCAGAAAGGCCGGTGCAAGCCGCAACTCCTGGATAGGAGAGTTTTTTGCGACTTGAGCAGAAATGTTTCTGGAGGGTATCATCCACACCGTCCGTCCAAACTTCCATGGCCTTGGACATTGCTGCTAAAGCCAATGCTGGCTTGCATGCCATACCAGCAGTGAGGTAGACTCTTTAAATCGGAATCAATCCGCCTATCTAAGGCATCCTTGAATGAAACTATCTTCCAGTGGAAGAGTCACATGTTTTACTAGTCTCATCACTGCTGCATCCACTAGTGGAGCTGATTCTAGATACTTGACCTCATCCTCCTTAAAGGGATATAACTTTAAGACTTTTGAAAGCATACTATTCTTTTTCTCAACTTTACTCCATTCATCCGTAATGACTTCACCAAGTTCAGACAGGAATGGAAAGTTGAGACGCTCCCTTTTAAGTTGCTTAAAATACTTCCTTTGTTTGGAAGGATTATCCACCTCATCTTCCCAGTTAAAAGCCTCTGTTAGCCTTCACCAAAGGGGAGAGTAAGGCAAAGTCAAACTCCACACAGGGACTATCTTCCTCAGATTCACTGTCTGATGCAGCAGCTGAAGGGTGGCTTGTTAGAGACGACTCCCAGATCTCTTGAACATGCAACTCCCTCACTGGTGACTGACTGAGGCACAGGAGCCTGACTGGCCCCGATCCCTCTGAGGGATTCTTTCACCACCTTTTCCACAAGGGATCTTAGTTGCTGGTCCGTACCCCCTCTCTCACTAGAGGCTTTGGAAAAGCAGAGGTCACACAGGGATTTCCCACTAGGAACTTGCGACCTGCATCCCCAGCAGGTACTAATAACTGAATGGCTGGAATGAGTCTTGGAGGAGCGAGATAGATCCTCGCTATGGTGCCCAGATTTTGAGGGCGAGCCGTGAGGTTTAGATTTAGAATATGAATGCCGGTGGTAAGACTTAGGAGAATCGCTTCCTCTGAGTTGAGCTGCGTTGCTGTTCTGATCTAGATGGCCTAAGAGAGATAGAAGAGACGTACAGATAAGTATAGATAGATAACAGACTGACTAGTACCGGACCCCCCCCCCCCCCCCCCACACAGTACCTATTATGAGAGGGCTGGCCACATACAGGTGGAGGAGAGTCCATATCTGTAGGGGTTTCCATAATTGCTGCAAAGATATACAAGTAAGGCTGAGAGCAGCATACACACACGCCCACCCCCCTCTTCCCAGAAGGCCACCTACCTCCACAGAAGAAATCCTGGACAAGGGGAAGTCACGTAATAGCCTGCAAGCATTCCCAAAGCCTGCAGGCTACTTTCCCCATGTTTAAATAGGGTGCCTTAGTGACCTCATCACTGCGTCGTGCGCATCTTCATTTTGCCACTAAAGCGCATGCGCAAACCAAGCCTCGTTCCTGTGTCGCGCATGCGCAGAACGATCGTACGAACGAAAAAACAGGAAGTAAGCGGCGGCTGGAACGCAGGCTAACCCAGCCGCCATGCCTGTAACTACATAGACACAGAAAAAACGAACAGAAAGGAAGGTAATAAGCAAGGAACAAACACAAACTGCTGCCATGAAAAAGAGGAACAATCTTACCACTCCCACACGATAGTCTCTAGGCCGAAGGTAAGGAAGAAACACACCGGACTTCTCAGGGCAAAATAGGTCACCTGCTATTTAGCTGTGCTATCCGACCAAATGCGCAGCCTGCCTGCCAATGGCTAGGTTCCTGGCTTCCTCCAGCGCTTATATCCAATGCCCACTCCATACCCGGAGTCATGCGACAATTTCATCCACAGTCGCTATTCGGCCAAACAATAAAACCGTGTGGGAGAAATCTTCAGGTAGAAAGACCATAATGGGTCCTATGGAGGAGGACAAAAAAAAGAACACGGCCATGGAGCAAAGATTTATGGGAGTAGTGTCCTATAGGGTAGTGTAGGCGGGACTTAACCCACACGTTGCTGCCATGGAGTCTGAGGGGAAAAAATATTTCCTGACAGTTTTCGATCTTTCCATTTATATCGCAAAAAAATAAAAATCGCAGAGGCAATTAAATACCATCAAAAGAAAGCTCTATTTGTGGGAAGAAAAGGACGCAATTTTTTTTGGGGTACAACATTGCATGACCGCACAATTACCAGTTAAAAGCAGTGCGAAATTGTAAAAAGACCTCTGGTCCTTAGGCTGACAATTGGTCTGGGGCTGAAGTGGTTAATGTCTTGTGCGTCTGCAGCCAATTCTCTGCCTAACTGACCCATTACTGGCTTTTACTCCTAAAAAAAAAAAAAAAAAAAAAAAAAAAAAAAAAGGTTGGTTTAAGGTTCCTCCAAGCTTTGCCCTACAGAAAACCGCGGTTTTTAAACCACCTCACGCAACGATGCAAGTTTCTCAGTCTCTATGCATTGACAATCCTGAGGAGTGGGAAATAAATGTGTGACTATTAAGTATAGGATATAACTTATTTAACACCTAAACCAAATACTACATAAATCAGTATGATATTAAAAACCCAATTTTCTTAATATCCTAATCAAGAAATATTGTAGTATAAAGAACTTATAATCTTAGCTAAAACTTGAACTTTTACATCTTAAGAAATGTGAATCCTTCCTTCTCCATCTGTGATGGGAGGGATGTGAGGGTAACCAACGCAAGATTCCCAATTACTAATACTTGTTCAGTTCTCCATAGGAATGTTGGAAGCTTATAACACTATGTATACCTTCACAAGTATAATATAATCTTTCAGCTGAAGATAATACCTGTTCAGCCAAGCAACCACTGGAGAGAGACCTGTTGCATGGGAAGGAAAAAATAAAATAAAACTGCAAGATATGACCAGCAGCTGCTGCTTCTATTAGGGCTCTCTACCTCTCTGGGAATCAGTTTCTGCCAAACACCTGTATCCTAGAGCCTACCACATATAGGGGGGATAGCAGGGACTCAGTGTCCTCCATGAAAATACCACAGACTCTGCCAAGTATGGACTCTTTCCTAAACAGGTATGCTGGGAAAAGATTGCACTTATGTTGAACTGTTAATCGATTTTCATGCCACATTATTCCAGTAAAACCTGACACTATGCCTTTGCCTGATCTGAAGTTACTTAAGGGGTGTAATGCATGTAACCGGCACACAGTATACAGTTGGGGTTCACAAGCACATTGTACTTAAGTCTTCATACCCCAAAGAGTACAGTGTGAAGATGGAGTATTTATCAAGAGCAACAAAGGTTTGACAAGCAGCCCGTCATAAACCTGTACATGTAGCAGGTGAGATTTTGGCACTCCTGCAGCAGTCTGTCTCCCATAGCTATGGGAGTAGACCTTCAGCACCAGGGCCCTCAGCCTGTGCATAGGTATGGAAGAGGAATGCCCTGTACACACGGTCGGACTCTGACGGAAAATGTGCTATCGGATCTTGTCAGAGAATCAGATTGTGTGTGGGCATCAGTGGACTTTTTCCCGTTGGAATTTCCGACAAAGTTTGAGAGTAGGGTCTAAAATTTTCCCACAACAAAATCAGATTGCTTAAATTCCGATCGCGTGTTGACAATTCCGACAAAGTGCCACGCATGCTCAGAATAAATTAAGAGATGAAAGTTATTGGCTACTGCCCTCTTTATAGTGCCGTCGTTGGTGTTCTCCATCACCATGTTCTGAACGATCGGATTTTCCGACAACTTTGTGTGACCGTGTGTATGCAAGACAAGTTTGGGCCAAAATCCATCGGATTTTGTTGTCGGAAAGGTCCGACCGTGTGTACAGGTAAGTGCATGCATGGAGTCCAGTTTATTTGTTCAAGTGTATATGATGCTTGGCATAAGTAAAAAAAGGTTACACCCCACCTGTGCCAGGCAAATTACCCCATTCTAGGTGTACAGCGTGGCGCACCCCCTCCCCTCCTACACTAGTACAGGTGTTGGCTTCCTGCAGTCTGCCATATGCTGTGGTTCCATCCTCCAAGTCAGTACAGAGCACAATAGCGACATGGGGCCAATGAATAAATGCACAGCTTTACTAGAAGGCCAAATGTAAAATTAACTACACCGGTCTGTAATATCTATATTTCATAGTGAGACTGTCTCCAAAGTAATGGTGTTTTTGTACATAGTGGGAACTATTAATGATAATTTTGTCCAATTTTAACTGGCCTCCATGTGGTCAGCTACTTCCTGGTAATCACCCAGTAGACTGAGCTCCATTCGAAAGTGTCCTCATCTTGTCAGAAATAGAATAAAAAATTGAATTGCATGATACTGCAGTATATTGTAATCTGGTACAGGAAAACACACTGCATTTGCATTCTGCATTTACTATACTGACACCTGCAGCAGATCACACACCATGTTTTAAACATGCATGGCATATTTGTGTGAATGAGCCTTAAAACCCATGCCAATGAGGCAAACTAAAGGAGACTGCCTCAAGCAGCACTGAGGCCAGATTGTCCACAAGGCTTTCTGAATGAGGACACCAAATAGCGTACAGCGTGTGCTCAAAAATTAACCTTCTGGTGTTTTGAAATCACCAGATTGCAGGAAAAAAAAAAAAGGGGGGGGGGGGAAGAAACGGCGTGACCAGTGCACTACAGCAATACATGGAAGGAAAACTGATATACTGAAAAGGTAGTTTGTGCTCTTGCCACACAGACAAGTTTAACCACTTCAATACAGGCCCCCCCTTCCTGCTCAAGCCATTTTCAGCGTTGTCGCTTTTAAATGACAATTGCGCAGTCATGCAACACTGTACCCAATTTGATTCCCACAAATAGAGCTTTTCGGTGGTATTCGATCACCACGGGTTTATTTTTTGCTAAAAAAAAAGTCTGTTTTAAAATTTTGTAAGTATGTATTTCTCCTTCACTGCATGGCACCAATTGGCATCACGAGTCGGCATCCTCAGGGGGGCTGCACTAATAAATGTCCTGTGTACATGAAGCCCATCAACCGCTCCTGAACGCTGGAACATCACAGCTAGTAACCACACATAAAAAAAAACACATAAAACACGCGTGTTTAGCAGCGTTTACAAGACACGTTTGCATTCAGTAGCATTTATTAAAGAACCTCAGGAGAACCTCCCACATGATTAGAAAGCACTAACAAGTATTAACTAGTTCAGTTATTCTGTGAGAGAACAGTGAGTAGCAGCGAAGAAAGCAGTGTGCTTGTACCTGTTATTTTTTTGGTCGGTTTGTTAAAATGGATCCCATGATGAGCATGTGAAGAAATGCTCCTGATGTTGCTTTTGCTGAGGCTCCAAAGATGTAGAAAATTGGGTGAGAGGACCAGAGAGTTTCTCGGATTGATAGCTCAACGCGTGTCCACAGGATACTTTCTAACATCCAAGTTCAGCTGCGTAATTAGTTAGAATTTTTATTTTACACGCATGTCAATTGCAAACCTTTGACGTTCTCTTGGAAAAGGTTAGACCCAGTCTAGTTCGCATGGACACAAACATGGGGAAAAGCATGCTACCAGAAGAACATCTGTTGGTGAGCCAACTTCAGTGTTCAGTAATGCAAGTCGTGTATTATGCAGCATAATTGGCTGATTAGGGGAATATCACATGGTATATCAAGCTTGCAGGCAGTGATAACTGAGTTTTTGGTATGTTTTTCACACTTTCCAGGCTCAAAAGCAATAAACCGTTTCCCTGTAAAAACGCTTGTAGATGAAAAAGCGTTGAAAAACGTGGGTAGACGCATTTGGCGCTTGAAATGCCTCTAAAAACACAGCTCGGAATGTATATTTTCGGGTTCCAAAAAAAGCCTTGAAAGTCAACTGGCTAGAAACTACTGTAAACAAACCTGTGTACTGAGAAGATACCAGGAGAGTTCAGGAGCAGTTGAAGAAAATGCCTAACTCTTCCTAAACGTCCATTTACCAGCAGCAGTGTACATGAGATGAGGCCTTAATCTGCGCAGACCCATAAGCCCCACCCACCCCCCCATCAGGAGAGCAGCTGGCTGGCTCACCTCTACTTGCATCTTCCAGACGCGATAGAGGAAAAGACAATACACGGTAGGGACAAACTAATTGACAACTACCAGTAATAGATCATGAAAATAGTCAACTATTTTCATAATCGGTCAGCCGATTAGTCAGCCTACATACAGAATGCATTGTTTACATATTAGGAAATATAGTACAGCACACATACAGCTCAGTACACCATCCACATGTCAGTAAGTACCTGAGCATTTGTGAATATGTGAGGAGCAGTGTTGGTCATCTTACTTTAAAAAAGTAATTAGTTAAGTTACAAATTACTTCACCCAAAAAGTAATTGCATCAGTAACTTAATTACTACATTAGTAAAGGAATTACTCAGCAAAGTAACTGACTTTAATATTCTAAGGGGCGGGTCTAATATTACTGTAAGCAAGGGGCACATTCCCCCCTGCACGTCTATTCCTCCCACCCCACACACACCTGTTACCCCTCTGTACCCCACTACACATCTGTCATCCCCCCCACAAACATATCCGTTTACCCTCTGTACACCTGTCCCCCCCCAACAACCACCCGGATCAGATCGTTCCTCGGATCAGAGTCACAGATGGGATCAGCAGATAATTGAATGTGCAAAAACCTGTGAAAATTCCACCACCATATAGTCCTCACTGTAATATTGGCCGAGCATGGCTGGGTACTGCAGAGCATTGGCAGGGTATGGAGGGATGGCTGGGACTGCAATTGTCAGAGCAGCGCTGTGGGCACTACAGATGCAGCCCACAGCACTGCTGCCATCCGATTTCTCCCCTCCACTGTACATATCTGTACACAGAGGAGAGAGGAACCGGCGTCATCATGACACTGGTTTGTTTACAAGTGATCGCTCCATCATTTGATGGCGCAATCACATTGTAAAATGGCCGAAAAGTGCACCAAGATGGCCACCGCTCGAGCTAGGCTGAAGCAGCGGCCTTGCTCAAGGGTGAGGAGCACTCCAGATCACGGCCCCTTGCACCCCTAGTGGTGGTAGATTTAATTGTGGTAGCGCCGCCCAGGTTATTGGAACGGCATTACCATGAGGGGAAGAGTAATCAGATTACTCGTTACCCTCTAAAATAATGGCGT
Source organism: Lithobates pipiens (assembly GCF_037356315.1). Lineage (NCBI taxonomy): Eukaryota > Metazoa > Chordata > Amphibia > Anura > Ranidae > Lithobates > Lithobates pipiens. Next base: position 228,497,099 of record NW_027507785.1, read on the forward strand.
TAAGTAAAGCCGTTTACTTTAACTCAGTTACTCCCATCACTGGTGAGGAGCAATACCTCATGGGACATGTAGTCCTGGGCAGGAAGCAAGTGTTTTTTACCTTGCTATAAGGCAGTGAGGGCGAACCCTGGCACCCCAGATGTCTTGGAACTACATTTCCCATAATGCTCCACTACACTGCAGAGTACATGAGCATCATGGGAAATTTAGTTCCAAAACATCTGGGGCGCCATCACTTCTATAGGGGCACTCTGAAGGCAGGAGGAGCCAGAAGTGCTAGCGGAGGACCCCAGAAGAGGAGAATCAGGGCTGCTCTGTGCAAAACCATTACACAGAGCAAGTATAACAGGTTGTCACTTTAACCACTTGCTTACTGGCCTTCCTGCCCAGACCAATTTTCAGCTTTCGGTGCTTTCACACTTTGAATGACAATTACTCAGTCATGCAACACTGTACCCAAATGAATCTGTCCTTTTTCCCCACAAATAGAGCTTTCTTTTGGCGGCATTTGATCACCTCTGGGGTTTTTATTTTTTGCGCTATAAATGAAAAAAAAAATAAAAAACGCATATTTCTTTGTTTCTGTGACAATTATGCAAATTTATTTCTTCATAAATTTTGGCCACAATTTATACTGCTACATATCTTTGTTAAAAATAACCCAAATTAGTGGATATTATTTGGTCTTTGTGAAAGTTAGAGAGTCTACAAGCTGTGGTGCGAATCATACAAAATTGATCACATCTGATGTACTGGTGGCCTATCTCACTTCTTGTGACCCGAACAAGTCAGGAAAGTACAAATACCCCCCAAATGACCCCTTTTTGGAAAGTAGACATTCCAAGGTATTTAGTAAGAGGCATGGTGAGCTTTTTGATGTTGTCATTTTTTCCCACAATTCTTTACAAAATTAAGATTTATTTTTTTCCACAAAATTGTCATTGTAATAGGTTATTTCTCTAACATGGCATGTGTATCCCACAAATGACACCCCCAAAAAAATTCTGCTACTCCTGAGTATTACAATACCACATGTGTGGGACTTTCACAGCCTGGCCACATAGAGAGGCCCAACATGCAGGGAGCGCCATCACGTGCTCTAGGAGCATAAATTACACATCTAACTTGTTGACTACCCATCACACTTTTGAAGGCCCTGGAGCACCAGGACAATGATACGTGGCACCAATGACAGATGTCACTACGTGGCACTGGGGAGGATGGCACTTTAACTTTTTTTCACTTACGGCCGCTGCAGCCGTTCATCTCTCCCCTCTCACACGTTGTCTGTGTGAGGAGGTAGAGCGGCGCTGAGAGATGATCTCATGTTTACATATGAGATCATCTCTCATTGGATAGGCCGATCGCGCTGTAAACGGCCGCTGTGATTGGCTGTTTACAGTGATCTGTGTTTGCCCGTCTCGGGGGACGCGGCAAACACAAAACTTCCGATTGCCACCCGCGCGCATTGCAGAAGTAAACACGAGGACGTCCAGGGACGGCCTCCCGGACGAAAGCATCCGCTCTATAGTAGTCATTCGGCTATAGGGCGGGCGGGAAGCGGTTAAAGACTGTGCGAGGAAGATCAGCATCTGAACCCAGAGAAGGTGGAGGCTGAGACTGGAGGTAATATAAAGCATTACCATTTTATTTAAAGTCAACTTTTACCTCTCTTAGTATTGCTTATCTGCTTTTTTTGTACTATAAAAGGGCTAAATTTTAGTTTTAACCCCATTATGACAGGCTATAGTCCACCACCCCCCAAGCATGCTGCTACTTAAAGTCTCACGCCTGGTTCCCACCTATGCTTTTTGCAGAAACACACTACAGTTCATTTAACATGGTTTCCTATGGGACACATCCATGCTTTTTTCAGCCGATGCGTATTTGGAAAGGGTGAAGGACTTTTCAATAGACTTCAATGGAGAAGCTGCAGAAATGCATGTAGTGCTTTTTAATCTGCCCAACTACAAATTGGCCAAGAGAGAAAAAAAAAAAATACACACCCACATCAAAATCATGTGTGCAAATTTGCACAGCAGAAGCTGATCAAAAGCAAACTGCATAACCGAACCAAGCCTTATGCTGGCTATGCACTTATCGATTTTCTGACGAGAATATTCATACAAAATCTTTGTACAATTGCTGAAAGAATGTAGTTTGAAAATTTCACTAACATTCAGTTTTAAAACAAAATGTAAGTTTCTGAACGAAAACCACATACACTGCCTGCAAATTCCTGTGACCAAGACATTTTCTATTCTGCTTTTTTGAAATTTTCTGTAATGCCCTGTACACACGGTTGGACTTTCCAACGGAAAAAGTGCAAGCGGACTGTGTTGTCGGAAATTTCCGACAAAGTTTGAGCTCTAAATCTAAAATTTTCCGACAACAGAATCCAATTGTTTAAATTCTGATGCACAAAGCATCACGCATGCTGAGAATAAATTATGAGACGAAAGTTATTGGCTACTGGCCTCTTTATAGTCCCGTCTTAAGTGGTTTACGTCACATCGTTCTGAACGATAAGATTTTCCGACAACACTGTGCGACTGTATGCAAGACAAGTTTGGGCCAAAATCTGTCAATACCCCCCCACATGGTTTTTGTCGTCAGAATATCTGTGTACAGGACATTACTGTGGTGGGAAAAAAAAACCCTACACCTGTTAATTTTACCCCATTAACAATTAGAAAATCTAGCGAATGTTCTTGACGTGAAATTTTCTTCACTTTTTTTGAAGGAAGACATTGTTTTTGTATGGTCAGCATAAGTGACAGCAGGCACAGGTAGCTTTTATCAAGCCACCTGCCCATGACAAGGCAGTGTCATACATATTACAGTTCTGTTTGTAAATCTGCAAAACAACCTCTGCCCCTCCCTTTAATAATAATTAAAAAAAAAACTGATCCGAGTCTGATCTTTACTATATTCAACCTCTAATAGTATATACACAGTTATTCACAGTGGATTCGAGATTTTGCTGCCCAACCACATAGTTGGTCATTTATATTTACCATTGCATATAGATATTTACGGTAAGTGTTACATTTTAACTAAAATTATACACCACACACATTAAAAGGTTATTAGTTCAAAACAAAAACGGCCAACTAAGTGATTACGAAAATAGTTGTGGCCCTAATACACGGTTGTTAACACGGATTGGACACAGCTGATCACGTGATGCAGGCTCTTTACCTAGATCAGCTTAGAGGCGTTTCAGACTGAGGATAAAGGAGAAAAAAAAAAAAGAGAGAGGGGCGCCTCTGACACCACTGATCACCGCACTGCAGGCGTGTGCTGGCTCATCTTGCTGGAGGTCATGCGACGTCCAGTCAGGATAACTGAACCAATTCCCAGCTGTCATTCTACTATAGGTCAGGTGGGAAGTGGTTAAAGTGGATGTAAACCCCATTCCTGAAATCTAACCTGGACTCATCTGTAGTGTTTACTTATCTCTCTCCAAAGCTCTGAGTGCAGTCTTTCTGCTGCTTAGTTTCCCTGTTATCAGCATGACAAGCTCTGACAGGAGATAAAAGCAGCTGGAAATTTGTGACAGAGGCAACTTTGGAACAGATAAGCATAGAGTTGGTCTATTCAGACTGCAGCTCTGCATGTTTCTTTGTTCCTCTGCCTATGTGTAGTGGGGTCCCCCAGTTATTACCGCTTGTATCTCCTGACCCTTCCTCTTAGATTGCAAGCTCTAAACGAGCTAGGCTCTCTGATTCCTACTGTAATAAAGTGTGTTTTAAAGCATAATACTACAGCCTTGCGATGTAAACCAATTCAAAAGGCTGGTACTTAGGTCACAGGTAACCGCCAACCATTCAAAATCCTTGCATAAGCATTTGGGACATGGCAAAACACCAAAAGGAATGAATCCCTAGTCATCCCTCACCTCGGCTACTGCAACTCCCTTCTCACTGGCTTACCTCCTACATATAGTAGTCCCCCCCCCCCCCCTTCAATCCATGCTGTATATACTGCCAGACTCATCCACCTTACTAACCGCTCAGTACCCCTCTGTCAATCCTTCCACTGGCTTCTGCTCACCCCACAAATTAAAATCAATATACTGACAACTACTAACAGCCACCCTCAACTTGGCCCCCAGCGACATCACTAGCCTAGTCTGAAAATACCAACCCAATCGTTCTCCATTCCTCTCAAGGCCTCCTACTCATCACCTCCTCCCATGCTTGCCTCTAGGACTTTTCCAGAGCCTCTCCAATTCTAGGGAACTCATTACCCCAAGCTGTTTGCTCATCTCCTACTCGATTAGCTTTTAGATAAACCCTGAAAACCCTCCTTTTCAGAGAAGCCTATCCTACCCACACCTAACAACTGTATTGTCATTTTTGCCATCACCACATCCCCAGTTATTCTCTTTTGCATCACTTAACCCTCCCGTCTAGATTGTAAACTCTAAGGAGCAGGGCCCTCTGATACCTCCTGTAATGTGTTGTATTGCAACCCTCATGTTATAAAAGCACTGTACAAACTGTTGGTACTACATAAATCCTGAATAATAATAATAATAATAAATCATCTATGATAAAAAATACATTTTACCAGACCTGACTGACCAAGTGAGTTCTTGATATTTTTCTATAACATTTAAAGCAGCATTAAACCCAAAAGCAAACATTTTGCAGCTTACAAATTAGATGTGATGGCTACAGTCATTTTCTTTAAGCCATGCCCTTTATTTTCATCTAGTGATCCAGCCAGCAAGTCTGTTTAATAAAAACAAGCTCTTGCAGGTCGAGTTATAGGAGCGAGACAAGCCATGTGACACTGTCAGGGTGCTTACAATGACCAGCATTTAAGATAAAGGGCTTACATGAAGTAAAAAAATAAGGAAAACATTTTTTTGTAACCAAATTATCAAGTCTAAGCCGGAGTTTGGCAGCAGTTGCTTGATCAGCCAAGCCGCGATCTCACGGCTGCACTATGGCTATGGACAGCAGGCTGTCCATTAATAGCGCAGTGAGCATGCACCGGTGACATCACTAGCAACACTACAGTGAATTACTTAACTGCACATTTAGGCAATATTTACAGTACCTACAGGTAACCCTTATTAGGCTTGCCTATAGGTACAAATAAGCTTTTACTACCACTTTAAATCTGCTAGTGCATACAACACCCCCCCCCCCCCCCCCGAAAGACAATGCTGTTGCCTACTGTGCTCATACTTTCAGTGGGGCACTCCAATACAGGTGGTGTGTTAGTAGCCATATCACCAGGTATATATTAAAAAAAAAAAACAAACAAACAAAAAACCCCAACACAACACACGAATGCAGCCACCACATCCAATTATTGTTAAGTGCCTTGTTTTGGGTAATACTACTTTAACTGAAGCGCAGCATTTAAAAACATTGTAACAATGTAATCTGCAGACAAATCATAAAATTACTGAAGAGCTACATTAAAAAACTTGACATAAGAACTTTCTAGTGCTTGTGATGGTTTTTTATTTCATTTGTAAACTCAGTGCCCTGACCCAACAGCCAGGCCAAGTGCTGCTCCTTGTAAGTGGCTGGACCAAGCACCAGTTGTAAATTGCTCATTCATTTGGTTGGCCCCACAGCCAGGAAATGTGCTGAATCTACAATTGGCAAGACTGTACAGTGTATAAATTGTAAGCTCAGTGGTCCAAACCCACAACTAGGAAAAGTGCTGTTCTCCTTTATAACAGTGGTCCTGCCACTCAGACAGTAAGCTCAGTTGTCCAGCACTACAGGCAAAAAATAAATGTGTTTGAGCGGCAGGAGTACACTGCTGTGTGAATTGCAAGCTCAGCGGTCCAGCTGCACAGCATGTTCCTTTGAGTGGCAGGAGCACAATGCTATGCAAATTGCAAGCTCAGTGGTCTGGCACCACAGCCAGGAAAAGTGCCATGTTTTCTCAAGTGGCAGGACAGTACAGTGTATGAATTGTAAGCTCAGTGGTCCAGACCCACAACTAGGAAAAGTTCTTTTCTCCTTTGTGTGGCAGAACAGCTGTTGTAAACTGTAAGCTCAGCAGTCAAAAAAAATAAAGATGGGTGCTGCATCTTTGCACATTACAGGTTCACACAGCTGTGTAAATTGTAAGCTCAAGGGTCCAGTTGCACAGCGTGCTCCTTTTCAAGTGGCAGGAGCACACAGCTGTGTAAATTGCAAGCTCAGTGGCCTGGCCCAACAGCCAGGAAAAAGTTCCATTTCCTTTCAAGTAGTAGGGCCAGACAGCTGTTCTAAATTGTAAGCTCAGTGGTAAAGCCCCAGGAGAAGTGCTGTGTCTTTTCAAATAGTAGGACCACACAGCAGCTGAAAACTTTCAAAGCATTTGATCACGAGAAGCAGCACTAAAATCTGCTCTCTCCCCATCTAAAGCTGGATGTAAAGCGAAGAACCGCCATCCCTTCCAAGATGCAGAACATTAAAAAAATAAATAAAGCGTTCAGCACCTGGGATGTGACCGGTGACTCCAAATGGACAGCAGCATAGTCTCTGCCAATGCAATGGGCAGATCAGCTGGCACTTTTCAGGAACATTGGCTGTAGTTGTAACAGAGAAGCCCTTATTGACTATATGGAATCACATCACTTATTTATAAAAACAGATTTACTGCAGAGCTGCAGACCTGGAAAGCAGTTACAAACGTGCACCCCCACAATCTAATGCCCATGCCAGGAAAAAATAAATAGATAATAAATAAAACTTTCCTGCAGCCCATGGCATCCCTAGACATCAGGATGACTTGTAGCAGCCCATACAGCAGCAGGGATGATCAAGCAGAATGCTTGGCTTTGCAGATCCTGGCACTCACCTCGAAGAAACTGATTCTGCTGCTCATGATGGTTGTGTGGGGAAGTCCTCTCCAGCAAGCCATGCATATCCAGCCGGTGCAGGGAGCGTACAGCCAATGGGGGAGAGCGGGGGATCCCTGGCAGGAGCACAACACCGGCCGGCCCGGGATTATATAGGAGCAGCTCGCCTCGTATTCCGGGGAGGAAAGTGATGAGCATCAGCAGCACTGCACCTCATCCCTGGAGAATCCAAGCAGCTTATCATAGCAAGCCTGGATCGGGAAGTCAGCCAGCAATGACTGATAGCAGCCCTCTGCCATACACCAAGGATCATTCTTCATACCACTCTACATCCATACACAGCCTAGTCTGCATTAAAGGGGCAGCCTGCATGCCCAGGAATACCAGGACAGTTATTACATTGACACTCACACAACTTGTCCAAGTTAGAATAAAAATATGCAGGTAAAAGCAGCACAGAAATTATTTTAACCACTTGCTGTCCAGGGCTTTGTTTTTTGTTTTTAACCACTAGAAGATTACTTGGAACCCCCAAACATTTTAACCGATTCAATAACTGGGCACTTTCACCCAGGGGTGGACTGACAACTCATGGGGCCCCCGGCAATAGGAGATCCTGGGGCCCCCTGTCCCTGCCCATGTGTTCCCACCCACACTCAAGCCACACCCACACAAATCCCCACACTACATAAGTTTGTGTTTGTAAAGACTTAAAAAAAAAAAAACAACATACTTACCTTCACTGTGCAGTTCATTTTGCACAGAGTGGCCCCCGATTCTTGTCTTCTGGGGTCCCGGCGGTGGCCCTCACGGCTCCTCCCTGCATCAGATAACCCCCTACAAGAAGCGATCTCCGGGGGGGGGGGGGGGGGTACCTTACGGGCATGCTCCTGAGTCCAGCATTTTTGTCTATAGTCACATTTACATACATGTGCTCATCCTACATAAAGCTTTTCATATATAGTGTGTGTGGGGGTCATGGATGTGCTTTACATTTTTTTTATAATTTTTATTTACTTTATATCATTTTCACTGATCACCAATGTAAGGAGCATTCTTCCCACTGACCACCAATGTAAGGAACATTCTTTCTGCTGACCACCAATGTAAGGAACATTCTTCTCACTGATCGTTCTTTCCGCTGAATTGTACAGATATATCAGTGTTGTATATAAGGAATAGCTCGCAGTATACAAATATCAGTGTTAGGGAAAGCACTCAGTGTATAGATGTCAGTGTAACATAAGGAAATATCACTAAGTGCTATTCTCTATATATAACTGACATCTATACACTAATATCTGTATACTGAGAGCTATTCCTTATATACAAAACTTATATATCTGTACACTGAGGGACACTCAGTGTACAGCTATCAGTGTACCAGGGAATAGCACCTGGTAGATGGGCATTGGGGAAGGAACACAGTGAGCCTGGCTGGTAATCAGAGACATGCTGTGATAACACACTGACCTGCTGCTGCACACAAGGCAGGTCAGCTGACTGTCCGACATGATTCCTTTGTCCTCACTCTGCAGCCTCCACCTCTCACTGGCTTTCCCCCGCGGCATGGATGTACACTGTGGCCCCATCCAAGGGCAGACTGAGCAGCTCATGGGGCCCCCCTGACTCCAAGGCCCCTGGTCGGCGACCAAGTGACCTAATGGTCAGTCCGCCCCTGCTTTCACCCCTTTCCTGCCCAGGCAAATTTCCAGCACGGTCACACTTTGAATACAACTACGAGGTCATGCAACGCTGTACCTAAATTACATTTTTCTAATTTTTTTCGGGGCCATTTAATCACTGATGGGTTATTTTGTGCTTACAAAATAAACACACACATAAACCTTGGCTTGCGAGCAGTATTTGGAATGGAAGCATGCTTGTAATCCACAGCACTTGTATAGCAAAGCGGATTTCCCCATATGAAATAATGGAAACCCAAAATGATTCATTCCACAACCTCTAAATCATAAATCCTTTAGTTTATAGTGCAACTGAAATTATAGCAATGTGATAGGTTGTGCAACTATAAAAACGTCCTTCTACAAATGGCAGCCTCCACAAAGGGATTAGCAGCAAAATACAGCAGGAGCTAGAGATAATAAAAGAGAAGAGGTGCATCTAAGTGTAGCAATATGATTACATTTAATGAAGGTACAACAACATTTACCAACTCACATGGTTGATGATTTAAACAGGCACAGCCAAGTATGCAGGCATTCGGGGTAAAGCTGCCCACATAGACCATCCAATACCGCTGGCTCTCACTGCTGTCAGTCTGACCAGGAAGACTACCCTGCAGTAGAGCGATCTGAAAGTGAGGCTTGACCCACTCCTGGAGAGCAGAGTGGAAGGGATGATGTTGGTGCGAAGGATGGTCTATGTGGACTGCTTTACCCAGAATGCTTGCATACTCAGATTCACTGGGACATTTCCAGAATTGCAGGCAAATCCCAGGCAGAGCCCAGTACCAGAACAAGTTCCGGCACACGTGGCCATGCCGTACTGTAGCAGTCCCACGTGTGGTCCTCTCACATAGGCTGCTGATGAGGCTTCTGGTTGGCTGAAGCTGCTACCAATCATCCCCTGCACTCCCAGAAATGCCCATCGTGTCCCACCCCATGCCCCGCCCCCTGGAAATGTGCTTCTGCTCCCAGCACGCCTGAGCTACAGGGACTTAATGAACAAGTATAGCTCTACTATGGGGACCGATAAGCCACGTGCCGCAGTTCACTCCCCAAAATGTCCCTCATTCTCAACTTCAAAAGTTAGGAGGTATGGTTGTACCTTTATTAAATGTAACCATATTACTACACTTAGAGGCGACACTTACTCAGTTGCAACATCTTGATATACAAGTTGCGTCTCGTAAAAAAAAAAAAAAAAAAGTGCTTGTTTTGCAAAACTCTCAAAAAGAAGCAAGTGGTAGTTAAAGCAGAGGCCCTGATGAATAAAATGGTGACTGTGGCAAAAAAAAAAAAAAAAAAAAAAAAAAAAAAGTTACAATGTTTAGGTTTTATCAAACAAATTGAGGAAAACCCAATATTTTGGTATTACAAAAACCTTCAGGTAGGTTAATTTGCTCCTGTCTAAATAGGCCCTAGTATGCGTTTGTATGAATGCACGTTCAGGACCATAGAGTGTAAGCTCCGAGGGCAAGGACTGATGTGAATGTATAATATGCACAGCATTGTATAAAAATTAGTAGTGTCATAAAGTACCTGTGATAAAATATAAGGCAGGCCATACATAATGCACAATTTTCTTTCCTTCAAGCACAGATTGAAAAAAATTGCTTGATTCTCCCATCAGTCAATGCTGGTTCACACTTATGCACCAAGAATTTAAAGTGGTACATGGTAGAAATTCACATTGCAATTTACTGTAGAAGATCCCCCCCCACCCCCACCCCCCTCTAAAACCTAGGTGCGTCTAATGGAGCAAAAAATATGGTACATGACTGAGGTGTGATTTTAATGTGAATTTAGTAGGGGAGGAGTAGTCACATCTGAGATTTTATTTTTATAAATCTAGGCAAAAAAAAAAAAACCCTACACCCCAAAAAAATTGCAGTGATGTGAACACTGAACTGCGATTTAAATCTGGTCCCAGAGAAGTCTATGTAGCTGAAGTTCACAGGACCCTTTTTTGAACCAGATCAAATTTGCACCGCATATATGCGAAGCAGCCTTCAGTGGAAATTATGCATTTTATAGATTACATGCAAATCTATGCTTTTCGGATTGCATCTGACCTACAAGTGTAAACCAGCACTCAGTGTTGATGGGGGGAATCCCTTCTGTATTCAGACAGGAAATTTCCCCGCCGTCAGAATACAATGATCACTGCTCGCATCTACAACTATCAGCAGTGATCAGGTGCGCACACAGGCACATAAAGCACTGCGTTTGAGAGAGAGAAAAAATATAGGATTTTTGACAGCTTACTTGTAACATTTTTTGGAGTACATCATGGGACACAGAGCCTTAATTACTTAATGGGTTATGAGCCACCTTCAGGTGTTGACACTGGTATACCCAATACAGGAAGTTGGCTCCCCTATACAACCACTCCTCCCAGGAGTACATCAGTCTTTGTAGCCAAGGAATATACTTTGTCATGAAGCTTGAAATACTGAAGTATATCTCTTTCGATTCTATTACAGTGTGCGTGTCTTCTGCCCTGTTTTAAGGCAAACCCCCTCCAGACGGCTCCATGGTCTGGAAGGAATGCATCGTTCTGCGTTTGCTTATGTACTTTAATTACCCCCCTGGGCTTCTGAGTCCTAGACATCAGTCCTCCTATTCAAGCTATTGGACCAATCCCTTCTGACCCCTGTTTCAAGTACTCATTTGCATGGCCAAGGAGGACCCGAGTGAGAACTAGAGTGTACTTTACAATTGACCAATAGGAAAGTAGTTTGCTGGGGCGGGTTCAAACTGCTATGTATAAAAAAAAAAAAAAAAAAAGTGTTGTGTGCATCCAAGTGAGATTCCCGTTTGAACTTGCATACAGCCTGCCGTTTGTTCTGAGCTATCCCAACGGCACATAGCTGTAGTTTAATCCGCAATCTGATTCAATAGCTGCAGGAGTGTCGGGAGAGTGGAACTAAGCAGGGGAATACATGCATATGAAGAGGGGGAGGCAGGGGCGTTATTAGGTGGCAAAAGGACCAGGGGCTTCAGCCCGGAGTCCAAGGCCTGAACGGGGGGGGGCGGGGGGTGTTTTATGCGACTTTTTTTGGCTGGGCCGTAACACTAACGATAGCGACCTACCTACACTCACCTGCTTGACCTACATACACTAATGGTAGTGACCTATCTACACTGACATTACCACACACACAGACCTACCTACACCAACGATACCACACACACACTGACCTACCTGCACTGACCTGTCACAGCAGCCAGTCTGAGGAGAGGAGAGGAGAGGAGAGCAGCTCGCCCGAGCGCCAAGCGGGTATGTGGCGCGGCAGCCGCTTTGTAATTCCCGCCTTCTGGAGCCAACAGCACCTATGATGGACATCACACCATTGGACCAGTGGGACGTCCATCAGACCTGCAGGCTCCAGAAAGCGGGACCTGCTCTGGCACTCGGGATCAGATTGGTCCCGGCACCTGCCGCAGCGCTCGGGCCGACCATGAAGACCCCGCGGAGCTGACACTCGGGGCTTTAGGGGGGTCTCATTCGGGGCTTCAACCCCCCTAGCCACCCCCTCCCAATGCCCCTGAGGGGAGGGATCTCTGTGTCCCATGATGTACTCAAGAGGATTATATAGGCAAGCTGTCAAAAATCCTCTTCTCTATCGTACATCGTGGAATAGAGCCTTAATTACTTAATGGGATGTCCCATAGCAATGCTACTTGAGGGGAGGGAGCCACAACCCGAAGGGCACCCCCAGACCTGAGGGGGTTATAGTGCTGCCTGCAGCACACTGCACCTAAAGGCAATATCCTCATTCCTCCTTACAGCCACCTGATAAAATGTTGTGAATATATGCACTGAAGACTAAGTTGTGGCCTTGCAGAGCTGAGCCATGGAGGCCTGGTGACACTGCCCAAGAAGCACCAACTGCTCTGGTAGAGTGCGCCTTAACTTGAAAAGGGGAATCTTACCCTTTAAATCTTAAGTTTGAATAATAACTTGCCGAATTCACTTAGCGACAGTGGATTTAGATGCTGCCTGTCCTTTCTTAGGACCTTCTGGAAGAATAAGACATTAGTCTTACAAATGTGAGCAGTTTTCTTTAACTAGATTTTTTTCACTGCTCTAACTACAGAGAGACAATTACTTTTCTTCCCTGAACATGATTTTGGGAAAAAAATTGCAGGACAATATCTTCAGATGAAAGCCTGAAACCACTTTTTGGCAAAAAACCTGGACTAGGGCATAAAACCACTCTGTCCTGATGAATAATCAAATATGGCTAATTACAAGAAAGAGCAGCCAATTCCGAAAACCCTCCTTGCTGAGGATATAGCAACAAAAAACACCAGCTTGTCAAAAGGACTAGAGGAATATGCTGCATCAGTTCGAATGGCTGTTTTTGTAACATAACGAAATTCAAGTCTCAAGGGTGTTTTAACCCATGGATTAATCCGCATCAACCCTTGCATAAAAACCCTGGACTAAAAACATAGCAAGCGGTCTTAATTAAAATTGATAAGGCTGAGACTTGGCCCTTAAGAGTACTCAGGGCCAATTTCATCTCTACACCCAATTGTAGAAAGGCAAGAATTCTGCCTATGATATCTCAGAGTGCCAACCCTTGGATTCACACCAGGAAACATACGCCTTCCAAACCCTATAATGTATAGTGCTGGACGATGGCTTTCTGGCATTAACCAAAGTTGAAATGACTGACCCGAAAAGCCCACGTTCCTTCAGAATGGACGTTTCAATAGCCAGACTTAAATTTTGCATTCGTAAAGTAGGATGGAATATCGGCCCCTGTGAAAGCAGGTCTGGCCTTAGTGGGAGGGGCCATGGACCCTCCACTGCCGCTTTACAATTTCTGCATGACCTTCCAGCTTGGAAGGTCATGCAGAAATAGCAGGATTACCAGTCTCTTTCCAGCTTGATCCTGCAAAGAAGTCGTGGCAGCAACTGAACAGGGACTGTATAGATCAGTGAGAACTAATCCCACGGGGTCACCAACGCATCTGTTCCGCATGCAAATGGATCCCTTGTCCTGGACAGTCTACCAACTTAACCCTTTCATGACTAAGCCTATTTTTGGAATTTGGTGTTTACAAGTTAAAATCCATATTTTTTGCTATAAAATTACTTGGAACCCCCAAACATTATATATATTTTTTTAGCAGAGACTCTAGAGAATAAAACGGCGATTGTTGCAATATTTTATGTCACACGGTATTTGCGCAGCGGTGTTTTAAATGCAACTTTTTGGGAAAAGGGACACTTTCATGAATTAAAAAACAAAACAGTAAAATTAGCCCAATTTTTTTGTGTAATGTGAAAGATAATCTTACGCCGAGTAAATAGATACCAAACATGTCACACTTTATAATTGCATGCACTTGTGGATTGACGACAAAGTACGGTACCTAAAAATCTCAATAGGCGACGCTTAAATTTTTTTTTACAGTTACCAGGTTAGTGTTACAGAGGAGGTCTAGTGCTAGAATTATTGCTCTCGCTCTGACGATACCTCACATGTGTGATTTGAACACCGTTTACATACGCGGGCGCGACTTCCGTATGAGTTTTCTTTGCTTCGCGAGCTCGCGGGGATGGCGGCCGCTTAAAAAATTATTATTTTTTTTATTTATTTTAAAATGACTAAATTGTTTTTTTTGTTTTTTAAAAAAATCACTTTTATTGCTGTCACAAGGAATGTAAACATCCCTCTTGACAGTAATAGGTGGTGACAGGTACTCTTTATGGAGGGATCGGGGGTCTAAAAGACCCCCCACCCCTCCTTTACACTTCAATGTATTCAGATCGCCGAAAACGGCGATTCTGAATACCGTATATTTTTTTAAAACCGGCACCATTGGCAGCCGAGTAAACGGGAAGTGACGTCATGACGTCGCTTCCGTGTTTACGATGAGGAGACGAACGAAGCCGATTATGGCTTCATTCCAGTTCCTCCCCAGCGGCCGGAGGCAGTGGAATTTGAATCGGTGCTCCCGATCGAGCGGGAGCACCGGTAACAGCGGCGGGAGGCGGCAGGAGGGGGGACGTCCCCTCCCACTCCTCCGGCATAACAGCCGAGCGGCTTTTAGCCGCATCGGTTGTTATGCCTGGATAGCCAATCGCCTGCTGAAAACAGTACCGGGATGATGCCTGCAGGTGCGGGCATCATCCCGGTATACCCCCCGGAAGCCGAGTACGCACATCTGCGTACGCTCGGCGGGAAGGGGTTAATGTTGAATATAGATGCTAGGAGATCCACATCCAGAGTTGTCCCCCATGTTTGGCAAACTGCCCCAAAAAACGTCAGGGTGAAGAGACCATTCCCCTAGGAATAACTGCTGGCAATTTTAGTCCGCCTGCCAATTCTCAACTCCCCGGATGAAAACTGATAGGCATGGGACATTTTCTGCCCAAGTTAGAATATGGTTCACCTCTGAGTCGAGAGACTCTTGGTGCCCCCTTGGTGATTGATAGACCACAGCCGTGGCATTGTCAGATTGGATCCTGACAGGACAATTCTTTAACCTGGGAGGTCCAGGTTTTCAAAGCCAGAACCGCTGCCCTAATCTCTAGGATTCGGGTAGCAGAACCTGTTGATGGGCAGGGTTCTTTCAGATCTTGACCACTGTCCCTGGACAGTATTTTTTGCTAGTACTGCTCCCCAGCCTGAGGAGGCTGGCATCTGTCGTTACCACTTTCCAGATAATTGGACTGAAGGATTTTCCCTTCAGCAGATTCTGGGATAGTAACCACCAGCTGAGGCTTAGGGACACACTTAGGGATTGTTGCATTGGCAAGTCCAAAGCCTGTGTCGTCTTTTTGTTCCACACAGACAGGATACTGTTTTGCAATAGTCTTGAAGGGAACTGTGCATGGGAAACTGCTTCCTTCTTTCCCAACAACCTCATGCAAAGGCGAATTGAGGGATCTTTTTGACCTCATCTGTACCAGCTCTTGTATGGAGCCGATCTTTGCCGGAAGAACACACACACACACCTTTTCTGGGCTGCGCTTATGATCAGATTCAAAATCTCCAGCTTTCTAAGCCATTTTGAGGAAGATTTTTATAGGTTCAGAATCCAACTCAGACTTTCCAGGTGTAATGCGTACACTCTGCGCCAAGCAAGCCACTGACTGGTCTATTAACAATAGATCCTCTGATCCTCTAGGTACTCCTAGACTTTTATGCCCTGTGCCCTCAGCCTGGCTAGAGGTGGGACCTTTGAACACCCTGGGTGCTGTGACTAGGCAGAAGGACCTCTGGTGAGCAGGGAATATAGGGACATGCATCTATGATGTCAATGGATGCCAGTCGTTCTCCTTGAAGGATGGAAACGAATGACTTGACGCCAAGCAAAAGGAGCGGATCTTCAGGAACCGATTTATTTAGATTCCTTAGATTTAGAATGGCTCTGACATCCCCACTTGGCTTTGCTACTGTAAACAAGTTTGAGTAAAACCCTGAACTTTGCTCTTGAGTGGGAATCTGCATGATCACCCCCTGAGCCAATACTCGGTTTAGTGCCTGAAACAGTCTTTCCTGGATCTTTGGGAACGTTTGGTCTCAAAACGAGACGTGGAAATGCCTGGAATTCTAGTTTGTATCCTAGAGAGACTGGAGAGAACCCATCTGTGCTGAATGTCCCTTCGCCAGACTTCTGGAGTACTTCACAAGGGGGGGGGGGGGGACACCTCTTGAGGCCCTAGTGTTCTGCTTTGCAGATTTGCAGCAGGTCTTTTGTGCCTGGGACTGACCTTAAGGTTTCCCTCTAGAGTCTGATGGCAGAGGCCGTCACCACTGCCTAGAGGTGGAAAAACAATGTTACTTACTGGTAATGTTCTTTCCAGGAGTCTTTCAGGACAGCCACCTGAGAGACCTTGGCTCCTCCCCTCTGTAGGAAACACTGTGAAAGCCTTCTATAAATTGCCTCCTTCCCTGCTGGCTCCTCAGTTCTTTAAAGAGCATCTCCAGTCCACTAGGAAGACACAAGAACATATGATGCACATAATCAACTATATCACATTTCCTGTAAGGAAATCTTTATGTCTTAATATACATTTGGGTGGGTACCAGACTGTCCAGAAAGACTCTGGGAAAGAACGTTTGCAGTAAGTAACTTCATTTTTCACCCAATCTTTCAGGACAGCCACCTGAGGAGGAGGATAACCGATCACTTAGCCCTAGGGCGGGACCACAGCTTGCATCCAAAGGTCTGATCTTTGGCTGACCACAGGTCCACTCAATAGTGTTTTACAAAGGTGGCTAAGCTGGACCATGTTGCCGCTTTACAAATCTGTGCCATCGTTGCTCCGGCTCTGCCTGTGACACTGCCATTGACCTCGTAGAGTGTGCCCTGATACCCTCTGGGATCTGTATGCCTCCTAACTTGTATGCTTGCTCAATGGCTTCTCAGCCATCTGGCTATGGTGCTTCTTGAAGTCTTGTGCCCTTGTCTAGCTCTAGAAAATAAAATAACGATTCTGTCTAAGTGTTGATACCTCTAAATAATTTAAAGAGGAAGTAAACCCTGATGAGTTTACTTCCTCTTTTTCCCTGCAAAGGTAAAGCATAATGGACTACTATGCATCGCATAGTAGCCCATTATGTGTCACTTACCTGACACAGGAGCCAGCGAAGTCGCCGCTGTCCCCTGTAGTCCGCCGCATCCATCTTGCTGGTGGCGTCTCGCAGCTCCGCCGCTGTCATTCGGCGAAGCCGCGATGACGTCACTCCCGCGCATGCGCACGGGAGTCGACAAATGCGGCAGCTCCATTCTTGGAACTGCCGCGTTCAGTGCGCCTTTGCGCATGCGCCGTAGACAGCGGTGCCCGTTTTCGGGCAAATATCTCCTAAACCATATAGGTTTAGGAGATATTGCTTGGACCTACAGGTAAGCCTTAATCTAGGCTTACCTGTAGGTCAAAGTGGCTTGTAAGGGTTTACAACCACTTTAAGACCCATCTGACATCCAAGTTATGGACATTTCTTGTTCTTTAGAAGGATTTAAACAAAGTTATGGCAACACAATTTTTTGGCCTCTGAAATGTCGAGGCCACTTTAGGTAGAAATCCCAGATCCATTTTAAAGACTATGTGGTCCAGGAAAATCTGACGGGGGGGGGTCTGATTGATGGGTCCTCCATCTCGCAGACCCTTTGGGCTGTAGTAATTGCTACCAAAGGAAGATTGCTTTAAGTGCCAGCATCTTGAGGCTGCAATTTAATGGTTCAATGGGGTCTGCTGTCAGTTTGCAACACTAATGACAGGTCCCACTTTGGAAAGGCTGTACTCTGTACCGGCCTCTGCCTGCTCGTGGATTTAGAGAGTCTAATTATCCATGGAATTGATGCAAAACCCACAGTGCTGACACTTGACTAATGTACTGAGGCTTAGTCCTTTCTCTACACCACTCTGTAGAAACTCTAAGACTGTCACTGAGCTTTGTGTTTTGAAGTTGTTTTCTGTGCACCATCTGCCAAAACATTTCCATACTCTTTGGTAGATATTTTATGTAAATTCCACCTTCCCACCTGGTGAAGGTACACTGGGCCCCAGGAGAGTAGATGGGGCTCTACTGCAAGTTCTTTGAGCATAGAGAACCACAGTCTCCTGTGCCAGTGAAGTGCTATGAGAATCAGTGATGTGTTCTCTGTACGCAATTTTCTCATCACCGCTGGTAGTAGTACTGGTGGGGGAAAGGCATAACATTTGTTGAATGCCCACTTTTGTGCCAACCCATCTACCCTGAGTGCTCCATCCTCTTCTCAGGGAGAACGTTCAAACGTTCCTGCTTTCTTTCAAAGCAAATAAGTCCACTTCACGTGTTCCCCACTTTTGTGTAATCTACTTGAATGCCTCCTGTTTTAGTACATTATATCGCCTTCTCTCACTTTCTTCCTGCTGAGGAAATCTGCCCCTTTGTTTAAATCCCCTTTTATGTGGGCTGCTGAAGAAGACTGCTTCTCTCCAATTCAAGCTTTCCTCTGCTAAAGACGGCCTTCTTTGGGGCGATTTTGAGATAATATCCATCTTATCGTTCTCAAAATAAACTGATTGGAGGATATCTTTTCCCATTGCCAGAGGCAGGCCCCCAGTATTCCTCCCACTGAGACTACTTTGTCGTTTATTGCAGGTTTCCTCAGGAGGGCAAAAAAACTCCCTTGCCTTTCCCTCTCTGGGCCAAAGTTTTTCTGGTTAACCGCCTTGGGTGTTGATAAACAGGATTTTGTGTCCTTTTACCTTCTATTCTGTGGCTGACTCCAGATTGCTTTGCGTTTCAGCGGAAACACTCTTTATCTTCTCTACAGTCCAGCACTTTCTAACCCTGGCCCGAACAGCAGGTCCCCTGTAAAAGGGATCCCACAAAGTTTGGCTTTAGATGCGCAGTCCCCCTGCCATGTCTTTAGCCATAGGGCCCTTCTTGTAGAGTTGGCTAGTGCCGAGGATCTGGCTGCCATGCGTACCAGCTCTGCTGATTCATTCGCAATGCCTCAAAGAGTGGGGGGAAAAAAAAATAAAGAAAAATAAAAGCCTGGGGAATGCCCAGGGAAACCCCCCCCCCCCCCCAAAAAACAAAACAAAGCCTACTTGCCACCAGCTCACAGACAACTGAATAAACCTGGCTAACAGTATGCGTTAAAAACAGGGGTTTAGTCCACGCGCATTTGCAAACGAATGCGTGAGCCATGTCACGGCACCCTGATATCTGGAGTCCTAACACTAAAAAAAATCAGTGTCCCCACAGTGGAGGCACATGCATTCTGATGGCTAAATGAGGGCAGGTGGACTGAAGGGGAGCCCACCCCTTAAGGTACAGCAGCACACCAAACACCCAGCAAATGGCACAATGGCTGCAAAGGTGTTGGTGCATTGCTGGACCAATACAATTTGCTGGGTGTTTGGTGTGCTGCTGTACCTTAAGGGGTGGGCTCCCCTTCAGTCCACCTGCCCTCATTTAGCCATCAGAATGCATGTCCCCACAGTGGAGGCACACTCATTTTAGTGTTAGGGTTTTGTGACATGGCTCTGTGGCCCACGCCTGCGTTTGCAAATGCGTGCAGACTAAACCCCCGTTTTTAAACGCATACTGTTAGGCAGGTTTATTTCAGTTGTCTGCAAGCTAGTGGCAAGTAGGCTTTGGTTGTTACCCATTTTAGCCCTCCAATGCGGCTTACTGTGATAGCCAGCTATAGATTAGGGTGGTGGCAAGTTTGCCATCGAAAAGAGAACAAAATCTACTCTTTTGCAGTTCCTTCCTCAATATGTGCCTGAATCTGGTTTAACCAGAATTCTACATTCCTAACCACCACTGTGACTGCCATGGCTGGCTTTAGGCTTCCCACTGTGGAGTCCCATGACTTTAATAGGGAGTCCATCCTCATACATTGCTTCAGATAAGATCCCCATATCCTCAAAAGCCAAATCTGCGTGCCTCAAAACCTGCAAGAAGGCCGCATCTCGCTTTGAGGTTTTTCTCCATACCGATGATGTGTCATCTGAAAATAGGAATTGTCTTTTTAAAGACTTTAGAAAAGAATGGCTCTGATTCCTGACATTCCTTTTTAATTGCCTCTTTTAGAACCTCATGAACAGGAAAAATGGAATTACGTACCGGTAATGTCCTTTTCCAGGAGTCTTTCAGGACAGCCACCTTAGAGAGACACCGGCTCCTCCCCTCTGAGGAAACACCGCCTTCATTTTCATGATTTAAGCCTCCTCCTCCCTTCGTTCCTCAGTTCTTCCAGAGTACCTCCGGCCAAACTGGGGAGACACAAGAACACGTCAAACAAATAAACTTTTTAAGTCTTACCTGACGGCCTCATGTAATGAGTTCCCGATCTGCAAACAATTTGGGTGGGAACCGGTGCTGTCCTGAAAGACTCCTGGAAAAGGACATTACCGGTACGTAATTCCATTTTTCCCCAATCGTCTTTCAGGACAGCCACCTTAGAGAGGATAAGCGAGTACATTACCTTAGGGTGGGACCACTGCCTGCAGTACTATACGGCCAAAGGCTTGTTCTTTGGCTGACAGAAGATCCAGTCTATAATGTTTCACAACCGTAGAAACACTGGACTACGTTGCAGCACTACAGCTCTGTGCAGGAGATGCCCCAGCCCACTCTGCCTGAGAAGTTGCCACTGCCCCGGCTGAGTGTGCTCTAACCCCAACTGGAGGACCTAACCTCCCTGTCACGTACGCCTGTCCAATGGCTAACTTAACCATCTAGCTATCGTACGTTTAGAGGCTTTGGAACCCTTCCTAGCCCCAGAAAACAACACAAAAAATGAATCAGATTTCTTGAACTGACCTTGTGCAATCCAAATAATGAAGAACACATCTTTTAGCATCTTAATCTGTGAAACATGTGTTCCTGTTCTCCTACTGGATTCGAACAGAAAGTAGGTAACACAATCTCCTGTATTCTTATGGAAACTAGAGGCTACCTTAGGTAAAAAAGGTGCCCTAATAGAAAGGGCTTCGAGTCACTTACTCTCCCTGCTGTAGTGATTGCCACCAAAAATACAGTTTTGGGAGTGATCAATCTTAACGAGCAAGGTTCTAACGGCTCAAAAGGTTCCCTTGTGAGAACCTGTAAAACTAAAGCAAGATCCCGACTGGGAAGGGGGCGACCAAAGGTTTGGTCTTCACCTACTTAAGGCTCTGAAGAACCTTACTATCCCAAGGTCTGACATTAGAAGTCTATTCAGAAACACGCTTGAAACGGATACCTGACTCTCCAATGTTTCGGGGCTAACCTTTTATCTGCCCCTGACTGCCGGACCTCTAGAACGGCCCCCGAGCTGTGCTCCTTGAAGGAGTTCTCTGAGCACCAGCTATTGAACCGCCTCTATACCCTCAAAAAAATGGTCTGAGCTTCCATTTACCTGCCATTCAAAAGAGTGGCTACTAACAGCCTGAGACCCCTTTGCCATTCGGAACTTCCTCAGTAGCCAAGCTGCAAGGTTCCACCTGGGGGCAGCAGATTGGACACTGGGAAAAAACCCAGGGGAGTTCCACCGACAGGCCCTTAAGAATGGAGACCCACGGCCTCCTGGGCCAATGAGGTGCGATTAGAAAGAGTCACCAGAACTTCCTCAACTCTGCAGGAATCAAGACGGGAATCAGGACGGGAAGGGGGAAAGCATAGCACCTAGAGAAATCCTAAGTCTGTGCTTAGTGCGTCTGCTTCCGACATCCCATCTCCCCTGCTCATAGAACAGGAGATGGCTTCTTTCGCGTTTTCCCTTGGGGCAAAAGAAGTCTATCGAGGGCATCCCCCTCCCCCGGGTGATCATTTCGAAAACGTCCTGTTTGAGAACCTGGTTGCTCTCTCCCCGCGTTCTCCTGCTGAGGCATCTAATACCTGAATTTGCTCTCCTTTCCACCGGATCACTGGAAGGACAGGAATTTAACATTTGGCCCATCTGAGGGTGGCTTTTCGCTAAGGCCCTTAAGGCTCTGCTCCAGAAGCCCCCGTTTTATTGACGTAAGCCACTGCCAAGGGATTGTCTCCATGACTGCTACCTAATGTCCCCAGAGCACTCTCTACGGGGTCCTGAGAACCAGATCTACTGCTCTCAACTCCCTCCAATTTTGAGGGTCTCTTTGACTCTCTCCTTCTTGGATATTGGCCAAATCCACTCTAGGCCTTGTGACAAACATGCTCCCCTATCCCACCAAAGGGACTTTAAAATACAGGCTATGTAGTATTATCTCAATGCTCTAAGTCGGTTACTCACTGCTACCTTGCCAGCACGGGACTGTCAGCTGTGACCTTTGCCATTCGGTGATCAGTCATGAGCTACCGTGCTAAAGCTAGCAACAGAGACCCTCGTGATTTGACACAGGGTGGACTAGAACTCAGACATACGCAATCCAACCGCAGACTGCGCCTTTGGGAGACGGCGCGCATTGTCACACGCCACCGCTCCTGGCTTCTTTACCTGAGTTAGAACCGAAAACAAAGAGTCCTAAGGCCCTCTACTGTGGCCCCAAACCTTCAAGATGAATAGCTTGCGGACGACAGTAACGTAACCCCGTCCACTGAACAGCTAGGAGCGTGGATGTCAGTAAGCTCAACCTGACCCTCTTTACTCAGGAAGGTGACCCCCTTGGGAAGAAGTTTAAGATGAGTTTCCGTAGGTTCAGAGGCCAACCCAGGCTCCCTAATAGGTCCCTTATAAGCTGTGGATCCCTGTTCAACTGCGCCAGAGAAGGGACAAACAGGAGAAGATCGTTAAGATACACGATCACAGAGACTACCCTGAGACGCAGGAAGGACAGGACCTCTACCATCGCAGGAAGGTGACCCCCTTTGGTGAAGATACTAGGGAGAAGGGGATAGCCCAAAAGGGGAGTGCTTTAAACTGAAGGTGTAGCACCCCTACCGAGGTTATCCCTGCCAGCATGAGGAAACGCTGGTGGCTTTCTGCGTTGGAAATATGCAGGTATGCATCCTTTACTATCGATGCCCTGAAACAGTTTTGGTGGAAGAGGTGCCCTCACCCCGTGATTAAAACCAACCAAAAACTTCTGTAGGTGACCAAGACACCCAGACGATTCAGGCTCAGGATGAGCCTGAACTTTTCCACAGGCTTGCGAACCCCAAATGAGAGAATAGAAGCCCTGCCTATTTAATCTGCTGGGACCTTTATTACCACTTCCTATTCCTCTAACTCCTGCAGAGGAAAGAAAGGCACCTTTTGTCAGCTCAGTGACAAGGAGTCTCAAAGGGGGAAGCTCTGAAAACTCCACACGGTAACCTCTTTTGATGATCCCCAACACAAACTGATTGGAGGTGATCATCTCCCACTGGGGGAAGAAGGACCCTTTTTAACTGCTCCCCCTATTTTTTTCTTAAGGGGAAAGGCCTCTTTCTTATAAGCCATGCGATAGCACTGCTTCAAGACCTGGCCCAAACAGCAGGTCTCCTCTAAAGAGGGATTCCACCGAGCTTTGATTTGGACGCCCTGTCCCTCTGCCATGTCTACAGCCTTAAGGCCCTCCAGGCTGAGTTGGTCAGAGCCGAGGACCTTGCATACCATCGAATGAATTAAGCCGAAGCATCCGCAGAGTATGCCAATGCCTAAAGCAGCACGGGAAAAGGAGGATAGAAAAGACTCCTCTGCCGTCATTGCTTCATCTGGATAAGCCAATACTTTGTACTACGAGCCACCACTGTGGCTGCTATGGTAGGCTTAGAGATTTCCTTATGGTAAAACCCAGGCATCTTCAAACCATAGGGTCTAAAAGTGCCCCCATGTCCCCAAGGACAGGTCAGTATGCCTGGACATCTGAGAAAAGGCCGCATCTAACCCGGGGGATTTTATTCCAGATGAGAGCCTCCTCTTCCGCCCAAGGAAACCTTTGCTTTAATGCACCAGAAAAGAAAAGTTTTCCTTCGGGATCCTGCCATCCTTGATGGCATCAATCAAGACGTCATGACCCGGGAACACCCGCTCCCCCTAGGCCCTAGTACATCTGATCGTGGGGTGACAGTGCCTCCTAAGTGATTTGGACATCTCTCAAGAGCCTTTCCATCTCATCCAGGGGAAGTTTATACCGTGAGGTTCTTTTGGGTTCCCCATCCAAGTCCTCACCCTCAGTCTCCCTTTGGGAGTCTGAGACGGCACTGTCCACTTCTTCCTCAACTTCCCTCTGGAACCCTCTGGATTCTCCCTAACCTGTGGGAGGAACAACCATTGGGTTAGGTGGAACACTCTGCTGTGCTGGTGAAAAGAGTGCTCTGGAGCTGAGGGCATTGAAACCTTTACAGAAGCCGCCAGATCTGCACCCTGTTCTGCTGCCTGCTCTCTAATGGCACCCAAAACAGCTACGGACTGAGCTATCCAGGCCTTTAAAACACTCCTTACAAAGTGCCTTGAACCAGGAATTCCCCAAAGAGGCTCTACATGAAGGACACTTCCTCCAAGAGCCAAGGGGGGACCTGCTTAAGTCTTTCTGAGATACCTGAAGCAAAAGAGAGAGAGCAGCATAAACTTTAAAAAGAAAAGAAAAGAAACACCAGCACTACTTAAGAGAACCACCGGGAGTGCCCCCTCCTAGGATCAATCTCCACCTGGATCCCAGATGCACTGCCCTTCCCCCCGACCACCTAGGGGGAAAACACACCAGTGGAGCTACTGGTTATAAGGTAAGGGAACCCCTCTCCAGGGCTATTACCTTTGAGTGGCTGGTGCTGTTATCTCCAGGAGTTCTTGAAGCCTCTGCTTCGGACATTCTCCCGTTGAGGAAGCGTGGTACGAACGTGCCTCCAACAGCTACCTGTGCAGACTGTAGAAAGAGGCTGCACCAGCCGAACGCTAGGTTCCCCTTCACGTGCCGCGTCCGGAACCGGAAGACGCGGATTGAACGAAGGGGTCCGCCCCCACCGGAACTGACGTCGCCCGCCTACCGGTCCGGCTTCCAGCTCCCAGCCGGCTGCATACACAGGGGGGCCCTGGACGCCTTCGTTCAGTACCCCACTGGGCGAAACGCAGGGATGAACCTCTCCAAAGACTTCCTGCTTTCCCCAAGCGAAGATTGGAGTGCGTGTAAAGGTCAGTCGAGTATTCAGCTTCCCCAGCCGACTGGACTGTTTGTTCCGTTGAAACACCCACGGGTGAACGAACAGACGACCCCATAAACTTCCTGCTTCCCCAAGCGAAGTTTAGGGTATATGGACAGTACGAACACTTCAGCTCCCCGCTGATAGGACTGTCCCGGACCGACCGATAAATGGTCGGATAGCCGAACGAGGCCGGGGCTCCGCTCGGATAGCTTTCAGATTCACCAACCGAATTCAGCCTTCAGGTTCCTTGGCGATGTCTCCCCGCCGGAGGAAACACCATAACTGAGGAACGAAGGGAGGAGGAGGCTTAAATCATGAAAATGAAGGCGGTGTTTCCTCAGAGGGGAGGAGCCGGTGTCTCTCTAAGGTGGCTGTCCTGAAAGACGATTGGGGAAAATTCTTTTGTTCTCCTAAACCCTCATACATTTGATCATGCAGGAATAGAGGTTTCTTTTGAGTTTGTATAACTAATGTGGTACGAGTCCGCACACACCGCACCCTCTGCTATAGCTACAGCCCCTTTTCTCGTCCCACCCTCCTCCAAGTATGGCTTGTGCGGCATGCTATGGGTCAGGAAGGAGAAGGCTGCAAAATGGTCTATAAAAAGCTCTGCACCCCTCAATGTTGGGGGGGGGGGGGGGGATTTCTTTAGCAGTCTGAGGGTGAAAATAAAAGTGCCATTTTCACACTGCCCGCTGCAGTTTTCTTTTACCTTCACAATACTTGTACTTGCCACTCAGTTTCCCCAATTTGGGGGGGGGGGGGGGGGGGAAGAGGATCAAGAACCCCCTTAGCTGCTAGGACACATGCCGTTTGTAGCAAAGGTATAGTCACTACCTCTAGAGGAGTTGAGGCATTACAATGCAATAAGAAAAGCCATAGGTGGACTCTGCAGTTCCTATGCTTTCCTCTTACCTTTTCCTCGCTGCAGGGTACTGCTGTAAACCGATCCAAACTTCACCCATCATGGCGGCCAGTGTAGTTTAAGCTTCAAAAAAAATGAGGCCCTTTAATAGGGGTTCCACTCCTTTGGACCTTGTATAGCTCCCCTCAGGACAACTTTAGGCAATGTAGCAAGATCAAAAAGTCATGGTTCCTAAGGTCCAACCCTCGAAAGGAGCATTAAAAGGCAAAACCCTCTATGCGAGGCCCAGGTGCCATCCTGTTAGCCGCAGCGGCGGGATGGATCCGGTTGTGGAGGCTTTTTAAATGCAGCATGGATCCCTACTGGAGCTCTTCAGAGTACATCTTTACTCGTGCCAACACCTTTAGACACTGGCGGAAAAAAGACTGAGGTACTCCTGACAAGAGGAGGCGTTATAAAGGGGAGTCAACTTCCTCTATTGGGTATACCAGTGTCAACAACTGAAGGTGGCCCATAACCCATTAATTACTTAAGGCACTGTGTCCCATGATGTACAATAAAGAAATTAAAATAAGAAAAAAAAAAAACACTGCGTTCCTGGTCAGTATTTTGTACCAGCACGCACATATAAGCATAAGTATTAATGGAGTTTGCCTAGGAAACTATGGTGCGTGAATATAAACAGTAATGCCTGAAAAGCAGAGTTAGTTCTTACCGGTCACTCCGTTTCCGGTAGTCTCCCAGGACGGACATTGAGAGATGGAGCTCCTCACACACAAATGTTTAGCACTGAGAAACTGATATAAAATGCACTTTTTATCTATACATCTATACAGATTAGATCAAAATGAGGGACAAATGAGGAGGAATGAGGGACAGAGGGACAGGGAAAGTCCCTCAAAGTCAGAGACAGTTGGGAGCTATGCTGGTGGCTGGTACCAGGTAGACAAGATCATGGGTTTCCATGCATTAGTGTGACAGAAGACAGAAGCATGCGGCTGCTGTAGAGAGCAGAGCCAATGCTTCTTGTCATGGGGGAGTACATTTGGTATCACTCCACCTCTGAAGGAGACGGTGCTATACAGGAATCATCAGCTCTGCTTCATCTAGCGGCAGCTCAGTTCTTCTCACTGATGCTCGGTGAGGTAGGGTCGGGAACCTGCGATCTGGGCTTGCCGACTCACCATCTCAGAGCATACATGTGGCCCACGGTTGTGTACCCCTGCTTTAGGATAACATCACCCCTCTTATCCATGCAATCTTAAAGATGCCCCAGATCAAGGGCCAATGAAGATTTTTTGGAAACTGGATAGTGGTGCATCCAATTTAGGATTTTTATTCCACACTTCATGTGGATCATCACTGAAAGGGAAACGCTTATGACTAGCTGCAAAGGGGGGGGATTCTTTTCTGGGTCTTCCCATGAATTCCTTACAATGTCTGACATCACCTCCTGGTGGACCAGGTATACTTTGGACTTTCTTCCCAAGACCTTGGTACATCAGGTCATGTTTTGATGGAAGTTTTTTCTTCCTCAGTCTCCAAAGTCTCATATGACCCCAAGCAAGTCATCTACATCTTTTAGGGACAATTTGTACTTGGGACACTTTCTCTTCTATCCCATCCTCCTGCTCTGAATTGAGCCGTCGGTGGCTATTGTGCCAATTGCCCTGCTACCAGCTTGTTCACTCGCCATCTCATGCAACCCTGAGGTGACGTTATGGGAGAAGAACTTCCAGAGGGAGCTGTTGGGAGGTTTTACCTGTGCATTGATATTTTTTTTTCTCTTTTTTTAAATCTTAAAAGGAGGTAGCCATGTCATCGCTCACAGATCCAAAAATCTGTGTGTAAACTGTATCAGACTGTTTAACCAGTCTGTATATGCATACTTGACAAAGGTTCTGTGAGGTCCCAAGGGCATCTTGGTAGCACATTTTGCATACCACTTTCTGGGAGTAGGCTTTGCCTGCCACAATACGACCCATGGTAGTGAGGAATAAAAAAAGTAATCAGCATTTACTCAGCCATTAAAGCGTGCACACCCAGGGACACCTGAACCCCCTGTAGCGCCCCAGCCTGCTTTAGACCACCAATTAGCCTGCGGTTGCCTATACGGACAAAAAAAATAAGTAAAAAGTCACCCAGTGGTGCCTACCCATGTCCTGTTGGTGCCAGTGTCCATGGAGCCAAGGCAGATGAGAGTTCATCCTTCTCCAGCATCCTAGAGCCTCCGTGGCGAGTTCACACCAAAAAAACGGCATGTCACGTACCTAGTGGAAGAGCCCAACCTGCAGGAAGAGACCTCTTGAGGCTCCAACCCAAGGGCCCTGGCAGAGTATACAGGAATCACAAGAGTCAGGAGTGGCACAAGTGTCTGGCAGGATCAACAGCAGCAGATGGATCTGGAACCCAGGAAGTACTGTGTAGCGGAACCTCCAACAGGATCAGAAGGGAGCTGGTCAGCGGAGGTACCAAAGGAACAAGCAGGAGGATTGTCGGAAAAGCTGGGTCAGTAATCAGGTAGACAGCAGAGGTACCAGAGGGTCAAGCAGAAGATTAGTCAGGCAGGCCGAGATCAGGTGCAGGCAGATAGCAGGGATGGTAGGTAGACAAGTCGGGTAAGAGATCACAGGAGAGCTTCTCAGGGTCAGGATACTCACACACTGTAGATCAGACCACAAGATCTCAATGTGACTGGCGCCAACAGGCGTGCGCGCACACGAACGCACGGTGAAAGGCCCAGACTGACTTTCGCTGGCAGGATATTCCTGACACGGCACAAGCTGGCCATCCCTACTCTCTACGCCTTTAAAGGGGCTGGACAACTTCCCCAGCGCACGCCGATGATGACTTTGTCCACTGATGTCATCCGCTGAAGAGACTCCCTTTGTCTTCAGGGTTTAAACAGCCTCCTGCCATAGGTAAACGCCCCCTGCCCCCACACCAGAGCCAGTCAAGGGGATGCTGTATCTGCACCCATTTTTGCACCTGGGCTAAGAAAGCTGAAATCCAGGACACCTACTGCCCGCTGCTGGAGGAGGGTTGCCGCCGCAGCTGCATACTTGTCCTCCAAGATTACTCCACATATTTTCTACCTTGACCTACATTCCAGCGCCACTCTCCCACCTCCCTCCCTCCACCTACAGAGAATAAACTTTCTACAGACAGATCAGTGCATCTCTGCTCCCCTTATGCGTGTACAGAACGGAGAAGGAGGAGGGGAGGAGCTTTGATTCACTGACACTCTGCTCTGCAGAACCAAGCTGCAGTCAGGGAGGGAGTGGGGGCGTCCGGGTCTGGGACAAATGTAAACCCTAACAATCACTCAAAAAAACAGATAATCTGGGAGAAAACTACAGGTGGCAACCCTACTGCTGCACATGCTGGACCCCTGTCCTGGTCAGCCCTTGGGAGATAGAACCCATCAGGTCCTTTGGCAACATGTCTCCTCCGGATGGAGGAAACCCCAAGACTGACCAGGGACCTGAGGGACTGCCTTTTAAAGAAGTTACTAGCAATGTGTTTTCTGTGTGGGAGGAGGAGCTCCATCTCTCAAGGGCTGACCTGGAGGACAGGAAGAAATGATACTGAGAAATGCTGATTTTTCAAACCTCACTATGGCATGCAAGAGGCCTTACTGAAGATATGCATAGATTGACTTCAGTACAACTAGCTCACACATAAATGGATCTAAATTTAGCCTGTTCCTGCTGAACCGATGGATCTAAATTTAGCCTGTTCCTGCTGAACCAGACAATTTTTCGATCCACCTATGGCCGGCTTAAGGAAGTCACATCAAGTAAATAGATGAAACATGTTAAGACTCTAAAAATTGCACGCACCCAAGAAGTGGTGAAAAACTGTACCTAATCATTTTTACAGTCGACACTGTAAAAGCCTTTACAGGTTAAAGTGTAGGGCTATTCATAAATTATGGCCCCAGAACTATTGCTCTTGCTGACATTTGCGGTGATACTTCACACCAGTCAAGTACTTCAATAAAGATATCATGGGTCTAAGTCTCCCCAATATGTATCCTGCCCTTTAAAGCAGCTAATCAAGCACAAATCTTTGAAAGTTTGATTCGTACCCCCTGGTAATCCCCCTTTCTTCACTTGGTTTTTCCATTTAAATAGAAGCACAAATCTTGCTCTTTTAGCTGCTTCTCTAACAGAATGACCACTCTGAAACCTGGCTTTTGGCTTCATTCAAAACAGAGATGGAGGAACAGAAGAGATGGCCCTCACCCTGGCCGAAGGAGCGGTGTAAGCTGCGACAATCCAGCGCATCCTCCTGTCCCCCAGGCCCACCCGCCGAAGGTGTCTGAACTGCCAATTGACACGATCAAACGCCTTCTCAGCATCTGTGCCCAAGAAGACGCTCAGCGTTCTCCTGCTAGTTGCCAGGTGGATTAGGTTAAGGACTTTGGAAGTGTTGTCCCTGGCCTCCCTAGTCGGGACAAAACTCACCTGGTCCAGGTGGATAAGATGGGGCAAATGGTGTTGGAGTCTGGATGCCAAGATTTTGGTGAATATTTTTAGGTCAGCATTCAGGAGGGAGAGGGGACAGACCAGGGTCCTTACTCTCCTTGGGAATGACTAATCTGTGCCTGCAGTGAAGTGGCATGGAGATGGAGCCAAGACTGTTAAACAAGGTCACTATATGTTAGCCCAGGGTGGGTAGTAGCGTTTTGAAATGAGGTTGTGAGGCCGTCAGGCCCTGGGGCCTTGCCTGGCTTCATAGCTTTCACGGCTTGCTGTATCTTGGGTAAAGTGATGGGTTCCTCCAGGGATTCCTGCGATTCCCTCAGGAGTGTCGGCATCTGAGCCAGATCAAGATAGTCGACCATATCCAATCGTGAGGGTGGGGTCGTGGTTAGATTGCTAATATGGGGAGCTGTAGTAGGATCTGAACTCCTGTGTGATCTGTTGTGGCAATGAGAGCTTCTGTCCTGAAGCACTTATGTGTGGGATATAGGCCACGGCCCGCTGGGTCTGAATGGACCGTGCTAGCAACTTCCCACATTTATTACCCCCTTTGTAAGTTTTTCAACGGCATACCTGCAAGGCCGCCTTGGCCTTAAATTGTAAAAGGTCTGTTATTTGTGATCTAACCATGTCAAGCTTCGCTCCCAGGTCAGTGCAGACTTATGTACAAGTTCTAAGTCTCAAAGTTTAGCGAGTAACAAGTCTAGCTGAGCTGTCCATGCCTGCTTCAGCCTGGAGCCATGTTCGATAAGGCACCCTCTAATAACAGCCTTATGGGCTTCCCAAACCACCCCCCTATCACTGTCAGGAGTCACATAAGTGGTGAAGTAATGACCCAACTCCATAACCACATCGGCAAGGACAGTAGGATCTTGTAACAGGCCCTCGTTAAGGCGCAATGGTTACAATATGAGATCAGCTTTAAAGGGTGTAAGAGGGTGAGGAGAGTTCCGGGGAAGTAGAGAGGGTTACAGGAAAGTAGCAGGGAAAGAAAATAAAAATTACAGAACTGTATCGCTGAGAAAGGTGTGACTAGGGTAGCCTATGTGGCTGAAGCACTCCCCAGGGGTTCCCTGGATATAGAGTACAGTCCTAAGTGGGGGAGTAGGACAGAATGAGGAGATGTACCCAAGCCCAGCTCTACCCATCCCCAAAGTAACATGTTGAATAGTGACAGATACCAGCGCAGGGTAAATCAAACATCTAAATGGCATTACAGGCTTCATAAAGTTAACATTTAAAGCAGAACCAAGCATAACACATAAAACATAAAACATAAAACATTTATCCATTTAACCTGGGCAGGAGCAATAAAGGGAGCAGACAAACCTTACCATACTGAGCCCCACTAAGGGCAGTGTGTTACCCCCTGACCCCACCTCCATACACCGGGGCCATAGGCCCTATACCTCCACGGTCCCCGCTGCTGCGGAGCATGGAAGCCTGAACCCACATACACCAGAAGGGGGAATAACCCAACAGGTGAACGCCACCAGAGGCGTGAAGAAGCGGGGGGCCAGAAACCGCCCCCGGCCACATGGTGAACGTGCATGCCCCGCCGGCGCTGATGTGTAGCCCAGGCAGTCTCGGGTCATCTGATGCGGTGGGCTCAGATGAGGCCACCTCCACAGGGCCCAGTGGTGTGTGGGAAGAAAAAAAAAAAAGAGGGGGGGGGGGGGGAGTAACTGGGACTCCCGTCCAGGGCAGGGGGCAAGTCCGGGGGCCTGACAATGTTAATGTTCTGACAGTGCCGGGCTAAGTGCTCTGTGCTGAAGGGCAAAGGCAGGCTCGGGGGGGCCAGGTCAGGGGGCAATTCATAAACAGAAATGGCTCAAGGCCTACTCAGACAGGGCGTCCCTGGATCTGGAACAGCGTCTTACCCGGTTGTGGAACTGGCGGGATGGCAGGGGGCCACGGTTTGCGGTCGGTCCCGATTTGCCTAGTTGCTGTGGGAGAAGCTACAGCCAATAAGGGCCCTGAATTGGCTCCGTGCCTAGAAATATCAACAGGGCTGGTAGATCTGACGGTTTTTGAAGGATGAAGGAGAAAGATCTTGCGAAAGATCAGATAGCCCCAGCAGTACGTCGATCCATTCCATCCCGACCCATGTCATCCTTCTCCAGTCTCATCTCCTCTGTCGGTCCTCTCTTGCAGTGTCCTCCCCCTCTGTAGTCCTATGCCATCATTACAGCCCAGATCCAGTGTAATTCCTCCAGTATGTAGAGGAGAGGAGTGTGGAGGGCATTACAGTGGCAGAATGGGGAAGGATTTATTTTAATGGTAGTCTGCAGGGTGACCAGGGAGTGATGTTGGGAAGATAAGGGTCCAAATGATGTCAGCCGTCCGTCAGCTGGATATACAAAGTGGTCTGGGGGTGATGCAAGCTGGCAAGAGTAGGGGCTGAGATGTGGTCAGATAGTGATGTTAATTAAAAAATAAATAAATACACCTATTGTGCTCAGCTACTAATATATACAATACATAATATGTAAAGAAAGCATCCTCCTGTTATAAGATTTAAATATAAATCTATATAATCCAACCCTTAGAAATCCATGTCCAGTTAATGTGAAATTAATTTATGACAATTCATGTAACCCTGTGTTAGCCAAGCTCTGAATCTGCACCATCAGAAGTGTAAACTAACCAAAAATAAACCGTTACATAAATGGTCATAAATGACCTTCACTTAGGCCCCTTTCACACATGCGGACAGTATGTCCGTATTTCATCCATCCATTTGCGGATGAAATACGGACATACATGCATCCCTATGGGACAGCGGGTGTCTGCGGATGAACATCCACAGACACCCGCTATTGTCCGCATCCGCAACAGTCCGATTCTGCAGACGAGGAAAATCCTATTTTTCTATCTGTCTGCAGAGCGGATGAACACGGACAGACGGTCCGTGCTCATCCGATCCCCATAGAGGAGAGCGGAGAGCTGACACAGTGTGCAGAGACCGCCCTGTCCGCAGCCGGCTCAGCGGGGACAACGGAGCGATCCCCGCTGAGCAAGCGGATCATCACGGGGCAGATCAGTAAGCCCCGTGTGAAAGGGGCTTTTATCTGTACAGAGTCATTGACGGATGCTTATATAGATAGGGCTGTGTGTCAGTTTGAGAGGTATCTGCTGGAGACACTGCAACAAGACAAATCCTACAGAAACTTTTGCAGGTTTTCCAAGGAAACAAAAAAATAAAAAATTCTTACCTCCTCCCTGTAGTTTGAGCAGACATCCCAGCCAGCAGTAGCTACAGTGAGCTCCACCCCTCAGCACACCACTGGTGATTGGAGGAAAGGGGATCAAGAGGGTTGAGTCAGATCTCACAGTGCAGGAGATGGAGGAAGAGGATCTTTGGAGGTACTAAATACATACACCGCTGGCACACTATTTAGAAGCTGCTGTCCCCACAGTGGCAAGTACCCCCAGCCCGCCCCTGGTCAGAATGGAGGAGACTGGCTCCATCGGTTAGGTGATGGTGTGCTGCTGTGATAAGCAGCCAACACCTGTCACAGTTGCCACGCTGGTCCAAAGGATATGTGGGAAAGTAAACAAAAGCAGCGGCTTGGGCCAGTGTAGGTACACATATTCCATACTTGGGGGGACCGCTGTGGAGTAGAGAACTGTAGTAGGCATCAATACTACAGGGATTGCTGCTATGCTGCCTAGTTATCACAAGGGGGTAATTAATATTTATGGGTGCCATTGACATCCCTTTCACACCAGGGTGTTTTTGCAGGTGCTATAGCGTTAGAAATAGCACCTGCAATCCGCCCTAAAGAAACTGCACCATTGTGTGTAGTGTGAAAGCCCCAAGGGCTTTCACACTACAGCGGTGCGCTGGCAGGACGTCAGAAAAAAGTCCTGCCAGCAGCTTCTTTGGAGCAGTGTTTACACCGCTCCTCCACCGCTGCTCCCCATTTAAATCAATGGGGCAGTGCTGTAATGCCGCCGGCCTAAAACGCCGCTATTGCGGCGTATTGTCGGCGGTTTTAACCCTTTCGTGGCTGCTAGCAGGGGCTAAAAGCACCCCGCTAGCAGCCAAAATCCGCCGCAAATCCGGCGGTGAAACGCCTCTAAAAATAGCGGCGTTTTACCGCCGACACAAAGGGCAGTGTGGTGTGAAAAGGGTCTTAGAGAATGCTTTTTATTTTTATTTTCAGACCCCTTTCACACCACATCGCCCTTTGCGGCGGCGGTAAAATGGCGCTATTTTTAGCGGCGTTTTACTGCCGGATTTGCTGTGCATTTCGGCCGCTAGCGGGGCGCTTTTACCCCCGCTAGCGGCCGCGAAAGGGTTAAAACCGCCGGCAATATGCCACAATAGCGGCGTTTTGCCGGCGGCATTACAGCGCTGCCCCATTGATTTCAATGGGGAACAGCGGTGGAGGAGCAGTAAACATACCGCTCCAAAGAAGCTGCTGGCAGGACTTTTCTGATGTCCTGCCAGCGCACCGCTGTAGTGTGAAAGCCCTCAGGGCGCTTTCACACTACACACAATGGTGCAGCTTCTTTAGGGCGGATTGTGGGCGCCATTTCTAACGCTAAAGCGCCTGCAAAACGCCCTGGTGTGAAAGGGGTGTAATGGATGCAAATTATCCATGTAATGAAATGTCTGATCATGCAGACAGAACTTTGCACTTTTTTGGCTTCTTAACCACTTAAGCCCCAGAACAATTGTAAAAAGACCGCTGGTCCTTATGCTGACAATTTCGCACTGTTTTAACTGGTAATTGCGCGGTCATGCAATGTTGTACCCAAACAAAATTTGCGTCCTTTTCTTCCCACAAATAGAGCTTTCTTTTTATGGTATTTGATTGCCTCTGCGATTTTTATTTTTTACGAAAATATAAAAGGAAAAAGACTGAAAATTTTTACTTTTAATTTTGATATTTTCTACTTTGTTATAAGAAAAATCAAATAAACTCAATTTTAGTCATACATTTAGGCCAAAATGTATTCAGCCACATTTAGTAAAAAAAGTCAATAAGCGTACATTTATTGGTTTGCGCAAAAGTTATAGCATCTACAAACTAGAGTACATTTTCTGGAATTTACACAGCTTTTAATTTATGACCGCCTATCTCATTTCTTGAGGCGCTAAAATGGCAGGGCAGTACAACCCCCCCCCCCCAAATGACCCCATTTTGCAAAGTAGACACCCCAAGGAAATTGTTGAGGGGGCATGTTGAGCCCATTGAATATTTTTGTCCCAAGTGATTAAATGACAAAAAAAAAAAAAAAGTTTACAAAAAAGTTGTCACTAAATGATATATTGCTCACACATGCCATAGTTATATGTGGAATTGCACCCCAAAATATATCCTGCTGCTTCTCCTGAGTACCGGGATACCACATGTGGGACTTTTTGGGAGCCTAGCCGCGTACGGCACCCCGAAAGCCAATCACTGCCTTCAGGATTTCTAAGGGTGCAAATTTTTGATTTCACTTACTACCTATCACAGTTTCAAAGGCCATAAAGTGCCAAAATAGCACAACCACACCCCCCCCCCCCCCCCATGACCCCATTTTGGAAAGTAGACACCCCAAGCCATTTACTGAGGTGCATGTTGAGTCCATGGAATCGTTTATATTTTGCCACAAGTTGTGGGAATATTACAAACTTTTTTTTGCACAAAGTTGAAACTAAATGATATATTGCTCACATGCTATGGGCATAAGTGAAATTACACCCCAAAATAAATGATGCTGCTTCTCCCGGAGTACGAGGATACCTTCCTTAAACTAAAATTTAAATCTTCTATTTTTACAGTGGCCAATGTGTATGCACCAAACCAAGACCAGGGGATTTTTCTCTCCATGGTCCTAGACAAATTACTGTCCTTTGGTGGTCCCCATTTCATTCTGGGTGTTGATCTTAAAGTGGTTGTAAACCCTTACAAACCACTTTGACCTACAGGTAAGCCTAGATTAAGGCTTACCTGTAGGTCCAAGCAATAGCTCCTAAACCTATATGGTTTAGGAGATATTTGCCCGAAAACGGGCACCACTGTCTACGGCGCATGCGCGCAGGCGCACTGAGCGCGGCATTTCCAAAAATGGAGCTGCACGTGTCGACTATGCGCACGGGAGTGACGTCATCGCGGCTTCGCCGAATGACAGCGGCGGAGCTGCGAGACGCCACCAGCAAGATGGATGCGGCGGACTACAGGGGACAGCGGCGACTTCGCTGGCTCCTGTGTCAGGTAAGTGACACATAATGGGCTACTATGCGATGCATAGTAGCCCATTATGCTTTGCCTTTGCAGGGAATGAAAGGAAGTAAACCCATCAGGGTTTACTTCCTCTTTAACCACTTACAGACCGGACCATTTTGCTGGTCAAAGACCAGAGCACTTTTTGCGATTCGGCACTACGTCGCTTTAACTGACAATTGCGCGGTCATGCGATGTGGCTCCCTAACAAAATTGACGCCCTTTTTTTCCCACAAATAGAGCTCTCTTTTGGTTGTATTTGATCACCCCTGCGGTTTTTATTTTTTGCGCTATAAACAAAAATAGATTTTGAAAAAACGCATTATTTTTTACTTTTTGTTATAATAAATATCCCCCAAAAACATAAAAAAAAAAATTTTCCCTCAGTTTAGGAGGATACGTATTCTACATATTTTTAGTATAAAAAGAAAAAAAAAAAAAAAAAAACGCAATAAGTGATTGATTGGTTTGCGCAAAAGTTAT
Organism: Lithobates pipiens; assembly: GCF_037356315.1. Taxonomy (NCBI): domain Eukaryota; kingdom Metazoa; phylum Chordata; class Amphibia; order Anura; family Ranidae; genus Lithobates; species Lithobates pipiens. Next base: position 228,534,213 of record NW_027507785.1, read on the forward strand.
AGCGTTTACAAAATAGGGATAGTTTTATGGCATTTTTATTAATTTTTTTATTATTATTTTTTACTAGTAATCAGCGATTTTTATTGTGACAGACATTATGGCAGACACATCGGACATTTTTGACACATTTTTGGGACCATTGTCATTTATACAGTAATCACTGCTATATAAATGCAGTGATTCCTGTGTAAATTACACTGGCAGTGAGGGGGTTAACCAGTGGGTGGCAGTGTAGGGGTTAAGTGTTCCTAGGGGGGTGTTACTAACTGTGGGGGGCTGGGCTTTCATTTAGTTTACACTGATCTCTTCTCCAATTACATGGAGCAGAGATCAGCGTCACTAGTTGCTAGGCAGAATGGGGAAATGCTGTTTCCTCCATTCAGCCGGCCCGTGAGACGATCGCGGGTACGCCCGCAGCGATCGAGTCTGCGGAACCCGTGACCGGACTCACGGGGGGTCCTGACCGGCACGCGCTCGTGCCGCCGCGCTCGCGATGGCAGGGCAGCATTGAACGTACCTGTACACCAATATACCTGCCCGTGCCATTGTGCCAACATGCATCGGCGTGCGCCGGATGGGAACTGGTTAAGTTACCCACAATATTATTTCAGAACAGGTAGCCATCTGTACTTCCCAATAGATATCTTCCAACACCTCATCTATGATTCGACTTGCATTAATCTGCAATGTATTCATGAACCATGTTAGTTTCTACCCGAAATACAACCTTAATACAGAATGTTTTGCAAATACCTACTGTTCTGAACATTCAAATGTAATACGCTTGGCAATGTATCACCTTGTTAAAATTTAATAAAAACATATTTGACTCTAAAGAGGATATAAAAAGACAAAAATGTACGCAGCTGTCTAATTAGTACATCGTAAAGTTTTGTTTTAGAAATACAAGTGTAGGGACCCTGCCTTAGGCTGGGTTCACACTGCTGCGGGGGGAGATCCGGATGCGATTCGCACTGCAAATCACATCCGATCTCCATAGCAATGCGAGTACAGCCATACAGATAGTATGGCTGAATTCGCATCGCTCCCGCAGCAAACTCGCACGGGACCCTTTTTTTGGTCCGCAACAGAATCGGATCGCATGGGGGTTCACACCATGCGATCCGATTCCTGTGCGAGTCGGCAGATCGCACTGCGATATGCGGACGGATCTGGGGGTGTCATTAACATATCATTGACACTCCCAGCCGTCCGCATAGGGCAGTGTGAACTGCCGGCGGGAGTAATGCGATGCGGGAAAACGCCGCGGATTCACGGCGTTGCCGCATCGCAGTGGTGTGAACCCGGCCTTAAAGAGTTTAAAAAACCACAACAGTAAAACATGCTTGTTACACTGTGGAACCTAAGGGGTTATTCCTCGGCACTGTAACAAGAATGTTTGATTCAGTCTTCTCTGATTCTCCTTTTACTGTCCTCAGTCCATCTGCTGATAGTACAGACCCTTTGCGGTACTCTACACATGCTCAGTTTGCAAGTTTTTTTTCTGGGAGTGTGCATGTGATCAGCACAGGGCCAATTAGCACTGTCCAGACAGAGGGTCAGAGATCATGTGCCTCATAGGACAGTCAGGGGAGACTGAAAACTCTTCCTACCAGCATAAACCAAAATGCTCAGCCGGACACCGATAGTTGCAACATTGTTATATACTGCCGATGAGAAAGTATTTGCCAGTTTATATTTACTAAAATTGCATTTCCATGTTCTGTGTATTGTGGGAAACCAGATCTGTGAATGCAGGGTCCTGGGTTTAGCAACACTTTAACATGAACACATTACCTTACTTTACAAAGCATCATGAATTTTCAGTGTGGTCATGGCAAAATTCTCAAAAAAAAAATTTTTGAAGCTGCCATAATCAGCCTGAGCTCTTATTATTGCTTCTGTGTTTGTGGCTTACTTCTGCCCCAGGTTGCCAACCCCCAGCGACCTTTACTGACAAAGCATACAATATGAAACAACGAAAATTTTTGTGACAACCTGAAAACAGTCTTAAAACAAAAAAAAACAAAAAAATAAATTGTATTTAAAACAGTTTAACCGTAGTTAGCAATACCCAAGACAAGTAATTTCCCTTGTTTTACAGTTCAAAAGCCAAAACAGAAAGGAAGATTAAATAATTAAATTGGGTGTTTTGACCTTAATGTGGTTGTTAACCCAATTTTACTTAATGCTGTCATCATAGTTAAATAGAGTGACTACACTTGTGTCATCATTATACCCACTAACCCCCCCCCCCCCCCCCCCATCAGCTGTCCTATGAGCAAGAATCTTAGGTGCATAAACCTGAAGTTTTTTTATCCACATAAGGGCCTGGAAGGAGAAAGATCGCTGTTCCTAATCACTAGGAACAGCAGATCTGTCTATCCCTTCTGACAGAATGGGGATCTGTTTACATTGAAAGATCCCCGTTCTGTCTCTCAGGAGCAATTGCAGGTGGACATCGTATCCGCTGGCCACACGAATTGGCGTCGTGCCCCCTAGTGGTCTTACAGTGTCCGACGTACAATGGCAGCGATTCGCTCAGAAGAGCCAACCTGCTGCAGTACAACTGAGGTAGCTGGTCCTTAGGTGGTTAAAAAATAAAAAAATAAAAATGAATAAAGACAGTGAGATAACACTTTGAGCCAACCCTGTTGGAGAGATTCATCATAGCAGTTTCAAAGAAATCCATTCTAGCAACGTTGAAGAAATTCATTTTCAAACTACACAGCAATGGGCAACTGTTGAGAAAACAAACACTTTAATCAGACATGAAACACATAACATTATATAAAGATCAGCAGTTCTATGTAATGGACTACACAGAATAAAGGGACCAATTCACAAAGACACCAGCATAGGAATAAAAAAAAAAAAAAAACACACCCCAAACCACCACACACACACACACACACACCAGTTAGGGCTCTTTCACACGGGTGATCCGCTTTGCTCAGTGGTGGATCGATTCACTGATCTGGCAGACGACAAATCCGTCTCTGCTCACTCAGCTGAGATGGAAATGTCAGAGCCCTGCTGTCCTCTATGGGGACATTTCATGAAAACGGGAGCGCCTGTCCATTTTCATCTGATCTGCCAGATGAATGGAAAAGTTTTTCCAGCCCTCTGGATTTTACCCCATAGGGGTGAATAAAGGCTTGATGATTGGGTTTGCCTGAAAAACCAACAGGCAGACCTGTTTGGAAAGCCTGTGTGAAAGGGGGGCCTTACTTTCAGCTGAGTCTAATGAGATTTGAAAAGGACATGCCTCATCTTTGTGTCAAAAGAAACTAAACCCATCAATTTAAATGAAAAAAAAAAAAAAAAAAAAAAAAGAGTTACATTCTTGGGATGCCAACTGTCACATTTGCTTGTAAAACAAACTGTCAAACCAAATGGCTGAAGTCATAACTGAACATGTGCAGCCACATGGCAGTTGCAGATTAGAGGCCAAGATGGCAGCTTCATTGGCTTAAGTGGATAACAGGGTTTACTTTAGTGCCACATTAAAACTTTGATTTGAGCGTATGGGAGTATAGAGGTTAGGCCTATACAATTGCTTACATCAAAAAAAAAAAAAAAATAAAGCTGCCCTGGCCTCAATGATTTGGGACAGACATTTACAGATGGTTGGAAACACTGACCGCAAAGGCACTAACGTAGGTCTGGTACTTAGTATTAGAGTTTCACGATGACGTTGCAGTAAAACATTATGTGCATTGCTGCAATGCCATACAATTTAAATGGCACCCCAACACGCTGCACCACATTGCAACACACAGAAACACTACCAAACATTGCAGTGCAGTGCATTCCTGTAAAGGTTTCTTGTAGTTTCAGCATGGTGCACCTCATTCAAAATGAATAAGTTGTGCAAACAATGCCTGTGTGTACAGCTGTGCAAAGGTCCATCTTTGCCACACAGGATGCACAAGTGTTTCATGCATCCGCATACAGACAAAACCATTCATGTCTAATGGGCTGCAGTGGATGCATGGTCACTGGTCCCAAAACACACAAAAAAAAAAAAAAAAAAAAAAAAAAAAAAAGGATTAACCAAAATGACTGGTGCAGGAAAGAAAACTGTTTTCAAGCCGCCACTAACGCATAGTCCAAATAGTTTCCACACTCCAGTTTGCTGCTGCAGTCTTTCGCAAAATGTATTCATCAGATATGAAGGTGTGCACAGGAGGATGAGCAGGGGCACTCAAAACCATGGTGCTGCATTTGCCTTTAGGCTGGTTTCACACCTATACATTTAGTGCTTTTTACAGATTTGCACTACAGTCCATTTAACATGGTTTCCTATGGAACACATTCTGTACTGCAAATCTGCAAAATGCACTAAAAATGCATAGGTGTGAATATAGCCATATACCTGATGAATAAATGAGTCTGAAGATTGCAGCAGCAAATTGAAGTGGGGAAAATATTTGGTGTATGTACAGAATTTTTATATAAACAGCAGTAAATATATTCATGCTATTTACAAGTGCTGTAAATACTTCAGCAGATTGGAAATTAAATGTCAGCATAACAAAAACCTAGTCCTGTCCTAGCTCTTATTACACATTAACAATCCTAATAGCCCTCCCCACACACAGTTTTTGCTTTTCCACCAAACCTTCAGCTGTAATGATAAGGCCTGTTTGCATCCCTAGCCTGCAAAGCATTGATCATGTGTCCCAGGTGAGCCTAAATGACCTAAATGGGAGAGGTGAAAAACCCGAAGTGGATAGAAGATCAGAGAACTCGAAAGGTGTAAGGAGTCTAGGAGCAGTGTAAATCCCAAACAGGATTTATCCAGGCTCCTGGCAGGATACACTTTTAATATATGTAGATATATAGCTATATCTATCTATATTTACAGTATATAAATAAAGATTATATATATAGAATAACAGTTAACAATATGTAGCACCCTCCTGGGTAGGTACTACGATAGTTAGATAGAATTAGTGTGTGATTTGATAGGTAAATTTATATGGCTGTAATTGTTGTTAGGTGAAAGCACAGTTTGCTCACTGTAGTCAGTGCAACTGTGATTATTTAGTTAGATCTGTTCAGTGTTCTCAGCTGTCGACAGTCTGTCTGATGGATTCCTCTGTGTCCAGGGAACTTGAGCAGTTTCTGGGTGATAGGTGTGGAGCTATGCAGGTGGCAGCATGAATATGGATACAGCCCCAGCCAATTCCAGAGAGGCAGGCTCTGATGGCTTGCTGGGAGACTGTATATATTCTCTGAGCACTCTGAGCTTAGGGTCTTGTTCCTGGAGAGGATTAGTTCAGCCTGGATTGCACACTGCCCTCTTAGGCAGAGTTGTTATGTCTGCCATTACCAGGGATGAGCCGAACACCCCCCGGTTCGGTTTGCACCAGAACTTTCGAACGGACCGAAAATTTGTACGAACTTTAGAACCCCATTGAAGTCTATGGGACTCCAACGTTCGAAATAAAAAGTGCTAATTTTTTTTTTTTCAATTAACGTTTTTTTATTAGAATATACAACAGCAAAATCAAAAACATTACATGCCGAGGGCACAGCGGCACGGTGATCATACAAAATAGAACTGTCAAATATGGAAACCACTGTGCCCAGTTGAAGAGAGAGAATCAGCAATCACTGGCACATTAGGCCCTACCGAAGCAATTGGCAGGGAACACCGAGTACCAACTTGTAGCTCACGGCGTTAGTAACAAAAAGAAGTAACAAGAGAAGAAGAAGAAGAAAAGAATGGGGAAGTAGAAGAGAGAGAAGAAAAGGGAGGGGGAAGAGAAGAAGGGGAGGGGAAGAGAACAGAAGGGTAGGTAGATTAGCATCTCGGCCTCCAGGGCAGCTCACCTTGTGTCCTCCGAAGATGCCAGCGCTCCCAGACCACACCGTGCTCGTCCAGCTTGTCCCTCACCCTAGCCTTGAACTTTTCCATCAGTTCAACATCCTTAATTCTGGAGTACAGGTCCTCTTGGGATGGGGGTGTATTTTTTTCCCAATTTAACGCTATCAGACAGCGGGCAGCTGTGAGTATGTGCAGGAGTAACTTCCTGGACGACTTGGCCATCTTCGGGTGCAATAAGCCAAGCAGGAAAAATTGTGGCGTAAAGTGTATAGGTGCATCAAAGAGGCGGATCAATAAGTGTCGGACCGAAGTCCAGTAGGAAGCTATTAGGGGGCACGTCCAGTAGATATGGAAGAGAGAGCCCCTGTCGCGCTGGCATCGCCAACACCGGTCGGAGGTGGAGGGGTATATTTTATGGAGGAGGTCCGGGGTCTGATACCAAAAATAGAGGATCTTATAAGAGTTTTCTTTATAGAGAGTGCACATTGAGCTTTTGGCTGCCTGCCTCCAGACTGTCTGCCATGCCTCCATCGGGAGTACCTCCCCCAGCTCTCTCTCATATCTCAACATGTATGCGTGTTTGCCCTTCGTGTCCATTGGGATTGCATTAAGAAGTTGGTATATGTCAGATATGAGACCCCTACGGTTACGTCCCTCGAGTATTATCCATTCAAACAAAGTCGGGGGAGAGAATTGCAGGGTAGGGGCTATAGTCTGGGCAAAGTGTCTGATCTGGAGGTAACTAAAGAGGGTTCGGCTTGGTAGATCAAATTTGGTCTGGAGCTCCGGGAACGGCAGCAGCCTGCGGGTTACAGGATGAACCAAGTGGCCAAAGTGGAACAGATTTCTAGAGACCCAGGGCCAGGACATCTGGTGAGTGAGGCTGGCTGGGATCTCGAGATTGTAGAGAAACGAGTTCATGACCAAACATTTAGATTGCAGTAGCCCGGAGCTAGACAACCTGCGCCAGAGCTGCCGAAGGTGGGACATCAGACCCAACAATCGGTCGGGGGGCACCTTTACGTGCATGTTCCATAAAAGGCTGTTGGGGTGAATTGGGGCCAGCCATATTTTCTCAATTTGTGACCATTTATTGTAGGACCGCTGTGGGAACCACGCAAGGATCCCCCGTAATTGGGATGCCTGATAGCATTTCACTAGATTCTGGAATGCCAAGCCCCCATCAGCCCAGGACGCGGTCATAACGGAGCTTGGTATTCTATGTTTCCGATGGTTCCAGACGTAGCTCAACACGTCCCCTTGAAGTTTCCATAAGTGGGCATAGGGGACGGGGATGGGTAGAGTTTGAAAGAGATAGAGGAGCTTCGGCAAGATAACCATCTTAATAGATGCGATCCTGCCCAGAAGAGAGATCCGGTGGGGCCTCCATTTTTGGAGAAGGGCTCTTATCGAACTGTACAGGGGTGGGAAGTTGGCGTGGTATAAAGTACTATAGGAGGGAGTAATATAGATCCCCAAGTATTTAATGGAGGCAGCTTCCCATCTGTAAGGGAAGGTGGACTGCAGGTGATCAACCTCTGCTGCCGGAATATTCAGGGGGAGGGCTGCTGATTTTGTTGCATTTATCTTGTACCCTGATAGTGCTCCATATGCAGCCAAATCCGCGTGAAGGTTGGGCAGGGAAATCCTGGGGTGGGTCAATGTCAGAATGACATCGTCCGCAAACAGGGACACCTTAAATTCCTCACCTCTCACCGACACCCCCCTAATATCCGGGTTGCCTCTAATGGCCACCGCCAGCGGCTCCACACACAGTGCAAAAAGCAAAGGAGAGAGGGGGCCTCCCTGGCGGGTACCATTAGTCACCCGAATACAGGTGAAGTAGCAAATGGGGTTTTAACTTGAGATGTAGGAGCAGTATAGAGATTATTCGAACGCCTTCTCGGCATCGAGACTCAGGAGTACCGATTCCATACCTTCCCTATTGGCTACATCAATTAAGTCAATGACTTTCCAAGTATTGTCCCCCGCCTGACGCAAGGGGACAAAACCCACATGGTCCTTATGAATTAAAGGGAGGAGTGCATTCAATCTATTCGAGAGGCTTTTAGTGAATATTTTCAAGTCAGAGTCAAGCATGGCAATGGGTCTGTAGCTGTAGCGCCGGGTCTTTGTCCGGCTTCGGGATAAAAGTGCTAATTTTAATGGCTAATATGCAAGATATTGTCCTAAAAAGGGTTTGGGGACCTAGCTCCTGCCCCAGGGGACATGGGTCAATGCCTAAAATGTTTTGAAAAACTGCAGTTTTTTCGCACTGATTTTAATGACGATTAAAGTGAAAAAAAAGTGAAATATTCCTTTAATTATCGTGCCTGGGGGTGTCTATAGTATGCCTGTGAAGTGCCACTTGTTTCCCGTGTTTAGAACAGTCCCTGCAGAAAATGAAATTTAACGGAAAAAAGTCATTTAATGTAATGTAATATCTGGTTCCGGCAATATGGATGAAAATAATTGAGAAAAATGGCATTAGTAGCCCCCCTGCCCATTACCAGCCCCTTTGGGTCTTGTACGGATATTAAGGGGAACCCCGTACCCAATCCATATTAAAAAAAGGAAAGGCGTGGGGCCCCAAGGTCCTATATACTCATAACAGCAGTATACAGGCGGTGCAAACAAGACAGGGACTGTGTAGGTTTGTTGTGTTAAGTAGAATCTGTTTGTAATTTTCAACTGGTACATTTTTAACCACTTGAGATCCGCGCTATAGTCAATTGACGGCTACAGCGCGGATCTCCTTTTCCGGGACTACGGGACTGCGGCGCGCTCTGTGATCGGCGAGTCCATGAGACTCGCCTGATCACCGATCCGTGCAAGGGGTCGATCCCGACCCCTTATCACGTGATCAGCTGTCAGCCAATGACAGCTGATCATGTGATATAACGGAGCCGGTAATCGGCTATTATTATTAGAAAAAAAAAAAAGCCGATCACCGGCGTGATCGGGACATCAGTCCCGATCACGGCCAGCCCTGCTAGCGACCACCTGCCCCCTGCCAGTGCCCACCTGCCCCCTGCAGTGCCCCACTTATTAAAAGTAAGTGCCCCCCGTCAGTGCCACCCAGCAGTGCCCATAGTGCCACCCAGCAGTGCCCACAGTGCCACCCAGCAGTGCCACCCACAGTGCCACCCAGCAGTGCCCACAATCTGCCTCAAAGGTGCTGCACCCCAGTGCCACCCATCAGTGCCCAGCAGTGCCGCCCATCAGTGCCCAGCAGTGCCACCTATCAGTGCCCATCAGTCCCATCTATCAGTGGTACCTATCAGTGCCCATCCGTGCCACCCATTGGTGCCATCTTATCTGTGCCCATCTTTGCCCATCAGTGCCGCCTTATCTGTGCCCATCGGTGCCGCCTTATCTGTGCCTATTAGTGCCGCCTTAACTATGCCTATCAGTGCCCACCAGTGCAGCCTATCAGTGCCCACCAGTGCAGCCTATCAGTGCCCACCAATGCAGCCCATCAGTGCCCACCAGTGCAGCCTATCAGTGCCGCCTAATCAGCGCACTTCAATGAAGGAGAAAAATTTTATAACAAACTATTAAAACACGATTTTTTTTTTTTGCATCTTTTTTTGTTTGTTTAGCAAAAAATAAAACTCCGAACTGTAATTAAATACCACCAAAATAAAGCTCTATTTGCGGGAAAAAAATGATAAAAATTTCATTTGGGTACAGTGTTGTATGTCCGCGCAATTGTCATTCAAAGTGCATCAGCGCTGAAAGCTGAAAATTGGTCTGGGACTGAGGGGGGTTTAAGTGCCCAGTAAGCAAGTGGTTAAAGTGTAGCTCCAGTCAAAAAATCTATTTTTAAGCCTTTTGGAAAACATAGGGAAGGGTTATAACCCCTGTATAATTTGTTTTGCCATCCGTCTTTTTTCATCTCACTTACTGTTGTCTCCTTCCGTTTGCAAGTAGGAGACGTTTGTAAGTTGGATGTTTGAAAGTAGGGGCCTGCCCTATATGTTCTGCAGAAATGGCAGAACAAGGTGTTGGTGTTGCCACAACATTGCAAGCCCTCAAAGTGACTCTTGGCTGGAGCGCCCTGCTGTGAACGATTATATCAAGAATTGTAATTACATGCCATTGTTGAACAGTGGTAGAAAAATTGGGCCTTTGGTGGTTGTGGAGCTGGTGCCACAACACTATAAGTCCTCACAGTTACTCTCGATGGGCACAGGAACGGGCCCTGCTATGAAATATTATATCAAGAATTGTAATTAAACGCCCCTGTTTAACAGGGTGTTGCCTTATGAGTTTATGTGAAATCTTCATTAATATCTGTAAAATATTGTTATTGTAGATGTATATATTAGGATAAGAAATAAAGAAGGTTTATAATAGTTTTAGCTTAACATGGCCATATGGTTTCACTTACAGGAACAGACTTCTGGTCAGCGTATATAATTCAATAAAAAATACCTTTGTCTTACAGGTATGCTAAGTGTGGTTGGTAGGGAGATGTCCTGCTGTTTACCTAATGTGATAATCAAAGGCCCAGGAACAGATACCATTTGGGTGTGTAGTCGGTACGGAGCCGAATTCATTTGCTAGATAAAGGCTTGTGTATTCTTCCGTGCTAATCAACCATTTATCCATTTCAAAGGGTGGTTGATATGCTTAAAATATTTCTTTGATCTGTTCAGGAATGGACAATTTACCCCGGCTAGTACTATGGATAGTTAAGTGCCCTATTCAAGAGCAAACTTCCTCTTTAATTAAGTGGGCTTCAGACTAATTATCAGACTAATTATCACTAACCAATTAAACCCAAAAGAGGAGGTGCTATTGAGGGGAAATTAAGTTATGAGAAAATGGACCAATCTTGCAAGAAATACGCCCAGGGGAGGAGAGGGCTAACCAATCAGGGTGGTCCTGTGCAAGTCAATGAGAAATGGCCCTTTTAAGGGGACCCAAACCCAGCATAATGGCAGATGAGACTGACCAGAGCTATGGACCAATATTAGGTAAATTATCAGATCATCTCCCAGCACTTAAAAGGTATACCTGCTTGACATATGTCTTGTTTTGTATTGTAATGAATGTAATCTGTACTATTGTTGTATTTTAACCTAATATTTTACTCCCTCATTTAGACTATAGATATTTTCTGTGTATTAGATAGACCTGTAACTTACTCTAATAAATGGTGTTATGTTAAACCTTTCTTTCCCTTGTCAATAGAATTCTCTTTTCAACCCATATCATATCTTCTGATTAATAAATCAGAAATATAGATTTTAAAAGTTAACAAGGGGCTGAAAAATTGGGCCTTAGGCACTGGTGCTGGTGCCACGACACTGTAACCTCTCCCATATACTCTAGTTGTGGTGCAGGAATGAGCCCTGCTGCAAAGCATTGCATCAAAAATTGTAATTAAACGCCCCTGTTAAACAGGGGCTGACAAATTGGGCCTTAGGCACTGATGCTGGTGCCACGACACTGCAACCTCTCCCATATACTCTAGTTGTAGTTCAGGAATGAGCCCTGCTGCAAAGCATTGCATCAAAAATTTTAATTAAACGCCCCTGTTAAACAGGGTCCGAAAAATTGGGCTGGTGGCATCACCCAGAACCAAAAATGTTCTTCCAAGATATCAGCGGAGGAGGAAGAGGATGGAAAATCAACATAGCAGGACAGTCACTCAGCATCAGCATAGGCAGTCTTGAAGGGATGTGATATTTCAAATAAAAATTATTCGGTTACATCAGCTTCAGATGCTTGGTAACTGTGGGTGATCCAAGACTGATTCCTCTTTATGAAGGTCAGTCGATGTAAATCAGATGCTGGTGATGGTTGCTGGAACCGATCATACCTTGGGGATGCGGACTAAAAAATTGGCTGAACGCATCGGTCAGACGGCCACCTTTTCCACCGCTCCTTCTGACCGATGCCTCAGCAACACGTTGTCCAGGACCAGGAGTTTGTAACCTCCCAGTCTCTGGGAACACGTTGCACAGACCTTTCTGCAAGGCCTCCCGGAGATGTCTCCTCCTCTGCTCCCTCTGCGACGGAAAGATAAGGTCGGCCACCTTACCCTTGTACCGTGGATCAAGGAGAGTGGCCAGCCAGTAATTGATCCGAAGAATACGAGGATCCTTCCGCAGGCTTTGCAGGATCAGGGAGGCCATGCAGCATAGGTTAGCTGAGGCATTCGGTCCAGAGTCCTCTGGGTCATTAAGGACAACATGAACTGCAGCTACCTCCTCCCAGCCATGAACAAGACTGCTGCTGCTGCTGATGCTGAGTGCCAGCCTCCACCTCCATGCTGACGCAATCATCCTCCTCTTCCTCCTCCTCCTCCTCGTCCTGTGTGATGGGTGGGACAGCAGGAACACTGTCTGGATAAAGGGGCCTTGAGAGGCAAGGAAGTCCTCCTCTTCCTGCCTCTGTTCTGCCTCAAGTGCCCTGTCAATTATTCCACACAGCGTATGCTCCAACAGGTGGACAAGAGGTACAGTGTCACTGATGCATGCACTGTCACTGCTCACCATCCTTGTGGCCTCCTCAAACGGTGACAGGACAGTGCATGCATCCCTGATCATGCCCCACTGGCATGGTGAGAAAAAACCGAGCTCCCCTGACCCTGTCTTGGTGCTGTAGTCGCACAGGTACTCATTGATGGCCCTCTGCTGCGTGTGCAGCCGCTGCAGCATGGCCAACGTTGAGTTCCACCTGGTGGGCATGTCACATATAAGGTGGTTCTTGGGCAGGTTCAACTCCTTTTGGAGCTTAGCCAGCCGAGCACAGGCATTAAATGATCGGCGGAAATGCACACAGACTTTCCTGGCCTGCTTCAGGACATCCTGTAAGCCCGGGTACCTGCCCAAGCACCGCTGCACCACCAGGTTAAGGACATGAGCCACACAGGGCACATGGGTCAGTTGTCCCTGTCGGAGGGCGGAGAGGAGGTTGGTGCCATTGTCGCAAACCACCAATCCTAGCTTAAGCTGGCGTGGTGTCAACCACCTCTCGACCTGCCCCTGCAGAGCTGACAAAATATCTGTCCCAGTGTGGCTCCTGTCCCCCAAACAAACCAGCGGATGCATGGCATGGCATTGTTTTGCCTGCATACTTGCATAGCCCCTTAAATGCCTACGGAGCACCGCTGGTTCTGAGGACAGAGCACTGGAAGAGGCCATGGAGGAAGAAGAAGAGGAGGGGGTGGAGGAGAGAGGTGTGTCACAACCAGTAGTAGCATTTTGGAGGCGTGGTGGCGGAACAACCTCCAACACTACTGCACCTTGTCCTGCAACCTTCCCAGCTGCCAGAAGAGTGACCCAATGGGCCGTGAAAGACAGGTAACGTCCCTGTCCATGCCTGCTGGACCATGAGTCAGCGGTAATATGCACCTTACCGCTGACCGCCCTGTCCAGCGAGGCAAGGACATTGCCTTCCACATGCCGGTAGAGAGCCGGAATCGCCTTCTGTGAGAAAAAAGTGGCGTTTGGGGACCTGCCACTGAGGAACCGCACATTGTACAAACTCACGGAAGGGGGCCGAGTCTACCAACTGAAAAGGCAGCAGTTGAAGTGCTAGCAATTTAGCCAAGCTAGCATTCAACCGCTGGGCATGTGGATGGCTGGGAGTGAACTTCATTCGACGGTCCAGCAGCTGGGGCAGGGAAATTTGCCTGCTATAATCGGACGTGGGTGTGCTGCTAGCAGAGTGCCTGGAAGCACTTGGCTGTGACACACCTAATTCTACACCTTCATTCCTCTCACAGCAGGTTTCAGAGAGGACTGAAGGTCTAGTGGGGTTGGAGATCCCAGCTGATGAGGAGCAAGGGGAGGTCCGCTTTGTTGTTTGGTGTGGGTCTTTGAGGTACGCTTGCCAACGAGCTGCATAGCAGGTCAACATATGTCTGGTCAAGCATGTGGTGCCCAAGTGGCTGATGTTTTGGCCACGCAAGATACGCTTGAGCCATATGTTGCAAATAGCAGCGGTGCGATCTGATGCACTTGTCTCAAAAAAGGCCCACACCAAAGAACTTTTAGAATAACGTGCAGAGGCAGCGCCCTGCACAGGCGGAGCTCTGCGGTGTGATTCAGTCGGTGTGCTGCCCCTAAGCTGGCCCCCGGAGGGCATCCTGCCTCATTGGAGATGTGCCTCCTCCTCCTCTTCCTCCTCTCTCCTACCAGGCACCCATGTGGAGTCAGTCCCCTCATCATCCCCTCATCATCCCCTCACCTCTTCATCGCTGGAGCTAACCTGGCAGTATGCTGCAGCTTGTGGAACATGACTGCCAGATTGCTGTCCTTCTTGAGCATCGCCTCTCTCTGCGCTAACGCTACTGCCTTCCTCTAGCTGAGTATCATCATCAGAGCCTACAAAACACTGGGTATCCTCCTGGAGCATGTACCCAACACTGTGCTCAAAGAGTTCAGGGGACTCCTCAGGAGGACGTGGTGGGTCTAGGGAAGGAGTCACTGATGATGACATTGAGAGGAGGGAAGATGATGCGTTGGCAGCTGCTTTGCTAGTACCCTGACCCTGGGTGAGAGAGGATGAGGAGGATGAAGAGGACTTGGTCATCCACTCTACCAAGTCTTCGGCATGATGCGGCTCAACACGTCCAGCTGCTGAAAATAAGGACAAGCGTGTCCCATGGCCACGTGCTGATGACGATGCACCACGTCCATGACCAGCACTGTTATCTCTAGACACAGAGCCTGCTTGCCCTCTTTTATCGGCTCGTGCCTGTCTGCCTCTCCTTGTTGGCCTTCCAGACATGGTAATGGCCTGAAGGGAGATGTTAAAACCAGCAATTGGGTAGTGTATATTGTGCTTGAGGCACACAACACCCACTAACTCCTGCAGATGCCTTTATTATAGAAAAACAGGAATTAAAGGGTAGATACCGGTGTATACTGTGCTGTGCTGGAGGCACACAACACCAACTAACTCCTGCAGATGGCAGATGGCTCAATTAGAGAAGAGCTATATAGGTGGATAATGGTGTATACTGCGGTCAGTGCACGCAGACAACACCCACAAACTCCTACAGCTGACTGAAAGCTGAATTTCAGAAGAGCAATATAGCTAGCTATATAGGTGAATAATGGTGTATACTGCGGTCAGGGCACGCAGACAACACCCACAAACTCCTACAGCTGACTGAAAGCTGAATTACAGAAGAGCAATATAGCTAGCTATATAGGTGGATAATGGTGTATACTGCGGTCAGGGCATGCAGACAACACCCACAAACGCCTACAGCTGACTGAAAGCTGAATTACAGAAGAGCAATATCGCTAGCTATATAGCTGGATAATGATGTATACTGCTGTCAGGGCACGCAGACAACACCCACAAACTCCTACAGCTGACTGAAAGCTGAATTACAGAAGAGCAATATAGCTAGCTATATAGGTGGATAATGGTGTATACTGCGGTCAGGGCACGCAGACAACACCCACAAACGCCTACAGCTGACTGAAAGCTGAATTACAGAAGAGCAATATCGCTAGCTATATAGCTGGATAATGATGTATACTGCGGTCAGGGCACGCAGACAACACCCACAAACTCCTACAGCTGACTGAAAGCTGAATTACAGAAGAGCAATATAGCTAGCTATATAGGTGGATAATGGTGTATACTGCGGTCAGGGCACGCAGACAACACCCACAAACTCCTACAGCTGACTGAAATCTGAATTACAGAAGAGCAATATAGCTAGCTATATAGGTGGATAATGGTGTATACTGCGGTCAGGGCACGCAGACAACACACACAAACTCCTACAGCTAACTGAACGCTGAATTACAGAAGAGCAATATAGCTAGCTATATAGGTGGATAATGGTGTATACTGCGGTCAGGGCACGCAGACAACACCCAAAAACTCCTACTGCTGACTGAAAGCTGAATTGCAGAAGAGCAATATAGCTAGCTATTGTAATGGAAATTTGTAGGTTCTGTATATAATTGTATTTTATTTTATATGTATTGCACGATGCCCTCACTGTGCACACGGCACTAACAATGTTTTCAGTACATGTTTTGCATTCTTTCAAGTCCTGATTAGAATTAGCCTGCCTATGTAACGCCCCTTGTTACCATAAACGTACAATTGTAATATTAATGTGATACCTATGTAATCATGTGTATAAAAACCTTCACATGCATCATAATAAAGGAGAACGGTTATTTTGGAAAGATGCTGACCGTATCTTTTGTGTCTGTTCCCTACTGCAGTAGTTATTAATTTGGAACCACTAATTAATATGAGGATAGGAGTTGCCTATCATCAAAATATCCATTTCAGGTGGCGAAGCCAGCCAGGAGGGGTTATCAGGTGACCCTAAGTATCCAAAACGAGGAGCTTGAGACGATCCGGGAATTTCTGATAATCAGCCGGCTGAGGTAAGCCTTTTGCTTACATTTGAGTTATCAGACTTCCTTGATCGGTAAGGCATTTTCGGGACAAAGGGTACCTATTTTACTCCCCTTAATCGAACTGTATTGATTGGTGGTTATATGTTATGTTGTCACTGTCTACTGTCCATCGGAGTGTTATAGAGAAAGGGAAGAATAGTGCTGTTCACAGGTATATGTAGTACATCTGCTATATAAAGTAGTTTAGAGGCAAAAGGGTATAGGCACACGTAGAGAAGACTGGCCAGTCATTATGGGTATTAAATTAAGTAAGGGAATAATAGGTAAGAGACCCTCAAAAATGCAAGAGGAGCGCTATATTTGAACCGAAGGTGCGGTTCCGCCTATACTGAGCCCTTAGATTAATGGTTAAAGTGGACAGGGATCCACATAGGGTAACTGGGTTAGCACCAAAGTCCACAGGGACAAAGAATCATGCAGAGTATACAGCTAGAGAAACAGCTATTTATGTGAGCAGGGTGGATCAAGAGTGACATTAACACGAGACAGAAAGGGACTTTTTTGATGTTAAGTTGTGGGATGAATTTGGGGTCAGGCATTACAACTAGTAAAGTCAAGAAACAGAGAAATGAGAGTTAAAACAGAATGCTTTATATGTTGTCAGAGAGGGAAGATGGGATGAGCACTATAGCTGCCCGTCTGATCATAGAAGGTACAGTATGTGAAGTATGGTATTACAATACATTGGATGCAAAGGGTATCAGAACAAAATAAAGAAAGCAGAAATTTAAGCAAGGAAGTATTAAAAAGCGTTAAAATAAAGTGAGAGAATGATATGCATGTGTTGTGTACAAATGGGAATAATGTAAGCGATTTTAGAGATATATTTGAGTATGTTTGTGAATGCTGGAACCTTTATTTCTATCGCTTGTGTCATGTACGCTGATGTGACCCCCTCCTTTGTGCTCTCCTGAAAGAATGTAGCTGGGATGAGAGGTTGGTGATAAGCTGGAAGGACACCATGCCAATTTCAGTTTTTTAGACAAAACATTTATAACAAAATGTGCCGGTTTAACGAATCTAATGATAAACAATGTGATCACAATTATTTTGGATCTGTTTTCCAAACATGGTAAAATGAAGGTTACAAATTAACCGTGTCTTACACAAATTTAATATCCTGTGATAGTGGAAACAGTGCATTAAAAAAAAAAAGAGAGAGAAATTGAGTAAAATTAAGTAATATGTCCCCCTTTAAGGACATTTATCTGTGCATATATATTAGTGTGTGATATTGACGTTATCATATGAGTATTAATTTCTAATATGAGTTTAACAATTTTATTAATAAATATAGATATATTGAAACTGGTTTAGACAACCTTTGGTTGGAAATGAAATCCAGGTTAATGGGGAAATTGGTAAAAATGGAATTAGTTTAGATTAAGATAACAATTTTGTAATTTTACATTTATTGAGTGGAAAGAAAAAAAAGATTAAGATGAGGTTGTTAATTTGAATACAGCTGCAATAATGTTTAACATTTACAAGATGAATGGGATACATAAGGAAGTTTTTCTACAGAAATGAAATCTTAAAGTTTGATAATAACTTAATGCGTGGTCCATGATGTGAGAGTAATAATAACATTTAAATATAACAGACCCATCACATCAAGTCCACACACCCTGTTAGGATAGATACCTCCTGCAGCCAGTTGTTTTATAGTTTTTGATGCGGCGGAGCACTTTGTTTTTATGTATTTTTATTTTTGAAATCCAAAGCAGAATGTGTGGATTGTGAAATGGTGTGCCCCTTTTCCTTGTAAGTGCAGTGGGTATAAGTAGAAGAATATTTTGGATTTATGGACATCTCTGCATGACTGCAGGGTATTGTTATCATTTATTATAATATTGTCAGGAAAAAGTTGTCTTTTTGAAACATGAAACTGGAGTTCTTACACAAACAGCATGATAGAAAAAAGCCATTGTTATATTTGTGCAAGCTGGACCCAGTAATCAAGGGTTCACTCTGATATATCAGAGCTGTAGCTTTATGCAAAGTTGCTATTAGACAACGTTACAGATATTATTTTGGTTGAATATTTAATTTTTAATGGTCCGACATTCTGCACAGCAAATATATAGCTAACTAAATGTTTGTCTAACGAAAGGTTCAAAATATGAATTTGTTTTGTTTGTTTATGTACAAATCCAACAATGAAAAATGTGTACATTTGAATCCAGCCACCTTATTGCCTCTATTGGAGGAGGCTGGAGACAAAGAAAAAGCACATGTGTTAAATTGATGGCATGGGAATCAGCTGCTGTGAGCCCAGTGCAGGACACACTCCCTGAGGACCCGAGTATTTACTTTTTTGTAGTGTTATTCCTGGTTTTATACTGAGGATGAAGTTTATCACCCAGAAGGATACCCTGTATTCAGAGTCATTGGATCCTTTTTCCCCAGCTCAAGAAGCAGAGCTCCATGTTTTAGCAAAGCCGTGAGCTATAAAAAGAGTATATATTTATAGAGATAGTCAAGATATAGAGAGCTTTTGGTTCCATTTGAAGGGCCAGAAGTTTGTTTTTACTTCGGCGGGTAAACCAATCAAGCATGCCAAGTTAATTTGATCGGCTGTTTTCAGCCTTCCAGGTAAAACTCACATATGGAAGCAGACCAGGCGACTCTAAGGATGCTGCATTTACAGCCCCTTGCTGGGTCTGTGCAACTCACAGATTCCACCCTAGTTCTGGCCCAGTATAGCTGGGATTAATAATTCAACTTTAAGGACCCCAGAACGAGAAGCACAAGTGGTCCACAGAGGGCAACTTCTTACGAAACAAGACTTTGGAAAAGGTGATCATTTATGTCTGCCAGACACTCTTTTCTCTTCAGCTTGACACATGGACCGTGTCATCAGTCACAAGTAGTTATGGCTACCTTAGTAAATGAGCGTGGGATAGAGCCAGGGTTCTCCACAGTTTGTTTTTATAACATACCACTTCTTGTTTTACCTGTTATGTTACCAAAGGTGTTATCAAAAGCTGAACATCCCTTCCAGAGATAACAAAAAGATATATCCAGATGCCCAAGTCAGGAATCTTACGAGTATGCATTTTGTTTGTGTGGACATGTTTTCTGGATGTCTAGTGGCAAATGCTACTGCAAAGGCCACAGTAAAAGGTGTTCTCAGAAGTAGTTTTTAAGTGCAGAGTGCAGAATCTACAGAGAGTAACAGAGAAAATCATTTTTATAGGGGAGTCCTTACTAGAAGTTTTGAGGTTTTATTTTTACACCCCCTACTGTCTACAATGTAGCGGACAAAGTAGAGTAAGAAACTAGAAAACTTTTGCCTGAATGTTTTATTATATTTTATCAAACCCCTAAGTGGATGTTGGACTCTCTCCCTTTGGGATTTGGGTTGGGAGTGTGTTGCTTACTTGCTTATATTTTGTCTCAGCAGCTGAAGTCCTCCATTCGGATCTCACAGAGAATGTTGCTGATCTTTTAAGGTTTTTGACAAACTTATTTATGTGTTTTCTCCCCAATTCCAGATCCTAAAAGTTTGGAAGGATCTAAAACTAAAGCCAGGTGACATGTGGATTGTTAATAGAAAATTTATATTTAAGGAAATGTTTGGAGACTCAATACAGCATCTATTTCATGTACAGTTTGGCAAAACTTAAAGGAAAAGTCACCTGGATCCACACCAGACACTGTGATATGACTAAATGAAAGAAATCTCAGTGTTTGATTTGTTTCCCTTTTGCGATCACAGTCTAGGGTACTTTTTGATTCAATTACTTTAATTGTAAGGGATATATATATATATTTGAAAAGCAGTTTAGCCATGTTGAAGTCATATTTGTCTTTTGTACCTCTTCCATTTTATGTAGAATTATCTGTGTTTACATATGCTGATAAGTTAGCATACCAGCAATTAAGCTAGAAGGCCATTCTGGCCACAGGAGTGTACAGCCAGTACTCTGTAAATATGTCTTATCAATCATTTGTTTTTCACAGTGAAAAGTCATTTTGTAATGAAAAAAGCTGCTCAGCTATTATTTTCTCCACAATGGAGTTTTTGCCTCTTTGGCCAGTACTACCTCCACCTAAGCATGTGGAGGTTCCAGGTTAAAGGTGATAGCAGGTATGGTTAGTGATCAAAATATTGATCAAAAGAGAGGAGACTGTAATGGAAATTTGTAGGTTCTGTATATAATTGTATTCTATTTTATATGTATTGCACGATGCCCTCACTGAGCACACGGCACTAACAATGTTTTCAGTACATGTTTTGCATTCTTTCAAGTCCTGATTAGAATTAGCCTGCCTATGTAACGCCCCATGTTACCATAAACGTACAATTGTAATATGAATGTGATACATACGTAATCATGTGTATAAAAACCTTCACATGCGTCATAATAAAGGAGAACGGTTATTTGGAAAGATGCTGAGCGTATCATTTGTGTATGTTCCCTACTGCAGTAGTTATTAATTTGGAACCACTAATCAATATGAGGATAGGAGTTGCCTATCATCAAAATATCCATTTCATTATATAGGTGGATAATGGTGTATACTGCGGTCAGGGCACGCAGACAACACCCACAAACTCCTAAACCTGACTGAAAGCTGAATTACAGAAGAGCAATATAGCTAGCTATATAGGTGGATAATGGTGTATACTGTGGTCAGGGCACGCAGACAACACCCACAAGCTCCTACAGCTGACTGAAAGCTGAATTACAGAAGAGCAATATAGCTAGCTATATAGGTGGATAATGGTATATACTGCGGTCAGGGCACACAGACAACACCCACAAACTCCTACAGCTGACTGAAAGCTCAATTACAGAAGAGCAAGAACGCTAAATCGGTCGATAACGAATGGTGTATACTGTGTTGAAGGTACACAGAGAACACCCACTAACTCCTACAGACGCCAACACACTACACAAGGCTGGCGGCCTTATATAGTGTGGGGCGTGTACTACACAGCCTGAGCTGTGATTGGCCACAGGCATCCTGCCTGTGGCCAATCATGGCTCTCCTCACTGCTGGTGCTTTTGCACATAACATTGCAAGCAGATTAGACACAAACACAAATCTTGGCCAACATCAGTATAACATTTATTTTAATGAGTATATCAAGACAAAAAATCTAAGGTCCACTTATCAGATTCCTCACCCCCCTCTGATGGGCAATTGTAAAAATTTTAGGGTGGGGGGGTTCGAAAGTTTGGGACCCAAAAAAAAGCCTCTGGCACCCTGTCTGAATTTAACATTTGTACACATTTTAGGGGGTGTTTTGGGCAAAGCACTATAATGGAGCTGACAAAATACATTGTTAAGGGACTAGGAAGTTCCGCTAATCTGATCCCTCCCCCCCTCCAGTGCCACAATCGGCACCTTTCAGGGGGGAGGGGGTGCAGTTACCTGGATAATCCAGGTATCTGCACCCACTTCCGGGCAGACCGCCGCAGATGCCCCGCCCCCCCGTTGTGTTCTGGGAAACACACAGTTCCCAGGACACAGCGGGGGACCAGAAGAGACGTGCAGCGCGACTCGCGCATGCGCAGTAGGGAACCGGGCAGTGAAGCCGCAATGTTTCACTTCCTGATTCCCTGACAGAGGATGGCGGCGGGGGCAGCAGCGAGACGAGCTATCGCTCGTCATCTGCCGCCGACATCGCTGGACCCTGGGACAGGTAAGTGTGATTTTATTAAAAGTCAGCAGCTGCAATATTAGTAGCTGCTGGCTTTTAATAATTTTTTTTTAGGTGCAGAATCACTTTAACAGAGTCACTAGTGATCACCGTATAACTATTACGGGTGACACTGGTTAGTTAGTTATTTTTTATAGTTTCAGGGCACCCACCGTTTATTACCAGGCAGCATCAGGTTAGTGCCAGTACCGCTAACACCCATGCACGTAGCATACACCTCCCTTAGTGGTATAGTATCTGAACGGATTAATATCTGATCTGATCAGATCTATACTAGCGTCCCCAGCAGTTTAGGGTTCCCAAAAACGCAGTGTTAGCAGGATCAGCCCAGATACCTGCTAGCCCCTGCGTTTAGCCCCTCCACCCAGCCCAGCCCACCCAAGTGCAGTATCAATCAATCGTTGTCACTTACAAAACACTAAACACATAACTGCAGCGTTCGCAGAGTCAGGCCTGATCCCTGCGATCGCTAACAGTTTTTTTGGTAGCGTTTTGATACAGTCGCTGACAGCCTAGGGGCTTTTTTTTACCTGTGAGTCTCACTAGTGTACCACTAAATTTAGAGCCTAAAATGGCAAATCGAAGGTACACTAGTGAAGAGGCCTACACGTTTCTGAGCATGACAGATAGTGAAGAGGAAGTCATTCATCTGTCAGATTCATGCTCAGAATATGATCCTGTAGACGACATCGGCTCCGTGACAGATAGCTCTGACGACGGAGATGTGGTCCCTGCTAAGGTCAGGCGTACCAGACCCCAAACTTCTTCTGTTGTTGATGTGCAGGATCCGCAGGTCCCTCATATGAAGCAGAGCAGTACTAGCGCCGCTATTCCTTCTGGTGAACTGGCAAGCACCAGCGGCCCAGTACACCCTGGTCATACATCCAGCACTGCAGTAGCACGTGGTGATGTGGCGAGTCCCATAAGTGCAGTTCAAGCTGGCAAGTAGTGTCCCACTGCCACCAAGAAGACAAAGACAGGCCCATCGTGCCCATAGTGCCCTTCCTGCATAATTCACCAATCCTAATTGGGAATCAACAACAATGAACTCCGTTGTCCTCGTGGAGACCCTGAATACGATCGGCTCTACAAAATTCGGCCCCTCATAAACTACTTCAACCAACGTTTTGCAGACTTGTTTACTCCCCATCAAGTTGTCTGCATTGATGAGTCCCTGATTTTCTGTCCGCTTGTCATTCAAACAGTACATTCCCAACAAGCGTGCCAGATACAGGGTCAAGATGTATAAGCTCTGTGACAGGGCCACAGGCTATACATGTAGTTTTATGATTTATGAGGGCAAAGATAGTCACGTAGAGCCGGAGAACTGCCCTGAGTACATAGGAAGCGCTGGCAAGATTGTGTGGGACTTGGTGTCACCCTTATTCGGAAAGGGGTACCATTTGTATGTGGACAATTATTACACGAGCGTGCCACTGTTTAGTCATTTGTTTGATCAGCAGATTGGAGCATGTGGCACTGTGCGCCCTGCTGCTGTGTTGGATATGGTTGCTGTGGTGGGCAAGTTAGCTGCAGAGGTTGTGTATGTGTGCCCACAAAATCACACAGGTGGGTGGTGGCATAGATCTCGCCTGTCACCCCCCTGTTG
This sequence comes from Lithobates pipiens, assembly GCF_037356315.1. Taxonomy (NCBI): domain Eukaryota; kingdom Metazoa; phylum Chordata; class Amphibia; order Anura; family Ranidae; genus Lithobates; species Lithobates pipiens. The sequence goes on from NW_027507785.1 coordinate 228,557,747, forward strand.
AGGAGCTGCAGGATGAGCTCCTCGGGAACCTTCTCCTTTGGTCCTTGGCCATCCCCCACCACACCAAATCCCTCGCCCTCATCTGGGTCAGTACGGATGGCAGTAGTGGCCTGGCTGAGAAAGGAAGCTGTGGCCCCATCCAGATTCCTGCTCTTCCTGGCCCCTTTAGCAGGAGGAGGTGGGGGAGAGATCTGGTACTCCATCTGACTGCTGGCCACGGGCTCCTTCTGACTGACACCCTCCTGACTGACACTTTCCTGTGTATGAAAATGGGATATAATTTGATTTTTTTTAGGGTTTGTTTATCAATCACACACAATTTTATTCTCTTCACTGTTGCAAATTGAATGTGAACAAATAGCAAAGACTATCATTCTGAACCCATCATTTATCATTCTTGTTCAAATCATTTTTAGGCACTACTGTCTATTGATATAGAAGCACTACTATGACTGCAAGCTTCAAGCTGCACAATTATGAAAGGCCCAACAGCCGAAAGGACAGCATTTTGGATAACATATGAACATTCTTATCTGGTTCTGTTTTTTGACATTTCTCTATTTTTGGACCTCATTTTTTTCCGCTTCTTTCAACAGGGAGGCACAAAAAAATGAGTTAGCAAGCAAGCCACCAAAAGGGAGGCTACCCTCATGGAGCCCCAACAGGGGTGGCAACAAGGCCATCTTCCCACCAAAAACGTAAGTGACAACTTCAAACACACTCATTTCGCCACTGACAGGGTTGACTCTAGGTGGGCCGAAGGCCATGGGCTTAGGGCAGAACTTAAGGGGTAAAGAACACTTTCTGGTTGCTGCCTGGCTCATTAGTGCCCATTAATGCAGCCTTGCCAGTGTAGATATGAGGAGAGGCCCCGGGGATCACAGTCAAACAGAGTCACGCCTGCTAGAATGATCTTTATATATCCCCTATCCCTTAGGAGAAAAGAGGGGTAGGGGGCAACTGCAGGACATTTTCAATGTTGATACTTGTCCAGTGTTTGCCCTCTGTAAAATGGCATCACCTTCCATTTTTCACAGTAAAAAAAAAAGTGCAGCATGGTGGAGTCCACTAGTCAGGAGCAAACATTGTCATCAGACAAAGTGCAAGTTTGGTCAACTAATGTAGAAAAATGGATGCTAGAAACAGATGGGACTAGGGGTGGCTTAAAGGGGTTGTAAAGGTAAATGTTTTTTCACCTTAATGCATTCTATGCATTAAGGTGAAAAAACATCTGACAGTGCCTGCGCACCCAGTCCCCCCGTTTTACTTACCTCAACCCTCGAAAGTCCCGCGCTCGTCCTCCAACGTCCTATCCACCGTTCAGCCTGGCCGCTGATTGGTGGCTGGAGTGGATGGATGGAAAGCAGCGCAGCCATTGCCTCGCGCTGCTGTCCATCACATCCACTGATGCGAAGCGCCAGGGGGCGGGGCCGCGTGATACAGCGAGCGGCTATAGCCACCGGCTGTATCACGGGAGCATGCCCGCAGATGCTTCTCACCATGCGAGCTCCCTCGCATGAACGTGAGAAGAACCTGCAGGAGGAAGCAGAGACAGCCGCCGAGGGACCCCAGAAGAGCAGCTTCGGGGCCACTCTGTGCAAAACAAGCTGCACAGTGGAGGTAAGTATAACATGTTTGTTATTTTTTTTTTTTTTTAATTCACTACAATCCCTTTAATGAATGGTGTATTGTTTCTTTTTTAGAGGAAAGTGAGTGTGGTCAGCTCACCCAGGATGTTAGATTGGAGGCATGGGATCTGACTTCTGGACCCAGCACAGACCTGTCCGTTGTGGATGTCAAATCTCCTGATGCAAGTCACACTGAGAGCCAAAACGACCCAGAAGAGGAAGAAAGTATTCGGGAGCCTCTTGTTTGCACAAATAAGTATTCTTGGAATCTGGCTTCAAATGTGTATACATGTGGAGTGTTTAGCTCAACAAACAAAACATCCACATTATCATAGAGAAGTGTAGCGCTCTGCTCCTAATGAGCAGACGCTATTGTTTTTCAAAATGTAAGTTGTCTGAAGCTGCAGTTGAGCTCAGGCTAATTATTTTAAAAAGTTCTGTTTTTTGTACCAGTTCAGCTGGGTTGCACTGGTTTCCACTTGACCGTAGGTGTCTCTGTCAACGCCGGTAAGTGAGGAAATGCAACAAGCTGAATGTATTGAATACTACCTCTTGCTTGGAAATAGCTCAGTGTAAGTGGTTTCCCTGCTGTGCATTCTGGGAGAGGGTATTTAAGGTACCGACGCCATTTTGTGGGGTCTCTTTTCTGGGATTCACTATCCCGACCTCATGACCCTCCTGGCCTGGGGTGTGTGTTGCATAATCCTGCACCTCGGGCCGGCTGGCCTGAGGCTTTGCATCTGAGAGAGTTGGCCCAGGAGTCTTAAGGCCTACTGATCCAGGGGTGGTCCTGTGCTGTCTCGTCTGCAGGGAGAGGCCAAGAAAACTGGAGGGTCCAGGGGAGGACTTTTCTAGGAGAGGACCGAGCACAAGGCTGGTATCTCTGGAGGAGCCTGGAAACCCAGTTAGAGGACGCAACCTGGATCAACACCCATACAGTATCGCTGGGTCGGCTGAAAGAAAACTGGTACTGTATGACAGATCTTTAAATCTCTCAAAATCTCTCAAGAATGTTTTAGTTCAATCGGACAAGTCTGTGGCAGAGACTTTGTATGAGCATCTCAATGGCTGCTAGGTCAAGTGAGAGGGGCCTATCCGGTGGCTGCTGGATCCAGTCTGTGGAGCTGTTTGTCCTCTGGATCTGACAAATACCTCTAAGCCCCAATTATCAGGTGCCTGAACTCCCCTTAACCCTTTGACCCTCTATTGAAGGACTTTGTGCTTATCCCAAATAAATAGTTGAAAAAGGACTAAGTGTCGGGTTTAACATTCTTTGGGCTACTTTCCAACGGGACCCCTGAGACGGAAAAGCGAGCAGGTGAGGTAACGGTAAGCCCAAATAAAACCAGCAGCTCTTTCGGGGGTCAGTTCCACAGAAGGAAGAGGTGAAAGGAGCTGGCAGTGTTGCTAGGTACCCAAGTTTTGGAGACCTAGGCACCAGGGCCAAGATTACATAGTAGTTGCAGTGTGTATATTCCTTGTAGTGTAGGTGTTTGAAGGGCACACAGGTTAGAAGGAACAATAGACTGAGTAGGTAAGTATTTCCTGAATTTGACTAGTAACTGACCATAACTCACTATGTAGGGCCTCAGCCACATGACCATCGTTCCCTTAATACTTTTTTCTCTTCTTACTAGGTCATGATCTTCAAAGAGTGCAGATATGTTGCATTGTTTAAAGGCTCTGGAGCAAATAAAGGAGGCTGCCACTGTTTTACAGTGAAGAATCAGTGATTTTGTAGACATTCTTGCTAAATTTTAATTTCCTCTTGCCTGGTTGGAAGATTCTTGTTCTGCTTGTTGGTTCCTGTTTGCACTTTTAATATTTACCATGTTTTTCAGACTTTTAAATGAGAAAATTTAGTATCCAAACTCAGTGTTTTGTCCACTCCACTCCTCTAGGTGCACCACCAGCTCTTGTTTTCTGTATTTTCCTCAGTCTAAAAATGACTGTGTGAATTACTAACATTGAAAAGGACAACATCACTTGTGCCAAATTCAACAAATATAGAAAACCTGATCTGAGTTTGCATCTTGAGAAGGAGAGTTTGGAAATACTGCCCTAAGTAATGTGAATTGTAATATTTCTGTTTTTAAGAATAGCAAAGCCAAAATGTGAAGATGCCCACAAATTGTGCCTTAACATTTTTATTTCCCTCATGATCCCATGCCTAAAATGTGTGTCTTTCCCTACATCTAGTTCGCTAAAGCCCCAAAACACATCATGCTATCTCCCATCATGGGTTATCAATGGATGTGTTTCAGGGTGCAACCCCTTCTTCTGACCTACTTTAGGTATAAGGAAGGGGTTACAACCAAAACACATCCATTGATGCCCCGTAATGGGAGATAGCACATGTTGACACTCTAGGTGTACGTGGCTTCAAATTTTGGCTTTCAGAGGGGTGAGATCCCCCATCTGAGGAAGGCAACCTCCACACAGTCTTGGGATACTAATGTCTCATTTGGTCTTCACTTTACCAAATTCAAACTTTGTAAGTTCCTGAGTTGGGGATGTGTATCCTATGTTTTCGAACATGCCTGTTTAGCCACAAAAAAGGCAAAATAATGGCAAACATACATGTTATAGACCAAGATGTTAGTTTGTTTTCAAACCTCAAAACGCACATGTGAATGTGCGTTGAGTAAAATGTGTTTTACTAAACAATGTGTGGCTTATTATTTCAATGCTCAATATAAGTGTATTTGTTAAGTTGTTGTAGTTACAGTGACAATGTGCTCTTAAATGTGGCCAACTCTGGCAATTTTTTGGTCTCCAAAAAATGAAAGGAGTTGAAAAGGCATAATGTTTTTGAAATTCATGCATTAGATCCATTAAGAACAAAAACATTGTGTGTGTATAGCAGACCCACTGCACATCATAATAGTTAACTGATGAAGATTGTCCCCACATGTAGCAAATAAGGTAAGTTTTTAGCACTATTGTAGCAAGTGTCCAAAATAAAGGCCATTTGAGAACATATTATACAGATAAGAAACACAGACAACAGTAATTCAAATGAAATATGAGTTTATGATCAAATAAAAATATTATTCAGGGTCAGCTCCAATTTTCTGCCAAGACACTGCCGCTCTACCCACAAAATAATCAAGGTATATTTGACGTATATTTCTGGCATTTTGGGAGGGCAATCCAGCACGGCTAGTTTCTAGAGCCGTCATCACACCCACAGACGGCTGAGCTGCAGCCTCTTCAGCTGGGCCTGCCACTGCAGGGTCCACATCAGTTGGCATTGAGGCAAGGTAGCTGCTAGCATTCCTCTGTAAACAAATTATGGAGAATACTGCAGCACAATACCACATGGTTGATTTTGTATAGTGCCAGGTTAATTGGTGTTAAAAACAGCCTGAACCAACTGAAGAGGATGCCAAAGGTATTTTCAACCACCCTTCTGGCACGAGAGAGCCTGTAATTAAATATTCTCAGCTCTGGGGTGAGGTTCGTCATAGGAAAAAGCTTCATGAGATGTTCCCCAGAGCAAACGCCTCATCTGCAACAAAAACAAAATTTAGACCCTTAACATTCTCCTTAGCAGGTGGCAAGTTTACGGTGCCATTCTGGATCTGCTTGTAGAACTATGTCTGCATAATGACTCCTCTATCAGAGTTGCGGCCGTTCTTCCCAACATCAAGATACAAGACCTCATATGTGGCAGACACTACAACTAGCAGGACTATACTGCAAAATACCTTATATTTGAAATAATATGAGCCAGAGTTGGGTGGTGGGACAATCCAGACATGTTTTCTATCAATAGCACCACCACAGTTGGGAAATCCCAATGATGATGGAACTGGGCTGCAATGTCCTGCCATTGCTCTGGGTTGGAAGGAAACTGGATTAAAAATAAGGAAAAAGAAATTACTACTTTTACACATTACATTGCAAGCAGATTTGGCACAAAAATGCTTGGCCAACATAAGTTTAAAACTTAAATGAATATTTAACCACCTCAATACAGTGCAGTTACACCCCCTTCCTGACCACTGTGACCAGTCCAATTTTCAGCGCTCTCACAGTGTCACGTACCTTCTAGTAGCGAGCCCGGATTGCGGAGAGAGGCCTCCTTTACGACTCCCACTACCGGTTTCCTGGCAATACAACAGGGAACACAGGAGTAAGGAGGGGTACAGGTGCCTGGCAGGATCAACAGATGGGTAGGATGGGTAGGCGAGGATCAGTGAAGCAGGTGATCACAGTGAAGGGACCAGCAGGTAGTTTATAGCAGATACACAGTTCAATGGAGCAGGTAACTTGGAGATAAACAGTGCAGGGAAGCAGGTCACTAGTAGCAGGTGAACAGGGTAATATACACAAGTGCTTGCAGCAGATAACAGTCAATATAAGCAGGTACTAGAAGCAGATGGATAGTGTAATACTAGCAGATCACTTGTAGCAGATAACACAATCCAGTATAAGCAGGTGACTTGCAGCAGACAGGTAGTTCAATATGAGCAAGCACTTATAGCAGATGAACAGTTCAGTAAGCAGATTATTTGCAGCAGATAGGTAGTTCAATATGAGCAGGCACTTATAGCAGATGAACAGTTCAGTATAGCAGGTTATTGCAGCAGATAGGTAGTTCAATATGAGCAGGCACTTATAGCAGATGAACAGTCCAGTATAGCAGGTTATTGCAGCAGATAGGTAGTTCAAAATGAGCAGGTACTTATAGCAGATGAACAGTTCAGTATATAAGCAGGTTACCCTTCTAGCAGACGGATGGTCAGAGCAAGCCGAATCGGATACCAGGCGGGAACGAAGTACAAGGGAACAGGCAGGAGAATAGTCACAACAAGCCGAGGTCGGGTGCAGGCGGATAGCAGATGGGTCACAGGCAGGCCGGGTCAAACAGGAACAAACAACACAGATCAGGTCTCACAGGTATAACGCTGTTGAGCAGACAGCAAAGACTGTTGGCAAGAGGCTGGTTTAAATAGGCCGTTTGGCGCCAATACGGACGCAAGCACGCGCCCGTGCGCGTGCCCGCGCACGCGCACCTGTGTACGAACGTAAGGGCGTTCGTACGATCGTGCGTACCCGCGACGATCGTACATCAGAAGACCTGGAGGACAATCTCTTCGTGAGATTTTCATGACACACAGTTTGAATGACAATTACTCAGTCATCCAACACTGTACCCATATGAAACTTGCGTACTTTTTTCCACACAAATAGAGCTTTCTTTTAGTGGTATTTAATCACTAGTGGGTTTTTTATTTTTTGTGCTATAAATAAAATAAAACTTAAATTTTGTGAAAAAAATGCCTTTTTCTTTGTTTCTGTCATAAATTTTTGCTAATTAGTAATATTTCTTATAACCCACATTAGTATATATATTATTTGGTCTTTGTGAACGTTATAGAGTCTACAAACTATGGTGCCAATCACTGAAAATTGATCACTTCTGATCAGGCCTTCAGTACATCAAGTGTACCTAATTTCTTGAGACACTAACAAGTCAGGAAAGTATAAATACCCTCCAAATGACCCCTTTTTTACAAAGTAGACATTCCAAGGTATTAAGTAAGTAGCATAGTGAGTTTTTCTAAGTTGTCATTTTTTCCCACAATTCTTTGCAAAATGAAGATTTTTTTTTATTATTATTTTTTTTTTACAAAATTGTCATATTATCAGGTTATTTCTCACACACAGCATATGCATACAACAAATTACACCCCAAAATACATTCTGCTACTCACACGGCGATACCACATGTGTGAGACTTTTACACAGCCTGGCCACATACAGAGCACCAACATTGATGTAGTACCTTCAGACGTTCTACGAGCAAAAATGACGCATCTGATTTCTCAACCACCTATTACACTTTTGAAGGCCCTGGAGTACCAGGACAATGGAATTTCCCATAAAATGACCCCATTTTGGAAAGCAAACACCCCAAAGTATAATCTGTGAGGCATAATGAGTCTTTTGAACGGTTAATTTTTTTCCAGAAGTTTTTGGAATATGTGTAAAAAAATGAAAACACATTTTTTTTTACACAAAGCTGTCAATTTATAAGATATTTCTAACACATAGCATGTATATAGCAAAAATGACACCCCAAAATACATTCTGCTACTCCTCCCGAGTATGGTGATACCACGTGTAGGACTTTTACACAGCCTGGCCACATAGAGAGGCCGAACATTGAAGTAGTACGTTCAGGCGTTCTAGGAGCATAAATGACACATCTCATTTCATTCCTACCTATCACACTTTTAAAGGTCCTGAACCACCAGGACAGTGAAATTACCCACAAAATGACCCCATTTTGGAAAGCAAATACCCCAACGTATATTCTGTGAGACATGGGCTGCAAATAGGTACTCGGGTACTCTGATGGACTGGAGAGAGGTACTCGGGTACTCTGATGGCCTGGTGACAGGTACTCGGGTACTCTGATGGCCTGGTGACAGGTACTCGGGTACTCTGATGGCCTGGTGACAGGTACTCTGATGGCTTGGTAACTGCTATTTGGGTACTCTGAAGGGCGGTGACAGGAACTCATATGGACTTGACAGGTACTCGGGTACTAAGATGAACTGTGACAGGTACTCGGGTACTCAGATGAACTGTGACAGGTACTCTGGTACTCAGATGAACTGTGACAGGTACTCGGGTACTCAGATGGACTGGGACAGGTACTCGGGTACTAAGATGGACTGGGACAGGTACTCGGGTACTCAGATGGGCTGTGACAGGTACTCGGTTACTCAGATGGGCTGTGACAGGTACTCGGGTACTCAGATGGGCTGTGACAGGTACTCGGGTACTCGGATGAACCGTGACAGGTACTCGGGTACTTTGATGGGCTGTGACAGCTACTCGGGTACTCGGATGAACCGTGACAGGTACTCGGGTACTTTGATGGGCTGTGACAGGTACTCGGGTACTCTGATGGACCGTGACAGATACTGGGGTACCCTGATGGACTGTGACAGGTACTCGGTACTCTAATGGACTGTGACAGATACTCGGGTACCCTGATGGACTGTGACAGGTACTCGGGTACCCTGATGAACCGTGACAGGTACTCGGGTACCCTGATGGACCGTGGCAGGTACTCGGGTACCCTGATGGACCGTGGCAGGTACTCGGGTACCCTGATGGACCGTGACAGGTACTCGGGTACTCTGATGGGCCGTGACAGGTACTCGGGTACTCTGATGGGCCGTGACAGGTACTCGGGTACTCTGATGGGCCGTGACAGGTACTCGGGTACTCTGATGTGCCGTGACAGGTACTCGGGTACTCTGATGTGCCGGGACAGGTACTCGGGTACTCTGATGGGCTGGGACAGGTACTCGGGTACTCGGATGAACTGTGACAGGTACTCGGGTACTCTGATGGGCTGGGACAGGTACTCGGGTACTCTGATGGGCTAGGACAGGTACTCGGGTACTCTGATGGGCTGTGACAGGTACTAAAATACTCTGATGGACTGTGACAGGTACTCTGATGGACTGTGATTGACAGGTACTATGATGGGTGGTGACAGGTCCTCTTTATTGGGGGGGGCAATCAGTGTGATTGGTGTACACTGTAGGCGGTAAAGAGATGTTACTGCAATCTCTGCCTCACACACGATCGGTGTGTGAGGAGGAGAACCCGGTAACATCTCGTTACCGCCGTTTGTTTACATTTTAGTGATCGACTGTGAAAGGATCACAGCCGATTACGTGGGTAAACAGCCGGCCAATGGCTGTTTACCAGCGTCGGTGACGAGCAGTGTTCCCGGGGAACACGCCGCCACCGATGTGCACGCGCAGCGCTCTCACGATCGCGCGCATGCGCCGTGCACAGTCGGGGTGTGACCATCTGTGATCGGCCGTGACTTCATCACGGCCGATCACGTGATAAACAGCCATAACCAATGGCTGTTCACCCCCTTCGATGGCGAGCGGTGTCTCTGTGACACGCCGCCACCGAAGAAACAAGGATGTGCGCGCGCGATCGCGCGCATTCCCTGTTTAAACGGGAGGCCGTCATATGGCGGCCTCCCGCCACAATAGGTGCGCCGCCTGGCCATCATTTGACAGCCGGCGGTCAGCATCTAGTTAAAGACAAAAGTGTAAGGTCATCTGATTCTTCACCCCCTCTGATGGCCTATACTAAAAAAATGTATGGCGGGGGGTGTAATGGGTAGATATTTTGGACAGGTAACCCGCTCCACTTCCATGAGAGTTGTTTGCATAAATAATGTGTGATACTTTGGCCAGTCCCTCCTTACTTACACTATTGGCAGCCCAGTGGATAGGTAAGAAGTGTCATAATAAAAAAATATGGATACACACTGTCCAAATTGCAGCACATTTTGACATTCAATAGCCTATCAAGATAATAGGAGATAAAAACTTTCTACATTACAATTTGAGGGCAATCAGGCCGGCCCTTGCACTACATGCTTTGTTGAATTCATCCAGAAATATGTCCACAAAAGAGGGATAGTGTGTATGGGTTTTGCAAAGTCAGGAGTATTTGTATATGTTAACTTAGCATTTGGGGGGGGGGGGCAAAAAATAGCCTCTTGCCTGAATTGGAGGACAAAAGTAACATTTGGACACATTTTAGGACGGGGTATGGAACCTTGGCTCTCCAGCTGTTTTGAAACTACAAGTCCCATGAGACATTGAAAGACCCTAACAATCACAGGCATGACTCCTAGAGGCAGAGACATGATGGGATTTGTAGTTTCAAAACAGCTGGAGAGAGCGGGGCTAGGGAACCTTGGCTCTACAGCTGTTTTTAAACTACAAGTCCCATGAGACATTGCAAGACTAACAATCACAGGCATGACTCCTAGAGGCAGAGGCATGATGGGAGTTGTAGTTTCAAAACAGCTGGAGAGCCGAGGTTCCCTACCCCTGTTTTAGGGGGTGTTTAGGATCAGCAAAAAAATGTAGCTGACAAAAAACATTGTTAAGCTACCAGACTAGGTGTGTATGGGCCCAGGATAGCATGCTGAAGAGGTTAGTTAAGGAAAATATGCATGTAGGCCAAAAAAAGGAGTAGGAAAAGCTTACAGCATGCATGAGGACAAAGAGGACATTCACATCATATTACAATAATGTTAATTTTGGAATCAAGAAATGAATACAATACATTAGCAAGCATTAAATACATAGAATGTGATGTTAAAGAAAAAAACTTACCCAAATATGGTCCTTCTGAAGCACTTGAAAAATGGCTGAGCAGGTCTCTGGAATAATGAGTCCCAGCACCTGGGGGGGCATCCCAGTGGTAAACTTGAGGTCCTGGAGACTTCTCCCCATCACCAAGTAGCTATAAACCTTCGCTCATGAGTAATGACCAGCCTCATGCATGTGTCCTGCTTCTTAATATAGGGGGTCAACAATGCCCAGAGTTGGTGATAGCAGGGACCTGTCATTCAGAGATAATTGCGAAAATCATCTGGATTATTCTCCTGGAGCTCCCGCAGCAAAGGCATATGACATAATTGTATATTCATAGGTTGCAGCCCCCCCACAAAAAGAAAATCCCCAATTAGGGTTTCTCCAACAATAAATACAACTTAACAACCGGGGTAACTGCGACCTGGAAATGACGTAGTAAGCGTAACTCCGTCGAACGCGTTTCGTCATTGACGTCTTCACCTCCGCTGAAGATTTCAATGACGAAACGCGTTCGACGGAGTTACGCTTACTACGTCATTTCCGGGTCGCCTACGGTGGTTGGAACGCAGTTGGAGCGCACGCTGCGTATCCACCGAACGGTACCCGCTGTTTGTTTGGGATTCGCGCTATAAGGGCTCTATCCTAGGGGGACTTACAAATATTAGAGCTGTCTATATAAACAGAATTAATCCCGGGACATCGCTCATCAAACATCTTTTCCATTGGAGCGATCTACTTTACTCGAGACTGTTTTTTGTTTCCCTGGGACAGAGAGTCATTAGCGTGTTTTCCATAGTTTGTTTTTATTATATATTTTTTATCCTGTTTTTTCCGGATTGATACCTAAGAAGTGGATCAATAACCCACGGAGTCTATGTAAAGTAGATTTTTTGGTGGACTGTGTTTCCATATTTTTATTATATGAATTTTGTTTTTTATTTTTGTGGAAATAAATTGTTTTTTTATATACGGATTACACTATGGAGATTATAATTTCTTTCTTATGAGGATATAAATGGAATTCCCTTCTGGATACGAATGATTACAAAATATACGGGCCAAGGAGCTGGATATCGTTAGATTTGGTTTAAAGGCGAATTACCCCTGCAGGGGTGTATTCTTCTGGTGAGTGGGGCACCTTGTGGGGGAGCACGGAAGTCACTTTGAAGATTGCACAACAAGCACTAAAGTCACTTTATGAACATTCAATGTTGGACTTACACTATTGAAGATTTTTTTGGACAATTGGACACTATATCATCACCTTTATTTTTATTAATTTTATTTTTATAATTATTTTTATATTTTGAGGTTCACTTTTTATTTATATATATATCTTTATTTACAGGTATATTTTTTATTATATACTTTTTAGGTCTTGCGATTCACTTTGGGTATTGGTTGTGTCATATATTTTGCATCTTAAAAAATATTTTTTTGATTTTCCACTTGCACTTTTAAATGCACTTTTATATATATATTTTTTCAAGAGATTTTGTATTTTTATATCAGATTTATTATTTTAGCTGATAGATTGTTGGTTATAATCACATCTTAGCACTGATGCGATTTTAAGGTTAAAGTCACATCAAGTATCACTTTCTTTGTCATTCAGTTTTTTCTTCACAGGACTCATGTATGATTTTTTTCTGGTAATTTATATTGAGTTTTCGAATACGGTTATAAATAATTACACTTGCCATAATCGTGTTCGAGTCGCAATAGGTCAACCTGTGTGACTGCACACGATTCTGGCAGAGGTTGCTTGTTTTTTTCTTGGACTGAACTGAAGTGAGTGGGTTCTAAAGGATTGCATTGTCATCTGTTAAAGAGCAATTATCTTCATCTGGTTGTAATTGGATATATGAAACTACTAGTTGTGAAATAGGTCAGTGTTTTTATTGGACCTGCTGGCATTCTTTGAGTTTTTTTCTCTAAAAATACATTCTTTTTAGTATTGAGAATTAATATTCTTTTTTGTTAAATAGGTAGCGCCAGTTACCCCGGTTGTTAAGTTGTATATGACATAATTGGTCACGATTAAACAACCAATTTTTGGACCAAGAAATCCTCCTCCTCCTGTTCCTGGATTGGACTTGGGTCAAAGCAATAACTCCAAGGCCAATTATATTACGTTCTCTCCTCCGATTCTGCAACATGGCTGGTTGACGAATGGCCGTTCAGAAACGAACTGAAAAGCACAAACTGAAAAGCGCAAATCAACACTCACCAAACTTCTACTAACACAAAATTAGCAGAAGGAGCCCAAAGGGTGGCGCCTGCCAATTGAACTTCCTCTTTATTGGCTCGTAATACATCTAGTACGTCACTACGTTAGTTTTTGTTGGCCGACAATTGCGTACCGTTTGTATGCAAGACAAGTTCCAGGCACACGCCCTTCGGACAAAAGTCTGATGCTTTGTATGCTGAAAATCCAATCGTGTGTACAAGGATTTAGGCTGGATTAATACTCAGTGCGGACGTGGCTTACAGCAGGGGTCCGGTACATCCCTGTTCTCCATTTCAGGGATGAATCAGGCCTGCATTTTTGCCTGAATTCGGTCCTGAAACTGAGCCACAGGACCCCTGTGCAATCTGCTCCCTGGCCACCATGGAGATAAGTGAACTGACTATATTGAGAATTGGATGTCAAGGACCCACATCCAATTCGTACTAGCATGAACTACGGCCTTGTACAAGCCATCACATCTAAGAGTTGGTAAGCTGCAATCTAAAAAATATTTGCTTTTGGGTTTAAAGTGGTTGTAAACCTCAGATGAAATATAAACAAAATATGCCCCTCTATAGTTTGTGTTTGTCTCTATCTAGAGTACTAAATGCCATCTCTCTCTGCTGCCTCATTCCTCTGCTATCAGCATAAGGCCACTTAAGGCCAAGTTTTCCTGACACCAAAAGAGAAATGGTGACAGGGGAGGGTATAGGCTGAGATTGACAGCCTCAGCTCAGTTTCTGTGTTCTGTATGAAATCAGCTCTCAGAATTCTCCTTGCCGATGCAACTTTAGCTTTCCATCCCCTGATTTTCAGAGATAAGAGATTCTGTTTAAATTCTGCCTTTTGAATTAATTATTATTATTATTATTCAGAATTTATAATAATAATAATAATTAATTCTAAATTAATGTAGGGGAAAGACCGCGGTGGATAAACAGGTACAACTTATATAGGAGGATTTGTTTAATCTGTGTATCACCTGAGGCCAGTCACTTCACTGGGTATGTGTAAGGGTTTACAATGACTTTAATACTGCTTTAAATTAAAATAGATTCTGTTAGATTTGTTACAATGTGACACATTGCCATGCTGTCAGATAAGTATATTCACAAATTTCATGAAAAATACTCCACCCAGGGTTATATCAGAGCATTTGTAATGCTTGTAGAAACACTCTGCTACATACTGCAGCAATATTGCAGGCCTTACACCAGTATGTTTTCCTTTAAAATGTATTGCTTTCAAGAGCTTCATTTGATTAGCTAAGGCTGCATTCACACCCGGGCCTTTTGAATTGTGGGCAGATTCACTGCGATTCTGCCCATGATTTCAAATGCTCTGGAAAAATGACAAATCGCACAGCTCAAATTTCAGATGCCATTCATTTTAATGGTATCTCACAATGCGGTGAGATTCTGCCATGATTGAAGTGCAATAAATCACGTTGCAATCCCAGCAAACCGCATTGCGTTAAGAGAGTCATCCAAAAAAGGTTCAGGACCTTCTTTTGGGTGACCAGCTTCAAGCGATTCGGTTTGCCATGATTGTAGCACGATTTATCACACGACAACCATGGCATAAATGCATGTTTTAAGGTGCCAATAAAATTAATGGCAATCTGAAATTCCCATTGTGCGATTTGTAATTTTAGCAGAGCGTTTTCAAATTGTGGGTAACATCATGGCGATTCTGCCCACAATTCAAAACGTCCAGGTGTGAATGCAGCCTCAGTGTTAAAGTGGATGATTCTACAAACCATTTCGTCCAGAGCAAACGAAAAAGAACGAGGATGAAAAGCTTTTGCCGAATTGAATAGGAGAAAAATATTAACCACTTCAGCCCCAGAAGGATTCGCCCCCTTCCTGACCAGGCCATTTTTTGCGATAGGGCACTGTGTCGCTTTAACTGATAATTGCGCGGTTGTGCGACGTTGTACCCAAACAATTTATGCCCCTTTTTCCCCACAAATATAGCTTTCTTTTGCTGGTATTTGATCACCCCTGCGCTTTTTATTTTTTGTGCTATAAATAAAAAATGACCAGCAATTTTGAAAAAAAAAAACACAATATTTAGTACTTTTTGCTATAATAAATATACCAAAAAAAAAAAGTCTTCATCAGTTTAAGCCGATATATATTCTTCTACATATTTTTGGTAAAAAAAAAATCGCAATAAGCTTATATTGATTGGTTTGCACAAAAGTTATAGCATCTACAAAATAGGGGATAGATTTATGTCATCTTTATTATTTTTTTTTACTAGTAATGGCGGTGATCTTTTTATCAGGACTGCAACATTGCAGCAGATAGATCGGACACTTTTAACACTGTTTTGGGACCATTGGTATTTATACAGCGATCAGAGCTAAAAATAGCCACTGATTATTGTATAAATGTCACTGGCAGGGAAGGGGTTAACACTGGGGGCGATCAAGGGGTTAGCTGTGTTCCCTCAGAGTGTTGTAACTGTAGGGGTGATGGGACTGACTAGGGGAGAAGACCGATCGGTGTTCATACTTAGTATGGACACATGATCTGTCTCCTCTCCCCTGAGAGAACCGTGATGTGTGTGTTTACACACACACATCCCCGTTCTCACTCTGTCATGAGCGATTGCGGGTGCCCCGGCAATCATTGCACATGCCAGGCACACTCATCAGCTCCGGGACACGCAGTGACATCTTAAAGGAGCGATGTACACCTACAGCGATTTGTATAGCTGTGGCGGCTGGTCGGCTAGCGGTTAACTAATCTTATGTGCATGAGCTTCTACTAGACTACTGGAAGGTTTTACCCCCTTCATGAC
This sequence comes from Lithobates pipiens, assembly GCF_037356315.1. Lineage (NCBI taxonomy): Eukaryota > Metazoa > Chordata > Amphibia > Anura > Ranidae > Lithobates > Lithobates pipiens. Next base: position 228,573,574 of record NW_027507785.1, read on the forward strand.
TGGGCCATTTTTTGCTATTTAGCATTGCACTATTTTAACTGGTAACAGGGCTCTGGGCTGTGATTGGACACAGCTGGTCAACAGGTCTCTGCCATGAATCAGTGGCTGAAATCTGTTGACAAAATCCCGCTGGGTCCAATCACAGCAGGAACACAGAAGGCACTGTTGAAGTACAGCTATATGATTGTGCCCGTACGAGCTGTCCCACTCGCATTTTACTGATCGGCAAATGGTTAATCTGGAAGTAAAACCTTCGTAAATCAACAAAGATCATTTGTTCCTGTAAATTGGAAAGATTTACATGGTGCTGAAAGGAAAAAAAGCCATTCAACATTAGCCAAGTCCATTATGGCCCCATAAGATGGTGAGATGAGTGATTTTTATACTTTCTTATCTGAACATTTAAATGAAATTTGACAGGTTTAAAGCTAGTATAAGCTCCATTCTCCTATCATATGGGTAATATGCTGATTCATTAGCATCTGGCAGAACCAATGAGTTCAACTTCTGCTTGTGAAAAGGGTTCTTAGGTTCTGACTCAGAATCAAATGTATTCTACTTCTTTAATAATGAACTGGAATGAAAACAAAACCCATTTAATAGATTCTGACTGAGAAGTTTATGTGAGTAAATTGAGGACTCGCCAATATTGTCACTTCACTGCAGAGCACTACAAGAATACGTACAGTATATGTATGTAACACTGACATAACCTTACACATAAAAAATAATAAGAACATTTAAAAATAAATGTGTGTAATTTCCCTTATTTCTATATTTTTTTTGTTTACACTGATGAGTCCACCTAGCAAACGGAAAAGCACAGTGGTGTAGTGGTTAGCACTCTCACCTAGCAGTAAAGGGTCGCTGGTAGACATGGGCGCCGTCAATAAATTTGTTTCATTCTGTTCCGTTTCGATTCGTAATAAAATTATTTCGTACTTCGTATTTCGTGTCCAAAATTCCGTTCTGTTTCGTACGAAATATGAATTGTCGTTAGGTTCGTTAACGTGTACGAACGTTCTTTACGATGAATTTAAAGGCAAAAACATTGCTCATTATGCTTATTATGACTAATAAAAGACTTCTGTAATAGAAGACAATGTAAGTTGCCTGAAGACATCAGTGAAGGACTTTCCTTCTCTCTGGGCAGGCTGCCAAGAAAAGATCAAAGTGATACAATGTTTCTTCTTCAATGGGCTGAACTCCTGTGTGTAGAAGTTCTCAGTTTAACCATTTAAACCATTTCCCGGTTCCCTACTGCGCATGCGCGAGTCGCGCTGCGCAATAAGGATGGACCCGCTGCCTCTGGGATCCGTGTGTTTCCCAGCAGGCAGCGGGGGACTTTCGGAAAGGGGCGTAATCTACGCCCCTTTCCGCAGAGAGCTATCCCGGAAGTCGGTGCAGATACCTGTACTGTACAGGTACCTGCACCCCCCTCCCCCCTGAAAGGTGCCAATTGTGGCACCGGAGGGGGGGAGGAATCCAATGAGCGGAAGGTCCACTTTAGGGTGGACCTCCGCTTTAAATACAGTAGAATCACCAAAAAAGGACACAAATGTAAACAGCAATTGCCATTTTTTAGGGTGTTTGTAATGTTTTTTTTTTATCAAATCAAGGTGATCATAAATGCTGTAATGCTGTAAGAAAAAAAATGTATAAAAAAAAAGGGCATCCCAGCCTTTTTTATTTTTTTGTTGTTTTTTTAGACTGCAAATAGCAACTTTAAAGCAATTCTTAAAGCAGAGTTCCACCTAAAAATGTTACTTTAAGACTTTAAGGCCTCCTCCCGACTCCTGTTTGTGAAACTGAGCTTTTGAGGAGGAGAGGGGGAGCAGGTACCTAAATTTGCTAGGTACCTGCCCCCACCTCCGTTCTGGTCACCTAGGTGGCTGAAAGCAGAAGCTCTCCCTCCTGAAGTCTTCTGGGACATATGACAGGTCCTAGAAGACTTTTGGGGCCAGTCACAGACCGCAGCGCTGCTTGCGCATGCGCAGTGGGTATCCGATGAAGCCACAAGCTGTCACAGCCGGGTGCCCATAGTAGAAATGCTGGCGTCACAGAGGGAGAACACAGGGAGAACTCGGCTGCGGTGAGTGCACTGCTGGATCGTGGGACAGGTGAATGGCTGTTTATTAAAAGTCAGCGGCTACACTTTTTGTAGCTGCTGACTTTTAATAAACAAACAAATGACTGGAACTCCACTTTAACAGCAACAAAAAAATTCAAAATTCAGCAGCTTCAAATATTTTGGTGACTGCATTAGTTTTCACCTAGTGAGCCAGCCAGCAACACACTTCCTGTCTTAGACCCCTTTCATACTGGGTTGTTTTTCAGGCGCTTTTGGGCTAAAAATAGCACCTGTAAAGCGCCTGAAAAACGCCTCCCCTGCCACCCCAGTGTGAGAGCCTAAGTGCTTTCACACTGGGGCGGTGCGCTTGCAGGACGTTAGAAAAAGTCCTGCAACAGCATCTTTCGGGCACCCCAGACATTGAAATCAATAAGCATTGCTGCTGAATCGTCAAAGCACTTAGTCAGCAGCGCTTTGCGGGCACTTTTAACCCTTCATTCTGCCGCTGGCAGGGGTTAAAAAGTGTCCCGCTAGCAGCCGAAAAGCGCCACTATAACAGTGGTAAAGCGCCGCTAAAATTAGTGCTGCTTTATCGCTAAGGCGTGTGAAAGTAGCCACCCTTGACAGGGGCATTGTTAATCCGGGGAGAGGGTGGTGTTGGATGGACTAGCCGATTTACATGGATTTGACTAACAAATAAAGCCAGATAACAGAAAATTGTATACTCACCTTTCCGTAATTTTCCTTTCCTGACGCATCTTCATGGCACCACACACTGGGTTGTGACTCCGCCCCCACAACCTGACAGGATTGGTTAACTATATATTTGAAGGGGAGACCCCCCCGCTGCATTCTCTGTAAATATCATCATAAACAAAATAAAACGGGAGGGCATTGTGTGGTGCCATGAAGATGCGTCAGGAAAGGAAAATTACGGAAAGGTGAGTTTACAATTTTCCGTTTTCCTGACGCTTTCATGGCAGCACACACTGGGAAATAACTCGCCAGACGGGTGGGTAAATGCAAAAAATATTTAATTCCTACAATGCCGAAGAAGTGGCTCTTATAACAGATCTACCAAAATCTGCCAAGGACAAATGGGCAGAGTTCACTCTATAGTGAGAAATTAAAGTATGTTCAGAAGACCAGGTTGCTGCTCTACAAATCGTCTCCAGAGAAACTCTGCAATATGCTGCCCAGGAGGTAGCCACTGCCCTACCCTGTTTCCCCTAAAATAAGACCTAGTGTGATTGTCGGTGATAGCTGCAATAAAAGCCCTACCCCTCAAATAAGCCCTAGTTAAAGTCCTTGTAGGTCTTCTTTTCAGGGTAGGGCTTATTTTTGAGGAAACAGAGTAGGGCTTATTTGGGTGGTAGGGCTTATATTGCAGCCAACACCGACAATCACGCTAGGTCTTATTTTAGGGGAAACAGGGTAGTAGAATGAGCCCTGATGTCTTCTGGAATCGCCAAATGCTGAGTGGAATATGCCTTTCTAATGGCTCTCACCAACCAGGATGCAATAGTGCGTGAGGAAGCTGGCTGTCCGTGTCTGGTTCCATGAGGAATAATCAAGAGAGAGTCCATCTTCCTAAAGGAGATAGTGGCTGACAAGTAGTTGGTGATGGTGGTTTTAATGTCCAGCGGATGAGGCTCTCCCTGATCATCAGTGAAGGATGGAAGGACAATATCTTGGTTATAGTGAAAGGAAGAAGCCACCTTGGGTATGAAACGATCTGAGTGTCTAAGAACTACCCTATCCGGAAAGAAAAACAAATAAGGTTCTGAAATAACCAGAGCTTGAATTTCTGACACTCTCTTGGCTGATGTTATGGCAATTAGAAAAGTAAGTTTCAAAGTCAAGTCCCATAGTGAAATAGACTCCACAGGAATAAATGGTAGACTGGAAAAGGCATGGAGAACTACTGACAGATCCCAAGATGGGAAAATAGGCTTCTTAGGAGGCTTTATCTTCAGACTAGCTCTAAGAAATTGTATGACCAGGGGATGAAAAGCCCATTTTGTGCCTGTTTTAGCGGAAAGAGCAGAAACCTGCACCTTGAGGGTGCTTGAACTGAGGCCTTTGTTAATTCCTGACTGAAGGAACTCCAGAATTTGAGGCGGTTCTGGGGAAAGAGGATTCCAATCTCTTTCTCGGGCCATGAGGCAGAACTTTTCCCAAATCCTTCCATAGATGGAATTAGTAGAAACCTTCCTAGCCTGCATTAAGGTAGAAATGACCTCCTGGGAACAGCCTTGTGCCTTCAGTCTAGACCTCTCAACTTCCAGGCCATCAGATGCAACCTCTCGGGAGCTGGATGAAGGAACTGTCCCTGTGAGAGAAGGTCTGGTTTTAGTGGAAGAAGAATTGGTGGTTGGAGACTGAGCTGCAGAAGGGTTGTAAACCACGGTCTCCTCGGCCAGAATGGAATCACTGCGATTATAGTTACTGAGGACCTCCGAAGTCTGGATAGGAACCTCGCAATCAGAGGAGTAGGAGGGAATATGTACCCCAACTTGAAATTCCATGGATGGACCAGACAGTCTATTCCCTCGGCTGACGGAAACGGATTCCTTGACAGGAACCTGCGACATTTGGTGTTTATAGGTGTGGCTGCTAGGTCTATTTCTGGCGTCCCCCAGGCTTCCGTCAGGAGAGAAAAAATTTGAGGACTCAAAGACCACTTGTTGTTGGACAACGACCTCCGACTCAGATAGTCGGCCAATACATTCTGCGTTGCTGGGACATACACCGCTCTCAAGTCCGTCAGGTGAATCTGGGCCCATTCTAAAATGGGACTAACTTCCTTCATCAGAGTAACACTTCTTGTAACTCCCTGTCTCTGTACATAAGATACTGCCACCTTGTTGTCCATCCTTATAAGCACACTCTTTCCCGACAGTAGAGACGTGAATGCCGTCAGGGCGCGAAAGGCCGCCCTGAGTTCCAATATATTGGAAACCACCGAAGTTGTGGAGGGTTGAAAGAAGAATTTCCCAGTACTGAAGCAATAACTCTTGTCTTTTTGCCAACAGCAGGATGTCGTCTAAGTAATGATGAATTCGAAGACCTTTCCCTCTGAGGAATGCCACTAACGGTAAGAGAACTTTGGTGAATGTCCTGGGAGCTGACGAAATGCCGAATGGTTGGCACCGAAACTGAAAATGGCAATGATTGATGGCGAATCGAAGAAATTTCTGAAAAGCCGGATGTATTGGGATGTGAAGATAGGCGTCCGACAAATCTACTGACAGCATCCAATCGCCCAGACTTATCGCTAGGAGTATGGATTGGAGACTCTCCATCTTGAAGGCTTCTACTCTGATGTTCCTGTTGAGCCTTTTGAGATCCATTACTGGACGAAAATCTCCTGTCCTCTTCTTCACCAAAAATAAAGGAGAGTAGAAACCTCTCCCTCTTTGAGCAGATGGAACCTCCACAATAGCCCCCTTTTTTTAAATCTGCTACATATTCTACCAGGAGATTTCTCCTGAATAGTGTGGATGGTAGTCTGGTAGCCTGAAAGTGGTTTCCTGGAAACCTGTTCACAAACTCCCACTTGTGCCCATACTTGATTGTGGACAGTGCCCAAGTGTCCTGTATATGTCTTGTCCAGATCTGAAGAAAACCCCTTAGCCTGGCGCCCACCTGGGCTGGGTGGGCGGGCAAATCTTCAAAAAGACTTTGGGTGCTCCCCTGCGGGTGTAGCCTTGGCCTTCTGCATTCTTAGGAAGGAAGGTTTAGTATTCTTCCAATCTCTCCTGAACTCTCTGCCGGGACGGTAGGATCTGGACTCCCTATACTTATCCGGGAGATTGCGTCTAAAAGAAGGCCCTTTCTGAGCCTTGGGTCTTCTATCGGAGGGAATCAGCCCAGATTTCCCTCCCGTGACCTTGGAAATGGCCGAGTCTAGTTTGGCACCAAAAAGATTAGAACCGTCATAAGGAATTTTGCATCAATTAATTTCATGGTTTCAGCCATAAGGCCCTCCTTGCAGTCACCGATGCCAACACTTGGCATCTCTTTAAATTGGGGAAATACTTGCGAGTTTTCTGAGGTTCAGAAATAATGTCTTCCCAGCTGATAGCCTCTTTGACTGATCTTGCAAATGGCTCCACCAAAGAAAAATCAAACACTGCAGACATCTCCTGGCCATCATTATCCGAAGATGATTCTGAAGCCTGGGAGTGATACGGGTGCGCAGCGGATGTACTAGGGACTGCCACATCCATAGCGGGTGCTGTTGTCTCCAAAATAGATTCCCGTACTGATTCCCTTATAAGATCAGTAGCAATTCTTGCGTCCGCTTCCTTCTCTTTAGTTGCTTCATTGAAGCAGGAACGGCAGGCAAGCTTTTCTGTAGGGGTGGTGCGCCACATATCCAGCAGGCGTTAGCTGCGGGTCTGGCGTGATGGCTGTGATGAGAGGAAGGAGACCTCCTGTGGTCCGACTGGCTATGCCGAGGGTGACTGTGGTGGGAGCGACCATGTCTTCTGAGGAGATGAGGACCTGGAGCGACTTCTGTGCGATCTTCTACTGGAAGTGCGACTTGAGCCTCTTCCATGTCTGGAACTCGCTCCTCTTGCTCTGGTAGGGCTGCCAAAAAAAAGCAGCATCTTAGCAGTCGGCACTCTTCTTTCTCCCCTTCTTCAATACTCACCTACGACGGTAGAGCCTCTTACCTTTCTTGCTGTCGGTGGTCTGCGTGGGCAGTGGACTCCATGGAAAAGAGTAGACAGTATAGACTGAAGGGAAAAAAAAGAGAACTTCTTGCAATACCAATAAACAGAAAAATAAACAATAATATTTTTTTTATTTTTTATTTTGCCTGCCCCTTTAAGACCTAGAACCCTAAAAAAAACCTGCAGAAGCCATAAACAAGTAAGACAATGCAAATGTAGCAGAAAGAAAACGTTCTTACCTTATCCAGCAGAAAAACAGAGGATACAGGGCAGTATCTAGGTAAACAGCAGTATGCAGAAGCACACAACGGTATTTTTAAAAAGGGCGCCATAGCGGCGGCCGAATGACGCTCCGCGCATGCGCAGAACGTCTCGAGGATACCGGCGCCATCTTGGAAGAGGGAAAAAACCTCTTTCGGAGAAGAAAAAATGATCCAGCTGCAAATGGACATGTGCAGAACGGCAGGGACACTAGTAGCGGCCATGACAGCTGTACTGGAGGACAGCAAGTCTCAGCAACTCTGGCATAAGAAAAAAAAGGTACAGCCATAAAACAAGGTATATAATATAGAAAAGGGAGTCCACTGCAAAATGAAAGCTTATTTAAAGCTAATAAAAACGTAGTCAGATGTCCCCTGAGACCACCAGAATGGGGATTCCCTCCATAAAGCTCTTTTAGAGACTGTACAGGAGGGACTTCCAAACAGGAGAGGCTTGAACCTGCTGGGGTGATACGGTAAGAGCCTTATTCATCTGTAGATATTTTGAAATCTGGACAATCCAACCTGTCAGGTGAGGATAAAAAAAGAGAATGCAGCGGGGGGGTCTCCCCTTCAAATTTATAGTTAACCAATTCACTTATTTTGCAAAATGCAATTTTCTGTGCAAAACAAACAATCTATTTGTCTGTAGGTTGCAATGCCAGGTAGATGCAACAAAACTGTTTATCATGTAGATCTGCTGAGAAAGTGGAAAGAGAGAAAAAATATATCTCTTAATATCATGACAGCAGTCCCCAATCCCACCGGTGTCACCAGGCTACTATATATTTTTTCCCCTTGTTTGGGTGGTACGCCACAGGTAAAATTGTATATAATGTTGAATATTTATCTGTCTTGCGTGAACTGCCATTTGCTCATGTATATGTTATACATGTTTACTTCATGTGGTACGCCACGTGTGTTGTTTGTTATTATTATCCTTTTCCTGTTTCCCCATCCATCACAGTTTTTGCCAGGACATTCGCTCTCAGTCTTGAGAGCTCAAATTGTTTTCTGCAAACTCTGAGGCGTTGTTTTCCTAGGCAGGGGGAAGATGTAGCACCATGTTATTTAAGCAGGGTCGCTATTAAATTTATTTGCCAAGTGATAGTTGCCTTAGCCGATTGTTAGGAGGTCAATTGATTTCACCCTAATTCTGGAATTGCTGTACTTCTTTCTTCTGTCACTAGATGGCCGGGTATCCGGTGACATTAGATAAGACAAGAGCATTGCAAGGACAGATTAAGAATGAATGGGGTATCTCAGCCAATGGGCTGGGATTTTCTTGAGTCCCTTGGCCTGCTGGGAGAACCTATTTATTTGGGTGGAGTCAGCTGATCGGTGTTCTGTGCCACCTGAATGGCTGTCTGGGTGGACGTGTGTTGTATTGCCCCGGACTGGTAGGCCAGAAACCTAAGGCCTATCCCAGGGACTCAGAGTAAGCTGAGGCCAGTACCAGAGCAGACTTCTCGCCAACTGGGGACGACGAAGAAGTGGGAAAGCATCAGCAATTGCCAAATCAGGGACCCAGAGGGACAGCAGAGGTGACGCTTGTGGAGTGCCAAGCCAGGCACCTAATCTGTCAGCGAGGGTGAAGCTAGAGGAGTGTCTGTTAGTGCCAAGCCAGGGACCCAGTGGTGAAGCGGGGGAGATGCTTGAGGAAGATACTAGAGTGCTAGATTAGAAGAGCTCAGGGGATGCAGTGGCAGTGGCTCAGTAAGTCTAGTGGTAGACTGAGAGCTCCATTGAGTGAAGTTTTACAATATAACATTGTAGAAGAAGTGAAAGAGTTCATTGCAACCTTTGTTAGAAACTTACAAGACTGTTGCCATAGGAGACAGTGTTCCTACTCATGCAGATGTGGTGTCTGGCTGGATATCTTTCCCTGCATGGCTGTCTACCTATAGATATCTGGGAGTCTGCCAATTAACATTGCATTTACTTAAGGGTGTCCTGGCCCCAAACCTCTCTCCCATAATTCTGTTTGAGACAATAAATCTCTTTGCATTAAAGAAGTGTCTGGCGCTCATCAGTCCACCTTACATTACACCCACCATGCCTCATAACCCACTCTACACAGAAGGATGTCAGCTGTCCCTAACTGTGGAGGTCACCATTAGGCCTAAGGAGGCCTGTACTTGAATGATCATATGCCATACTGGCAGTACCAGGCAGGGATACTTAAATCCTAGTAGTTTTTTGTGGACAACCAAGGCAGTGGGAGTTCCACTAGATCTTTCTTATCATTTCAAGGTTGGTCACCTACAGAAAGGCAGGAAAATAGAACCAGAAATTAAATGCAGGAACACAAGACTACCACTAGGAGGGGACATATCATTATATTTTTCTGATGAAAAAAAAAGTTTCCTCATGTTTACTTAATAAAAATCACACAAGAGTTTTGCAGTATTCTGTTTCTCATGCTTAATCCTACACGATTTATTCATGTGGGCTTATTTATTCAAACAATATATAGAGCTAAGAACAGTCGGAAATAATCATATTAGCCAATTTAGAATCCATCTTTTAATGGTTTGGCATTGCAGTGCGAGTTGCAATGGGTTTCTGTAGCTTGTGATTTGCTCCTTGCACCGTTTATTGAATAAGGCTGTAAAGTTGCAAACATGTTAACATTTTTCTTGGGAAGTGTAAACTGTATTTACACATGGTATTCATATATAAGTTTCATATGAAGTTTCATATGAACAGCAAATATAGAATAAAATTCACATGTACAATACTTGGTATGACAAGGCTCCTCTGCCTATAACACAAATGTGCTTCAATGTGTTTGATGATCACAGTGTATACATTAGCTCCAAAAATATGTGCTAAATTACAAGCTTAGCACAAGATTTCACAAGTGTTCTTAGAGGTGTACGTTAACTGTCTCCATTGTAATGATTTAAATATAGCTCAGTTTCTCAGAAAGTGGTTAATTCTCGTTCAAAAGTTTTTATTTTATGTTAAAATTAATTACATGTACAGAATATAAGACAAATTATTTGATACCAGAAATAAAAAGTAGACATATTGAAGTACGGATGATACAAAGCAAAGAAGAATTTCAAGATATTCTCACGGGAATGACAATAAATGGCCTTATATATTTTAGAATTTGAAAACATTCTTATAGCTGAGTTTTAAACATTTTAATCCCAAGAAAATATAAATATGTCTAAAAGAAAATATATGATTTTAAAGTTTTGACCATAACTTCTAAAGTATGTTTATAGTAGGTATTATATAGTAAGGGAAGAACATAAAAGGTATATAGGAGGGGAAGGGGAGGGGAGGTTTTATATATCAGCTAATGTTGTAATTCTATAAAAAATCTTAAATCACCATAACAATAAAACTCGGTTATCAATATTATCTGACGTATAATATTTAATCCAGGGTTTCCATATGACATCAAACTTTATCATCTGGTTTTTATCTATAGCGTCCATTTTAGCATGGATGAAAGATTGATTCATTCTACGTTTTGGTTTCTGCAATATTCACCACATCTGTTTTCCATGTATTGGCTATAGTCTGCTTGGCGGCTATCAGGAGTGTAAGCACTAATTTGAATTGTTTCTGATTCAGAAAGGCTGGTTTTAAATTAAGGAGAGCTATAATTGGGTCTGGAAAAATTGGACGATCAAAACATTTTGTAATTATCAAAAAGATATTTTTCCAAAATGATTGTACAATTGGGCAATGCCACCAGGTATCTATATAGGTACCTTTTTCTGGACAGCCACGAAAGCAAAGGCCAGTGTTATCTGTTGAGAATTTGGCGATTGTCGCAGGAACCAAATACCAGCATGTGAGAACTTTATATGATGATTCAGACGCCCAATATATTTATAGAGGAAGATTTTGTGAAAGACCATATGTTGGACCAAGACCTAGAATCGATCGTACAATCCAAATCTTTTTCTCACTTGGCCACATATTTAGGTATAACAGTATTAGAATTAGATATCAATTGTGTATACAATGATGTAATATGACCTTTAGCATGTTGTTCCTTGAGACAAAATCTTTCAAATTGAGAAATATTATGTAAGTTTACATTTAAATTGAGAAGAGGAGTATAAAAAATTTTGATTTGGAGATATCTGAATATTTCTGATTGTGGAAGCTTATATAATTCACATAGATCTGTAAATAATTTCATTGATGTACTTGAAATTAAATTATATAGACAAGTGATACCAGTCTTAGACCAAGCTTTAAAGGTTTTGGGATATTTCCAGGCTGGGTAAAAAGCCAGATTCTTGTGAAAAGATAATAGCGGATTTTGTGGAGATTGCGCGAATGCTTCAATGAGGACCCATAAAGGAATCTCTGTAGAAGAGTGATATTTTGTTAATTGAGATAATTGAGCTGCCTTATAATATATGATAAAGTCTGGAAATCCCAAACCACCCAAAGCTTTGGGAAGAACAAGTGTTTTTTTGTGAAGTCTGGGTTTTATTTTCCCCCAAGTAAATTTCGTTACTTTTTGTTGAATCAGCCTAAGAAAATATGCAGGAATATGAATTGGGAGAGTTCTGAATAAATATAAAAATTTCGGAAGAACAGACATTTTTTATGATGTTGATTTTCCCAAACCATGATATCGGCATTGATAACCAATTAGATAATGACCTTGTAATATTTTTTAATAGAGCTGGGTAATTAGCTGCAAATAAATCAGAGGGGTTAGGAGTGAACTGCACACCCAGATATGGGAGGCTATGATCTACCCACTTAAAGGGTAGTGAATTTTGTAAAGATTGTTTATCTTTCTCGACAAGTGAAATGTTTAATGCTGAAGATTTTTGAATATTGACCTTAAGGCCCGAAATAAATGAGAATTCTTGTAGTACAACCATAAGATTTGGGGCCGAAACATGTGGAGAATATAGAAAAAGGAGAATATCGTCTGTGAATAAACAGAGCTTATGATGAAAGCCACCCATTTCAATACCTGTTATAGTGGGTTCCATCCTAATTCTTTGTGCTAAAGGTTCAATAAGTAAAGCAAATTATAATGGCGAAAGTGGACATTCTTGACGAGTCCCCCTCTGTATATTAAACTCGTCCGATTTGTACCCTGCATATCTGATATAAGCTTTGGGATCTTGATACAAATTAGAGATCCATCGTAAAAAATGAGGGCTGAATCCCCAAGGGGTATAGTTCATAAATGACCATGATACTGTGTCAAAAGCTTTCATAATATCTAAAGAAAGAAAACAAGTGGGAATACGTATTTTTTTTAATGGCATGTGACAGGAGTGTTGCACGTCTAATATTATCTCCTGCTTGACATAATGGAATGAAGCCCACTTGATCACGATGTATAAGATTGCCTATAATAGTATTTAATCTGTTAGCTAGAATTTTGGCTAAAATTTTTATGTCCAAATTTAGTAACGAAATAGGGTGATATTTAGACCATATTGAATCGTCTGTGTGAGGTTTAGGGAGCATACAGATAATTGCAGTCAGGGTTTCTCTTCTAAAAGAATGACCTTCCAAAAGGGAATTAAAAGTGTTTGTCAAGACTGGAGATAGGGTGTCTACAAACGTTTTGTAATACAACGCAGAAAAACCATCAGGACCTGACCTCTTATTTAGTTTCAGATTTTTGATAACTTCAGATACCTCTATAATTGACACTGGTTTCTCCATAATTTCCATTTGTGTTTTAGTGTCGGTAGAGATATATGAGAGAAAAAAATCATTCGCTCTAGAAGGGTCCAACTCATTATCAGAAGAGTATACATTTTTTAATTGTGTTTTGAATTTTTGTAATATTTTTAAAGGATTATTTGTGTATACCCCCCTAGAGATTTTCAGACGTATCGGTTTCGTTGGGTTCTGGAAGGATTTTAATGCCCTGGCTAATAGTGTGTGAGGTTTATTCGCATTGATATAGAAATTGTGTTGTGATCTCTTGATGGTTTTATCCGCTGCTTCAGTAAGGAATAGATCAAATTCCAATTTAGCTTTGCCAAGATTTATTTTAGATAAAGAAGAAGGGTTATCTTGAAATGCTGTGAGACATTTATTGAAATTTATTTCTAAAGTCTGACAAAGGATTTTCCGCTCTCTGTTGAATATGTTTGCTTGCTGTAGACATATGCCACGGAGAACAGGTTTGTGTGCTTCCCATAATGTAGTCGGAGAGACGTCAGGTGTGGAGTTATATTTTATATAATCTTTGAGCGCAATTTCAATATTATTTTTATGAGCTGGATGTTTGAGTAGGAAATCTCTTAATATCCATGTTGGATCTTTTTTCTTGGAATTATAGAGGCAACAGTAATGTAAAGTGCACTATCATCGGACCATGGGATGGGAATAATTTTTTTAGATATTATTTCTGGAATTAGCCCTATGGACATAAATATATCGTCTATCCTAGAGAATGAGCGAAGAGGGAATGAGTAATGTGTGTATTGTCTCTTGGTTGGATTCAATTCTCTCCAAGTATCTACTAGGTTATGTTTTGTAATTAGTTTTGATAAGAGTTGTTTGTCTGCTGTATGTGACTGTGGGATTGGTGATTTATCCAAAAATTGAAATATGGTCTGATTAGAATCTCCACATAGAATTGTAATACCTATTTTGTGGTGTTCTATAGTTTGAAATAAATGAGAAAGAAAAGAAATAGGATTTTTGTTAGGAGCATAGTATGATGTAATGGTGATAGCGGTATCAAGTAGGACGACCTTCTGGATCCTTGATTTCCTTCATTAGTGAAAATGGTGTATTGTGATGGAAAGCTATAAGCACGCCTCGTTTTTTAGAGGAGGCCGTAGCTGTGTATACTTGGGGGTAGTCTTTACTGAAAAATTTGGGAGTGGATTATGATGCAAAATGAGTCTCTTGGAGGCAAACTATATCTGCTTTTTTGCATGAAAATGTGCGGAAGGCTTTAGTGCGTTTGCGTGGAACGTTTAGTCCCTGAGTATTTAATGATATGATGTTTAATGGGGCCATGGAGTTGGGAAAAGTAAATATATGTTGGTGTTTATATTAGCACGTGTGTCATATAAGAAATTATTTGTCTCCAGAGTATAGGGGTGGAGGGAGGGGAAAGAAGATAATGGCTGAAAAAGAAAATACAATTAAAATACAATATTGAAATATATCTTAACATATCTATGTTCTTAATGTGTCCGTTGGGAGGAGAAAAACTCTCCCTCCAATGAACCACTGTCAACTGCCCGGTGTACACCGAGCTGCTGAGGGTAGCAAGAGAGGGTGCAAGGGACTTCCCTGCAGAACACCAAGAGCCAATCATATAATTTAATTTTTCAAGCTAAAAATAAAAATGTAAGATTAAGGCAACCTCAGAGACACAGAAGAGAAGAGAGAGAAAAAAAAACAGTTATAATAAGGTGCCTAAATTATTAGGAACATTTCTTAAATAAGATTATGATAAAAATATTGATTGGAAGTCAGAGAAAAAACTCGGCAGTAGTAGACATGTGCAGAGTAAAATATTTCGTTTCGGAATTTCGTTTTCGTCTGAAAACTTAATTTATTTAGTTACTCCCGAAATTCGTTTTTATTTATTTTGTTTTTCGTTCAAAAATTGCATTCGTCCGAAAATCCACATGAATTACGGTCGAATCTGTCTTTGAAGGCTTATGGTGTCTGTCGAATGTATAAAGAAGATTCGACGGAGCTAGTATATAGCATACTTTAGAACCCTATTAAAGTCTATGGGACTCCAACGTTCAAAATCTAAAGTGCTAATTTTAAAGGCTAATTTGCAAGTTACTGTCCTAAAAAGTGTTTGGGGACCCGTGTCCTGCCCCAGGGGACATGTATCAATGCAAAAAAAAGTTTTAAAAACGGCCGTTTTTTCGGGAGCAGTGATTTTAATAATGATTAAAGTGAAACAATAAAAGTGTAATATTCCTTTAAATTTCGTAGGGGGGGGGGGGGTTGTCTATAGTATGCCTGTGAAGGGGCGCATGTTTCCCGTGCTTAGAATTGTCCCGGCACAAAGTGTCATTTATGCAGGAAAAAAAGTCCTTTAAAATCACTCGCAGCTATTATGAATTGTCGGCTCCCGTAATACAGAGAACACTCATTGAAAGTCATTGATAAATAAATAAATAAATAAATAAATAAATAAAAAAGCGTGGGGGTCCCCCAAATTCAATTACCAGGCCCTTCAGGTCTGGTATGGATATTAAGGAGAACCCTGCCTCAAATTTAAGAAAAAAATTGACGTGGGGTTCCCCCTAAATATCCATAACCAGACCCTTCAGGTCTGGTATGGATATTAAGGGGAACCCTGCGTCAAATTAAAAAAAAAATTGACGTGGGGTTCCCCCTAAAAATCCATACCAGACCCTTTATCCGAGCACGCAACCTGGCAGGCCGCAGGAAAAGAGGGGGGGACGAGAGAGCGCCCCCCCTCCCTCCTGAACCGTACCAGGCCACATGCCCTCAACATTGGGAGGATGCTTTGGGGGTCCGTGACCCCTCAAAGCACCTTGTCCCCATGTTGATGAGGACAAGGGCCTCATCCCCACAACCCTGGCCGGTGGTTGTGGAGGTCTGCGGGCGGGGGGCTTATCAGAATCTGGAAGCCCCCTTTAACAAGGGGACCCCCAGATCCCGGCCCCCCCCTGTTTGAAATGGTAAGGGGGTACAAAAGTACCCCTACCATTTCACAAAGAAAGTGTAAAAAATGTTTAAATAAAACAAACACACTTTTTAAAAATTCCTTTATTAAAAATAAAAAAAAAGATTCCAGCGGCGGTAATCCACTCTTGCTATCCAGCGACGGACGGTCATCTCTCCAGCGATGTCTAATGTCATCCAGCGCAGCGCAGCATCCTTCTTCTGTCTCCTCCACGGAGACACTGCAGGCATTCCGGCGGATGACGTTTCTTATATACGGAGGGCGGGGCCACCCGTCACCTGACCCCGCCCCCCTCTGACGCAAGGGGAAACCCGGGGTTCCCCGTGACGTATGGGTGACCCCGCCCCCCTCTGATGTAACGGAAACCTGCCTGTGTTACATCAGAGGGGTGCGGGTCACCCCTACGTCACAGGGAACCCCGGGTTTCCCCTTGCGTCAGAGGGGGGCGGGGTCAGGTGACGGGTGGCCCCGCCCTCCGTATATAAGAAACGTCATCCGCCGGAATCCTTGCAGTGTCTCCTCCACGGAGACAGAAGGACGGAGGATTCGCTGCGCTGGATGACATGAGACATCGCTGGAGAGATGATCGTCCGTCGCTGGATAGCAAGAGTGGATTACCGCCGCTGGAATCTTTTTTTTATTTTTTTATTTTTAATAAAGGAATTTTTCAAAAGTGTGTTTGTTTTATTTAACCATTTTTTACACTTTCTTTGTGAAATGGTAGGGGTACTTTTGTACCCCCTTACCATTTCAAACAGGGGGGGCCGGGATCTGGGGGTCCCCTTGTTAAAGGGGGCTTCCAGATTCTGATAAGCCCCCCGCCCCCAGACCTCCACAACCACCGGCCAGGGTTGTGGGGATGAGGTCCTTGTCCTCATCAACATGGGGACAAGGTGCTTTGAGGGGTCACGGACCCCCAAAGCATCCTCCCAATGTTGAGGGCATGTGGCCTGGTACGGTTCAGGAGGGAGGGGGGCCGCTCTCTCGTCCCCCCCTCTTTTCCTGCGGCCTGCCAGGTTGCGTGCTCGGATAAAGGGTCTGGTATGGATTTTTAGGGGGAACCCCACGTCAAATTTTTTTAAAATTTGATGCGGGGTTCCCCTTAATATCCATACCAGACCTGAAGGGTCTGGTTATGGATATTTAGGGGGAACCCCACGTCAAATTTTTTCTTAAATTTGAGGCAGGGTTCCCCTTAATATCCATACCAGACCTGAAGGGCCTGGTAATTGAATTTGGGGGACCCCCACGCTTTTTTTTTAATTTATTTATTTATTTTTTTATCAATGACTTTCAATGAGTGTTCTCTGTATTACGGGAGCCGACAATTCATAATAGCTGCGAGTGATTTTAAAGGACTTTTTTTCCTGCATAAATGACACTTTGTGCAGGGACAATTCTAAGCACGGGAAACATGCGCCCCTTCACAGGCATACTATAGACAACCCCCCCCCCTACGAAATTTAAAGGAATATTACACTTTTATTGTTTCACTTTAATCATTATTAAAATAACTGCTCCCGAAAAAACGGCCGTTTTTAAAACTTTTTTTTGCATTGATACATGTCCCCTGGGGCAGGACCCAGGTCCCCAAACACTTTTTAGGACAGTAACTTGCAGAATCTTTTCTCTCTGTCAAATCTTTTTTCTCTGTCGAATATTTTCTCTATATAATCTTGGACTAATAGAGGTAAGGTTAAGCACATTCGACCACAGGTTCTATAGATTGTTGTCAGAGTCATGTCGAATCTCCTATTCTATATCGAACTGTTGTAACAATGAAAACGAAAATAAAGCATTTATTTATGTCGGATCTTTCGTTTTTCGGATTTTGTGCTTTCGTTATCGTTTGTTAAAACGAAAACGAAAATAGCTGAAATTCGGACGAAAATGCATTCGGACGAAAACGAATGCACATGTCTAGGCAGTAGCCATTCTGTTGAAAAAACAAGATAGTAGCCTCAGTACAGATGTTTATCAGTCCATAGTGTCAGCCAGATCTGGATCCGGAGGTGGAGATTGTATGTGACTTCTTTTCTGTGGATTGTAGTCTTCTTCTCTTCTGGAAGCAGAGGAGGGATTATCAGCATATGAGGATGGTTTTTGGCGAGTGTCCGCAACATCTCTTGATGTGTTTATCATCCCTAGTTTCTGTAAAGTAGTTTGCAGGTCCTTAGCTGTTCGGCACATATATTTGTGACTTTGGAAAGTAAAACGCACTGAGAAAGGAAAGCCCCATTGGTAGATTATGTCATTTCGCTGTAATATTTGCAGTAGTGGTTTCAGGGTTCTTCTTTTGTTGATTGTCATTTGTGAGAGGTCTGTGAATAATTGATATTTATGACCCTGGAAAATTAGGTGATCTTTATTTCTAGCTGTATTTAGCAGTAGTTCCTTAGTGAGGTAGAAATGCAATTTTGCGATAATGTCACGGGGAGGACCATCTGTTTTCTTTGGTGCTAGGGCTCTATGAACCCGGTCCATTTCGAGACGCTCTAGTGGGATAGCTGGTTGTAATTCTTGAAAAAGTGCAGTAATAGCACCGTTTAAATCAGTCACAGATTTGGGTATTCATCTAATACGTATATTAGAGCGCTTTGCACGATTTTCGAAATCCTCCAACTTGGATTGTAATATGTCATTTTTCTCTTTAAGAAAATCAATTTCTGAGGCAATGTTAGATGTATAATTTTCCAGATCGTCTGCTCTAATTTCCAGTGCTGATGTACGCTGACAAAGTTCTCTAATTTCTTTAGTAAGTTTTGTGGCGATGGTATCTGCAGTGGATTTTAGTGATTTTTAAAGCAGATTTTCTATTTGTTTCAGCGTTACAGGAGGGGATAAGTCTTTTTGTGTGGAAAGTTCTAAATTCTCCAGAACTGACATATTTTTCTCAGGTATTTGGTTAGAGAGACTATGTGCCTTTAATGAGAGAACATCTTTATATAAAGCAGCAGAAGGGGCTGTCTTTCTCCTCACTGTGCCTCCCCTAAGAGGGGGAGGGTTTCAATGCCATACTGCTGTATGTGTGAAGCGGTGCTTTGTTGTTAATTTTCTGCCTCATAAGTCTCCTCTGACCCCCCCCCCCCCCCACGAATGTCACCTATGTAAGGTAGGGATATTTATCTACCGTTTGGTATGATATATGTGCGGAGGGTCAAGTTACCTCCGCCGTTATATGGCTCCATTGTCCTGCTGAGAATGGAGCTCTAAGCCAGCATTACCTCTCGGCTCGGCTCCACCTTCTGCCCCCAAAAGTGGTTAATTCATCTTCAGCATGAAATGCTTCACTGTTAACCTGGTCTCAACCTCTAAAATTTCTTTTGTTCAGCTCCAGGTTAGCAGATCCACGGGGCAGGCCATAATGTGTGTATTTTTGTCCCCTAAGACCAGACAGAGGAATTGCATAGAAATCCATGGGGTTTTGTTAAAGATGCATTCCCTGTCACTCTCTCCAGACTTCTTTGTTTGTGACACTCCAATCAATCACCTTCACTTCAGCCTGTTAAAGTGATTGTAAACCCCCCTGAGACATTTTTACATATAGGTATGCCTATAATGAGGCTTACAGACATCCCAACCTGCAAAAACTAATTTGAGGGAGGTGGCAAACTCAATTCAGGGAGGTGACGCGTCACGCTGGCGCCGATCCCGTCGACTGGGTACACATCAGGGCACGGGGCACACAGCGGGGCATGGGGCACACATCAGGGCACATCATGGGGCACACGGCAGGGCATGGGGCACACAGCAGGGCATGGGGCACACAGCAGGGCACATCATGGGGCAGAGATCAGGACATGGGGCACACAGCAGGGCACAGGGCACACAGGGGCACTGGGGCACTGGGCACACATCAGGACATTGAGCACACAGCAAGGTATTGGGCACACAGTAGGGCACACATCATGGGGCACACAACAGGGCACAGGGCACAGATCAGGGCATGGGGCACACAGCAGAGCACACAGTGGGGAATGAGGCATACAGGAGGGCACATCATGGGGCACAGGGTAGCAGGGAACACGGGCACACATCAGGACATGGGGCACACAGTAGGGCACACATCAGGGCACATCATGAGGCACACAGCAGTGCACTGGGCACACAGTGGGCATGGGGCACACATCAGGACATTGGATACACAGCAGGGCGGGGGGCACACAGCAGGACACAGGGCACATCATGGTGCATACATCAGGACACAAGGCACACAGCCAGACATGGGACGCACATTAGGGCATACAGTCGGGCATGGGGCACACAGCAAGACACTGGGCACACAGCAGGGCACACATCGGGGCATGGGGCACACAGCAGGGCATGAAGCATAAAGGGGGCACACAGCAGGGTACACATCAGGACATGGGGCACACAGCAGGGCACACAGGGGCGCTGGGCACACATTAGGACATGGGGCACACAACAGGGCACACAGTGGGCATGGGACACACATCAGGACATGGGGCACACAGCAGGGCAGGGGGCACACATCTGGGCACAGAGAACATCATGGGGCATACATCAGGGCATGGGGCACATGGAGAGGCATGGGGCACAAAGCAGGGCAGGAGGCACACAGCAGGGCACATCATGGGACAGACATGAGGAAATGAGGGCACACAGCAGGGCACAGGACACACAGGGGCACTGGGCACACATCAGGAAATTGGATACACAGCAGGGTGGGGGGCACACAGCAGGACACAGGGCATATCATGGGGCATACATCAGGACACAAGGCACACAGCCAGACATGGGACACACAGCAGGGCATACAGTCGGGCATGGGGCACACAGCAGGACACTTGGCACACTGCAGGACACACAGCATGGCATGGGGCACACAGCAGGACAGTGGGCACACAGCAGGGCACACATCGGGGCATGGGGCACACAGCAGGACATGAAGCATAAAGGAGGGCACACAGCAGGGCACACATCAGGACATGGGGCACACAGCAGGGCACACAGGGGCGCTGGGCACACATTAGGACATGGGGCACACAACAGGGCACACATCTGGGCACAGGGAACATCATGGGGCATACATCAGGGCGTGGGCACACGGAGAGGCATGGGGCACAAAGCAGGGCATGAGGCACACAGCAGGGCACATCATGGGGCAGACATCAGGAAATGAGGGCACACAGCAGGGCACACAGGGGCACTGGGCACACATCAGGACATTGAGCACACAGCAAGGTATGGGGCATGCAGTAGGGCACACATCATGGGGCACACAACAGGACATAGGGCACAGATCAGGGCATGGGGCACACAGCAGGGCACACAGCGGGGCATGAAGCATACAGGAGGGCACACAGCAGGGAACATCATGGGGCACAGGGCAGCAGGACACACGGGCACACATCAGGACATGGGGCACACAGTAGGGCACACATCAAGGCACATTATGGGGCACACAACAGGGCACAGGGCACGCAGTGGGCATGGGGCACACATCATGACATGGGGCACACAGCAGGGTGGGGGGCACACAGCAGGACACAGGGCACATCATGGGGCATACATCAGAACTAGGGATGAGCCGAACACCCCCCCGGTTCGGTTCGCACCAGAACTTTCGAACGGACCCCAAATTCGAACGAACTTTAGAACCCCATTGAAGTCTATGGGACTCGAACGTTGGAAATTAAAAGTGCTAATTTTAACGGCTAATATGCAAGATACTGTCCTAAAAAGGGTTTGGGGACCTGGCTCCTGCACCAGGGGACATGGGTCAATGCCTAAAATGTTTTTAAAAATGGGCCGTTTTGGCGGGAGCACTGATTTTAATGATGATTAAAGTGAAAAAAAAGTGAAATATTCCTTTAAATATGGTGCCTGGGGGTGTCTGTAGTATGCCTGTGAAGTGCCACGTGTTTCCCGTGTTTAGAACAGTCCCTGCACAAAATGACATTAAACAGAAATAACATCATTGAAAACTGCTTGCGGTTTTAATGTTATATCTGGTTCCTGCAATATGGTTGAAAACCATTGAGAAAAATGGCATGGGTAGCCCTCCCTGCCCATTACCAGCCCCTTTGGGTCTTGTACGCATATCAAGGGGAACCCTATACCCATATTAAAAAAAGGAAATGCGTGTGGCCCCCAGGCCCTATATACTCAGAACAGCAGTATACAGGCGGTGCAAACAAGACAGGGACTGTGTAGGTTTGTTGTGTTAAGTTGAATCTGTTTGTAATTTTCAACTGATACATTTTTAAAGTGTAGCTCCAGTCAAAAAAACAATTTTTAAGCTTTTTGGAAAACATAGGGAAGGGTTATCACCCCTGTATAATTTGTTTTGTCGTCCATCTTTTTTCATCTCACTTGCTGTTGTCTCCTTCCGTTTGCAAGTAGGAGATGTTTGTAAGTTGGATGTTTGAAAGTAGGGGCCTGCCCTATATGCTCTGCAGAAATGGCAGAACAAGGTGTTAAGCCCCATACACACGGTCGGACTTGTACAAACTTTTCCGTGGACTTTTGTACAAAGTGTGTTGTCCACAAGTTTGTATTGCATACACACGGTCGGACTTTTTGACAACAAACACGAACGTGGTGACGTCACAACGTACGGACGCCACTTCAAAAGAGGACGTTCAATGACTCCAGCGCCACCTTTGGTCAACTTCTGTATTGTAGTCTGATCGTTTGCAATGGTTCTGAGCATGCGTGTTTGTACCTTGTACAAAAGTCCGATGCTTTTGCATACACACGGTCGGACTTTGCTCCATCGGACTTCTGTTGTCAAAAAGTTTGTCCGTTCGCAGAGCCAACAAAAGTCCGATGAAAACAGAAAAAGTTTGTCCGATGGAGCGTACACACAGTCGGATGTTGCTCCAAAACAGCTAATTTGCATGTTTGTTGTCAAAAAGTCCGACCGTGTGTACGGGCCTTTAGTTTTGCCACAACATTGTAAGCCCTCAAAGTGACTCTTGCTGGGCGCTGGAGCGCCCTGCTGTGAACGATTATGTCAAGAATTATAATTACATGCCATTGTTGAACAGTGGTAGAAAAATTGACCTTTGGTGGTTGTGGTGCTGGTGCCACAACACTATAAGTCCTCACAGTTACTCTGGGTAGGCACAGGAACGGGCCCTACTGTGAAATATTATATCAAGAATTGTAATTACATGTCCCTATTAAACAGGGGCAGAAAAATTGGGCTTTAGGCACTGGTGCTGGTGCCACCACACTGCAACCTCTCCCATATACTCTAGTTTTATTGCAGGAATTAGCCCTGCTGCAAAGCATTGCATCAAAAATTGTACTTAAACGCCCCTGTTAACCACTTTCAGACCGGACCATTTTGCTGGTAAATGACCAGAGGTCTTTTTACAATTTGGCACTGCGCTGCTTTAACTGGTAATTGCGCGGTCATGCAATGTTGTACCCAAACAAAATTTGCGTCCTTTTCTTCCCACAAATAGAGCTTTCTTTTGATGGTATTTGATTGCCTCTGCGATTTTTATTTTTTGCGATATAAATGGAAAAAGACCGCAAATTTTGAAAAAAAATGATATTTTCTACTTTTTGTTATTAGAAAAATCCAATAAATTCAATTTTAGTCATACATTTAGGCCAAAATGTATTCAGCCACATGTCTTTGGTAAAAAAAAAGTCAATAACTGTATATTTATTGGTTTGCGCAAAAGTTGTCACATCTACAAACTAAGGTACGTTTTCTGGAATTTACGCAGCTTTTAGTTTACGACTGCCTATCTCATTTCTTGAGGTGCTAAAATGGCAGGGCAGTACAAAACCCCCCCAAATGACCCCATTTTGGAAAGTAGACCCCCTAAGGAAATTGATAAGTGGCATGTTGAGCCCATCAAATATTTTATTTTTTTGCCTCAAGCGATTGAATAATGACAAAAAATTTTTTTTTACACAAAGTTGTCACTAAATGATATATTGCTCACACATGCTATGGGCATATGTGAAATGACACCCCAAAATAAATTCTGCTGCTTCTCCTGAGTACGGGGATACCACACGTGTGGGATTTTTTGGGAGCCTAGCCGCGTACGGGGCCCCGAAAGCCAAGAACCGCCTTCAGGTTTTCTAAGGGCGTAAATATTTGACTTCACTCCTCACTACCTATTACAGTTTTGAAGGCCATAAAATGCCAAGATGGCACAAAACCCCCACAAATTACCCCATTTTAGAAAGTAGACACCCCAAGCTATTTGCTGAGAGGCATGTTGAGTCCATGGAATATTTTATATTTTGCCACAAGTTGCGGGAAAATTACAAACTTTAATTTTTTTTTATTTTTTTTTCACAAAGTTGTCACTAAATGATATATTGCTCACACATGCTATGGGCATATGTGAAATGACACCCCAAAATAAATTCTGCTGCTTCTCCTGAGTACGGGGATACCACACGTGTGGGATTTTTTGGGAGCCTAGCCGCGTACGGGGCCCCGAAAGCCAAGAACCGCCTTCAGGTTTTCTAAGGGCGTAAATATTTGACTTCACTCCTCACTACCTATTACAGTTTTGAAGGCCATAAAATGCCAAGATGGCACAAAACCCCCACAAATTACCCCATTTTAGAAAGTAGACACCCCAAGCTATTTGCTGAGAGGCATGTTGAGTCCATGGAATATTTTATATTTTGCCACAAGTTGCGGGAAAATTACAAACTTTAATTTTTTTTTTTTTTTTTTTCACAAAGTTGTCACTAAATGATATATTGCTCACACATGCCATGGGCATATGTGAAATGACACCCCAAAATAAATTTTGCTGCTTCTCCTGAGTACAGGGATACCACATGTGTGGGATTTTTTGGGAGCCTAGCCGCGTACGGGGCCCCGAAAGCCAAGAACCGCCTTCAGGTTTTCTAAGGGCATAAATATTTGACTTCCCTCCTCACTACCTATTACAGTTTTGAAGGCCATAAAATGCCAAGATGGCACAAAACCCCCACAAATTACCCCATTTTAGAAAGTAGACACCCCAAGCTATTTGCTGAGAGGCATGTTGAGTCCATGGAATATTTTATATTTTGCCACAAGTTGCGGGAAAATTACAAACTTTTTTTTTTTATTTATTTTTTTCACAAAGTTGTCACTAAATGATATATTGCTCACGCATGCCATGGGCATATGTGAAATGACACCCCAAAATAAATTCTGCTGCTTCTCCTGAGTACGGGGATACCACATATGTGGGACTTTTTGGGAGCCTAGCCGCGTACGGGGCCCCGAAAACCAAGCACCGCCTTCAGGCTTTCTAAGGGCGTTACAGTTTTGAAGGCCATAAAATGCCAAGATGGCACAAACCCCCCCCCAAATGACCCCATTTTGGAAAGTAGACACCCCTAAATTTAGGGGTACACTAGTGAGACTAGGTAATAAATGGCGGGTGCCCTGAAACTATAAAAAAATAACTAACCAACCAGCGTCACCTGTAACCGTTATATGGTGATCACTGGTGAAAGGGTTAACTAGGGGGCAATCAGGGGGCTTTATGCGGTAGTATATGGGGGTCCCTGGCGCTATAAAAAGCTGCGGCGAACCTAAATACCTACCTGCCTAACTAGCGTCACCTGTGACACTAATACAGCGATCAGAAAAATGATCGCTTATTAGGCTGGGTTCACACTGGAGCGATGCGGGAACGCCACGAATCCGCGGCGGGTTCCCGCATCGCATGCCTCCCGGCGGCAGTTCACACTGCCCTATGCGAACTGCTGGGAGTGTCAGTGAAATGTTAATGACACCCCCAGATCAGTTCGCATATCGCAGTGCGATCTGCAAACTCGGATCGCATGGTGTGAACACCCATGCGATCAGATTCTGCTGCGGACCAAAAAAAGGGTCCCGTGCGAGTTTGCGGCGGGTGCGGCGGGTGCGACACGAATTCAGCCATACTATCTGTATGGCTGAACTCGAATCGCACAGAGATCGGATGTGATTTGCACTGCAGTGCGGTGCGAATCACATCCGTTCTCAAACCGCTGCAATGTGAACCCAGTCTTAGTGACACTGGCGACGGGGGGGTGATCACGGGGTTAAACCTTTATTGGGGGGGTTAGGGGGGTACCTTAGAACTAAAGGGGGCTAACCCTAACTGCCCTAACAGTTATTACAGTCACAAATGACACCCGCCGGGTGATCAGGGGGTTAAACCTGTATTAGGTAATAAATGGCGGGTGCCCTGAAACTATAAAAAAATAACTAACCAACCAGCGTCACCTGTAACAGTTATATGGTGATCACTGGTGAAAGGGTTAACTAGGGGGCAATCAGGGGTAGTAGTATATGGGGGTCCCTGGCGCTATAAAAAGTTGCGGCGAACCTAAATACCTACCTGCCTAACTAGCGTCACCTGTGACACTAATACAGCGATCAGAAAAATGATCGCTTATTAGGCTGGGTTCACACTGGAGCGATGCGGGAACGCCACGAATCCGCGGCGGGTTCCCACATCGCATGCCTCCCGGCGGCAGTTCACACTGCCCTATGCGAACTGCTGGGAGTGTCAGTGAAATGTTAATGACACCCCCAGATCAGTTCGCATATCGCAGTGCGATCTGCAAACTCGGATCGCATGGTGTGAACACCCATGCGATCCGATTCTGCTGCGGACCAAAAAAAGGGTCCCGTGCGAATTTGCGGCGGGTGCGGCGCGAATTCAGCCATACTATCTGTATGGCTGAACTCGAATCGCACAGAGATCAGATGTGATTTGCACTGCAGTGCGGTGCGAATCACATCCGTTCTCATAAACCGCTGCAATGTGAACCCAGCCTTAGTGACACTGGCGACGGGGGGTGATCACGGGGTTAAACCTTTATTGGGGGGGTTAGGGGGGCACATTAGAACTAAAGGGGGCTAACCCTAACTGCCCTAACAGTTATTACAGTTACAAATGACACCAATGCAAAAAAAAAAAAATGCAATTGGTGTCACTGTGACTGTGGGGCATGATCAGGGATGCATGCACTGTCCTGGTCACCGTGGTGAGAACGAATGCCGACCGCCGCAGGCACCAGGGGGGGGCCCGATCGGGCCCCCCACCCGCGGGAAGGCAGGGACTTATATATACGCCCTTATGCCTGCCCGTGCCATTCTGCCGACGTATATCGTCGTGCGGCGGTCGGCAAGTGGTTAAACAGGGGCAGAAAAATTGGGCCTTAGGCACTGGTGCTGGTGCCACCACACTGCAACCTCTCCCATATACTCTAGTTTTATTGCAGAAATTAGCCCTGCTGCAAAGCATTGCATCAAAAATTGTACTTAAACGCCCCTGTTAAACAGGGGCAGAAAAATTGGGCCTTAGGCACTGGTGCTGGTGCCACCACACTGCAACCTCTCCCATATACTCTAGTTTTATTGCAGGAATTAGCCCTGCTGCAAAGCATTGCATCAAAAATTGTACTTAAACGCCCCTGTTAAACAGGGGCAGAAAAATTGGGCCTTAAGCACTGGTGCTGGTGCCACCACACTGCAACCTCTCCCATATACTCTAGTTTTATTGCAGGAATTAGCCCTGCTGAAAAGCATTGCATCAAAAATTGTACTTAAACGCCCCTGTTAAACAGGGGCAGAAAAATTGGGCCTTAGGCACTGGTGCTGGTGCCACCACACTGCAACCTCTCCCATATACTCTAGTTTTATTGCAGGAATTAGCCCTGCTGCAAAGCATTGCATCAAAAATTGTACTTAAACGCCCCTGTTAAACAGGGGCAGAAAAATTGGGCTGATGGCATCACCCAGAAACAGAAATGTTCTTCCAACATATCAGCGGAGGAGGAAGAGGATAGACAATCAACATAACAGGACAGTCACTCAGCATCAGCATAGGCAGTCTTGAAGGGATGTGACATTTCAAAAAAAATTATTCGGTTACATCAGCTTCAGGTGCTTGGTAGCTGTGGGTGATCCAAGACTGATTCATCTTGATGAAGGTCAGTCGATCAACTGATTCGGTGGACAGGCGCACCCTGTGATCGGTAACAAAGCCACCAGCAGCACTGAAGGTGCGTTCCGAAAGAACGCTGGATGCAGGACAGGCCAGTAGCTCAATTGCATACTGTGCAAGCTCTGGCCAGTGATCCATCCTCAAGACCCAGTAAGCTAGAGGATTTTCGGTGGGAAAGGTGTCCAAGTCTGACCTTGCCCCTAGGTATTCCTGCACCATGTAAATCAGACGCTGGCGATGGTTGCTGGAACCGATCATACCTTGGGGCTGCGGACTAAAAAATTGTCTGAAAGCATCAGTCAGACGGCCACCTTCTCCACCGCTACTCCTTCTGACCGATGCCTCAGCAACACGTTGTCCAGGACCAGGAGTTTGTAACCTCCCAGTCTCTGGGAACGCGTTGCACAGACCTTTCTGCAAGGCCTCCCGGAGATGTCTCATCCTCTGCTCCCTCTGTGATGGCAAGATAAGGTCGGCAACCTTACCCTTGTACCGTGGATCAAGGAGAGTGGCCAGCCAGTAATGGTCCCTCTCCTTGATCCGAAGAATACGAGGATCCTTCCGTAGGCTTTGCAGGATCAGGGAGGCCATGCAGCGTAGGTTAGCTGAGGCATTCGGTCCGGAGTCCTCTGGGTCACTAAGGGCAACATGATCCGCAGCTACCTCCTCCCAGCCACGTACAAGTCCACGTGTTTCTTGGGACTGTAAATCATCCCTACAAGACTGCTGCTGCTGATGCTGAGTGCCAGCCTCCACCTCCATGCTGACACAATCATCCTCCTCCTTCTTTTCCTCCTCCTCTTCCTGTGTGATGGGTGGCACAGCAGGAACACTGTCTGGATAAAGGGGGCCTTGAGAGGCAAGGAAGTCCTCCTCTTCCTGCCTCTGTTCTGCCTCAAGTGCCCTGTCCATTATTCCACGCAGCGTATGCTCCAAGAGGTGGACAAGAGGTACAGTGTCACTGATGCATGCACTGTCACTGCTCACCATCCTTGTGGCCTCCTCCAATGGTGACAGGACAGTGCATGCATCCCTGATCATGCCCCACTGGCGTGGTGAGAAAAAACCGAGCTCCCCTGACCCTGTCCTGGTGCCGTAGTCACACAGGTACTCATTGATGGCCCTCTGCTGCGTGTGCAGCCGCTGCAGCATGGCCAACGTTGAGTTCCACCTGGTGGGCATGTCACATATAAGGCGGTTCTTGGGCAGGTTCAACTCCTTTTGGAGCTCAGCCAGCCGAGCACAGGCATTAAATGATCGGCGGAAATGCACACAGACTTTCCTGGCCTGCTTCAGGACATCCTGTAAGCCGGGGTACCTGCCCAAGAACCGCTGCACCACCAGGTTAAGGACGTGAGCTACACAGGGCACATGGGTCAGTTGTCCCTGTCGGAGGGCGGAGAGGAGGTTGGTGCCATTGTCACAAACCACCATTCCTGGCTTAAGCTGGCGTGGCGTCAACCACCTCTCGGCCTGCCCCTGCAGAGCTGACAAAACATCCGCCTCAGTGTGGCTCCTGTCCCCCAAACAAACCAGTGCAAGCACGGCATGGCATCCTTTTGCCTGCGTACTTGCGTAGCCCCTGGAACGCCTACGGAGCACCGCTGGTTCTGAGGACAGAGCACTGGAAGAGGCCATGGAGGAAGAAGAAGAGGAGGGGGTGGAGGAGAGAGGTGCGTCACAACCAATAGTAGCATTTTGGAGGCGTGGTGGCGGAACAACCTCCAACACTACTGCACCTTGTCCTGCATCCTTCCCAACTGCCAGAAGAGTGACCCAATGGGACGTGAAAGACAGGTAACATCCCTGTCCATGCCTGCTGGACCATGAGTCAGCGGTAATATGCACCTTACTGCTGACCGCCCTGTCCAGCGAGGCAAGGACATTGCCTTCCACATGCCGGTAGAGAGCCGGAATCGCCTTCCGTGAGAAAAAGTGGCATTTGGGGACCTGCCACTGAGCAACCGCACATTGTACAAACTCACGGAAGGGGGCTGAGTCTACCAACTGAAAAGGCAGCAGTTGAAGTGCTAGCAATTTAGCCAAGCTAGCATTCAACCACTGGGCATGTGGATGGCTGGGAGTGAACTTCTTTCGCCGGTCCAGCAGCTGGGGCAGGGACATTTGCCTGCTATAATCGGACGTGGGTGTACTGCTAGCAGAGTGCCCGGAAGCACTTGGCTGTGACACACCTAATTCTACACCTTCATTCCTCTCAGAGCAGGTTTCAGAGAGGACTGAAGGTCTAGTGGGGTGGGAGATGCCAGCTGATGAGGAGCAAGGAGACGTCCGCTTTGTTCTTTGGTGTGGGTCTTTGAGGTACGCTTGCCAACGAGCTGCATGGCAGGTCAACATATGTCTGGTCAAGCATGTGGTGCCCAAGCGGCTGATGTTTTGGCCATGCGAGATACGCTTGAGACATATGTTGCAAATAGCAGCGGTGCGATCTGATGCACTCGTCTCAAAAAAGACCCACACCAAAGAACTTTTAGAATAACGCGCAGAGGCAGCGTCCCCCTGCACAGGCGGAGCTCTGCGGTGTGATTCAGTCGGTGTGCTGGACCTAAGCTGGCCCCCGGAGGGCATCCTGCCTCGTTGGACATGTGCCTCCTCCTCCTCCTCCTCCTCTCTCCTACCAGGCACCCACGTGGAGTCAGTGCCCTCATCATCCCCTCCCTCTTCATCGCTGTAGCAAACCTGGCAGTATGCTGCAGCTTATGGAACATGACTGCCAGTTGGCTGTCCTTCTTGAGCATCCCCTCTCTCTGCGCTCACGCTACTGCCTTCCTCTAGCTGAGTGTCATCATCAGAGCCTACAAAACACTGGGCATCCTCCTGGAGCATGTACCCAACACTGTGCTCAAAGAGTTCAGGAGACTCCTCAGGAGGACGTGGTGGGTCTAGGGAAGGAGTCACTGATGATGAAATTGAGAGGAGGGAAGACGATGCATTGGCAGCTGCTTTGCTAGTACCCTGAGACTGGGTGAGAGAGGATGAGGAGGATGAAGAGGGCTTGGTCATCCACTATACCAAGTCATTGGCATGTTGCGGTTCAACATGTCCAGCTGCCGAAAAGAAGGACAAGCGTGTCCCATGGCCACGTGCTGATGACAATGCACCGCGTCCACGACCAGCACTGTTGTCTCTAGACACAGAGCCTGCTTGCCCTCTTTTATCGGCTCACGCCTGTCTGCCTCTCCTTGCTGGCCTTCCAGACATGGTAATGGCCTGAAGGGAGTTGGGTAAAACAGCAGTGTAATGGAGTCACACAACACCCACTAAGCCCTGCAGATGGCTCTATTAGAGAACAGCAATAAACGGTAGATACAGGTGTATATTGTGATGGAGTCACACAACACCCACTAACTCCTGCAGATGCCTTTATTATAGAACACCAGAGATAAAGGGGTATACTGTAATTGAGTCACACAACACCCACTAAGCCCTGCAGATGCCTCTATTAGAGAACAGCAATAAAGGGTAGATACAGGTGTATATTGTGCTGGAGGCACAAAAAACCCACTAACTCCTGCAGATGCCTTTATTATAGAACACCAGAGATAAAGGGGTATATACAGATGTATACTGTGCTGTGCTGGAGGCACACACAACTTCCAATAACTCCTGCAGATGGCAAGTGGGCTCAAATAGAGAAGAGCTATGTAGGTGGATATAGCGGTGTGTACTGGGTACAGAGCACGTAGACAGCACGCACAAGCTCCTAACACTACTGACTGCAAGCTCTATTATATAAGATAGATCACTAGCTATATAGGTGAGGTGAATATAGCGGTGTATACTGCGGTCAGGGCAAGCAGACAACAACCACTACAGAAGAGCAAGATCGAAAATCGGCCGATAACGATCGGTGTGTACTGTGTTGAAGGTACACAGAACACCCACTAACTGCTTCAGACGCCAACACACTACACTAGGCCGCCGCGCTGGTGGCCTTATATAGTGTGGGGCGTGTACTACACAGCCTGAGCTATGATTGGCCACAGGCATCCTGCCTGTGGGCAATCATGACTCTCCTCGCTGCTGGCGCTGTGATTGGCCAAGCATGCGGGGTCACAGTGCATGCTTGGCCAATCATGAGCCAGCAATGCACTGCGATGACGCAGTGCATTGTGGGCCGTGAGCGCCACACGAATTTGTCGCGAACGGCCCATAATGTTCGGAATTCGCCAAACGGGCGAACAGCCGATGTTCAAGTCGAACGTATGTTCGACTCGAACACGAAGCTCATCCCTAATCAGGACACAGGGCACACAGCAAGACATAGGACACACAGCAGGGCATACAGTGGGGCATGGGGCACACAATGGGACACTGGGCACACCGCAGGGCACACAGCATGGCATGGGACACACAGCAGGACACTGGGCACACAGCAGGGCACTCATCGGGGCATGGGGCACACAGCAGGGCATGAGGCATAAAGGAGGGCACACAGCAGGGCACATCATGGGGCAAACATCAGGACATGGGGCACACAGCAGGGCACACAGGGGCGCTGGACACACATCAGGACATGGGGCACACAACAGGGCACACAGTGGGCATAGGGCACACATCAGGACATGGGGCACACAGCAGGGCAGGGGGCACACATCTGGGCACAGGGAACATCATGGGGCATACATCAGGACACAGGGCACAAAGCAAGATATGGGACACACAGCAGGGCATATAGAGGGGCGTGGGGCGCACAGCAGGACACTAGACACACAGCGTGGGATGGAGCACATAATGGGGCACACAGCAGGGCACTATTCACACAGCAGGGCATGGGGCACATAATGGTAGACACAGCAGGGCACTATTCACACAGCAGGGCATGGGGTACACATCACAGCAAGATCCAAGCAGCTACTGTTACATTACTTGCAGAGTAGCGTGGGAAGCGACTGCTCCTCCCCTCCGGCCCCTCCTCTCTTCTAGTCTGTCTGAGATGATGACAGATCTGGTCCCTGCAAAGCAGCGAACATTTTACCTCTCGTGGCATGCTCCTCCCCGCCAGCCCCTCCTTCCCTCCCGTCCAGCCCAGAAGCACCTGGGGTGGATGGGAGGGAAGGAGGGGCCGGCGGGGAGGAGCGTGCCATGAGAGGTCTCAGCACAGCATGGGGCACCAGCATCAGGTGTGTCTCCAGATCTCCCGGCTCTGTCCCATCCCCTCCCCTGGCGTGGAGCAGCTTGAGTGGCCCCGCGGCATACTCCATTTGGCGACTCGGGTTGTTCTGTCTGTGGCTGAGTGACAGTCCCAGCCGGGAGATCGCCTGGCACTCACGGGTGTCCGGGAGCCCGCAGTCAAATGCGGGAGACTCCGCGACTCGCGGGAGACTTGAGAAGTCTGGGCTTACCTATATGTACTGAAAATATCTCCTAAACATGCAACGTTTAGGAGATATTTGCCTTGTAGTGTCCGGAGACGTCATTGGCACATGTGCAGGGAAGAAACGGCCTTCCACAGCATGTGCTGTGACTGGCGGCTCCCACGTACATGCGAGGGAGTGACGGAGAGCCGGAGTCAGCGGCCTCGGAAGGAAGAGGGGCGAAGATGGATGCTTCCACCAGCGGGGACATAGAGGGCTTTGTTTGCAGGTAAGTGCCACTTAATGGGCTAGTATGCCATGCATACAAGCCCATTATGCTTTTACTTTGTAGGGGAATAAAGTAAAACCTATCAGGGTTTACTTCCTCTTTAATAAACTGAATAACATTTCTGAGCCAGAAATGGAGATCATTTACCGGACTCCAACAACCTAAGTCCCGTCATACCCTTCAGTGTCCCAGGTGACATACAATTGCTCCATACTTCATGACATTCCACCCTTCCAGGTTCCTGGGAGCTAAAAACGTGCTTCTTGCTGGGATCCATCATTCTGGAGATGCCCCAAATTATATAGATATTGGGTAGATGTGGTAAATACAATACATTTGGTATTTGAGGGTAACTTTCTTGGTAGAACCTAAAACTTTGTGTGTTGGGGTATATGGAACATGAGGTCGTGTCCCCCTCAACAAAGTTGGCAGTACTTTGGTGTCTTCATGCTGGAATATTGATTGTTCAGAGATGCATGGCCCCTTTGCCGCCCTCTCATGTGGATTGGTTGAGAGTGGGTAAGATAAAAACTCACCTATATAGGAAAGGAGTGTGTAGGTAAATTTGAAAAGGTGTGGAAATCATGGGTGGATACTCCTGGACCCAGATCTGGGATTTTTTTTATGGTTTTATAATTATTTTAATATATATATAATACCAAAAGTATTGGAATGCCTGCCTTTACACACACATGAACTTTAATGGCATCCCAGTCTTAGTCCGTAGAGTTCAATATTGTATTGGCCCACTCTTTGCAGTTATAGCAGCTTCAACTCTTCTTGGAAGGCTGTCACCAAGGTTTAAGAGTGTGTCTATGGATATGTTTGACCATTCTTCCAGATGCGCATTTGTGAGCTTAGGCACTGATGTAGACGAGAAGGCCTGGCTCGCAGCCTCAGCTCTAACTCATCCCAAAGGTGTTCCTCCACCACAAACTTGCTCATTCATGTCTTTATGGACCTTGCTTTGTGCACTTGTACACAGTCATGTTGGAACAGGAAGGGGCCATCCCTAAACTGTCCCCACAAAGTTGGGAGCATGAAGTTGTCCAAAAATTGTCTTGCTATGCTGACGTCTTAAGAGTTCCCTTCACTGGAACTAAGGGACCAAGCCCAACCCCTGAAAAGCAACCCTGCACCATAATCCCCCCTTCACCAAATCATTTGGACCAGGGCACAAAGAAAGTGCATAAATAGTTAAGTGACATAACTTACACATGTCAAATGTAAATTAATAATTGTGACAAAATCCTTAATAAATAAAAGTTCATTATAAGTGCTTTTCTTCTTTCAGTTATTCTTCCTTTAAAGTGTGATTCTTATATCCTGCAGTATTTAAACCCTTACCCTCATGGATCTGAATAAATACAAATGTGAAGTGGCTCCAACCACCTTTCACCACTGCGCTCACCTCCAATATAGACCTGTTCCCAGGTCTAAAAATACATCTGCGACACCTGTAGGAGACGAGGAGTACACACCACCCATTTCTGCTTGTGTACCTGCTAGAGCAACAATAAGGAGAGCTCTTGAACCTGATTTCAATCACATGCTGGACATTATGGCCAGTATGACTGAAAGAATGAACAGCAATAGGTCTCATGTGCAGGTTTCTGCAAGATGTCTGGAAGGTCTGATGGAGAAGGTACCATCAGAACTCCAGGCAGGTACCATCCACTATATCGCGACTTTTATTCCACCAACCTCCACATATAGGTCCTCAGAACCTCTTCCACCTTATGGTCCCTATGCAAATCCCCCCGCCCCATCTGCCAGCACCACATTCTTTACCCCTTCCTCAGCTGTCATCACCACATTCTGCCACCCACCTTCCTCTGCCAACACTTCCACCTTCTAATTACTTTCCTCTGCCAACACCACCACCACCTTCTAATTGGCAGCATAATGAGAATCCCTCTACCTCCACCTGGTCACAATATGGCCATGCAATGAATGTGGTGAATACACCTAATGAGGGAGTCGACTCCTCCCAAACATTCCATCACCTCTAAAAAAAATGTTGTTTGTTTTATGAGCTACGTTAGCTCTATTTCTTTTTTTATATTGTTGAGCTGTATATGTGCAAAACAGACAGAAAAACTTATATTTCAGTAATATTTTATATAAAAAAAAAAAAGTTTTTGTTTGGCTTTAAAAATGTGTGATTGGCGTTTATTTTATGCATATACAAAAATATTCATATTGGGTTCTTCATGAATCTCAGTCTTTAATTTTTTTTAAAAAATAAGAAAAAATTACCTCAGTGTGATGATTAGTCGTTCCACAGGGGGTATACTGTTAAGGAAATATGTGTCCATTTGTTGCAACCGACTACTGAATAAACCCAATAACTCATCAAAGCTGTGAGCAAAAATAACAAATATGGGATTTATTAGTGGACATTCTAAGAAAGGAACAATGTCAAACATCATGAATCCAAATGAGATTGATTAACCTTTTTATGGACATCCTAGTGTAGTCCAAAAATGTATCCTCCTGATCACGTAGGTCACTGTACATGTCCCAAAATTTGCCTCTCTCTTCTCGATCCGCAATTACGGGTGGATCCAGTATCTGCATGCCCTCTTTTTTCTCTTTTCTCTTTCATGCAGAAAATATGAGTTAACAGTGGCTGCTGCCACAAAACACGCCATCTCATCGTCACTCATCTTTGCAGAAGATAGTACAAACAGATGGAGCAGGAAGCACAATGATGAACTGGAAGTACAATATTCACCCAGGAAGCAGATGAAAAAATCTAAAAAAATAGCAACAAATGATGAAAGAGATGATAATTTTTCCTATTGGCCTTAAAAAAAGCCAAAGCTAAAAAACGCCAGAAAACGCTGTATGCAAACGGGCAAATACATGCAACAAAACGTGCGACAAAACGCCGGAAAAAACGCTCAAAAATGCTACGCTCAGGTGTG
Source organism: Lithobates pipiens (assembly GCF_037356315.1). Classification (NCBI taxonomy): domain Eukaryota; kingdom Metazoa; phylum Chordata; class Amphibia; order Anura; family Ranidae; genus Lithobates; species Lithobates pipiens. Next base: position 228,609,710 of record NW_027507785.1, read on the forward strand.
AATGCCCCTCTCATTGCCCCTCTCTAGTTTTTCAACTGCAGCTGTCTCATCACCACCTCTCCCCACTTTCTCCTGTCTCTCCTTGTCTAAGCAGGTGGTCATTCCCTTGCTGTACTTGTAACTGCCCAAGAAGAGACATACAATACGCCCACTAAGGAACCCACCTGCCATGTACACATTGTAAATTGAAATGTAGTTTCCCCTATGTAGGGAGGAAAAGGACGGGAGTGACGTACGCTGGTACGTAGAATCCTCCCACCATTTATTCAGTATGCAAATGTTGATTAGGTGGTGCTGACTTCCCCATACACAGTTTAATTATCTGCCAGTAGTAAGATGTGTGGACCATGTATGGCAAGCTTTACTATTTATTCCTAGGCTAACATTTCACTTCATTAATGTTCCATTAGGCACAAACTGCTCAATCAATTATAGATCCTGTAAGGTACCTAGATATCTTTATAAAAGATTAATCAGCAATTAATTGAAGGCAATTAATAGATTTTTGAAATTGAAATCCCAACTTAAGCCTGTTGGGTAGTTTTGGGTAGCCTTATGCTGCGTACACACAATTGGACTTTCCGGCAGACGCAGTCCAGCGGACTGGAATCCGTCAGACAATTCGATCATGTATGGGCTCCAGCTGACTTTTTTCCCCACAAGTCCAACAGACCTAGAAATAAAACATGCTTCAAATCTGTCCGATGGACTCGGCTTTCTAGCGTGCACACCGTTCGTCTGTGTGCTAGTCCAACGGACCAAATACGACGCAAGGGCAGCTATTGGCTACTGGCTATTGAACTTCCTTGTTTAGTCCCATTTACATCATCACGTTCAAAATGTTCGTTCAGAAAGTCAGTCGGACCTTCGCCGAAAGTCCGTCGGGAAGACCGTCGGACCTAGTAAGTAAAAAAAACCTGGTCGTGTGTACGCGGCATTAGAAAAATGAAATACTCTCTAAAACTCAAAGTTTTATTGTTGTTCATGACCCCATTGAGGAGACTTTGCTTCACTACCTCTCCCAGGACAAGAAATTAGGAAAATGGTTGTAACTAGGAGTGTAGGACACAGACAGAAATATTAACGTGGCAGTTTCTATACCCTTCCGTATTTTACAGAAGGTGTGTTCTGTTGCAGTCCTAGAATTTAGGAAGTGAGGGGAAAGTTTCCCATTGGGGAAACGCAAATAAAAAACATGACAGAGCCAATATTATTTCCCCACTCTGTCCAAAACGTAAATCTTGTGCTTGTGTTTTTTTTTTTCAGTAGTGAAAAGAAATTTATTGCCAACAGCTCCCAGTATGCATACAGTTACTTCATTACAAAAGAAAATCTCACTACAGAATATTGAATCTTCAAAGTACATATATTTTTATTAGAGCCGTTAGAAGAATGTTTTATAGGCATTGTTACAGAGTCTATTTACTCTATTTTCATGCATTAATTTAAAGAGTATGTCGGGGGGGAGAAGCAGCTAGCAGAAGCTGTAAACATCTGTAATACATTCTTGTTTCCCCATGTTGTATCCTTTTACCTTAAAGTGGTGTTCCACAGAATAAAAAAAAAAAATCATGAAAATTCCTAAAAAAAAAAAAAACATTTGGAATTTTTTTTAAATTAACCTCTAAATGTCTGTTGCTAGGGGGTCCCTCGTAGTCTGCCTCCTTCAGTGCCTGGGCTGGTGACATCACTTTCTCTCAGCACAGGAAGGGCTCAGCTCTGCCCCCTCCCTCCTGTCACTCATCTGGGAAACGTGACAGGTCCCAGATAACTGCGCGGCCAACCACGGCCAATCACGGCCACAGCCGGGTGCCCACAGTTGCAATGCCGGTGCTGCCGAGCAGAGGAGGGGACGAGCGCGGCTTTGTTCCCCCCCGCATTGCTGGACCCTGGAACAGGTAAGTGTCCAATTATTAAAAGTCAACAGCTGCAGTATTTATAGCTGCTGACTTATTTTTTATTTTATTTTTTTATGGAAACTCCTCTTTAAAGAGTCACTAAACTCACTTCATAAAAAACGATCAAAAATGCTGTATTAAATGCGGTTCATACTCACTCAGTCACTATGAGATTTGTTTCCTGTATACTGCAAAAAAAACAGTTTGATCCTGCTTCTCTAGCTCCACCTTCTGTTCATTTGTCCAATTAAGCTAGGGGTTTTGAAGTGGTGGTGACAACTCTGCAAATGCTCAGTTTTCAGGGAGTTTCTATGCTGAGCATTTCCTCCTTATCACATCTGCGAAAGCCTGTGTGACTATTGAGTCACGCATTTGGATGTATGCACAGTGGTAAATGACAGCCCACTCCCTCCCTCCTCCTCCATGCCCTCTAACCAGCTAAACACAATGGGGGCGGTATATTACATGTAGATTGATAGAAGCTTCACCTCCCTCTTATTCTAAGATCCAGGCTGGAGGGGCGTGACATGACCTGTGACTGACAGAGACCAACCCACACCATGTTATTTCCACAAAATAATAAAGATTTGATTGCAAATATATATTTGTATGCCAATTTAAAACTGTTTATTGATATTATTTATTTGTTTTTATTCTGTATTCCAAAGGCTGCTTTTTTATTTTGAAAATGTGACCAGAGGACTAGAAGTTCCTCCTGGTAAAATAGGTGGTAGATTATGTAAAATAATTACATCTACCACATACAGAAAGAGAAGAGAGAATCTAAATTAAACAGCGTGTGTTTAGTATCCTTTTCAATTTTGCTGCCACGATAAGGGAGCAAATAAAAGATGCTTGGGTTTACATATACTAATATATCACCTAGTACACTGAGTTATTTTACAACACATTGACCATTCACATCAGTCTAATTCATATACTGTAAGCCCCCGTACACACGGCCGGACATTCTGCCAACCAAATCCGTCGTATTTTGTCCGTCGGATTTTGTCCGTCGGATTGTGTCCGAAACTGTTGCATACACACGGTCGGACAAAGTTGTCGAAAAATCCGATCTTTCAAAACGTGATGACGTAATTTGTTACGATGGGTCTACGTTCAGGCTAGTAGCCAATAGCTTTGATGTAGGAATTTGATCTGAGCATGCGTGGCACTTTGTCCGATCGGAATTCTCTACACATGATCGGAGTATGTCCTATCGGACCAGTTTGTCGGAAAATATTTCCAACAAGTTGGAAAATTTGGTCCGACGGAAACAGTCCGATGCAGACCACACACAGTCGGAATATCCGACAACACGGTCAGATAGGACACATTCCGACGGATTCTCCGACCGTGTGTACGGGGGCTAAGTAGTCTTCATCTTTTTCTAATAGAATTTACTTTTTTTCTCCTGCATTAGATGTTAACCACGGCCACAGGGTATCTCTTGGGAATATTCATGCTGATTGATATTACTTTATTGCACTACCAGCATACATAGTAAGCAAAACAGGGATTTATTTTAAATGGCTTTTCTTTCTTGCCTCTACTGAACACTTTTTTTGCAGCTGTCCCATTTTGCCTTGTGCTGACTTCCAATATATTCAAATTGTGTCATGAACAGGTTTGCAAACAGATGGATAACATCGAAATTGTTGGATTTATTTGTTTTGTCCAAGGGTTTAATAAATACTGCCCCCCAGTGCATTTAATAATTCTTATATTAAAGTGCAGTGCTCCCCTAAGCCAATTCTTTGGAGTAGGATATACATAATATATATGTTTAGCTGTATATTTTAATCTGTTGGGTAAGAATATAAAAAAAAAAAAGTTAAACAAAAATAAAAGTGTGACTACAACATGCTCTTTTATTTTCAGAAAAATAGCAAGATGTTGTTTTGAGACATCATCAAAATCAGATATTAAGTCAAAAGCATTTCACGAAAATCAATGGTTATATATATATATTTTTTAATATAAACAAAGAATCTTGCGAGCTACCAAAGATATATCCAAACCATAAACATAACTAACCACATATGTTGTGGTAAGCTATATATAATGAGATGAAAAAACAATATATACAGCAGCTGGCATTGATCACACTCCCATAATTAGTGCTTAATTTAAATATATAGATAAATAACGCAGCACTATGTGATTAAATCCTCAATATCACCATAACATAATCACTATAAATTGAGTATAAACTGCTATACGTAAAATAAATAAATAAATGATTCATAGATATACAACATCAAATGATATGTGAATCACAGAACAATAATAACAGTGCTTCAAACAAAATACCAGTATGAAGTGATAAAATTACTTATATTAACCTCTACCCAAACAGCCGCCACAGTTATACTGCGGCAGGTTTTCACATCTGTGTGGCTGCGTGCAGCACATAGCATGTGTAGGGCAGCCCATGCATTTCAATAGGTTGCCATTTTTTAAAATTGCACTGCACCAAGAACACCATGCATTTGCCAATGTGTGGGGTACCGTTAAGAATTAATGGCAACCTTAATCACTTCAGCCCCAGAAGGTTTCACCCCCTTAATGACCAGGCCATTTTTTGCGATACAGCACAGCACAGCTTTAACTGACAATTGCGTGGTTGTGCAACACTGTATCTAAATAAAATGAATGTCCATTTTTCCCACAAATAGAGCATTATTTTGGTGGTGTTTGATCACCTCTGCAGTTTTTCTTTTTTTTACTATAAACAAAAAAGGTTGTACATTTAAAAAAAAAAAACATATTTTTTACCTTATACTATACCCAAACCTCTATTAACCTCTACCCAAACAGCCGCCACAGTTATACTGCGGCAGGTTTTTACATCTGTGTGGCTGCGTGCAGCACATAGCATGTGTAGGGCAGCCCATGCATTTCAATAGGTTGCCATTTTTTAAAATTGCACTGCACCAAGAACACCATGCATTTGCCAATGTGTGGGGTACCGTTAAGAATTAATGGCAACCTTAATCACTTCAGCCCCAGAAGGTTTCACCCCCTTAATGACCAGGCCATTTTTTGCGATACGGCACAGCACAGCTTTAACTGACAATTGCGTGGTCGTGCAAGACTGTATCTAAATAAAATGAATGTCCATTTTTCCCACAAATAGAGCATTATTTTGGTGGTGTTTGATCACCTCTGCAGTTTTTCTTTTTTTTACTATAAACAAAAAAGGTTGTACATTTTGAAAAAAAAAAAACATATTTTTTACTTTATACTATAAAACACAGCCAATAAAAAATGTAAAAAAAATCAAATTTCTTCACTAGTTTAGGCCAATATGTATTCTGCTACATATTTTTATTAAAAAATTCCAATAAGCATATATTGATTGGTTTACACAAAAGCTATTGCATCTACAAACTATGGGATAGATTTATGGCATTTTTATTTTTTACTAGTAATAGTGGTGATTAGGGATGATCTTCGTGTTCGAGTCGAACATACGTTCGACTCGAACATCGGCTGTTCGCCCGTTCGGCAAATTCCGAACGTTATGGGCCGTTCGTGCCAAATTCGTGTGGCGCTCACGGCCCACAATGCACTACGTCATCGCAGTGCATTGCTGGCTCATGATTGGCCAAGCATGCACTGTGACCCCGCATGCTTGGCCAATCACAGCGCCAGCAGCGAGGAGAGCCATGATTGGCCACAGGCAGGATGCCTGTGGCCAATCATAGCTCAGGCTGTGTAGTACACGCCCCACACTATATAAGGCCGCCAGCACGGCGGCCTTGTGTAGTGTGTTGGCGTCTGAAGCAGTTAGTGGGTGTTCTGTGTACCTTAAACACAGTATACACCGATCGTTATCAGACGATTTTAGATCTTGCTGTTGTGTAGTGGTTGTTGTCTGCATGCCCTGACCGCAGTATACACCGCTATATTCACCTCACCTATATAGCTAGTGATCTATCTTTTATAATAGAGCTTGCAGTCAGTAGTGTTAGGAGCTTGTGCGTGCTGTCTGCGTGCTCTGTACCCAGTACACACCGCTATATCCACCTACATAGCTCTTCTCTATTTGAGCCCACTTGCCATCTGCAGGAGTTATTGGAAGTTGTGTGTGCCTCCAGCACAGCACAGTATACATCTGTATATACCCCTTTATCTCTGGTGTTCTATAATAAAGGCATCTGCAGGAGTTAGTGGGTGTTTTGTGCCTCCAGCACAATATACACCTGTATCTACCCTTTATTGCTGTTCTCTAATAGAGCCATCTGCAGGGCTTAGTGGGTGTTGTGTGACTCCATTACAGTATACCCCTTTATCTCTGGTGTTCTATACTAAAGGCATCTCCAGGAGTTAGTGGGTGTTGTGTGCCTCCAGCACAATATACTCTACCCAGCTGCTGTTTTACCCAACTCCCTTCAGGCCATTACCATGTCTGGAAGGCCAGCAAGGAGAGGCAGACAGGCGCGAGCCGATAAAAGAGGGCAAGCAGGCTCTGTGTCTAGAGACAACAGTGCTAGTCGTGGACGCGGTGCATTGTCATCAGCACGTGGCCATGGGACACGCTTGTCCTTCTTTTCGGCGGCTGGACATGTTGAACCGCAACATGCCAACGACTTGGTAGAGTGGATGACCAAGCCCTCTTCATCCTCCTCATCCTCTCTCACCCAGTCTCAGGGTACTAGCAAAGCAGCTGCCAACGCATCGTCTTCCCTCGTCTCAATGTCATCATCAGTGACTCCTTCCCTAGACCCACCACGTCCTCCTGAGGAGTCTCCAGAACTCTTTGAGCACAGTGTTGGGTACATGCTCCAGGAGGATGCCCAGTGTTTTGTAGGCTCTGATGATGACACTTAGCTAGAGGAAGGCAGTAGCGTGAATGCAGAGAGAGGGGATGCTCAAGAAGGACAACAATCTGGCAGTCATGTTCCACAAGCTGCAGCATATTGCCAGGTTTGCTACAGCGATGAAGAGGGAGGGGATGATGAGGGCACTGACTCCACGTGGGTGCCTGGTAGGAGAGAGGAGGAGGAGGCACATGTCCAACGAGGCAGGATGCCCTCCGGGGGCCAGCTTAGGGGCAGCACACCGACTGAATCACACCGCAGAGCTCCGCCTGTGCAGGGCGCTGCCTCTGCGCATTATTCTAAAAGTTCTTTGGTGTGGGCCTTTTTTGAGACGAGTGCATCAGATTGCACCGCTGCTATTTGCAACATATGTCTCAAGCGTATCTCACGTGGCCAAAACATCAGCCGCTTGGGCACCACATGCTTGACCAGACATATGTTGACCTGCCATGCAGCTCATTGGCAAGCGTACCTCAAAGACCCACACCAAAGAACAAAGCGGACCTCTCCTTGCTCCTCATCAGCTGGCATCTCCAACCCCACTAGACCTTCAGTCCTCTCTGAAACCTGCTCTGAGAGGAATGAAGGTGTAGAATTAGGTGTGTCACAGCCAAGTGCTTTCGGGCACTCTGCTAGAAGTACACCCACGTCCGATTATAGCAGGCAAATGTTCCTGCCCCAGCTGCTGGACCGGCGAAAGAAGGTCACTCCCAGCCATCCACATGCCCAGCGGTTGAATGCTAGCTTGGCTAAATTGCTAGCACTTCAACTGCTGCCTTTTCAGTTGGTAGACTCTGCCCCCTTCCGTGAGTTTGTACAATATGCGGTTCCTCAGTGGCAGGTCCCCAAACGCCACTTTTTCTCACGGAAGGCGATTTCGACTCTCTCCCGGCATGTGGAAGGCAATGTCCTTGCCTCGCTGGACAGGGCGGTCAGCGGTAAGGTGCATATTACCGCTGACTCATGGTCCAGCAGGCATGGACAGGGACGTTACCTGTCTTTCACGGCCCATTGGGTCACTCTTCTGGCAGCTGGGAAGGATGCAGGACAAGGTGCAGTAGTGTTGGAGGTTGTTCCGCCACCACGCCTCCAAAATGCTACTATTGGTTGTGACACACCTCTCTCCTCCACCCCCTCCTCTTCTTCTTCCTCCATGGCCTCTTCCAGTGCTCTGTCCTCAGAACCAGCGGTGCTCCGTAGGCGTTCCAGGGGCTACGCAAGTACGCAGGCAAACGATGCCATGCCGTGCTTGCGCTGGTTTGTTTGGGGGACAGGAGCCACACTGGGGCGGATGTTTTGTCAGCTCTGCAGGGGCAGGCCGAGAGGTGGTTGACGCCACGCCAGCTTAAGCCAGGAATGGTGGTTTGCGACAATGGCACCAACCTCCTCTCCGCCCTCCGACAGGGACACTTGACCCATGTGCCCTGTGTAGCTCACGTCCTTAACCTGGTGGTGCAGCGGTTCTTGGGCAGGTACCCCGGCTTACAGGATGTCCTGAAGCAGGCCAGGAAAGTCTGTGTGCATTTCCGCCGATCATTTAATGCCTGTGCTCGGCTGGCTGAGCTCCAAAAGGAGTTGAACCTGCCCAAGAACCGCCTTATATGTGACATGCCCACCAGGTGGAACTCAACGTTGCCCATGCTGCAGCGGCTGCACACGCAGCAGAGGGCCATCAATGAGTACCTGTGCGACTACGGCACCAGGACAGGGTCAGGGGAGCTTGGTTTTTTCTCACCACGCCAGTGGGGCATGATCAGGGATGCATGCACTGTCCTGTCACCGTTTGAGGAGGCCACAAGGATGGTGAGCAGTGACAGTGCATGCATCAGTGACACTGTACCTCTTGTCCACCTCTTGGAGCATACGCTGCGTGGAATAATGGACAGGGCACTTGAGGCAGAACAGAGGCAGGAAGAGGAGGACTTCCTTGCCTCTCAAGGCCCCCTTTATCCAGACAGTGTTCCTGCTGTGCCACCCATCACACAGGAAGAGGATGAGGAGGAGGAAGAGGAGGAGGAGGATGATTGTGTCAGCATGGAGATGGAGGCTGGCACTCAGCATCAGCAGCAGCAGTCTTGTAGGGATGATTTACAGTCCCAAGAAACATGTGGACTTGTACGTGGCTGGGAGGAGGTAGCTGCGGATCATGTTGTCCTTAGTGACCCAGAGGACTCCGGACCGAATGCCTCAGCTAACCTACGCTGCATAGCCTCCCTGATCCTGCAAAGCCTGCGGAAGGATCCTCGTATTCTTCGGATCAAGGAGAGGGACCATTACTGGCTGGCCACTCTCCTTGATCCACGGTACAAGGGTAAGGTTGCCGACCTTATCTTGCCATCGCAGAGGGAGCAGAGGATGAGACATCTCCAGGAGGCCTTGCAGAAAGGTCTGTGCAACGCGTTCCCAGAGACTGGGAGGTTACAAACTCCTGGTCCTGGACAACGTGTTGCTGAGGCATCGGTCAGAAGGAGCGGCGGAGAAGGTGGCCGTCTGACTGATTCTTTCAGACAATTTTTTAGTCCGCAGCCCCAAGGTATGATCGGTTCCAGCAACCATCGCCAGCGTCTGATTTACATGGTGCAGGAATACCTAGGGGCAAGGTCAGACTTGGACACCTTTCCCACCGAAAATCCTCTGGCTTACTGGGTCTTGAGGATGGATCACTGGCCAGAGCTTGCACAGTATGCAATTGAGCTACTGGCCTGTCCTGCATCCCGCGTTCTTTCGGAACGCACCTTCAGTGCTGCTGGTGGCTTTGTTACCGATCACAGGGTGCGCCTGTCCACCGAATCAGTTGATCGACTGACCTTCATCAAGAGGAATCAGTCTTGGATCACCCACAGCTACCAAGCACCTGAAGCTGATGTAACCGAATAATTTTTTTTGAAATATCACATCTCTTCAAGACTGCCTATGCTGATGCTGAGTGACTGTCCTGTTATGTTGATTGTCTATCCTCTTCCTCCTCCGCTGATATGTTGGAAGAACATTTCTGGTTCTGGGTGATGCCATCAGCCCAATTTTTCTGCCCCTGTTTAACAGGGGCATTTAATTACAATTTTTGAGGCAATGCTTTGCAGCAGGGCTAATTCCTGCAATAAAACTAGAGTATATGGGAGAGGTTGCAGTGTGGTGGCAACAGCACCAGTGCCTAAGGCCCAATTTTTCTGCCCCTGTTTAACAGGGGCGTTTAATTACATTTTTTGATGCAATGCTTTGCAGCAGGGCTAATTCCTGCAATAAAACTAGAGTATATGGGAGAGGTTGCAGTGTGGTGGCACCAGCACCAGTGCCTAAGGCCCAATTTTTCTGCCCCTGTTTAACAGGGGCGTTTAATTACAATTTTTGATGCAATGCTTTGCAGCAGGGCTAATTCCTGCAATAAAACTAGAGTATATGGGAGAGGTTGCAGTGTGGTGGCACCAGCACCAGTGCCTAAGGCCCAATTTTTCTGCCCCTGTTTAACAGGGGCGTTTAATTACAATTTTTGATGCAATGCTTTGCAGCAGGGCTAATTCCTGCAATAAAACTACAGTATATGGGAGAGGTTGCAGTGTGGTGGCACCAGCCCCAGTGCCTAAGGCCCAATTTTTCTGCCCCTGTTTAACAGGGGCGTTTAATTACAATTTTTGATGCAATGCTTTGCAGCAGGGCTAATTCCTGCAATAAAACTAGAATATATGGGAGAGGTTGCAGTGTCGTGGCACCAGCACCAGTACCTAGGGCCCAATTTTTCTGCCCCTGTTTAACAGGGGCGTTTAGTTACAATTTTTGATGCAATGCTTTGCAGCAGGGCTAATTCCTGCAATAAAACTAGAATATATGGGAGAGGTTGCAGTGTCGTGGCACCAGCACCAGTGCCTAAGGCCCAATTTTTCTGCCCCTGTTTAATAGGGACATGTAATTACAATTCTTGATATAATATTTCACAGGAGGGCCCATTCCTGTGCTCACCCAGAGTAACTGTGAGGACTTATAGTGTTGTGGCACCAGCACCACAACCACCAAAGGTCAATTTTTCTACCACTGTTCAACAATGGCATGTAATTACAATTCTTGATATAATCGTTCACAGCAGGGCGCTCCAGCGCCCACCAAGAGTCACTTTGAGGGCTTACAATGTTGTGGCAAAACCAACACCTTGTTCTGCCATTTCTGCAGAGCATATAGGGCAGGCCCCTACTTTCAAACATCCAACTTAGGGCCTGGGGGCCACACGCATTTCCTTTTTTTAATATGGGTACGGGGTTCCCCTTAATATGCGTACAAGACCCAAAGGGGCTGGTAATGGGCAGGGAGGGCTACCCATGCCATTTTTCTCAATGATTTTCAACCATATTGCAGGAACCAGATATAACATTAAAACCTCAAGCAGTTTTAAATGATGTTATTTCCGTTTAATGTCATTTTGTGCAGGGACTGTTCTAAACACGGGAAACACGTGGCACTTCACAGTCATACTACAGACACCCCCCAGGCACCATATTTAAAGGAATATTTCACTTTTTTTTTCACTTTAATCGTCATTAAAATCAGTGTTCCCGCCAAAACGGACATTTTTAAAAACATTTTAGGCATTGACCCATGTCCCCTGGGGCAGGAGCCAGGTCCCCAAACCCTTTTTAGGACAGTATCTTGCATATTAGCCGTTAAAATTATCACTTAATTTTGAACGTTCGAGTCCCATAGACTTCAATGGGGTTCTAAAGTTCGTACGAATTTGGGGTCCGTTCGAAAGTTCTGGTGCGGACAAATCTGACACTAAGTGACACGTTTTGGGGACCAGTGACACTAATACAGTGATCAGTGCTAAGAAAACTGTGTGGGGGATGGACTAACTGGAGGAAGACACACATCTGTGTTCCTGATAGCAGGAACACATGAGCTCTCTCGTCCTCTCTGACAGAACAACAGTCTGCCTTGTTTACATACATACATTCACACTTGTCTTCATTCTCCTGGAATCCATCTGGCACGTCCCACTGAGTCTCTAGGATACAAAGAAAAAAAACTTAAAAACAAAAACAGCATTATTCATTCGTAGAGTTCTGTGAATGGGAAAACTTCAAGTATCAACAGCCTTTGAAGCTGTCAGCTTGTAGTCCTCAATGAACTACCAAGGCGTTGTTGAGCGCTCTGGTAGTCCATTGATTCTTCCTGTCAGTGTGAAACAGCCTCACAGTATAGGGGAGAAGGGAACCTGTTCATTGGCCAGCGTGTCCCGCCGGTGTCTCACAACGTGGCTTACGCTCACCTCCAGAGATCACTTCCACCCACCAGTGTACATCTGAGACTGTATATATATAAGAGGGCCAGTATGGTGGCCCGTAATTATGGGAGGAGCCCGGAGGGTATATAATCAGACCACCCACAACGGTCTGTGTCGGTTCCAGTGCAAGGTACTGCACATCAAGGGGTTGACTCTTCTCAGCTCCCTCACGGTCGACTATCTGTGCGTCCAATCGCAGGTGCACTTCGGCTTCTTCATTCGTGGTCTTCGTCTGCGGTTCCCGCTCATGGTTGCAGATAAGTAGTATCCGAATCTTTTCATATCATGTGCAAACTTGCGGCTTATCATGCTTACTATCCTGCACCCCTTTCGCAAAACCTACCTCTGAGTTGTTGACACTCATGTCCCAACATCTTTCGGCACAGGCATAGTACATTTGTAAATTCCTTCTACCAAACATACGATTCATTCATAGATCCAAGCCTCCGAGTCGCTGTCGGTCGTTCTCCAATATCACTCGCCATAGGCTTCACTAGTTATAAGATTCACTGTTCTCATCCTTTTTTGAGATAAACAGGTATTGTTTGTACGGGTTTCTGTGGCTGATTGGGGTGTAATTAAACCCACCTGATGTCTTTCCTGCACTTGACTAGCCTGGGGGGATGGGTGGTTGATAGGTGTTTGGTTTCACAGTAAGGAATGGCATACACTCTACAACCAATTCGTATCAGATACTACTTACTGCCAATTTATATCAGATTCATCTCATACATTTTTTAAGCTGATTCGTGTCAAATGCATTGCACAGGCTGACTCTGCCAACTCACTGCATGTCCACGCAGTTGTACCTTTGAGATCGGTCGTATATCTTCATCGATTGTCCCACGCTCAGACCGCTACACACTCGCTGTTGCAGGTAGGACTTTGTTGTTACCGCTCCTCTAAACTCTAGTAGTTACATTATCATGTTCGTTATCATGTTCGTTTTGCAAAAAGTCGCACTTACGCCACCGTAAGTCTTTCTATGTCATCTTTCATGTATTTTATGCCCCTTCAACCACCATCACAATTCAATAAATCCGAACCCAGACATATACTCAGCGTTACGGTCGGATCCCATATATGAGCCTCTCCGTCTCATCTACGGAGGATTCGAGTCTAGTCGCAGCATCGGCGCAATGATTCCAGTCCTTGCCAAACGCAACTCTAACAACCAAGCCGAATCCTGTTGCATCTCCGACTCAAATGAGTCAAATCTTTCGCAGACTATTCCATAGCTATAACCCAGTTCAAACTAGTCACATCGACTGTACGAATTCAGCAGTACTGACGTTTCACTTTCTCAGTCTATCCATACATGATCATACACAATTCTCTCCACCAATTTGCTCGGTGTCGCGTACGGTCATTCCTACATAGTCACATTTCCTCTATAACCTTTTCTTTCGCCTTTCAACAAAGCTCCTTGCAATCGCTGCAAGCATCAATGCAATGGCTCAATACGGCCACTCATCTCCAGTAGCAACATGGCTGCTCTCCTCATTCCTACACACTTATAATTTAATTTATAGATTCAAATAAAGCTGCTTTCTTGCAATCGCTGCAAGCATCTCTGCAATAGCGTAATACGGCCACTCATCTCCAGTAGCAACACAGCTGCTCACCTCATTCATCCACTCATTCATTCTCACCTCATAATTCAAATAAGGCCACCTCCTTGCAATCGCTGCAAGCATTTCAGAAAGTGGCTCAAACTGCCACTCATCGTCTCCAGTAGCAACACGGCTGCTCATCATTTTCTCTGTCGCCTTCCCCTTTTTAGGCCAGTTAGAACACCAGTTAGTCCACCCTGCACCAGGTTTGGACAGTATCTCCCCAAAAAAATAAAATAAACCCTCCCCCCCCAAAAAAATAAACCCCCCCCCCCAAAAAAAACATTGTAGAGGGCTTGCATCTTCACCAGGGGGCCAGCTTTGCCCCAAAGAGCTCTTTGCAATTCCCCTTGTCAAAACGAAATTCTCATGTCACCTTACTACAGGCTCCCGGTCAACTCAGTTCTCGTCCCCAACCAGTCGACTTCACAACTAGTGCATAAAGTCAGGTGTTTAGTTCAATGGGATTCCCCCTTTCTCTTAAACACTCTTTCACTACATATTTTTACTTCACATATAGAATTTGACCTGCTCCTGAGGCAACTGTCACATACTTCTGTGCACTTCACTCTGTTTTCGAAGCACAAGCCTTCAATACGCAGACAAGGTCGCCTAATCTCCATACTTGCTGGCAGTGCAAGCATTAGTAGACTGAACCCACGTCAATTAACTACAGATCGCAACATTCCTACTTAGTATACCAGACTTCAGCTACCCACCCCAGTCCGACCTGGGGCGCTCTGGTTCATTAGTCTGTGCCGAGCACAGACTGACACCCGAGCTATCGGTTACCTAGCCAGTCACCTCCTGGCTCACCTTGGTTGTCACGCATTCTTTTGAGTTTTCTAAAGTCACACTCAACAGCGCTCGACTGTCCAACTGTCACTATGGCTGTTGTTCCTTGTCCTATTCTTCTTGTTTCCTTCCGCCTTTCATCTTATCTACCAAACGCAACTATCCCCTCCTACCTTTGCAACTTACCTCAAACATACGCACCCCCCCCCCCCTTGCTTTTAGTTGACGCCATGTCGCAGGCAGACAGTGAGGACTTTGCCTCAGCACTGCCATCACCCTTTACGGGCTCAGCAAGTGGTGGTTTACAGTTTCAGAAGAGCTTGGACCAATAAAAAAAAAAAAACTCATAGCAGAACGGTGTCGCAGGAGTAAATCCTACCCTGCCGCAGCCAGGAAACCAAGCCTTTAGGCTACTGTTTCCACTGCCAGTGGCAGCCCTTCCAGGCACCACTTCAGTCTATCTTCTTTGCGACTACTCAGCTGCACTCCTGGGTAACCACACTGTCAACAGCAGTCGCCGAAGTCCAAGCAGAGTGACAGCCCTGAAGGTACGCCCAGCCGTGCCCCTACCAGCTCCAGTCACCACCGTCATTCCCGTACCTTCACTTACAGATACACCCAACTTCTGCACCATCGTCTTCCCTGCACACCTTGTCCTAGCAGGACATCTTGGATGACAACGACGTTAACTTAGCATCCCTCCTCATAGCAGTACACAACTTGGCCTAGAACAAATCATATTCGCGGGGAGATGTCTCCGTCATCCTGAAGGCCAGAGACCCTTTACTTAATCGCAAGCTCACTGTCACAGAGTTTGTGCTGGCCTTGGGGACAGTCAGAGACATGCTAGGCAGAGCAACCCCAACGGGAGGGTAGAATTGGACCCGTATCTGCATGCAGCAGGTCACAAGTAGGCAGGGTGCCTATCCTTTGACTATCACCACTCATTTTCAGCCAAGGCAGCAGCCAGACTCAAGGGGATCCTTTACCTCCCATCTTTTAGTGTTTCTCTTCCAGGTAAAGACCCTGACTAAATCCTTAAATTAAGATGTGCCAGCTATAGCAGATCTGCCCATGGGAGTCGAATTTCTCACATATTGGAATGGCATGCCAATGTGTATTCCCTCAGCATCTCTCTCTTCATCTCAGGTAGTCATGGTCACCACAGCCTCCACAGGTCCTCGCCTCAATTTTGGCCAAATTGGGTTTATAGGGCCATGGCCGTCAGAAATCCTCTTGATTCCTGGGTTCAGTTAGTCCTCCTCTTTGTTCGACCTCTACCCCATTGTCGCAGCAGCTCAAGTCTGGTGCAACAACTGGGCAGGACAAACAGTGACGTTCGCACAGCCAACCAAGCCACAGCCAGTATTATGAATAAAGGATGTCCTAGTAGCCTGCCATCGTGGCCTTCCTGCGCAGGCTGGTGCCACTATCCCCACAGCACCAATCTAACGTCCTATGCGTCCACATCCCAGACAAACGCAATAATCTGGCCGACGCACTACCTCGTTATTTTGCAGGAACCTGGAACCGACCCGACCATGTTTCTTATCCCACACTGGTCGTAGCTAACCTCGGATTCAAACAACACTTTCACGACGCTACCTGCCTTATTAATCTTTCACTATCTCACAACACCCTGAAGGCCTACCGTGCAGCCTAGAGGTTCTATGTCAGGTTACTAGCCTCAAACCCCAGAGCAATACCAAGAGTTCTCCATCACATCCTGGTCTTCATATTATGCCACCACACACAGTTGGCATTGTCACACAATACCTTATTCCCCACTCTGCTGACATCCAGTATTTAATCCCCTTATGAGATCCTAACAAACTGTCTTGTTTGCCGCCCATACGGTCAAGACCATGTTGTGTGGTATTCACAGGCAATGACCCCAAATCAGTATCAAACGGCTACCCGTCACCAGCGCCATATTCCGAGACGTGTCTTTCATCCTGTCACATTCCCCTTTGGCTAAATTCAGCCTTGTCGTTCAAGCAGCCATCTACCTGGCTTTCTACAGCTTCTTGCGCCCCAGTGAATACTGTCACCATCCCAGTTGTAAAGTGTTATGTAGACGCCACCTCACACGCCATCAGACTTACTTCATCTGGCTCCTCAGGGTGTCCAAAACACAATAGTCCGGTCCAGGGGTTGACATCAAACCTTTCCAAACTCTCAAAGCCTGGTGCCAGGGCTTACCTTACAGCAGACCAAGGGCACAATTCAGGTCTATTTTATGTTGTTAGTCTTGTGACGTGTTTATGTGTTCTTTCATATCTCTTACAGCGGAGGGCTCCGACTATATATATATATATATATATATATATATGTATGTATATCTGCACAGAAACAAGGGATATCATTTACAATTAGTGTTTTTTTTTTTAAGGTATTACCTTTTGCAGGAGCTTTCTGTATTTCTTCATTAAGTGGCAGTTCACACTTGTATCTATCTGTATGGCTGATATCGCATCACATGTAATGTGAACAGCAGTGCGCTGCGAATTATATGCAATGTCTGGCATCGCACAAGTGGGAACTGGCACTTATAATCCCTGTAAATGGTGAAAAACTAGCTATCTTGCTCTTGTTAAATAGAGCTTGCAGTCAGTTGTAGGAGATTGTGCGTGCTGTCTGCGTGCCCTGACCACAGTATACACCGTTATATCCACCTATCTAGCTAGCTATATTGCTCTTTTTAAAAAGAGCTTGCAGTCAGTTGTAGGAGATTGTGCGTGTTGTCTGCGTGCCCTGACCACAGTATACACCATTATATCCACCTATATAGCTAGCTATATTGCTCTTTTTAAATAGAGCTTGCAGTCAGTTGTAGGAGATTGTGCGTGCTGTCTGCGTGCCCTGACCACAGTATACACTGCTATATCCACCTACATAGCTAGCTATCTTGCTCTTTTTAAATAGAGCTTGCAGTCAGTTGTAGGAGATTGTGTGTGCTGTCTGCGTGCCCTGACCACAGTATACACCGTTATATCCACCTACATAGCTAGCTATATTGCTCTTTTTAAAAAGAGCTTGCAGTCAGTTGTAGGAGATTGTGCACGCTGTCTGCATGCCCTGACCGCAGTATACACCGCTATATCCACCTACATAGCTAGCTATATTGCTCTTTTTAAATAGAGCTTGCAGTCAGTTGTAGGAGATTGTGGGTGCTGTCTGCATGCCCTGACGGCAGTATACACCGCTATATCAACCTATATAGCTAGCTATCTTGCTCTTTTTAAATAGAGCTTGCAGTCAGTTGTAGGAGATTGTGCGTGCTGTCTGCATGCCCTGACCACAGTGTACACCATTATATCCACCTACATAGCTAGCTATCTTGCTCTTTTTAAATAGAGCTTGCAGTCAGTTGTAGGAGATTGTGCGTGCTGTCTGTGTGCCCTGACCACAGTATACACAGTTATATCCACCTACATAGCTAGCTATCTTGCTATTTTCAAATAGAGCTTGCAGTCACTTGTAGGAGATTGTGCGTGCTGTCTGCGTGCCCTGACCACAGTATACACCGTTATATCCACCTACATAGCTCTTCTCTAATTGAGCCAACTGCCTCCAGCACAATATACACTACCCAATTGCTGGTTTTCCCATCTCCCTTTAGGCCATTACCATGTCTGGAAGGCCAGCAAGGAGAGGCAGACAGGCGCGAGCCGATAAAAGAGGGCAAGCAGGCTCTGTGTCTAGAGACAACAGTGCTGGTCGTGGACGCGGTGCATCATCATCATCAGCACGTGGCCATGGGACATGCTTGTCCTTCTTTTCGGCAGCTGGACATGTTGAGCCGCAACATGCCGAAGACTTGGTAGAGTGGATGACCAAGCCCTCTTCATCCTCCTCATCCTCTCTCACCCAGGCTCAGGGTACTAGCAAAGCAGCTGCCGATGCATCGTCTTCCCTCCTCTCAATGTCATCATCAGTGACTCCTTCCCTAGACCCACCACGTCCTCCTGAGGAGTCTCCTGAACTCTTTGAGCACACTGCAGAGCTCCGCCTATGCAGGGCGCTGCCTCTGCGCGTTATTCTAAAAGTTCTTTGGTGTGGGCCTTTTTTGAGACGAGTACATCAGATCGACAGCGTATCTCGCGTGGCCCAAACATCAGCCGCTTGAGCACCACATGCTTCACCAGACATATGTTGACCTGCCATGCAGCTCGTTGGCAAGCGTACCTCAAAGACCCACACCAAAGAACAAAGCGGACCTCTCCTTGCTCCTCATCAGCTGGGATCTCCAACCCCACTAGACCTTCAGTCCTCTCTAAAACCTGCTCTGAGAGGAATGAAGGTGTAGAATTAGGTGTGTCACAGCCAAGTTCTTCCGGGCACTCTGCTAGCAGTACACCCACATCTGATTATAGCAGGCAAATGTCCCTGCCCCAGCTGCTGGACCGCCGAAAGAAGTTCACTCCCAGCCATCCACATGCCCAGCAGTTGAATTCTAGCTTGGCTAAATTGCTAGCACTTCAACTGCTGCCTTTCCAGTTGGTAGACTCGGCCCCCTTCCGTGAGTTTGTACAATGTGCTCGTATTCTTCGCATCAAGGAGAGGGACCATTACTGGCTGGCCACTCTCCTTGATCTACGGTACAAGGGTAAGGTTGCCGACCTTATCTTGCCATGGCAGAGGGAGCAGAGGAGGAGACATCTCCAGGAGGCCTTGCAGAAAGGTCTGTGCAACGCGTTCCCAGAGACTGGGAGGTTACAAACTCCTGGTCCTGGACAACATGTTGCTGAGGCATCAGTCAGAAGGAGCGGTGGAGAAGGTGGCCGTCTGACCGATGCGTTCAGACAATTTTTTACTCTGCAGCCCCAAGGTATGATCGGTTCCAGCAACCATCGCCAGCATCTGATTTACATGGTGCAGGAATACCTAGGGGCAAGGTCAGACTTGGACACCTTTCCCACTGAAAATCCTCTGGCTTACTGGGTCTTGAGGATGGATCACTGGCCAGAGCTTGCACAGTATGCAATTGAGCTACTGGCCTGTCCTGCATCCAGTGTTCTTTCTGAACGCACCTTCAGTGCTGCCGGTGGCTTTGTTACTGATCACAGGGTGCGCCTGTCCAGTTGATCGACTGACCTTCATCAAGAGGAATCAGTCTTAGATCACCCACAGCTACCAAGCACCTGAAGCTGATGTAACCAAATAATTTTTTTTTAAATATCACATCCCTTCAAGACTGCCTATGCTGATGCAGAGTGACTGTCCTGTTATGTTGATTGTCTATCCTCTTCCTCCTCCGCTGATATGTCGGAAGAACATTTTTGGTTCTGGGTGATGCCACCAGCCCAATTTTTCTGCCCCTGTTTAACAGGGGCATTTAATTACCATTTTTGATGCAATGCTTTGCAGCAGGGCTCATTCCTGCACCACAACTACAGTATATGGGAGAGGTTGCAGTGTCGTGGCACCAGCACCAGTGCCTAAGGCCCAATTTTTCTGCCCCTGTTTAACAGGGGCATTTAATTACAATTTTTGATGCAATGCTTTGCAGCAGGGCTCATTCCTGCACCACAACTAGAGTATATGGGAGAGGTTAGAGTGTCGTGGCACCAGCACTAGTGCCTAAGGCCCAATTTTTCTGCCCCTGTTTAACAGGGGCGTTTGATTATAATTTTTGATGCAATGCTTTGCAGCAGGGCTCATTCCTGCACCACAACTAGAGTATATGGGAGAGGTTGCAGTGTCGTGGCACCAGCACCAGTGCCTAAGGCCCAATTTATCTGCCCCGTTTAACAGGGGCGTTTAATTACAATTTTTGATGCAATGCTTTGCAGCAGGGCTAATTCCTGCACTACAACTAGAGTATATGGGAGAGGTTGCAGTGTCGTGGCACCAGCACCAGTGCCTAAGGCCCAATTTTTCTGCCCCTGTTTAACAGGGGCATGTAATTACAATTCTTGATATAATAGTTCACAGGAGGGCCCGTTCCTGTGCCCACCCAGAGTAACTGTGTGGACTTATAGTGTTGTGGCACCAGCACCACAACCACCAAAGGTCAATTTTTCTACCACTGTTCAACAATGGCATGTAATTACAATTCTTGATATAATCGTTCACAGCAGGGCGTTCCAGCGCCCACCAAGAGTCACTTTGAGGGCTTACAATGTTGTGGCAACACCAACACCTTGTTCCGCCATTTCTGCAGAGCATATAGGGCAGGCCCCTACTTTCAAACATCCAACTTACAAATGTCTCCTACTTGCAAACGGAAGGAGACAACAGCAAGTGAGATGAAAAAAGACGGACGGCAAAACAAATTATACAGGGTTGATAACCCTTCCCTATGTTTTCCAAAAAGCTTAAAAATAGCTTTTTTGACTGGAGCTACACTTTAAAAATGTACCAGTTGAAAATGTTTGATCTTGTTATCAGTATAAAAGACACCTGTCCACAACCTCAAACAGCCACACTCCAAACTCCACTATGGTGAAGACCAAAGAGCTGTCGAAGGACACCAGAAACAAAATTGTAGACCTGCACCAGGCTGGGAAGACTGAATCCGCAATAGGCAAGCAGCTTGGTGTGAAGAAATCAACTGTAGGAGCAATAATTAGAAAATGGAAGACATACAAGACCACTGATAATCTCCCTCAATCTGGGGCTCCACGCAAGATCTCACCCTGTGGGGTCAAAATGATCACAAGAGCAGTGAGCAAAAATCCCAGAACCACACGGGGGGACCTAGTAAATGACTTGCAGAGAGCTGGGACCAACGTAACAAAGGCTACCATCAGTAACACACTATGCCGCCAGGGACTCAGATCCTGCAGTGCCAGACGTGTCCCCCTGCTTAAGCCAGTACATGTCCGGGCCCGTATAAGGTTTGCTAGAGAGCATTTGGATGATCCAGAAGAGGATTGGGAGAATGTCATATGGTCAGATGAAACCAAAGTAGAACTGTTTGGTAGAAACACAACTTGTCGTGTTTGGATGGGAGAGAATGCTGAGTTGCAACCCAGGAACACCATACTTACTGTGAAGCATGGGGTGGCAACATTATGCTTTGGGGCTGTTTCTCTGCAAAGGGAGCAGGGCGACTGATCCGTGTACATGAAAAAATTAATGGGGCTATGTATCGTGAGATTTTGAGTGCAAACCTCCTCCCATCAGCAAGGGCATTGAAGATGAAACGTGGCTGGGTCTTTCAACATGACAATGATCACAAACACACCGCCTGGGCAATGAAGGAGTAGCTTAGTAAAAAAATTTCAAGGTCCTAGAGTGGCCTAGTCATTCTCGAGATCTCAACCCCATAGAAAACCTTTGGAGGGAAAGTCTGTGTTGCCCAGGGACAGCCCCAAAACATCACTGCTCTAGAGGAGATCTGCAGTGTGTGACAACCTTGTGAAGACTTTGAGAAAACGTTTGACCTCTGTCATTACCAACAAAGGATATATAACAAAGTATTGAGATGAACTTTTCATATTCACAAAATTCTTATTTTCCACCATAATTTGCAAATAACTTCTTTCAAAAATCAGACAATGTGATTGTCTGGATTTGTTTCCAAATTTTGTCTCTCATAGTTGAGGTATACCTATGATGACAATTACAGGCCTCTCTCATCTTTTTATTCACATATAGATATATCTATCTATATCTATATATATATATATATATACGGTATATACAGGGCTCAAAAGTTTAAGTCCTGAGCCACTAACCCGGCCTTAAGAGTTATTCACCACCAGTTGTCCCACCCAACCCCTCCGCTTCCCTGCTCCTAAGTCCGCCCCCAAACACGCCCTTATCAATTATCTCATGAAATTACACTGTTAAATGTTTCATGCAGATTTAAGTTCCAAAATAAATATTAACAACAACTATGATATTGCTCCACATTGATTTTGCCCCATCAATATTTCCCCAATATTTCCCCATCAAAATTACCTCCATCATATTTTCCCATCAATATTGCCCTCATCAAAATTGCCCCATCATATTGACCCCATCATATCACCCCCATCAATATTGCCCCAAATGTCCCCTATCCTATTGCCTCATCAAAATAGCCCCATCATATTGCCTCCATCAAAATTGCCCCATCATATTGCCTCCATCAAAATTGCCCCATCATATTTTCCCTATCAAATTGGCCTCCATCATATTGCCCCATCAAAATTGCCCCATCATATTTCCCCAACCATATTGCCTCAATCAATATTGCCCTCATAAAAACTGCCCCATCAATATCACCACCAATATTGCCCCCATCAAAATTGCACCTATAATATTGCCCCATCAAAATAGTCCCCATAATATTGCCATCAAAATTGCCCCATCATATTGCCTCCATCATGTTTCCCCCATCAAAATTGCCTCCATCAGTACTGCCCTCATCATATTGCCCCCATCAATATTGTCCTCATCAAAACTGCCACCATCAATATTGCCACCATCAAAATTGCCCCATCAATATTGCCCTCATTATATTGCCCTCCTCAAAACTGTCCCCATCAATCTTGCCTCCATCAAAATTGCCCCCATCAATATTGCCCTCATCATATTGCCTGAACCAAAACTGCCCTTATCAATATTGTCACCATGAATACTGCCCCATCAATATTGCTACCATCAATATTTCTCCCATTAAAATTGTCCCATCAATATTGTCATTATGAATATTGCCCCATTAATATTGTTACCATCAATATTTCCTCCATCAAATTTGCCCCATCAAAAATGCCCCTTAAATATTTCCCCCATCAAAATTGCCCCATCAATATTGTCCCATCAATTTTGTCCCATCAATATTTCCCCATCAAAATTGCCCCATCATACTGCCCCATCAAACTAGCCCTATCATATTACCATTAAAATTGCTCCCATCATATTGCCTCCATCATATTTCCCCATCAAAATTTCCTCCATCAATATTGCCCTCATCATATTGCCCTCATCATATTGCCACCATCAAAATTGCACCATCAATATTAACCTCATCAAAATTGTCGCCATCAATATTACCACTAAGGATGAGCCAAACACCCCCCTTTTCAGTTCGCACCAGAACCTGCGAACAGACCTAAACTTTGTGTGAACTTTAGAACCTTATTAAAGTCTATGGGACTTGAACATTCACAATCTAAAGTGCTAATTTTAAAGGCTAATATGAAAGTCACTGTCCTAAAAAGTGTTTGGGGACCCGGGTCTTGCCCCAGGGGACATGGATCAATGCAAAAAAGTTTTAAAAACTGACGTTTTTTCAGGAGCGGTGATTTTAATAATGATTAAAGTGAAACAATAAAAGTATAATATTAAATTTCGTACCTGGGGGGTGTCTATAGTATGCCTGTGAAAGGGCGCATGTTTCCTGTGCTTAGAACTGTCCCTGAACACATTATCATTGTCATTTTGCAAGGAAAAAAAGTCTTTTAAAATCACTTTCCATTGTCGGCTCCCGTAATACAGAGAACACTCAATGAGTGTGCTCTGTATTAGCCGACAATTCATTAATTGATAAAAAATTTAATTGCCCCTACCACAATCGCCCCATCAATATTGCAACCATTAAAATTGCCATCTTCAAATTCCCCCATCAATATTTCCCCCATCAATAATTCCCATCAATATTGCTCAATTATTTTGCCCCATCAAAATTGCCCCATCAAAATTGCCCTATCAATATTGCCCCATCATAATGCACCATTAAAATGCACCATTAAAATTGCCGTCTTCAAATTCCCCCAATCAATATTTCCCATCAATATGTAGACCATCAAAATTGACAGATTATATTGCCCCATCAAAATTGCCCCATCATATTGCCCCATAAAAACTGCCCCATCAATAATGCCCCATCATATTGCCTCCATCAAAATTGCCCCGTCATATTGACCCATCATATTGCCCTCATCAATATCGCCCTCATCAACATTTCCCCATCATATTTCCCCATCAATATTGCCCCATCAATATTGACCCCATCATATTGCCCCATCAAAATCCCCCCATCAATATTGACACCATCAATATCAAAATTGCCCTTTTGCTCCAATCAAAATTGCCCCATTAATATACCCCCATCATATTGCCCCATCAACATTCCCCCATCATATTACCCCCATCAAAATTGCCCCATCAATATTTCCCCATTATATTGCCCCATCAAATCACCCCCACCATAAATTGCCCCATCAAATCGCCCCACCAAAATTACCCCATCATTATTACAACCATCAAAATTGCCACCTTCATATTGCCCCATTAATATCTCCCACTTCAAAATTGCCCCATCAATATTTACACCAACAAAATTGCCCCATTATATTGCCCCATCAAAATTGACCCCATCATATTGCCCCATCAAAATAACCCCATGATATTGCCCCATCAAAATTCCCCCATCAAAAGTGCCCCCATAAACATTGCCCCATCACATTTCCCCAATATTCCCCCATCAACATTGCCCCATCAATATTGCCCCCATCAAATCACCCCTATCCATATTGCCCCATCATATCACCCCCATCAATATTGCCCCATCAATATTACCCCAATCAAAATTGCACCCATCAAATTTGCCCCCATCATATTGCCCCAATTATATCACCACCATCAATACTGCCCCCATCAATATTACCTCCATCAATATTGCCCTGTCACTATTAACTCCATCAATATTGCCCCTATCAATAATACTCTATTATAAATCATTAGAAAAGCTGTGGCTGTGCTGTCTCCCGGGTTGTGTAATCAGAGCCGATATGCTCCAGCTGCCTCCCCCACCACCCATCACTGTGCAGAAGAAGCTTTGGTAACCATAGCAACAAAAGCCTGGTAACCCTTTTTAAAAATGGCGCTGAGTGCCGCCTTGCAATTTGTTCCAAGTGTACCGTATAGTGCTGGATGGAGAGGAGTACAAAATGTGGGAGGAGCTCCGCTTTAAGCCATAGTACTGTAAGAATGATAACATATTTTTTTAAGGAGCCAGATCCTTGTTTATTAGATTTGTATACCAAGCTTTCTGGCTGAATTTCAAAATCAGGAGGAGGCTCCTTTAAGAAAAATTGACAGTTTTTGCAAGTTTTTTCTTGTAATCTGATCCGATTTTATCTCATTTCACTATAATTTAATTCTCGCTCATTTAAAGCGCGTTTCATTATTCTTCATAATGAACAGATTTAACCTTAAAAAGGTTGTTTCTCATAATAACACCAAAGAGAAAGCCACCGTTGGAAGACAACCTATGGAAGGAGATATCAGTGTCCATCCTGCAGATATCCCAAGCAAGAAGCCCACAAGAATGAATAGGACACGGGCTCTTATGAGCGACTGCTTCAGAGCCGTTGTTGGATGCTTTGGTGCCAGCTGTAAAGTCAATGGCCTACAGCAGAAAAAAGAAGACCTGAATGGTAAGTTTTATGGATATTGATAGATACAAGATAAAGGAAACCCTTTCATTGGATTCTTTTCTCCCATTAATGACAGTTCACATTCCCTTAGGTAAATTTTTTTTGTAATTAAGTCCTTTTTTAATATGTTTTTTTAGTTACAATCAACACAAGACATACAGACAACCCATGTACTTATTGTCTAATCATAATAAACACACATTTATAAGCAATTTTTAAAGTGGTTGTAAATTTTTAACCACTTCAGCCCCAGAATAATTTACCCCCTTCCTGACCAGAGCCCTTTTTGCGATTTGGCACTGCGTCGCTTTAACTGACAATTGCGCGGTCGTGCAACGTGGCTCCCAAACAAAATTGATGTCCTTTTTTTCCCACAAATAGAGCTTTATTTTTGTGATATTTGATCACCCCTGTGGTTTTTATTTTTTACGCTATAAACAAAAAGAGTAACCATTTTGAAAAAAAGCATTATTTTTTACATTTTGCTATAATAAATATATCCCCCAAAAATATATTAAAAAAAACATTTTTTTTCCTCAGTTTAGGCCGATACATATCCTTCTACATATTTTTGGTTAAAAAAAATCGCAATAAGCGTTTATTGATTGGTTTGCGCAAAAGTTATAGCGTCTACAAAATAGAGGATAGTTTTATGGCATTTTTATTAATAATTTTTTTTTAGTAGTAATGGCGGTGATCAGTATTGTTTTGGTGACTGCGACAATATGGTGGACACATCGGACATTTTTGACACATTTTTCGGACCATTGTCATTTATACAGCAATCAGTGCTATACAAATGCACTGATTCCTGTGTAAATGACACTGGCAGTGAAGGGGTTAACAACTAGGGGCAGTGTAAGGGTTACGTGTGTTCTGGGGAGTGTTTCTAACTGTGGGAGGCATGGCTACATGTGACACATCACTAATCTCTGCTCCCAATCACAGGGAGCAGAGATCAGTGACACTGTCACTAGGCAGAATAGGGAGATGCTTGTTGACATTAGCATCTCCCCGTTCTTCCTCTCCGTGAGGCAATCACAGGTATCCCTGTGGTGATCGATTCCTTGGGACCCGCAAAACGACTCATGGAGGTCCCGGCCGGCGGTGCGCACGTGATGGCAAGGCAGCAAATTTAAAGGGACATACAGGTATGCCCATTTGCCCAGCCATGCCATTCTGCTGACATACATCAGCGTGCACCGGTCGGGAACTGGTTAAAGTGGTTGTAAATTCACAGAAAAAATGAAAGTGCCATTGCTTCAGTGCGCATGTGCTATTGACATCGGCACATGCTTTAGAACCCCATTGACGTCTATGGGACTCGAACGTTCAAAATTAAAAGTGCTAATTTTAACGGCCAATATGCAAGATACTGTCCTAAAAAGGGTTTGTGGACCAGGCTCTTGCCCCAGGGGACATGGGTCAATGCCTAAAATGTTTTTAAAAATGTCCGTTTTGGCGGGAGCACTGATTTTAATGATGATTAAAGTGAAAAAAAAGTGAAATATTCCTTTAACTAGTAGCTGACCGCCGGCCGTCAAATGACGGCCAGGCGGCGCACCTATTGTGGCGGGAGGCCGTCATATGACGGCCTCCCGTTTAAACAGGGATGCGCGCGATCGTGCGCGCGCATCCCTGTTTCTTCGGTGGCGGCGTGTCACGGAGACACCGCTCGCCACCGAAGGGGTGAACATTCGAAGGGGTGAACATTCGTTATGGCTGTTTACCACAGATGGTCACACCCCGAACGTGCACGGCGCATGCGCGCGAGCGCGCTGCGCGTGCACGTCGGTGGTGGCGTGTTCCCCGGGAACACTGCTCGTCACCGACGCTGATAAACAGCCATTGGCCGGCTGTTTACCCACGTGATCACAGCCGATCACTAAAATGTAAACAAACCGCGGTAACGGGATGTTACCGGGTTCTCCTCCTCATACACCGATCGTGTGTGAGGAGGAGATTGCGGTAACATCTCGTTACCGCATACAGTGTACACCAAACATACTGATTGCCCCCCCCCCAATAAAGAGGACCTGTCACCACCCTTCATAGTATCTGTCAATCACAGTCCATCAGAGTACCTGTCGCAGTCCATCAGAGTATTTGAGTACCTGTCACAGCCCATCAGAGTACCCGAGTACCTGTCCCAGCCCATCAGAGTACCCGAGTACCTGTCACAGTCCATCAGAGTACCCGAGTACCTGTCACAGCCCATCAGAGTACCCGAGTACCTGTCCCAGCCCATCTGAGTACCCGAGTACCTGTCACAGCCCATCAGAGTACCCGAGTACCTGTCACAGCCCATCAGAGTACCCGAGTACCTGTCCCAGCCCATCAGAGTACCCGAGTACCTGTCCCAGCCCATCTGAGTACCCGAGTACCTGTCCCAGCCCATCAGAGTACCCGAGTACCTGTCACAGTTCATCTGAGTACCCGAGTACCTGTCCCAGCCCATCAGAGTACCCGAGTACCTGTCCCGGCCCATCAGAGTACCCGAGTACCTGTCCCGGCACATCAGAGTACCCGAGTACTTGTCCCGGCACATCAGAGTACCCGAGTACCTGTCACGGCACATCAGAGTACCCGAATACCTGTCACGGCCCATCAGGGTACCCGAGTACCTGTCACGGCCCATCAAGGTACCCGAGTACCTGTCACAGTCCATTAGAGTACCGAGTACCTGTCACAGTCCATCAGGGTACCCGAGTACCTGTCACAGTCCATTAGGGTACCCGAGTACCTGTCACAGTCCATTAGAGTACCGAGTACCTGTCACAGTCCATTAGAGTACCGAGTACCTGTCACAGCCCATCTGAGTACCCGAGTACCTGTTCCAGTCCATCTGTGTACCAGAGTACCTGTCACAGTCCATCTGAGTACCCGAGTACCTGTCACAGTTCATCTGAGTACCCGAGTACCTGTCACAGTCCATATGAGTACCTGTCACCGCCCTTCAGAGTACCCAAATACCAGTCACCAAACCATCAGAGTACCTGTCACCAGGCCATCAGAGTACCTGAGTACTTGTCACCAGGCCATCAAAGTACCCGAGTACCTGTCACCAGGCCATCAGAGTACCTGAGTACCTGTCACCAGGCCATCAGAGTACTCGAGTACCTGTCACCAGGCCATCAGAGTACCCGAGTACCTGTCACCAGGCCATCAGAGTACCCGAGTACCTGTTCCAGTCCATCTGAGTACCCGAGTACCTGTCACAGTCCATCTGAGTACCTGAGTACCTGTCACAGTTCATCTGAGTACCCGAGTAACTGTCACAGTCCATATGAGTACCTGTCACCGCCCTTCAGAGTACCCAAATACCAGTCACCAAACCATCAAAGTATCTGTCACCAGGCCACCAGAGTACCTGAGTACTTGTCACCAGGCCATCAGAGTACCCGAGTACCTGTCACCAGGTCATCAGAGTACCCGAGTACCTGTCCCAGCCCATCAGAGTACCCGAGTACCTGTCCCAGCCCATCTGAGTACCCGAGTACCTGTCCCAGCCCATCAGAGTACCCGAGTACCTGTCACAGTTCATCTGAGTACCCGAGTACCTGTCCCAGCCCATCAGAGTACCCGAGTACCTGTCCCGGCCCATCTGAGTACCCGAGTACCTGTCACAGTCCATTAGAGTACCGAGTACCTGTCACAGCCCATCTGAGTACCCGAGTACCTGTTCCAGTCCATCTGTGTACCAGAGTACCTGTCACAGTCCATCTGAGTACCCGAGTACCTGTCACAGTCCATCTGAGTACCCGAGTACCTGTCACAGTTCATCTGAGTACCCGAGTACCTGTCACAGTCCATATGAGTACCTGTCACCGCCCGTCAGAGTACCCAAATACCAGTCACCAAACCATCAGAGTACCTGTCACCAGGCCATCAGAGTACCTGAGTACTTGTCACCAGGCCATCAGAGTACCCGAGTACCTGTCACCAGGCCATCAGAGTACCCGAGTACCTGTCACCAGGCCATCAGAGTACCCGAGTACCTGTCACCAGGCCATCAGAGTACTCGAGTACCTGTCACCAGGCCATCAGAGTACCCGAGTACCTGTCACCAGGCCATCAGAGTACCCGAGTACCTGTTCCAGTCCATCTGAGTACCCGAGTACCTGTCACAGTCCATCTGAGTACCTGAGTACCTGTCACAGTTCATCTGAGTACCCGAGTTACTGTCACAGTCCATATGAGTACCTGTCACCGCCCTTCAGAGTACCCAAATACCAGTCACCAAACCATCAGAGTACCTGTCACCAGGCCACCAGAGTACCTGAGTACTTGTCACCAGGCCATCAGAGTACCCGAGTACCTGTCACCAGGCCATCAGAGTACCCGAGTACCTGTCACCAGGCCATCAGAGTACTCGAGTACCTGTCACCAGGCCATCAGAGTACTCGAGTACCTGTCACCAGGCCATCAGAGTACTCGAGTACCTGTCACCAGGCCATCAGAGTACTTGAGTACCTGTCACCAGGCCATCAGAGTACCCGAGTACCTGTCACCAGGCCATCAGAGTACCCGAGTACCTGTCACCAGGCCATCAGAGTACCCGAGTACCTGTCACCAGGCCATCAGAGTACCCGAGTACCTGTCACCAGGCCATCAGAGTACCCGAGTACCTGTCACCAGGCCATCAGAGTACTCGAGTACCTGTCACCAGGCCATCAGAGTACCCGAGTACCTGTCACCAGGCCATCAGAGTACCCGAGTACCTGTTCCAGTCCATCTGAGTACCCGAGTACCTGTCACAGTCCATCTGAGTACCTGAGTACCTGTCACAGTTCATCTGAGTACCCGAGTTACTGTCACAGTCCATATGAGTACCTGTCACCGCCCTTCAGAGTACCCAAATACCAGTCACCAAACCATCAGAGTACCTGTCACCAGGCCACCAGAGTACCTGAGTACTTGTCACCAGGCCATCAGAGTACCCGAGTACCTGTCACCAGGCCATCAGAGTACCCGAGTACCTGTCACCAGGCCATCAGAGTACTCGAGTACCTGTCACCAGGCCATCAGAGTACTCGAGTACCTGTCACCAGGCCATCAGAGTACTCGAGTACCTGTCACCAGGCCATCAGAGTACTCGAGTACCTGTCACCAGGCCATCAGAGTACTTGAGTACCTGTCACCAGGCCATCAGAGTACCCGAGTACCTGTCACCAGGCCATCAGAGTACCCGAGTACCTGTCACCAGGCCATCAGAGTACCCGAGTACCTGTCACCAGGCCATCAGAGTACCCAAGTACCTGTCACCAGGCCATCAGAGTACCCGAGTACCTGTCACCAGGCCATCAGAGTACCCGAGTACCTATCTCCAGTCCATCAGAGTACCCGAGTACCTATTTGCAGCCCATGTCTCATAGAATATACGTTGGGGTGTTTACTTTCCAAAATGGGGTCATTTTGTGGGTAATTTCACTGTCCTGTGGTCCAGGACCTTCAAAAGTGTGATGGGTAGGAATGAAATGAGATGTGTCATTTATGCTCCTAGAACGCCTGAACGTACTACTTCAATGTTCGGCCTCTCTATGTGGCCAGGCTGTGTAAAAGTCCTACACATGTGGTATCGCCATACTCGGGAGGAGTAGCAGAATGTATTTTGGGGTGTAATTTTTGCTATATACATGTTATGTGTTAGAAATATCTTATAAATTGACAATTTTGTGTAAAAAAAAAAATGCGTTTTAATTTTTTTCCACATATTCCAAAAACTTCTGGAAAAAAATGAACCGTTCAAAAGACTCATTATGCCTCACAGATTATACGTTGGGGTGTTTGCTTTCCAAAATGGGGTAATTTTATGGGAAATTCCATTGTGCTGGTACTTCAGGGCCTTCAAAAGTGTAATAGGTGGTTGAGAAATGAGATGCGTAATTTTTGCTCATAGAACGTCTGAAGGTACTACATCAATGTTGGTGCTCTGTATGTGGCCAGGCTGTGTAAAAGTCTCACACATGTGGTATCGCCGTACTCGGGAAGAGTAGCAGAATGTATTTTGGGGTGTAATTTTTGCTATATACATGCTATGTGTTAGAAATATCTTATAAATTGACAATTTTGTGTAAAAAAAAATGCGTTTTAATTTTTTTCCACATATTCCAAAAGCTTTTGGAAAAAAATTAACCGTTCAAAAGACTCATTATGCCTCACAGATTATACGTTGGGGTGTTTGCTTTCCAAAATGGGGTAATTTTATGGGAAATTCCATTGTGCTGGTACTTCAGGGCCTTCAAAAGTGTAATAGGTGGTTGAGAAATGATATGCGTAATTTTTGCTCATAGAACGTCTGAAGGTACTACATCAATGTTGGTGCTCTGTATGTGGCCAGGCTGTGTAAAAGTCTCACACATGTGGTATCGCCGTACTCGGGAAGAGTAGCAGAATGTATTTTGGGGTGTAATTTTTGCTATATACATGCTATGTGTTAGAAATATCTTATAAATTGACAATTTTGTGTAAAAAAAAATGCGTTTTAATTTTTTTCCACATATTCCAAAAACTTTTGGAAAAAAATTAACCATTCAAAAGACTCATTATGCCTCACAGATTATACGTTGGGGTGTTTGCTTTCCAAAATGGGGTCATTTTATGGGAAATTCCATTGTCCTGGTACTCCAGGGACTTCAAAAGTGTAATAGGTGGTTGAGAAATGAGATGCGTCATTTTTGCTCGTAGAACGTCTGAAGGTACTACATCAATGTTGGTGCTCTGTATGTGGCCAGGCTGTGCAAAAGTCTCAAGCATGTGGTATCGCCGTACTCGGGAAGAGTAGCAGAATGTATTTTGGGGTGTAATTTGTTGTATGCATATGCTGTGTGTGAGAAATAACCTGATAATATGACAATTTAGTAAAAAAAATTAAAAAAAATAAAAAATCTTCATTTTGCAAAGAATTGTGGGAAAAAATGACAACTTAAAAAAACTCACCATGCTACTTACTTAATACCTTGGGATGTCTACTTTGTAAAAAGGGGTCATTTGGGGGGTATTTGTACTTTCCTGACTAGTTAGAGTCTCAAGAAATTAGGTACACCTGATGTACTGAAGGCCTGATCAGAAGTGATCAATTTTCAGTGATTGGCACCATAGATTGTAGACTCTATAACTTTCACAAAGACCAAATAATATATACTAATGTGGGTTATTTTTACCAAAGATATGTAGCAGTATAAATTTTGGCCAAAATTTTTGAAGAAAAATTACTAATTAGCAAAAATTTATGACAGAAACGAAGAAAAAGGCATTTTTTTCACAAAATTTACGTTTTATTTTATTTATAGCACAAAAAATAAAAAACCCACTAGTGATTAAATACCACTAAAAGAAAGCTCTATTTGTGTGGAAAAAAGGACGCAAGTTTCATATGGATACAGTGTTGGATGACTGAGTAATTGTCATTCAAAGTGTGAGAGCGCTGAAAGCTGAAAATTGGTCTGGTCAGGAAGGGGGTGTAACTGCACTGTATTAAGGTGGTTAAATATGGTGCCTGGGGGGTGTCTGTAGTATGCCTGTGAAGTGCCACGTGTTTCCCATGTTTAGAACAGTCCCTGCACAAAATGACATTAAACAGAAATAACATCATTGAAAACGGCTTGCGGTTTTAATGTTATATCTGGTTCCTGCAATATGGTTGAAAACCATTGAGAAAAATGGCATGGGTAGCCCTCCCTGCCCATTACCAGCCCCTTTGGGTCTTGTATGCATATCAAGGGGAACCCTGTACCCATATTAAAAAAAGGAAATGCGTGTGGCCCCCAGGCCCTATATACTCAGAACAGCAGTATACAGGAGGTGCAAACAAGACAGGGACTGTGTAGGTTTGTTGTGTTAAGTTGAATCTGTTTGTAATTTTCAACTGGTACATTTTTAAAGTGTAGCTCCAGTCAAAAAAACTATTTTTAAGCTTTTTGGAAAACATGGGGAAGGGTTATCACCCCTGTATAATTTGTTTTATCGTCCATCTTTTTTCATCTTACTTGCTGTTGTCTCCTTCCGTTTGCAAGTAGGAGATGTTTGTAAGTTGGATTTTTGAAAGTAGGGGCCTGCCTTATATGCTCTGCAGAAATGGCGGAACAAGGTGTTGGTTTTGCCACAACATTGTAAGCCCTCAAAGTGACTCTTGCTGAGCGCTGGAGCGCCCTGCTGTGAACGATTATATCAAGAATTGTAATTACATGCCATTGTTGAACAGTGGTAGAAAAATTGACCTTTGGTGGTTGTGGTGCTGGTGCCACAACACTATAAGTCCTCACAGTTACTCTGGGTGGGCACAGAAACGGGCCCTCCTGTGAAATATTATATCAAGAATTGAAATTACATGTCCCTGTTAAACAGGGGCAGAAAAATTGGGCCTTAGGCACTGGTGCTGGTGCCACCACACTGCAACCTCTTCCATATACTCTAGTTTTATTGCAGGAATTAGCCCTGCTGCAAAGCATTGCATCAAAAATTGTAATTAAACGCCCCTGTTAAACAGGGGCAGAAAAATTGGGCTGATGGCATCACCGAGAACCAGAAATGTTCTTCCAACATATCAACGGAGGAGGAAGAGGATAGACAATCAACATAACAGGACAGTCACTCAGCATCAGCATAGGCAGTCTTGAAGAGATGTGATATTTCAAAAAAAATAATTCGGTTACATCAGCTTCAGGTGCTTGGTAGCTGTGGGTGATCCAAGACTGATTCATCTTGATGAAGGTCAGTCGATCAACTGATTCGGTGGACAGGCGCACCCTGTGATCGGTAACAAAGCCACCAGCAGCACTGAAGGTGCGTTCCGAAAGAACGCTGGATGCAGGACAGGCCAGTAGCTCAATTGCATACTGTGCAAGCTCTGGCCAGTGATCCATCCTCAAGACCCAGTAAGCCAGAGGATTTTTGGTGGGAAAGGTGTCCAAGTCTGACCTTGCCCCTAGGTATTCCTGCACCATGTAAATCAGACGCTGGTGATGGTTGCTGGAACCGATCATACCTTGGGGCTGCGGACTAAAAAATTGTCTGAAAGCATCAGTCAGACGGCCACCTTCTCCACCGCTCCTTCTGACCGATGCCTCAGCAACGCGTTGTCCAGGACCAGGAGTTTGTAACCTCCCAGTCTCTGGGAACGCGTTGCACAGACCTTTCTGCAAGGCCTCCCGGAGATGTCTCATCCTCTGCTCCCTCTGCGATGGCAAGATAAGGTCAGCAACCTTACCCTTGTACCATGGATCAAGGAGAGTGGCCAGCCAGTAATGGTCCCTCTCCTTGATCTGAAGAATACGAGGATCCTTCCACAGGCTTTGCAGGATCAGGGAGGCCATGCAGCGTAGGTTAGCTGAGGCATTTGGTCCGGAGTCCTCTGGGTCACTAAGGGCAACATGATCCGCAGCTACCTCCTCCCAGCCACGTACAAGTCCACGTGTTTCTTGGGACTGTAAATCATCCCTACAAGACTGCTGCTGCTGCTGCTGCTGCTGCTGCTGCTGCTGAGTGCCAGCCTCCACCTCCATGCTGACACAATCATCCTCCTCCTCCTCTTCCTCCTCCTCATCCTCTTCCTGTGTGATGGGTGGCACAGCAGGAACACTGTCTGGATAAAGGGGGCCTTGAGAGGCAAGGAAGTCCTCCTCTTCCTGCCTCTGTTCTGCCTCAAGTGCCCTGTCCATATTCCACGCAGCGTATTCTCCAAGAGGTGGACAAGAGGTACAGTGTCACTGATGCATGCACTGTCACTGCTCACCATCCTTGTGGCCTCCTCAAACGGTGACAGGACAGTGCATGCATCCCTGATCATGCCCCACTGGCGTGGTGAGAAAAAACCAAGCTCCCCTGACCCTGTCCTGGTGCCGTAGTCGCACAGGTACTCATTGATGGCCCTCTGCTGCGTGTGCAGCCGCTGCAGCATGGCCAACGTTGAGTTCCACCTGGTGGGCATGTCACATATAAGGCGGTTCTTGGGCAGGTTCAACTCCTTTTGGAGCTCAGCCAGCCGAGCACAGGCATTAAATGATCGGCGGAAATGCACACAGACTTTCCTGGCCTGCTTCAGTACATCCTGTAAGCCGGGGTACCTGCCCAAGAACCGCTGCACCACCAGGTTAAGGACGTGAGCTACACAGGGCACATGGGTCAGTTGTCCCTGTCGGAGGGCGGAGAGGAGGTTGGTGCCATTGTCACAAACCACCATTCCTGGCTTAAGCTGGCGTGGTGTCAACCACCTCTCGGCCTGCCCCTGCAGAGCTGACAAAACATCCGCCCCAGTGTGGCTCCTGTCCCCCAAACAAACCAGCGCAAGCACGGCATGGCATCGTTTTGCCTGCGTACTTGCGTAGCCCCTGGAACACCTACGGAGCACCGCTGGTTCTGAGGACAGAGCACTGGAAGAGGCCATGGAGGAAGACGAAGAGGAGGGGGTGGAGGAGAGAGGTGTGTCACAACCAATAGTAGCATTTTGGAGGCGTGGTGGCGGAACAACCTCCAACACTACTGCACCTTGTCCTGCATCCTTCCCAGCTGCCAGAAGAGTGACCCAATGGGCCGTGAAAGACAGGTAAGGTCCCTGTCCATGCCTGCTGGACCATGAGTCAGCGGTAATATGCACCTTACCGCTGACCGCCCTGTCCAGCGAGGCAAGGACATTGCCTTCCACATGCCGGTAGAGAGCCGGAATCGCCTTCCGTGAGAAAAAGTGGCGTTTGGGGACCTGCCACTGAGGAACCGCACATTGTACAAACTCACGGAAGGGGGCAGAGTCTACCAACTGAAAAGGCAACAGTTGAAGTGTTAGCAATTTAGCCAAGCTAGCATTCAACCGCTGGGCATGTGGATGGCTGGGAGTGAACTTCTTTCGCCGGTCCAGCAGCTGGGGCAGGGACATTTGCCTGCTATAATCGGACGTGGGTGTACCGCTAGCAGAGTTCCCGGAAGCACTTGGCTGTGACACACCTAATTCTACACCTTCATTCCTCTCAGAGCAGGTTTCAGAGAGGACTGAAGGTCTAGTGGAGTTGGAGATGCCAGCTGATGAGGAGCAAGGAGAGGTCCGCTTTGTTCTTTGGTGTGGGTCTTTGAGGTACACTTGCCAACGAGCTGCATGGCAGGTCAACATATGTCTGGTCAAGCATGTGGTGCCCAAGCGGCTGATGTTTTGGCCACGTGAGATACGCTTAAGACATATGTTGCAAATAGCAGCGGTGCGATCTGATGCACTCGTCTCAAAAAAGGCCCACACCAAAGAACTTTTAGAATAACACGCAGAGGCAGCGCCCTGCACAGGCGGAGCTCTGCGGTGTGATTCAGTCGGTGTGCTGCCCCTAAGCTGGCCCCCGGAGGGCATCCTGCCTCTTTGGACATGTGCCTCCTCCTCCTCCTCCTCCTCCTCCTCTCTCCTACCAGGTACCCATGTGGAGTCAGTGCCCTCATCATCCCCTCCCTCTTCATCGCTGTAGAAAACCTGGCAGTATGCTGCAGCTTGTGGAACATGACTGCCAGATTGCTGTCCTTCTTGAGCATCCCCTCTCTCTGCGCTCACGCTACTGCCTTCCTCTAGCTGAGTGTCATCATCAGAGCCCACAAAACACTGGGCATCCTCCTGGAGCATGTACCCAACACTGTGCTCAAAGAGTTCAGGAGACTCCTCAGGAGGACGTGGTGGGTCTAGGGAAGGAGTCACTGATGATGACATTGAGAGGAGGGAAGACGATGTGTTGGCAGCTGCTTTGCTAGTACCCTGAGACTGGGTGAGAGAGGATGAGGAGGATGAAGAGGGCTTGGTCATCCACTATACCAAGTCGTTGGCATGTTGCGGTTCAACATGTCCAGCTGCCGAAAAAGAAGGACAAGCGTGCCCCATGGCCACGTGCTGATGTCAATGCACCGCGTCCACGACCAGCACTGTTGTCTCTAGACACAGAGCCTGCTTGCCCTCTTTTATCGGCTCGCGCCTGTCTGCCTCTCCTTGCCGGCCTTCCAGACATGGTAATGGCCTGAAGGGAGTTGGGTAAAACAGCAGTGTAATGGAGTCACACAACACCCACTAAGCCCTGCAGATGGCTCTATTAGAGAACAGCAATAAACGGTAGATACAGGTGTATATTGTGCTGGAGTCACACAATACCCACTAACTCCTGCAGATGCCTTTATTATAGAACACCAGAGATAAAGGGGTATACTGTAATTGAGTCACACAACACCCACTAAGCCCTGCAGATGCCTCTATTAGAGAACAGCAATAAAGGGTAGATACAGGTGTATATTGTTCTGGAGGCAAAAAAAAACACTAACTCCTGCAGATGCCTTTTTTATAGAACACCAGAGATAAAGGGGTATATACAGATGTATACTGTGCTGTGCTGGAGGCACACACAACTTCCAATAACTCCTGCAGATGGCAAGTGGGCTCAAATAGAGAAGAAGGAAAATAGATGTGGCGCTATACCTTATAAAACTCACTAGAAAATATAAAATGTAATATAATATAAATAAAATTGTACAAATTTTCCAGCTTGCTGGCTAGTATTTTAAAAAACAGCGAGAAACCTTAATGGACTGTATAGTAAAATCAATAGTAAAATCAATAAATAATAATAAAGTGCTAGGGGTTAGTCCTTATTAATTAGTGAATGCAAAGTGAATATAAATTTTCCAGCCTACTGGTTAGTAAATGCGATAAAACTGTACGGTCCACTCAAATTAGGTAAAGGTGAATAAATAAATATTTAGATAAATAATAGTAAAACTATCATGAATCAATCAATACTTAATAGTGAAAGCTACTAGAGTTGCTGGTGACTGTGATTGTAGCACAACCAAATGAATGGACACAAGGGGAACAATCAAACCTATATAAACGTGAATACTGGTGGGGTGGTGGGTGTAAACACACTGTGTCAAATATCAAAACATGCCAAAAAATACCACAATAAAAATTGAAAAATAGAAAATTAAAAACAGTGAGGAAATGAAAAATAATAAAAGATTAAAAATATTTTAGTCCAGAAAGTAAAAAGTAAAAAGTAAAAAATCTTGTGGTGACAAGTCTAATATGAAAGTCCAATTGAATAAAGTTTAAAATTGATATTTAAACATGAAATGAATATTTGGTGGTGAAAAAAGTAAGTGAAGAAAGTGACATCGATATTCGTTCGCAGTGAACGTTTGCAGTGAACGTTTATGGATTTTACTCTCACCAGAGATATGACCCCGTCCGGGGTGGATCAGCCTCCACAGTATAAGCCACTGTGTCGCTTCTTGGGCTGTCTCTGCTATGCTGCTGGGGAGATCCTTCGTTCTTCCGTGGGGATGTTGTACCTCGTTTACATATGATAGAAAAGAGGACTGCCCATGGTGTAGTATGTTTGAAACTCAGTTTATTTGAAACAAAGGGCGTGGCCAGATACGTACACCTTCAGCACAAACGGCGTGTCAGCCGAGTGGATGTTCCGAACGCTTTTAATACAATACGTGTTTTTTTCGTACTAAATGTGAGTATTTTTAAGGTTGTTTCAAATAAACTGAGTTTCAAACATACTACACCATGGGCAGTCCTCTTTTCTATCATATGTAAACGAGGTACAACATCCCCACGGAAGAACGAAGGATCTCCCCAGCAGCATAGCAGAAACAGCCCAAGAAGCGACACAGTGGCTTATACTGTGGAGGCTGATCCACCCCGGACGGGGTCATATCTCTGGTGAGAGTAAAATCCATAAACGTTCACTGCAAACGTTCACTGCGAACGAATATCGATGTCACTTTCTTCACTTACTTTTTTCACCACCAAATATTAATTTCATGTTTAAATATCAATTTTAAACTTTATTCAATTGGACTTTCATATTAGACTTGTCACCGCAAGATTTTTTACTTTTTACTTTTTACTTTCTGGACTAAAATATTTTTAATCTTTTATTATTTTTCATTTCCTCACTGTTTTTAATTTTCTATTTTTCTATTTTTCAATTTTTATTGTGGTATTTTTTGGCATGTTTTGATATTTGACACAGTGTGTTTACACCCACCACCCCACCAGTATTCACGTTTATATAGGTTTGATTGTTCCCCTTGTGTCCATTCATTTGGTTGTGCTACAATCACAGTCACCAGCAACTCTAGTAGCTTTCACTATTAAGTATTGATTGATTCATGATAGTTTTACTATTATTTATCTAAATATTTATTTATTCACCTTTACCTAATTTGAGTGGACCGTACAGTTTTATCGCATTTACTAACCAGTAGGCTGGAAAATTTATATTCACTTTGCATTCACTAATTAATAAGGACTAACCCCTAGCACTTTATTATTATTTATTGATTTTACTATTGATTTTACTATACAGTCCATTAAGGTTTCTCGCTGTTTTTTAAAATACTAGCCAGCAAGCTGGAAAATTTGTACAATTTTATTTATATTATATTACATTTTATATTTTCTAGTGAGTTTTATAAGGTATAGCGCCACATCTATTTTCCTTCTTTCCCCTATTTTACTGTTCCATCCATCTGGATGGAAACATAATAGAGGCTGCTCTTACCTTACATTACACTACAGACTCTCTGTATAACAGATTCCATAGCGCACCCTATCCCTCTGTTTAATTATCAAATAGAGAAGAGCTATGTAGGTGGATATAGCGGTGTGTACTGGGTACAGAGCACGCAGACAGCACACACAAGCTCCTAACACTACTGACTGCAAGCTCTATTATAAAAGATAGATCACTAGCTATATAGGTGAGGTGAATATAGCGGTGTATACTGCGGTCAGGGCACACAGACAACAACCACTACACAACAGCAAGATCGAAAATCGTACGAAAACGATCGGTGTGTACTGTGTTGAAGGTACACAGAACACCCACTAACTGCTTCAGACGCCAACACACTATACTAGGTTGTCTGAACTGCCT
The DNA here is from genome assembly GCF_037356315.1 of Lithobates pipiens. Taxonomy (NCBI): domain Eukaryota; kingdom Metazoa; phylum Chordata; class Amphibia; order Anura; family Ranidae; genus Lithobates; species Lithobates pipiens. Next base: position 228,650,389 of record NW_027507785.1, read on the forward strand.
TAGGGCTCATTTAAACATGTTGTGCCCTCTGAACAGCAAGCCACATTCGTGTTGCTCTTCAGAGGGCATTTGACAGGTGATAAGAAGGTGTTATATTGCCTCCTCACCACCTGTTTTAACAAGACAACATTATATACACATATTAGAACCCTGTGTGCTGTACAGGTTTTAAACCCCTTACACTGTTAGGCCCCCTTCACACTTCACACGTTATTTTTAGCAGCGCTTTACCGTCATTTTAGCAGTGGTATGCGGCCGCTAGCAGGATGGTTTTAACCCCCGCTAGCAGCCGAAAAAGGGTTAAAACTGCCCGCAAAGCACTGCTGCAATGGCGATTTGCTGGCGGTATAACCGTGCTGCCCAATTGATTTCAATGGGTAGGAGCAGTTTAGGAGCGGTGAATACACCGCTCCTTCACTGCTCCAAAGATGCGGCTAGCATCGTCCTGCCAGCGTACCGCTCCAGTGTGAAAGCCCTCCAGCTTTCACACTGAAGTGAAAGGGGACGTTTTTTTCAGGCGCTACACAGACGCTATTGTTAGCGCTGTGGCGCCTGAAAACCACCCCAATGTGAAAGGGGCCTAAGGAAAATGTTGCCACACCCTAATTTCTTCACAGAGCGCACCACCTCCTTTTCCTCTGCTAGCTAAATGTGAGCTGGGGGCAGGCTCAGGCCCTGGCCTTATAGGTGGAGGGGGCCCAGTCATGTAAGTTGTACAGGACCCCATGATTTCTAACAGCGGCCCTGGGTATGGGCGAATGGCCCTGAATGCAGACAGTGAATGTCATATTAGGAGAAGTGGCTGCGTGTGTGCAGCTGTGCGTTCTACTCATTTTCGATGGACTGCCTGCATGCAGCACCTGGAAGTCACAGATGTTGCAAAAACGGCTATATGAGGCTCATCACCCTTGTAAACAAGGCCATACAGACAGAAAAAATTAATACAAATAAAACCACGCTAATTAATTATTCATGAGCATTTTAATATGTACTATGCCTTTAACCTAAGTGCTGTAATTAAAAGTGGCTGTACTCCTAAAGCTGGCATAGTTCGAATCTCGATCGGTTCAGCAGGGACCAGTCAAGATTCTAACCATGTATGGGCAGGCTTATTACGGGCTGGGTACAACCAGCCGTCTGATTTTTCAAGCGATTATTGACAGCCAAAGGGTTTGGGATGAGTGGCAGGCAACCAGCATTTTTATACGAACACCAACATTAGTCACCCTTGTGTCCCTGTCATGTCAGATTTATTCATTGTCTCTGGCACAAGCATTTTGAACTTTTCTCTCTATAATTTGATGTTGTATAAAGAAAAATATATGATTGGTGAAGGTGCTAAATTAAATTCCTCTCTTTTTTTATTGAAGATGTAAGTGGTATTGACTGCACACAAGGCTCACACGGCAGGCCTGTTGACCAGTACATTGAGACGCTGACAGAAAGTGACGTTCAAATTAGGATTCCACCAGAGTGCGACCTTGACACGGCCACTCCACCAGAGTGCGACCTTGACACGGCCACTCCACCAGAGTGCGACCTGGACATGGTCACTCTACTAGAGTGCGACCTGGACATAGTCACTCTACTAGAGTGCTACCTAGACATGGCCACTCCACCAGAGTGCGACCTGGACATGGCCACTCCACCAGAGTGCGACCTGGACATGGCCACTCCACCAGAGTGTGACCTGGACATGGCCACTCCACCAGAGTGCGACCTGGACATGGCCCCTCCCCCAGAGTGTGACCAAGACATGGCCACTCCACCAGAGTGCGACCTAGACATGGCCACTCCACCAGAGTACGACCTAGACATGGCCACTCCATCAGAATACGACCTAGACATGGCCACTCCATCAGAGTGCGAACCAGATATGGCCACTACACCAGAGTGTAACTTCCACAAGGAGACTCCACCAGAGTGAGACATTCACATGGAAAATCCACCAACATGTGACGTTCACATGGAGAATCCACTAGAATGTGACGTTCACGTTGATACACCACTGGCTATAGAAGAATTCTAATGTTGGTTGACTAGTAATAATAATTAATAAATATAATTATTACTAGTGTCATACAACATTAGAATTCTACTATAGCTTGTAGGCAGAACATTCAACAGGAAATGTATGATTGCGGTGTCGTACAGTTTAGCTGCTGCGTCTAATCTTCTTAGAACATTTGACAGACACCATAAGCCTCCCATGATAGATTCAATCTTAATTATTTCGGATTTTCGGACGAATGCATTTTTTAACGAAAATCAATAAATAAAAACTAATTTCGGGAGTAACTAAATACATTTATTTTTTCGGACGAAAACAAAATTCCGAAACAAAATATTTCAGTGTGCACATGTCTAGTAACTGGAGGGTCTTTCCATCAGCCCTCCATTTTCATTTTTGGAGCTTCTGAATCACCATCAATGTAGCTAGACAAACAAGACAATTGATTGTTTCTAGAAGAAGACTCAACAGAAAGTTTGAGGAACCCTCCGAAGGACCAGGTACGGCTGTACCAACACAGGTCCCTACACTGGTGGTGGCTGCCACTCCAGTAACCGGAGGGTCCTCCCATTAGCCCTCCATTTTTGTTTTTGGAGCTTCTGAATCACCAACTATAAATGTAGCTGGACAAACAAGATAATTGCCTTTTTCCTAGAAGAAGACTCAACAAAAAGTCTTAGGGACCAGGTATGGCTGTACCAACACAGGTCCCTACACTGGTGGTGGCTGCCACTCCAGTAACCAGAGGTTTTTCCCATCAGCCCTCCATTTTTGTTTTTGGAGCTTCTGAATCACCATCAATGTAGCTGGACAAACAAAGCAATTGCTTGTTCCTAGAAGAAGACTCAACAGAAAGTTTGAGGAACCCTCCCAAGGATCACGTACGGCTGTACCAACACAGGTCCCTACACTGGTGGTGGCTGCCACTCCAGTAACTGCAGGGTCCTCCCATTAGCCCTCCATTTTTGTTTTTGGAGCTTAGTAATCACCAACTATAAAGGTAGTTGGACAAAGAAGATAATTGGCTTTTTCCTAGAAGAAGACTCAACAAAATGTCTGAGGAACCCTCCTAGGGACCAGGCACAGCTGTACCAACACAGGTCCATACACTGGTGGTGGCTGCCACTCCAGTAACCTAAGGGTATTCCCATCAGCCCTTTATTTACCTTTCTGCAGCTTCTGCAGAAAATTTAGGGTTCGACCATACATTGCCCAAACATAATCACCTGTAAAAAAGTACCTGAGATGTTGGTGGTAAACAGTCTGCTAAGCAGGGGGGAACCAAACAAAGTCCTCCATAATCTGCCTCATATCCAAAAGTTGCAAAGAGTGTAAATGTAGACATTAAGCTTTAAGGTTAATCAAAAGGGAAAGGTAGAACAAGGGGGCGTATGGAAGAGGGAGGGGGGAGGGAAGGTTGGAGGAAGAAGGGGGTGAGAGGGAGGGAACCCCCATACCCCTTCCTTACCCCCAACCTCCCTCCCCCTCCTTTCCTCCCTCTTCCATACTCCCCCGTCCCTTGTTATACCTTTCCCTTTAGACTGTGATATTTTTGATTAACCTTAAAGCTTAAGGTCTACATTTACACTCTTGGCAACTTTTGAATGTGAGGTAGCTTTTGGAGGACTTGGTTCGGTTCCCCCCGGGCCTAGTAGGCTGTTTACCACCATCTCAGACACTTTTTTACAGGTGATTATGTTTGATCAATGTATTGTTGATCGACATTAAGTAATTGATTATGTTGTAAACTTTGGAGGCTGGTAGGCTTTTGAGGCGTGTGTTGGACCGACAATAAGGGGAGGTTGGAGGCCGTATGTTTTTGAGGTGTGTGTTGGACTGGCTATTAAAGAAGGTTGGAGGCCGGTATGTTTTTGAGGCATGTGTTGGACCAGCTATGAGGGGTGGTTGAAGGCCGTTATTGTTTTTGAGGCGTGTGTTGGACCGGCTAAGAGGGGAGGTTTAAGGCCGGTATGTTTTTGAGCCGTGTGTTGGACCAGCTATGAGGGGAGGTTTAAGGTCAGTTTGTTTTTGAGGCATGTGTTTGCCAGGCTATGAGGGGAGGTTGGAACTTTTTTGTCTTCAGAGGTGGGAGTTTTTCCAGCTTTCTTTAGGCTTTCTCTGCTGAAGAAATGAAAACTCTTCATGCCAGTGAGGTCCTTTATGGAGAAGTCCAAGGCCTCACTCACATGGGGTGTATGAATCTGTATCCTGTGTGGGGACTGTGTTTACCCCAAAAAAGGACATCCATGTGGGTGCAGATGTCCGGACGCACCCTGTGTGTGTTCAGGGCCATGCACCGGCTCCCACACAGATGTCACATTGGGTACAGCCACTGCACCCCAGTTGACAGCAATGGGATTGCCTACACGGGATGCTGGGAACACCTACACGGCCCTCCCATGGGGTACGGATTCATACCCTCCATGTGGATAAGACCTAAGTGTGAATGTACTAATAAGCTCCATTGTGTTGCTAATTTGAGGACCACTGTACCCCGCTTTATTGTTATTTGGGTGCGTTTTATTATAGGAATGTTATATATTGTAGATTAGGATAAGTTTGTATATGTTGCACAGTTGTGTGTTATTCTTTGGGTGTGTTTTGGAGTGTTATATAAATAGATTGTAGTTTAGGTTAAGTTTGGATTTCTTCTGGAGGCGCTTTGAGTGGACATAACTAATGTACTCCGCTCAGCGGGGGCAGGCCTTAGAGAACAGAGGCCGCATATGAGCAACACAGAGGCTTAGGGGTTAGCCTTGCAGCACTGAGGTCCATGGTTCAAATCCTGACCAGGACAATATCTGCATGGAGTTTTCATGTTCTCCATGTGCTTGCATGGGTTTCCTCCGGATGCTCGTGTTTCCTCCCACACTACAAAGACATGCTACCTTGTGTTGGTGGTGAAGTGCTGAGCATAGCTGCCTTTTAAGCAGCTGACCTGGGTTCGATTCCCGGCCAACACGATCTCTAATACTTGGAGTCTTCAGAGAGAAAAGCGCTATACAAGGTCAATGTGGAGAATATATTAGCGGTGGAATAAAGAATGAAGCGAATGTGTGGAATATTTGAGGAAGAAAATGTTCCCCCAGAATCTATAGAACAGGGATATGCAATTAGCGGACCTCCAGCTGTTGCAGAACTACAACTCCCATGAGGCATAGCAAGACTCTGACAGCTGCAAGCATGACACCCAGAGGCAGAGGCATGATGGGACTTGTAGTTTTGCAACAGCTGGAGGTCCGCTAATTGCATATTCCTGCTATAGAAGGTGAACCCAGCAATAGATAGAAGATGCTTAGGCTAAGATCACATCTAGGCGTTCCGGATTGCAGGTGGAATTACTGTGATTCCCAAATTGCTGCAAAATGTGTGACATGTTTGTGATCCCGTTACTTTCAATGGCACCCCAATCATAGTCACCTGACAAATCGCGCAAACATGGGGATGGCTATTTCCCAAAAGCAGTCTTACAATTTGTCAGGTGACAATTGTGGCAAAAACACGCCTCTATTGGGGTGAAATTAAAGGGATCGCAAGCCTGTGCAGCATTTTGCTTCAATTCGGGAATCCCGAACACCTAGTTGTGAACAGAGCCTCGCCGTGTCCATCATACAACAAGAACTTCCTGCACAGCAGTGGCGGCTGGTGCTCCAAATTTTTGGGGGGACGCAAACAAACTGGAAGATTTTGAAAAAAACCTCATCAGTTGCAACCTCACTGTGCCATCAAACGCAGCCACTGTATCCATCAAACGCAGCCACTGTGGCCATCAATTGCCACCACTGTACCGTGAAACACAGCCACTGTGCCCATCAATTGCCACCACTGTGCCATAAAACAATTCTTTTGACTACCGGATGGGGGGGGAGAGGGGATTAGAACACCCCCTTTGAAGCACATGACTGCAAACAGGTAGGTCTGCAAGGGTTTGGATAACGGAAAATTTAATTCAAATACTTAATTAATTTTTCTTTCTTGATCAGCTCCATGGCAGCACAACTGGGTATAGGCTCAGCCTCCCCCCCATGCCTCCGGCACTTAACACATATAAATTCTGACCAAAAAACACAAGCCAGGATGCCTCTTCCAAACTCAACTGTCATTAAGCCATAATTATAAATATTTTGGTGCCCATGTAGCTGCCTTGCAGATAGTTTCAGACACGTGGCTTGCTGCCACTCTCAAGATTGAGACTCTTCTAGTGAAGAGTGCCACGATTCTCCTGGCACAGCCAACCCTTTCAACTTGTAGGCCAAGGAGATGAGCTTTACCTACCAAGAGGCAATAATCTTGCTGGAAGCCATAAAATCATTGTGTTCCACCTGGAATGACAAACAGATACTCCAACTTCCTGATGGCAGAAGTGATTAAAACATTGTTTAAATCGCCTTGATTAAACATTGTAAAGCTTGGAACACAACCGATGGGTTAATTTCTTGAGTACTCCCCAAAAGGAACGTAGGAGGACAACCTCATGTGTGATATGGACTCTGAAGGTCAGTTCAGGAACAAAATTCAAGCATTGGCATGAGTACCACCCTATCTGGGAAGTACGCAAGTATGGGTTCTTTAAACCCCAAGGCCACTAAAGCTGACTCTCTTCTGCCTGATGTTATTGCCACCAGTAAAGCAGTTTTCAGAGAGAGGTACCACAGGGTGATTGAAGGCATATGATGCAAAAACATCCAACAGCAATGGGAGATCCCATTTCGGAAACAGTTTGAGGTTTCAACCAAATTGCATCTTGAAAGCAATATAATTAAGTGTTGGATGCCCACTGTATGGCAGTGAAGGCAGAGATAACCGAAATGTGTGCCTATAGCATACTTATGCATAGACCTAAATCAAGCCATGCCTGCAGACATTTCAGAACAGACTTCTGAAGAGTTCGGCATAATATCTTGATCAGCGATAGTGCTGGGAATTTCTGCCATATTCTACTATAGGCACAATTAGCGCTGTCCTTTCTTGTTTTCGTAAGAGTATTCACAATCTTCACAAAGCATTCAAAATCCATCAGCCTGAGCCTGTTAGATGCTGGATGAATGGGACTTTGAAGAATATTTATTCGTACAGACAGAGGGAGTCAATCCTTAACACTCATAAGGATGAGCAGAGGGTACCAAGGCCCCTTCGGCCAATCTGGGATTATCACCAGAACTGTCACCTTTCCCCGCCACAGCTGGAAGCCGAGAATCAGAGGTAGCAGCAGAAAGGCATAAGCTGTCTTGGAGATCCACTCTGCGGTCAGCAGCTACATCCTGATAGCTTATGGATTCTGGCCCCTGGAATAGAACTTCAGAAACTTGGGGTTCACTGTGGATGTGAACGGGTTTAGCTCTGCAAGAAAACTACCAAGCTCTGTTAGTTCTCAAAAGACTTGCAGTAGTCTGGACCATTCATTGTTGTCCAGACTTGTCCTGGACAAATAGTTTGCCTGAAGATTCTTCTGACCAGACACATAGGCTGCAGAAGATTGACTTGGGCAGATTCTAGAATCAGAGAAACTGCCTGTGACAGACCTAGCCGGGACACAGGCTTTTTGAGAGGACTGAGTGCGAGCCTCTTGCCGATCGATTATGGGCCCTGGATTTTAAGGGGCACATGGTGAATGAGAATCCCACTATAATCTGTGCTAGTCAGATTCAATGCTGTATATATGTATATATGATGTGTGTTGTCTCATGCTGTTGGGACACACTGTCAGATGCTAATGTCATGAACTCCAGACACCTGTCTCTTGTGTAAATGAGTCTGGCTTGTAAGAACATTCCAAACATTGTTGTTTGTGCTAATTAATCCTTTGTTTATGTTTATAGTAATGTTTATTGAGTTCAGCAGGAGCCGAAAAGTCTTATCCCTCAGTCAACTAATCTGAGTGTTGATTAGATAATTAGCTCATGCTAATTAGGTTAGGTTTTAGTCACCCCGCTGTATATATATTTTGTGTGAGATCTCAAGTAAAGGTAATTCCTGATGTCCTCCTAAGACTGGTGTCGTCTAGTTCTTGGGGGTTCCTATAGCCAGAACCATTGGACTTGTGTTCCAGGACTTAGGAAGCGGTATATAGACGGAAGCACTCAATTGGAATGTGGGATCGGTTCCGTCACACCACCTTCAGGAGGGAGAGACTGAGCCTTGTTTCCAGATGTAGGTCACAGTCGTTGCGCTCTCCAACTTCACCAGGACAGGCTTACCCCGGATGAGGTGACTGAAGGCTAAGAGCCTGAAATGCTGCTCTCAATGCTCTCAACTCCAGGACGTTGGACACCATCTTGGACCCATGAAAAAGACCATTGCCCCTGAGCCCATTGCTCCTGAAGTAGGGCTCCCCTACTACTTTGCTGGTGTCTGACTGCACCACCAGCCACTAGGTCGTCAGAAGGGAATGACAATGCAGACGATTTTGTTTCTTCAACCACAAGTTTAGGCCACTTGTCCAGAAACCTGACTTGAATTTGAGCGAGAGTTAAACTGAGCCTACCCGAGCTGCTGGAGCGAGGCAATTTCTATGGTTCAATCTGAGACGTGAAGGATGAAAGATCTCCAAATATGGCCTAAATTGCTTGCCTTAAGGGACCATGTGTCAATCACCAAAGCATTACCTATGTCCACAGAGGAGCCACAAAGTGCCCATAAGGCATGCATCCCAAAATACCAGAAAGTATCCTGACACTGAACTCTTTACTGACTTCTTGGCTTATGTGTTGGCTTCCCAGTTTTTCCTGGATTCCAAGACAGAAATGCAGAAGCTAACCTCTCAGTAGTGAGAGTGAGAGTGGAAACTGACTCTTGAGCTTTTCGGTCTCCTTAAACTCAGCAGACATTTATCTTGAGGCAGGAAACCAAACTGACCACTATTAAATTTAGGCTTCACCTTCTACAATCAACAAAAAAGCAGTGATTGTGTTTGTCCTTGAAGGCCACCACATCTTTTGATGGTAAGGTCATGTATCTGGCCAATCCCCCAAGGGACACACACTGACCAGAGGCGTGATCCCAACCCCTGGACATCTTTCAGTTCAAGAGGGCATAACTTTGACATCCTGCTGTGACAACATACTCTAATCTAACAAGCACTTGATCCATCCAACATAAGGGAAATGTCAAGCTGTCCTCTGGAGGTACTTCCAAAGCTTCACTTCTAATTAAAGGCATTTCACCAACCTTACCATCTGGACAAAGGTTGTCCTCATCTTCCTGTTCAGAAGAGACTGAAGAGGAATGATTGGCTTGAGAAGGCCCTGAATAGAACACTGGACATTGCCAGAATAGATGGTCCATGCAGAAGATGAATTCAGCAATTCCTTTAGAGTGTCTTGACCATATCCTTAATTGTGACAAATTGGTCACCATCATCTTAATCACAGCCTACCTGAACAAAGTAGGAATCAAATGTTCATTCAGCTCTTCTTGGGAAGAAGCTGACAAGGATTAATTTGCCTGAGGAGGTTCTGAGACTACTCATTGACACAATATATGACCCCTCCACAGAGCGGAATCAACGCCTTAACCTTGAGGCCGCGTACACACGGGCGGACTGTTCGCTCAACTTTGTCCGCTGAACAGTGTTTCAGCGGACAGTCCGCTCGTGTGTGGGGCTTCAGCGGACAGTTTCAGCGGACAGTTTGACGAACAAAGTTTTTCGGAAATTCCGAAAAACTGTCCGCTGAAACTTGGTTTGAGCGGACAGTCCGCCCGTGTGTAGGCCACTTTCGAAATGAGCAAACTGTTCCCGCTCAGAGGAAAGTCTGCTCATTTCGAGCGTGTCTCCAGGTAGGCGGGGCCCGCGAAGGAGACGTCGCGGGCCCCACCGCCTGGTATGGACTTAAAGGGGAACCCCAACGCCGTAAAAAATTGGCGTGGGGTCCCCCCAAAGTCCACAACAGACCCTTGTCCGAGCACGCTACCCGGCCGGCCAGGAAAGGGGGGCGAGCGAGCAGTCGGGAGAAGAGGCCGGCGGCAGGGAGGAAGAAAGCCGGACTCCTCCGCTAGCAAAAGAGCTACAAGAAGATAGCGGAGGAGTCCGGCGAGAAGACCCCCGAAGACGGAAGACCCCCGGAGCTGTGCAATAAAATATTTTATCTCGTGTGTTGTGTTTTTTTTGGGGTACTTTTATTTTACAGGTGAATGGGTAGGGGTACATTGTACCCCATACTCATTCACATAGGGTGGGGGGCCGGTATACGGGGGCCCCCTTATTAAAGGGGGCTCCCGGATTCCGATAAGCCCCCCGCCCGCAGACCCCGACAACCAACGGCCAGGGTTGTCGGGAAGAGGCCCTTGTCCTCATCAACATGGGGACAAGGTGCTTTGGGGTGGGGGGGCCGCGCGGCCCCCCCTTCCCCAAGGCACCCCCCATGTTGAGGGCACGCGGCCTGGTACGGCTCGGGAGGGGGGGCGTGCTCGCTCGCCCCCCTTTCCTGGCCGGCCGGGTAGCGTGCTCGGACAAGGGTCTGTTGTGGACTTTGGGGGGACCCCCACGCCGATTTTTTTCGGCGTTGGGGTTCCCCTTTAAGTACATTCCAGGCGGCGGAGCCTGCGACGTCTCCGTCGCGGGCCCCGCCTACCTGCACACGCGCTCGAAATGAGCGGACTGTTGCCTCGTGTGTGGGCGAGTCCGTTCATTTCAAAAGTTGCGCGGACTTAGTACGACGAACAAAGTTTGCCGTATTTGTCCGCTCAAAAAGTGCCGTGTGTGGGCGTGTTCGTTCATTCAAAAGTTTGAGCGGACTGTTTGACGAACTTAGTTTCGGCAGACAGTCCCCGCGTGTGTACGCGGCCTGAGAATGTGTTCAATTAATGTGACAACCTGGCAGATGTGAACATCTTTATCCCTGGCTGCTTGAACCAGCAGGGATTATAATGTCATACTCTTCTGTCTTTTCTTTTTGAAAGAGCCCAAATAAGATGGATTGCCTGGAAGGCTAGGAGACTGCTTACTGATAGAAAGGATAGCCCTTTCACAGGGTGTTAGGGTTGGGTTCAGCCTTTCCTTCTTTGAGCTGGCTGCTTAGCTATCAGCTAATTGCCAGCTCCTATCTCTCCACAGTGGCTCAGTGGTTTACTCTGTTTATCTTTTTTTTTTTATTATTATTATTAACCACTTAAGGACCGCCGTATTGCCATTGTACGTCATTACAATGGCACAGGCAGGCACAAGCACGTACATGTACGTGCCTGCCTTCCAGCGGGTGGGGGGGTCCGATCGGACCCCCTCCCGCTGGATACGGCGGTCCGGTTCGCTCCAGGAGTGATCCGTGATGAGGGGATGGCCGTTGGTTTCTGGCCACCTCCTCTGGATCGCTCCTGGCCAATGAGATGCTTCCTCCCACTGTGTATTGTTTACACAGGAAGGAGGAAGTGATGTCATTCTCCTCGGGGTGGTCTTTTTGACCGGACTACGAGGAGAAGACTAAAAGTAAGTGTGCACCAACACTACACTGACATGTAGGTACACACAGGCACACAAACTCCCCCCCCCATCGCCCCCCGATCCCCCCCCCCCGCCCCCCCCCCAGTGTCACTGATTGCATTGATCATTTCTTTACTGATCACTGCATTCAGTGTCAGTTGTAACAGTAAAAACTGTCAGGGCAGTTAGTGTTAGGTCCAGGGTAGCCCCCTATCACCCCCCAATAAAGATTTAACCCCCTGATTGCCCCTTGAGTTAACCCTTTCACCCCCTTTAGCCAGTGTCACTAAGCGATCATTTTTCTGATCGCTGCATTAGTGTCGCTACTGTCGCTAGGTAGCTAGTTATTTTTTTAGGTTCACCACCAGGTTTTTATATCGCTAGGTAGCCCGATATACTACCCAATAATGGTTTTAACCCCCTGATTGCCCCTTGTTAACCCTTTCACCCCCTTTTGCCAGTGTCACTAAGCGATCATTTTTCTGATCGCTGCATTAGTGTCGCTAGTGTCGCTAGGTAGCTAGTTTTTTTTTAGGTTCACTGCCAGGTTTTTATAGCGCTAGGTACCCCGATATACTACCCAATAATGGTTTTAACCCCCTAATTGCCCCTAGTTAACCCTTTCACCCCCTTTTGCCAGTGTCACTAAGCGATCGTTTTTCTGATCGCTGCATTAGTGTCACTAGTGCTGCTAGGTAGCTAGTTATTTTTTTAGGTTCACCGCCAGGTTTTTATAGCGCTAGTTACCCTGATATACTACCCAATAATGGTTTTAACCCCCTGATTGCCCCTAGTTAACCCTTTCACCCCCTTTTGCCAGTGTCACTAAGCGATCGTTTTTCTGATCGCTGCATTAGTGTCACTAGTGTCGTTAGGTAGCTAGTTATTTTTTTAGGTTCACCGCCAGGTTTTTATAGCGTTAGGTACCCCCATATACTACCCAATAATGGTTTTAACCCCCTGATTGCCCCTAGTTAACCCTTTCACCAGCGATCACAGTATAAGTGTCACTGGTGACGCTGGTTAGCCAGTTAGTTATTTAGGTTTCCCGTCAGGTTTTTATATAGCGCCAGGGACCCCCATATACTTCCTAATAAAAATTTGAACCCCCTGATTGCCCCTAGTTAACCCTTTCACCACTGATCACCGTATAAGTGTTACGGGTGACTCTGGTTAGTTTGCTTTTTATAGCATCAGGGCACCCACCATTTATTACCCAATAAAGGTTTAACCCCCTGATCACCCAGCGGATGATATCAATTAGGTTTTAGGGTCAGGGTCTGCGTCGCCCCAGGCAGCGCTAGGTTAGTGCCAGTACCGCTAACACCCACACGCAAAGCATAAACCTCCCGTAGTGGTATAGAATCTGAACAGATCAATATCTGATCAGATCTATACTAGCGTCCCCAGCAGTTTAGGGTTCCAAAAAAACGCATTGTTAGCGGGATCAGCCCAGATACCTGCTAGCACCTGAGTTTTGTCCCTCTGCCCAGCCCACCCAAGTGCAGTATCGATCAATCACTGTCACTTACAAAACACTAAACACATAACTGCAGGGATCGCAGAGTCAGGCCTGATCCCTGCGATCGCTAACAGTTTTTTTGGTAGCATTTTATATTTAAATCCGGAAGGCAGTGCTTGGTTTTCGGGGTCCCGTACGTGGCTAGGCTCCCAAAAAGTCCCCCACATGTGGTATCCCCGTACTCAAGAGAAGCAGCAGAATTTATTTTGGGGTGTAATTTGACTTATGTCCATAGCATGTGTGAGCAATATATTATTTAGTGACAACTTTGTGCAAAAAAAATAAGTTTGTAATATTCCTGCAACTTGTGGCAAAATATAAAATATTCCATGGACCCAACACGCCTCTCAGTAAATAGCTTGGGGTGTCTACTTTCCAAAATGGGGTCATTTTGGGGGGTTTTGTGCTATTTTGGCATTTTATGGCCTTCGAAACTGTGATAGGTAGTGAGGAGTGAAATCAAAAATTTGCACCCTTAGAAATCCTGAAGGCAGTGATTGGATTTCGGGGTGCCGTGCGCGACTAGACTCCCAAAAAGTCCCACACATGTGGTATCCCCATACTCGGGAGATGTAGCGGAATATATTTTGGGATGCAATTCCACATATAACCATGGCATGTGTGAGCAATATATCATTTAGTGACAACTTTTTGTAAAAAAAAAAAAAAAAAATGTTTATTTTTTGTCATTATTCAATCCCTTGGGACAAAAAAAAAATATTCAATGGTCTCAACATGGCCCTCAGCAAATAGCTTTGGGTGTCTACTTTCCAAAATGGGGTCATTTGGGGGGGTTTTGTGCCATCTTGGCATTTTATGGCCTTCAAAACTGTGATAGGTAGTGAGGAGTAAAATAAAAAATGTATGCCCTTAGAAATCCTGAAGGCGGTGCTTGGTTTTCGGGGTCCCGTACGCGGCTAGGCTCCCAAAAAGTCCCACACATGTGGTATCCCTGTACTCAGGAGAAGCAGCAGAATGTATTTTGGAGTGTCATTTCACATATACCCATAGCATGTGTGAGCAATATATCATTTAGTGACAACTTTGTGCAAAAAAAAAAAGTTTGTAATATTCCCGCAACTTGTGGCAAAATATAAAATATTCCATGGACTCAACATGCCTCTCAGTAAATAGCTTGGGGTGTCTACTTTCCAAAATGGGGTCATTTTGGGGGGTTTTGTGCTATTTTGGCATTTTTTTGGCCTTCGAAACTGTGTTAGGTAGTGAGGAGTGAAATCAAAAATTTGCACCCTTAGAAATCCTGATGGTGGTGATTGGTTTTCGGGGTGCGACTAGACTCCCAAAAAGTCCCACACATGTGGTATCCCCATACTCGGGAGAAGTAGCGGAATATATTTTGGGGTGCAATTCCACATATAACCATGGCATGTGTGAGCAATATATCATTTAGTGACAACTTTTTGTAAATTATTTTTATTTTTTTGTCATTATTCAATCCCTTAGGACAAAAAAAATAAATATTCAATGGGCTCAACATAGCCATCAGCAATTTCCTTGGGGTGTCTACTTTCCAAAATGGGGTCATTTGGGGGGGGGTTTGTACTGCCCTGCCATTTTAGCACCTCAAGAAATTAGATAGGCAGTCATAAATTAAAAGCTGTGTAAATTCCAGAAAATGTACTCTAGTTTGTAGACGCTATAACTTTTGCGCAAACCCAAAAAAATACACTTATTGAATTTTTTTTTACTAAAGACATGTGGCTGAATACATTTTGCCCTCAATGTATGACTAAAATTTAGTTTATTCGATTTTTCTTATAACAAAAAGAAGAAAATATCTTTTTTTTTCCAAATTTTCGCTCTTTTTCCATTTATATTGCAAAAAATAAAAATCGCAGAAGCAATCAAATACCATGAAAAGAAAGCTCTATTTGTGGGAAGAAAAGGACGCAAATTTCGTTTGGGTGCAATATTGCATGACCGCGCAATTACCAGTTAAAGCAGCGCAGTGCGAAATTGGAAAAAGACCTGGTCCTTAAGGTGTTTATTGGTCCGGGGCTGTAGTGGTTAAACAAGTGATATTTAACTGTATTTCTGTCTCAGTCTGATTCATGGCTTCTGACAGTAAGCGAAGGCCATGAATTCAGAAGATGCAGTCAATCCACTTCTTGGTAATATTTTTTCCAGACTGGATGAGCAGGATCACCGCATGGATCAGTTTGCCATGGCGCTACAAATGCTCCTGTGTCGCACGGCTTACCTGGAATCTCCCACTGTGGCTGCTCCGGTACAACCTGTGTTGCTGACTGCTGCTCCAGTCTCTCTACAGGCAATTACTGTGATTTTGGGGCAATCCAGTCCAATGCAGAGGGTTTCTGAACCAGGCTGAGATATACTTTGAGATGCTGCACAGGCGTTTCCCATGGACAGAAGCAAAGTAGGTTTTGTGATATCTTTGCTTTCTGATAGAGCCTTGGCCTGGGCAAACCCTCTATAGGAGGTGCAAAAACCTGTTGCCTTGAGTTACTATGAGTTTGCGGCTTCCTTTAAAAGGGTATTTGACGTTCCTGCACACATTGCTTCTGCTGCCAAGTGCCTCATGTCCATCAAACAGAGTACGAGAACTGTTGCCGGAAGAATGAGGTCCTCGTGGCTGCTTTTTCTCATGGTCTCTCGGATACCATCAAGGATGAGATAGCAGCCCAAGATATACCCATTGAGCTGGAGAAGTTTATCACATTTGCCATCCTCATAGAGTCCAGGCTCAGAGAAAGACTCTCGTTTAAGGAGTGCTTGCTTTGCAGTCCCACCCTTGCCTCCCTTACCTCCTTTGCGCCCTGGTACCGAGTCGGTCAGTGAAGATGAGCCCATGTGCTTGGGGTTCATGCGTCTCTCTGCAGATGAGAGAACCCTTAGGAGGAGGGAGTGATTGTGCCCAAACCTTGAGGTCCTGACAGACCTTAGGTGGTGTTGTTTTGTCCCCTGGTTTCGGTCACCCTTTCTTGGGCTGAGTCGTCCATCGAGATAGAGGCTCTAATCGACTCTGGGGCTGCAAGTCCATTCATTGATGCTGCTTTTGTATCAAATAACTCAATTCCACTGCAGCTGCGTGACACTCCACTTGTTTTTGAGGCTCTACAGCCTGCCCATGTGACTCATGAGACTGTTCCGTTGTCCATGGCCATAGGAGTTCTTCACCATGAGATAATTCAATTCCAAGTTATTTCCTCACCTAAGTTTCCACTGGTTATTGGTTATTCTTGGTTACAGAGGCACAACCCCTCTTTTGATTGGCTCCATGCTGAGGTTCTCTCCTGGTCGCCACAATGCAGTAAGACATGCTTCCAGAAGGTAGCCAAGGTCCTGTGCACTTCTCTCTCCACCCTGCCAGAGGAGTACCGGGATTTTAGCGATGTCTTTGACAAAGGTCAAGCCAGTAGTTTGCCTCCACACCAGTCATATGATTGCACAATTGACCTTCAACCTGGTGCCATCCCCCCTCGTAGCCAGGTTTACCCTTTGTCAGTCTTGGAGGATAAGGCCATGGAGGAGTTTGTTGCAGAAGCACTTTCTCGAGGTTTCATCCGCAAATCCTCATCTCCTGCTGGTGCTGGTTTCTTCTTTGTGAAGAAGAAGAGTGGTGAACTGAGACCTTGTATTTATTATAGGGGATCTCAATCATTTCAGGATTAAGAATGCCTATCCGATTCTGTTGGTTATGGAGCAATTTCACTGCCTCAAGGGAGCAACGGTTTTCACGAAGCTTGATTTGAGAAGGGCATACAATCTTGTGAGGATTAAGGAGGGTGACGAGTGGAAAACTGCATTTAATACCAGAATAGGCCATTATGAGTACCCCGTAATGTCTTTTGGCCTTTGTAACGCCCTGGCAGTTTTCCAGAAATGTATTAATGATGTCCTCCGATTTGTTGCAGTTATGTGTGGTGGTTTATCTTGACAATATCCTCATATTTTCCAAGTCCCTGGAGAGTCACCACACAGATGTCTGTCATGTGCTTCAGAAACTAAGAGAAAACAATCTCTATTGTAAATTGGAGAAGTGCGAATTCCATTGTGAATGGGTTAAATTCTTGGGTTATGTCATTTCCCCAGAGAAACTTTCAGCAGTCCTACAGTGGCCCTGACCCGGGGGGTTTACATCCTCTGCAGCGTTTTCTTGCCTTTGCCAACTATTATCGGAAGTTTATTCTTAACTTCTCATCTGTGGTCAAGCCCCTAACTGATATGACCAGAAAGGGCGGTAACCCAGAATGTTGGTCTCTGGAGTCTTCTGCTCCTGTGTTGGCACATCCTGATCCTACATTGCCTTTTATCCTTGAGGTTGATGCTTCTGAGACTGGAGTTGGCGCCCTTCTGTCTCAACGTCCTACCTCTGAGAGCGCTATGCATCCTTGTGGCTACTTTTACAAGAAATTATCACTTGCGGAGTGCAATTACGAGATTGGTGACAGAGACCTGTTAGCGATCATTTTAGCCCTGAAAGAATGGAGACATCTCCTCGAATTTACCACTGTGCCGGTTCTCATTCTTACTGACCATAAGAATCTCAAATTCTTGTCTAAGGCTAAACTTATCTCTCCCAGGAGGGTGCGATGGGCTCTTTTTTTGTCTAGTTTCAATTACTTTGTCTCATTCTTACCCAGTACTAAGAATGTAAGGGCTTACGCTTTGTCACAACAATTTTCCTCCACTTCCAAGATGGAGTCGGTTCCAGTCCCTGCGATTCCTCCTGATCGTATTCTGGCTACGTGTCAGGACCTGGACTTGAACCCAAGACCTCAGCTGTATCTGGCAATGAATCTTCTCTCTGAGCTATCTGAGACACTGGACAGTGCCTTGTCAGATCCTCTAGACAACCCTGCCTCGTACCTTGATTTCAGCTGAACCTTGAACTCTTTGCTCCTCCCATGAACTTCCTGATATAAGCCATGTCTCTGCACTTCCTCCTTGCCAGAATATTGTGCTATCTCCAGCCTGTATCTCGCTCCTGCCTTCCCTGCTGCCGCTTATATTTGCTACTGCTCGTTATCGACCCTTGGCTTGTTCCACGACTACGCTTCTGCCTGATCCCAACCTGCAACTACTCGTTACCGACCTTTTGGCTTGCTTACTGACCACGCTTCTGTTTGATCCTTTCCTGCTCATCCGCTACTGAACCCCGGCTCTCTCACCTCCTGGTGGGGCGATCCTGAGGACCGCGACCTGGTACTAACACGCAGCTAAATCCATCTCCACCATCCGGAGCTCTGGTGAAAACCGGTTAGTGCTTAGACTCCGCACCTCAGGTGAGCCTGTGTCATCTGCCAGGGTGACTGCCTGTGTTCCCATCCTGCTGGTTAGTGGTAGTCCTGCAACTGCTATAGCAATTGGTCTTCGAGCCTGACCCCTGATCGTGACACTACAATTCGCACCAGTCTCACTTCTCCTTTGGGTGACAAAATTCTTGCTGCTCAGGTTCATGCTCCTCCTGAGAAACCTAGTGACCCCTGCTTTGTCCCAGAGAGTCTCTGTACTGCCGTGCTCCAGACTTACCATTCTCCCAAGGCTGCTGGCCACCCAGGGAGGAATTAACTCTTTTGGGCCATTTCCCAACAATTCTGGTGGCCTAGTCTATGTGCTGATGTAACTGCCTTCGTAGCTGCCTTTTCCATGTGTGCTCAGACTAAGACTTCACGACACCTTCCAGTGGGCCTCTTACAACCCATAACCAATAGAGAGAGCCCCTGGACCCACCTATCTATGGATTCCATTGTGGAGTTACCCAACTCCCAGGGCAACACAGTTATCCTTATGGTGGTTGACCGGTACTCAAAAATGTCTCATTGTATTCCACTTAAGAAGTTGCCCACTTCTAAGGAACTGGCTTCCATTTTTGCTTCGGAGATATTTAGCTTACATGGGCTACCCAAGGTGATTGTCTTGGACAGGGGTAGTCAGTTAGTGTGGCGAGCCTTTTGTGCACAGTTGGGAATTCAGCTTGCTTTATCCTCTGCGTATCACCCGCAGTCTAATGGGGCCGCAGAATGAGCCAACCAGTCTTTGGAGCAATTCCTAAGTTGCTATATTTCCGACCATCATAACAACTGGTTAGACCTCTTACCATGGGTAAAGTTTGCTCAAAATAGTGAAAAAAGAAGAACGCAGAGGCCGTAAGTCGGCTCAAATTTATATGAGTTAAGTCCTGGAGGCATGGGGGAGTGCAGCCTATACCCAGCTGTGCTGCCATGGAGCTGTCAGGAAAGAGACAGAGTACGGGTGGATGGCCTGCATAATCCTGTTTAATGGTAGGGTCCCAGATGTGGAGTTCAGTCACATGGAGTAGTTTGGTGCCCTTCTACATGCTGAGGTCAGAGAGAAGAACCACAATATGTAAAAGAAGTGTAAGATGCGGAAAGCTTTACTGGAGCCCGCTTGAAGACCTGCCACAGAGGTAAATATTCAGTGTATTCTACTGCAGATGTTAGATTCTCCATTTTGGAGTGACATAATTAAAATGTAAGATTAGGTGATTTCTGTGACCAATCAGTGTTCACTCTTGTATAGGGATGAGCCGAACACCCCCCGGTTTGGTTCGCACCAGAACTTTCGAACGGACCCCAAATTCGTACGAACGTTAGAACCCCATTGAAGTCTATGGGACTCGAACGTTCGAAATTAAAAGTGCTAATTTTAACGGCTAATATGCAAGATACTGTCCTAAAAAGGGTTTGGGGACCTGGCTCCTGCCCCAGGGGACATGGGTCAATGCCTAAAATGTTTTTAAAAATGTCCGTTTTGGCGGGAGCACTGATTTTAATGATGATTAAAGTGAAAAAAAAAGTGAAATATTCCTTTAAATATGGTGCCTGGGGGGTGTCTGTAGTATGCCTGTGAAGTGCCACGTGTTTCCTGTGTTTAGAACAGTCCCTGCACAAAATGACATTTAACGGAAATAACGTCATTTAAAGCTGCTTGCGGTATTAATGTTATATCTGGTTCCTGCAATATGGTTGAAAATCATTGAGAAAAATGGCATGGGTAGCCCTCCCTGCCCATTACCAGCCCCTTTGGGTCTTGTACGCATATTAAGGGGAACCCCGTACCCATATTAAAAAAAGGAAATGCGTGTGGCCCCCAGGCCCCATATACTCAGTTAAGTATACTTTTTAAGCAGTATACAGGCGGTGCAAACAAGACAGGGACTGTGTAGGTTTGTTGTGTTAAGTTGAATCTGTTTGTAATTTTCAACTGGTACATTTTTAAAGTGTAGCTCCAGTCAAAAAAACAATTTTTAAGCTTTTTGGAAAACATAGGGAAGGGTTATCACCCCTGTATAATTAGTTTTGTCATACATCTTTTTTCATCTTACTTGCTGTTGTCTCCTTCCGTTTGCAAGTAGGAGATGTTTGTAAGTTGGATGTTTGAAAGTAGGGGCCTGCCTTATATGCTCTGCAGAAATGGCGGAACAAGGTGTTGGTTTTGCCAAAACATTGTAAGCCCTGAAAGTGACTCTTGGTGGGCGCTGGAGCCCCCTGCTGTGAACGATTATATCAAGAATTGTAATTACATGCCATTGTTGAACAGTGGTAGAAAAATTGACCTTTGGTGGTTGTGGTGCTGGTGCCACAACACTATAAGTCCTCACAGTTACTCTGGGTGGGCACAGGAACGGGCCCTCCTGTGAAATATTATATCAAGAATTGAAATTACATGTCCCTGTTAAACAGGGGCAGAAAAATTGGGCCTTAGGCACTTGTGCTGGTGCCACGACACTGCAACCTCTCCCATATACTCTAGTTTTATTGCAGGAATTAGCCCTGCTGCAAAGCATTGCATCAAAAATTGTAATTAAATGCCCCTGTTAAACAGGGGCAGAAAAATTGGGCTGATGGCATCACCCAGAACCAGAAATGTTCTTCCAACATATCAGCAGAGGAGGAAGAGGATAGACAATCAACATAACAGGACAGTCACTCAGCATCAGCATAGGCAGTCTTGAAGGGATGTGATATTTTAAAAAAAATTATTCGGTTACATCAGCTTCAGGTGCTTGGTAGCTGTGGGTGATCCAAGACTGATTCATCTTGATGAAGGTCAGTCAATCAACTGATTCGGTGGACAGGTGCACCCTGTGATCGGTAACAAAGCCAATAGCAGCACTGAAGGTGCGTTCCGAAAGAACGCTTGATGCAGGACAGGCCAGTAGCTCAATTGCATACTGTGCAAGCTCTGGCCAGTGATCCATCCTCAAGACCCAGTAAGCCAGAGGATTTTTGGTGGGAAAGGTGTCCAAGTCTGACCTTGCCCCTAGGTATTCCTGTACCATGTAAATCAGACGCTGGCGATGGTTGCTGGAACTGATCATACCTTGGGGCTGCGGACTAAAAAATTGTCTGAAAGCATCAGTCAGACGGCCACCTTCTCCACCGCTCCTTCTGACTGATGCCTCAGCAACACGTTGTCCAGGACCAGGAGTTTGTAACCTCCCAGTCTCTGGGAACGCGTTGCACAGACCTTTCTGCAAGGCCTCCCGGAGATGTCTCATCCTCTGCTCCCTCTGCGATGGCAAGATAAGGTCGGCAACCTTACCCTTGTACCGTGGATCAAGGAGAGTGGCCAGCCAGTAATGGTCCCTCTCCTTGATCCGAAGAATACGAGGATCCTTCCGCAGGCTTTGCAGGATCAGGGAGGCCATGCAGCGTAGGTTAGCTGAGGCATTCGGTCCGGAGTCCTCTGGGTCACTAAGGGCAACATGATCCACAGCTACCTCCTCCCAGCCACGTACAAGTCCACGTGTTTCTTGGGACTGTAAATCATCCCTACAAGACTGCTGCTGCTGATGCTGAGTGCCAGCCTCCACCTCCATGCTGACACAATCATCCTCCTCCTCCTCTTCCTCCTCCTCATCCTCTTCCTGTGTGATGGGTGGCACAGCAGGAACACTGTCTGGATAAAGGGGGCCTTGAGAGGCAAGGAAGTCCTCCTCTTCCTGCCTCTGTTCTGCCTCAAGTGCCCTGTCCATTATTCCACGCAGCGTATGCTCCAAGAGGTGGACAAGAGGTACAGCATTGTCACTGATGCATGCACTGTCACTGCTCACCATCCTTGTGGCCTCCTCAAATGGTGACAGGACAGTGCATGCATCCCTGATCATGCCCCACTGGCGTGGTGAGAAAAAACCGAGCTCCCCTGACCCTGTCCTGGTGCCGTAGTCGCACAGGTACTCATTGATGGCCCTCTGCTGTGTGTGCAGCCGCTGCAGCATGGCCAACGTTGAATTCCACCTGGTGGGCATGTGAAGTAACTGATCAATTCAATCTAGTCTTATTATTATCAGTTATGTATTCCTTTGTCTAGTCCCTATAGTTCAGCTAATCTATCAATCTATTACGCCCAGCACATGTTATTGTTAATACCACAATGCTACCACCCTTGGCTATGAAATCAATACACGGTCTAAGGTCAATTAAATCTTATTTATTTCCCATGGAAATAATACAGCGTGCACAAGGTATCAATAGAAGTTACAATAATACATAGCATACAATCACAGTGCAATCTAAGCCATACTTATCCGACCATCGCAGCCACACCTCATGATGGAATAAAGAGGGACAGAGGAGAGACCTCATGGTCGCAAAACCTTTTTGTTAAACATACCTCAGCCATACCACACCCCATAGCCCATCCTACTCTTTCCCGTAGACCAATCAGCGTCTCTGGGGCGTCTCCTCCCCCAGGCTAACAGTCCTGCCATACTTGGCCTCTGGGGGCAGTGTTTGCCCATGAATTGCAACTGCTCCGACTGGATTGCTATCTCGTGGCTTGATCTCGGATGCCCCACCAGCTGTCCCCCTGTTCTTGCAGACAAGCCGGCGCCATATCATCTTTGAAGTTCAGTACATTCCAGGTGGGCTGAATAGAAACTCATTCTGCTATTCAAATTGTGTCACATTCCTTGCTTTCACACATATGAAACTGCCTGGCATCACTATGGCTGAGTTCGGCTGTACAAACAGCTGTGTAGATGTATAATAATAATTCCTGTCTGATTCCAACAGCATGTCACATATAAGGCAGTTCTTGAGCAGGTTCAACTCCTTTTGGAGCTCAGCCAGCCGAGCACAGGCATTAAATGATCGGCGGAAATGCACACAGACTTTCCTGGCTTGCTTCAGGACATCCTGTAAGCCGGGGTACCTGCCCAAGAACAGCTGCACCACCAGGTTAAGGACGTGAGCTACACAGGGCACATGGGTCAGTTGTCCCTGTCGGAGGGCAGAGAGGAGGTTGGTGCCATTGTCGCAAACCACCATTCCTGGCTTAGGCTGGCATGGCGTCAACCACCTCTCGGCCTGCCCCTGCAGAGCTGACAAAACATCCGCCCCAGTGTGGCTCCTGTCCCCCAAACAAACCAGCGCAAGCACGGCATGGCATCGTTTTGCCTGTGTACTTGCATAGCCCCTGGAACGCCTACGGATCACCGCTGGTTCTGAGGACAGAGCACTGGAAGAGGCCATGGAGGAAGAAGAAGAGGAGGGGGTGGAGGAGAGAGGTGTGTCACAACCAATAGTAGCCTTTTGGAGGCGTGGTGGCGGAACAACCTCCAACACTACTGCACCTTGTCCTGCATCCTTCCCAGCTGCCAGAAGAGTGACCCAATGGGCCGTGAAAGACAGGTAAGGTCCCTGTCCATGCCCTCTGAGTCAGCGGTAATATGCACCTTACCGCTGACCGCCCTGTCCAGCGAGGCAAGGACATTGCCTTCCACATGCCGGTAGAGAGCTGGAATCGCCTTCCGTGAGAAAAAGCGTTTGGGGACCTGCCACTGAGGAACCGCACATTGTACAAACTCACGGAAGGGGGGCGAGTCTACCAACTGAAAAGGCAGCAGTTGAAGTGCTAGCAATTTAGCCAAGCTAGCATTCAACCGCTGGGCATGTGGATGGCTGGGAGTGAACTTCTTTCGCCGGTCCAGCAGCTGGGGCAGGGACATTTGCCTGCTATAATCGGACGTGGGTGTACTGCTAGGAGAGTGCCCGGAAGCACTTGGCTGTGACACACCTAATTCTACACCTTCATTCCTCTCAGAGCAGGTTTCAGAGAGGACTGAAGGTCTAGTGGGGTTGGAGATGCCAGCTGATGAGGAGCAAGGAGAGGTCCGCTTTGTTCTTTTGTGTGAGTCTTTGAGGTACGCTTGCCAACGAGCTGCATGGCAGGTCAACATATGTCTGGTCAAGCATGTGGTGCCCAAGCGGCTGATGTTTTGGCCACGCGAGATACGCTTGAGACATATGTTGCAAATAGCAGAGGTGCGATCTGATGCACTCGTCTCAAAAAAGGCCCACACCAAAGAACTTTTAGAATAACGCGCAGAGGCAGCACCCTGCACAGGCGGAGCTCTGCGGTGTGATTCAGTCGGTGTGCTGCCCCTAAGCTGGCCCCCGGAGGGCATCCTGCCTCATTGGACATGTGCCTCCTCCTCCTCCTCCTCCTCCTCTCTCCTACCAGGCACCCACGTGAAGTCAGTGCCCTTATCATCCCCTCCCTCTTCATCGCTGTAGCAAACCTGGCAATATGCTGCAGCTTGTGGAACATGACTGCCAGATTGCTGTCCTTCTTGAGCATCCCCTCTCTCTGCATTCACGCTACTGCCTTCCTCTAGCTGAGTGTCATCATCAGAGCCTACAAAACACTGGGCATCCTCCTGGAGCATGTACCCAACACTGTGCTCAAAGAGTTCTGGAGACTCCTCAGGAGGACGTGGTGGGTCTAGGGAAGGAGTCACTGATGATGACATTGAGACGAGGGAAGACGATGCGTTGGCAGCTGCTTTGCTAGTACCCTGAGACTGGGTGAGAGAGGATGAGGAGGATGAAGAGGGCTTGGTCATCCACTCTACCAAGTCGTTGGCATGTTGCGGCTCAACATGTCCAGCTGCCGAAAAAAGAAGGACAAGCGTGTCCCATGGCCACGTGCTGATGTCAATGCACCGCGTCCACGACCAGCACTGTTGTCTCTAGACACAGAGCCTGCTTGCCCTCTTTTATCGGCTCGCGCCTGTCTGCCTCTCCTTGCTGGCCTTCCAGACATGGTAATGGCCTGAAGGGAGTTGGGTAAAACAGCAGTTGGGTAGTGTATATTGTGCTGGAGGCACACAACACCCACTAACTCCTGCAGATGCCTTTAGTATAGAACACCAGAGATAAAGGGGTATACTGTAATGGAGTCACACAACACCCACTAAGCCCTGCAGATGGCTCTATTAGAGAACAGCAATAAAGGGTAGATACAGGTGTATATTGTGCTGGAGGCACAAAACACCCACTAACTCCTGCAGATGCCTTTATTATAGAACACCAGAGATAAAGGGGTATATACAGATGTATACTGTGCTGTGCTGGAGGCACACACAACTTCCAATAACTCCTGCAGATGGCAAGTGGGCTCAAATAGAGAAGAGCTATGTAGGTGGATATAGCGGTGTGTACTGGGTACAGAGCACGCAGACAGCACGCACAAGCTCCTAACACTACTGACTGCAAGCTCTATTATAAAAGATAGATCACTAGCTATATGTGAGGTGAATATAGCGGTGTATACTGCAGTCAGGGCACGCAGACAACAACCACTACACAACAGCAAGATCGAAAATCGGCCGATAACGATCGGTGTATACTGTGTTGAAGGTACACAGAACACCCACTAACTGCTTCAGACGCCAACACACTACACAAGGCCGCCGCGCTGGCGGCCTTATATAGTGTGGGGCGTGTACTACACAGCCTGAGCTATGATTGGCCACAGGCATCCTGCCTGTGGCCAATCATGGCTCTCCTCACTGCTGGCGCTGTGATTGGCCAAGCATGCGGGGTCACAGTGCATGCTTGGCCAATCATGAGCCAGCAATGCACTGCGAGGACGCAGTGCATTGTGGGCCGTGAGCGCCACACAAATTTAGCGCGAACGGCCCATAACGTTCGGAATTTGCCGAACGGGCGAACAGCCGATGTTCGAGTCTAATGTATGTTCGACTCGAACACGAAGCTCATCCCTACCTCCCAGATCATACGGACGATACACGCGTGTTGCGTTTTATATACAGTGCGCATGCGTGAAACTCAGCCCGCCCCTGACGTTCTTTCCAGACTATTCCCCGCCGCTTCGCTTCCCGCGCAGTGGGGAGAGCACATGCCAGAGAGAACGCAGGTGCGCACTAATAATAGTTCAACTAACGAGGAGGAGGGTGAGGAAAGCCCGGAGCCTGAAACGTCCCGATCCAGGAAGACAGGATTTAAGGCCTCAAATATGTCTTTTGGAGAGATGTTGGAGATGGTTGACATATTGAACAGGACCGACTATGATGGGAAGTATGGACCTTACCCAAACCCAAATATCAGAAAGGCCAAGATCATGAATAAAGTTGTGAAGAGTCTTCTGAAGAATTTTAGGGTACACAGATCCAACTGAGAAAACGCTGGTCAGACCTAAAACTGAGGGAGCACGAGCAGTACCTAAGGATCAAGCGTGTTCTTAAAAAAAGTAAGTAGTTGTCATGTGTTCATATGATTATTCTTGCTTGCATACTGCTCCATGTGCTTTGATTTCATGTTGTGCATTTTAAAATGGCCACTTTCAAGGTCATGGTTTCGTTCGTTCGTATGAAACATCGTTCTGCAGGGAAGTATTCCAGCTTAACAAAGTGTCCCCAATAATGTTCTCACCTTGTAACTCGGCCCAAAAACACAATTGTACAACACTTCCAAGCAATGTTTATGATTCCTATTTCTGCCCTCTGTGTGCTAATTAATCTTTGTTTATATTCTCATAGGGGAGAGAAGACTCGGCAAGTGTCAGGGTCGTTACCTGGTTGGTCGCGGTGCTGCCCGTGTTGGTGCGCGCCGATGTCCTGCGGTGCGTGCTGGGGTGCGTGTTCCTGTGCGTGCGGTGTTGCGCGCTCCTGTGGGCGCTGGTGTGCGTCGGTGTGTGCCCTCACGTGCCCCTGCTGGCGCTGGTGCGCGTCAGCGCGCTGTGGTGGGCACTTCGGGTACCGCTGGTGTGTCTGCCGGCGTTCGGGGGCGCGCGCGCGTCGGCGCGCGCGTGTGCGCGGTGCTTGGTGCCAAACGGCCTATTTAGGTCTGCCACTGACATCTCCCAGGTGCTGCCTGATCAACAGCTTCTCAGTTCCTGTCCCGTTGTTCGTATCCTGTGTTCCTGTTGCTTATCTCCTGACGACCCGGCTTTCCCTTGACACCGCTGACCTCTGCCTGCATCTGACCTCGGCCTGTTTGACCTCTCTTTTGCCTGCTCCTTCTGTGCCTCTGCTGCCCGCCTGTTGCCGTACCCTGCCTGCACCCGGACTTGCCTGCTCTGCTCCTGTTCTGTACCCAGTTTGCCTGTGTCCTATCTACACACCTGCTGCCGGAAGCTTCCTGCAAGTTCCTGCTCCTCGAGCCATATCACAGGCTCTCTTACCACTCCGCACTCTCAGCCACCTGTCTGCTCTATCAGGGGTTGTAAGTCGGACACGTACGGGAAACCACCCTCTGCCCAAGCGGACTCATCGGTTCGGTAAGTGCCAGCCTGACAGTATCAGGCAGCCATGACTGAGTCCGGGCAGGGGGCCTCCCCTATGGATGAGTTATGCAGACATTTGGCCGGTCTGACCCAAGCCGTGAAGAGTCTCCAGGATGGCTACTCAAGGTTGGAGGAGCAAGTCCAAGCCTTGTCCTCCTCATCTAACCCTCAAGGAACCTCCCCCACCGGTCTTTCATCTGCACCCTCCGTAGTGATGCTTCCTCCAGAGCCAAGGGTACCTACACCCGAGAGGTTTTCCGGCGATCGCACCAAGTATCGTGCGTTTCGCAACTCCTGCGAACTGTACTTCGCACTGCAGCCCCGGACATTCTCTCTAGAGGCAACCAAGGTGGGCTTTGTGATATCCCTGTTGTCCGGCGAGCCTCAAACCTGGGCCCATCGTTTACTGGAGCAGAAATCTGGAACCCTGGATAGCCTTGACAACTCCTTCTTGGCCATGTCTCAGCTCTATGAGGACCCTCAGTTGACTGCGACCGCAGAAGCCGCACTACACTCTCTCCAACAAGGTCGCAGAGCGGCCGAGGACTATGCAGTGGAGTTTCGCCGTTGGAGCTCCGACACGGATTGGAATGACGCCGCCTTGCGTCACCAATTCCGGATGGGACTTTCTGACCCCCTTAAGGATGAGTTGGCACGGGTAGGAATACCACAAACCCTGGATGAGTTAGTCAACCTCTCCATTCAGATTGACCGCCGGTTAAGGGAACGCCGGTCGGAGAGGTCCTCCAGCCACTTCCGTCCCACCTGGGTGCTCCCCAAGGTTCCCAGTTCTGCTGGTCAGTTCTCGTCTACCTCTTCTGCTCCCGCTCTGGAAGCTCCGGAACCAATGCAGCTCGGGTTACTCCGGCCCTCCTTGACCCCTGAAGAAAAGCAGCGCAGACGTACCCTTAACTTATGTCTCTACTGTGGTGAACCTGGGCATTATGTCAGGGCTTGCCCCAACAAGACACGTAAGTGTGTTTCCTCTTCCTTCACGTGTGCCTCTGTTCTACGAAAACCCAGTTCTCACCTTGCCCTTCTCCTCACTTTGCAGCTTCCAGGAGGGAGTTTTCCAGTGTCAGCCATCATTGACTCCGGAGCATGCAGCTGCTTTATCGATCTGACCTTCGCTGCCAACCATCACATCTCGCTCATACCCAAGGCTCAGGGGCTTGCTGTACATCTAGCCGATGGCTCCGCCCTTAGTTCCGGTCCTGTCACTCAAATGACTGTTCCTCTGCTGGCTACTATGGGCACCTGTCACCAGGAGCACCTGCGTCTGGATGCCATCTCCTCCCCCTTGTTTCCAATTATCCTGGGGATACCCTGGTTGCAGGCCCACAATCCAAGCATTAACTGGGCCACAGGAGAAATCAAGTTTCTTTCCGATTACTGTCAACAACACTGCTTGGCCCGACCGACATGCAACTCCTCTCAACTTCTCTGTTTGGATGTCGATCCAAAATTGCTTCAGACCGTTCCGGAACCCTACAAGGACTTTGTGGATGTTTTCAGCAAAAAAGGCGCAGATATTCTTCCCCCCCACAGGCCTTATGACTGCCCTATTGAACTGTTACCAGGTACCGAAGTCCCCTTTGGGAGAATTTTTCCATTAACGGAACAGGAGTTAGGCACGCTGAAGGAGTATATTGACGAAAACCTAAAGAAAGGGTTTATCCGTCCGTCTACTTCCCCTGCCGGTGCTGGCATTTTTTTCGTCGAAAAAAAGGACCATTCCTTACGTCCATGCATTGACTATCGGGAATTGAATAAGATAACTGTCAAAAACCGTTACCCTTTACCCCTAGTACCCGAGTTGTTCCAGAGGCTGGGGTCTGCAGTCATCTTTTCGAAATTGGATCTTCGCGGAGCTTACAATTTAATCCGTATCCGAGAAGGAGACGAGTGGAAGACAGCGTTTCGTACTCGTTTTGGGCACTACGAGTACCTTGTCATGCCCTTCGAGCTGTGTAATGCACCCGCAACCTTTCAACATTTTGTCAACGACATCTTTCGCGACTACCTGGATCTATACGTAATTGCATACCTGGATGATATCCTAATCTTTTCCTCATCCTTGGAAGACCATCGTAGACATGTCCGTAGTGTGCTAGCTCGTCTCAGGGTACACGGGCTCTACGCGAAACTCGAAAAATGAGTTTGAACGCCAGTCCATCCAATTCCTGGGCCTGGTTATATCTGTGGAGGGCATCAAGATGGACCCCCAAAAAGTATCTGCCATCCTGGACTGGCCTGCACCTGTGGACAGGAAGGGCGTACAACGTTTTGTCGGTTTTTCCAACTTCTACCGGAAATTTATCAGGGGTTTCTCTGCGATTATTGCTCCCATCACCGAACTGACCAGGCAGGGTACCCGATTCTCTTGGACCCCTGAGGCACAGCTGGCCTTCGAAAAACTTAAGATGCTATTCACCTCTGCCTCTATTCTAAAACATCCGGACCCAGCCTTACCCTTCGTTCTGGAAGTGGATGCCTCGGAAATCGCTGTGGGGGCGGTGTTATCCCAACGGCAGGGTGCCAAGGCCCTTCTTTTCCCGGTGGCGTTCTTTTCTCGCAAACTGTCATCATCCGAAAGGAACTATGATGTTGGGGACCGAGAACTTCTGGCCATTAAGGCGGCTCTGGAGGAGTGGCGTTACTTATTGGAAGGTGCTGCACATCCCATCCTGGTTTACACCGACCACAAAAACCTGGAATATTTGAGAACTGCCAAAAGACTTAGACCACGGCAAGCCAGATGGGCTCTTTTTTTTTCCCGGTTTCAATTTCATATCACCTATAGACCTGGTTCTAAGAATGTCAAGCCGGATGCCCTGTCACGTATGTTTTCTATCCCTGAAGAGACTCGGCCTCCTGATACTATTCTCCCTTCTGGGAACTTCTTGCTCCTCCAAGGGGACCTTATCTCCCGGATCAGACAGGCTTCTGTTGGAATGCCCCCGAGCCCCGAGGTCAGCTGTAGTGAGGGGTTGTTCTGGCATAAAGGCAAGAGTGTGGTCCCTGAAGCCTTGAAGGTAAACGTGTTGGAACTCTGCCACGATCATAAGATGGCCGGACACTTTGGTACCCGGAAGACTGCCGAACTGATTCAGCGCACCTTTTGGTGGCCTCAACTTCTTAAGGACTGCAAGGACTATGTGGACTCGTGCAGCACTTGCTCCCGAAATAAAAACAGCCGGACGCGGGCTTGGGGCCTACTGAAACCTTTACCTGTCCCTGAGAGACCGTGGAAAATGATCTCGATGGACTTTATCGTGGAACTCCCCCTTTCCGAGGGGTTCTCCACTATCTTTGTTGTCGTAGATAGGCTGTCCAAGATGGCCCATTTCCTCCCGATGAGGGGCACTCCCTCGGCTATGGAGACGGCCAAGATCTTTGTCAAAGAAGTTGTAAGGCTGCATGGGATCCCGGCAAGTATTGTTTCCGACCGAGGCGCCCAATTCACCTCGAGGTTTTGGAGAGCGCTCTGCGGGTCTCTTGAAATTGAACTGGCCTTTTCCTCCGCTTATCACCCCCAGACAAACGGACAAACGGAGAGAACCAATCAGTCCCTGGAGCAGTACATCCGCTGTTTTTCTTCCTTCTCGCAGGATGACTGGGTCTCGCTACTACCCATGGCGGAGTTTGCCTATAACAACTCCTTGCACTCCGCCATCAACCAGACACCGTTCTTTGCCAATTACGGCTTCCACCCAGCCTTCTTGCCCAGCTCAGTCCCAGAATGCCTTGTTCCGGCAGTTTCCGAGACATTGGACTTCTTTTCTAAAAACAACCAACTCCTAAAGGAAACCATGGCCCGGTCCCAGGAATGCTATAAACGGGCGTTTGACAAAAGGAGACGGGGAGAACTCGTTCTGGCTCCCGGCAGCCAAGTATGGTTATCTACAGTCAACCTTAAGATGGCCTGTCCTTCCAAGAAGTTAGGCCCTAAATTCATGGGCCCCTTTTCTGTAAAAAGGAAGATAAACGAAGTGGCATATGAACTTAACCTGCCTGACTCTTTTAGAGTGCACACGGTCTTTCACGTGACCTTACTGAAGCCCGTTACCCCAAATCCCTTTGCTGACCGCACCACCGACCCACCCGAACCTGTTATAGTGAACAATGAAGAGGAGTTTGAGGTTGAAGCAATCCTTGATTGCAGGAAGAGGGGTAATGTAACCCAGTACCTCATCAAGTGGAAGGGTTATGGACCTGAGGACAACTCCTGGGAACCCGAGGACAATCTACATGCTCAGGAACTTTTGCGGGCCTTCAAGAACCGTCAGGTTTCCAGATCGGCTCACCTGGGCAGCCGGAGTCTGCCCTTAGGGAGGGGGCACTGTCAGGGTCGTTACCTGGTTGGTCGCGGTGCTGCCCGTGTTGGTGCGCGCCGATGTCCTGCGGTGCGTGCTGGGGTGCGTGTTCCTGTGCGTGCGGTGTTGCGCGCTCCTGTGGGCGCTGGTGCGCGTCGGAGTGTGCCCTCACGTGCCCCTGCTGGCGCTGGTGCGCGTCAGCGCGCTGTGGTGGGCACTTCGGGTACCGCTGGTGTGTCTGCCGGCGTTCGGGGGTGCGCGCGCGCCCGTGCGCGCGCCCGCGCGCGTCGGCGCGCGGTGCTTGGCGCCAAACGGCCTATTTAGGTCTGCCACTGACATCTCCCAGGTGCTGCCTGATCAACAGCTTCTCGGTTCCTGTCCCGTTGTTCGTATCCTGTGTTCCTGTTGCTTATCTCCTGACGACCCGGCTTTCCCTTGACACCGCTGACCTCTGCCTGCATCTGACCTCGGCCTGTTTGACCTCTCTTTTGCCTGCTCCTTCTGTGCCTCTGCTGCCCGCCTGTTGCCGTACCCTGCCTGCACCCGGACTTGCCTGCTCTGCTCCTGTTCTGTACCCAGTTTGCCTGTGTCCTATCTACACACCTGCTGCCGGAAGCTTCCTGCAAGTTCCTGCTCCTGGAGCCATATCACAGGCTCTCTTACCACTCCGCACTCTCAGCCACCTGTCTGCTCTATCAGGGGTTGTAAGTCGGACACGTACGGGAGACCACCCTCTGCCCAAGCGGACTCATCGGTTCGGTAAGTGCCAGCCTGACAGCAAGTATGAGGACACCAGGGACCACACCCCACCCAAAGAAGGGCAACTTCCAAAAGCAGAAACAGAGGAGCAGGAGCAGGAAGAGGAGGAAGGAGAGATTGTGGAGGTTGGACAAATTGTCACCACAACAGGTGAGTGTCGGAGAAAACAGCTTCCGGTAAGTTCATCAATGTATATCACCATATTTTGATTACATGGTGTGTTTGTTTGCTGTGTTTTGTTGGTGATGTGGAAGAAGATTCCCATTTTACCAGTGAAAGTGCCCAGATCTTGATCGGGGAGATAATGGGGTGCAATCGGGATTTGGAAATTGTCCAACAAAACATCATCAATGATGTTAAAAATAATCCCATGATTAAGTCTGATGTGACGAAACATGTCGGGGGCGTGGCTATCTGGAGACTTTTGAGCTGACATACACGGAGCTGGGAAGGAGGCACAGGACTGAGAGGACTGTTTTATCTGACTTGAAGGCGCCCTTTTTCGAATAAACCCGCTGTGTGGGACCAGGCGGGACGTACGAGGAGGGGTGAGATCAAACGATACAGTATCGTATCTTATGAGTCCGCCGTGACCACCAATGCCCCGACGTATTCAGAGTAGTATTGTGGAGTGAAGTTGTGAAGCGAGTCTTTTTACTCTCTTGAAGTGATTTTGCATTTTTAAGTTCATGTGAGTGCATAAGGAGTGAGATTTTTTACACATTAAAGAGTGTTTGCAGTATTACACTATTGGGGTCTCCCTCTGTGATTTCTCTTTGAGGTATATATTTATACAATGAAGTGTATAAGTGGAGAAGTTCCAATCGGATGTGCTGGGGTCTGAATTCCATCTTGAGAGATCATTTGAAAGCCCTTGAGCCTCACACGAGAGTGTAAGGCTTAGCAGTCGGTGAGTGTTTTCACGAAGGGGGGAGTAGAAATCACGGTTGGTGTGGTGAAGGAGTCACTTGTAGAAAGGAATCTGAACACCGGACACTCTTCTTATGCATTTATAGAAAGACTTTCTGTAATCTGGATGCTTTTTTGAATATTGTGTGGTGGATGGACTATATTCACATTCATTTATATGTAGTTTTCACTATATGTGTAATCTAAATGTATATTTGGGTATTCACTGAGTGATTAATAGTTATATATTTTGTTATTGATTTTGACAATTTATGATTTTAGATAAGATCACTGAGGAGGTGAGGTTCTGTGCACTGAAAGGTACACAGTTTATAGCGCCACGTGCAACTAATTAATTAGTTTTTTGGAAATTTATTATTATTTTTGTTTGCACCTATTTATATATGATGTTAAAAATAAAATGAAGAACATCATTGATGTTTTGGGGAGAGTGTGAAAACAAAAAAACTAGATAGGGTTTTATTTTTGCTTTTTGAAAAAAAAATGTATTTTGCAAAATTAAAAATTTGGAAGATTCACAGAGTGGGTAAACATGCGCTATCTCCCATCATGGGGGATTAATGTTCATGTTTTGTGTAAAGTGTCTGAGATGAAGGGGTTGCAGCCCCAAAGCATGTACATTGATCCCCCATGATGGGAGATAGCACATGTTCACACACTGTGTGCATCTTCCAAATTTGTTTTTTTCAGGGGTGGCACCCCATGTGATGAAGGCAATATCAGCCCAGTTTGTACATACTCATGTCTGATATTGTCTTCACTTTTCCAAGTTGAACTTTGTAAGTTCCTGTGTTCTGTATTTTACGGTTTGATACATGCCTGTTTACACAAAAACAACAAGGAAAAAAAATCTGATTAAACTCTGTTTTGGATACACAAAATCTCTTGGTTTGTTGTAAAAAACCTTTACTAAACGCACATGTGAATGTGCTTGTATTAAAAAGTTGAATTCTCAACAATGTGTGGCTTCCTTTTTCATTGGGCATAAAATTTATTTGTAGTCAAATTTGAGTTTGTGCTGAGAAGGAGTGTGATTTAATAAAGGCAACTCCACTTTGCACTCCAAGTGCAGTTTCAGGTGTACTTTTGCAGTGCACTTGTAGTGCATAGTGGATGTGCCTTTAGTAAAAAAACACCCAGAGTGAGGTGCCATTTTCCTTCCATGGTGCTGAAAATGAGCACGATTTGGGTCAGTAATGCACTACATACATTCGTTAACAAAAAGAAGGTGTGTGTGTGTAGCAGACCCACAACATAATAAGATTATCTGAAGAAGAGACTGTCCCCTCATCTCGCTCTGAACTTAGGTTTGCACTGTTGGTGAAAAAGGCACAACTTTAAAAAAACTGGCAAAGTGGGAGGCCACAGTCTGCCATTCCTGTGGCGTTGAAGGACACTGTGTAGTGAAACAAGAACAAAAACTAGTAATTTGACAAATCAACATTGCAAGCAGATTAGACACCCACATTTTTGGTCAAAATTCTTATAACATTTTGAGAACTGAGTATTTAAAGCCTAAAGTATAAGGTCCCCTTATGAGAGTCATAATCCTCCCCCCCCCCCCATCTGATGGGCCCTTGCTAAAAAATGAGGGGGGAGGTTTAGGACAGGTAACCCTCTCCACCTGATTGAGAGCTGAATGCCTAAATAATGTGTGATACTTTGGGAAGCTCCTCCTTACTTACACTATTGGCAGCCCACCGGACAGGTAAGAAGTGTCATAATAACTAAATGGAAGCACATTTTGACCTTCTGCTAGTACATAGCAAGAAAATTAATGTGTTAAAAAAATAAAAATAGCATTTGAAAGTATTGAGGCAGGCCCTTACACTACATGCTTTGGTGAATTTGTCCATAAATGTGATCATGAAAAAGGTAGGTATAGTGTGTATTGGGTTGGGTCAAGTCATCAGATAGAAGATTGCTATCAGCTGAGGTAGCAGTTGGGGAGAGGGGGGTTACTAATGAGTTTGGCACAAAATAAAAAAAAGGTCACTTTGCATGAATTGAAGCACACACATCACATTTGTAGACATTTTAGGGGGTGTTTAGGGGAAAGCAATACTATGGAGCTGCCAAAAGTCATTGGTAAATGACTAGACTATAGTTTTATGGGCCAAGAAGATCATGGTGGGGAAGTTAGTGAGGAAAATATGCATGAGGACAAAGGGGCAGAGTATATGAATTAGAGCATATTGCAATGATGGTAATTAGGGAAGGAGGAAAGAAATGCAAGACATTAGCAATCATGAAATACATAGAATGTGATGTTTAAGGATAAAAATTAGCATAATATAGTCCTTCTGCAGGAGATGAATGATGGCAGAACAGGTCTCTGGAATAATGATCCCCAGAGCCTGGGGGGAGATGCCTGTAGAGAACTTGAGGTCCTGAAGACTTCTCCCTGTCGCCAAGTAGCGCAACGTGGCAATGAGCCTCTGCTCCGGAGTGATGGCTTGCCACATGCAGGTATCCTGCCTGGTGATATAAGGGGTCAGCAAAGCCAGCAGACGGTGAAAAACGGGGTCCGTCATCATGAAAAAAATCCAGAAATGATCAGGATTATTCTTGCGGATCTCACGGAGCAAAGGCATGTGCGAGAACTGGTGACGCTAGCGCAACCAATTCTTGGTCCACAAACGCCTCCCCTCCCTGTTCATGGACCGGGCTTGTGTCAAAGTAAGAACCCCAACACAAAGCCCCTGCACAGCACAAACTGTATGACGAGTACGTAGACGAAACATGTTTTGAAAATGGACGGCTGGTTAGAACGGACACCAGAAAGCACCGATAAACAGCAAGGCCTGAAAGAACGATCTGAATAGCAGAAGCAAGCAGACAATAAAAAATGCCTTTCAAAGCGTACTATACCAAGATATAGTCCACAAAGAGAAGCAAATACTTAATGACTGCACGCACTGATTATCAGATACGCAAAGACAAGCACAAACTGAAGAGCGGTAGCGATCTGAATCACTAATCTGAAAAGTGCTAATCGTCTCTCACCAAACTTCTACTAAAACACGCGATAGACACAATATCAGCAGAAGAAGCCCAAAGGGTGCCGGACGTGGAGCTGAACTTCCCTTTTCTAGTCCCGCCGTACATGGCTTAGGTCACCGCGTTCTTGGCAACAGCTAAATCAGACAACTTGGCCCGACCGTGTGTATGCAACAGTTTCGGACACAATCCGATGGAAAAAAATCAGACGGATTTGGTTGCCAGAATGTCCGATCGTGTGTACGGGGGCTTAGAGTCAGTGAATTGTCTGACCCTATTAAAGTCTGTATAGGAAGAAAGGATAAAATGTCCAAGCATATGCACAATCTTATGATCGGTCCAGTCAAGTAAACTATGTTAGGATCAGGTGTTTCTGAAATAACCCTGAAAATAGTTTTCCTACATTTAAAATAGATTTTCATTATGTATATGCAGCATAGTCAGCAATAGTCATTCATATAACAAATTTCTGTGACAGAACTGCTACAACATTTTCATTTTAAGCAGAAACATAATCCATTTCCTGAGCAGATATCATAAGTCATATTAGCAGCTGTTTTATTCCAGTATATGTACCACAGGATAAAGCACAATAAAGGTCACGTTATATTAATACGAAAATGCCACTTGCAAGTTGGGACACATTATTCGATTTCACAAGAACATATGCAATGTACACATATATTATTTTTATTATAAGAAAATTCTTGTATAGCTTCAGAAATGTCCGGTTTTGTAGTGAAAGGAACATAATTTTAATTAAGGGTATGCTGTGTGGTAGGGTAGTAGAGTACATTTCTTGGATACAAATGTAAGTGAGCAATACATTTATTTTCAATACTTACGTTTATTTTCAAATCAACGTTTCATTCACTGACATGGGTAAACCTTAAAACAGAACTTCATCTAAAAGGAGAAATTTTGCTCTTCCTCCTCCCACACATCCCCCCGCTATATTTGGAATGTTTTTACTTTGGAAGGGGTGTAGGTACCTAGTTTTGACAGGTACCAAATTCCACTTCCACTCCCCCTTCCCTGCCCTCAGCCTTCTGGGACACATCACAGGTCCCAGAAGGCTACGGGACCATTCAGAAATTGAGGCGTGGCTTATGCATGCACAGTGGCCAGTCACCTGTGAAGCTGCTTAGTCACAGTCGGCTGCCCACAGTTAACATGCCGGCGCAGGGACTGAAGCCAAGAGAAGAAACTGGCTCAGGTGAGGACAGTGCTGGGTCCCTGAACAGGTGATTGTCTGTCTGTTTTCTTTTTTTTTTTATTCAACAGCTACAGTTTTTGTAGCTGCCGACTTTAAATTTTTAAAGAAAACACTGAAGATCCTCTTTAAGGGCCCATTCACATCAGATGCAATTGGATGCACATTTGACTGCATTCCAATTACATCGACAATCCAAAACTTAGATTATCCCATGGGCATAGTTCACACCATTACAGTGCAGTGAAAATGTATAGCATGCTGCATTTTTTTCACTACAAACACACAAAATTGCACGCAATGGTATGTAAACGCACAGAAACTGCATGTGAATGTGCATAAAAATACACATCAAATGCATGCAAATGTGTATGAAAAAACATGCAGTAGATGTGCAGTTTCTGGTGTGAATTAGTTAGAGGGGTTTTTAAACTAGGCGACGGGGGGAGAGTCCAGAGGTAGAGATCAGAGTCAGCAAACAACATATTCCAGAGGGTAGTATTGGGGGCATTAGTGGTAGGTCGACTAAAGCACATGGGTAAGTATAGTAACAAGTCCTATTTGCAATCTCGGAAGACACAATAAGAGGACAGTATATGACCGTTCTCAACTACGTGGCATGTTCACCAATGCCAGGAGCCTGGCGGGCAAGATGGGTGAACTAAATATACTGTTGAACAAGGAGGATTTAGATTTTGTGGGAATTTCAGAGACCTGGTACAACAGCTCTCATGATTGGCTGGCAACCATTCAAGGGTATTCCCTTTATCGCAGGGATAGAGAGGGTAAAAAAGGGGGAATGGTATGCCTACATATCAAGAATAATGTACAAGTGAATGCGAGAGATTACATCAATAAGGGAGCTAGGGAGGAGGTAAAATCCTTATGGATAGAGCTTCAAAAGGATGAAGCGAAGGGGAAAATAATACTGGGAGTATGCTATAGGCCGCCTAAGCTGAGGGAGGAAGGGGAGACAGATCTCCTATCACAATATGGATTAGCAGCAAGGATGGGAAGTGTTATCATAACGGGGGATTTTAATTATCCAGGCATAGACTGGGCTCAGGGAACCATGCATTCGTCTAAGGCTCGCCAGTTCCTAAATGTCTTGCAGGACAATTTCATGGGTCAGATGGTAGATGCACCAACTGTAAACAAGGCGTTGCTAGATCTACTGATTACCAACAATAGATGATCACAGATGTGGAAATATGGGGCAATTTAGGCAACAGCGATCACAGGTCAATTGGCTTCAGTATAAATCACACAAATAGGAAAAACAAGGGGAACACACTGAATTTCAAAACCCAACTTCCCTAAACTACAAACCTTGCTAGAAGATATAAATTGGGATAAAATCTTAGAAACAAAGAACACGGAGGAGAGATGGGTTTGCTTTAAGAGCATATTTAAGAGCATATTAAATAAAAATATTAAAAATTAGCCAGTGCATCCCATTGGGAAATACTTTTAAAAGAGCGAACAAAAGTCCTGGATGGTTTAACTTCAATTTAAAAATGTATATAAAATCAAAGAAGTAGGCCTTCAAAAAATACAAGGC
Organism: Lithobates pipiens; assembly: GCF_037356315.1. Taxonomy (NCBI): domain Eukaryota; kingdom Metazoa; phylum Chordata; class Amphibia; order Anura; family Ranidae; genus Lithobates; species Lithobates pipiens. The sequence continues at coordinate 228,689,654 of NW_027507785.1, forward strand.
TGAGGGATCATAATCAGCATTCAGACTGCAAAGAATGTGTGCAACAAGATATGTAAAGCTGCAATTAGGGTGGCTAAGATGGAACACGAAAAACACATATCAGAGGAGAGCAAAAAAAATCACAAGAAATTTGTTCTTGCCAAACCAATCTATTACCTACTATGAGGAGGTGAGCTGCCATCTAGTAAAGGAAGGCCAGTAAATGTGGTGTATCTGGATTTTGCAAAGGCATTTGATACAGTTCCCCATAGACGTTTACTGTACAAAGTAAGGCCCGTTGGCATGGACAGGGTGAGTACATGGATTGAAAACTGGCTACAAGGGCAAGTTCAGAGGTTGGTAATAAATGGGGAATACACCGAATGGTTAGGGGTGGGAAGCGGGGTCCCCCAGGGTTCTGTGCTGGGACCAATCCTGTTTAATTTGTTCATAAACGACCAGGAGGATGGGGTTAACAGTTCAATCTCTTTATTTGTGGAAGACACTAAGCTAAGCAGGGCAATAACTTCTCTGCAGGATGTGGAAACCTTGCAAGAAGATCTGAACAAGTTATTGGGGTGGGCAAATTAGGTTTAATGTAGAAGAAAATGTAAAATAATGCATTTGGGTGGCAAAAATATGGCAGCAATCTACTCACCAGGGGGTGAATCTCTGGGGGAATCTAGAATGGAAAAGGACCTGGGGGTCCTAGTAGATGATAGGCTCAGCAATAACATGCAATGCCAAACTGCTGCTAACAAAGCAAACAGAATATTGGGATGCATTAAAAAGGGGATTAACTCCAGGGATAAAGCGATAATTCTCCCACTCTACAAGACTTTGGTCCGGCCTCACCTAGGGTATGCTGTCCAGTTCTGGGCACCAATCCTCAGGAAGGATGTACTGGAAATGGAGCGAGTACAAAGAAGGGCAACAAAGCTAATAAAGGGTCTGGAGGATATTAGTTATGAAGAAGGGTTTGCGAACACTGAACTTATTCTCTCTGGAGAAGAGACACATAAGAGAGTTTAATAAAACATGTTGGCCAATCATTAAAATTAGAAGAAAAGAGGTTTAACCTTAACCACTTGACCACTGGGCACTTAACCCCCCTTCCTAACCAGACCAATTTTCAGCTTTTGCTGCTCTCACACTTTGAATGACAATTACTCAGTCAGGCAACACTGTACCCATATGAAATGTTTGTCCTTTTTTTTCACACAAATAGAGCTTTCTTTTGGTGGTATTTAATCACCGCCGGGTTTTTTATTTTTTGCGCTATGAATCAAAAAAGACAGAAAATTTGTTAAAAAAAATCTTTGTTTCTGTTAAAATTTATTGCCGAGTATTGGCAGAGTATTGGCGAGTATTGGCAGAGTATTGGCCAGTATTGGTGAGTATTAGCAGAATATTGCACAGTGTTGCAGAGTATTGGCACAGTATTACACAGTGTTGCAGAGTATTGGCAGAGTATTGCACAGTGATGCAGAGTATGGGCAGAGTATTATCACCGAGCAGCGCTGTGGGCACTACATATCCAGCCCACAGCGCTGCTGCCATCACTCTCCCTCTCCCCTCTTACTGTACCGATCAGTACAGAGAGGGGAGGGAGGAACCGGCGCCATGACGTGACGCTGGTTTGTTAAAAAGTGATCACTCCGTGGCCATTTACCGTGATCCAGATGTTCCCGGGGGCGTGCGGGAACTAGATTCTGGGAGGACGATCACCCAGAATAAGCCAACCGCACTGTAGCCATCTTTTGGCTATGGCCCGGTCGGCATGTGGTTAAACTGCGTAGAGATTTCTTTACTGTAAGAGCGGCAAGGATGTGGAATTCCCTTCCACAGGTGGTGGTTTCAGCAAGGGGCATCAATAGTTTAAAAAAACTATTAGATAAGCACCCGAACAACCGCAACATACAGGCTGGTCTGTGTTTTGGCCTAGGACAATTACACCCAGGCATAGGACGGCACTTTGCGGGGGGCAACAAAAAAGACCCCCCCCCAGCTCTCCTCTCCCTGTCACAGTGCTGCTGCCGAGTTCTCTGGCAAATGGAGCAGGGAGAGGATAGCTGCAGACTGTCTGCGTATCTCCCCCGCTCGCCCCCTCCTATTTCTGTCAGCCAAAGGGAGAAGAGAGAGAGTGGCTCTAATTGGGCCATGCTGCACCCGCACCACCAGAGAGAGAGAGTCATACTGTACCCGCACCTCCAGAGAGGGAGCCAGGCTGTACATGCACCACCAGCAAGGGATCCACTCTGTACCCACACCACCAGAGAGGGAACCATGCATTACCCGCACCACCAGAGGGGGAGAAAGATAGAGCCACCGCCAGGGTACAGACATGTTACACTACTGACTAGAGTCGGCCTGGGCAACGAGTGAGCGAACGTCCAGCCAGAGGGATCACTGTTGGCCATGATCCATTACTGTTCCCAGGGACTGAGCCATTAGGAAGTGCTTAACCTGATATCCTCTAGGCCATTGGTCATCATCCCTGTGCCCAGGCCCAGGGCCCACTAACAGGCCAGGTTTTCAAGATAACTGAAATACATCACTGGTGATATAATTTTCTGCTCAGTGATTGCAGTATTCTAGTCTGCATCTGCCCAAGATAATACATAAAACCTGGCCTGTTAGTGGGCCCTGAGGACAGGGTTGATAACCACTGCTCTAGGCCTTATTGACTGCCACAACGAGCTGCAACGCTGGGCCTCTGGTCCAAAAATAGTGGGGGGGGGGGGGGTGATACAATTTTTTACCACACCAGGTGACACCAACCCTAGTGATGCCGCTGTCCTGGAGCCCAGTGCCACAACAAGTTCCGGCACTGAGCTTCGGTAACTGGCCAGACAGGGGTGCACTAGTGTGGGCACCCAGTACATCTGCCGCCGGGGGTCCCACAAGTGGCTATCGGCTTTCCGTAGCAGCTGACACCTCTCTCCCCACTGTCAGTCAGTCACACGCAGGCCTAGGCTCCTCCTCCTCCTCAGCTCCAATGTTCTAGTGTACACAGCCAGGAGGAGGAGGAGCCACAGAGGAGGGACACGACTTCAGTGCCAAAGCCACGCTGCTGGTCTGAGGTCTGTGTATAGTTTACAATGGAGGGGGACACAGTAACCGAGAAGGGGGGGCAGATAACAGATGCACACATGGAGTGATGGGAGGGGGGTAAGGGGATATGTGCTATGTGCTGGGTGCTTTAGGAGGGGAAAGGATATGTGCTAGTGGGGGGGGGGGTCTGATCCTCAAGTTGAAGCAGTTTTAAGCCTGTTTAAGGCTTTTTCCAAGGTCACAGAGAGAGTTTTGAAACATACCCCTGAGATCACTAGAGTAGGGTTCCTTCCATTTAGCTTCGTTTAGAGGCTGTACCGGTAAAGACTTCCAACCAGGAGAGGCTAGAACCTGGCTCGGGTGAAGCGGTAAGGGGGTGCTGATCCGTGCGGTACCAACAGAACCTAAGTGAATTGTTCCCAGCGGATGGCAATCGAACCCCCCAGAGAACCACCAAGCAGCGACACAGGGGCTCACACTGTGGAGGCGATACTACCCCTGCATGGGCAGGGTGTCTGGTGAGGGCATTATCAGTATTTGTCACGCGCACTGGGAAGATTTTCATTGATAGTCACACATCTTCTGCACAAACTATCTATATAACTTCTGGGACTTTTTTGGTGCTTTCTTGCATCTATACTACTGAGCATTTATTGGTTGTTTATTGGACAGTTTCACTTTTTGAATCAATTGATATTTATTGCACTATTTATAACTTCTGATATATGCACTGTTGATATATGCACTTATGTGTAAGATTTTAGTAGAGTGATTGCAAAGGATATTCATTTATGGTGGTTACCAAATACTATTTTTTTTTCTTCACAAGTGGTAACATTATTTAACCCTGAATTAGGGAATTTCTCACCTTTGTGTTTTTTTATTTTCTATACTGTGGATTTAAACACTAAGGCCGCGTACACACGGGCGGACTGTTCGCCCAACTTAGTTTGTCAAACAATCCGACAAACAGTCCGCTCAAAATTTGCATGAGCGGACTTGACCACACACGATGAACGAACAGTCCGCTGAAACCGTGCGCGATGGCGTGAACGGCACGTACGACGGGACGAAAAATACGACGTCCAATACACTGCAATGCAACCTTCGCCGTGTAAATCCTTTCTGAGCATGCGCGACACTTAGTTTGTCGAACAAGCCTACACACGAGCGGACTGTCCGCTCAAACCAAGTTTCAGCGGACTGTCTTACGGGAATTCCGAAAAACGTTGTTCGTCAGACTGTCCGCTGAAACTGTCCGCTGAAGCCCACACACGAGCGGACTGTCCGCTGAAACACTGTTTAGCGGACAAAGTTGGGCGAACAGTCCGCCCGTGTGTACGCGGCCTTATGCTTATTTTTATCTCGGAAAAATCTTTTTCAAGTCACATAATATATTTAAAAAAAATTCTGACACTATCACGATAAATTAGGTGAACTAGAAGTAGCACATTTTTCATTTTGACCAATATTTAGGTCTTAAAGGTATAGTCAGTGGTGAGAGCCCCCTGTTGTTGGCAGTTGATGTCATGGATCATTATTGTAGAGTGCTCCCTTTCACAGGTGCACAATGGTCAGTGCCCATTTTCATTGACGGTCGGTGGTGGGAGCCCTGTTTTGTTGCAGGAAACAAAATGATTGACTGCACTTCAAGGATAAGGAAAATTGCTTTATTGGTATAAAAACACCCAATATGAAAAAACATTGAGGTTAAAGCATCATGACAGCACAAAGGGGAGCATGGTTAACATGTTTAAAACCTTGAGACCCATCTCCCGATTGGCTGAAAGGACAGGCGATCCTATTGGATGTCTAGGAGAAGGAGGGAGGAGCTGCGCGATTTGAAGTCACCGTGATGTAGAAGAGGAAGAGGACACAGAAGCAGTTGCCTGTCACCCATAGAAGTCCGCACCCCACCCACCCCCCGCCTCCCGTAGGAGCCCGCTGCCCGTAGAAACCCGCAGCCTGGCCGCCGCCCGCCGCCCATAGGAGCTCGCAACCTGCCTGCCACCCATCCGCAACCTAGATGGGGTAAGAGCCAGGGAAAGGGTTGTTTACTGCCCCCCCCCCAAAAAAAAAAAAACATCAGACACCGTTGAGCAGAAGATGAATCCCCCATTCTGAAACAAATCTCTCTGTGAAGGAAGTTCAGTGTGAAGTTAAACATAAAGAAAGAGTGACAGGTTGATCCAGATCCATTTTCATGAAACAGTTTAGCTTTTGAAGTTATTAAAGAGAAAGTAAACTTCCTATGCTGACATTTACCTATAGGTAAGTCTATAATAAGGCTTACCTAAAAAGTACTGTAAAAATCTCCTAAACTTGCACCGTTTAAGAGATATTTACATTACATGCCGCCAGTGACATCACTGGTGCATGTGCTCTGAAGGAACGGCCACTGATGCCGTTCCTTTGGAGCCCTTTGCCATGAACGGCGGTTCCCACGCAACACCCTAAAGTAAGACAGGTGAAAATGGAAACCGCATTGCAGAGCTGGAACAACTTTGTTTTAAAAGTTTCACATAATGTGCTAGTATGCAATGCATACTAGCACATTATGATTTTTACCTTGCAGAAAGGAAAAAAAAAGTCCAGCGTTATACAGCGGTTTTAAGTCTCTTAAGCTAGGCTCACACTATTGCGGGTTGTTGCAGGTGAAGAGTTGAAAAGTGCTGCTCTTTAAAAATACGTGGGCCGCCATTCATTCTTAATGGCACCCCCACACATCTAAAAACCCACCGCGCTTGTAGGTGCAGAAACCCAGCCGCTTTTTTTTAAATGCTGCAGGAACCTTGTGTGAAGCGTAGGCACAGCAGCCTATTCAAATTAATGGGTTGCTATGCATAAACGTGGGCCACAAATCCGCAAGAATGTGAACCTAGCCTAAAATAAATATAAATATAAAAAATATATATAAATATAAAATATAAATATAAAAAATATATATAAATATAAAATATAAATATAAAAAAATATATAAATATATTTTTTATATTGTATACAATGTGGAAGTATCAGAACCCTTGTGAAGTTTTTAATACTATCACCTGTCACTTACCTGTGACATGTCCCAGAAGATTGCAGGGAAGGAGAGGGAGAGGAGAACTTGAGTCGCCTAGGTGGCCAGAGCGAAAGTGGGGGCTCCCCCCACAAGAAAAAATGACATGCCAAATAGGGCATAGAAGGGGTTAAAGCGGAAATTCCACTTTTGCGTGGACCTCCGCTTTAACCCTTTAATGTATGGCCAATTCCCTCTGGCGGTGTGTGCTCCTTAGTAGCCCGGCCCTGTCCCTTTTATAAGATGGGAGGAGAAGATGTTCAGTGATTGACATGAACAGGGAATATCAAGATTAGGGATGAGCTTCGTGTTCGAGACGAACGTACGTTCGACTCGAACATTGGCTGTTCGGCCGTTCGGCGAATTCCGAACGTCAAAATTCGAGTGACGCGCGCGGACCACAATGCACTGCGGTGGCGCAGTGCATTGCTGCCCCATGATTGGCCAAGCATGCACTGTGACCCCGCATGCTTGGCCAATCGCAGCGCCGGCAGCGAGGAGAGCCATGATTGGCCACAGGCATCCTGCCTGTGGCCAATCATAGCTCAGGCTGTGTAGTGCACGCCCCACACTATATAAGGCCGCCTTTGAGGCGGCCTCGTGTAGTGTGTTACTTAGCATCTGAAGCAGTGGGTGTTCTGTGTACCTTCAACACAGTACACACCAAACGTTTTTGGCTGATTTCCTATCTTGCTGCTGTGTAGTGGTTATTGTCTGTGCCCTGACCGCAGTATACACCACTATATTCACCTCACCTATATAGCTAGTGATCTAGCTTTAACCACTTAACAACTGCCCATTGCCGATTAACGGCTTCAGGGTGGTTGTTTAACTCTGAGAGGCCGTTAATTAACGGCCTCCCAGAATTCTGCTCTCGCGTGCCCCGAGGTGCGCGCACTCGAGAGCATACGTGACCGCCGGGTCCACAGGACCCGGCGCATCACGGATCACGGTAAACGGCCGCTCATAGCGGCCGTTTACCACGTGATTGCTCCGTCAAATGACGGAGTGATCACTTGGAAACAAACCGGCGTCATGTTATGACGCCGGTTCCTCCCTCCCCTCTCTGTACCGATCGGTACAGCGGAGGGGAAAGAGATCGGTGTCAGCAGCGATGTGGGCTGCATCTGCAGTGCCCACATCGCTGCTCACCGAATTTAACCCCTCAATTCCCTGCCAATACTCTGCAATACCAGTGCATACTCTGCAGTACCCTGCCATTACTCTGCAGTACCCCGCCATTACTCTGCAGTACCCCGCCATTACTCTGCAGTGCAGTACCCCGCCATTACTCTGCAGTACCCTGCCATTACTCTGCAGTGCAGTACCCCCCATTACTCTGCAGTACCCTGCCATTACTCTGCAGTACCCCCCATTACTCTGCAGTAACCCCCATTACTCTGCAGTAACCCCCATTACTCTGCAGTACCCCCCAATACTCTGCAGTACCCGCCATTACTCTGCAGTACCCCCAATACTCTGCAGTACCCTGCCATTACTCTGTAGTACCCCCCAATACTCTGCAGTACCCTGCTATTACTCTGTAGTACCCCGCCAATACCCCGCCAATACTCTGTAATACCCTGCCATAAATTGCCATACCCAGCCATACTCAGAGATACCCAGCCATACTCGGTGATACCCTGAAATACCCAGCCATAGACGCCCCCCACCCCTCACCGCCCTCCGGTGCTTCTACCAACTCGCCAGTACGATCAAAGCCAGAATCTTTTTTTTATTTTTTATTTCAGGCTTCCCAGCCTAGAGGTGAGATGTGGGGTCATATTGACCCCCCAGATTTCACTGTAAAGAGGACCTGTCACCCCATATTCCTATTACAAGGGATGTTTACATTTCTTGTAATAGGAATAAAAGTGATCAAAAATATATTTTTGGGGAAAAAAATGTCAAACTAAAATAAATAAAGTAAAATGAACAATAAAAAAATAAAATAAAAATTAAAGCGCCCATGTCCCCATGTGCTTGCATGTGCCACACATGTGAGGTATCGCCGAGAATGTTAGAGCGAGAGCAATAATTCTAGTCCTAGACCTCCTCTGCAACTGAAAACATGTAACCAGTAAAAAAAAAAATTTAAGTGTCGCCTATGGGGATTTTTTAAGTAGCGACGTTTGGCACCATTCCACGGGCATGTGCAATTTTGAAGAGTGACATGTTTGATATCTATTTACTCAGCATAACTTCATCTTTCACTTTATGCAAACATTGGGCTAACTTTACTGTTTTTTTTTGTTTGTTTTTTAAGCACAAAACTGTTTTTCCCCCCAAAAAACGCGTTTGAAAAATTGCTGTGCAAATACCGTGTGAGATAAAAATTTGCAACGACCACCATTGTATTCTCCAGGGTCTTTGCTAAAAAAAAAATATATATAATGTTTTGGGGTTCTCTGTAATTTTCTAGCAAATAAATGATGATTTTTACATGTAGGAGAGAAATGTCAGAATTGGCCTGGGTGCTCCAGAACGCCTGATGGCGCTCCCTGCATGTTGGGCCTCTGTATGTGGCCACGCTGTGTAAAAGTCTCACACATGTGGTATCGCCGTACTCGGGAGTAATAGCAGAATGTGTTTTGGGGTGTAATTTGTGGTATGCATATGCTGTGTGTGTGAAATAACCTAATAATATGACAATTTTGTGGAAAAAAAAAAAAAAGGAAATAGGCCGTCAGTACTTCAGGTGTGATCAATTTTCAGATATTGGCACCATAGCTTGTGGACTCTATAACTTTCACAAAGACCAAATAATATCCACCAATTTGTACTTATTTTTACCAAAGATATGTAGTAGTATGAATTTTGGCCAAAATTTATGAAGAAAAAATGACTAATCTGCTAAATTTTATAACAGAAACGAAGAAAAATTCATTTTTTCGCAGAATTTTCGGTCTTTTTTCTTTTATAGCACAAAAAATAAAAAACCCAGCAGTGATTAAATACCACCAAAAGAAAGCTCTATTTGTGTGAAAAAAGGACAAACATTTTCTATAGGTCCAGTGTTGCATGACTAATTGTCATTCAAAATGTGAGGGCACCGAAAGCTGAAAATTGGTCTGGTTATTAAGGGTGTTTAAGTGCCCAGTGGTCAAGTGGTTAATAATAGAGCTTGCAGTCAGTAGTGTTAGGAGATAGTGCGTGCTATCTGCGTGCTCTGTACCCAGTACATACCGCTATAATATAGGGCAGGCCCCTACTTTCAAACATCCAACTTACAAACATCTCCTACTTGCAAACGCAAGGAGACAGCAGCAAGTGAGATGAAAAAAGATGGACGACAAAACAAATTATACAGGGGTGATAACCCTTCCCTATGTTTTCCAAAAAGCTTAAAAATCGTTTTTTTGACTGGAGCTACACTTTAAAAATGTAACGGTTGAAAATGACAAACAGATTCAACTTAACACAACAAACCTACACAGTCCCTGTCTTGTTTGCACCGCCTGTATACTGCTGTTCTGAGTATATAGGGCCTGGGGGGCCACACGCATTTCCTTTTTTTAATATGGGTACGGGGTTCCCCTTAATATGCGTACAAGACCCAAATAGGCTGGTAATGGGCAGGGAGGGCTACCCATGCCATGTTTCTCAATGATTTTCAACCATATTGCAGGAACCAGATATAACACAGTGGCGGCACAGTGGTGTAGTGGTTAGCACTCTCACCTAGCAGTAAGAAGGGTCGCTGGTTCAAATCCAAACCACGACACTACCTGCCTGGAGTTTGCATGTTCTCCCTGTGCCTGCGTGGGTTTCCTCCGGTTACTCTGGTTTCCTCCCACAATCCAAAGACATGCAGGTAGGCTAATTGGCTTCTCTCCAAAGATTGGCCCTAGTATATGAATGGGGACCTTGGATTGTGGGCTCTTTGAGGGTAGGGACTGATGTAAGTGTGCAATGTACAGGGACAATTGTAGACACTCAGGTTGAACTGGATGGACTGGTGTCTTTATTCAACCTTACTAACTATGAAACTATGAAACTATGAACATTAAAACCGCAAGCAGTTTTAAATGGTGTTATTTCCGTTTAATGTCATTTTGTGCAGGGACTGTTCTAAACACGGGAAACACGTGGCACTTCACAGGCATACTACAGACACCCCCCAGGCACCATATTTAAAGGAATATTTCACTTTTTTTTTTTCACTTTAATCGTCATTAAAATCAGTGCTCCCGCCAAAACAGCAGTTTTTAAAACTTTTTTTTGCAGTGACCCATGTCCCCTGAGGCAGGAGGCAGGTCCCCAAACCCTTTTTAGGACACTATCTTGCATATTAGCCGTTAAAATTAGCACTTTCCATTTCGAACGTTCGAGTCCCATAGACTTCAATGGGGTTCTAACGTTCGTACCGAACGCGGGGGTCGTTCGCAGGTTCTGGTGCGAACCGAACCGGGGGGTGTTCGGCTCATCCCTAATCAAGATGCAACATTAGAAAGGTAGCACTTCCCCTCTGGGGAAAGGGAAGCCATGAGCCCTAAGGCCTGGAGAGGACATGTTTGAAGACTTTATGTAGTAGGTAACAGTACAGTAAGCTCTCCTGTATAGTTAGTGGTAATGTACATTTATTACAACCAGAATATGTAAGTAGGAGTTTGCACCCCCTTTAGAGAGGTCCCTCTGTGTGTAATTGAGGGTGGAGTTTGTACCACTTTATAATCAGGTGTGGGCATACCCCCCAACATTTTGATATGGGAATGAGGGACACCTACTAGCAAATGTAAGTAGGCATAGGACACGCCCCCTGCCACACCCCCTTAAAGCAGAATTAACCAAAAAAAAAGGTTAATTAAATCTTTTTTTACCACTACTATTCCTTTATATTGGCATTTGAAATGTACAAATGCAGCTATTTAGAATTTGGATAAAAGATTTAGCACTGGGAAACACTTTTGAAAAATAAAAAGTGCATTTTATATACAACTATATAGATCAGACCAAAATGAGGGACAAATGAGGAGGAATGAGGGACACAGGGACATTGCTCCAAATCAGGGACAGTCCCTCAAAATCAGGGACAGCTGGGAGGTATGGGTGTGGGTGGAGTCCTGGGCAGAAGGTGTATGGGAACAGGTTACCCCTAACATACACATTGTAAGTTTGTAGTCTGGAAAGGAAAAGGCCTTTTGTACCCAAGACCAGAGAGAGACTCTAGGTGAGGATCCATCGTAAGAGGACTGATGGTGGAGGATGGCTACACTTTCTGAGTTCAAATTATTTAAACTATTATTGCTTGTATGGTTGATTTGGAATGTGGACATAAAGAAGTTGTTGATATCATTTCACAGTAAAATTGTTAAAAGGATACTTGTGTGGACACTCCTTTATTTGTATAGGTGGGCCTTATGCCAAGAGAATGTCAGTACAACATGGTGGAGTTCTTCTCCTTAGGCTACATTCACACCCGAGGTTTAGGCTGGTGCGAAGTGGACAGTCCACTGGTGAATCTATATGTTGAGGGTCTGTTTTTTTCTTTTTTTCTTGGAATTCAGCTTTAAAGTGTTTGTAAACGATCACCTTGTAAAACAACCCATTCAGTTTAAAATAGAAATGAAAAAATATTTGTGTGTGTTTGTGTGTATGTATATGTGTGTATATATATATATGTATATGTGTATATATATATATATATATATATATATATATATATATATATATATATATATATATTGTGGCAGCAGGCAGGTAAAGTCACCTGGTTGTATCCAGGATGGTAAATATGTGTGTCCTAGATTCAGGCTTTATGCAGACTTTTACAATTAGAGGGGAAGAGTTAATGAGCCCAGCTGAAGTAAGTGGGCTCATTAAGGCCTCTACAAAAAACCCCAGCATGCATAGGGAGATGCTCCATCCTGGAACCAGTTTTGTGTGTATAGACTGGGGAGTCTGAGATCTGTTCTGTGCGGTGAGTTAACGCCTGTGTGGCAAACCCCTACAATAGAGACAGGGACTGGGGCAGCACAAGGCTGCACCCAGTTGTTAGACAGGGAGTCTACGTGTGTAGTTAGAGGTCAAGTTGACCAGGATTTATTTTCTTGTTTTATTTTGTTTGGCTGTTATATGTATCACTGCATGTAGCCTAAATAAACCGGATCTTTTGTTTTTTGCACCTACACCGCTGTCTGCTGTGCCTGACTTTGTGTTGTGAACCCATCCAGGGGGTCACACACACCCGCTACCGAGCTAACCCCTCACAATATATATATATATATATATATATATATATATATATATATATATATATATATATATATATATATATATATATATATATATATATATATATACATATACATACACACACACAAGTTACTGGGATCTATTGACGGTCTCAAGTTACTGGGCCACTTACCACGGGACATCCCCTAGACGTGCAACAAGGAGAATGGAGGGTAACGGTAAGCCCAAAAATAACCAGCAGCTCCTTCGGGGGTTAGTGCTACATATATAAGCATGTGCAAGATTTGGTGTTGGTGGTGCATGATGGGTAGACAGCTGCACAGAAAATCAGGCAATTAACATGAGAGGGCTTCAGATGCCCACAACTAAAATGGAACCTGCCTGCTTATGAGATCAGTAAGTAAACAACTATTTTTAAAGAAAGTAAAGGCAAAAAAAAAATATGACATGTTAGAAATGTTCATTTACAGGTTGAGACAGTTCCAGAGCAGTCTTTAAAAATAAAATGTTTGAGTGACTGGAACTCTGCTTTAACCACTTGCAGACCGGACCATTTTGCTGGTCAAAGACCAGACCACTTTTTGCGATTCGGCACTGCGTCGCTTTAACTGACAATTGCGCGTTCGTGCGACGTGGCTCCCAAACAAAATTGACGTCCTTTTTTCCCACAAATAGAGCTTTCTTTTGGTGGTATTTGATCACCCCTGCGGTTTTTATTTTTTGCGCTATAAACAAAAATAGAGCGACAATTTTGAAAAAAACGCATTATTTTTTACTTTTTGTTATAATAAATATCCCTCAAAAATATATAAAAAAACATTTTTTTCCCTCAGTTTAGGCCGATACGTATTTTTTCTACATATTTTTGGTAAAAAAATCGCAATAAGCGATTATTGATTGGTTTGCGCAAAAGTTATAGCGTTTACAAAATAGGGATAGTTTTATAGCATTTTTATTAATAATTTTTTATTATTTTTTTTTTTTACTAGTAATGGCGGTGATCAGCGATATTTTTATTGTGACTGCGACATTGTGGGGGACCCATCGGACATTTTTGACACATTTTTGGGACCATTGTCATTTATACAGTAATCCCTGCTATATAAATGCAGTGATTCCTGTGTAAATGACACTGGCAGTGAAGGGGTTAACCAGTGGGTGGCAGTGTGGGTTAAGTGTTCCTAGGGGTGTGTTACTAACTGTGGGGGGGTTGGGCTTTCATTTAGTGAACACTGATCTCTGCTCCAATCACATGGAGCAGAGATCAGCGTCACTAGTTGCTAGGCAGAATGGAGAAATGCTGTTTACACGGCATTTCCTCCATTCAGCCGTCCCGTGAGACGATCGCGGGTATGCCCGCGCTAATCGAGTCCGCGGGTCCCGCGACCGGACTCACGGGGGTCCCGACCAGCGTGGCGCGCTCCCGATGGCAGGGCGGCATTGAAGATTGGACGTACCTGTACGCCAATATGCCTGCCCGTGCCATTCTGTCGACGTACATCGTCGTGCGCTGGTCGGAAACCGGTTAAGTGATCACATTCCCTTTGTTCTCAGCTGTGTAGCAGAGCGTTTTAGAGAGAGCGGTAAAAGTCCTGTTCGGTTTTTATACGTCTCTCTGGCTCTGCTCATACATTTTCAGGAATCTCTGATCCATGATCCAGTTTGGGTCTTGGTCCTCTCCAAAAGCCAATTTAAACTCACCTGAGACAGGCAGCCTGTGCTCTGGGCCTGGGAGCCTCATACAACTTCTGTCTAGTAGAGCATCAGGTTGGTAAAAGCTATTAAGCTGGGTATGTGGAAGCTGACAAGCTGAAAGCTTGCTCCACCTGGTAGTTAGAATCTGTAAATAGTGTATAGTTAGTGCCGAGACACGGCTAGGTTTTTGTTTGGCTAATTTTTTCCTTTTTGTTTTTTTGGAACACTGTACAGCACCTATATATATCACAAATAAACACCACACTGTTTGTCACTACCTCACTGGATTTGGTATCTATGCCTGAAAGACTGCTCATCCCATGGAGCTTTATACCTGCTACCTTTCCCCTAGGGTCCACATGGCTACTGAACCCATACCAAATCTTCAGGCCCTCCTGGCTGCAGCTGCTTCTCTCCACTGCCTGTGCCACCCCAGCCCACTCCACTGGCTCTGCACCCATCTCAGACTGCACTCTTCTAGTCCTTTCAGGCATGCCACTCACCAGCCCTCTTGGCTGCCACCTGTTCTTCCCTGGAGACTTGCCCGGCAGTGCTCTCTCCCGCTGTACTCTTGCTCCCGTGTCACCTGTCCAGGACACCTTCGTTTATCATGAGAAGGGTCCTGTCTGCACCCGAGCCCCAGGTCACCCCCCCCCCCCCCCCAGACTGGGGAGCTCTCTCAAAGGCCCAACAGCCTAGCACTCCATCTCCAGCTTCCTCCACATGAACAACTCCTCCAACTGGGCTGACCCTGCATATTTAAGGAGGCCTGCCAATCCAAGGGGATTGGTTAGGGCTCCTCTAGACACTGCAAGCAGCTCCCCCACCACCCCCCACCTCCTTTCCTTCCATGATATTCTAGAAGGCTTTGGAAGGAAGTGGTAGGTCTTGGTGATGCTACTTGAGTCACCAGCTCTACGCTGAGACACGCCCAACTCAGATCAAAACACACCCAGGCTTGGCTGCCAGCCAAGCCTGGAAATCTACCCACTCTCAAAAAAAAAAAAAAATCACAATCCTTCTAACATACTAGAGGGTGCTACACACCCAAAATGGATATTCCGCTTTAAGGACTCCTCGCCCCCTTTAACATTTGGCATGTAATTTTTTTTTTGGGGGGGGAGTGGGGAAGCGGGTACCTAGTTTTGACAGGTACCCAGCTAACACTTCCTGCTCTCGTCGCCTAAGCGACTCCTTCTCTCCCCCTTCCTGCAACATTCTGGGACACATCACAGGTCCCAGAAGATCGCCTAGCCATTCAGGACATGCAGCATGACTTGTGCATGTGCTGTGCGCACCCGACTGTGGAGCCAAAAGCTGTAACAGCCGAGTGCCCACACTAGTGATGCTGGTGCCTGGGAGAGAACCGAAGCTTTAGGCCACTGGATCAGGTGAGTGTTTAAAGTCAGCAGCTAAACTTTTTGTACCTGCTGACTTTTAATAAGAAACTGCAGAAACTCTGCTTTAAAGGACAAGCCCAGCCTGAGCTTGTTTTGGCTGTGCTTCTCCTATGGGTCACAGGAGTGTAATTCGTTTTGCACTCCTGTGACCCGTTTTCTGCAGAGAGCGGACTGAAGTCCGCTCTATGCTCTCAAGTGATGTCTGGGAAACCAGTCCAGGCATCATGTTATCACGAAAAAGTCAGAATCCACCAGTTGCCTGGACTGATGCCTGTCTCAGCCTCTCAGCGAGCCACCGAGACGGCCGCTCCCCACCCCTCCACAACTCAGAGCTCCAGTGAGCATGGAGGAGCAGAGTGGAGAGCTGCTGACTGACTCCAGAGCTGTGAGAACTGAGTCATGGGGACGGATAGCCTCGTGCGTATCGACGCCACGCATATGCCGCACCAGTGACGTCCTTTTTGGTTATTGCTGTATTTTTCCGTCTGGCTGATGTACTGCTGGGAATAGGTTTGATGCTATTGGCGGGCAGACGCTTCCCGCCCGTCATCACGCTGCGTGACGTTGGTGTGTTTCCCACCCTATTTGACCGGCCCACCTGGGCATCCCCAATCACTGCACACCAATACTCTGTACCTGCTATTAAAGGGTAATTCTATATGTCACGGTCTGTTCATCCTCTATTATTTCACTCCTTTCACTTTACACCTACACTGATTTCCCATGAACCTCACCTAACAGGTGTATGTTCCTTCAGGATTCTTCAAATGGTACTTGTTCACTTTTTTCTGGTTTGTTTATACATTTTCACAATTTTCACTGGTCCACCTTATATTTAACTTCTATCTCTGGTTTGCACACTATCCAGTAGGTGTATTTTTACCTACGCCTTATCTCGCACTTTTACGCCACTCTCTTTCACCCTTTCTCCTCTACGTATTCCAATCCTCTCAGCACTTGACAGTGCTGCCGGGTTTATTGTATACAATTCTTTTGATTTATCTTGCAGATTTACTTGCCATCACTGGCATTATACTGGCATTATACTCAATACACTACATTTGTTCACTGGTTGGGGACTTTTCGGTTTGGGCCTGTTGTTACGGGTTTTTATGTGGTGAGTTTACACTTTTCATTGAACAGAGTTTGGATAACACAGGGTTAAATGGAAAAGTCATAAATTAACTGCACATTAGCTGGACAGAATGCTTGGGGAGATAGTGATGTGTTCCTGCTTAGGAGATGTATGTTAGCTTGGGGGGCTGCAAACTCTGCAGGGCTCCAACACACACACTTGCTGCTATTCCAACCCTTCACATACTTCCACATGAACTTTCCTCCTGGCATTAAACTTTGCCAGGTATTGTGCTCAGCTTACCACCCCAAACTGATGCTCCTCCCTCAGCTCACCTCTCTCCCTGCATATCCTGTGAGCAGAATAGCTGATCTACCCGTCAGCTAGACCTAGACCTGATCTACCTGTCAGCTAGCTGTGATTGACAGGTAGATCGAAGCGGAAGCTGTCATGGGGCCCCCTACTGGCAATGCCTGAATGGTCAGGTGTGTGGCACTTACTATTGCGAGCTGTGTTGGCAGCTGCTGGTGTAGCACCTGCCGCACAGCTCCCATACTTCAAAGTCTTGCAGGACACGGCTGCTAACAGGAACTGAGTTCCTGTTGTGGAGAAAGTACAGGAACTCCGTTCCCATGCTTTCCCGCAGGACTTGAGCCCTGGTAACCATGTTTTACATCCTGTTTATATGTACTGTATGCTATGTACACTCTAAGATGTCTACATATGCTTTAAGTAACTATTTGTCATATACAACGTTACGCAATTTGACATTCATGTGCAATAAAAAATTCTTTACTTTTACTTTGTGTTTGAGCCTGCCTCATCTAAAGTCCCATACTCTTTTATTATATTTTGAGAACCGAGCCATCGGTGATGTTCGATCGCTCGGCTCTCAGTGTAGAGGCACCAGGGGACCGATGCAGCATCGGACCAATGTTGCATCCACCTAGGTAAGTATGATCGGAGGGGGGGGGATTCAAACCCATACTTCTCTTTTAATTATATATTTATTAATTATATATACATAATTCATTTTTAATAAACTGTCCTCTAGATGGCGCTTCTCCCTTTCCATACACACAGGAGCTGTGGGACAAATTGCATGCACCGCATTCCAGTTCAAATTGCATGCAATTTTTTATTTATTTTTTGCAGTGCAATTTTGCCCATTTATTTTGTATTGACGCAAATCGCACCACAAAGTATCAGCACTCAGTATCGGTGAGTACTTGACTGAAAGTATCGGTACTTGCTGATAAATAAATATGGTATTGGTGCAGCCCTAGTGAAGGGTAATTTCTCATATCCCCCCCCCCTCCAAATAGAGGGCTAAATATTTCTGCTCCAATGGAGGTGCGTCTATAAGGATGCACTGGCACCGCCCCCTCTCTCCAGCCACCCCCTCTATGACCAATGGATAGAGTCATGCATAGCATGACTCTATTGGTGGCCACCGCTGCTGCCCTCTATTCACGAGCCTGACCCCTTTTCAGGTGCCTGAATTACAGCGGCTGGGAGTGTTTTTGAAGTACCTGATTAGAGCCATAGGCTCTAATAGGTGTCAAAAAAGGTGCACTGCGAGCGCCATAATTGGCGCTTGCTGTTCATCCATGTGTGTTAGAACAGCTAATGAATATTTGCTTTTCTAACACTGATCCACCTCTCTGCCAATCAGGTGCTCGGGTCTGTTATCCGTCATCTGATTGGCTGAAATGCCAGGTGCTGTGGGAGAGGACGGGAGAAGACGTATGGAGGACACTGCTTGCCGCTGTCACCCACTGCCACACTGAGACCAGGTGAGTGACGGGCAGGCAGCGGGTTTTTGATGGGCACAGTGGGCATTTAATGGCACAGGGAGGCTGCAATTGATGATTTTTTTTTTCAGTTTGTCTGTGCCCCCCAAATTTTTTTTAGCATTAGCCGCCTCTGCTCTATGCCCCAGGTGTTGCCTTGCAGTGTCGGCCAGAAGTTCAGGGAACAGGGGCAGAAGGGGATGCAGGTTGAAATGCTCTAAATTGTAGGTGTCTCTTACTTTTTCCAGAAGAAAATGCCTATCGCCTGTTGCTTAGCTGACTAAGTGTGAAATAATTGCAGATAATGTGAGGCTCTACCCAGGGCCGTCTTTAACCACCTCAATACAGTGCAGTTACACCCCTTCCTGACCAGACCAATTTTCAGCTTTCAGCGCTCTCACAGTTTGAATGACAATTACTCAGTCATCCTACACTGTATCCATATGAAACTTGCGTCCTTTTTAACACACAAATAGAGCTTTCTTTTAGTGGTATTTAATCACTAGTGGGTTTTTTATTTTTTGTGCTATAAATAAAATAAAACGTAAATTTTGTGAAAAAAATGCCTTTTTCTTCGTTCCTGTCATAAATTTTTGCTAATTAGTAATTTTTCTTCATAAATTTTGGCCAAAATTTATACTGCTACATATCTTTGGTAAAAATAACCCACATTAGTATATATTATTTGGTCTTTGTGAAAGTTATACAGTCTACAAATTATGGTGCCAATCACTGAAAATTGATCACTTCTGATCAGGCCTTCAGTACATCAGGTGTACCTCATTTCTTGAGACACTAACAAGTCAGGAAAGTACAAATACCCCCCAAATGACCCCTTTTTACAAAGTAGACATCCCAAGGTATTAAGTAAGTAGCATGGTGAGTTTTTTTAAGTTGTCATTTTTTCCCACAATTCTTTGCAAAATGAAGATTTTTTATTTTTTTTTATTTTTTTTTACTAAATTGTCATATTATCAGGTTATTTCTCACACACAGCATATGCATACAACAAATTACACCCCAAAATACATTCTGCTACTCTTCCCGAGTACGGCGATACCACATGTGTAGGACTTTTACACAGCCTGGCCACATACAGAGCACTAACATTGATGTAGTACCTTCAGATGTTCTACGAGCAAAAATTACGCATCTCGTTTCTCAACCACCTATTACACTTTTGAAGGCCCTGGAGTACCAGGACAATGGAATTTCCCATAAAATTACCCCATTTTGGAAAGCAAACACCCCAACGTATAATCTGTGAGGCATAATGAGTCTTTTGAACGGTTCATTTTTTTCCAGAAGTTTTTGGAATATGTGGAAAAAAATTAAAACGCATTTTTTTTTTACACAAAATTGTCAATTTATAAGATATTTCTAACACATAGCATGTATATAGCAAAAATTACACCCCAAAATACATTCTGCTACTCCTCCCGAGTATGGCGATACCACATGTGTAGGACTTTTACACAGCCTGGCCACATAGAGAGGCCGAACATTGAAGTAGTACGTTCAGGCGTTCTAGGAGCATAAATGACACATCTCATTTCATTCCTACCCATCACACTTTTGAAGGTCCTGGACCACCACCAGGACAGTGAAATTACCCACAAAATGACCCCATTTTGGAAAGCAAACACCCCAACGTATATTCTATGAGACATGGGCTGGAGATAGGTACTCGGGTACTCTGATGGCCTGGTGACAGGTACTCGGGTACTCTGATGGCCTGGTGACAGGTACTCGGGTACTCTGATGGTCTGGTGACAGGTACTCGGGTACTCTGATGGTCTGGTGACAGGTACTCGGGTACTCTGATGGTCTGGTGACAGGTACTCGGGTACTCTGATGGTCTGGTGACAGGTACTCGGGTACTCTGATGGTCTGGTGACAGGTACTCGGGTACTCTGATGGTCTGGTGACAGGTACTCGGGTACTCTGATGGTCTGGTGACAGGTACTCGGGTACTCTGATGGCCTGGTGACAGGTACTCGGGTACTCTGATGGCCTGGTGACAGGTACTCTGATGGTTTGGTGACTGGTATTTGGGTACTCTGAAGGGCGGTGACAGGTACTCATATGGACTGTGACAGGTACTCGGGTACTCAGATGGACTGTGACAGGTACTCTGGTACACAGATGGACTGGAACAGGTACTCGGGTACTCAGATGGGCTGTGACAGGTACTCGGGTACCCTGATGGACTGTGACAGGTACTCGGTACTCTAATGGACTGTGACAGGTACTCGGGTACCCTGATGGACTGTGACAGGTACTCGGTACTCTAATGGACTGTGACAGGTACTCGGTACTCTAATGGACTGTGACAGGTACTCGGGTACCCTGATGGGCCGTGACAGGTACTCGGGTACCCTGATGGGCCGTGACAGGTACTCGGGTACCCTGATGGGCCGTGACAGGTACTCAGGTACCCTGATGGGCCGTGACAGGAACTCGGGTACCCTGATGTGCCGTGACAGGTACTCGGGTACTCTGATGGGCCGTGACAGGTACTCGGGTACTCTGATGGGTCGTGACAGGTACTCGGGTACTCTGATGGGCCGTGACAGGTACTCCGGTACTCTGATGGGCCGTGACAGGTACTCGGGTACTCAGATGGGCTGTGACAGGTACTCGGGTACTCTGATGGGCTGACAGGTACTCTGATGGGCTGTGACAGGTACTCGGGTACTCTGATGTGCTGTGACAGGTACTCAAATACTCTGATGGACTGTGACAGGTACTCTGATGGACTGTGATTGACAGGTACTATGAGGGGTGGTGACAGGTCCTCTTTATTGGGGGGGGGGGCAATCAGTATGATTGGTGTACACTGTATGTGGTAACGAGATGTTACCGCAATCTCCTCCTCACACACGATCGGTGTGTGAGGAGGAGAACCCGGTAACATCCCGTTACCGCAGTTTGTTTACATTTTTGTGATCGGCTGTGAAAGGATCACAGCCGATCACGTGGGTAAACAGCCGGCCAATGGCTATTTACCAGCGTCGGTGACGAGCAGTGTTCCCGGGGAACACGCCGCCACCGACGTGCACGCGCAGCGCGCTCGCGATCGCGCACATGCGCCGTGCACGTTCGGGGTGTGACCATCTGTGATGAAGTCACGGCCGATCACGTGGTAAACAGCCATAACGAATGGTTGTTCACCCCCTTCGGTGGCGAGCGGTGTCTCCGTGACACGCCGCCACCGAAGAAACAGGGATGCGCGCGCACGATCGCGCGCATTCCCTGTTTAAACGGGAGGCCGTCCTATGACGGCCTCCAGCCACAATAGGTGCGCCGCCTGGCCGTCATTTGACGGCCGGCGGTTAGCAACTAGTTAATATTGATTGGACCCTGGGCAAAACTTTTCTTGCCCACCCCCCTCCATGCAGTTTTGCCCTCCACCTGCTCTGAGACATACAATAAATAGCAGCTAGACCCAAAATCAGTTTATTGAATCAGATCAGGCAGCTATTGCGATTGGTTGCCAGTGTATCATTACCGCTCACTGACTGGTTGCTAGAGGTTACAGCACACATTACAGCTCACTGATTAGTTGCTAGAGGTTACAGCACATCATCAGGGGTCATGCTATACATATGGATGCCACCTTTATTTACATATCGATGCAGCTATTTACATATGAATGCTGGTTATTTACATGTAAACACAGGGTCTGTAGGTGAGTCATCTGTACACAACAACAGGGCAGAGCTGGGCAGCATTAGTAGCAGTACTTCACACTGAGATATCAGGACACAGCAAGAGACAAGGAAATTTAAACTGGCATAGTTGGCAAGTATGAGGCAGCTGCTTTGGGCCCCACAACAATGACAGGGCAGCTGCCCCTTTTGCTCTGCCTTAAAAACGACCATGGCTCTACCTAGACTCAGTCTCATCACTCTGTTCATATACCGGTACTTATGTATTGCAGTGATGATGTAGGTAACACTCCCGGACAGCAGGGGGCGCTGCTCCGCTCTGATGATAATAATAGAAGCGGCGTGCGCAGTGTTGTATTAGAGTGCGGCGGGCGCACGTGTCTCGGTGCTCGGGGCTGGCCGGCTGGTGAGTCACTATTACGCAGCACTTTTTCTGTGGAGTCACCGTGCTACGGCTATAACAGCGGAAGGCGGAGAGTCGCTCAGCACACCGAGGAAGGCAGCGGAACGACAAGGAGCTCACCTTCCCTCATTCATAGAGGAGACATGGGTACCGACACCGCCCGGAGCCTGCTTAGCACAGCTCACACCCTCATCCTACACACCGGCAACCTCATGAACTGGGGCCGCCTGAAGAAGAAGTGTCCGGTCGCCCCCGGCGAGGAGGTGAGGAGACCCCCCGTGACTTCCCTATAAGTCTGTCTTGTCATTTCTTATTCCTCCCACTGCCATACATAGACCGATGTGATCGGATCATTGTCCCGGGACTAGATCATCAATAATCGTAATATGTGACGGGGCCCTCGCCCAATCATTACTTTATTTTCTATGGGAATAGTATCTGAAACCTTCTTCAATTCTCATTCATCATATTGTAAAGCTCTGCGCTATATAAATTCTGAATAGTAATAATAACGACCTGATGTTGTCCTACGTATGGCGATCATTGTCTCCTCCTTATCTGTGCCCAAAAATGTCTGTCATTCAGAATTTTGTTTTGGGGTGTGTGTACAACTTCCCCTTTTTTTTTTTTTTTTATCACTAGATTTTGATACATCAGTATGTATTTTTCAAAATCTATATTTATAAAAATATAGTGTGTGTAAATTCTCTCTCTCTCTCTCTCTCTCTCTCTCTCTCTCTCTCTCTCTCTCTCTCTCTCTCTCTCTCTCTCTCTCTCTCTCTCTCTCTCTCTCTCTCTCTCTCTCTCTCTCTCTCTCTCTCTCTCTCTCTCTCTCTCTCTCTCTCTCTCTCTCTCTCTCTCTCTCTCTCTCTCTCTCTCTCTCTCTCTCTCTCTCTCTCTCTCTCTCTCTCTCTCTCTCTCTCTCTCTCTCACTTTTGTATACAATAACTGCCACTCACAATCCCACTAGGAGTACACGAGGTTGCACCTCACCTGCTACTGATTGTTGTGTTTTCTGTGCATTAAAGGGCTAAGCATGACTTACACAACACAGGGGGCGGTTCCAGTTGTCAGGGGAGAACACTCATTGGCCTGCAGTGGGCACACCCACTCATTAAATGCTCGCCTACATACATCCATCATTTCAGAACGTTGTTACTTATGCTTTCATTAGTCATTTCCTCTCTCAGGATGACTTGCTTTTTGCTTGTCTTATGTTCAGCTCTTTTCTATGTCCAGGCTTCCTTAAAAGTGTGTGTTTAAGTTAGACCATTTAATTAAAGAAGAACTCTGAGCATCTAAATAGGAAAATCTTTTAGATCTCCAAATGTATTGTTTAGCAGATTTACTAATCCAGAGGGAATAAATCATTGCCTGTGCCCATCCTGCATAAACCTGGCATGAGAAGGCAAAGTTTGCTTATCTTGTTGATTGCCGTGTCCTTTTTGGATCCTGACTTTTGGCCACGTGTGTGTGTATACAGCCACGCTGCTTCTTGGGAAAGCTGCATATACCAGGCTCTGTGAGAACGTGCTGAGGTGTCAAAGCCAGGGTCCAAAAAGAAGTGTGTGTGTATAGCTATCAAATGGTGTTTTCATGCAAGGTTTTCTTTAAGGTTGCTTTTACAATGAAAGTGACAGCCATTAGCAGTCAAGCTCACTTGTTTTACTAGTGCTTTTGGCCGCTAGTGTGGTGCTTTTAACCTCAAGGGGCTAAAAACCCACATGTTTGCGGCGCTTCCAAAGCACTGCCCATTCATTGCAATGGGTAGGGGTGTATTGGGAGTGCTGTATACAATGCTCCTAAATACCCCAAAAATGCTGCTTGTAGGACCTTTTTCTATTGTCTGGCAAGTGGGTGTGAAAGCACCCATTGCAATGAATAAGAGGTAGTTTTCAGGTGCTTTACGGGTGCTTTTTCTAGCACTAAAATGCCTGAAAACTGCCTCAGTGTGAAAGGGGTCTTGCATCAATTGCATTTGTTGTATGCCCCTCCTTCCCGCTGCTGTATTACATGAAACAACGTAAGCTTCTGTTAGCAGCAAACACATAAAAGGTGACCGACTGGCTCAAAAAATCCTGAGTCAGCAACCTAGCAATAAAATGACACTATGCCTACACCAGCCAATTGCCCTATGTATATATTCACTACAACCTTAAATAAAATGTAATCTCTTTGTAATAAGACTGTTTAAAGCTGAATCCTGGGGGGAAAAAATATTTTTTTGGACACTTGCTATGTAAAAGATTTGCCTGTAATGTGTGCATAGTACTGCATTAGGTTTCATTCATCCCATACATGACTGTAAGCACCCAACTTCCAGCACTGCAACTGACTGTTCAGGCTCTTCAATGGGGCATATGGTGGTTGCTTGCTCTCAACATTCTTATCCCCTCATCCATTCACAAAACGTGGATTAGGGGAGGGGCAGATTAACCCATGATCCATTTTGTTCATTCATAGAACACCTTGTAGTCTGTGAATAGACTACAAGACATTTTTGTTAAAGAGGAAGTAAATCCTGATGGGTGTTAATATCCTTTGTTTCCCTGCAAAGGTAAAGCGTAATGGGCTACTGGGATACATAACCCGAGCTAGAAACGGCACAGCGTGCCCTTTCTAACTCCGGCTCATGCACAGAAGGAATCGGCATACAGCATTTTGCAAAAAAATTGCATTTTGTTGTGGGGTTGTGTTAGGGTTTTTTTTTATTTTATTTTTTTTTTCCACCAAAAGGTGAATTTAAACTACTTTTTGTGAAGCCAGGTGCTTGCAGGGTATCCAATTTACACATCGGCTGATTCAGCAGAAATCCACTGAAATTTAAGCCCTCTGGCTAGTTTTAGACGAATGCAAACTTGCTTTAGCGCAAAGTATTTAAGCCAGTAGTATAGCATTACAGCCAAGAAACCATCGGCCCTAATATCTTGACCACTGATAAAATGAATAACATTGATTCTCATTAGTGGCATCTGAAAGTGGGTGGGATATATTGGGCAGCAAGTGAACATGTTGTCCTTTTTTAAGTTTGTTTTTTGAAAGCAGAAAAATGGAAAGGATTTCAATGACTTTGACGAGGGACAAATTGTAATGGTTAGATTACTGGGTCAGAACTGCTCCAAAACTACAGCTCTTGAGATGTTTACAGTCTGCACTGATCAGGACCTACCAAAGGGGTTCAAGGAAGGAAAACTGGTGACAAGCTCATAGTTGGCCAAGGCTCATTGATGCGCAAGGGGAGCGAAGTCTGGCCTGCGTAGTCCCATCTAATAGAAAAGCTATGGTTAGTCAGATTGCTGAAAGGGTTAATGCTGGTTCCAACAGAAAGGTGTCAGAACCAGTACATCGCAAATTGTTTATGGGGCTGTGTAGCCACAAACTGGTAAGGGTGCCCATGCTGACCCATGTCCACAGCCAAAAGCTATTTACAATGGGCTCATGGTCATCAGAACTGGAGCAATGGATGAAGGTGGCCTGGTTTGATAAATCGCATTTCATTTCCCATGTGGGTAACCGAGTACGTGCATGCAAGAGGGCACCAGGATGCAGTATAGGAAGGAGGCAAGCCGGCGGAGTCAGTGTGACGCTCTGGGCAATATTCTGCTGGGCATCTTTTAGGTCCTGCCTTTTCATGTGGATGTTACTTTTGGAGTCCATGCCCTGATAAGTCAGGACTGTGTTGGCAGCAAAAGACGAACCTACTCAATATTAGGTGGGTGGTCATAATATTATGTCTGATCTGTGTATTTCTCTCAGTACAGGTTACCTTTTATCATAGTTGATGGGTGTTTACCAGCAATCCAGTCATAGCACAGCCTTTCTTTGCAGGGGCATGCATCTTCATGGGAGACCTTCGTGCACGTGTTGGTATTTCCTAATCTCATTATGTTGAGTAAAAAAGTAACTGCCTTGAATAAAACACTACTCAAAGCAGCATTAAACCAAAAAAGTCATTTATTGCAGGTTACCAATCATTAGATGTGTGGTGGCTGCATTAGTCATTAGGAGCACAGGGAGCAGATTTGGACAGCAGCATTGTCAATGTGGGGAGGAGAACATCGTATATACTAGCAAATTTAGATACACTAATAAATTTGAAGCTGAACTCCAGCTAATGCCTTATAAACAGTTAGACCCCTTTCACACTAAAGCGTTTTGCTAGTGCAATATTAAAAATGGTGCCTGCAAAATGCCCTAAAATGGCTGCTCCGTGCAGGCCAGGACGTCAGAAAAAGTCCTGCCAGCAGCTTATTTGGAGTGGTGAAGGAGTTGTGAACTCGCAGCTCCTCCACTGCTGCTCCCCAGTTAAATCAATGGGACAGCAATGCGATTCCGCCGTTGTTTTGCGGGGGGATTTAACCTGTTTTTGGCCGCTGAAAATTGTTTTTAAAAATAATTATTTTTTTCTGTTTTATAAAATTTTGTTAATTGGTCATCACTTTTTTTTTTATATATATATTTTGGCCAATTGCTACATATGGATGGGGGAGGTTGCAATGGGCACAGATCAGTGCTGTGGGCACTACAGATCCAGCCCACGGCGCTGCTGTGCCCGATCTCTCCCCTCACTATACTGATCAGTAGAGCGAAGGGAGCGAGTAACCAAACGTGACGCCAGTTTGTTTACAAGTGATCACTCCGTCATTTGACGGAGTGTTCATGTGGTAAACTGCCGCTGTCAGCTGCCATTTACCGTGATGCGTCTCCTGTTATCGAACAAACAATACCCGACAGGCTGGTTGTACTGAAGTCGATTAGTTGATCAACTTCAATAGAACCAACCCGTCTATAGATGGATTGAAATTCAGCAGGAATCAGCCGAATTGTGATCAGTCCATGGCTGGCTTTATTGAATCACTATATGAAAATAACAGAGCCTAAAAAAAAAGAAACAAATGCAGTCATCTAATTGGTAAGGTGCAGTATAATAGATACTGCTTCAATCAACCAGCATAGATTACGTGTACTTGTCAGTCATTGCTGCTGAGTCTGTTGGTTTTAATCAATATTGAGATAAGGGGATCAAAAGTGCTAGCGCCATGCAAATAGATCATTACAAACCATTCATGCAAAGAAGTGTGTGTGTGTTTTTTTTTTTTTTTTTCTTCTCAGTAGGTTGATCATTTTCTCATAATGTAAAAAGGGCTGTGACTTCTTGTATGTTGTGCAAGCTTGCATGCCTGTGTGCACAGCGGACAACCCTGTGCCACCTTATCTTGGGGATGCAATGTACAATTTATAAATATCAAATTTTCCCACCTGACCAATAAACGGTTACATTAAAGTTGGCCATACATGTGCTGTTAGTCAATGCTCCTTGCTAGAAGCATGATAAAAAATCACTTTATGGGTATGAATGTGGCGCTTGCCAATCTCTCTAATCTAACAATACAAAAAAAAACTAACTATATAAATGGTCCTCTGAAGGTACTATGAGAAAAGTAGCTCCACAGGAATAAAAAGTGTCTGGGGCTTGATATCACAGTTGTGAAGAAGCAAGGGAAAAAACACTTGCTGTCAATAGACTCTCTAAATGGCTAAATTGACTCAATAGTGCTCAATAAAAAAACACCTCAATAATCAATAGAACCTCAGTGATCAGTATAGATTCTCATAATAAAGGTAGTGTTCTCATAAAAATATTAATCCTCAATAGTATTCATGCAACTAAAAAATTTATAAACCATGAAGTATAAATAACAAATGTGGGGGAAAAAAATTGTATACCTAAAATCAAGTCATACAATATAATTGTCCACAATCAGCAAATAGCTGACACAATAACGTTCTTAGATTAATAATATAATGTAAACAAACATGGATTCGTGCAAATAAGCAAAAAGATGTGCAATTATGCAAAAAACAAAAATATGAATATAAATCATTCCATCGTGCAAACAGCAAAAATAAGTTTTGTGCAAAAGTCCCATACACAGTGCAATTTCAATTGTGGTGATATTTTCCAATGTTATTTTGAATGCCACAAAGAGCTTCTGTGCTCTTGTGTGAACCAATCTGCAGTATTCATGCAGAGTGTTTCCCCCCTAAACTCACCAGTTTGGGGGAAACACTCTGCATGAACACTGCAGATTGGTTCTATTGATTGAGGTGGTTTTTTTTTTTTTTTTTTTTTTCTCCCCCTCTCCTATTGGTTTGTGCATTGATCTCCCCTTATTTACATGATCACAAATTGGTGGTGACTGGGGAGGCTGCTTTTAAAAGAAAGGGGTACTGGGTATCTTTTTTTTTTTTTTTTTTTTTTTTTTTTTTTTTTTTTTTTTTTCCTTCTGACCTCTGCGCAAATGCCGTGTGACATAAAATGTTGCAACAACCGCTATTTTATTCCCTAGGATCTCTGATTAAAAAAACATATATCATTTTTTGGGGGTCTAAGTGATTTTCTGGCAGAAAATACAGGACTTTTACTTGTAAGCAACAAGTGTCAGAAAAGATTTAGGGCCGGTTCACACTGGGGGCGATGCGAGGCGACACCGACTTGCCTCGCCGCGACCTCAGCGGCGATTTGCAAGTGACTTCTGTATAGAAGTCAATGCAAGTCGCCCCGAGGTCGCCCAAAAGTAGTACAGGAACCTTTTTTCTGAGTCGGAGCGACTCGAGTCGCTCCTCTCAGAACGGTTCCATTGTACAGAACGGGGGCGACTTGTCAGATCGCGGCGAGGCAAGTCGTGTCGCCTTGCATCGCCCCCAGTGTGAACCGGCCCTTAGTCTTTAAATGTTTAAACTGAGAACTCTACACACAGAGCTGAGTTAATTCAAATATAAACATTGTATCTTTTTGCTCTTTTCTTGGCAGACAGCTTCTTTCAAGTGCTTTACAGGTGCTTTTTTTTTTTTTTTTTTTTTTTTTTTTTTAACACTAAAGCGCATTAAAAGCCCCAGTGAGAAAGGGGTCTTAAAGAGGAAGTAAACCCTGATGAGTTTACTTCCTCTTGCATTCCCTGCAAAGGTAAAGCATAATGGACTACTACCGGTATGCATCGCATAGTAGTCCATTATGTGTCACTTACCTGACACAGGAGCCAGCAAAGTCACCGCTGTCCCCTGTAGTCTGGCGCATACATCTTCTCGGTGGGTCTCGCTGCTCCTCCTCTGTCATTCGGCGAAGTCGTGATGACATCACTCCCGCGAATGCGCAAAGGGAGCGGCCACTCGCGGCATATCCCCGTTGACCGTGGCGCACTCAGTGCGCCTTCGCGCTGCTGTCTACGGCACATGTGCCGTAGACAGCGGTGCCTGTCTTTCAGCAAATCTCTTAAACTGTGTAGGTTTAGGAGATATTTCTTGGACCTTCAGGTAAGCCTTAATCTAGGCTTACCTGTAGGTCAAAGTGTGTTGTAAGGCAGGGCTCGACAAACCCAGGTCGCATTTGCGCCTAGATTTCGTGTCCTGGCGACTGGGGCAACGCTGCTGGGGTATCCTGTCTCCATTTGGACCCCGAACTCCGCCGCGCAATTCCATCGGGCCGCGCCGGCCAGTAATTGAGGCCGCGGCTTTGCGGCCTTCTAAAATCTTTCGGTAGTCTGGCGCCATGTTGTGGTGGATGTAGAAATTACACCCTATTCCAATAATGCTAATTCCTAATGGAGTGAAGCTCCCCTGCCTGTTTTTTGCCCAACGGTGAGTGTGGTGGCTGGTAAATGGCTTATATATATATATATATATATATATATATATTATATATTTTTTTTGTAATCCTCCCTGCTTGACCCCTTTCACAAGGGCTGTCTGATCAGGTTCACCTGTCAGTTTTTCAGGCGGACCTGATCGAACCCTTAGCAGGGAAATGGCAGTAAATGAGCGGGAATATGTTGGAAATAATAGTCACATTCTTTTGTTAACCACTTCGTGCCCGCGCTATAGACTAAAGATGTCTACAGCGCGGACACCAATTGCCGGGAGGGCGTCCCTAGACATCCTCCTGTTTACTTCCCCTCTGCACGCCGCCATGGGCGAGCATCGGGGAAGTTCTGTGTTGGCCGTGTCCCTTGGATACAGCCAATCACAGATCATGCTAAATGACCAATCACAGCGGCCATTTAGCACTCGAGCGGTGTGTCCAATGAGAAGTGATCTCATATGTGGGGGGCTGGGGGCTATCTTCCCCTCACTCGTCTCCATGTCAGGCCAGGGACAGGTCCAGATCGCCGTCACGGACCTGGCTCCTAACTTTTTTAGCTGGCTCCTAGATTCCAAGCAAATTTGTCAACCCCTGTTGTAAGGGTTTACAACCACTTTAAAGCACACTTTAGTTCCGTTATGAAAGCACAAACTGCCAGTAGGCTTTCAACCAAGTATTGAAGCCTTGTTTAATCACTTGACCTCCAGAAGAATTTTTATTTTTTGATACAGCACTTATTTTGACTGATCCCACAAATGGAGCTTTTCTTTTGGTGGTATTTTGATCATCTCCTGCATTTCTTCCTTTTTTTTTTTTTTTTTTTTTTTTTTTCCCCCTGCTATAAGGCAAACCTTGAGTGGTTAAAGTCAGTGTTCCCGTTTTTGATCTGTATTTAACCTAACAGACATAGAATGAGATGCATGTATGTATTTTTATTTTTATTTATTTTTTTATTTTTTTTTGGGGGCAACAAGTTGTCAAACTGGCTGAAATCTTGTGGATACCCTTGTTCCCGTCCTACCTAACCCAGGGGTGTGGGGGGCGGTATGGGGAGGAGGGGCTGACTATGAGTTTACCTTAAAGCGGTAGTAAACCCGCACTTTTTTTTTTTTTTTTTTTTTTTTTTTTTAAACCTGCAAAGCAAAAGGCATAATGAGCTAGTATGCACCGCATACTAGCTCATTATGAAATACTTACCTTAGAACGAGGCCCCGACATCTGGCCCGATCCACGCCGAGGGAGCTGACATGCTCCCTCTGCGTTTCTTCCGGGTATCGCGGCTCCAGCGCTGTGAGTGGCCGGAGCCGCGATATCGTCACTCCCGCGCATGCGCGCGGGAGATTTCAGTCCGGCCGCTCGGCTGCTGCCGGATTTTGACGGCGAGAAACCCCTTGTGCGCATGCGCCGCTGCAGTCAGCGGCGCATACCAAGGGGAATATCTCCTAAACGTACAGGTTTAGGAGATATTTTTTTTTTTTTTTACCTACAGGTAAGCCTTATTATAGGCTTTCCTGTAGGTAAAAGTTAAAAATGTGGGTATACAACCACTTTAAGGGACCCGAAGCCTCAGAATAGGAACTGATGGTTGGGAAGAGCCTTGGGCACTTCAATAAAGGCTCCTGAGGCCTGGAAAGCGGATACACAGGATTGAAATGTTTCTTACTGTGAATGATGTCCCCTTGCAGGTTTATGTTGCTTATGAGGACCTCCTCCTTTCCCTCCGTTACTTTATTGTATGTTTTACGTATATGCTGTAGCTACTGTTTTTGCCCAGTTTGGGCATTAATAAAATTTGTGGTGGTGGGGAACTGCAAACAAAATTCTGCCGGCTTAAGAGAAGTGTTTTCTGTGGTCTTTTACATGCCCTTAAACATCTGTTTGCTTATTTTCTATGGGATGACGATAATGTAATGAATGTTGAATAAGTGTAGTTAAAAATACTTTTTATGAATATTTTATCCTAAAGCAGTACTTTTTTTCTTTACAGTTGGGAGATTGCATCCGGATTACACTGAGTGAATGGAGCTCGAAGGCCAGTCATGAGCATATACAGGTACTATTGTTGCTCTTAATCTTGTGGATGAATGGTCCAAGTTGTATAGCGGTTTCTGTTTAACAGTTTCATAACCCTGGAGACTGGCCAAAAGTTATATTTTTATGGTCTCCTTTTTCTCCTGGTTCGTCACCACCCCTGCAGATACTTTCTATGCTCGTAATGCCTGTATAAAGCTGGCCATACACTGTTTGAAGTTCCACTAGTTCAGCAGGGACTGGCTCAATTTAAATCAGTGTTTTGGCAGTCCCTGTTAGATTGAAGTCGATAATTTTATCAACATCTGTTAAAGGGACATATTGGAAAATGTTGTTCTTAATCTTTACTCTTTTTAAATGTTCTTTACTAAAGGGTGTCCAACTTTTAGAAAACTGCAATGATGGTAGCAGATAATCACAAATGCTTTGCTAGATAGGCATTCCCGCAACAGTTGGGGTGTGCTTCCCATTGTCTATCTCTGCAGGAGATCACGGGCTTGGTGCATGTGTATCTATAGCTGTGAAGGCCAGGATGTTTTATAACAAACTGGCCAACAAGGTAAGCATATGCTTCTAGATCAGCCTTTCTCAACCTTTTTTAATGCTGATGAAACACATGAATAACTTTCATGTCTCAAGGAACCACTGGTAAATTAATTTAGCTGCTATTCATGATACATTTGCATTTGAGGCAGTAAGTTTTTTATTTTATTTTTTTTTTTATCTATTAATACTTGAAAGAATGTAGCTTACCTAGCAAATTTAACACCCAAAACTCTCCCCTTCATAACAAAAAATTTCAATCATGAAATGAAACAAACTGAAATTGTACCCTTCACATTGGTGGTTGATGGAAAAGCATCCACTTGTATCGGTAGTCTGTTTTAAAGGTTCCATACATCGGTGGCCAGAAGGACCACCTAATATTTAATGGTGATTTAGAATAAGTGGGAAAAATTGCCCGCTTGCCAACAGTTAAAAAGATAATTGGTATCAGTGGTTACTGGGAGTTAGAAACTCTTCATTGATCAAAGAATCCCTAGCAACCTGTGAAGGAACCCCAGTTTTCCACGGAACTCTGGTTGTGAAGCCCCGTCCTTGATCTTTCATAAGGAATGGCAAGTGTTCTTTTACAAAATACAGGTTTTAGTCTCCCAATGGTGTAACTCATTACTAGTACTCAAAAATGAAAAGAACTCCCCTATAGTGGGGTTTTTAGGCAGCCAAGGGGGGGGGGGGGGGAGAAAGTAGTGATAAATAGGCAATGTATGAATAATCTGTATTTATTGATATATGCAAAAACCCTTTACATGATATTTAAAACATGAGCTTCAGTGTGGAGTTGTTAATGTCGTCTACATATTAGACAGTGGTTACATATCAACATTACACAGTGAATGTCAAGTTTGTCAACCACTTGTAGCCCTGATGCATTTCAACCCACACTGGGGTCTTCTTCAGAGGGACTTTCTGCTAGAAAAATGTCTAACAATTTAGTTATTGTACACATCATTGACATATAATCATGTTAACTACACACAGTTGATATAGTTACCCATAGGATGTATCTGAAACCAAGAAGTTATTCCCACATGAAGCACCTCTTAATTAAAAAACCGGCTGATTCCCCAACTGAGGTTCCAGACTACTCCACGGCTGTCACAAGTGGGAACTGGCCAAAGCCACAGTATGGCTTGTGAGAGGTCACACTTAATAAGGCCTCAACCACTTTCCAGATGGAAAGAAAGGGGGCACAAACACCCAGTGGTGTTTGCGCAAGCCATACTGTGGCTTTGGCCGTTCCCGCTTTGTGGCGGCTGTGTAGTAGTCTGGAACCCTGGTTGGGGAATCGGAAGGTTTTCTTTTTAAGTAAGAGGTTCTTCATGTGGGAATAACACTCCTTTTTCTTGGTTTCGGATACATCCTATGTGTAACTATATCAACTGTGTGTAGTTTACATGGTTATGATATGTCAATGTGTACAATAAGTAATTGCTAGACATATTTTTCTAGCAGAAAGTCCCTCTGAAGAAGACCCCAGTGTGGGTTGAAACGAGTCAGGGCTGCAAGTGATTGACAAACTTGACATTCACTGTGTAATGTTGATATGTATCCGGCATTATTAACTCCCCACTGAAGCTCATGTTTTTAAATATCATATAAAGGGTCTCTGTCTCCTCTCTGTCTCCTCTCTGTCTCCTCTCTGTCTCCTCTCTGTCTCCTCTCTGTCTCCTCTCTGTCTCCTCTCTGTCTCCTCTCTGTCTCCTCTCTGTCTCCTCTCTGTCTCCTCTCTGTCTCCTCTCTGTCTCCTCTCTGTCTCCTCTCTGTCTCCTCTCTGTCTCGTCATTTTTTTGGTATGTTTATTGCTTTTCTCATTACTAGTACTGGGCTCAGGTGGTGACATATCTGTTGAAGAAGCTAAGCTCAGTCTCCTACTGCTTCCTTAAGACCCCTTTCACACCAGGGCGTTTTGCAGGAGCTATAGCGTTAGAAATAGCGCTTGCAATCCGCCCTAAAAAAAGCTGCACCATTATTTGTAGTGTGAAAGCCCGAGGGCTTTGACACTACAGAGGTGCTCTGGCAGGATGTCAGGGAAAAGTCCTGCCAGCAGCTTCTTTGGAGCGGTGTGTTTACCGCTGCTCCCCATTGAAATCAATGGGGCAGCGCTGTAATACCGCCGGCAAAATGCCGCTTTTGAGGCGTATTGCCGGTGGTTTTAACCGGCGGTAAAACACCGCTAAAAAAAAGCGGTGTTTTACTGCCCACGCTATGGGCGGTGTGGTGTGAAAGGGGGTCTTAGACGTCTACCTTGATGGACAAATGGTCTTCAACAGAAGAATACTAAAACGGGATTGGACAGAACTCTATTACAGGAGTCAATTAAGATTGCAAAAATGGCAGTTTGGGTTTTGGGAATTGGCTCTCCCAGTTACAGTGCATGTTAACATGCATGCAGGTGCTTCTTGATGCCTCTATTGGCATCACGATACTGTGTGGCTTCACTGGTAGTGTAGCGAAGGGGACTAAGCCAGTGCCTGTGACCTTGGCTTTTCATCAGCCTTTCTGTTCCCCATCCTCCTTTTTTGGAGGGAACAAATTCAGAAGGCAGATACATGGAGGTTTCAACTACAGTATGTAAATCGTTGTGGCATCCTTCTTCTTTTTTTTTTTTTTTTTTTTTTTCTTTTCGATGATAATGGTTTGTGTGAATATCTGTCACGTTTTTAGTAAATGTCTAATGTATTTCACACAGATGTCTAAAATCTAAGGCTGACATAAGTGTTATACACCAAGAACCTGTAATTTAACCACTTAAGGACCAGAAGGATTTGCCCCCTTAATGACCAGGCCATTTTTAGTGATACAGCACTGCATCTCTTTAAGTGACAATTGCACAGTCGTGTGATGTTGTACACAATTTTATGTAATTTTGTTTTTTTTCCCCATAAATAGAACTTTTTTTGGTGGTATTTCATCACCTCCTGCAGTTTTTTTATTTTTTGAGCTATAAAAAATTGACAATTTTGCAAACTTTTTATTTTATATTAAATTTTTGATTATATCCAGAAAGTCTTCCTCTGTTTAGGCCAATATGTATTCTACATTTTGGGGGGTAAAAAAAAATAGCAATAAGCGTATATTATATTGATTGGTTTGCACAAAAGCTATAGCGGCTACAAAATAGGGAATAGATTTATGCCATTTTTTTATTTTTTTTTTTTGTTTTGTTTTGTTTTTACTAGTAATGGCAGTGAATCCGCAAATTATAGCGGGACTGCGACATTGCAGTGAGCAGATCGGACACTTGAACTTTTTTAAAATAGCCACCGATTACTGTCGCTGGCAGGGAAGGGGTTAACACTAATGGTCATCAAGGGGTTAAGTATTCCCTAGGGAGGTGTTTCTAACTTTGGGGGGAGTGGGCTGATTGGAGGAGAGAGATGGCTTTTCCTGATTCCCTCTCCCTCAGAAAAATTAAGATTGGTCCTGAACTTAAGTCACCTGAACCTGTCTCTTTCCTACAAAAGGTTCCGTATGGAATTGATCTTTACAGTTAGAGCATTGCTACCGCACAACTGTTAGACGATGTCACTAGATCTCAAGGACGCCTGCCTCCACGTCCCTATTGTGGAATCTTTCCAGAAATATCTCCGTCTAGCGGTGAGCGTAGCAGAAATGACCATCTACAGTTTCAGGCACTTCTTTCAGCCTATCCTCGTCACCCCGAATGCATAGGAAATGGTACCAAAAGGCCGACTTATGTGCATCCGGCTCACACTGTGGAGGTGGGGTGAATAATTAGCGGTAAGTGTGTTTTTCTTATGGGGCACTGTTTTCCAAGAATCACAGAACAATTTGAAGGAGCACATTGTCACTTTATTGGACTTTTTTTTATACACCAGGTTTTAAGGACGGTATATGCATATTCCTGAACCCACAAGTATTTAGAGGTTGTAGGTAACCTCTTAATAAGAGCAGCTCCATGCCTATCCCCTCTTTTTCACATCTCTTCAAAACAACCAACAGGTCTCTAAGGTCAGCAATGTCAACTATCCCAGCAGTTCAGGGGCAGGGCTACGTTTTCAGCCCTTAAAGCTTTTGTCCTAAAAGAGTGGAATCGCAGCCAGGGGTCATTTAGACACTGTTCTATGTGTTCCAGGGTGGTAACCACAGATGCAAAGGCTGGGGAGCACACTTGGGAACCCTACTGGCACAGCTCACCTGGAGAGACGAGGAGTTCAAAAGGTCATCCAATTGGAAGGAACTAAAAGCCGCCAGGTTGGACTCAAGGCACCAGGAGGGAACTGCAGGGCGACCACATTAAAGTGCTCTCAGGCAATTCATCAGTCGTCGCTTATGTAAATAAGGCGGTACGAGGAGCGGAATCCTGTTATCCCTAGCAAAATAAGTCCTGAGCCTGGCCGAGGCCAATGCACTCTCCCTATCCGCGGTGATTCTAAGAGGGGAAAAGAATGTGGTTACAGACTTTCTCAGCAGAAAGCGGCTGAGAGAGGGCAATTGGGTCATCAACCAGCAGGTCTTCAGCCTTGTATCCAAAAGATGGGGACCCTCAGAGGTGGATTTCTTCGTGCCAAGGGACACTAAATCGGTGGGAAACCACACAAGGAGTAGATGCACTAACGCAAAGATGCTATGTCTTCCCACCCCTGGTCTTGCTCCCGGCCGTACTAAGAAAATTTCAGACAGAACCTCTCTGATGTTGGTGGTACCACATTTGGCCCAAAAGGGCTTGGTTCTTGATCCTCAAATGGTTAGCAGTAGAACTTCCTTGGTTCCTACCACTTCAGAAAGATGCCCTTTCACAGTGACTATTCCTGTCCCTGAGTACACCGTTGGAACTTGGCAGCCTGGCTACTGAGGAAGGAATATTAAAAACCAAGGGGTTTTCAGAAAGGCTGATGACCGCTCTCCTTAATAGCAGAAAGACACTCCAAATCTCCAAAGGTCTCGGTTTGCTTTAATGAGTGGTGCATGGGGAAACTCCTTCAAGGTGCAGAGCCCCATAGAAGTTTTTTGGAGTTTTTGCAGAGCAAATAAAGGTTAGTCCTTTCTATACTTAAAATCCTGGTATTGTACTAAGTGTATATTTGGCAAAATATCTGGCCATCAACCCTTGGGCAGTCAGATTTTTCGGAGCTCTAGCTAGGCAAAGACCAGTTCAAGGTCCACCCTTCCCCTAAGTGAACTTAATGGAGCCACCATTTGAGCCTTTTAGAATATTTGTTCTGTCAGGCCGCTTTTTTATTTTATTTATTTTTTTAATCTATTCAACATTTTTACCTAAAGTGGCCTCAAGTATCATAGAAGCTAGGAGATGGTCTTATCTACTTTATGCCCTAATCCCCCCAGGAGAAAGGGCATTTCTTCCTTGCCCCCTCCCCTTTTATTTTTTTTTATTTTTTTATTTTTTTTATAATATGTAAGGAGATGTATCCTGCAATACTTAAAGCTGATGAACAGTAAGGAAGTCAGACTTTGTTTTTATTTTTTCTGGGACAAGAAAGGGGTATAAAGCATCTCATCGCAAAATTGCCAGATTGCTTCAAGTAACCATTGGCCAGGCCTGTAAGTTGGCTGGAAAAGAGGTTCCTATTGTTATAAAAGCACACTCTACTAGGGCTATGTCGGCTTCTCAATCGCAAAGGGCTGGAGCGATGCCAGAGCAAATTTGCAAAGCAGCAATGTGGTCTAGTTTTGCCACTTTTTGTAAAACTTTACAGGGTGGACCTGATGTTGGTGAATGAGACAGGGTGGGACTATGGCCTGCAAAACTTAAGTTGTAAGCGCTCATCTATTCTCTCATTGTGGCTGTCCTGAAAGATGGGGAGGGAATATTAAAGTTACGCTTACTGGTAACGTCTTTTCCAGTAGTCGCAGAACAGCACTAGTTACCCTCCCAAAATGTATGGGGGGGGGGGGTCTTGAACACCT
This sequence comes from Lithobates pipiens, assembly GCF_037356315.1. Classification (NCBI taxonomy): domain Eukaryota; kingdom Metazoa; phylum Chordata; class Amphibia; order Anura; family Ranidae; genus Lithobates; species Lithobates pipiens. Next base: position 228,728,100 of record NW_027507785.1, read on the forward strand.
GAACGCAGGCACAATAGTAGTAATATGTGATGGTATGTTATTAATGTGTTCGTGTCTACCCAGCTGGCTGGAGGTGCTCATAGAAAAGCTGAAATCCGGCAGGGGGAAGTGAAAATGTATTGGCTGGCAGTGTTTCCTAAAGAAGGTTCTCATTGTGGCTGTCCTGAGACTACTGGAAAAGATGTTACCCGTAAGCGTAACTTAAGCTTTTAAGGTCACAGAAACCTGGCATTTTAAGAGGGGTCTATACTTGTATGAATGTAAAAAAAATAAACCATACCTGGATCTTATTCCTAACGATCTGCATTTTACTTTCAGTGTAATGGACAACCCCTGAAAATTCAGTTTCCAGCTCAGTGGGCTGAGATCATAGTACAGTCTGTATATAGTATGTGTTTTAATAGGGTTGTTTTGAATGTAGGTGGACAGTGAGTAGAGCAGATTGCCTTTGTACTGTTGCCAGCAGTGCAGTTAATGATTCCATCAGGCTTCTGAGTGTTTTTGCAATTCTATATGGCTCGCAACCCAGTCAAAGCTTGGTGTTTTGTGAAGAAAAATTTTTTTTTTTTTTTTATTCCTACCCTGTATTACTTCCAAGGATTTAGATTGTGATAAATTGTTTTTATGTCAGCAGTTATTAAAAGTCTAGCTGATGACTTTTAATAAACAGACGCTCACCTGTCCTATGGTCCAGCGACGTGGCCGTCCGGAGCCTCTCTGCTCTCGCTCCTCCTCTCCACCAGCACAGTCATAGCCACTGTGGGCACCCGGCCGTGAACGCTTTTGACTTTGCGGCCGGGCGCGCACTGCGCATGCGTGAGTCGCGCTGTGCTCTGCTGTTAGCCAGGCAATCTTCTGCGACCTGTCATGTCCTAGAAGATTGCTGGCAGTGAGGGGCTGCCTAGGGATAGAGGAGTCGCCGCCTAGGCGGCTAAGAGCAGGAAGAAGTAAGTGGGACAGGAAGTGCCACTCTAACTATCAACTCCAAAACGCCTCCCCAAAAAGACATGCCAAATGTAGCATGTCAGAGGGTGAGGAGTTCTTAAAGAGGAAGTAAATCCTCTTTTGCTCGCTGCTGCAGCCTGCAAATGAAAAGCTTAATGGGCTAGTATACATTGCATGCTAGCCCATTATGTACCACTTGCCTGCAAAAAAATCCAGCGATGTCCCCCTGTGTGGGCACCATCCATCTTCTTTCTGTGGCCTTACCCTATTTCCAACGTAATCAGCTTCTGTGTCTTTTTTTGGGGGGGGGGGGGGGGGCAAGGCATTGGTTTATTGGTCATAAATGAACCTATGCTTCTTAGCAGTCATGGGTTTACAACCACTTTAAAGCAGAAATTCCACTTTTGGGTGCAACTCAGCTTTGTTACACTCCTCCCTATCCCAAAAACGTTGTCAGTTTTGTGTGATGCACTATTGGGCTTCAGTGGGGGTAATCTGCCTATCCTTGCTTTGTATGGACTGAGTGGCTGTTCGCATATGCCTGTGATTCCAGCTGCGGTATTCCCTTATCTGGCCCTAATAAGTGTAAATGTGGCCTAATTGCAGTGGGCGAGCAGCCCTATATTTTGCAGAGCTGCAGGTGTGTGCGGAATACTAACCTTATAAATACGGTTGCCTTGTCATAGAGGATTGACAAATTAAAACTCTGCCCCTATTTTTGTTTTTAAAGCTGGTGATTAAGAGGAGGAGTAAATCTCGTACCTTTTTGTAGGAATATAAATGATCTCCCTGCAGGTTTTCTGCAGTATAAGAAATGCTGCTTTTGTATTTTGGTAATCAAGAAAATTGTCAGATTCATGTGACTGCTTATTCTGCAGTGTAAGGACAGGCTATGACCTTTGGGGTATTGTTACTCTGTGCATAGTGCTGTTGTTAAATTAAATTAAAACATCAGCATTTTGCTTTCCTGCCAAAATAACCTGAAGCCTAAATTCAGAATATAGTTGAACTTTTGCTAGTAATTGGTCATAGAAGGTAGAACAAACTAGTGGGATGGTGACTGCAGTGTATCTCTGGGGGTGTCACAGACATGAGATCATTGCCTTATCAGTCAGAAAATGGCTGGTTCATGCAACTTGCTCATGTCTGGATACCTTTTATTTTATTTTTATTTTTTTTTTAAGGCCTCTTTCACATGGCTGATCTGTTCAGGTTCCGCCTGTCAGTTTTTCAAGTGGACCTGAATGGATGCTCCATAGAGGTCTATGGAGCGTCGGATGTCACCGGTGACATGTCCGCTGACATCCATCCTGCTCCCATCCGAACAAAGTGTGACTGAAGGAAAAAAATATTATTTTTCCATCGGATCAGGTGACGATGGACTCTGTGGTCCGTCGTCACCTGATCTCCCATAGGAGAGAGCGGCGCTCTGACAGGTCTGTCCCGTCTCCGCACACTGTGCAGGATCTGTCATCTTCCTGCTCAGCTAAGATCGCTCCGGCGATCCCCCGCTGAGCACGTGGATATCCACAGAAAGAGGCCTTGGAGTGACTTTTTTGTGTTTGTTTTATTTTTTCCTATTTAAAGAGGGATTTCACTGTGAAAAAAAAATATTAAAAGCCAGCAGCTACAAATATTGCAGCTGCTGACTTTTAATAAATGGACACTCGCCTGTCCCAGCATCCAGAGATGTTAGCAGCCGAGGCCGATCGATCTCTCGGCTGCTGTCGCCACCATTCTAGGTGAGGGAATCAGGAAGTGAAGCGTTGCGGCTTCACTTCCCGGTTCCCTATTGCACATGCGTGGGTCACGCAGCACAATGGGAATTGTCCGCGCTGTCTCTGGGACCCATGTGTCCCCCAGCAGACAGTGCGCAGGGACAGGAAGCGGCATAGACTCCAGTGGGAGTCTATGCCTGGAAGTGGGTGCAAATGCCTATCTTCACCCCCCCCCCCCCCCCGAATGGGGGCTAATTGTGACACCGGAGGGGGGGAGGGTTTCCGAGGAGCGGAAGTTCCACTTTAGGGTGGAACCCCGCTTTAATGACCTGTTCTGCAATTTTCTTCCAAACACTGATATTTGCCTTCATCTCATTCAAATGAACCTATAACTTTGTCCTGAAGCTTTAAAAAAAATCTCTTGGAGGGTGTGTTAACATGTTTTTAAACATGTAAAAAAAACAAGTTGGCACTACAGCACGTCGATTCGTGTGAGCCTGGCCTACAGTGTCAATAAGCAGGCCACTAATTTATACTGATGACATAATTTTCAAGCTTTTGTAAATTCTTCTTCGCTTAACTTTTTGTAAAAATCCCACAAAGATGGGTTCTTTCCCCTGCTGTGCAGCAGAAGAAAGGCTCAAAGTATTGCATATGCACAACTGCTGGCATTGGACAAGAATTTTGGCAGGTCTAAGTGTTCTGTCGACGGGTTAGAGTTCAGACATGTTTTGCCTAGGGGTGCACCGAATGGGTTTTTTTGGTGCCAAAACCGATACTGAAAATAACTCCAGTACCGAAACGTATTTTTTTTATTTTTAAATTATTTTTATACAGGAGATGGTCAGGGATTAAGGACATGGTGTCGGAGATTAATGCAGCCAGCCTGTGTCCCCAGTGCAGCCAGCCTGTGCAGGGGAAGACAGAGCTGCCACTGCCTGGTTAGAGTGCCGGGAACGTAACAACTTTCGTTTCAATAGCTTTGTGTTCCCCGCCACGTGCCATCACATATAGCCCCTCACCCTTGTCCAGGCACTTTGATGGGCAGATCACCAGTCCCAGGACTGGACAGGTGATCCTTCTATCAAAGTTTCCCGGACATGGGGGAGGGGGCTGTATGGGACGGCGAGTGGGAAGGAACGCACAGCTATTGAAATTAAAGCTGTTATGATCCCGGCGATCTAACCAGGCAGCGCCAGCTCTCCTCTCTATGGGACGCAACCCCATGATGGTTGGGCCCCAGGGGTGGGGGGAGGAGGAGCCCTGCCCCATTTTCTGCCCCATTTTCTGCCATGTTTCTCTTTCAGCAAACTGGCGGAAAGGCCATTTTCGGCTGACATTTCGGTGCATCCCTAATTTTTGCCTTTCTACAGCCGCTTTACATGTGGACTGATGAGTCTTAGCAATGTAGCCTCCTTCTTCCCTTTGTCTTGAAAAAACAAACCCTAAAAATACAGGTGAAAGGGACCCCTGAAAGTCAGAGGAGGACCAAGCTGCTTATATAGGGGAAACATTATTGCACAGTTTACAAGGACACAAAAACTAGGTACCCACCACCTAGACTCTATATTAAAACAAGGGCTCAGGAGCTGCGCACAGGCACCATTAAATAACCAAATTAATGTAAATTAAAATACATCACACAAATTGATTAAATAATGGAATAGATGACGCTAAATCCTCAAATTACTCATTGATTGACACTAAATTTTGCTTAAGAAATTACTTTAAGGCAACAGTCCATGAAAAACTGCGGATATGTGTCCTATGTATGAGTTCTTATGACACGGTGATTCCACACGAAACGCAGCAAGCAACTGCCCGTCACTGAGAAGTGAATGCGCTTACCAGACGGTAAAATGAATGAAGCTTTAATTGTGAACCATCCGTATCGTTACTGGTACACCGCAACTTATCCATCGACCTTCCACCGGTAACTACATGGTCACTTTAATCACACAGGATCCCCAATCCCAAATAGATAATGCACTAATAGCTCAAAGAGGAGTAAGCCCTCATAGTGTAAAACCGATTTGGATATTTTATTAAAACAAACATTGCACTTACAAAGCTTGCATCAGAAATCGCATATAAGTATATAAATAAACAGTCAGAAAAGCCGGCCGGCATTAGTTTGGGATCCCGTCCTCCCCTTGTGTGACGTCACTGCGTGCCTTCCCAGACAGGTTTTGTTATTGATGAAGTTGTCAGGTTTCTCAGGGGTCCTCATTGACAACGTCCTCTGACTATACTCGTCTGGGAAGGCACGTAGTGACGCAACCACGCCATACAAGGGGAGAACAGGCTCCCGAACGAATGCCGGCCAGCTTTTCTGAGTGTTCTTATATGCGATTTCTGATGCAAGCTTTGTAAGTGAAATGTTTACTTGTATTAATAAAATATCCAAATCGGTTTTACACTGAGGGCTTCCTCCTCTCTTTGAGCTATTATTAGTGCATTATCTGTTTGGGATTGGGGATCCTGTGTGATTAAAGTGTTGCTGTAGTTACCGGTGGAAAGTCGATCGATAAGTTCCGGTGTACCAGTAACGATACGGATGGTTCATAATTAAAGCTTTGTTTTGTTTTACCGTCTGGTAAGCGCGTTCACTTCTCTGACGGGGACTTGCTTGCTGTGTTTCGTGTGGAATCACTGTGGTGTCATAAGAACGTATACATAGGACCCATATCTGCAGTTTTTGATGGACTGTTGCCTTTAAGTCATTTCTTAAGCAAATTTAGTGTCGCTCGATCAGAGTAATTTACGGATTTAGAGTCATCTATTCCAATATTTAATCTATTTTTTTTGTGATGCCTTTTAATTTACATTAATTTAGTTATTTAATGGTGCCTGTGCACCGCTCCTGAGCCCTTATTTTTACGATTGGTGTGTGTATCCCACTTTGAGCTGCGGCCCTTTTTTTTTTTTTTTTTTTTTTTAGACCTAAGCAGTTTATTATTTTTTTATATTTTTATTTTTTTCTATATTAAAATAAGACAATGTTGTCTGTGTAAAGGCGGCTGCCTTGTGTCATACACCAAAATAGGATTAAATACCAAGTACAGGAGGTGGTGGTTAAGTAGGCACGTACGTCCAGGTGTCACGCACTATCAGGGCACGTGCATATCCAGCCTCAATTGGCCAGCGTGTCCCCACCCTATAGAGCAGGTCTATGCAATTAGCGGACCTCCAGCTGTTGCAGAACTAAAAGTCCCATAAGGCTTGGCGAGACTCTGACACCCAGAGGCATGATGGGACTTGTAGTTTTGCAACAGCTGGAGGTCCACTAATTGCATATCCCTGCTATAGAGCCAGTGCCACTGAGAAGCCTAGATTGATTGTAGGCAGTCGGTGGTGTAGGCTGTGAAGGACCAATGGTTCACTCACCCGACCATTAAGCAGGAGTCTGTTGGCTGACAAGTGTCCCAGGTGTCTCCGTAAAGTTCAGACTGTAGGAGAGTCTTGCTGCCCAGTTGCAGTCATTCGGGATACTCTATTGCCAAGTAGAAGTCCAGAGAGTATCAGTGTAGGTCTGCCTGGTGCGCTGTGGCATTGAGGCGTTTAGACGCGTATGGCTCCTTTCCTCAAGGTGTGTTGCGCTGATGTGACATGGTCATCCATGACGTAAAAAATGCCACTGCCACGGTGTCATGACCGACATGTTTCGCCCAATCACATGGGTTTTATCAAGGATGCTAACTTCCACTCCTGTACATGGTATTTAATAGGGCTGAAACAACCAATTGATTAATTGATTATGAAATTAATCAATTACTATTTTCATCGATTAATCGGCCAGTAACCTAAGGGTGTTAAAAAAAAAAAAAAAAACTAAAATGAGCCCTTTATAGTACAAAAATATAATCACTGCTGTAAATATTACTTTCACTGTTCTACGGTAAAAAAAATGAACCCCTTCCAGTAGTTATCTGCTTTTTTTGTACTATAAAGGGCTAATTTTTGTCTTTTTAACCCCATTATGTTACTACACATTTTAGGCCTGGTTCTCATCTATTTGTTTGTTTTTTGCGGAAACGCACTACAGTTCATTTACATGGTTTCCTATGGGACACGTTCATATCTGTGCTTTTGTCAGCCGCTGCATATTTGGAAAGGGTAGGGGACTTTTAACGCAAAACGGTGCTTTTTTTTTTTGTTTTGGTCCAATATACTTCAATGTAGAAGCTGCAGAAAAGCATGTAAAGCGTTTTTGCAGCAATTTGTGTTTTTTAATCTGCCCAAAAAAAAACACAAATTGCAGTAAAATCGCATGCACGAAAATCAAAACGCACTGCAGAAACAGATCAAAAGCAAAAACTGCATAGGTGTGTACCGAGCTTTATGCTGGCCACACCGATCAATTTTCAGGTGAGAATATCCAGATGAAAAATCTTTGTACATTTGCTGAATGAAAGAATTTTGTTTGAAAATTTTCACTTAATTTCTGACAAAAACCACATCCACTTTCTGAAAATTCCTTTGACCGAGAAGTTTTCTATTTCCAAATTTTCCTGTCAATGTGGTTGAAAATGAACGTCTATTTGACCCACTTTTCTTTAAGGTTATTAACCGATTAATCGAAACAATAATCGGCCAACTAATCGCTTATGAAAATAATCGTTAGTTGCAGCCCTAGTATTTAATCCTATTTTGGTGTGTGTGACATGATGCAGCTGCTTTAACACAGACAACATTGTCTTTTATTTTAATATGGAGTCTAGGTGTTGGTGGTGGGTACCTACCTAGTTTTTGTGTCCTTGTAAACTAACTGCAATAAATCTTTTTTTCTTATATAAGCTGCTTTGGTCCTCTTGTGACTTTTTTCAGGGGTCTCTTTCTGTATTTTTCGTTTTGTCATAGCTTCAAGTCTCTGAGACTGCACCTTTATTGGCGAGTCTACAATTTAGGGACGTTGTACCTCCAATGCATAATTGAGTTGATGGTTTTCTTTTCTTTTGCAAGGCTATATTGCTAATGCTGTTAATTCAGCACACAAGAATTGACAAAAACGCTGCATTTCTGGCAAGATTAACCAGTTTTCTTTATTGATAAAAATTGTTTGTCTTAAAGTAAAAAATGCAGCCTCCACATCTAAGTACTGGTATGCTGCACTATATAACAATTGGGTACCAGGCAACAATTGGTGTCTTCTTTGGCTTTTAGTTGAAACGTTTTTCGGCAAGAATAGGGTCTTAAAAAATATAGTATGGCCCTTCAGGATTTTACATTTTGTACCCCCCACATCACAGCTATATTGCAGTGTATTTTCTACTTGTAAAACAGATTTGTCTTGTAGTTGAAGTATGTTGAGAGCCTGTCTGCGGTGATGGATAGCTGGTATGTACCAGGCCATTGTTTCAACCCAGACAGTTATTTTTACTCAGACATGCCTTGTCAATGTGTATTAGCTCGAAAGATTATTAATCTTCCACTGTAATCACTATTTAGGTCATGAATTAATTGACATTGCCACTGAAAATTGTTCTCAAGCTTTAAGGAAAATGTTTTACGAAGTTGCACAAGTCATGCTACTAAAATTATGTAATGACAGTTCTGTTCCACTATTGAACAGTCAGGTTTCTCAGGGGTCAGATCTAGCCCTCATGCTTTTAATATCTTTTTTAAAAGAGTTCTTATGGATCCAGTCACGTATTTTTAACAATACCAGTTTTCAAATTGGTAATATAGGGGCATGGTTAGGGCTGGGGAAAAAAATCTATTTTAATCTTGAATCGCGTTGAGTTTAGATTTGAACCTTTTTTTTTATTTATTTATTTATTTTTTTTCTTTTCTCTCCCCCTTCAGCGTTTCCATAGCAGGGGGTGTATTCGGAGTGGCACTTGACACTGGGAGCAAACATGCACTGTGTCTGAGGCTCTGAGCTCCCCACCAGCGCAATCCTCCTGTTGTTGCCCTCACATACAACCCTCCTGTGTCCCCTAGCCTCTCCAGTGTGACCGTGTGCAATGGAGAAGTTGAACTGTCAGCCGCCCGCTATCCTGGCCTAGTCACAAACTAGACCCAAGCCGCTGCCTCTCCTTAATCCTGCCCGCAGCTGTGATTTAACAGTTCCTAGCAGTTAAATAGCTTACATTTGGATTATTAAGAATCGTGCACAAAGGAATGTCAATCTTTGCTGTCTAGGCTATGAACACTTTAGTAAATTATGTCTCAATTGCTTAAATACCACTTTTCTTCCAAAATGTCAGTAAAAAAACCTCAATCCAAAAACGGTATAAATTTGGATGTTTAAACACTTTCAGACCGGACCATTTTGCTGGTCAAAGACCAGACCACTTTTTGCAATTCGGCACTGCGTCGCTTTAACTGATAATTGCGCGGTCGTGCAACATGGCTCCCAAACAAAATTGACGTCCTTTTTTTCCCACAAATAGAGCTTTCTTTTGGTGGTATTTGATCACCCCTGCGGTTTTTATTTTTTGTGCTATAAACAAAAATAGAGTGACAATTTTGAAAAAAACGCATTATTTTTTACTTTTTGTTATAATAAATATCCCCCAAAAAAATATAAAAAAAAAAAATAAAAATTTTCCCTCAGTTTAGGCCCATACGTATTCTACATATTTTTGGTAAAAATGATTGGTTTGCGCAAAAGTTATAGCGTTTACAAAATAAGGATAGTTTTATAGCATTTTTATTAAGAATTTTTTATTTATTTTTTTACTAGTAATGGCGGCAATCAGCGATTTTTTTTTTTTTTTTTTTTTTTTTTTTTTTTTTTTTTTTTTTGTGACTGCGACATTGTGGGGGACCCATCTGACATTTTTTACACATTTTTGGGACCATTGTCATTTATACAGTAATCGCTGCTATATAAATGCAGTGATTCCTGTGTAAATGACACTGGCAGTGAAGGGTTTAACCAGTGGGTGGCAGTGTAGGGGTTAAGTGTTCCTAGGGGTGTGTTACTAACTGTGGTGGGGTTGGGCTTTCATTTAGTGAACACTGATCTCTGCTCCAATCACATGGAGCAGAGATCAGCATCACTAGTTGCTAGGCAGAATGGAGAAATGTTTACAATGGCATTTCTTCATTCGGCCGCTCCGTGAGACGATCGCGGGGATGCCCGCGGCGATCGAGTCCGCGGGTCCCGCGACCAGACTCGGGGGGGGGGGGGGGGGGGTCCCCGACCAGCGCGGGAGCGCGCCGCCGGCGTCGTGCTCCCGATGGCAGGGCGGCAAATTTAAAGGGACGTACATGTACGCCCCTTTGCCTCCCCGTGCCATTCTGTCGACGTACATCGTCGTGCGCTGGTCGGCAAGTGGTTAATCTTTTTTGCACACTGTTTTCAGTTAGAGGGTTTGCTATTGCAATTTTTAGGTTGTAGTGCACTTTTTAACCCCTTGACCACTGGGCACTTTAACACCCTTAATAACCAGACCAATTTTCAGCTTTCGGTGCTTTCACATTTTGAATGACCATTACTCAGTCATGCAACACTGTACCCATATGAAATTTTTGTCCTTTTTCACACAAATAGAGATTTCTTTTGGTATTTAATCACCGCTGGGGTTTATTTTTTGTGCTATAAAAGAAAAAAGACCGAAAATTCTGATTTCTGTTATAAAATTTAGCAGATTAGTAATTTTTCTTAATATATTTCGGCCCAAATTTTATACTACTACATATATTTGGTAAAAATAAGTACAAATTGGTGAATATTTGTTTTTTGTGAAAGTTAGAGTCCACAAGCTATGGTGCCAATATCTGAAAATTGATCACTCCCGAAGGACTGACGGCTCATTTCTTGAGACCCTAACATGCCAGAAAAGTACAAATACTCCCCAAATGACCCCTTTTTGGAAAGAAGACATTCCAAGGTATTTAGTAAGAGGCATGAGGAGGTTTTTGAGGTTGTCATTTTTTCTACAACTCTGCAATATTAAGATTTTTTTTTTTTTTTTTTCACAAAATTGTCATATCAGGTTATTTTTCACACAAAGCATATGCATACAACAAATTACACCCCAAAACACATTCTGCTATTACTCCCGAGTATGGCGATACCACATGTGCGAGACTTTTACACAGCGTGGCCACATACAGAGGCCGAACATGCAGGGAGCGCCATCAGGCGTTCTGGAGCACCCAGGCCAATTCTGACATCTTTCCTACATGTAAAAAGCAGCAATTTTTCGAACGCGTTTTTTTTTTTTTTCTCAAAAAATAAAATATAAATTTTGTGCTTAAAAATAAAACAAAACGGTAAAGTTTTGCATAATGTGAAAGATGAAGTTGCGCTGAGTAAATGGATACCTATAATGTCACCCTTCAAAATTGCACACGCTCGTGGAATAGTGCCAAACATCGCTACTTTAAAATCCCCATAGGCGACGCTTAAAATTTTTTTATTTTTTTTTACTGGTTACATGTCTTGAGTTAGAGGTCTAGGGCCAAAATGATTGCTCGCAGTGATGTCTCACATGTGTGGTTTGAACATCGTTTTCATATGTTGGCGGGAATTACATAGGCATTCGCTTTTGCATGCGAGCACATGGGGATGGGCGCTTTAAAAAAAATTTTTTTTTTTTATTCATTTTACTTTATTTTAGTTTGACGTGTTTTATTTTATTTTTTTATTTTTTTTTTGATCACTTTTATTCCTATTGCAAAGAATGTAAACATCCCTTGTAATAGGCATGACAGGTCCTCTTTACAGTGAGATATAGGGTCAATAAGACCCCCGCATCTCACCTCTAGGCTGGGAAGCCTGAAATAAATAAAAATAAATGGCAGGGTATGGGCGGGAATTAAGGTGTTAAATTTTGGTGAGCAGCGATGTTGGCACTGCAGATGCAACCCACAGCGCTGCTGACACCGATCTCTTCCCCCTCCGCTGTACCGATCGGTAGGGAGAGGGAGGAATCAGCGTCCTAACATGATGCTGGTTTGTTTACAAGTGATTGCTCCGTCATTTGACAGAGTAAACGGCCGCGATGGTCATGGATGCTTTCGAGTGCGCGCCCCAGAGCTGAATTCTGGGAGGCCGTTAATCGGCTATGGGCCAATTGTTAAGTGGTTGGTTAATATAATAGAAGAAAAAATGTGTTTTTTTTTTTTTTTGTTTTTTTTTTAGTTCGAATCGTAAATTTTTATTTAATTTTTTGTGAAAATCACCCAGGCATGGTACATTACAAAAAGAAAAATGTTTAAAATGTAGTGCTTGTATATTCCATGTTTAAAGTGGTTGTAAACCCTTACAACACACTTTGACCTACAGGTAAGCCTAGATTAAGGCTTACCTTTTTAGGTCCAAGAATTATCACCTAAACCTACACAGTTTAGGAGATATTTGCCTGAAGACAGGCACCGCTGTCTACGGCGCACTGAGTGTGTGTGTGTGTGTGTGTTCCAGGAGAGGCATGAATATTGGAGATACACCTAGCATTGTAGGGGAGAAATACCTTCTGCCAAAATGCTGATGTTTGGTGGGGTTACCACCGAAAATGTAGAAGGGGAGACCTTATCTTCCATGCACCTCCAACATGTGGTGGGAATGGATGGGTACAGTCTAAACACATGTGTAGAGATGATGGAGAGAGATTTATCAATATTTTTATTTTTTTGCTATCCAGCGAACACTAAAGTGTGAGAACCTACTTAATTTACCTTTTATCATACATCATGGGACACAAAGCCTAAGTAATTACTTAATAGATTATGGGCCACCTTCAGGTTTTTAGTGGTATACCCAATACAGAAAGTTCAATCCCCTATATAACCCCTCCTCCTTCCAGGAGTACCTCAGTTTTTTTTCATTAGTGTCTAAGGTGTTGGTCACAAGTGAAGATGTGCTCTGAGGAGCTCCAGGGGGTTCATGCTGGAGTTAAATAACTGCCACAGCTGGTTCCATCCAAGCCACTGAGGCCACAGGATGGTACCCGAGCCTCACATAGCGCAAGGTTTTGCCTGTAACACTTCTGTTGGAGGGCTGGAACCTAGGAACCAGGCGCTTTTTTTTTTTTTGGTCTTGCTACGTTAACTAAAGTTGTCCAGAGGGGTGCTATACAGGTCTAAAGGAGTGTAACTCCTATTAAGGGAACCGGTCTTTCAAGGTTTACTAACGCAGCCCGCCGTGATTGGTTAAGTTTTTGGATCTGTCTGTTTCAGCAGTATCTGCAGTGAGGAAAAGGTAAGGGAAGAAACCTAGGAACGGTGAAAAGTCCACCCATGCCTTTTCTTCTATATATCAAACATTCTATGCCTTAAAGTGATTGTAAACCCTTACAGACCACTTTGACCTACAGGTAAGCCTAGATTAAGGCTTACCTGTAGGTCCAAGAAATATCTCTTAAACATACACGGCAGCGGCGTAACTAGAGCATTTGGCACCCGGGTCGGATCCTATGCCTGGCACCCCCCCCCCCCCCCACCTTAAAATGTAAAAACACCTCACTTTGCCCCCTGCATACCTCTGCATCCTTCAATATCTTTTTGTCACTACTTTGTACCCCCCCCCCCCCTCTGCACAACTGCACTTCTGGACCCCTTTACATTACACAGCACCCTTTACCTCTGCATCCCTTTACATTACACAGCCCCTCACAGCTCTGGACCCCTGCATGTTACACAGACCCCCTACAGTACAGACCCCCCATCTTCAGTGTAGACCCCACCAAATAAGAGGACTACATATCCCAGCATGCAAGGCTGCAATGCATTAGAGGAGGGCTACAAGTCCCAGCATGCACTGTACTACAGAGGAGGGCCACAAATCCCAGCATGCAAGGCAGCACTGCATTATAGAGGGCCACAGGTCCCAGCATGCAAGGCTGCACTGCACTATAGAAGGGGACTACAAGTCCCAGTATGCAAGGCTGCACTGCATTACAGAGGAGGACTACAAGTCCCAGCATGCACTGTACTACTGAGGAGGACCACACCTCCCAGCATGCAAGGCTGCACTGCACTGTACTACGGAGGCCTACAAGTCCCAGCATGCAAGGCTGCACTGTACTACGGAGGCCTACAAGTCCCAGCATGCAAGGCTGCACTGTACTACGGAGGCCTACAAGTCCCAGCATGCAAGGCTGCACTGTACTACGGAGGCCTACAAGTCCCAGCATGCAAGGCTGCACTACGGAGGACTAAAAGTCCAAGCATACAAAGCTGCTTTGCTCAGCAGAGGAGAACTGTAGCCCACACAGCCCGGTATGTTGGGACTTGTAGTTCTCCTCAGCTGCATCTTGCAGTTTGGGATGTTGAGGTTACATAATAAGAGCTGCAGAGAATCTCTTCACACACCCCCGCCCCACACTTAGTACGCCACTGATACACGGTTTAGGAGATATTTGCAATAAGACAGGCACCGCTGTCTACAGCGATTTTCCACTCTTGCTAGTTATCAGGTGATGCTCGCAGCCTCTTCCTCTTCGGGTCTGCGTTTGCAGACCTGAATGCCGTTGGCGCGTGAACTAGATTATTTTTATTTATTTTTTAAAAAGGAGGGAGCGGCGAGGATTAGAGGGGCGTGGTAAACAGGCGGCGCTGTTTGCGGGATGTAGTGTCGTCGTAGAGCACATGGCGCACACGCATGGCGGAAGCACTGACAAATGGCAGGTCAAGCTCACCTGAGGCTTTTAAAAGGACAGATTCCCTCAGATCAGTAATGAAGGAGAGAAGGTCTGACACGCTAGCGCAGGGGTAGGGAACCTTTTTGGCTGAGGGCCATGAATGCCATATTTTAAAATGTAAATTCGTGAGAGCCATACAACATGTTTAAAACTGAATACAAGTAAATGTGTAAGACCAACACTTTTAAAGTACAATAAGTCTCTAAATTAAACAATCGGGTGTTCTTTAAGAGATAAATCACAGAACAAAGAAATACGGTGGCGACCTGACCTCTGAATTATTTTTAATAAAGTTATGCTGTTGCTAACCAATGATGAATAAAGTACTTCTTACCGTTAATGCCACTTCTGGTTCTGCATGGTTGTGCTGATGGCTTTGTAGTCTGGTTGATACGTGGTGAGGTTAACGTTCATGCAGGCGTTGAGACTTCCATCCATTAAACATGATCGTAGGTTGGTCTTAATGTTGTGTGGGTTTTTTTATTTTATTTTTTTATTAATCCATTGATTATAACTGTAATGTTGTCAAACCCCCACCCCCACTGTAATATCCATGTCTCCCCCTCTGTAAAATGCACATCTCCCCCACGTCTGACTCTGCTTGCTTACCACTAGCAGGCAGATCCAGGAGCAGATAAGGTGGTGGTGATGTCAGTGCACTGCTCACCTAGGCCGCCGCCGGGTATACCATGATGGCTGCAGCTCCGGAGCTAGGCCGAAGCTGCGACTTTTCCTATGGGCTCAATCCGTGGATCGGCACACCACGCGATCCGTGGATTGAGAGGCGAGAGCCAGCTGTAGCCATCAAGAGCCACATCTTGCTCATGAGCCATAGGTTCCTGACCCCCTGCACTAGAGAATACGAGCGCTGGGGAGCAGTGTATACAGGCATTTCTAGTACAGGAAATTGTTGTTCAGTACCAAAAGCTGATTCTTATGGTGGCGTTTGTGTTTCCCCCCCCCCCCCCCCCCCCCTCTTGAGTGCCCCTGCTTTTGTGCTTGGCACTATGACTTCCAGAACTACCACAAAGGTACCAAAAGTTCCACCTCCCAGGTGCCGGGAAGTCCAGTCAGGCCTCCACACTGTCATCCTCTCCGGAGATTCCAGACATGGCAAACCAGGGTGAGCCATTGGAAACAATTGGTGGTACAACTGCTTCTCACACTTCAGCCACTGTATACGTGACTGAAGATGCATTTTCCTCTGCCCTGCAGGGCTTAGAAGGAAGATTAGCGACTTTAATGGCATCCTCCATCCAAGGGGATAGGAAGTATAATAGATCCCCCCTCCCCCACTCCAAACCCTTTACTAAGGGGACAGGATGAGGTATTACCCTCAGGCGAATGAGAGGGAAAAACAAGCCAATTATTACTCTGCAGAGGAAACAGTTGATTCAGCTTCACAATCTGAGGTACAAAGCCTTATGGAAATGGTTCACTTCGCTTTCATGCAACCCCTAACGGGGTCCTTGGGTTCTTTTGAAACCTTTACAGCCTTTGCCATTTGTTTCTTGTCCCTGCAATACTAGAAAAGCTTATGCTGAATGTGAACCGTCCAGATAAGCATTTTCTCCCACCAAAGATTTTCGATTCTCTATCCTATGGAGGAGAAATTCACCAAAAATGTCAGTTAACGCTGCGATTTTTCCAGTGTGAATAAAAGTTTAATTTGTCCTGTAGACAATGCACAAATGCTTAAAGATCCAACAGATAAAAAGTTGGAATTCTTGTTAATCCTTTTTTTCCCTGGCAGGGACCGTTACTCAGCCTGCAGTCACAGCAATTGATATCGGTCAGTCCCTAAAGGACCAGTCCAGAGGCCCTTAAAGAGCTCCCTAAACAGCAGGCCCGTGAGTTGGCCGAACTACCAAAGGCATTCTGTTTTGCCATAGACGCTATGAAGGACTCTATTCACCAGGCATCCCTCCAGCCTTGCGGTTGTGCTAGTACACATGCATAAGACCCTTTGGTTAAAAAATTGGTCAACCGAAGCACCTTGCAAGAAGCATGGGGAGCAACTATTTGACGATAAATACATCCAAATGATTTCTAGTGGAAAAAGAGTACTTTTGCCAGTCAAAAGAAGGTATAAATGTCCTTCATTTAAACAGACTTTTTCCTCCTGCACCAGGGGCATCCGTCTCTAGGCAGTGGCGACGGCCTCCGACGTCAGACTCTAGAGGAAAACCTCAGGGTCAGATCCAAGCACAAAAGACCTGGGGCTGCAACTCTGCAAAGCAGAATACTAAAGCCTCATCATGAAGAAGCGCCCCCCTCACCAGGGTGGGGGGAAAGACTTATGAAATACTCTGAAGTCTGGCAAAGGGAAATTCGGGACAGATGGTTTATCTCCACGGTGTCTCTAGGATACAAGCTAGAATTTCGTCAGTTTCCACGTCTCTTTTTCTGAGATCAAATGTTCCCAAAGATCCAGGGAAAAGTATATCTTTCAAGCTTTAGACTGATTATTCACTCAGGGGGTGATCATACAGATCCCCACAGGTGAGCCAGGTTTGGAGTCTTATTGAAACCTGTTTACGGTACCAAAACCAAATGGTGTCAGATTCTAGATCTAAGGACTTTAAATCAATTCCTGAAAATCCGCTCCTTTCGCATGGAGTCAATCAAATCAGTAGCTTCTATCCTACAGGGAAGAGAACTGGCGTGCATTCAGTGTTGCCAACCTACCAGATTGAAATTTGCTGACATGACGCCCAAAATTTACTGGCACAGCCAAGTTTTTACTGGCATTTCTAAAAGTTATAAAATTACAGTTTTAAGTGCAAATTTCAGTATTTGGGCTACAAATAAGTATGTCTACCAGGACGGTTAGTGATCCTTGAGCAGTGCGTCACCAGGCCTCCATGGCTCACATCTGCAAGGCCGCAACTTGGTCTTTATCACATAACATTTTGTGAGTGAATGTATCAGGTGGATGTAAGGAGGTAGGAAAACTTCCTGTGTTGGGTATACCAGTGTCAACACCTGAAGGTGACCCATAAGTAATTACGTAGGGTCTGTCCCATGATGTACTCCTAGAAAGGGATTTTACAGGTTGTTATAAAAAATTTTTTTTTTTAAAAAAGTGGTTGTAAACCTCAGACATGAAGAATTGAACAAGGCATATCCCACTATAGTGTATACTAAGCTGAATCCAAGGCACCAAGTCTGATTCCTTTCTAATCTCTCTATCTGCATGACTCACTATTAATAGTTTAAGCCTACCCCACTGCCTCCCAGGAGCTATAGCCCCAGCACAAACCAGATGACTCTGGCTCGGTTTCTCTAAGCCTGTGGAGAAGGGGTGTGTAATTTTTCTCATATAGGCTCTCGGATTACACTCTGCTCTGTGCACCAGCTCTGCTGTGTGTGTGTGTGTGTGTGTGTGTGTGTGGTCAGATCCCTGCTTTCTGCAGCTGAGAAAAATACTTTCATCGTTGTGTTGTAGAAGGATGTACGGGACAGATAGCTGTAGATAAATGGGTACAACTTGTGTAGGAGGATTTTTCATCTGTGTAGCACCTGAGTCAAGTCATTTCAATGGGTATATGCGAGGGGTTTACAATCGCTTTTAAAGCCAAACTGCTGGCAAATTTTTTTTTTTTTTTTTTTTTTTTTTTTTCTGGTTTTATAAATTGGTATTTTCTCATTTTTTAGGACTCGTCACAGACCTTGGAGTGTGCTGTTAATCAGGCTTTGGAAACCATAAATCCAGAGGAGAGAGAGGAAATGAAAGTATCTGGTAAATACTAACAATAGATGTATTCTACGTCATTTATTGTAGTTCACCGAGTGTGTATGTGTATTTATGTGTGTGTTGAATGGTGTTGGCTTAGTGCCTAGCTGCATTTACCTGTATGGACTATAGCTAGAATTGATTTTCACTAGAAAGTACTGGCCTTCCTATAGCCATTATGTTTTCAGGAATATTAATAACTTTGGCATCAAGTCTTTTTTTTTTTTTTCACCAGCCAGTGAGAATAAATGTATACGGCACGACAATCCCCTGTCGGCTGTAAAACTGTTAAATGTGCAGGAGTAGCAGAAATTTGCCATAAATATGAAATAAAATATTGTCCGGTTTAGTAAAGGGTACAATATATAGTTGGTGCCATAACTAGTATTTATAATTTATTGTATGCTGAGAATTTTTATATACACATACTGAAATTTACCATTGTTTGGCTTGGGTTCACTAAAAGGGTATGAACACTAATTTCTCCTGTAGTAAAACTCGATAGAGATGTAAGCTGCTGTATTTCCTTGTACAAAGGGTTTTATTATTTGGTTCAACAGAACAGCTCATCACATCTATGGTCACATAGGAGATTAACATAAAATACCATGAGCAAAAGGAGTGCATTGATATGTTCAGATCCATAAGGTAGAACGATTGGGGGGCTAAGTATCCCCTCCTAGAGCTACAGTATCCTGGAACACGCTGCTTAGAGTGTAGCTACAAAAGCCATCATGGGGTTTTTGCATGCAGCATATTATCAAAGCACCTATTCTAAAGAGATATGGTGGGTATACAATATAACATTAACAATGCTGAAAAATAACAATGTCAGCCAGGTTTGAGACTGGTGGCCTGAGGAGATGGATATGTATTAAAAAAATAAAAAAAATAAAAAAAGTAAGGGGGGGGTGACAGACCAGGAGAGCAATAGAGGGTAGGAGTAAGAAGGAAAGGGGGATCCGCTGGGTGGGGGGGGGGGGGGCAGGTATTGGATTGATAGGAGCGTAGAATCAAATCTGGTAGGTTGTATGTAGGTGACCCAAGGCTGCCAGATCCTAAGGAATTTATCATGAGGGTCTGAAAGTATGGCTGTCAGCTTTTCGTTTTGCATAATGCTGTTCATACAAGTATGGGTGTCTTCCAAGCTCTTGCTATAGTCAAGTTTCAGTAAACCGATGTAGTCCTATAATTGGGACATAAGCGTCCCTTTTCAGATTGGTATGAAATGAGGTGTGGAGAAGGGCATAGACTCTGACCCATAATCTAATGCTCCTGGACATGTCCACCAGGTGTGACATGGTGCCTTCTTGAGAGTATCCCCAGAAGCAACAAAGGGAATAAGTTGGAATAATACAAGCCAATCTAACCGGGGTATAATACCATCTATATTATAGGCATTTTTTTAATTGGCTTCGGCCAATTGTGCTGATAAAAAGTCTGTTTTTATATGTTCAGCGTGATTTACAAAAGACTTCTGTAATAGAAGTCAATGTAAGTTGCTTGAAGAAATCAGTGAAGCCACTTTCCTCTCTGGGCAGTCTGCCAAGAAAAGATCAGAGATGCAATGTTTCTTCTTCAATGGACTGAACTCCCCTGTGTAGGAGTTCTCAGTTTAACCACTTGCCGCCCGCCCTATAGGCAATTGACGGTGGCAAAGTGGTTGCATAATCCTGATCGGACGTCATATGACGTCCTCAGGATTATGAGCCGCTGCGCGCCCCCGGGGGCACGCATCGCGGCGATCGTTGTTACGGGGTGTCAGTCTGACACCCGGCAACTACGATCTCGGTAAAGAGTCTCCGATCAGCCGTGTCCAATCACGGCTGATCAGTGTAAATGGGAAGAGCCGGTGATCGGCTTTTCCTCACTCGCGTCTGTCAGACACGAGTAGAGGAGAGCCGATCGGCTGCTCCTCTGACGGGGGGTCTGTGCTGATCGATTATCAGCACATCCCCCCCCCCCCCCCCCGAGGATGCCCACACTGGACCACCAGGGACGCCACCAGACCACCAGGGAAAAGGTAATCCTCGCTAGACCACCAGGGATGCCAGTCAGCATAATGGATGCTAATCAGTGCCCATAATGGATGCCAATCAGTGCCCACAATGGGCATCACTGATTGGCATGCATTATTGTTTGGCATCCATTAGTACAGTATAACACCAATGCTGCCTATGAGTGCCCATCAGTGAAGGAGAAAACGTACTTATTTACAAAGTTTTGAAACTGAAACAAAATATTTTTTTCAAATTTGTAGCGCAAAAAATAAAAACCGTAGAGGTGATCAAATACCACCAAAAGAAAGCTCTATTTGTGGGGAAAAAATGATAAAAAATTTCATTTGGGTACAGTGTAGCATGACCGCGCAATTGTCATTCAAAGTGCGACAGCGCCGAAAGCTCAAAATTTGGTCTGGGCAGGAAGGTGTTTAAGTGCCCTGTATTGAAGTGGTTAAAGACTAAATCTTTTCTGACACTTGTTGCTCACATGTAAACATCCTGAATTTTCTGCTAGAAAATCACTTATAATCACAATTTTAGCAGAGACCCTAGGGCAGTGATGGCGAACCTTGGCACCCCAGATGTTTTGGAACTACATTTCCCATGATGCTCATGCACTCTGCAGTGTAGTAGAGCATCATGGGAAATGTAGTTCCAAAACATCTGGAGTGCCAAGGTTCGCCATCACTGCCCTAGGGAATAAAATAGGTTGTTGCCATATTTTATGTGATGCAGTATTTGCGCAGAGGTCTTTCAAACGCAATTTTTTGGGAAAAAAATACAGATTTAAAAAAAAAAACTGTAAAGTTAGCCCTTTTTTTCGTCCAAAAGTTTTGAGTACCTGTTTTTGTGTACTTAATATAGTTTTTTTTTTTTTTTTTTTTTTTTTTTTTTATATCTAAAATTATACATACAAGTGAACTGATTGAAGGTTTGTTTTGTTTAATGTAAGACATTTTCTGTTTCACTTATTACTTAAGGCTGCTTTCACACTGGAGCGGGCAGGCGTTGACGGTAAAACGCTGCTAGTTTTAGCTGTGCTTTACCTTCATTTTAGCGCCACTATTTGGCTGCTAGTGGGGCACTTATAACCTAGCTAGTGGCCGAGGAAGGGGTGAAATGCGCTTGTGAAGTGCTGCTGCCAAATTGCATTGCATTCACTTCAGCAGTGGTGCCCATTCATTTCATTGGGCAGGAGTGGTGGAGGAACGGTTTGCATGCTCCAAAGATGCTGCTTGCAGGTTTTTGTGTGTTTGTTTTTTTTTTTTTTTTAAACGTCCTGCCAGTGCATCGCCTCATTGTGAAAGTGCTCAGGCTTTCACACAGACTGCAGGGGAGCCACTTTGAAGGCAATTTTACAGGTGCTATTTTTAGCCCAAAAACGCCCCAGTGTGAAAGGTGTCTAACTTAGATTTTATTAATAATATAAGGGGGTTAAAAAAAAAAAAAATCGGCATCATATATTGGCCGCCGCGATTTCTAAATATCGGCATCGGCCAGAGAAAAACCCATATCGGTCGTCCTCTAATCTATATAGTATTTTATATGCATTCTCCAAAATTAGAACATTTTTTGGAGCATTTGGACAGAGCAATAGTCATGACCTGCCAGTCCTCTGGATCCAGTGGCCTCTCCAGTTCGGCTTCCCACTGGAGGTGGTAAGGTTTGATCAGGGCTGTTTTTTATTTTTTTATTTTTTTAGGAGATTATTGCTGCGTAGACTAAAGAAATTGAGGCCGGGATCTACAAAGGCTTTCAAAAGGGGTCAAGATGTATGGAGTAGGTCAGGACTTGATGAGCTGTTGTAGGAAGTGGCGAAGCTATAATGTTCACGGAGTGGAGGATCATTTTAGGAATACAGCATATCAAATGCACTTATCCTAGTGGGGATGAATAAATGGATATCAAAAACTTAGTCCACCAAGAGAACTGTTGTGGGTTATCACAGCCTGGTGGAAACAAAGGGCAATGGCGGAGGCTAAGTAAGGGAAGATGAGGAGAAATTGGGAGTATTCGAGTCCCACAAGCGGATAGAATGTGACAGGCAAGACCCAAACATGTCAGGACAGTGTTTGTGTGAGGGAGCCAGGACAGGGAGGCAAACGGAATTGAGGCGATGCAGGGGTTAGTTGGGGACATCGGGATATCTTAATTGTATGAGGTTCCGCTACATCTACTCCTGTTATGTCTAGGAGGGAACATATTGCCTCCGCTAAGGGCTCTAATGCTAGGATAAATGGAAGTGCGGAGAGTGGGCAGCCTTGCCTGGTTCCCCCCCCCCTCCCCCATGGGGGGAAAAAGTCAATTCAAAACCGTAGTACTTGACCTTGGCCTGTGGAGTCGTCTGATGCTGAGATCCATCTCAAAAATGAGGTTCCAAAACCATAGTGGTGATGTACCCTCATCGAGTAAGGCCAAGACAAGGTGTCAAAGGCTTTAGTCATGTTGAGAGATAAGATCACCAAGGATCTGCTATATAGTACAGGGCTCGACAAAACCTGGGCGCCAGGTCGCATTGGCGACTAGAAATAGCGACCTCGCGCCTGGGGCAGCACAGCTGGGGGTATCCTGTCTCTGTGGACCCCCCCAGCGTGATCGCGTCGGGCCGTTCCGCCGGCGGCCGAAAATTTAGGCCGCGGCTTTGAGGCCTTCTGCGGTCCTATGATTCCTTATGGAATCTGGCGCCCTCTTGTGGTCGCCGTTGGTATGACAAACCAGCAATGCTAATGACTGTTTTATATAACCTGCCTCTTCTTCCCTTTATTTAGAACCCCCTAAACATTATATATATTTTTTATTCTAACACCCTAGAGAATAAAATGGTGGTCGTTGCAATACTGTCTGTCACACCGTATTTGTGCAGCGGACTTACAAGCGCACTTTTGTTGGGAAAAATAATTTAGTTATTAAAAAAATAAGACAACAGTAAAGTTAGCCCAATTATTTTTTATATTGTGAAAGATAATGTTACGCCGAGTAAATTGATACCAAACATGTCATGCTTCAAAATTGCACCCGCTCATGGAATGGCGATAAACTTTTACCCTTTAAAATCTCCATAGGCGACGTTTAAAAAAATTCTACAGGTTGCACGTTTTGAGTTACAGAGGAGGTCTGGGGCTAGAATTATTGCTCTCGCTCTACCGATCACGGCGCTACCTCCTATGTGTGGTTCGAACACCGATTTTATATGCGGGCAGGACAGGGCGCGTTTAAAAATTATTTTTTCTGCTTATTTTTACTTTTTTTTTTTTTTTTTTTTTTTTTTCCACTGTTCTTTTAAAAAAAATGTTGTCACTTTTATTATTACAAGGAATGTAAAAATCCCTTGTAATAGAAAAAGCATGACAGGTCCTCTTAAATATGAGATCTGGGGTCAAAGAGACCTCGGATCACATATTTACACTAAAATGCAATTGAAAAAAAAATTGTCATTTGAAAAAAAAAAAAAATGTCCCTCTAAGAGCTATGGGCAATGACTTGGAGACGGGGGGGGGGGGGGGCGGCGACGGCGCTGCTATCTTCCCCTCACTCGTCCCCATGTCAGGCCAGGGACAGGTCCGGATCGCCGTCACGGACCTGGCTCCTAGATTCCAAGCAAATTTGTCAACCCCTGATATAGTATATGTTGGATTTGAAGCAGCCGTCTAATGGCGTCTCCTGCCTGTCCTCTCTAGACAAAGGCCATCTGATCTTTTTAAATCAGATGTGGTAAAAAGGGGTTCAAGCGGCTGGGCAGAATTTTTAACATTTTCAGGTCTCTAAGGGAGATCGGCCTAAAATTGGTCCTTAAGGAATGGTCCCAGTCAGGTTTAGGAATCACTATATTGGCGGTCAGGAGGGTTGAAGTAAAAGTTTGAACATCTTTTACAGATTTAAACATGGTCCTTAAATGGGGGGCTACAATGTCAGCCATTTTCCTATAGAAAAGTGCCGTAAAGCCATCTGGGGCCCAGTCTCTTGCCCACTTTCAGTTCTTTAATACATTGTAAAACTTCGGAGGCCTCTGTCTCGGTCCATTAACGATGTGTGGGTTTCAGGTAAGTGGAGTAGTGTTAGGCCATCCAGACAGGTGTCCAAGCTCTGGGTGGAGAACTGGCTAGGGGGCAAATGGAGTGGTGAGGCAATGTTGAAATTCGCCCAGGAACCGCATGGGGTTGCCTGTGAGGATATTATGGCGAGTGCATAAGGTAATGGGGTTATGGCCTGGAGAGAAGACGGCAACCTATTGGCCAACTGTTTGTTGGGTTTATCCGCCTTGGCGTACCACTTCTGACAAGCCCAGAGAAGTGTGCGTTCCGTCTCATCCATCAATCATAAGTCCAATTCCGTACGGGCTTGGCCTAGTAGTTTCGATTGGCAGGAGTAGAAGTTTGCTTAAGTCATCGATCATGATTCCTATCGTCTCTCCAGGGTTCACCGAGTCCATAAGCCCTCTTGCACTTTGATGCCAGTTTAATAACCTGTTCCCTAAGGACCGCTTTGTATGCCTCCCATAGGGTCACAGGGGAACAAACAGAACTGATATTTAAGACCTAAAGTAGTCAACAGATTTAATATCTGCTAGTATCTTCTTGAAAGATAGAAGGGAGTCATTCATGACCCAGAGGAAATGTTGTCGTTTGCAGAGTGGCAAACAACCAGAACAGGGTCATGGGCCAACCATGGAGCCGCTAATATATAGAGGCTGATGCAATTACAGGAAGCTGTTTCCTGGACACAAACCTATGATCAATTGCGATTAATGAGTGTAGTCCCTGCCCAGGGGATGGAGCTCTCTCCAGACGTTCACCAGGTCATGACTTTGCAGGAAGTGTGTGTAAACTTTTTAGCATCAGGACAAGAGCAGGGTTCGGAGTCACATTGGAGTCTCCTGCCAAAAAGAGTGCCCTTCTGGTGCGCTTTTAACAAGGAGCAAACGGGGGTCAGAAAGGGCCCTGGATTTATATTTGGGGCATAGTATGTCGGTATGGTAATTTCCGTGCCCTGAATAGTACCCTGTAACAGGTGGTATCTGCTGTCTTTGGGTCTGTCATCTGCCCGCTGCAACTGAAGGTAACCTATTTTGTGAAGAGCAATAAGCACGCCTCTTTGCTTAGTCAGACCGATAGACTTGCGGGTACAGAGCGTGAAAATATTTGGCACAAAAGAAGTGGGTTTGCTGCAGGCATGCAATGTCTACTTTTTGTTTTTGGAGGCATTTAAAAACCTTGATTTCGTACCCTGAACATTCAGGGACAGCTAGTTCAGAGCCATGACATCAGGGAGGTCATTGTGCTGCAGTAAATCTGCATGAGCTGGAACCAGTTAAAGAATTTGTCAACTTTCAAAAGAAATGTGGGACACGTTTAACCCCTTGCGCACAGCAATAGAAAAAACTTGCAAACCCCGACCAAAGAAGCACTTGGCAGTAACCTCCGTCCTCTGACTCCAACATAGGCTTAGGATGAAGAGGAAGACCCTCAAAGGTTACTCTTCCCAACAGAGGGGACAGAGAAACTGAGGGCAATAACGGATACACTAGAGATAAAAACGAAAGCCAGCGCCGTCACTACACAAGATGTATAAAAGCCTAGGGCATTCCCTGTACACCAAACATTAAAAAATATTAAGAAGGAATGTGAAGAACCTGAAAAAATACTTTTTTACACCTTCAACAAAAAGCAGGTACCCATTTGCTAAAGACACTTAATCCTGGGCTAAATGCCCTATGGTAGACACATAACTGTCAAGAATAGCAAACAAGTCAGACCTCTCGTTTTGAAGACTCCAGCATGCTAAAAGATCTCATGGATAAAAAAGCTGAATCGTTACTAAAAGGCATGGGAAGCAGGGGCAGTGAACCTCAATCCCACTATTGCATCCACATGCACAGGTACCCTGCTGCTTTGGCTAAACCAACTGCAAGGACTCCTAGGAGACCCCCCCCCCCAGAACAGATACTAAAAACCATGCCCACCCTGACGCAGGCAGCAGCCTTCGTAGCAGACGCATCAGCTGAGGTAATTAAAATTACAGCAAGGACAACAGCCTTTATCAATTCATCCAGGAGGGCACTATGGCTTAAAGGGGACGGCGCCTCCAAAAACAAATTGTGGTATCCCTTTCACAGGCGACCTTTTTGGAACAGGTACTAGACAGGTTAGCAGATAGAAAAAAGGAGTTCCCGCAGTAAAAGAAAAGCGAAACGCCTTTTGGTCAGCAGAAAAAAAAGGCTACAACAAAGCGAAAACCGTAAGATGGTCCTTTCAAAGGAGGAAGACTAGGGAAAACTTCAGCCTTAAGCCTCCCAGGGACAACACCAAAAACAATGATGCCCAGCAGGTGGGGGGGGAAGTCGCCTCAAATAAGTTTGTCCTCCACACGGTGGAACATTCTATGGGATACGCTTTAACACCCCAACAACCAGATACTTGACGGCACTCCCCAGAGAGAAAACAGAGGGATTCCTGTCATCCCTATAAAACCTACTAACGCAATGTCTTCATATGTTAAAAAAAGACACAGAACGTCATTAGTGATTCCACAAGACGAAATAGATGAGGGTATTTACTCACACATTTGCCAGAAAAAACCTCTCCGGGAAGTACAGGCTCATTGTCAGTAAAATTCCATTCCTCTTACTGATCAGTCAACTCCGGTCATTTTGATTAGAAGACAGATTTATTAGATGTACAGTACAAACGGATGAGGGACCCTTCCAGCAGAAGATCCACAGCAAAATCACACCAGGAAATATGTACACAGTCATTTTATAGTAGTATTTGGCAACCTGCTATTGGCTAAGGCACACTGGTGACTCATGGTGCATTGTCGGCTTCATTGCCAAAGTGCTTTCACAAGCTTTCCTAATATCTGCTAGTTTCTTAAGTATTGCCCCAGGCCTTGGTCAGGACTTAATAAAGTTGCATAAACAATAAGCCAGCACCCTTTTTAGCTACACAAAGTACATATAAGGAACAAGGCAAATATCTATCACCTATAATTCTTTGCATATTTCTTATCACTCATTTTGAACCCCACAAGAAAATGATAAAATGCCAAAAATTTCAGATGGAATCAATCTACTCAGTAAGGAACCTACTACCACCAGGGGCTTTTATGGCCACGATAGGCTTGCAGGATGGCTACCTGCACATACCGATACAGAGACCACCACAAGTTTCTAAGATTCACAATACAGGGTCCAAAGGCTACCCTGCACTTCCAGTACACCTCCTTGCCCTTTGGAGTTTCGTCAGCACCCAGAATATTCACCAAAATACTGACAGAGGCACTAAAGGGCTTAAGACTAGAAGGTATAGGAGTATAAAAATGTTTATTTAAAAAAAAAAAAAAAAAAATAGTCTTACCATATCTGGACGACCTCCTTTTTCACCAGCACAAAAGAGAACTTGGCAGCCAACCTCCAGTCAAGTCTCCAACTTTTTAAAGGAATTAGGATGGATAATATGTCAGAGTAAACTACCTAGGGCAGTGATGGTGAACCTTGGCACCCCAGGCATTTTGGAACTCTTTTCCCATGATGCTCAACTACACTGCAGGGTGCATGAGCATCATCATGGGAAATGTAGTTCCAAAACATCTGGGGTGCCAAGGTTCTCCATCACTGACCTAGGGTATGTGCTAGACTCAAGAGAAACAAAGCGCCTTCTACCACAGGACAAGGTACTGCTACAGAACTTCATTTTGGCTCAGTGGGAGTCCTGGGTCACAATCCCACAAGAGATCAAATCGTTGCTGCAATGGTGGCACACACACACACACACACACACACACACACACACACACACACACACACACACACACACACACACACACCTATATATCTATATCTGCCAGCACCACAGGCTGGGGAGCACACTTGGCAGAACACCTCGCCCAAGACTCTTGGAACCAGGACTCATTGAACATGAGAGAGGGAGGCAGTAAGTCTAGCGCTGCAATTATTCAAAACAGATCAAAGACAGACATATCTAGATACGCTACAACTGTAGCGTACATAAACGGACAAGGGGGAACCAGATCCCCCCTCAACTCATGTCTACAGCAGAGACAATCCTGAAGTAAAATTAAAGTCCATATCCGCCATACACCTGAGGGGGTCAGAACATCTTAGCGGCTTAAGCAGAAACGAGGTACAGCACATGGAATAGGCTAGAACAGATGACCTTCGATTTGGATAGCTCTGATCTGGGGACACCTTTTTGGTAGACCTATTTGTGTCAAGACACAACAAGAAGGTCCCCAAGATTCTTCTCCCTCTCCCCAGGGGACAGGTGCATGGCAGTGACTGACTGGTGATTCCCACTAGGGTATGCAAACCCCCCCCCCCCCCCCCCCCCCCCCACAACAAGCCTAATCCTCAGGGTCATCCAAAACATCAAGATCAGTTATCCTGGTGGCCCCAAAGAGCATGATTCAGCCATTTTAATATGAGCTGCCAACCGCACCTATTCCCATACAAACCAGAGCTACTAATGCATGGACCAATCCAGCACCCAAGCATCGAAATCCTAAAGCTTTGTCTGGCTCCTGAAAGGATAATGTTGCGAAACAAAAAGGCCTATCGGAAAAAGTGGTGAGTACCATCTTGGCCAGTAGAAAAAGGTCACACAGGGAAAATGACAAAATATTTGAAACATTTGTAGCTTGACGCTCAGAAAAGAGGGTGGGGGGGAAAGAATTATTCCTACCTTCTTGGACTTTCTACAAGAGGGCACAGATAGGAATATATCGCGCAACACCTTTAAAGGTACAGTTGGCAACTCTATCCTCCAAAGTCGGCAAGGGCTAATTTCCCTCATGGGACCCATCGACAGTATTGAAGGGGTTCCTCTCCACTCCTTTCAAGCCTATAGACGAACGCTCAGATAAAACATTAACACTAAAAAACGGTGGTATTGGTATCCCTGTTATCGGCAAGAGTCAGTGATGTTCAGGCACAGTCAGTCCTGGAACCGTCTTATACAATTCTGTTGGACAAGATGGTCCTCTCGCCTGATCTGGCTTTCTACCGAAAATTCCCCTCAACATTCCACAGGTCTCGGAACATTATCAGAACCCTCCCTCCCAGCTAACCTTTTATAGCAACAAAAGGGAATCGTATGACAAAAAGCTGTCCGAAGAATCCTGATAGCCTATCTAGGAAGGACCAAGGACTGGCTTAAGACCTTATCTTTGTCCTATAATCTGACCAAGATCAAACTTTCGGTAGGCAAGTGCTAGTAAGTATTCCTTGCTACCTCCCCTCAGATGCTGCCCTGAAACATGACTTGAGAAAACAGTTTGGTACCTGGTAACTCCTTTTCTAGGAAGTCTACCAGGGCAGCACTCATTCCCACCCTAAATAAAGAGAAAATTATTGAAATTCTGTGGAAAAGCATGATCGCCTGTTCCGTGGTTACTTTTCGATTACTGAGGCATGCGGGTATGTGCAATCTTTTATAATGATGGACATTTCCTATAGGAGGAGCCTATCAGATGCTGTCCTGGAAGACTTCCTAGAAAAGGAGTTGCCAGGTACCTGTTTTGTTTTTGTTAACTAAAAAAGTTTGCACGATGAGGAACTACTCTGGTTCCTGATCATCGGTGGGAACTGGGACTGTAGTGACTAGCAGAATTGAGAGCCATGCAGAGGGTCAGCTGGTGGCTCTCTCAGGGAAGATATGTTACTGTCCGTGGTGGGCCTCACGTAGTGAGAAAAAAAATTGCAAAAAGTCTGAAATTGAACAGAAGACACGTCATTGTCTGAGCTTTACCTTGTAATGTATTTTAATTTTGTTGTGCGATTGCAGCCTACTTTGCATGTGCTGAAAGTCAGATTTATAAGGACATATGAGCCTTGCGTTCTTAACGATGCAGAATACTGTAATACTCTGTATAAATCGTATGTTTGACCGTCTTTTTTTCTTTTTTTTTTCTTCTCCTTTTACAGTGAAATTGTTTGTTTTGGATTCTGGTCTCTCGTCAATCGGGCATGCTGTAGATATGGGTAAGTTGATATAAATAAAATGGGTTCATTCATTTTGGAGCAGTTATCTACTTCTGTATAAAATGTTATCTTTTTATAGTTGATCATGTATACATGATCGTATAGAAGCCAATAGGCTTGAATTAAGGTCAGCATTCTGATGGTGGTGTGCTCAGAGAGCTGTAAGCCTGACCTCGTTTGAACTTGGTCTCTTTTTACACTATAAATCCTGTGGTGGTCAAGAGGGATGGAAATGGTGATGTAAACCACATTGAAAATAAACAGCTATTTTGGCAGATCATGTGGCTGGCTCCAGCACTAAAGGCTCAGAACACCATAGCTTAGCAAACATATGTTGGTATTGTTATACACAAGTTCAGATTCCATGAGAGTCTGCCAAAAAAGGCTTGCAGGCCATTATATCCATTGTGTTTGTGATCAAATGGTGTGCTGGGGTCTGGTGTACTGGGAAGTTTAAGTTTAGAAGTTTAAATTGTTTCCCGTGAAATACAATGGCATAAGGGATCAATGTATAGCATTTTGGCTAGCCATATTATGCAATCTGTTTACTTGCCTGCATATAATAGGCTGTATTAACTGCATTTCTGTTTTACAATGGTTACCAAAGGTAGCGTGAATATGACCTTATTTTTGTAAGATTTCTGGTTGTTTCAACAGTATTTCTCTGTACAGTCACCGATACCGTCACAATACTTTAATAATTTAAAGTGATTGTAAAGGATTTTTTTTAAAATCAAAAAAGTTATATTTACCTGCTCTGAACAGCCCAGATACTCCTCTTCTGGGGTCCTCTGCCAGCCCTTTTGGCTCCTCCTCCCTTCCGAGTACCCCCATAGCAAGCCAGTTGCTATGGGGACACTCACACAGGATCGATCCTGAGCAGCTAACAGCAGCAGGCGCAAATGGCTACCACTACTGCCTCAATGTCAAGAAGAGAGCCATTGTTGTGGGGTACATTGCTAGATTAAGATTGGCCTCCAGTAAGTATTTGAGGTGTAGCTGAACAGTGGGCGGGGGGGGGGGTTGTTTGGGTTTTTTTTTTTCTTTTTTACCTTAGTGGTTGTAAACGTAAATGGATAAAAAAAATAAACATCTCCATACTTACCCGCTCTGTGCTCCTGGTCCCTCCTCTCCATCCAGTGCACTTGTGCGTGCTTGCACCCGAACCCCACTGCTGCATCCCTTGACACAGCGTGGCTCAGCCCCGCCCCTCTCCTCCCTTGTCACTGGCTTTGAATGTCAGCACTGGGAGCCCATGGCTCGAAGTTCCCTAGCAAAGTCAGTGAGACCCAGAAGTGAGGGGAGAAAAGAGCTGCAGAGGGGCACAACACTGGATCGACTGAAGGCTCTGGTAAGTAAAAGAAGGGTGAAGGGGAATGCTGACACCTAAATTCCATCATAAAGTATGAGAAAAATAACGTCTCACCCCAAAGAAGCTATAATACAGCTATATATATACAGAATATGAAGTACAATTGGGAGCTTCGTTTGGTTTATGGTGTCTTTTTGATAATTGAAGACATAAGGTGTCTTGGCATATAAAAAAGGGGAGCAGTTGTTGCAAAGAAATGCGACATCTAAAACTCTGGTACACTGAGCCGTTCTTAAACCACTCATAAGACTCCCTGCATAACGTATATAATGTAGTCCTCTCCTGTGGAGGCCTCTGCTGGACTCACCCAGACCCAGTGGATGGAAAAAGATGTGGAGTTGGTTTGCTTCTATCCCCACTGGGCACCTTTCAAGTCCTGTCGACCCCTTCTTTTCTATCCTTCTCTTTCAAGACACATTGTATTTGTGTGTTTTTTTTTTTTTCTCCCATTTCTCTGTAGATTGCAGTGATCTGTCGGCCTCCTGGATCAGTGTCGTGCTTCCTTGATGACTTCTCTGCCTTGCTACCCTACTTTCTCTCCTCCTATAGTACCCACTATTATCCTTGGTAATTTTAACAGCCCAGCTGCATCTACTTAATCTCGTCCATCCTTAAACAATGGACAGTCTACCACTCACTGTGATGGTAATAACTTTGACCTTTTCTCCCATCTTTGCACCCCCTACAACCTCAAACACCCCTTTTTTTTCTCATTGTGAATTCAATGAGGTTGTGGTCAAGCAGAAAACAATTACCTGCAGAAAACTTTTCCAATTTGCCAATTAGCAGCCTTTGATACTGTTGACCATTCTCTCCCACCCCCCCCCCCCCCCCCCTCTTGACCTTCAAGACTGTTCTCTCCTATCCTTCACAGCGCTCCTTCACATTGTTTCCACCTCACCACTTCCTCTTTTTGTAGGGGTACATCAAGGTTCTGTCCTTGGACCCCTTCTCGTCTCCATTTACACCTCCTCCCTTGGTCTGTTAATAAACTCCCATGGCCTCCAATACCACCTCTATGCTGACGACACACAAATCTCTCTACTCCTAACCTCACTCCTTCAGTTTCCTCTTGCACTACTAACTTACTGACATATCAACATGGATGTTGCACCACTTCCTCAAACTCTCAATCTTTCTAAAAAAAAAAAAAAAAAGCAAGCTCATAATTTTTCCTTAAGCCCATGCCCCTCACCTGGACTTCTCCATCAAGGTCAATAATATAACCATAAGCCCCTCCCCCCCTCATGCCAAGGTACTAGGTGTAATCGTAGACACTGACCTGTCCTTTCAGCCCCAAATTCAATCACTATCTAAGATAGGAGTATGGGAATAGAAGAGATATCAGAAAACACTTTGTGGCTAGCTAGTGGATATCTCAAATATATCATTGTAAGGGGGTGCCATCATCCTTAATGAATAGAGGAAAAAAAGGATAAATGGGGACTTTGGGATTTTAAAGGCACCAGGTAAATTCAAAAGTATAAAGAGTAGTAGTTTTTATTTTTATTTTTTGTATAAATGTATTCGAAATTTGAAAAAACATACGTAATAGGATAGTTAAAAGTTTTGACACAGAAAATGTATCCACACATAAAGATCTACCTCAGCATTCACATCACAGATCAAATGGTATAATTCAAAATATATACAGGAGATCTCATCACCTAAAAACATATAGATTAGCGTATATAACCGCTATGGTGATGAGCTGATGTAGCATCCACAAAACTTGCCTGACATGTTTCGCGTTATTGGGAAAACGTTTCTTCTGGGGCGCGAATAAAAACACTCTTAAAAATTAAAAAAGAGAGTACATAAATACATAAGTATAAATTTCAAAACTTTTAGAAGACATAAGTTTGCTGCATACATTTTAATCGGCAATATATATAACAGGACAATATGCAAGAAATAGAAAACAAAAATACTTGTCAGAAAGGGATCACGCAGGCATAGGGGCCATATGTGCCGGTCATATATGGGGCACTGTGGGAGCATGCACACTATTATGAATATTTAATGTTCGTTGGAAAAAGGATATAGACAAAAACGTTCCACAGATGTATATCAAGATTAGAGCTGTATACATGTAGTGTATAAAATATTTGTATAAGCACTCACCACGCTGGGGGAGGTACAGCCAAAACAAGCCAGAAAGATGGGGGATACACTGATGTGTTTTTTTTTTTTTTTTTTTTTTTTTTTTTGTGCAGCAGGTAGGACTGCACAGACCAGATCTCTGGGGATTCAATGTATATAACAATGTAGTTATCCCAAGAGAGGAAAAGAAGGGAAGAGTAAGGACTGAGGGTGATAAGTGTATAGTTAAGGAACATGCTTACCGTGTGTGTAGTGGCGTAGATTACCCGCCATATACAAGTGTAGTCTGAGGTATAGACATCAGAGACGCACACTGATAATTGCGTCTCTCCAAGTAGGTGCATGCCCCGCCCATTCTCCAATCACTATCTAAATCATTCAGACTTCACCTCCTGAAACCTCTCCAACATGTGCCCCTTTCTAACCATTAACACCACTAAGCAATATATTCACACCCTTGTTAACTCACCTTGATTACTGTAATGCCCTCCTCATTGGCCTACCTCTCTGCAAGCTATCCCCTCTTCAGTCCATGAATGCCGTTGCCAGACTCGTCCACCTTACCCAAGCATTCAGTGTCAGCCACTCCTCTCTGCCAATCCCTCCACTGGCTTCCCAGTGCCCTACGAAGAAAATTCAAAACACTAACCATAACATACAAAGCTATTCAAAATTCCTCCTCGTGCTACATCACCAATCTTCTCAAAATATCACTCATGCCATCCTCTCTGCTCTTCCCAAGACCTTCTGTTCTCTAGTTCCCTTCTCTCGAGGACTTCTCCAGAGCCTCTCCCATCCTCTGGAACGCACTATCCCAATCTGTCTGGCTATCTCCTACTCTGTCCACTTTTAGGCGATCCCTGGAAACTCATTTTTTCAGGGAGCCCTATTCTGCCTTCAGCTAACAACCAAATCTTCTACTCCCCTAATCAGTCCTTCTCCTCCTTCTTCTCCTTCTCCTCCTCCTCCTCCTCCTTCTCCTCCTTCTCCTTCTCCTTCTCCTTCTCCTCCTTCTCCTTCTCCTTCTCCTTCTTCTCCTCCTCCTCCTCCTCCTCCTCCTCCTCCTCCTCCTCCTCCTCCTCCTCCTCCTCCTCCTCCTCCTCCTCCTCCTCCTTCTCCTTCTCCTTCTCCTTCTCCTCCTCCTTCTCCTTTTTTTTTTTTGTTTCATCAGCCCCACCCTCTTAAATTGTACGCTTGCAGGGCTCCTCCAACCTTGTTTTGAATTGTAGGTGTAGTGTCTCCCTACATTGTAAAGTGCTGCTCAAACTGTTGGCATTATATAAATCCTGTATAATAGTCCTCAGTGCAAACTTTGAAGGTGGTGTTTGGTGTGTTTTTTTTTTTTTTTTTTTTTTTTTTTTAAGAAAAGGGGGTAAAAACAATAGGTTATGCAGTGGAATAACATCCTTTACAGCAGGGCTTGACAAAACCCGGGCGCCAGGTTGCATTTGCGACTAGAATTAGCAACCTGGGGCAGCACAGCTGGGGGTATCCTGTCTCCGTGGACCCCCCCCCCCCCCCCCCCCCCCCCCCCGACGTGACTGCGTCGGGCCGTTCCGCCGGCAGCCAGTAATTGAGGCCTTCTGCGGTCCTATGATTCCTTCTGGAATCTGGCGCCCTCATGTGGTGTCCGTTGGTATGACAACCAGCAATGCTAACGGAGCTTCCTCTGCCTGGTTTTTTTTTTGTTTTTTTTTTATTGCCTGCCTATCTCCTTCCCTTTATTTAGAACCCCTAAAATATATATATCCTAGAGAATAAAATGGTTGTTGCAATACTGTCTGTCACACCGTATTTGCGCAGCGGACTTACAAGCGCACTTTTTTGGGGGAAAAATGTATTTAATAAGACAAAGTAAAGTTAGCCCAAATTTTTTTACATTGTTAAAGCGGGAGACCGCGGTTTTTTTTTTTTTTTTTTTTTTTTTTTTTTAAAAGCCAGCAGCTACAAATACTGCAGCTGCTGACTTTTAAAATGACACCCGCCCAGCGCGCCCGCGATGTCGGCACCCGAAGCTGATCTCTCGATCATCTCTCGGGTGCTGCCGCCGCCATCTTGGGTATGGGAATCAGGATGTGGAGCCTTGCGGCTTCATTTCCCGGTTTCCTACTGCGCATGCGCGAGTCGCGCTGCGCAATAAGGATGGTCCCCGCTGTCTCTGGGATCTGTGTGTTTCCCAGCAGGCAGCGGTGGACTTTTGGAAAGGGGCGTAGATTCTGCGGAAAGGGGCGTACCTTCTGCAGAATCTAAGCCTGAAGTGTGTGCAGATACATGTACTGTACAGGTACCTGCACCCCCCTCCCCCCTGAAAGGGGCCAATTGTGGTGCCGGAGGGGGGGGGGGGAGGATTCCAATGAGCGTAAGGTCCACTTTAGGGTGTACCTCCGCTTTTAAAGATAATGTTACGCCGAGTAAATTGATACCTAACATGTCACGCTTCAAAATTCGCTCATGGAATGAAGACAAACTTTTACCCTTTAAAATCTCCATAGGCGACGTTTAAAAAAATTCTACAGGTTGCATGTTTTGAGTTAGAGGAGGTCTAGGGCTAGAATTATTGCTCTCGCTCTACCGATCACGGCGACACCACCTATGTGTGGTTTGAACACCGCTTTCATATGCGGGCGGGACAGGGCGCGTTTAAAAAAAAAATTTTTTTTCTTATTTTAACAATTTTTTTTTTTTTCACTCTTTTAAAAAAAAATTCTTATTATTACAAGGCATGTAAAAAAAAAAAAAAAAAAAAAAAAAGACAGGTCCTCTTAAATATGAGATCTGGGGTCAGAGACATATTTACACTAAAATGCAATAATAAAAAAAATTGTCATTTTTGAAAAAAAATAATAAAATGTCCCTCTAAGAGCTATGGGCAATGACTTGGAGACGGGGGGGGGGGGGTCGGCGCTATCTTCCCCTCACTCGTCTCCATGTCAGGCCAGGGACAGGTCCGGATCAGTTACCAACCTGGCTCCTAACTTTTTAAGCTGGCTCCTAGATTCCAAGCAAATTTGTCAAGCCCTGCTTTACAGGATGCCTCAAACTTACACGCTAATCACAGTGCATGGTTTAGTTGGGCAGTTATGTGAAAGATTGGGTTTAATGTTGATGGATGTAAAGTTGTGCACTTGCGGATTAAAAAATTCCACATAGCATACATTCAAGGAAGTGAACAGTTGGAGGAATCTATGTTTTGAGAAGGATCTGGGTGTTCTGGTAGATCATAAACTGAATAATAGCATGCAGTGCCAAGCTGCAGTTTCTAAAGCTAGAAAAATTGTTTATAAAAGGGTTTAGACTTCAGACCGTGAGATTAATTTTGTCCCTGTACTGGAACATGCAGTTACATTTTGGGCAGCAGTTCACAAAAAGGATATTTGAGAACTTGAGAGTGCAGAGGGCAACAGCCATATTGATGAAAGGCATGGAGGAGATCAGCTATGAGGAAAGGGGGGTTTTATGACAAAAAGTATGTTAACCCCTTGTCATTAAGGGATGAGGAAAGGTATGGGATGGGTCAAGCTTCAGCATTTTGAGGAGGATACATCATTTCCTTAAGAGGGTAGCGCTAATTCCGGGCGTTATTGGTGCTGCTTGTACAGAGATTCAAGTCTTTGAAAGAGCGATCTAGTCTTTTTACGAAGGACATGGTTTCTCTGCTGATGTGCACCAGTTCCTCCATCTGCTCGATTCTGTGGAACCATTCCGAGATCTCGGTTATCTTTTTGGTAGAGTTCTAAAACCTTGTTGTTTAGTTGTTCTAGTCTAAACAAATGTGCAGTATGAGCGCTTGATTGAGATGGGAGACATTTTGTTATGGTGAAGTAGGAAGGAGATAGGAAACCTCTCTGGCTACGAGATTCCCTGCTGTTCCATCAGGCGGAGGACATGTGTCCAGAAAGGGTGTATTTTAGGGCAAGACCACCATATGTGTAAAAGTGTACCTCTAGCATCTGAGAGAATGGGTGACATAGCGTGAAGACATGGAAGCTTGTGGTACCATGGGCATCAGCGTTTTGTAGTTTGTCTTTTGTATATTTACATTCATCCTCCTGAGGTGGTTCATATGCGATCAGTCTTCCTCTGCAAGTCAAGGTCTCTTGCCCATGCTACAGCAGCTCTATCTCTATTGGATTTGTGGGTTTGATATACTGTAAGGTGGTATTGTCTAAGCTGCAGCATTTTTTTAAATTTCTGTGAGGCGCCAGCTATGATGTGGGTGTTGAGGAGGTAGGCCTAGAATGGAAGGTGTACAGTCAGGTTGTGTTCCTGTAGGGATTGGCAAGTATGAAAGTGTTCTGTTCAAAAACTATATATGCCGGAAATAAATGCTCATCAAGTATGTATGAAGGATGAAAAGTCTGCTAGATAGAATTGTGGACCTTCAAAGATGAGTGGGCAGATCAGTCTACTATTTGGGAGAGATGGCTGTCCCAATATTTCTGAATGTCTGGGAGGCTTGATGCCCCTGAATTATTTTGGAAGTGGGGGTTTCATGCCTCACCTGTGGGCATTTATTGCACCATAGAAAGGAGCAGGGTTTTTGCTGGAGGGCAGTGAAAAAATGGGAAGGTAGTGTGATGGGGATGGTTTGGAAGGGGTAAAGCAACCTGAGATTTTTTTTTTTTTTTTTTTTTTTTTTTTATATGGCTGCCTGCCTTATTTGGGAGAATTGCTAAGTGGGAGCAGAGATGTGAAAAACTGAGCGGAAACAATATTAATAGCTCAAGGCTGAGGTAATCAGTAAATTGTCTTTACATTGTGTCGCAGAATTCAATTATTTTTATAGTACAGTATATCAGGAACTCTATCCCATCACTTGAGCACATGTGGAATAAATAGAAAAACACTTGAGTTATTGTGATCGAAGGGTATATTCTCAATGGCAGTTAACAGTAGCCGAGCACGGTACACCCACTTGGTCTGGTTTGTGTACCAATGTAAGCACACCAAAAAGTGCTGAGGTTCAGTTGAGTGGAATCTGTCCAGGACTGCTTAGAAGTGGTCTGGAGCTTAGTTTACTTGGGAGTCCAGTACAGTTTGCTTCAGTGTTAGTACCAGGGCCATCTTTAATATTGCTTGGACCCTGGGCAAACTTTTTTATATGAAGGAAAAAAAAAGCAAGAGTAATTATCTGCACCAGGAAGGAAATAGAGCTTTAATTCGCATTTTGCTCAAACATGGTAACCAACAGATATCTATAAACTAACTTTATTAACCACTTCAAGTCTGGACACTTTCTCCCCTTTTCAGTTAAGGCCATGGCTGAGCGCTGTGTCCCTTTTTTTTTTTTATTTTTTTTTTTTTTTTTTTTTTGGCTACAGAGCTTTTTGGTGGGCTGTTGTGCCTGAGCAAACACGGGCCACATGGCCCACACAAGTGTGAACCTAGCTCAAGAGATTCCAGATTCTAAAACTTTGATGTGGTATATAATCTGTACTAGAATAGCTAAGCTACACCCCAAGCTAAAAGTGTTACAAAGGCGGTTACAAAAGCTGAGCACCAAATTTCATATATGATGATACTCAAAATGCACACATTCTGGATTAGTTTTCAACTGGTTATATTCCATAAACCATGTCACCTGAAAAAGCCTTGTTTGTGGAAAGACTTACTCCTGGTTGTAAATGATCAGATTTCAAAAGCTTATCTCCAGATAACTCGACTGCTTGAAAAAGCCCCTTTGAGAAGGTTTTCCTGTTCACAGTAGTGAATGTGTAAAGGTTCCGTGTAATTTTGCTGCCTGATCATCTTCTTTCATATCTCTGTTCTTCTAGCATGTTCCACCTTGGCTGTTGGCCAGTTGGATTCAGTAATCATTGCACCACCCCCTCTGGAAGATGGAGTCGTTCTTACCTTGGAGCATTTACAGCCCTACTGGAGAGAGCTGGAAAGTCTTGTCCAAGACAATAAAGTTGTTGCTATAGGAACCTCAGATCTGGATAAACCACTCTTGGAGCAGCTTTACCTCTGGGCACAGGTGAGGCTCAGCACCCACTATCTTAAGAGTGCAAAAAAAGTCCCATTAATTATATTTCATGAAGATTGTAATAGAATTAAAGCAGCAGCAACCTATTAAAAGGCCTTTCACACCTGTAGTAATGTATTTTCCAGGACCCCCACCCCTTTCCAGGTTTCATACCCAGTTCAATTTTTTCATGTAGTTCTCAGTCTCACTATGGGACCAGAATATTTATCTGGCATTTCCAGTGGGGAGTGCTTCATTATACAGTGCATTTCCAAATAATTTTATGTGAAAATGTTTACTTAGTCTTATACCCAGTAACTGACCTTGAATATGTTCATAAAAGCATATATGTAATGGTTGTGCACATTGAGCTAATGAAAAGCTGTATGCAACATCCCATTTCGTTCATGTCCCCAGCTCAGACATGTCATGTGAAGGGCACACCACAGTGACCCTGCACCTCTCCCCTTCTGTCGGTTATACAATAAACACACTTTGCTAGCTCATGCCAGGACCTTTTTTCATCCATTTATCGTACACACAGAGACCCTTCTCATTAACCAATCAACACTCCTGTCTGGAAACGCTAATAAACCGTCACCCTTGCAAGCTTGCACGACCTGAGTTTTCCAAACACTTGCAGCTCTTCCCCCCATTGTAAATTCTGTAGCAATACACATACCTGAAAGACCAGTTAGCAGCCATAACACTTCTGCATATTTCATAACGTATGAAATCGCACAGCTAGAATGTGGACATATTTACCTCCTTCAGTTAATTTATAGCATTTTGAGCCCAAACACCACTACCCTAGGAGTAATGGCAGCAGAGTCATCCCCCAATTCCTCTCCTAGGCGAACTGGGTATCCGATACCTGTCAAGGTTATATTCATTTCAAAGCTAAATTCAGGCTGGACAATCTGCATGTTAGGCTGTACCTGGTAGGTACTCAGTGATATGACTACCTAATGAAAAGCTATTTGGGACATGGTCCTAAACATGATATCCCAGGAACCACTCCTCAGACCGTTGGTCAGTTGTTCTGTCAACAGCCCTTTGATACCAGAGAAAAGGGGAATGCCAGGATGGTTTGACAGCTCTCTGCATCAAACCAAGGAACACTTAATGGGACTTGAGAGCCACTGCTCAGTTTTTGCTTATTCGCTGGACTCTGCTGAGACCAGATTTTGCAAGTATTCTTCCTTTTCAACTCTACTTCTCTGTTGCATTATTGTCTCTTTATAACACCCTTTCTCATATTCACTGACCGACACAGCTCTTCTCTTAGCCATTGGGTTGTTACGCCCACCTTTGGGAGAATACTAGGCATTAATTGTTATGTAACACACAGAACTTTCCAGTTCCGTCCAGCGGGCGGTCCCTTATGTAACAACCCTCCTGCCTGCCATGCAGTCATCCATTTTATTTTTCCTAGTGAAGGAGGACCTAGGAACCCTGATGGGCCCATCGGCCCATGTGTGGGGTTTTTTTTTTTTTTTTTTTGCGCAAGATAGATCCTATGATCTATCAACCGGCTGGGTGACAGGCTGGATACCCTTATCCTTGTAGTCTCCCCAGTCCGGCAATCAAGCGTGTGCAGGTCGCAGCTCCTCGCTAGGCTGGCCATGACGTAACCTCAGCTCCAGAGGTGGTCGGTGAGCGTTTGCTCCAGGGCACACATATGACCGGGCTACTCATGTCTGCATCAGTGTGCCAGGCCAACAGCCACCCTGTACTGATCAGAGAGTGGGTCTGTAATGGAATGTCTCCCAGCTCTTCAGGACTGGAAAGTACAGCTCTCCCTGCATCGGTGGGGCTGAGCAGCTGGGAGGTCGATTCGGGGGTTTCTCATCTCCCTCTCTTCTCTCCCTGGCCCTTTCTCCCTCCTCTTCTCCCCCCCCCCCCCCCCCCGGGGGGGATTCTGCAGAGCAGTGTCTGTACAGGGGCTCGCTGGGGGTGGCGCAGGCTGGCTGTGTCCTGGGTCCTGTTTTTTCATGTCCCTGGAGGTGCCTGTGAGGCTGTGGCTGTGTTCACCGCCATTGTTTTTCCTCCCTGTCCCTCATGGTTTTGCATTCGGCAGCCATCTTGGGTGTGGGTATGGGAAAGCATGCTCTCCTGGGCTTCAGTAGCCATTTTCCCTGTAATTGTCCCTATACTGGATGTCGGTGGCCATTTTCTAGAAGCCTGAACATGTTTTTCAGTGTTCTCTAGCGGCAGCATGTGCTCTGGTGGCCATTTTCAGTGTGTTATGTCATTATGCTGGACGGCCGTTTTCTTTGAGCCTGAGCACACTTCAGAGCTGTTTCCTCTGCACCTGGGAGTCAACAGTCTACAGGCACTACCTGCTGGATAGCGCAGAACCCCTCAGGGTGGTGAGTCCTGTGAGAATGAGCCCCTCAGCCAGCAGCAGTAAAGAGGGTGGGACTGTCGCTGTCTTAAGTCCCCTTCGGGTGGCTGACAGGGTAGGGTCAGCATGGCTTCAGAAATCCAGGCAATTGCAACCGGGTCGCCTGCGCGGTGCCCTTGGACACCTTGTCGGCGGTCCTCAGTTTGTTGCCAAGATGGAGGTGGTGCGTGGGCGCAAGGGTGCTAAAAAGTGGCCCATGCACCCCCCCCCCCCCCTCCTCCTCTGGGGAGAGCTCTGACGCAGACTCGGGTCCTGCTGAGTCTGGTGACTCCTATCACGTCAGATGACGCTGAACAGGACCATTCAGACAGTGAGGATGATTTCCCGTCCGGGTCCGTGCGTGACAAAGTGCTTGTTGGAGCACTTATCACAGCTGTGCGTGATAGCCTGAAGATTCAGGAGCCAGCAGGTCCCTTTTGGGTCCCATAAGCTAGCACATTCACCTAAGGTGTTCCCATATCTGACTTATTTTGACAAGTTCATTTACAAGGAATGGGGTCGACCGCAACAGATTTTTTTTTTTTTTTTTTTCGATCCCCCAAATACATGGCAGTGCATTACCCCTTCGAGGAGAGCCTTCTCAAAAAGTGGTCAGCTCCTCTGGTCGTGGACCCCCCCCTCCCAGTATCCAGGTTAAACAAAGTAACCACGATCCCGATAGAGGAGACTCCTGCATTTAGGGGTTCCACGGATGGGAAGGCCGAGGCAGTGGCTCATTCCTTGTTTACGGTTGTGGGGTCAGCCGTGTGACCAATACTGGCACCTGCATGTGTGCCGCAGACACAAACTGAGTGGGCAAAACTGTTGCACTGCGAATTGGGAGAACAGGCTTCTCTTGTCTACGTGCAACTATCGGACCAACTAGTGCAAGGCCTTAAGTACGTTTGTGACGCGGCCCTGGATACTCTCCCCCTGTTATCCAGGGCTTCAGTGTCAGCAGTGGTGCTGAGGCGCCTGATTTGGTTGAAATGCTGGTCTGCTGACCAGGCATCCAAAAATCCCTGACTGATCTTCCCTCCTGTGGCGACCGGCTCTTAGGATGACATTATTAACGCCACAGGTGGTAAGATTACACTACTCCCACAGGCCAGGAAGGCTAAAAAGCCACGCCGTAAGCAAGGGCCCTCTTTCACCTCACAAACTGCTTTTTCATCCACCCGGAGCTTCAATCAAACGCCCCCAGCCCGACAGGACGACCACATCCCTGGAACTGCAAGCCTGCGAACAAAAGTGCTACCGCATGAAGGCGGATCACCTTCCGGAGTTTGCAATCTGGTGGTCCTCTCAACTATCCGACCAATGGGTCTGCGATCTGATTTCCTCAGGCTACAAGATCGAGTTTCTCTTGGCCGCCAAACAGATTCTTCCCCCTCCAGCATACCCGTATCCCTGGC
This sequence comes from Lithobates pipiens, assembly GCF_037356315.1. NCBI lineage: Eukaryota > Metazoa > Chordata > Amphibia > Anura > Ranidae > Lithobates > Lithobates pipiens. The sequence continues at coordinate 228,771,331 of NW_027507785.1, forward strand.
TCGCCGGGAGGCCCTCTTGGGGGCAGTAAGGGACCTGCTGAATCGCAGGGTGGTTGTACTGGTTCTAGAATCTATCGTTTCCAGGGATTCTACTCAAATCTGTTTGGACGTACCCCTTCCTTCTTGGGAACTACATTCTTGGGCCTAAAAGCCCTCAACCCCTTTGTGAAAGTGCAGAGGTTCAAAATGGAATCGGTTCGCTTAGTAGTCGCTGCACTCCATCACGGGGACTCCCTGGCATCCTTGGACATCCAGGATGTGTACCTGCACATACCCATATGCTGCCTCCGGCATCAAACGTTTCTGGGGTTTGCAGTCGGAAGCCCCCTACCAATTTGTGGCTCTCCCTTTTTGGTCTGGCATCAGCCCCCAAGTCTTTACCAAGGTATTGGCTCCAGTTTTGGCGTTGCTGCGGCAACATGGGATCGCGATCATGGGATACCTAGACTATCTCCTCCTGAGAGCATCTTCCGCCTCAGAATTAGAGGAGGATGTGGCGATCGCCATGCAGACCCTGCAAGAATTTGGCTGTTCAAACGCTGAGTCGGTACCACCGCCGACTTTTAGTTTCGAGTACCTAGGCTTACTGCTGGACTCCAGGGAAGTGAGTTTCTCCCTTCAGACAAGCTGCAGACTCTCAGATCCGCGGTAAAACTGCTAAACTGCAAGTGGTCGTCGCTTCGCTTTCGCATGCGAATCCTGGGACTCATGGTGGCCTCCTTCGAGGCAGTACTGTATGCCCAGTTCCACACCAGAGTTCTGCAGAAGGAGATTTTTAACAAAGTGGGACTAATCTCAGTTGTCCCTGGATCGGGAGATCCAGGTGAGCCAGTTAGTCAGATTCCCTGATCCTGGTGGCTGAGGTCCTCGTTGCTTCAGTCCGGGAAGTCGTTCCTACCTCCTGAAATGGACAGTGATCACAATGAATGCCAGCCTATCTGGCTGGGGTGGAGTGATGGGGGTTCAGTCGGCTTAGGGGAATCCAAGTTGCTGCTCGAGCTAAGAGCGATCAGGCTATGCCTCTCAACATGGTCGATGAGACTACAAAGACATCCAATCAGGATCCACTCAGACAATACCACTGCAGTGGCATACATAAATCGCCAAGGAGGAACAAGTTCAGCCACCGCATGGGAGGTCGCTCACATACTTCAGTGAGCAGAACGACATGTACTGGCCCTGTCGGCCATTTACATCCCGGGGAGGAGAAATGGCAGGGGGGGGGGGGGGTTGGGGGAACAGGTACCTGGTTTTGATAGGTTCCCACTTCTGGGTAAGATCGCCACGGAAATCTACAAAGCTGTTTTGCCATCCCTCCTTCCCCCTGCAGCCTTCTGAGACGCACAGATGAATGCGGGACTGTTCACAAAGCACAGCGCGACTCACTCATGCGCAGAAGAAAACCGGCTGTGAAGCCGAAAAGGCTTCCCTGCTCCGTTTCCCTTAGTGAAGATGCTGGCACCTGCATTCGAAGCCGTTTGAAGAATCTGCTCGGGTGCTGACATCACTAGATCCCTGGGCAGGTAAGTGTCCTTAAACATCAGCAGCTACAGTAATTGTATAGTTGCTAAATTTAATTTTTTGGGGGGGGGAGAATGGAGCCTCTCTTTAGGGGCGGAGGGAGTTTAGCAGGCAGCAAAAATGCAGCTTAACCATGCATTTTTGCCTCCCCCGATTGCAGATTGCAAGTCTAAACAAGACCAAAGGCTTTGTTCACGTGGCGTATACTACAGCACGGCCATGTTTAGCTGCACAGGGATGCAAGGGTGTGTCCCATGCAGACTATCTCATTGATGTCAATTTGGACACAGCAGCTGAACAGGAATGCACAGATTCTGTGCACGTGCGGGTAAACACTGCCCTCCATGGGCGTACTTTTGAGTGAGGCCTTAGTAGGAACTTTGCATAAATGTTATGTTGTGGTTTTATGTGCAAATAAGGATGTGTGGGTTTTTTGTTTTTTCTGTGAAAATAGCAATCTGATAAACATTTGTGCAAGTATTGTGGGGCTAAAAAAAATTTGTAGCATCTTTTTTTATTATACAGGTCATGTGCTTTCAGGAAATGTATGGGGTGGGGGTGGTGTCTTTTTAAAGAAGCTATAAGTGAAAAAATCCAAAAGTCTGGCCGCCTGCGTGTACAAAATGGAGCACCGGGCCTGGCAGTGAGAGGTTTTAATGCAAACTAAAAATCCCTGTGTCTTGAGTGCTACTGTGTATGATAAATCTCTGAACATGCCAGTCTGTGGTGACTGTGTGTACAGACTCTTATTTTTCATAATTTATTTCCAATCTTGCGCAAGTTCCGAGACTTAAGTTTGTGGTGGCATTTAAAGGATTGCTTGAATAACTTAACTCAGTGACAATCGCACTCAGGCTGCAGGCACCTAGATTGTGGGCCCACAAGCTGGAAAATCTTTGTGCAGGGTGGGGCTCAACGTAACATTAACCACTTAAGGACCGCCGCATGTAATTATACGTCGGCACAATGGCACGGACAGGCACATACCCATACGTGCCTGCCTTCCAGCGCGTGGGGGGTCCGATCGTTTCGCTTCAGGTCCGTTTCGCTTCAGGAGCGATCCGGGATGAGGGGATGGACATTTGGTTTCTGGCCATCCCCTCGCGATCGCACCTGGCGAATGAGAAGCTTCCCCTGCCTGTGTAGGAAGTGATGCCACTCTCCTCGTGGCGGTCTTTTTGACCGGGTTTGGCAAGGAGAGAAGATGACATAGTAAGTGCACCAACACTACACTCACACATGGGTACACATGGGCACATTTTGCCCCCTCCCAGTCAGTGTCACTGATTGCAGTGATCATTTATTTACTGATCACTGCATTTGGTCTCAGTTGTGACTGTAAAAAGTGTCAGGGCAGTTAGTGTTGGGTCCAGGGTAGCCCCCTACCCCCCCCTTAATAAAGGTTTAACCCCTTGATTGCCCCCCAGGTAACCTTTTCACCCCCTTTTGCCAGTGTCACTAAGCGATAGTTTTTCTGATGGCTGCATTAGTGTCACTGGTGCCGCCAGGTAGCTAGTTATTTTTTAGGTTCACCGCCAGGTTTTCCCTAATCATTTTTCAGGACAGCCACTATGAGATAGTCTCCTCCTCTTCCTCTGGAAACACTGCGCCAGTCCATAAATTCTTATTTCCCCTGCCGGACCTCAGTTATTAGCGTTTCCTCCAGCGGGGAGACACTGTGCCGGGACCAGGCCGGTCAGTTGGAGGCTGTGGCCATTTTTTTTCCGTCAAGAACCCCGTTAAAAGAAGCAGGGGCTTTGTAAGGAGAAACTGGATTCAAGCCATTGGAATTGACGTTCGGCTTACTTACAACACCAGGTATTGCCACCCCTTCCTAGTCAAGCGCGGCTTCAGGTCATGGACTCCTATCATGTCTACAGGGACGCAGCTAGCAAGCCGTTCGGATTTCCCTGTACAAGGGTACAGAACGCCTTGTTTTTTCTTGGAACCGAGCGGGCCGAATGATGTCGTATCCGGCGAAAACTAAAGCTTCACCTTGAATATGATCGACTTCTGGTTCCGGGTCGTGGAGCTGATAGGAGGGCCAGGCACAAGCTGGAGACCAGTCGGAAACGTGCACAGGCAGCATGAGACTCTGTAGTAAGCAGCCACCTGCAGTCATGTCAGAAGGTGATGCTCAACCAACAGACACTACCTCCAGCATTCCTAAGGTAAGAGCACCCTGGGGAGGGGTACTCTCCATCTAGGATTGCCCCCCCAATGTATGTATCCTATTAGTGGGGGGAGACGGGACAGACCCTCTGGGTGGCCAGGGGGAGTGGAGGCTCAGATCCCTGCATTTAAAGTAGGGTCTAGTGCTCTCCCAGGGTTGTATCCTGAGCTTTGTAAATGACTTTTTTTTTTTTTCTTTTTTTTTTTTCCTAGCTTTCTGAAATACAAGTCCACGCATGGTTCTAAAAAGTGTGCCTCCTGTAGGGACATTTTAGGGGAATCCTGGACAAAGGTGTTGTGCAGAGACTGTATAGACTCCCTTGTTAAAGCGGGAGTCCACCGGGACTCCGCGTTTTTTTTTTTTTTTTTAAAAGCCAGCAGCTACAAATACTGCAGCTGCTGACTTTTAAATAGTGACACTTACCTGTCCAGCGCGCCCGCGATGTCGGCACCCGAAGCCGATCGCTCGCTCGGCTGCCGGGTCCCGCCGCCATCTTGGGTATGGGAATCAGGAAATGGAGCCTTTCGGCTTCATTTCCCGGTTCCCTACTGCGCATGCGTGAGCCGCGCGGCGCAATCCGGACGGTCCCCGCTGCCTCTGGGAGCTGTGTGTTTCCCAGCAGGCAGCGGGGCACTTGCTGAAGGGGGCGGGCGCTTGCGGAACGTACGCCCCGTTCCGCAGAGAGCTAGCCCGGAAGTGGGTGCAGTTACCTGGATTATCCAGGTAACTGCACCCCCCTCCCCCCTGAAAGGTGCCGATTGTGGCGCCGGAGGGGGGGGGGATTCCGATGAGCGGAGGTCCATTTTAGGGTGGACCTCCGCTTTAAGGAAAGGGAATCTGAACAGGAGTCAAGACTAGCAGCTTCAGTCAAAGAGCTCTTGTCCACCTTCTCCATTTAGATCCCTGTTTGAAAAGTTTCAGCTTTCCACGGGTCCAACTCCCCAGGATACAACCCCACCTCTAGCACAGAGTTCTGCTCCAGTTCAACCTGCTACGACAGGGGGGACAGATGTTGCAGGCCCTTCAGGGACAGAAAGGGAACTTCCAGACAGTTCCTTTTCCATTCCCAGGAGGGTTCAGAGGGGGAGGACCAGGACGGGGGGTTCAGGAAAACCTCCAGATATAAATTATCCCTTGATGAGGTAGGGGACCTCTTAAAGGCGATTTATACAACCCTCGGTATCCAGGCGGATAAGAAACCCCTAACCCTTAATGACTAAATGTATTTGGGTTTAGGGGAACAAAAGAGAAGGGTCGTTCCAGTATACGAGGTACTGATGGAAACAGTTAAAAAGGAGTGGCAGGATCCAGAGAGCCCTTTTCTAGATCCCTTAAAAGAAGATTCCCATTTTCAGAGGACCCGGCATGCATTTGGAATAAAAGTCCCAAATTAGATGCCGCCTTCTCCCAGGTCTGCAGACTCACGGATCTGGAGTTTGAAGACATGGAGGCCTTGGCAGATGTCATGGACAAAAGGATCGACTCTCTGCTTAAAAAAAAGTGTGATTCAGCTATCGGCAATTTAAAGCCTGAAATGGCAGTTACAGTAGTGGCTCGCAATTTAGAGCACTGGCTCTCACAGATCCAACAACATATTGAGGCAGGCACAGATAAGGATACCATTCTGTCGTCCTTCCCTACTATGCTGCGAGGTGTTGCTTACATAGCAGACTCCTCTCCTGAGTCTGTCCGCATGTCAGGCAGAACAGCGGCTCTAGCCAATTCCGCCAGAAGGGCCCTCTGGCTAAAGACTTGGCCAGGAGATGGTGCCTTTAAGGTAAAACTGTGTGGGATACCTTTTTAATGGGGGACCTCCTTTTTGGCCCAGGGCTAGAGACTGTTCTAGACCGCACAGCCGGCAGGAAAAAATCCTTTCCTCTTAAACGGAAAACCCCCATACGAACAAAAAAGTGGTTTTGTCCGCAAGGGCGCAGGGAAACCCCCAAACCAGAGGGAAAGAAAACCTGGCCCCAAAAAGGCAGGGGCAGAGGGGCGGTTTTTCGCCCTCCTGACCAGCCCCGTAAAACCCAGTGACGTTACAGTGGGAGGAAGACTGGGGAGCCTTTCTCCCACAGTGGGAGGCAATATCCCCCAATCAATTTATTTTAGGGGTGATAAGGGGGTACCTCTTGGAATTCTCAAGTCCACCCCCACAAAGATTCCTTGTCGCGCATCTACCCAGGTGCATGGCAAAGGCCGAGGCTTTGCTGGAAGCACTGAGGGAATTGGAGAATCAGGATGTTCTTCTCAAAGTCCCAAAAGCGGAAGAACGAAGGGGATTTTATTATGTCTTTGTAGTAAAAAAACCTTCAGGAAAATTCGGATTAATTCTGAATTTAAAGCCCCTGAACAGGTCAGTGGCATACAAAAGATGCCGCATGGAGTCGCTCTTTTCAGTAAGGGCTCTACTACCCCGCAACTGTTGCATGGTATTTTTGGACCTAAGGGACGCTTTTTTACATATCCCTATAGCGGAGGCCTCGCAGAAATTTCTACGCCTTGCCATAGATCTAGGGGGAGAAACGGTACACCTTCAGTTTCAGGCCCTGCCATTCGGGCTATCCTCATCACCCCACATTTTTACCAAGGTCCTGGCAGAAGCCATGGCATTTCTTCTGGGCCTTTGAGCGAAAAGTTTTGCAAGCTGTAGTCCCACCCTAACTGGTAAGTGCTCGTTTATCCTCTCATAGTGGCTGTCCTGAAAGACGATTGGGGAAAATTAGAGTTAAGCTTACCGGTAACGTCTTTTCCAGTAGTCTTTCAGGACAGCCCTAGTTACCCACCCGAAAATTGGGGGGGGGGGGGGTCTTACAAAAGACAAGAACCCAGCAGGATAATGGTATTTAACAATGTGTTATTAATGTGTTCTTGTGTCTCCCCAGCTGGCCGGAGGTAATCTCGATCTAAACTGAGGTCCGGCAGGGGAAGTAAGAATTTATGGGCTGGTGCAGTGTTTCCAGAGGAAGAGGAGGAGACCATCTCTCATAGTGGCTGTCCTAAAAGACGTTACCGGTTAGCGTAACTCAAATTTTTATAGCATCAGGGACCTCCATATACTACCTAATAAAGGTTTTAACCCTTTCACCAGTGATCACCGTATAAGTGTTACTGGTGACGCTGGTTAGTTTGATTTTTATAGCATCAGGGCACCCAGCATTTATTACCCAATAAAGGTTTAACCCCCTGATCATCCGGCGGGTGATATCAATTGGGTTTTAGATTCTGCGTCGTCCCCAGGCAGCACTAGGTTAGTGCCAGTACTGCTAACACCCACGCACAAAGCATACACCTCCCGTAGTGGTATAGTATCTGAACAGATCAAGATCTGATCTATACTAGAGTCCCCAGCAGTTTAGGGTTCCAAAAAACGCATTGTTAGCTGGGTCAGTCCAGATACCTGCTAGCACCTGCGTTTTGCCCCTCCGCCCAGCCCACCCAAGTGCAGTATTGATCAATCGTTGTCACTTACAAAACACTAAACGCCTAACTGCAGCGTTCAGAGTCAGACCTGATCCCTGCAATCGCTAACTGTTTTGGTGGCGTTTTATACAGTTGCTCGCAGCCTAGGTGCTTTTTTACCTGTGAATCTCACTAGTGTACCACTAAATTTAGAGCCCAAAATGGCAAAGCGAAGGTACACTGAAGAGGCCTACATGTTTCTGAGCATGACAGATGAAGAGGAAGTCACTCATCTGTCAGATTCAGGCTCAGTGAAATGAATGCCCTTAGAAATCCTGAAGGCGGTGCTTGGTTTTCGGGGTCCCATACGCAGCTAGGCTCTCAAAGTCCCCCACGTGTGGTATCCCCGTACTCGGAAGCAGCAGAATGTATTTTGGGGTGTAATTTTACATATGCCCATAGCATGTGTGAGCAATATATCATTTTAGTGACAATTTTGTGCAAAAAAAAAAAGTTTGTAATATTCCCGCAAAATATAAAATATTTCGTGGACTCCACGTGCCTCTCGGCAAATAGCTTGTCTACTTTCCAAAATGGGGTAATTTGGGGGGATTTTGTGCTATTTTAGCATTTTATGGCCTTCGAAACTGATAGGTAGTGAGGAGTGAAATCAAAAATTTGCACCCTTAGAAATCCTGAAGGCGGTGATTGGTTTTCAGGGTGCCGTACGCAGCTAGGCTCCCCAAAAAGTCCCAAACGTGATATCCCTGTACTCGGGAGAAGCAGCAGAATATATTTTGGGGTGCAATTCCACATATAACTATGGCATGTGTGAGCAACATATCATTTAGTGACAACTTTTTGTAAACTTTTTTTTTTTTTTTTGTCATTCAATCACTTGGGACAAAAAAATTCAATGGGCTCAACATGCCTCTCAGCAATTTCCTTGGGGTGTCTACGTTCCAAAATGGGGGTTTTGTACTGCCTTGCCATTTTAGCACCTCAATAAATGAGAAAAGGCAGTCATAAATTAAAAGCTGTGTAAATTCCAGAAAATGTACTCTAGTTTGTAGACGCTATAACTTTTGCGCAAACCAATAAATATACGCTTATTGACTTTTTTTCTTTTTACTAAAGACGTGGCTGAATACATTTTGGCCTAAATGTATGACTAAAATTGAGTTTATTCGATTTTTCTTATAACAAAGTAGAAAATATCATTTTTATTTTTTTTCTAAATTTTCGGTCTTTTTCCATTTATATCGTAAAAAAAATAAAAATCGCAGAGGCATTCAAATACCATCAAAAATTACGCAAATTTCATTTGTGTACAACATTGCATGATCGCAATTACCAGTTAAAGCAGTGCAGTGCGAAATTGTAAGAAGACCTCTGGTCCCTAGGCTGACAATTGGTCCGGGGCTTAAGTGGTTAAGCAAGTGATAGCACAGTCTGAGATTGGCCAGTCCTTTGTCACGAGTTGGTGAGAAGGGCAGGGGTCTTAATCGGTCTTTGCATCACATTCTGCTATCCTTCTGATGGTGAAAACGCTTGGGAGGAGGATAGTTGGTAATAGTGTATGGCTTGTATAAGTGGCTAACAAATTAGAAGATCTACTTCACTTTTTTATTTTTATTTATTTTTTTCCATTTTAATCATGATGCCCGGCTGGCTGGTAATTATTTTATTTATTTTCAGTCAAGGGCACTGTGCACCTTAGTGTTGCTAGTGATTTTTGGTACAAAGTGTAACTTTAATTTTGATGTATTTGTGACCTAAACGTATTCTGTTTTTATTTTCTTTTACAGATCAAGCCAAGTAGTAACCAAGTAAATCTTGCATCATGCTGTATAATGCCTCCTGATTTAACTGCTTTTGCAAAGGAATTTGACATTCAGTTACTTACTCACAGTGATTCTAAAGGTAACTAAAATGTTTGATTCTGGCTTGCACAGTGCTAGACCTCTCAGTAGGACATAATCTTAGTCGGCTTTGCACTAAAGAGTCAAGACTAGTTTTGTGACTCTTGGGTTTAACCACTTCCCGACCACCTTTCATACATATACTGTGGCAAGGCGGTTCTATTGCGCAAAATCATGTACTTGTAGGTGATTTTCAGTGGCTACCTCTGGCCAATCAGCAGGCCTGGTGGACACTATGTCCGCCGGCCACCTGCAAGCGATCTCCGCAGAGACAGAACGGCGCTCTGCTGATGTAAACAAGCAGACCGCCATGCTGTCAGGCATGGACACTCTGATCCGTGTTCCTTATTAGCAGGAACACTAGATCAGAGTGTCCATGCCATAAATATATCCCCTATATTGTAGACTTTTTGCGCAAACCAATATATCCTTTTTGGGATTTTTATTTTACCAAAAATATGTGGTGGAATACATATTGGCCTAAATATGAAGAAGAAATTCGATTTAAAAAAATAAAAATAAAATTATTGGATGTGTTTTTATAGCAGAAAGGAATTCTTTTATTTTTATATATTTTTTTCAAAATGGTCTTTGTCCACCATGTGGTGGGGCTGTGCCTGCACTGCATAGGGCTCAACTAATTTTTCTCTAGAGGAGAAGCAAAGAGAAAATTTACCTGATCCTCCCAACACCCTTGTGCTCTAGCAGTCTTGAATTATGACTGTTCCTAACATCCTGCAAGCTCGGAGTAGGATCTAAAGACCAGTAACAGTCCACCACTGGACTGCGGGGGAATGCAGTTTTCCAAAATGATCAGTTGACCTGAGCAGTGTGGGCACAGAGCCCCACTGTATGGGAGAACTTTTTTTGCCTGGAGTTGAGCTTTGAATTTTAAAGTGGAAGTAAACTCCCCTATCGTTTTCAGCCAAGGAAGCTGCCATCTTTGCCTCTGTTTAATGTTCAACTGCTATGGTGCTGCACATGTGATTCGTTATGACACCAGCCATTTGGATGGTTTGATAGTTTGGCTGAGAGCACAGCCAATGTGCAGTTAGCATTCCCGGCATGCCTTTTTATTTTTTTATTTTTTTTTTAAACTGTTTAAATCGATGGGTTTACTTCCACTTTAAGTTTCCATTTACTGTAACCTGGAGCTCATCTCTCACATTCCAATGTTCTTAAGACCCCTTTCACACTGGAGGCATTTTTTAGGCTCTACAGCACTAAAAATAGCGCCTGAAAAAAATCATCGGCTGCAAACCCAGTGTGAAAGCACTAGTCCTTTCACACTGGGGCGCTGCGCTGGCAGGGTGTCACAAAGTCCTGCCAGCAGCTTCTTTGCTGCAGTGTAGGAGCAGTGAATATACCGCTCCTGCCCATTGAAAACAATGGAGCAGTGCCGCTGCTGCGGCATTTTGCAGACGGACTTGCCCCTTTTTCACCCTAGCAGGGGGTTAAATCCACACCGCTAGAGGCCGAATAGTGCTGCTTGTGCCGCTGAGGTGTCAGCGGTAAGTGTGAAAGGGTCTAAGATTTATACAGGAAGAGATTTCACTGAGACCGATGGTCAATGAGACATCTGCATGACATGGCATTATGTCAATAATGGTGGTGGTTGCATGTTAAGTAAGCGGACCGTTGACTATACTCAGCCCTCAAAAATTCTCGCATTTTTCAAGTGGATTTTGAGGGCTGGCAAGCTGTCTGCCTGGGAACCGAGAGGGGGGAAATGGGTCACTCGACCGTATATAACGTTGAGCAGAAGGTACACAGCAGTTGAAATGAAAGCTGTCATCGCTGTGTTCCCTGCGCTCTGATCGGGGTGGCTCTCCTGTTCCCCTCATCCCTAGCACGGGCAGGCTGCGTTGGTGGGCACGGGCAAACTTGTTAATATATATTAAAACTTAATTCTGCATAAAACATTTAAGTGTCATTTTCATGAGATAATTTGAGTGTGTTTAGTGGTGGAATTGGGGGGCTGTGTTGGGTGGGTCAACTGGTGGCTAGTAGCTCAGGGCTCAAAATGTCGTGTTTTTTTGTTTTTTTTTTGTAACTTTTTTTTTTTTTCCTATTTTTTTTTTTTTTTTCACAATGCAGAAATCTTGTCTGAAGAGAGTTTTCAAGAAGTTCTGAGAGACAGTGTTGAGGGGAGTGATGCAGATGCATGGTCACCTGTGTGGGTCCTCAGATACTCGGTCATTGTTAAAACCCGTGGGATTATCAAATCAAAAGGCTACATTGTGCAAGCAAAGAGGAAAGCTCCTCATTAACAATTGCTTTGGAACAAACCACTGAAATGTTTTATCAGATGCACACAAATGTCTTTACACATAGAGATGTTCCTAAGACAAATTGACTTGGACGACAATATCAAAGCAATATCTGCAGCCACAATGTTTACCAGCTCCAAACTGCAAATGAAAATTTGAAAATATGTAAAAAAAAATGTATTTACCCATGGGAATCTGACAATTGAAGGGTCCATTGTGTTTTTCACATCACTAGGTGCCTCTGTTTTAAATGATTGCTAATGTTGGAGGGAACAGCCTTTGTTCAGGGCATTGCTACTACTACTACTACTACTACTACTAAAAAAAAAAAAAATCTCCAGTACTTCAAGCTGCTACATTTTTTGATTTTGTATAATCTGACATGCGATGAGAATCACGTCTTCTCCCCAGAAGTGATAAAGTGATACAACCACCTTTTAATGGCTTTTATACGTTGTGCTTGTGTTTTCCTCACTCTCGCATACAAAACCAACTGACAGTGAGACACTTGTAATAAAGGCATACATGTAGGCAACCATTGCTGACCTAGTAGTTGCTTGGCTTCAGAGTCATTGACCCAAAGCAAAGGTGCAGCAGGGTGGGTCAAAGCTCAGATCTGCAGCCATGTTTCGGGTCAGTATTTCAGAAGTTACTAATGCTAATAGATCGGCAGCCAGGCAACTAGAATTTTCAAATGGAAGGGTCTGCAATAGTAGCCATGTTTCCCTAAGATTGTCAATTTGCCCTAAAAATTTCTTTAGAGAAAAGCTAGTGTCATTTCAGAGGGCACCCTGACCAACTTGCTCTCCATGCCTGCACTATACCTGCCATTCCTTCCTTCATCATGGTGTGCAACAATATCCAATATTTCCGGGGTATAGGGGAGCATGTGATCACCTCCCAAGTGACTGACTTATGTAGTCTAGTAGTCATTTACTAGGCATGAGTACTGTCACCTGACAGATGGAGTAATGTCACAACCCTTTTTTTTTTTTTTTTTAGTGTAGCCCACTAGCCAGCACTGGGGTTTTTGGTGCCAGGTGAGTGGAAGGGGGCACTAATTGGGCAAGATGGTAGTATCTCTCAAGCTTAAAAATGGTGCTCACTAGCTATTATAATACTGGATTCATTCCTATAACTGTATTTATAAAATCGGCCGGAACAAGACCAGTAAAAATTATTATAATACAGTTGTGAAGGCTGTGTTCAAGTACTAAAGGCCACTTAAGATGTGTATGGGTGGCAAATTAACAAAGCCTGGCAATCCCCTTTTCTTGGGAGTATCTGCTCAGTTCTATGCTGTGACTGGCACAGACCAGTTCAGTTAGAGCCACATGCTCTGATTCCTCTGCCCCTCCCTGCCCTTGCTCTACTAGGAGAAGACAGTTTTTAACCCTGCCAGCTCTGCCTGTACTGTGTAGCTACTGCACAGGCAGAGAGGGATGTGAGCTTTTTGCAGACAGCTCAGAGTCTGTATGCCAGGTCTAACCTGGCTGGGATCTGCAGTTTTCTATATTGAAAACTGCTGCATTATCTTAAGAGGGTGCAGACACTGCGCCAATTTAATTTTCACTCTAAAATAGAAACTGACATGGGTAACCTAGAGAGGGACCTGAATCGGGTCCATCTGCTTAATCTGATGCACACTGCTCACACACCAGTAAGCTTAGGCAGGCCATTGATGATGCGATCCCCCCCCACAACCATGGGTTGTACATTCAACACAGTCAGTGTTGATGGGGAAATCCCTCCTGCAGAGCTATTGTCTACTCCCCAGTGGTGGGGGGGCACGCGGGAGCTGTCTGTCGGGAGAACATAGTGATTATTGCTAGTGGCTATATAGCTGCTGGCAGTAATTGCATACTAGGAATCAGACATGCTGTTTGTACCAAAGTCAATTGATGGATTGACCTAGGTACAGTCGGCCTGCCCATATATGGATCAAATCTCAACCAGTCTCTATTGAAGCGGCCAAGATTCTAACTGCCTATGGCCAGCTTTAGTCCATGCCCTTGTCAATCATTTTACTGCTTTACAATGAACGAGTACAAACCATTCAACCTGCAGAGAATAATTTGATTTTATTTTTTATTTTTTTGTCTAAGGAATATAGCAAGCTTTTTCTGTAGCAATATGATCTCTGCTCTTTTATAATATCCGCAATCAACTACTTGTTTTTGCGTGGGAAGCCTTAATGTACAATGTAAACATTTCACTTTGAAGGTTAGTCTGGTTTTTATTGTCCTTATCTCTGGAGCTGTACAAACTTAATATCATGACCTTAGTGCTTGGCTAGGAGAATAAGTCTTTTGATTATTACAGGATCTTACTGACAATTAACTTTTGTTTGTCCTGGCTTGTATACATTGTTTATCTCTCCAGTCCTACTAATGTACTGGCTGGACAATAGCTACTCAGTTACCTCCCAGATGGGCTCCTTGTATTCCAATTGAATGTCATTGCACCAGCTAGGGACTAGACAAACTTCTCTGACCCGCTACATTGTCTTTCACAATTTGAGCATATTATTAAATTCGTGCAGATGTATCGTAGTTCAAAATACTTGACCTCTTTTCTTTAGAATTACCAATTAAAACAATAATGTAAATATTTTTATGACAATGACTCTTGGCAGAAACTGATGCAAAGTAAAAAAAGCTGCTATAACCTTTAGACAAAGCAGACTGTAATACACATTTGTGGCTCTTGCATGCTGAAAGTGGCATTTCAGATAGCTAAGGATTATTAACAACAATTTTATGTTGGAGGGACTTGCTTGACCCTCTGGATGACCTAGTTGCCTAGGAAAGGCCAAAAAAAGGGTACTCTATTATCGTGACAGCTGTGTGCATGAAGCCATTTGGCTTGCTTAGGCTGATGCATATGTTAGTGTAAATGTTTTAAAGCGGAGTTCCACCCAAAAGTGGAACTTCTGCTTATTTGGCACCTTTTTGGGGGGGGCGGACAGATACTTGTCTTTTGATGTCCCCACTTCTGAGAGTCTGGGCTGCGGCAAATTGTCAGTGGCTCGGCTCTCTCCTTCCCCTGCCGCCAGGCCAGTAGGAGATTGCAGCGGTGTCCCACACATTCACAGTAGGGACCTGGCGTGAAGCTGTAATTCTGCACTGCCGGGGCACCCTTAACCGCAATGGTGGCAGCAGCACCTGACAACTGATGGAAACATCAGCTGTGGTGCAGACGTCGCTGGGACTCCAGGACAGGTAAGTATCATATTAAGTCAGCAGCTGCAGTATGTGTAGCTGCTGGCCTTTAATTTTTGCAGGGGTAGGCGGCCCTCTTTAAGTCTGATCTTGTTCATATGGTTATTTGTTTTATATGGCTGACTTTATGTATATGTGAACCAAACGTGGTGCCAGAATCCTGAAGCACCAAAATAGTAATCCTGAAGCACCAAAATTGTATTATGTCATCAAAGATACATATTTGTGTGTATATATGTAGTTGATTTGAAAAAAAAAGAAAATGTATTGTAGGGCTTGAAATCGTTTGTATTTGTGTTGGGTAATCTGTTGCTTGTTACGTTTCAAAGAAGTTTTTGTTCTAAAAAATTGTGTTGTTTTTTAAGAAAAAAAGGTAAAGTGTAAAGGTGTTGCATACACTCAGTAAATCTGACCTATACTGAACAAAATCAGCTGGAATCTGGTTGCTATGAGCAGCACCTTTATTTATTGCCCCCCCCCCCCCCCCCCCATTATTGGGGGTCAATACATGTTGCAATGTAACCATACAGACTTTGTGCAATTAACTTTTTATTTTTCTCAAAATTATGCAATATGAGAACCTACCTATTCTATCCAATTTGTACTGTACAATCTCTAAGATATACCAACTATGTAGTACCTGTCTGATTTGATACAATCAGTTTGTATGTGTGTAGGCTGTAGCGATATTCAGTCTACCAAATGGTCAGGGATCACATTAAAGGAAAACTGTACTGAGGACACACATGGGTTGTCGTTGCTGACCACGCGACAGTACTGGTTCCCTTGCTGCCATACTAATCACTGAAATGCGTACAACAGTGGTTCTCAACTCCTGTCCTCAAAACCCACTAACAGGCCAGGTTTGCAAGATAATTGCAGTACATCACAGGTGATATCATTTGCTGCTCAATGATTGCAGTATTCTAGTCTGCATCTCTCAAGGTAATGCTTAACATCTGTCCTCGGGACTCTCTAACAGGCCAGATGTTGAGAACCACTGCCGTACAACATTCTATATCTCTGATCTGGAACAAGATTGACTTGTGACTAGAGATGCACTGAAATTTTGGCAGCCAAAAAATGGTTTCTGCATTTTGCCAATAGAGAAAAAGGTGCTGATACTGGTGCCAACGCTTTTGTCACAATTTTACTGTGCTGATGGTGTGTTTTTTTTCATGTCACGTGACTCAAACCCCACATCAGAAACTTGACACGGTTGCATTATTGATGCCTTCTTACTGCATTTTCATTGTGTGTTTTATGTGTAGGGGTGTTTCTTTCTTTTTTTTTTTTTCCTCCTGATTAAAAATGCAGCAAGCAAGACTTTAACACCACAATGGAAATGTAAGGAACCAGTGCGAATACATAGAATTTAAGGGATGCACTTCTCTTGCACTAAAGGTGCTGATGATGGCTGACCATAGACATATTTATTTAAATTCATGATAAAATGAAGTTGAATATAATACAATTTATAAAAATGTGTGATATAGATATAGATATAGATAGATATAGATAGATATAGATAGATATAGATATATATATATATATATATATATATATAGATATAGATATAGATATAGAGATATATATATATATATATATATATATATATATATATATATATATATATATATATATATAGATATAGAGATATATATAGATATATATATATATATATATACACACTCACAAGTGAGTACACCCCTCACATTTCTGTAAATATTTTCTATCGTCTCATGTGACAACACTGAAGAAATTACACTTTGCTACAATGTAAAGTAGTGAGTGTACAACTTGTATAACATTGTACATTTGTTCCCTCAAAATAACACACAGCCATTAATGTCTAAACCGCTGGCAACAAAATGGAGTACACCCCTAAGTGAAAATGTACAAATTGGGCCAATATTTTGTGTGGCCACCATTTTCCAGCACTGCCTTAACACTCTTTGGCATTGAGTTCACCAGAGCTTCACAGATTGCCACTGGAATCCTCTTCTACTTCTCCATGACACAATCGCAGAGCTGGTGGATGTTGGAGACCTTGCGCTCCTCCACTTTCTGTTTTGAGGATGCCTCAAAGATTCTCAATGGGGTTTAGGTCTGGAGATGTGCTTGGCCAGTCAATCACCTTTACCCTCATCTTCTTTAGCAAGGCAGTGGTCGTCCTTGAAGGTGTGTTTGGGGTTATGTTGGAATACTGCCCTGTGGCCCAGTCTCCGAAGGGAGAGGATCGTGTTCTGCTTCAGTCTGTCACAGTACATGTTGGCATTCATGGTTCCCTCGAACTGTAGCCCCCCAGTGCCGGAAGCACTCGTGCAGCCCCAGACCATGACACTCTCACCACCATGCTTGACTGTAGGCAAGACGCACTTGTCTTTGTACTCGCCTGGTTGCTGCCACACACTTGACACCATCTGAACCAAATAAGTTTCTTTGAGACAAACCACAGGACATGGTTCCAGTAATCCATGTCCTTAGTCTGCTTTTCTTCAGCAAACGGTTTGTGTACTTTCTTGTGCATCATCTTTAGAAGAGGCTTCCTCCTGGGACGACAGCCATGCAGACCAATTTGATGCAGTGTGCAGCGTATGGTCTGAACACTGACGGGCTGCCGCCCCACCCCTTTGACCTCTGCAGCAATACTGGCAGCACTCATACGTCTATTTCCCAAAGACAACCCCTGAATATGAGGCTGAGCATGTGCACTCAACCTCTTTGGTTGACCATGGCAAGGCCTGTTCTGAGTGGAACCTGTCCTGTTAAATCACTGTATGGTCTTGGCCACCCTGCTGTAGCTCAGTTTCAGGGCCTTGGCAATCTTATAGCCTAGGCCATCTTTTATGTAGAGCAACCATTTATATTATTCATATTATTCATATTATTATTATTATTATTATTATTATTATTATTTTATTTTTTTTCAGTTCCTGAGTTCTTTGCCATGTTGAACTTCCAGTGACCAGTATGAGAGAGCGATAACACCAAATTTAACATACCCGCACCCCATTGACACCTGAGACCTTGTAACATGAGTCGCATGACACCGGGGGAGGGAAAATGGCTAATTGGGCCCAATTTGGACATTTTCACTTAGGTGTGTACTGACTTTTGTTGCCAGTGGTTTGGATGTTAATGGCTGTGTGAGTTATTTTGAGGGGACAGCAAATTTACAAGTTATACAAACTGTGCACTCACTACTTTACATTGTAGCAAAGTGTAATTGCCACATGAAGATATAAAAAAAATTACAAAAATATGAGGGGTGTACTCACTTTTGTGAGATACTGTTAATAGGTATGTGTGTTATATATTATACAATTTTTGTATTTTATACATTTTTCTGTTTTTGTACACATGCATCCTGAATTCCTTTTTTGGCACCAAAATTTCCATTCGATGCACCTCTAGTTTTGACTTCTTGCTGCTTGCTTGTTACAGGTCAGAGATTAAGCCTATATTCTCATAGTAAAAAATGGTTCCATCTGCAGCAAGAATTCAGCTGATTCCTGAGGCTCAATGTACAGGTGGATGTGGATATTTGCAGCTCCTGAACCTGTACAAAGCAATGACACAGGCTGACAGCCACAGACATCTGCTGAAGTTCAGATGAAATCACACAGCCTGTAATTGTGGTTAGGGACAGCTGATCACTTTTGGTGCAGCTGAGACCCTTTTGCTTTATGAATGAGGCCTAAGAAATTAACAATGGAGGATCACTATCACTGCCAAGCAACTCCTGTTTTCCTGAGGCCAGTAATGTACAAAGTTACATGGTTGTCTGCAGCCCCCTGAGCTCAAGGGAGGCTGCAAGAGCAGCATGCAACTTTAAATGGACAACTTCTGTGTAGCTGAACTACCAAAGGTCAGTGTTTTTTTTTGGCTTCGGCACCAGTGACGTCATTAAATCTGGCAACAGAATACAGCTGGCGGTTGAACATTTTCATACTGTGTACACTCTGCCTAGTTTACAATGCATACGTTTATGACTGCTGCATTGTATCCTAACCTGCCTGCTTATAGTAGAAGCTTTAGGGTCCTTTCACACGGGGCGGATCAGTTCTGATCCGCCCCGTGGATGTCCGTTTGCTCAGCGGGGATCACTCCGCCGATCCCCGCTGAGCAGGGAGATGACAGCTCCATCTCTGCACACTGCGCAGGGACGGACCTGTCACAGCGCCGCTCTCCCCTATGGGAGATCGGATGACGACGGACCGCAGTGCCCGTCGTCATCCGATCCGCAGAAGGATGGAAAAATAGCTTTTTCCTCCGTTACACTTTTTCGGATCGGAGCGGGTCGGATGTCAGCGGACATGTCACCGCTGACATCCGACGCTCCATAGAGCTCTATGGAGCACCCGTTCAGGTCCGCCTGAAAAACTGACAGGCGGGCCTGAACGGGACGTTAGTGTGAAAGAGGCCTAAGTCTAGCAAGAGCTGGAGACTAAAACGTTAAAGCTAATTAATTATATACCCGTTCTATAGCTTGAAAGTGGTTATCTTCTTTATGGTCCTTCCTCTCACATCTTTACCATATGCAGACATTAAAAAGCTACACCTCAAGCACCCTAACTACTAAACCGGCTATGGCACACTTAGCCACGTGTACACAAACAGACTAATGGCTGTACCTGGCTCTTGCACTACTGTTACCCCTTTTTATGGGTATGCTTAACTTGCACAAAACCATGACCAGAGAGCACATGTTGCAATGTGCAGGAAGCACAGCCTACGAGCCTGTAATCTGACTGGGCAAGTCAGAATGCCATCAGAGGTATTTAAAAAATAAATATAAATCCTATATTGAGGAGGGCCTGATACACTTTTAAGATTTCTACTATATTTTCTGGAATCCAAATGAACCTGTCATTTTTGTTAAATGTAGATGAATGGATATTGCTGATTGCTTTATTGTAATGGAGGTATATAATATTTAGCTTCTAATTGGTTGCATTGCATTTTGTGATCAGACTGTACTAATGAGCATGGCATGGCGCACATTGCATTTAGTACTGGCAGAGTGGTTACCTGTCAGTGTGCAAAGGAATAGTTTGCTATATGCTGTATATCATTGTAGATTAGTTACAGTGCTATACAGATATTTTATAATAGACAAAAGCCTTAACTTTTTTTCTTTCCCTTTCTTCCAGTGGATGTCAACGAGTGATTAGATTATTTTAGAAATGTATTTGTTTTTTCATTTTGAAATATTTATGTTCTGTAAGCTTCATGTATGTTTGTGCTAAATAAAAGGCCAATAAACCTGGAATGTTTCCACTTTAATTGTTTAACTTACAAATGACTTTAATAAAGGAAACCTGTCTTTAGGAAATCATGTGATTTGCTTTTATTTACCAGTTGAATTTGCTAGTTGCAAATTCATTGACTCCGGAGTGGCCTGTGTCTCTTAACAGATCAGTAACGGTATCTCTCTATAGCGCACTTGGTCCCCTCTAACCCTTTTCCTGTCAGGTCCGTACGTCATATACGCCTGACAGGAGGGAGGTTTCACACACTACGAAGGCTACAGCTACCGTATGTAAAACTGACAGGCAGACCTGCCTGTCTGGATGCTTTTGTCCGGCTGAGCTGCCACCAGATTACCTCCACGCATAGGAAAATATAGGGTACTGAAGTTTTGTCACCATTTCACAGGTGCACAAATTAGTAGTTGTAAAGGCAGAAGGTGTTTTTTTTTTTTTTTTTAAATCTTCATTCTATGCATTAAGATGAAAAGCCTTCTGTATGCAGCAGCACCCCCTAAAACTTACCTGAGCCCCATCCCGATTCAGCAATGTTGCACGAAAGTTGGCTGTCTGGGACTCTCCCTCCTCCGGTGGCTGAGACAGCAGCAAAGCGTTATTTGCTTCTGCTGCTGTCCATCAAGTCTGTGGGCCAATGAGGTGAGCGAATGGGGCACGCCACTGCTCCATGTCTGAATGGACACATGGAGCTGCGGTGCCCCATAACAGGTTGCCTGCTGTAGAAGACACTCAAGCGGAGGGAGGAGCCAGGAGAGCCGAAGAGGATGATCTGGGCTGCTCTGTGCAAAACCACTGCACAGAGCTGGTAAGTATAAAATACTTAGTCTTCCTGTTTTAAAAAAAGAAAAATTTAAATGTTTGCTTCCTCTCCATTCCCTGTCGACTGCAGTTCAGTGGAGATCCCTCTTTCAGCTTCCTTTCAGCCTGGAGCCAGATCCCCCCCCCCCCCCTTTCTCCCAGGCCACCCTAACACTAGTGCTTTCAACACTCGGACCCCTATCACACTGAGGCATTTTCACGCTAAAACAAAATGCCTGAAAAGCTTCTGAAAAGTATTTCTCTTATGTTCACCAACTGACACAGCGCCTTTCTTGGGCCATCGGGTTGTTACGTCACTTTCAGGAGAGGACTAGGCAGAACATGTTAAAATGTTCTAATAAAACTAGAACTTTCTAGTTCCGCCCAAGTGGTGGTCCCTTGGGTAACAACCCCTCAGCCTGTTTCTACAGCAAGGAGTAGACCAGAAATTGGCGTAATGCACCATTAAGGGATACATTTCAGCTTTGGTTTTTTGGGGGTTTTTTTTTTTCTTTCAGCGACCCCTGGCTTCTCGCACTCTGGTGAGCACCTTTTGTTTAAGGGGTACGACATGTAGTTCCGGTGCATCCAGTTACCCCCATGGGATCTGAACCTGGTGTTATTGGTGCTTCAGAAACTGCCATTTGAAAATATCAGAGATCCCTCTGTTGATTCTTTCTAGTGGCCATTACTTCGGCCAGGAGTGTTTTGGAACTGGCGGCTTTGTCTTGCAAGTCGCCCTACCTGGTTATCCACAAGGATAAGGTGGTGTTGCGCCTGTAACCACCTTTTCTGCCAAAAGTGGTTTCGGTATTGCACATCAATGAAAACATTGTTACAATCTGTGTCCTAAACCGACACATCCCAAAGAGGGGGCCCTTCATTCCCTGGATGTGGTTCGGGCTCTGAGGGTGTATTTGTTTGCTACGGCTCCCTTTCGGAAGTCAGACTCCTTGTTTGTTTCGGTGGCTGGTCCGAAAAAAGG
The DNA here is from genome assembly GCF_037356315.1 of Lithobates pipiens. NCBI lineage: Eukaryota > Metazoa > Chordata > Amphibia > Anura > Ranidae > Lithobates > Lithobates pipiens. The sequence goes on from NW_027507785.1 coordinate 228,792,890, forward strand.
CATGGGGGTCTCGTCGGCCACCATTTCCAGGTGGATCAGACAGATTGTAGTACAGGCCTACGCCTTGAAGGGGCAGGTGCCCCCCCCCCTTCCAGTCAGGGCCCACTCCACCAGGGAAATTGGAACGTCTTGGGCTTTCTGACATCAAGCGTCTGTCGCTCAAGTGTGTAAAGTGGCGACTTGGTCGTCTGTTCACACCTTTACAAAATTCTACAAGGTAAATGTCGGTGCATCAGCTGATGCCTGTTTTGGCCCCAAAGTTTTGTAGGTCGCCGTGCAATTGCAATGCACTTACATTTTTTTTTTTTTTTCATGTTTTGTGGGGAAAAACAGTACCTTTTTTAAGTAAATGCACTGTTGCATTTGTTACTGCAAGTTCTGAGGCGGTTTGGAGGTAGTGACTCCCAGATTGAGGAGCACTCTTTTATTTTTTTGTTTTTTTTTGTGGGTAAAAGAGTTCTTGGTTATTCCCACGCGCTGTTTTTTTGTGGGTAAAATTTTTATACTAGTTCCCATATGCCATTGTGGGTGAAGGGTTTTTATGCTTTTTTTTTTTTTTTTTTTTTTTTTTTTTTTTTTTTTTTTTTCCCTCTCCCCCCCCACCCCTCATTTTGGCACTGCTTGGGGATGTCCCAATGGTCTAAGAAAGGAGCTGTGTCAGTTGGTGAAAGTAAGAGAAAATAGTATTTTTTTTATTTATTTTTTGTACTCACTGTAATATCCTTTTCTCTGTAGTTCACCAACTGACACAGCACCCTCCCCTCCTATTTTTGTTTACGTTATACTGCTTGTTGATGTACTGAGGCTGCAGTAGCAGGGTGAGGGGTTGTTACCTAAGGCACCGCCCCTTGGGTGGAACTAGAAAGTTCTAGATTTATTTTAACATGTTCTGCCTAGTCCTCTCCTGATGGTGGTGTAACAACCCGCTGGTCTAAGAAAGGAGCTGTGTTGGTGAACTACAGCCAAAAGGATTTTATGGTGAGTACAAACAAAAACCTATTTTTCATTAAAACCAATGCTTTCACAGTGGCGCGGTGGAAAAAAACTGCTGCAAGCAACATCTTTGGAGTGCTATAAAAAAAACACCTCAAAATCGTCCCTTTACTTTTAAATGGAGGGGAAAAAAGTGTTTCAAAAGTGACCAGTGTTTAATGGGCAGTTTACAAGCACCACAGTGTGAAAGCAGCCTCAATCTTCTACCTCTATCCTAGCCAGGCTCCTCAATATTTATGTGCTGGTTCAGCCATCCTGCCTGGGTATTAGCCAGATTCTCAAATATTCAGATCAGTACCTTCTGGCCTCTGCCAACTAGCTTCTTGAAACTTTTCCACTCTTCTAGAACCAGCGCGAGGTACCAGAGGCCTGCCCTGCAGCGCCCTCCAGCCTGATTTAAACCCTCACCCAAGCTTCTAACCAGCCTCTATTGATACTACACAACTATGTACACAAGAGGATGCTACACCCATTACAGGTGTGTTTTAAAGCAAATGTAGTAGTTTTGTACATTTTTCGTATTCAGTATTGTGCAGTCTTCTATTGAGCCTGCAGTTGGAGCTCTAGTGTTCTTTCATATTTATTTTTTATTTTTTTAGAGACAACGATATCTTTCAAAATCCGCTATATCATGGTGACAACAATGACAGGGCATCCTATGCTCCGCTTAAAGCGGGAGTCCGCCGGGACTCCGCGATTTATTTTTATTTTTTTAAAGTCAGCAGCTACAAATACTGCAGCTGCTGACTTTTAAAATAGTGACACTTACCTGTCCAGCGCGCCCGCGATGTCGGCACCCGAAGCCGATCTCTAGATCGACACTCGAGTGCTGCCGCCGCCGCCATCTTGGGTATGGGAATCAGGAAATGGAGCCTTTCGGCTTCATTTCCCGGTTCCCTACTGCGCATGCGCGAGCCGCGCTGCGCAATGAGGACGGTCCCCGCTGCCTCTGGGATCTGTGTCTCGCTGCTGCCCCCGCCGCCATCCTCTGTCAGGGAATCGGGAAGTGAAGCATTACAGCTTCACTGCCCGGTTCCCTACTGCGCATGCGCGAGTCGCGCTGCATGTCTCTTATGGTCCCCCGCTGTGTCTCTGGGAACTGTGTGTTTCCCAGAACACAACGGGGGGGGGGGGGCTGGGCATCTGCGGCGGTCTGCCCGGAAGTGGGTGCAGATACCTGGATTATCCAGGTAACTGCACCCCCCCTCCCCCCTGAAAGGTGCCAATTGTGGCACCCGAGGGGGGGGGGGAGGGATCAGATTAGCAGAACTTCCCCTTTAGTGTGAAGAACCGCTTTAATTAGCACAATTAACAATGGGTGAAAGACCCTACAGACTAGTAGACAACAGTAGACCCAGGGCTTTCCAGATCTCATTAACCAGCGTTCATTTCACATACATCTGTCTACTGAGTCCCAAGGTGGCAGAGACAATCATAGCCTCCTTTAATAATGTAATTTTGCATTACATAACAAAACCTCTTCCTAAATGCTTGTAGCTCCCTCAAATGCCAGGGCCCATAGTCGGCAAACCAGAAGCTAGCATTCAGTCCCCTCCAAAAGCCTCTGTCACAACAACGGTTTCATAAGACAATCAATGCTCATTCATTGTAAATTGATCCTAACACGCACATTAAGTATGCTTATAGTGCACCAAAATCCGCAGGTGCATATGCCATTTAAGTGTGCTGCTTTTTAAGAACTTGTGCAGGTCTTATTTTTTCAAGCATTGAGACTGTCGATGCTCAAAATAAATGGACTGTCTAATTTTTTAGCTCAACTCAAAAATGCATGTCTGTTAAAGCACACAGCATTGTGGTGTGAATCGGCCCTAACAGCTGGACTGGCTGGTGTGGATGGATCGATGCTAGTTGGTTCATTAATCCACTGGCTTCTACTGTCTTAGACTGATGCTCCTTCCCCATGTGATCTAAAATATTTTGTTGCAGCATAAGTGCTCATGCACACGGACGTTTTAAAAAAACTGGCTGCAAAGCTAGCTCCGAAGCCTGGAAAAATTGTTGTTAAAAACGTGATTTTTACCGCGTTTTGCATTGGCGTTTTTGCGTGTTTTTTAGCGTTAGCGTTAAGTAGCGTTTTTTAAGAAACACATCTCTTGGCTATAGCACTCAGAAAACAAAGAAAATATGTTGCGCGTTTTTGCGCGTTTATGCGCGATTCGCGTTTTTACAGCTCTAGCTCCACGCCACGGAACGCACTGGTCCTGGGTTTTTTTTTTTACAGCTTAAAAACGCCTATGCCATTTGCAGCTCAAAAACGCCTAGGTGGGCATGAAGCCATAGACTAACATGGACAGCCGTTTTTAAGCTGCAAAAAAAGCTCAAAAAAGTGGCTGTAAAAACGTCCGTGTGCATGAGGCCTAAGGAGCATTCTTTTCACTGACCATCTGTATAATGGGGCCACTCTTCCAATGTTATCTAATGTAAGGTGGTACTTATTCCACTGACCAACAAGGTAATGGAGCTCTTTCGCTGCCAACCATTGTAAGGGGACACTTTTTCAATAAGCGCACTGTGTGGGAACATTACACTTTCACTGTATTTCTTTTCTGGTCATTATTTCCTTTCAATATTACTGGAAATTAATTGTTCTATAGTACAACCTAGGATGTCAACTGGAGGAGCCATGAAGCGTCTTGGGATCACTCATGGTAAATCAATCCTTCTGGGAAGGTGCAGCTCTTGGCCATCATGGTGGGTCCTTCTGTGGGACTGCTGCTTACTCCTGCATGTACCTCCTTCTTGCATGGGCCACCTTGTTGGTGATAAGCTCCCATGGTCAAGATTCAGAAGAGCTGTCTGTCAACGAAGGTAAGAGAAATGAATTGGTATATAGTGCAGCCCGGGGTGTCAAGTGTTTTGGCACCATTGATATTGGCTTATATCAATGTTCCTCTAAACTGTTTGCACCTTAGTGATCTTAGCAAATTATTGACATAGCTCCATAGACTAAACTTGTTTTTCTGTACTGGTTTTCAGCTTTAGCATTGTAAATATATATCTAAAGACTGCTGACTTTCATTATCTAGCTATAGGTACACTGTAATAATCTTTAGGGAAAGAAAAAAAAAGTTCCAAACACCACCTCAGCTACATACAGATCAGGAACACTTAACCTAATTTTATTTTTCCTCACTTAGAGACAACTACAATAGGCAATACACCCCTAAACACACCACTATTTTTCATTATTCTAGCACCTTGAAACAAGTAGTGCTGTAATCTACAGATTGAAAAAGGCAAAATGAACAGTTTAAAATAGTGGGCAATTTTTCAAATGTGCTTTACTGCAACACAGCCTGCCTGAAATTGGCTCCTGCAATGTCCCCCCACAGTGTAACCACCAATGTGAAATACCTTCGACCCATTTATGGTCTCTGTAATACCTCCCAACAGTCCCAGGTTGGGGAGGGTGACCCTCATCATTGTTTTCAGCCTCAGTGTCCACTGGGGAATGTAATTGCCAGGAACCACAGCACACACATTACTCCGCCCGGCCTATTTGATGATTTTTACCTGTGCTCCATGGCTTTTTTTCTGGCAGAAATGCCAAAATTCTCAATGGACAGGATCCTACAGGAGGAGAACAGGTACCCGGTAGACACTAAGGGCACTCAAACAATGGAAAACTTTACAGAGAGGAAGAGACCACTAAAGAAGAAATAGTTTGGCTGACAGTCCGCTCTCTCCAGCACCCTGTCAGTGTTCGGGTGGAGAATTGGAGGACAGTGCGCTGGATCAGGGATGGGAGTTCCATGGTTCAGCTGACTGGGAACAGACCCTGCAGGAGACCAGCCCCAGAATCAACTACATCCAGAGTACTTGGCTGGGTAAGAAAACATTGACCTGAGGAGGGAGGGCAGAGGGGGGAATTCTTAAGCCCCGTACACACGAGAGGACTTATGTCCGACAGACTTCCGAAGGAGTTCTGCCGGAGTTCCGACAGACTTCCGAAGGAGTTCTGCCGGAGTTCCGACAGAGTTCTGACTGACTTTTCGACTGAGCGGACTTGGCCACACACAATCACACCAAACTCCGACGGATTCGAACGTGATGACGTACGACTGGACTCGAATAAGGAAGTTCATAGCCAGTAGCCAATAGCTGCCCTAGCATCGGTTTTAGTCCGTCGGAATAGCATACACACGAGCTAATTTTTCGGTAGGAACTGGGTCCGGCGGAGTTCTGTCGGAAAAATTTGAAGCATGTTCCATTTTCTAAAGTCCGTCAGACTTTTGCGAATCAAAAGTCCGTTGCAGCCCACACACGATCGAATAGTCTGACGGAATCATTCCGTCGGACTTTGGATGTTGAAAAGTCTGCTCGTGTGTACGGGGCTTTAGGATTCTTTGTTATCCCCTCTGTGTTGTATATGATGATCGGGAGTTTGCAATTAATTGCAGAGTCCCTCTTTGCCATGAAAATTAATTTAATCCCATTAAAACATTTCCACTGAATTTGTGACGAAGGCTTCAAGGCGCCCAAGAAAGTCCAGCAAGCACCAGGATCATCTCCTACAGTTGATTTAGCTGCAGGATCATGGCACTGCCAGTGCAGAGCTTGCTCAGGAATGGCAGCAGGCAGGTGTGAGTGCATCTGCACCCACAGTATAAGGCAAAGACTTTTGGTGGATGGCCTGGTGTCAAGAAGGGCAGCAAAGAAGCCACTTCTCTCCAGAAAAAGGGACAGACTGATATTCTGCAAAAGGTACAGTGATTGGACTGCTGAGGACTGGCGTAAAGTCATTTTGTCTGATCAATCCCCCTTCTGATTGTAGGGAGATCCAAAAAAACCTTGTCCGAAGAACAAAAAGTGAGCACTACCATCAGTCCTGTGTCATGCCAACAGTGAAGCATCCTGAGACCATTCATGTGTGGGGTTGCTTCCCAGCCAAGGGAGTGGATTCACTCACAATTTTGCCTAAGAACACAGCCATGAATAAAGAATTGTACAAAAACATCCTCTGAGAGCAACTTCTCCCAACCATCTGAGGCAGTTTGGTGTCAAACAATGCATTTTCCAGCATGACGGAGCACCCTGCCATAAGGCAAAAGTGATAACTAAGTGGCTTGGGGAACAAAACATCAACATTTTTGGTCCATGGCCTGGAAAGTCCCCAAGCCTTAACCCCATTGAGAACTTGTGGTCAACTCTCAAGAGGTAGGTGAACAAAATAAAACCTCACAGATTCTGACAAACTCCAAGCATTGATTATGCGAGTGTTTCTCAACTCCAGTCCATGGTGCCCCAACAGGTCATGTTTTCAGGCTTACCATTATTTTGCACAGGTGATTTGATCAGTTTCACTGCCTTAGTAATTACCATGGCCGTTTCATCTCAGGGAAATCCTGAAAACATGACCTGTTGGTTGAGGACTGAAGTTGACAAACATTGGATTTTGCAAGAATGGGCTACCATCAGTCAGGATGTGGCCCAGAAGTTGATTGACAGCATGCCAGGGCAAATTGCAGAGTTCTTGAAGAAGTGGCAACACTGCAAATGTTGACTCTGCATAAACTTAATGTAATTGTCAATAAAAGCGTTGGACATGTATGAAATGCTTGTAATTATACTTCAGTATACCACAGTAACATCTGACAAACAGATCTAAAAACACTGAAGCAGCAGACTTTGTGAAAATTAACATGTGTAATTCTCAAAACTTTTGGCCACGGCTGTAGATTTTACACAGTGTTCTCATTTTTTGGAATTGGGTTTGTAATTAAAGGTAAACTCCAGCTAACACTTTTAAAGCAGTTACAGCGACAGTTCTTTCCTTTTGGGCTAAGGGCTTTACATATATGAATCAAAGCTGATCATTTTAAGCACTGCAGTCAGTGTTAAATGGTTCATCTCAACCCTCTAACTACCATTTTTGCTGAACAGCTTAGTGTTTAAAGGAAGTAGAAATAAAACAGACTTATTGGCAAGATCAATTGGGTCAAAATAAAGGAAAAAGCCAAAAAAAAAAAAAAAAATTAATCTACCAAATCTAAAGTGTTTGTTACACTTCATATTCCTGTTATGTGCCTGCTGTACCATGTACTTGCATGAAAAAGTATCCTGTTCTCTTTCTATTCCTTCATTTGTGTGAAATCCCTGGTGTTCCTGCCAGTCCCTCTGCTTTTCTATTAAAAACAAAACTGACCACACTGAGCATGAGAGCACAGTGTGGTCAGCTATCTAGAAGCACTGGGAACTCAGCCTGCTCTCTTCCAATGATCAAAAAAAAAAAAAAAAAAAAAAGAGATAAAGGTCTGGAATAACCACTCTACCACATCCATCCCTGAAAAAGCGCAAAAAGGGAAAAAATAGCCCTGGGACTTTGAATGAGGTGGGAGAGATTAGGCGCAGGTTCACAAGAAAATGTAATAACGCCAACTTATTAATTACAAAATGCTGTATAACCAAATGGGAACAGCAATAATTGTGCGTTACCCGGCATAGTGGCCTAAGTTAACAGCAATGGTAAAGACAAATATCAAATCATTACATTTACTGCACATCCATTAAACAATGATAAAATTCCTTATAAAGTACTAAACCAGTTGATATATATACATCATGAGAGGTAGAAAGTTCTACATACATAAATGAAACAATGTGTGAACAATAATATAAACAACAAAAGTACCCAGCACCATGAGCACCATGAGGTAGGCGTGTGCAGTAGATGGCTCCCTCTGCCCCAGCCTCCAGCATCCCCGCGTAACATCGCAGCCCCAGGACAAGCGGTGAGCGTGACCGGCGCCAAGGCCGTGGCTGAGACGCTCGGAAGGACCCAGCAGTAATGCACCCTGCGGTGGAAAAGCTCACTTGAGCGTGAGCTAGTCACAGCGCTTCCGGATCAACTGCTTGGTGGAGGGGAGTGGAGAGATCGGATCGGCCCGGTGGATGGAGGAAGGAGTGAACGGCGAGAGCCAGCCACCCGGAGAACGGAGCGAGCGTCCCACCTGACCCGCAGCACACATCCCGCTGGGACTAAGATGCGAAAGGGAGCCCCGCTGAGTGGATAGAAGAGCGGTGGAGCTGAGTAAGGGGAACCAGCTGAGCCAGGCTGCGGAGGACGAGGCTCCAGGGGAAAGGTACCTGACGGGGGTGGGGTGAATTGCTAGATATAGCAAGCAAACAAACTGGCTTAAAACTGTCTTAAAACGGAAATAATAAATGGATGACAGACACAGAGACTCTGGTGTGGAAACGCTGATGGATAACAGTCAAATTGTTTGATCTAAGTAAACTAGCAGGAAGGGAAAAAGTTATCACCCCCCCCCCCCCACAGGTTACTGGAAAGGCAGCGGTAGAATTAGTACACTGATATCCTCCTCAAGCCTGTGCGGCTCAGGCACACCAAACAAAAAGTAATAAATCCAAGGACTGTGGCTAGCCTTGATAATATATAGGCCGATCCGGACGCATACCGGCCTCTGTGTATGTACTTAGAAGACTTTAAATTCCATCCCGACTGGACATAGCCCCAAGAGTAAGGGTACTGCTCACGTTTAAAAGGCGTGAGAGAGAGTGACTGTGGCAGTCGCAAAGAAGCATTTCCCTGGGACCATTAAAGTGAAGGAGTCTGAGTGCCCGCATCCCCCCTGGCCCTTCGTGGACTAGAGGGTCCCCCTCTCTCGCATTATTAGGGTCTGACGTGGATGGTTCTTTTTTGCCTTTTTTTTTTTTTTGGTGTTTGTTCCCCCGTCTTCGCTTCAGAAGAGTATTTAAGTCCCTCCCAAGAAGTAGCAGTAATAAAGCGGAGACCTGCGAAGGAGTCACGTTCACATTATAGAAGGCCTCTACCCCTCTTCCTTAGCCGAAGGTAGAGGTATTGAGGACAGGGGCAATAAACAACCCCCAGCCTAGGAGGAGGGAAATGTGAAGGGGATAGGAGAATCCACGGCTGGAAATAGAAGAAGCCTATGAAGACCCCGCTGTCCCTATATATCTTAGAATAGACCATTTGCATTAGCCCTCTGTCCTCCTCAGGAGATATTCGCCAGTTCTCAGCCTGACTGCCTATGATGATTTTATTCCCCCCTTCTCATGTAGACATTTTTTTATTTGTACTCAGAATGTGTTGATCTTTACCACTCTGCACTTATTTGCATTTATTTGTAAGGGGGTCATTGGCGGATCGCAGGAAGGGCTTATCCCCCAGAGGTCTATCCGTTTCCCTCTGAGGGGATGACTTGGTTATAGAAAGGTGGGACAGACTAAGAAATAGGTTGTGAAAGAATAGTAGGGAGAAAGAATGAGGGGGAAGGCAAAATCAGGCAAAAGTGCCCCACCTGTATCCAGCCCCGGAGGGATTCAGAGATACATGGCAAGCAACATCACTAACATCAGTGCGCTAGAAGAGGGGCAGGAAAGCCCAAAACAAGGAGTGGGAAGGAGGTCAGGCCTGAGCAGACAGAAGTTAGGAGAGGAAGGTAAAGGAGCGAAAGCAAATGGGGCTAAAAGTGGGGGGACTAAAGAGACAAGTCCCATAATACAAAGCTCGGCCAGAGGTCAAAAGGATAAAGAGGGGGAGAGAACATTAGGAGAGCCTGCGCCCGAAGAAGAGACCTTGCGACCAGGTCCCCAAATGGAACCTTCTCTGATAAAAGAGATGCTTGGGGAAATGTTTGAAAAAATGGAGGCGGCCCTAAAGACAGAAATAGCTGGAGTACGTGCAGATATAGGTCGAGTATTGGAGAGGGTAGAGGAGATTGAAGATAGAATTGATAACCAAGAGCTTAGGATAGATGAGATAGCAGAACAGGTACAGAGCCTCCAGAGAACAAATAGGTCCCTCCTTTACAAATTAGAAGATTAGGAGTAGGAGGAAGAACGTACGCATTAAAGGTATCCCCGAAAAATACGGCGCCGCAGAGCTAAGTAAAATAGTGCAGCAGGTCTTCAACCCGTTACTACAAAGGGAGCCCACTGAAAGCCTAAAGTTAGACAGAGTTCATAGGAGCGCAGCTGGGGGGGCAGCAAGTAGGGAAGCTACACGCGATGTGATAGTCAGGTTTCACTACGCAGAGGAGAAAGGGCAAATAATGGAGAAACTTAGGGCAGTGCCAGAGATTTCCTTCGAGGGTGCTGAGCTGCGGGTGTTCTCAGACTTGGCCCCGGAAACGCTGAGGAGAAGGAGACTGCTAAAACCCTTAACGGAAGCCATGAACGCTGTGGGAGTCCCCTATCAGTGGGGCTTCCCAGCGTGCTTGAGGGGACGAAGAGATGGCCGCTCAGCGGTACTTCGGTTCCCTGAGGACTTAAGAAGGTTCTGTGAGAGTCTAGAGATTGCCCCCCCTCCGCTACCAGGTTGGCAGGAAGAATCCGATACGAACCTTTCCCAACGGAAGCTAAGATGGCAGAGAGGGAGAAATAGAGAGACAAATGATAGGGAAGGAGACAATAGAAAAAGGGTGCAGCAATGTTGAGGGCTAGATGGGTCCGGGGAGGGAGAAGGGGGGTGGGGCGGAGGGAGTCGTTGTCGCTGGGCAGGCTTTACCAGGTGTGAACCCCCGGGTAAATATGAAGCACAGACGTTATCAGAGAGATAAAGGTCGGGTTCATATATCCACAAAAGAGAAAGGGAGGAGGAGAGAAAAAAAAAAAGAAACGGGGGAGAGACCCTGACCAACGGCTGCAGTCGCAGAGTTGGGATGGAGGGGGGGAGGGGGGGAGGGAGTGTGTGGTTTTTTCCTTCTTTTTTTTTTTTTGTACGGTGCCCTTCGCGTCCTCCTTGTCCCCCGGAATGGTAAAACCCCCGCTGGGTCAGCACTCGTTGAACGATAGAACAATATATTAGTTGTCAATGGTTCTTATCAATGTGATAACATATAATGTGAGGGGATTAAACACAAAAGAAAAAAGATATAAAATTAATAAGGAACTCCAATTTATGGGGGGAAATGTCATTTGCCTTCAAGAAACATACATAACCAATAACTCAGGGATAAAACTGACATCACCCCAATTCCCAATGTGGTTCTATGGAGACTCACCCTCTGCGCACTCCTGAGGAGTAGCCATTGGCTTTGACAAATCAGTAAGGTTTGAAATCGAGGAACGATTGACTGACCCAGAGGGGAGATATTTATTTTTAAAGGGTAAATTGGGAATTATGCAATGCACCATTGTTAATGTGTACGCACCAAATAGAAACCCAGACACATTTTTAATGAGAGTATTAAGTAAACTGGAGGAATTCAGAACAGGTATGGTAATTTTAGCAGGCGATTTAAATTGGTGTTTAGACCCTAAGATGGACTCCTCAGGGGGAGGTACACGGGGGGCAGAACAGCGATATAGAAAAATAAATAAAGCATTGATTAGTGCCCAGTTACATGATGTATGGAGGATCAGCCACCAGAAAGAACGGGACTACACCCATTTCTCCTCAGCCCACAAAACCTTTACAAGACTAGACTATATATTTGTAGGACAACAATTAGTGGCTAACTTAAAAAAATCTGAAATTAAACCAATCACCCTGTCCGATCACGCACCTGTAAAAACCCAACTAGATATACAGGGCCATATGGGGACAGGAAGTGCCTGGAAACTGAATGATTCACTCATTCAAGAACAGGATGTGAGTATAAAAATCTTACAGGAATTAAGCGACTTCTATGAGGTAAATGATACAGGAGAGTGTTCAAAGGCTACTATCTGGGAGACACACAAGGTGGTTATTAGAGAGATCTTGATCGGAATCGGCGCCGGGAAAAAGAAAGAAAGGGATAAGGTGAAGGTTCAGCTTTATAAGGAGGTGGAGGAATTAGAACAAATGACCAGACCCAGAGGGCTCCAGGAGACCCAGGAATTACTGAAAAAAAAAAAGAGAGTTAGAGGAATGCCTGGAACAAGAGAGGAGGACAGCTTTTCATAAAATAAATAGTGAGAGACACCTATGGGGCAACAAGTCAAGTAAGTGGTTGGCAAGAAGAGTAAAGGAGCAGAAAAATAGGACCTACATACCGAAGATCAGGGACAAAGAGGGGGAGATGAAGTTTGCAACACCTGATATTGCAGAGAACTTCCACGTATATTATAGCGATTTATACAATATAGGTACTAGAAGGGAGGACGGGGGGAAAAGGAAAGAAGCTATCAGGGAATATCTTGAGAAGCTCGACTTCCCAAAAGACATGCGCGACGAGATGAAGGAATTAGAGATCCCTATCTCAGTAATGGAAGTAGAAAGAGTAATTAAAGATACAGCTCTAGGGGGAAGTCCCGGCCAAGATGGCTACTCCATTCTATATTACAAGAAATTTCGAAGTTTCTTGGCACCAAAACTTTGTGAATATTTCAATGAGGTGGGAGAAGGGGGGGCCCTTCGCGAAGAGGCCCTGCTCGCACACATTGATTTTAAAGGAAGGTAAGGACCCCGCAGCACTAGAGAGTTATAGGCCGATATCATTGTTGAATACGGACGTGAAGATCTACGCGAAAATCCTGGCCGAGCGATTGAAAACACTCCTCCCCGAGTGGATCCATACCGATCAGGTTGGATTCGTTCAGGGACGAGAGGGGAGGGACAATTCCTTGAAGTCAATCATGCTGATTCAGGAAGCTTCTAGAAGAGAGACTCCCACGCTGCTCTTGTCTGTGGACCCCGAGAAGGCTTTTGACAGAGCAGACTGGGAGTTTATAATTGGGACGCTAAAACACATGGGCCTAGGAGAGAGAATGATGAAGTGGGTAAAAGCGTTGTACAACAAGCCGACAGCCAGGATCAAGGTGAATGGTTCCCTGTCCCGCCCCCTTGAATTGTTCAATGGGACGAGACAGGGATGCCCCCTATCCCCGCTTCTCTTCGTGATTGCCTTGGAGCCGTTGCTGGCAGTGATCCGGGGCAACCGGGACGTGCGGGGAGTCGTGGTGGGAGGTAGAGAGTATAAGGTCTCTGCATTCGCCGATGATCTGCTATTATATATTACACAACCCAGAATATCGATCCCGGTGGCAGTGAAGGAAATAGAACAGTACGGTCGACTCTCTAATTTTAAAATCAACCTATCTAAAACAGAAATACTAAATTTGAATCTACCTGAAGAGGAGCAGAGAGATTTGGCCGCTAGCCTACCCTTTAGATGGAGTGGAGGGGAATTGAGCTATCTGGGGATAAAACTTACGGCACAGAGGGCGAATTTGTACGAAGCTAACTATATGCCCCTACTTAATAAAATCAAATTACAAATGAAAAACATGAAACACAAAGGAATATCTTGGATGGGTAGAATGAACGTAATAAAAATGTTCATATTACCCACGGTACTATATACATTCCAAATGGTCCCCATCTCGCTGCCGGGAAGTTTCTTCAGAAAACTAAAATCTATGGTCCTCGCATTTATATGGCACCCAAAAAAACCCCGCATTGCGCATAGGGTTCTTGTGAAGGCAAAGGAAAGAGGAGGAGTGGGTCTCCCAGACTTCAAAAAATATTATGAAGCCATAGTATTATCTAGGATAACAGATTGGATACATAATTTAAAGGAGAAGAGTTGGGCGGAGCTGGAAACTAGATTAAGTGGGACGGAATTAGCAAAAATGATTTGGATACCTGTTCAGGCACGGAACCTAGGAACACACACTAGTATAATCACAAGACATACATTTAGAATATGGGACAAAATGAATAAGCTCCACAACTGGACATGCAACTCCCCACTAATGTCACTACTAGACACAAAATACTTCTTGCCAGGAAGAGCGGCTGTACTACAGCAGATGGGCACAGAGAGCAGAAGTAACACTAGGAGAGGTGATCAAAGGGGACAGGATTTTAACGTATAGGGAAATCACGCAAGAATGGGGACACAGACCATTAGACAGATGGAGACACAATCAATTACTACACTTTACACAAGGGCTCCCACAGCCCCTGCGAGGAATGAATGCGTTAAGGCCACTAGAAAAGCTATTTAAGGACACACAGTGTACGGTGAAAAGGGTTTCTAAATTATATAAAATACTAAGAGGTGAGGGAGAGGGGGAGTTGCCTGCTTATTTAGGGAAATGGGAAGGGGAATTGGGGACACTTAGAAATGATGAACACAGAATGAAACTATTAAAAATGACATATGCACTATCAAAAGACTCACGAACACATGAAATGGCATATAAATTAATAGCGAGATGGTATATGACGCCCACAAGAATGCAGAGGTTAAGAGGTGGAGAGGAACCAACTTGTTGGAGAGAATGTAAGGAACTAGGCTCTTTTAAACATATATGGTGGGACTGCCCAAAAATAAGACCTTTCTGGGACAAAATAATTGAAAATATATTCTTGATAACTGGAAAGAGGATTAAGAAATGCCCATGGGCTTGCCTGTTCCACGATACAGACATGGGAGCAAGGCAATATAAAGCCACTCTCGCCCCTTATCTCTTGAATGCAGCCAAAGCTTTAATCCCAAACCATTGGGGAGACCCTCAGGAGCCGACAATTCTTGAGTGGGTGAGGAGGGTGGAGCAGATCAGGCTGATGGAAGAGTCGATCGATAAAATTCAGAAGACAGAAACTGAAATTCAAGGGAAGTGGCAAAAATGGCTGACATTCTTAGAGAGTGGGGACTGCCATGTCTGGTTAGTAGGTGAAGGGGATAGGGAGGAGGACGAAGGACACGGGAGGAGATAGGGGGGCATATCTCCTCCTGTTTTTTTTTTTGTTTTTTTTGGGTGGTTTTGCCCAAGGGGGGGAGGGGGGGGAGGGGTCTTAAATGTATTTTGTAAGAGGAGGGGTATAAGGAGATTTTTGTATTATATTGTAGAATTACTCCCCCCTCAAGAATTGTATAAACGTGTTTGTATACGTTGTTAAAATAAAAATAAAGAATATATAAAAAATAAACATAACAATGAGCATCGATGGTGCCCTACACGTATTGCGAGTCTCTGCTCACTTTTCAGGGGCAGATGCATAGTCATTGTGTCTGAAACACGAAATAGTAAAAAGAATGGATATATGTTGGTGATTAAGAAAGTAGGGGCATGGGGGGTGGTTGGCAGGAGAGGTCAGGGAAGCAGAGACCTCCTACTTACCAATTCACTGGGCTAGGTTACCACTCGCTGGTGTCAGGATGGTGGCAATAACAATGTCCAGCTCAGGAGCTGAGGGGACGCAGCAAATGAACCGCAGCAGGGAAAAATCGATGGTGAACTCCAGTAATTGGGATTAACATACTTGTGTAAATTGGAAGAGCCTCATATGCCAGGGGGATCTCAATACTGATAAATTAATCCTACCCATGTAATGTTGAAGCGGTTCATACAGACCCCCAAAATGGCAAATTTGTAATTTTGGTATTGACAGCCTGGCAACAAAGGTATGTCATAGGAGTTTATATCCCACCACCTTTCTAACCGGAAGTGCTGTACACTATTTTGGAGAGGATTACCCCTTACTGTCCAGCTAAATTGTTAATCCTAGGAGACTTCAATAACTAAATGGCATAGTGGAGGCAACATACCTACCTAGCAGGCTTTCTGATCACTCTCCCCTCAAGATGCTATGCGGACCCGAGACAAACGCAGCGGCTCCATGTGGCGTCTTGGGGCCCACTGGATCTCTCATGACGAGATTTCAGGACAAACTCCACAAATATTGCACGAATTTTGGGAACAGAGCGTAGATTGAGGTGGCATCAGCCACGTTCAGGTCTGACCCCTCGGTTTCCAATTTCAAACTGCTGCAGTCCACAAAGAGAGATCTCCATCTCACTGAGGTTACGCGTTTAGAGTTATTCCACACCAAAGATTCTTTGAGCAGGGTGATAGAAATGGCAGACTACTGGCAATGATGTCCCATCACGACACCCCCATAACTCTGATCCCCAAATTGATCTCTCCCACAGGTGAATCTATTACGTCCCAAGAGGATATCCTAAAGGTGTTTCAGACCTTTTATCAGATACTATACAGTACCACGCTCCCTCAGGATATGATTCCTGGCAAGATGGCGCCTCTCTGGGACCCACTGGCTCTGGGGTGGCTCTCAGACAAGGAGTGGTCCCATCTGATCAGGCCTATCACTGCAGAGGAGGTACATGCTATCATTAACACACTGGCAACTGGGAAGACCCCGGGCCCTGATGGTCTACCCATAAAATTTTATCGTCCTCATGCGGATCTCCTGCCCCCCCTGTTGGCAGACCTGTATACACAATGTCTGGAAGAGGGAGCGCTCCCACCCTCTATGGCAGATGCGCATGTTATTCTAATCCGTAAGCCCAATAAGTGCGCCTTATACAGGCACTTCTTAATATTGATTTTAAATCTTATCTAAACTAATTACTGTTAGACTCAACCCACTTCTGCCCTCCATTGTAGACACAGATCAGACTGGGTTCATGGCACATAAATCAACGGATATTAACTTCTGCAGATTATTCACCAACTTACATGCCATACATGACAATGTGGGCACTAGAACGGTTGCCTCCTTCGATATCGAAAAGTCATTCGATTAGATCAAATGGCCATTTCTCTGGGAAACTCTGCGGAGCATGTGATTTCCGTTGGTTTTGATTGCCTGGCTGCAAACACTATACAACTCCCCAAAGGTGGCAATCAGCCTGGGAGGTAATGTTTCTCCCCTTCCCGCTGTCCAGGGGTACCAGGCAGAGCTGCCCCCTCTCTCCAGCATTGTTCGCCATAGTTATGGAACCAGTGGCGGAGGCACTGCAAGTCTCGGACCATATAAAAGGACTAAAAATACTGTAGTTGGAGGAGAGGGTAGCTCTGTATGCGGACGACCTCCTGCTCTTTCTGAACAACGCAGACTCCTCTCTTAGAGGAGCGCTGCAAGTATTGACTGAATTCTCCAAGGTAACAGGATTACGGGTGAACTGGACAAAATCCCAGTTGCTGGCTATTGACCCTGAGGTAAAAGGACTAGCCACACCATATCTGCAGATGCGGTAGGTGGATGAAATTGTGTACTTAGGGGTACGCGTCTCAAGAGACGCATCCAGCATTATCCCTTAACTTAGAACCGGTGGTCCAAGGAGTCAAGTCCAAACTAAAAGCCTGGGTGAACCTTCCTCTATCCAGATTAGGCCGCATTAACCTAATTAAAATGAAAATCATACCTAAATTTAACTACCTATTTCGTAAATTCCCCACAATGGATACCTTTCTAATTTTTCACAAAATGTAACCAAATTTTCTCCTCCTTCCTCTGGGGCCCCGGTTTCGCAGGGGAGGTTGGCATTCCTGGACTGCCAGAAATATTTTCTGGCGGCCCAGCTGGTCACGGCAGTTTGCTGGCTAGTACCGGATGCATCCAGCCCCGTTCTGGAGGCTGCGGTGGTCCGCTCTGTGGAAGCCCTAACACATTTACCCCTTTGAGGTTCCAAGGCCCCATATGATTTGGCCACCCCCCATGCACACAACTCTAAGGGCCTGGAAGGCGGGACTGGGACTTGAGAAGTTCCCACAGAATGTAGTCTCCCCGCACACCCCCCTATGGAACAACCCTACCTTACCCCATCTCTACTCACTACCAGACCCTAAAATATGGACCAAATGCAGCATAAAACTGATATCTGACCTCACCACCGGCATCGCCATACACCCCTTCAATCACCTAGTATCCCACAACAATGTGCCTCCCTCGCATCTATTTCGCTATATGCAACTGTCTCATGCATTTAAAGCCCAAATAATACCCAACAACACGCAAATAGTGCAATCCGATCTGGATCGGGTCACAAGATATGAATGCATCAGGAAACCGACCTCGGTCCTTTATGTGCATTTCCTCAGAGTTTCCTCTCCAGATCTGTCGAAGCTCCGGCAGCGATAGACTCTGAGGATTGGGAGGACATGTGGGATTTCCCCTTCAAAATCCTGGTCTCACTTTGAGACCATCTCATACAATACAAAATACTACACTGGGCATTTTTCACCCCATATAGATTGCATAAAATGAGAACCTCCCTGTCCTCGGAGTATTGGAGATATACTGGCGATGCGGGTGATTTTATACACATCTTCTGGCCCTGTCCAGCAATAAAAAACTACTGGTCACAAGTACTATCTGTAATACAAGAAGTGATGGGAATAGATATAGCCCCCAACCCCACAGGTCTGCCTTCTAGGTTTGATGCAAGAATTAGCCCCCAGGATAGCAGAGAGAACCCTCATAGGACTCCTGCTCTTTTATGCCAGGAAAATGATCACTCTCTGCTGGAAAAAATGTGCCCCGCTATCCATATTGTTATGGAAAACACATGTCAATAAAGTACTACCACTCTATAAGGAAACCTACCAAACAGGGGATGCCCCAAAAAATACGATAGAGTGTGGGCCAAATGGTTAGCTGAGGCCTCCACCGCAACCGCCGGCTGATCAAACATGCACATGATACCATAAAGTACATAAAGTGATATTGATAAAAAAAATAATTTGTAATGTAATCTCCGATATGGGTTTATTTGATATCTATTATTGTCCCTTGGGTCTCGACTAATAGATTTGATCCTGGGCTACCTTAATTGAGCAGGAGCCAATACAGCACTGCACTAGGTTGTTAGTTTGTTTGCTTTTGTGTTTTTTGTTTTTTTCTGACGTACTACAGCTGTGTGATACTATGCTGGAAGCAGCCCAATGGCCAGCTGGCACTGACTCCTGTGTGGGTCTAGTCCCAATGCTGTGGCAGGTTTACTGTTGTTTGCTTGCATGTCTTATGCTCAATAAAAAGATAAACAAAAAAAAAAATTGGTAGAGCATGTTGTGTTCCACACAGCCCATAACAATATAAAGTCAAAAGATGTTACAATGTGGGCGTGGAAAACATGGCACTGAAGTACGGATGGTGACGGACTGGCGTCAGTGGTGCCAGCCATCACAGGGGGTGTTCGGGTGCAATCACCTTCCCTCCATCCGGGATGTTCCACACAGCTCACAACAATGCAAAGTCAAAAGACATCACAATGCGGGCGTGGAAAACATGGCACTGAAGTGCAGGTGGCCACGCCCATCCAAAGGACAGGCGAGGACAGCAGGAGGTCAGAAGCACCTCCCTTATGCACAACGCAGCCCCCAAGCTGAGCAGACAAAGCCAACATCAAGGCAAGAAGCGAGGGGGGACCAAAGCAGCCCAGAATACACCCGCAAGAGTGACAATGGCCAAAGCCAACTGGACAGGGGATGATGATACACTGGATGTAATAGTGAACACTGGCCAGCAATCAAAACAGACCAGATTTTGGGCTGATTGCGTGTCTTCCACCCGGGTTATAAGGAAAAAAAAGATTAAGGTCTGGAATAACCACTGTGTTGTGTAGTTGGTATTATCCCATCATACAAGTTAGAATGTATTGATCTACTCTAATATCACCCATTCATATACATTGTATTGTCTCTTTGCTTATCTTAGTCACTGCATCCACTATAGCCTCCCTGCACATACCACCTGTCGTTATGATTGGCTATATATATTACATGCGTTAAAAAATGTTATATATTATATATATGTTATATATAGATATAGAACACAACAGGCTCTACCAATTTACACAAGTACGTTAATTCCAATTACTGGAGTTCACCATTTTATGTATTCTTTGTGTCTCCATTCTGTCTTTTGAGACATGTGCATTTCTATACACAATATATATATATATATATATATATATATATATATATATACAGTGCCTTGCGAAAGTATTTGGCCCCCTTGAACTTTTCAACCTTTTGCCACATTTCAGGCTTCAAACATAAAGATATAAAATTTTTATTTTTTGTGAAGAATCACCAACAAGTGGGACACAATTGTGAAGTGGAACGAAATCTACTGGATAATTTAAACTTTTTTAGCAAATAAAAAACTGAAAAGTGGTGCGTGCAAAATTATTCGGTACCTTTACTTTCAGTGCAGCAAACTCACTCCAGAAGTTCAGCAAGGATCTCTGAATGATCCAATGTTGTCCTAAATGACTGATGGTGATAAATAGAATCCACCTGTGTGTAATCAAGTCTCTGTATAAATGCACCTGCTCTGTGATAGTCTCAGGGTTCTGTTGAAAGCACAGAGAGCATCATGAAGACCAAGGAACACACCAGGCAGGTTCCGTAATACTGTTGTGGAGAAGTTTAAATTTGGATACAAAAAGATTTCCCAAGCTTTAAACATCCCAAGGAGCACTGTGCAAGCGATCGTTTTGAAATGGAAGGAGTATCAGACCACTGCAAATCTACCAAGACCTGGCCGTCCCTCTAAACTTTCAGCTCAGACAAGGAGAAGACTGATCAGAGATGCAACCAAGAGGCCCATGATCACTCTGGATGAACTGCAGAGAACTACAGCTGAGGTAGTAGAGTCTTTCCATAGGACAACAATCAGTCGTACACTGCACAAATCTGGCCTTTAGGGAAGAGTGGCAAGAAGAAAGCCATTTCTCAAAGATATCCATAAAAAGTCTCGTCTAAAGTTTGCCACAAGCCACCTGGGAGACACACCAAACATGTGGAAGAAGGTGCTCTGGTCAGATAAAAACCAAAATCAAACTTTTTGCCCACAATGCAAAACGATATGTTTGGCGTAAAAGCAACACAGCTCATCACCCTCATCACACCATCCCCACTGTCAAACATGGTGGTGGCAGCATCATGGTTTGGGCCTGCTTTTCTTCAGCAGGGACAGGGAAGATGGTTAAAATTGAGGGGAAGATGGATGCAGCCAAATACGGGACCATTCTGGATGAAAACCTGTTGGAGTCTGCAAAAGACCTGAAACTGGGACGGAGATGTATCTTCCAACAAGACAATGATCCCAAACATACAGCAAAATCTACAAAGGAATGGTTCACAAATAAACGTATCCAGGTGTTAGAATGGCCAAGTCAAAGTCCAGACCTGAATCCAATCGAGAATCTGTGGAAAGAGCTGAAAACTGCTGTTCACAAACGCTCTCCATCCAACCTCACTGAGCTTGAGCTGTTTTGCAAGGAAGAATGGGCAAGAATTTCAGTCTCTCGATGTGCAAAACTGATAGAGACATACCCCAAGCGACTTGCAGCTGTAATCGCAGCAAAAGGTGGCTCTACAAAGTATTAACGCAAGGGGGCCGAATAATTTTGCACGCCCCACTTTTCATTTTTTTATTAGTTAAAAAAGTTTCAAAAATCCAATAGATTTCGTTCCACTTCACAATTGTGTCCCACTTGTTGGTGATTCTTCACAAAAAATAAAAATGTTATATCTTTATGTTTGAAGCCTGAAATGTGGCAAAAGGTTGAAAAGTTCAAGGGGGCCGAATACTTTCGCAAGGCACAATATATATATATATATATATATATATATATAATTTTTTTTTTTTTGATACGTTTTTGGTACACCTGAGACCGTTGACCGAATGCCTCATGCAGTCCGTGCTGGTCATCCCCATTTTTCCCTGCTGCGGTTCATTTGCTGCCTCGCTAGAGCTACCTGAGCTGGACATTCTTATTGCGGTCACCCTGACACCAGCGCGTGGTGACCTAGCCAACCACCCCCCCCCCCCCCATGCCCCTACTTTCTTAACCACTTCCCGACCAGCGCACGACGATGTACGTCGACAGAATGGCACGGGCAGGCATATTGGCGTACATGTACGTCCAATATTCGTTGCCGCCGTGCCATCGGGAGCGCGCCGCCGGCGGCGCGCTCCCGCGCTGGTGGGGACCCCCGTGAGTCCGGTCACGGGACCCGCGGACTCGATCGCCGCGGGCATCCCCGCGATCGTCTCACGGAGCGGCCGAATGGAGGAAATGCTGTATAAACAACATTTTTCCATTCTGCCTAGCAACTAGTGACGCTGATCTCTGCTCCATGTGATTGGAGCAGAGATCAGTGTACACTAAATGAAAGCCCAACCCCTCCACAGTTAGTAACACACCCCTAGGAACACTTAACCCCTACACTGCCACCCACTGGTTAACACTTTCACTGCCAGTGTCATTTACACAGGAATCACTGCATTTATATAGCAGTGATTACTGTATAAATGACAATGGTCCCAAAAATGTGTCAAAAATGTCCGATGGGTCCCCCACAATGTCGCAGTCACAATAAAAATCGCAGATCGCCGCCATTACTAGTAAAAAAAAAAATAATAAAAAATTATTAATAAAAATGCTATAAAACTATCCCTATTTTGTAAAACGCTATAACTTTTGCGCAAACCAATCAATAATCGCTTATTGCGATTTTTTTTACCAAAAATATGTAGAAGAATACGTATCGGCCTAAACTGAGGGAAAAAAATGTTTTTTTATATATTTTTGGGGGATATTTATTATTACAAAAAGTAAAAAATAATGCGTTTTTTTCAAAATTATCGCTCTATTTTTGTTTATAGCGCAAAAAATAAAAACCGCAGGGGTGATCAAATACCACCAAAAGAAAGCTCTATTTGTGGGAAAAAAAGGACGTTAATTTTGTTTGGGAGCCACGTCGCACGACCGCGCAATTGTCAGTTAAAGCGACGCAGTGCCGAATCGCAAAAAGTGGTCTGGTCTTTGACCAGCAAATTGGTCCGGTCTGAAAGTGGTTAATCACCAACATATACCCATTCTTTTTATTTCATTTCTATTTTAACCTGAATGGGTTTTTTTACAAGGTGATCGTTTACAATCACTTTAAAGAGTAACTAAAGTCACCGTACTTATTTCCTCTCCAATGTTCCGAAGTCCCTCAGAGATCCCTTGCTGGTGCAGGAATCATGTTTATTGACCAGTGTGGGATGAGGTAACTCTTGCACATGTGCAGAAGTCAGTCATCCAGGAACACAGAAACCAAGCTGGCTATGTAAACAGAGTTTCTGATTTACTGTTTTATCCCCGTTACTTAATAGTTGAAAAAAAAAAAAGAGATCACACAAACACTTGTAGGTAAAATCAAACTGTATATAACATTTAATTGAATAATAACAAATTAAGATAACAAATGTAACAATATTGGAAAATGTAACAAGAATACTTAACTCTTGAAGCCTTTCTCCAAGGAGTCCCTTGTCTTGTGGCCTAGCACATGAACAAACCTGCTGAAGAGCTGAAGAGGAACTAGATGGGGAGGAAGAAGAAGATGAGAAGATGAGTACAGGCCTGTTACACCTCCTGGCCCTGTGAGCTGCTGAGACTGCCGACCCGAGGACATAATCCGACCAAGGGATGCTCACGCCTGGTACATTCTTCTGTTCACCAGACGCAGAACAATAAAGTGTCTACAAGAGAACAACTTCCAGCCTGAAACTCCTTGATCTAAAAATAGATCGAGCTGTTTAGTCCTGGATTTAAAAATAAATTGAGCTGTTTAGACCAGGATCTAAGAATAGATTGAGCTGTTTAGACCTGGATCTAAAAATAGATCAAGCTGTTTAGACCGGGATCTAAAAATAGATTGAGAATCTAAAAATAGGTCGAACTATATAGACCTGGATCTAAAAATAGATCAAGCTGTTTAGACCTGGATCTAAAAATAGATTGAGAATCTAAAAATAGGTCGAACTATATAGACCTGGATCTAAAAATAGATCAAGCTGTTTAGACCTGGATCTAAAAATAGATGGAGGATCTAAAAACAGATCAAGCTGTTTAGACCTGGATCTAAAAATAGGTTGAGCTGTTTAGACCTGGATCTAAAAATAGATGGAGGATCTAAAAATAGATCAAGCTGTTTAGACCTGGATCTAAAAATAGATTGAGAATCTAAAAATAGGTTGAGCTGTTTAGACCTAGATCTAAAAATAGATAAAGGATCTAAAAATAGATCAAACTATATAGACCCGGATCTAAAAACAGATTGAGGATCTAAAAATAGATTGAGCTGTTTAGACCTGGATCTAAAAATAGATTGAGGATCTAAAAATAGATTGAGCTGTTTAAACCTGAATCTAAAAATAGATTGAGGATCTAAAAATAGATCAAAGTGTTTAGACCTGGATCTAAAAATAGATCTAGGATCTAAAAATAGAGTGATCTGTTTAGACCTGGATCTAAAAATAGAGTGATCTGTTTAGACCTGGACCTAAAAATAGATCCTCTCAAAAGCTGCAGGTGCTGTAAGCGAGCTTTGTCATAGACTTCTATGGAGGCTTTGAAGACGCTTTGAAGCACCATGAAAGTGACATGTGGTATAATTTTTGAAGCAAAACAAACACAGCATGTGAACAGGTCAGTAAGCCAACCGTTTGATTCAGGTTTACTCTTGAGAATGAAGCGGCTCACAACAGGAGTCCAGTGCATCTCCATTCACAGTTTCAGGTCCGATACCAACCCGGATTTTTGACTGGATTTGGACCTGAAATGGACCATAAGACGCACGGGGCTCCTGTACAATTCACTCCAGAGCTGCTGTGGAGATGTATGAACCGACTCTATAGAGAGCCGGTCACAGTCTCCTGCTATGCGAATCGGTTGCGGGGAAACCCGCATCCAATTTGCATAGGTGTGAAACCAGCCTTAGTTAGAGGTGCTTTGACTGGCATTCAGATTGCTTTAAAAAGCATTTCCAATGTAACAATTTGAAGCAAGTGTGAATGAGCTCTAAGTTTTCTTGAAATCCACACCCCTTCATCAAATTATTCACACTCCTTATCTAAACTGCCCATACCCACTGTCTGTATTATTATTATTATACAAGATTTATATAGCGCAAATGGTTTGCACAGCGCTACAACATGAGGGCAGATAGTACAGTTACAATACAATTCAATACAATCAGCGAACCCTGCTCGTTAGCATCCTTTATAGCCTACTTTCCTGGTGCCAACATGGCACCATACTACCACATGTATGCTGCCATGGATTGGTACTAGAAAACGAAAATTATGGTAATTACTTAATACAATTTTCCATTTCCTGATGCCAACATGACAGCATACATGACGCAATATGCTGCCATGAATTGGCACCAGGAAAATAGAAAATTATGGCAAATATTTGATACAATTTTCCATTACTTTATCACCCTTAAAACGTTCTTCCTGGATTGACATCTTCGATCAATTACTGGAGATGTGCAGTGATGTGTGCCGTTCATATCTGCCCGGAGCGCAGCTTTGGAAAGGAGCAGTAATGGAGGATACAGAACACAGGATGTCCTATGAAGGTGAATATGAACAGTGGGCTAAGCAGATAAAACTCAGCCATTTCCTACCAAACACCAGGATCCCCATTCAAATAGCAAATACAAGGTATAAAAAGAATGCCCGTCAGTATGAGTCCTGCGACTATGAATATTGTTGTCTTGTCCAGACAATGCGATGTGCTAATCTACACAGGCCAGAGATGGCCATACGCTGGGGGATCTGATCGTTTGGAAATAAGTAATCAGATTTATGAAAACTTTTCTATTACTCTCATATGTGCTTTACCATTATATCTACCTGTTTCCCGCGCTCCTCTGATTTGATCATTCATATTCTACGCATGGTGAGTCTGTCAAATGATTGCATGTAAAATATTTGTATAGTGTGATTACACATAAGTCTGTCGTGTATTGCCATATATACTTATTTTGATCAAATGCTATTTAAAAAAAAAAAAAAAAAAAACTGCAACAAAACATCACCAACACAAACAGGCTGCTGTCTGAGCTGCAGAATAATAACAGCTGCAGTATGGAGACAGTCCTAGCCATGTCATCCAGATAGTAAATCTGTTCTTCATCTGACCTTGTGTGCCAGCAACTCTCACAATTCTATGACTTGAATAAAATACAAACATTTACTATTCCACCATACACAGGCATCAATTAATACATGAATCTATTTAGAGGATGAAAAAATAAAAAATTCCCGACTCCGCCGGGACTCGAACCCGGAACCTTTGAATACCTTCCTCCTCTAGAAGTCCAATGCGCTATCCATTGCGCCACGGAGCCACCTGTTGGATTTATAGGAAATAATGTAGATCTCACTAAAGTTTTCTGGCTACTAAATGTAGAAAATGATTAGTCTGGCACTTCAAGAAATACAGCGGTCGCGATAGTCGGAGTCCTGTCACCTCCCCGCTGCACAATCTGGAAGCCAGTCGGAGCTGAGAGCTCTGTGTAACATTCCCCGACACGAACACTCATTCCGTTCTGATTTCGCAACAGGAAAAGAATGGAACATGCGCATTGGTTCACTTTGGTGCCGTAGCTTTCAATGCGCATGCGTGTATGTTTTCTAACGCCTTATGGTTGCATTTATGTCCTGGAAAGAAGACATTTTTGTGTCTTTTCTGACAATAAACACAGAATCACGGTCTTCAAGAAAATGGCCAACAAAAAAATCACTTCCACCACAGAGTAGTACTTCTTAAGTGTTGTCATGCTGAGTTTCTGAGTACACCAGAACATAGGTCACTGTGATATGGAAACAGAAACATACAGTTCCTGATATAAACACTATATATTAACCATTTCAGTATCAGAGACTTTTACCCCCATCCTGCCCAGTCCAATTTTCAGTGCTGTCGCATTTTAAATGACAATTGCGCGGTCATGCAACACTGTACTCAAACTACATTTGTATCATTTTGTTCACACAAATAGAGCTTTTATTTTGGTGGTATTTCATCACCACTGGGCTTTTTTATTTTTTGCTAAATAAAAAAAAAAAAAAAGACTGAACATTTTGAAAAAAAAAAAAGTTTTTCTTTGTTTCTGTTATAAAATTTTGTGTTTGTAGAGGTCGATTTAGAAGACCGACCTTGAGCAGCGTTTTTTTTTCTGCACGTTTTTTCGATGCCTAATACTGCACTTAGATTACGCCCTCTGCTTTATGTTTATCTTGTTGTCAGTTGGAGATTCCACAAAATCTCAGAGAGGGGCTGCAGTGTATATAGTGGATATAGTCTAATAGCCTAGGTGTTCTTGCACTTTTTCATAGAATGACTCATGGACTTTCTGAATAAAAGTTTCCCATAGTTCCATTTCTGGTTGTTTTTCTATCTATGCGTAAAGGGCACTTTTTGCGATATTCCTTTTATGTTTTTTATTGATACATTTTTTCAGCTATAACAGTAGAATCTTTATTTTACAAATAAACATGTATTTAAAACAGGAAACACCCGTGAGAAAGGATTCCCAAAGCATTATAGATTTTCTACACTTCATTAGATCACAGTGTACCAACCCATTGTAACCCATGAGATGGCAGGTAAATCAGTGTTGAAAAAAATATGGAATCCAACTAGTTCCAGTTGGTAACTGCCTTTTACATGCAGCCATTGCACTTTGAGCCCCTGTTCGGGTCCAAATCGCATGACAAGTCGCTCCCTGTTGTCGGCAACTGTTCAAAACGATGCAGCGCCAACTTTTCGGTGCAGCACCAATTTGGAAAAGCAGTTCCTGCACTATTTTTGCCAATATCAGGTGCAACTTGCATAGACATCTGTGTATGAAGTCACACAGATGTCAGCCAAGTTGCACCTGAAGTTGCACTGACATGTGGCTTTGAAATCGTGCGATTTCAAGTGAAGTCGCACGATTTCAAAGTTTGATTCAATGTGAATGGGGACTTACTTAACAAACATATTTGCAGATTCCTACCTTTTGTTATTCTGAAGAAATAACTGCTTGTCTGTGTCCATGTTCTGAATAAATCTGTATGGAAGGGATTTTATATTTATACAACAGCTGCTGCCCCTGCAGGGCTCTAATGAGGAAAGTGTCAGGGTCTCTATCCCTTTAAACATGCTTTCCCTTTGGGAGTATCTCACCAAAAATGAAATTTTGGGAGTTGCCTCAAACCCCCAAAGGTTTTTCCTCCTCCTCTCTTTTTTCACCAGGGATGTGCAGCCAGGGGAGGCAGGTAAGGCAGAGCCTCAACTGCCATGAACTTTAAAAAAAATAAAATAAATTGAGCTTTAAGGGTCATAGCTTGGCGACCTGGGGTCATAGAAACCCAACATTTGGGGGATATGTAGCCTAAGTCCTACCCCACCACTGGTAAAAATAGGGGCTCCTATGACCTATGGTTCCAGAGATATGGGGCTCCTTGCACAGCCTGCCAGAAACTAAATACAGAGCGGCCACTTTAAATACAAGCTGACACATTCTGCAGCAGACTGAGAGGATGAGCTCACAGTGCCTCTCCTTACTTCTTGTCAGAGGCACTGAGCTCAATAGACAGCTTGGAGTCTTGGACCAATAGTAAAGTAACAGTGGTCCCGACTGTCCAATAAAAATGCTGCAGTGGAGGCATGCCTCTGACTGCAGTGTCATAGAATGGGCAAGACAAATACTTCCTTCCAGCCCAGCCCTCTTAACTACAAGGTGTAGTGTCATATTTTGCTCCCCATCGTAGAATGCTCCGGAAGTGAAGTTGCGGCCAGAAATTTATCACTGAGCATGCGCGAAGCATTCCAAATGCTTGCACCATGCGTTCCAGAGGATTTTCAACAATGTAGTTCAGTGAAACCGTCATATAATGTCACGGGAGTGAGGGGAGGTAATCGTGACGTTAATTTTAGACAGAGCGGAGAACGGCGGAGAGAGAGCGGGTAACCTGGCTCAAGGAGGGGATTACCTCCCCTCACGTCCGTGAAATTATCTGACAGTTTCACTGGTCTGCATTGTCGCAAATCCTTTGGAACGCATGGCGCAAGTGTTTGGAACACATCACGCATGCTCAGTGCTACGTTTCTGGCCATAACGTCACTTCCGGAGCATTCTATCAAAATATGACACTACAAAGGAAATAACATGTTTATGGGTGTAAGATTTACCCACAATCCCATGTTTTTCTCACACAGTTAAGAGGGAGAATGAGAATCTGCTGCCTGCTGAAAAGGTACTGTTATATTCACACTAAATCCTATATTACTACGCTATATGTTATAAGATAATAATTTTATTATTTGAAATTACTGGTTTGACGTTATAACTTCAAACTTCAGTAATTTGTCCGTTAAGCCACCTGCTTGAGTACAGATTTTGATAATATAGTAAATTACATTAAAAACAATATATAATAATTATTTGTATATTACTTATGATAATTAACCCCTTGCCACCCAGGCCAATTCACTTCTTTCCTACATGTAAAAATCATCATTTTTTTTTTTTTTTGCTAAAAAAAATTACTCAAAATCCCCAAACATTATTTATATTGTTTTAGCAGACACCCTAAGGAATAAAATGGTGGCCGTTGCAACTTTTTATGTCACATGATATTTCCACAGCAATTTTTTGAAATGCATTTTATTGGGGAAAAAAATGTTTCATGAATTTAAAAAAACACCACTGACGTTAGCCTGATTTTTTTTTATACAACGTGAAAGATGATATTACGCTGAGTAAATAGACACCTAACATGTCACACTTTAAAATTGCACACACTTGTGGAATGGCGCCAAACTTCAGTACTTATAAATCTCAATAGGAGACGCTTTCAATTTTTTTTACAGGTTACATGTTTAGAGTTACAGAGGAGGTCTAGTGCTAGAATTATTGCTCTCGCTCGAACGATCGCGGTGTATATAACCTGTGTGTATCTGGCTCTGATACTAGCCAGTGCCTCACCAGCCACTGACCCCACTCACCAGGGTTTGGCTCAGCTATCCTTCTCATTAATCCATTCTGTTCAGTACACAGGAAAGTTACAAGCTCACTAGATTTTTCACAGGATCAACGGGTACTTGTATAAAATGTACTTGTCCTAAAAAAAAGAAAACAAATACAATCAACACAATGATGAAACTAGTACTAGTAACTATTAGATCTTTCCTTTATATACACTTTATTACTATTTATAAGCAATCTAGTAATGGGGATTTTTTTTATTTCAGTCATATTTATATTTATAAAATCATAGTTATAACTTTTATTTAATTTTTTTCCAGAATAAATATTACATTAATATTGAATGCAAAGGTAAGCGTGGACATTTTTAGCAAGAAGGTGCAAAACTGTATTGTATTATCAATACGTAATCAATTTTAGTCATCATTGCAATCCCATGAGTAAGTCATGATGAAGAAACGCATCAGGAGGTGGCTGTACGGCAACCATTAGTGACATCAGACACAATACCAGCGGTGACGATTGCGGTGTGGATGAGATACTACTATACACTGAGTTCATTGTGACCATGCTTTGCCAGTCTAACGCTGCTGCAGTGGATGTATCACATGCGTAATTTTAATTCAACCTGTGTAAGTGCAATGTTTGAAATCGTTTTTAAATACATTTTTGATCAAACGTTACTGTTACTATTGTAGCACTTTGTTTTCTTATATGTGGATCTTTCCATAGGATCAATCACATGGATGATTTAACCCTATATGGGTTGATGCTTATTTGCCGAGCATGAGAGTGTAAGGCAACTTCATTTTGTGAGTGGACACCCCGAGGGGAGTGGAATCACCATTTGCACGTGGAGTGGTGGATGAACAATATTGAATCTACTGTCAACGCATTATCAATCTTTTTTGATTAATCACCTTCACATTTAAGGACTTATTCAGTCAGTGGACTTTGGTCTTTGTTTTGTTTCCTTATCACTTGTCACTGCTTGTATTACTCAATGTTATTTTAGTTATTTATTTACAGCACCACTATTCACTTTAGTAGTTCATACAGCATGTGATGGCTGCCTAGCAAATATTTGTTGAGGGTTTCTGCAGTAACTAAACCAAGTTCCCAGGTGAGCAATGCCATTTGGACATTTTGCAATTACTTATAGTTGCAACTGACATATACTTAATGTCCACTAGGTGGCGCTATAACACAACCAAAATTATTTTAGTCACTAAGCTAAGGAAACATTTTATACCTATCATTTTCCGAAAATCCTTTGTGTGGAAAATCCAGTAATTCCTAAAATGACATCATTTTTTAAATTAAATAGTAATTCATATATTAAACTGAGGGCCATCTGGGGTAATTTTTTACTTGGTGATGTCATCCACAATATTATAGATTTGCTTATTATTTACATATATTGGAATTGTTGTGACAAAAAATATAGTTGATTTTATGTGCAAAGGCTGCCACCTCAGGGTTTTTCTACTAATACCTACAGGAAAGAGCTGACATCTGATTGGTTGCTATAGGGAGTACGCTTTTCTCTATATTTTTCTAATTCAGCTTTTAAGTATCAAAGCTATAAGAAAGAAAAATTTTTTGATGCACCTTGCCATAAAGCTCCGTTCACATCTAGGCATTTTTGGGCGATTTTCTGATCTAAACCTCAGGTCTAAAAATGTCCAACAAGACAAATCCCATTTATTTCACTGGCCCCTGTTCACATCGGAGCTTTCTGTCACCTTATGCAAAATGCCCGTCGCTCAAAACAGTACATGAGCTTCTTTTTTGGCAGATTACAGGCGTTTCTACTGCTTTTCATTGGTGACTTCTCAACTTCAAAACACCTGTACAAAAACGCTGCAAAAACATCAGAAAAAATGCCTGAAAATATGCCCAAAAAATGCCTGTAAAAAGGCAACGCCTAGATGTGAACAGAACCTTTAGGCCCCATCCACACCTGAGCGTTTTGTAGCTTGAAGCCTAAAGCTACCAAACGCTGGAGGGGAAAAAATCAATTATTCTCTATGGAGAGGGTTCACATCGCCACTCCAAAACGCCTGAAGCCAGATGCCTGAATCGCAAAAAGTTCTGGAGCTTTTTTTGTAGCTTCAGGCTTCAAGCTACAAAACGTGTGGTGTGACCCGGGCCAGGTCATACCACATGCGGTCCAGTGCATTTTTTTCTGCATCAAAAACGCATGGAAAGTAGGTTATATGGTTTTCAATGGCATAGTTTACACCAGTGCCTGCATTTCCAGAAAGAAAACTAGAGCATACTGCATTTTTCCTGCACTGGACTGTACTGGAATGCTGTAAAACCTAAAACGAACTGGAATGCACATGTCCTTAAATTTTTTTAAAGCTGAACTCCAGTGGAAAAAAATGGACAATTGCTATGTAAAAATAACTTATCTCTAATGATGTGTCCCATGTGTGATTGTGTGTTAGATAAAACTCTTCCATAGCTAAAGCTTACATTTTTGGCTAGCTGCTCGCTCCCTCTCCCCCTCGCCCATTCACAAAATGCCTCCTATTATTTTCAAAGAATACAAGGCCTCTGTGAATAGACAAGAGAGGATCCATTGCTATTTCTGGACATCTGCCATGTTTTGTATTGAGTCCTTTCATGGACACTATCAACATACATTTGTGTTAGAACAGAGTAACTGGAATTGCAGAAATATGATTGGCTCTGAAGAACCGAACCCACGCTCATCAAAAACTGTTCCGGTGTGTTGAATGGACCATCAAGAGTGACATATTATTATCAGATCTGAAGGCATCCCATTTATACTGAGATTGTATATGTGCACACAATTGGGGGATTTTATATGGGCACAAGGGGTTTGTATTTATAATTATTGTACTAGAGATATTAACCACTTCAGCCCCGGAAGATTTGGCTGCTGAATGACCAGGCCATTATTTGTGGTTCGGCATTGCGTTGCTTTAACTGACAATTGCGCGGTCGTGTAATGCTGCACCCAAACAAAATTCACATCCTTTTTTCTCATAAATAGAGCTTTCTTTTGGTGGTATGTGATCGCCTCTGCGGTTTTTTGTTTGTTTTTTTTTTTGCGGTTATAAACAAAAAAAAGAGTGTAAATTTTGAAAAAAACACAATATTTTGTACTTTTTGCTATAACAAATAATCCCCCCTTTTTTTTTTTGAAAAAAGCAAATTTTATGTATTCTTCTACATATTTTAGGTAAAAAAAAGTTGCAATGAGCGTATATTGATATTTTTTTTGTGCAAAAGTTATAGCGTCTACAAAATAGGGGATAGATTTATAGCATTTTTATTATTTTTATTTTTTTACTAGTAATGGCAGAGATCAGCAAGTTTTATCGGGACTGTGACATTATGGCGGACACATCGGACACTTTTGACACATTTTTGGGAACATTGGCATTTATACAGCAATCAATGCTATAAAAATGCACTGATTACTGTAAAAATGTCACTGGCATCGAAAGGGTGGGAGGGGACTGACCTAGAGGAAATGACAGATCGTGGTTCCTAGCTAATAGGAACTCACAATCTGTCACTCCTCACAGAACAGAACAGGTATTTGTGTGTTTACACACATACGTCCCCATTCTGCCTTTCATGGCTGTGATCGCTCGTGGCCATCACAACCATTGACCACGAGCATTGGCACCCCAGCTGTGCAGTGGGCGCGCGCACGCCTGCTATCCCGATCCCGCAAGCTGATGTATAGCTGCGACAGCTCGCGGTATCGTGCCTACCTGCTGCCGTAAAATGATGGCGGCTGGTCAGCAAGAGGTTAAAATTAGTTTATATTGTAGAAGATGGTGTGAGGGCATTGGTTTTGGATACATTGTTAGATTGAGTGTAGGGTTCAGTCATTTTGAGAGAGAGTCAGGGCTGAGGCAGCCATTATGATGCACACTATCCCCCTCATTGGTTGCTAGGATGTTGGTGGCCAGACAACGCAGCATCATTGGTTTCTTGGATGCAGATGGCAGCCTGCACTATAACAACCAATGATTCCATGCAGCCCAGATGCTGAACATGCACCAAGGACAGAGCGGTTGATACAGTCTACCTCTAGCTCAGTCTCCCCCCCCCCCCCCCCATGTGCTGCCACACCTCAGTATGCCTTAGGTGGCACAGCCTTATGGGGAGTATTGTTTTCATTTTTTAGTTTAAATTCATATTCCCCCATTCTCTGATAAACATTTATGTGTTAGCGAGATCATATACTAGCCACTAGGTGTCCGCGCTATAGCCGAAAGATGGGCTACAGCGTGGAGCACAATTGCCAGGAGGGAGTCCCTGGACATCCTCCTGTTTACTCCTTCCCCGCGTCCTGCTGCAGGAGCTCATCGGGGAAAATCTGTGTTGGCTGTGTCCCTTGGACACAGCAAATCACAGATCGTGCTAAATGGCCACAGTGACCATTTAGCACTCGATCAGCACGTCCAATGAGAGATGATCTCCAGTGTAAACATATGAGATCATCTCTCATTACCAGCTCTCCCTCCTCACACAGAGACCACGTGTGAGGAGGGAGAGTGACCTGTGCTGCAGATCTGTGAGTGAAAACTACATAAAACACAGGGCCAACAGTACATTTCAGTGCCCAATGTCCCCAGTGCCATCTCTCCCCAGTGCCACCTGTCCCTAGTGCCACCTATCAGTGCCATTTGTCCCCAGTGCCACCTGTCAGTGCCATCTGTCCCCAGTGCCACCTGTCAGTGCCACCTGTCCCCAGTGCCACCCCTCAGTGCCATCTGTCCCCAGTGCCACCTGTCAGTACCATCTGTCATCAGTGCCACTTGTCAGTGTCACGTGCCATCTGTTATCAGTGTCACGTGACATAAGTGCCATGTATCAGTGCCATCTGTCATCAGTGCCACATCAGTGTCCCGTGTCATCAGTGCCACGTATTAGTGCCATCTGTTATAAGTGCCACATCAGTGTCACGTGCCATCAGTGCCACTTATAAGTGCCATCTGTCATCAGTGCCACATCAGTGTCATGTGTCATCAGTGCCACGTATCAGTGCATCTGTCATCAGTGCTACATCAGTGTCATGTGTCATTGTCCTGGTGCTCTAGGGCCTTCAAAAGTGTAATAGGTAGTCAACAAGTTAGATTTGTAATTAATGCTCCTAGAACACCTGATGGTGCTCCCTGCATGTTGGGCCTCTCTATGTGGCCAGGCTGTGAAGAAGTCCCACACGTGTGATATTGCCATACTCAGGAGGAGTAGCAGAATGTATTTTGGGGTGTTATTTGTGGTATACGCATGCTATGTGAGAGAAATAACCTATTGCATTGACAATTTTGTGGAAAAAAACTAAAAAAATCTTCATTTTGCAAATAATTGTGGGAAAAAATTACAACATCAAAAACCTCACCATGCATCTTACTAAAAACTTGGAATGTCTGCTTTCAAAAAAGGTGTAATTTGGGGGGTATTTGTACTTTCCTGGCTTGTTCGGGTCGCAAGGAATGAGATCGGCCACCAGTACATCAGATGTGATAAATTTTTTATGATTTGTAACCATAGCTTGTAGACTCTCTAACTTTCACACAGACCAAATAATATCCACTAATTTGGGTTATTTTTACCAAAGATATGTAGCAGCATAAATTGTAGCCAAAATGTATGAAGAAAAATGTATAATTTGCTAAATTTTATCACAGAAACTAAGAATTTTTTTTTTTTTTCTCGAAATTTTTGGTCTTCTTTCATTTATCGCAGCAGTGATCAAATACCACCAAAAGAAAGCTCTATTTGTGTCAAAAAAAGGACAAAAAAATTATTTGGGTACAGTATTACATGACTGAGTAATTGTCATTCAAAGTGTGAGAGCACTAAAAGCTGAAAATTGATCTGGGCAGGAGGGGTGTTTAAGTGCCCAGTAGGCAAGAACCTTTTGTTTTCATTTGCTTTGTTCATAATTTAAAGTGGTTGTAAAGGCTCAAGGTTTTTTTACCTTCATGCATTGTATGTAAAAAAAAAAAACTTCTGTGTGCAGCAGCCCCCCAATTCCTACCCGAGTCCCATCTTGATCCAGCAATGTGCACAAGATCAGCAGCTCATTGAGGTTTCTGCCTCCTCAATCACAGCAAGTGAGCCAATGAGGAGAGAGCAGGGGCGGGCCAAACCGCACTCTATATCTGAAGCTCAGAAGTGACCCTGATTGGGTGCCGCCATAGCATGCAGCCAGTGGTGGACCCGAGAAGAGAAGGATTGGAGCTGTTCTACTGCACAGAGCAGGTAAGTATGACGTTTGTTATAAAAAAAAAAAAAAAAAAATCAGCCTTTAATATCACTTTAAAAATGTGTAAACCCAATCACTAAAATCTCATATAAGCTTTAAAGTGGTTGTAAACCCTTACACACCACTTTGACCTACAGGTAAGCCTAGATTAAGGCTTACCTGTAGGTCCATGAAATATCTCCTAATCCTACATGGTTTAGGAGATATTTGCAAAAAGACAGGCACCGCTGTCTACGGAGCATGCGCTCTATTCAGCGGCACGCAGGCGCACTGAGCATGCCGCGGCTAACGGCGTGAAAATCAAAAAATCATCACATGCAAATTGTTATCAGGCCGAGAGGAAAATCTACCAATTAATCTAAAATCAATTCTTGAGATGATCAGACAAATCTTCCAAAACCAGGGTCAAGGCTAGGGATGGCCGAACGGTTCGCCCGGTGGTTGTTTCGCGGCGAATTTCGTCAGTTCGCCGCCCCGCCTGATCGACGGCGGACTTCCGTGTTTACTGTGTAAAAGAACTTTGACCTATGATGACACATCCATCATGGGGTACAGGACAGCCAATTGAGACATTACAGCACATGGACACTTGGACATTCCCCCTAACTTATAAATAGACCCGATCCGGCGGCCATTTTACATTCTTTCGTATGTCACTATAGGGAGAGGTTGCTGTGTGGAGCAGGGAGAGACTGCAGTGACCCAAATCGCTAGCTATTAGGTCCACAACATTTCTTTTCAGGACTGGTATAGGTGTTAGGTGTAGTTCAGGATATAGGTTTGAGGCACTGCTGTGCTAGTGATTGTTGCAGCAGCCTGTCTTTTGTCAGTGTAGAGAGAGGGACAGGACGCTGTGTGCTTTTCAGGACTGATATGGTAAAGTAATACAGGATATAGTTTTGAGTGCTATTCAAGTTATTGTTCCTGCAGCCTGTGTTTTGTCAGTTTAAATAGGGACAGGCAGGAAGCTGTGTGTGGCAGTGAGGGACAGTCAGTTTAATCAGTAGCTGTTACTATTAGGTCCACAAAGGTTCTTTTCAGGACTGGTATGGTAATAGGCTTGTACACGTATAATATTCGTAGAGAAACCTTCCGCCAGGGGCAACTTCACAATGAAATCCATTGAAATCATCTTCCAAGGTCTTTCTGGAACTGGCAAGGGTCTTAGTAGACCCCAGGATCTTGTCCGGCTAGTCTTGTTCCGGGCACAGGTGGTGCAGGACTCTACGTACTTCCTGCAATCACTACTTAGCTGCAGCCACCAGAATGCACGCTGTACCAAGTCCGCCGTCTTCAAAGTGCCAAAGTGGCCGGCAAGTTTGTGGTCGTGGCAGAGCTCCAGAACAGCCATCCTCACATCATCCGGGACTAGAATTCTGTCCCTGTACCGGAACATGCCATCTTGTGACCTCACAACATTCTCAACCGGCGGGGACCACCCCACAGAAGCTTGTCTAATCCGGGACAGGAGGTCCCCCTGAAGAAGCAAAAAATTTCCAACAGGGAGGATGGTATCTGGAAGCAAGGTATCCTGGGAGTTATGAAACATGCGGGAGAGGGCATCTGGCTTGATGTTCTTGGAGCCGGGTCTGTACGTGATGTGGAAGTGGAATCTGGAGAAGAACAATGCCCACCTCGCCTGCCGTGGTTTCAATCTCTTAGCCATTCTCAGATACTCCAGATTCTTATGGTCGGTTTAGACCAGGATTGGATGTGCAGCACCCTCTAGTAAGTAACGCCACTCCTCCAAAGCTGCCTTTATAGCCAGTAGTTCCCGGTCCCCCGCATCGTAATTTCTCTCTGCTGCGGAAAGCTTGCGAGAGTAAAAGGCCACAGGGAAGAGAAGGGCCTTGGAACCTTGTCGCTGGGAGAGTACAGCCCTTACCGTGATTTCCGAAGCGTCCACCTCAAGGACAAAAGGCAGGGCAGGATCCGGGTGCTTTAGGATGGAAGCAGAAGTAAAAGTTCCTTCAGTTTCTGGAAAGCAACTTGGGCCTTAGGGGACCAACAGAAATGGTTTCCTTGCTTGGTTAATTCAGTGATGGGGGCGATTATAGTTGAGAAGCCCCTAATGAACTTCCGATAAAAATTGGCAAAGCCAATAAAACACTGGACACCCTTTTTATCGGTAGGAGCGGGCCAATCCAGAATAGCGGACACTTTCCGAGGATCCATCTTGATACCATCAACAGAGATAACCAGGCCAAGGAACTGTATGCTTTGGAGCTCAAATTCGCACTTTTCCAACTTGGCGTAAAGTCTATGATGCCTAAGGCGGGTCAACACATTTCGGACGTGCCTGCGATGGTCAGAGACTGAGGAAGAGAAGATTAGGATGTCATCCAAGTAAACGATAACATATAAATCTAACAGGTCATGAAAGACGTTGTTTATAAAGTGTTGGAAAGTGGCGGGTGCATTACACAGACCAAAGGGCATAACAAGGTATTCGAAGTGCCCGAAGTGCCCCTACAACTTGCGGATCAAGTTGTAGGCACCGCGGAGGTCTAACTTGGTGAACACAACAGCGGATCCCAGTCTCTGGAAGAGTTCGGGCACTAAGGGTAGCGGGTAGCGATTTTTGATGGCAATTTTATTTAGCTCCCGATAATCAATACAAAGTCTAAGAGAGTGGTCTTTTTTTTCAACGAAAAAGATGCCGGCCCCAGCTGGGGAAGTAGATGGGCAAATGAAGCCTTTCTTGAGGTTTTCATCCAAATAGCCCTTCAGAGTTTCCAGCTCTTGCTCAGTTAACGGAAAAATCCTTCCAAATGGGACCTCAGTTCCGGGTAGAAGCTCTATCGGGCAGTCGTAAGATCTGTGCGCGGGTAAGGTTTCTGCTCCTTTCTTGCTAAACACATCCGCAAAATCCCGATAGGGCTCAGGAATTGCTTGAGGCGACTCAGGATCAGAGTCCAGACTGAGAAGCTGAGTGGACGTGGAAGGGACTTCAAGAAAGCAGTGCTGTTGGCAGTAGCCGGAAAGAAACTCAACCCTCCCTGAGGCCCAGTCGATGTTGGGGTTGTGGGCTTGTAGCCAGGGCATTCCCAAGATAATGGGAAAAAGAGGGGAAGAGATGGCGTCCAAGCAAAGGAGTTCACGATGGTTAGGACCCATGGTGGCCAGCAAGGGGACGGTTTCCTGGGTGACAGGACCAGAACTTAGGATGGAGCCATCGGCAAGGTGCACCGCCAGGCTCTGGATCTTCGGTCGGAGGGGAATGCGGTGATTGGCAGCAAATGTCTGGTCAATAAAACAACATCAGGCTCCGGAATCAATTATGACTGGAACTGGGATATCCCTGTCGGGAAGCTGTAGAACAACAGAGAGAGCAAGGTGAGAAGCAGACTTAGGCAGATTAGGAGCATGCTTGAAAGGAATCAGAAGAGACTTACGTGTCTTGTTAGGATAAGATCTCACGTAGTGACCTGGTTCCCCACAGTACATACACAGGTTACTGTCTCTTCGACGTTGCCGTTCCTCCAGAGTGAGGGAAGGACGGAGCAGACCCAGCTGCATGGGTTCAGGGGGTTCAGGTCCCGGAGCCGGAGGAGCTAGGGTGGTCGGCCGAGAAAAGCTGGAAGCACTAGGAACCTTGGGGAGGACCCACGTAGGCCGAAACTGGCTGGAGGACCTCTCAGAACGACGTTCCCTAAGGCGTCGATCGATTTGGATGGAGAGATTGATGAGCTCTTCCAGTGACTGAGGGACACCGACCCGTGCCAGTTCGTCCTTGAGTGAGTCAGACAACCCCATGCGGAACTGGTAGCGCAGGGCGGCATCATTCCATTCTGTATCAGAACTCCAATGTCTAAAGTCCACCACATAGTCCTCAACCGCCCTGCGCCCCTGCTGTAGGACATGCAAGGCAGCCTCCATAGTTGCTCTCAGCTGGGGATCCTCATAGAGCTGGGACATAGTGGCGAAAAAGGTATCCAGACTGTCAAGAGAGGGCGACTTCTGCTCTAGAAGACGATGGGCCCAGGACTGGGGTTCACCAGACAGAAGAGAAATCACGAAGCCCACTTTAGTCGCTTCCAGGGAGAAGGTGCGAGGTTGTAAAGCGAAGTAAAGCTCGCAAGCATTGCGGAAGGACCGGAACCTATCGCGGTCACCAGAGAATCTCTCTGGAGTTGGTACCCTGGGTTCGGGAGGAAGCATTACTACGGAGGGTGCTGGTCCGGCAGCGGAAGCTCCTGGTTGGTGTGCAGGAGATGACAGTACCTGGATTTGGCCTTCCAGTCTGGTGTAGCCTTCTTGCAGACTCTTCACGGCTTGAGTGAGACCCGCCAGGTGTCTGCACAATTCCTCCATGGGGGAGGCTCCCTGCTCGGGCTCAGACATGGCTGTCCGATACTGTCAGACTCACGTACCTGACAGGTGAGCCCGAAATAGCAGGGGAAAGTCTCCCTTATGGGTCTGGTTCACTGATAGGATGGACAGGAGGCACGGGAGCGCAGACGGGTATGGGAGCCTGGCGGGTTAGTTGCTGAAGGAAGGATCCGACGGCAGGGTTCAGACAGGTAGACAGACTCTCACAGCTGGATGCAGGAGCAGACGCAAGCAGAAGGTGGTGAGCAGGTCCAGCCACAGGCACAGATGACAGCAGGCAGGTAGTGCAGAAAAGGGATAAGCAGGTTCGAGTCCGGGTCACAAGCAGGGTTGGCAACAGGAGGGCAGCGTGGTACAAAGGAGCAGGCAGATGCGAGGTCAAAGACAGGCCGAGGTCAAAGGCAGGCAGCAAACAGGAAAATCCAAGGAACGAGCCGGGTAAACAGGAGTTCAGGAACACAAGCAAAGTCACAGGTAACAGGGCACAGGAAGCTGCAGATCGGACAGCACCGAGCACACCACGGGGGAACACTTAAGTAGGCCGATTGGCGCCAACGCGCACCGACGCGCGCGCCCAGCAGTGCCAGCGCGCACCAGCACACACCGACGCCCCGCAGCCCACCCAATGACAAGTCCGCTACGGGCAACTCTCTGACAGAGGGGCTCCCACCATCCCTGTGCTATGCTCATTATGAGGGGCTCCCACCATCCCTGTGCTGTGCTGACTTCCTCCTGGGACTGCTTATTATGAGGGGCTCCCACCATCCCTGTGCTATGCTGACATCCTCCTGGGGCTGCTTATTATGAGGGGCTCCCACCATCCCTGTGCTGTGCTGACTTCCTCCTGGGGCTTTACCTCTGCTGTGCATATTATGAGGGGCTCCCACCATCCCTGTGCTATGCTCATTATGAGGGGCTCCCACCATCCCTGTGCTGTGCTGACTTCCTCCTGGGGCTGCTTATTATGAGGGGCTCCCACCATCCCTGTGCTATGCTGACATCCTCCTGGGGCTGCTTATTATGAGGGGCTCCCACCATCCCTGTGCTGTGCTGACTTCCTCCTGGGGCTGTACCTCTGCTGTGAATATTATGAGGGGCTCCCACCATCTCTGTGCTATGCTCATTATGAGGGGCTCCCACCATCCCTGTGCTATGCTCATTATGAGGGGCTCCCACCATCCCTGTGCTGTGCTGACTTCCTCCTGGGGCTGCTTATTATGAGGGGCTCCCACCATCCCTGTGCTGTGCTGACTTCCTCCTGGGGCTGCTTATTATGAGGGGCTCCCACCATCCCTGTGCTGTGCTGACTTCCTCCTGGGGCTGTACCTTTGCTGTG
Source organism: Lithobates pipiens (assembly GCF_037356315.1). NCBI lineage: Eukaryota > Metazoa > Chordata > Amphibia > Anura > Ranidae > Lithobates > Lithobates pipiens. Next base: position 228,834,322 of record NW_027507785.1, read on the forward strand.
CATATTATGAGGGGCTCCCACCATCCCTGTGCTATGCTGACCTCCTCCTGGGGCTGCTTACGGTGCAGGTATCAGTGCTGTATATCACGGTGCTGATGTCAGTGCTCTCTATCATGGTGCTGGTGTCAGTGCTGTATATCACGGTGCTGGTGTCAGTGCTTTATGTCACGCTGCTGATGTCAGTGCTCTCTATCACGGTGCTGGTGTCAGATCACTCTATCACGGTGCAGGTGTCATTGCTGTATGTCACGCTGCTGATGTCAGTGCTCTCTATCACGGTGCTGGTGTCAGTGCTGTATATCGCGGTGCTGGTGTCAGTGCTTTATGTCACGCTGCTGATGTCAGTGCTCTCTATCACGGTGCTGGTGTCAGATCACTCTATCACGGTGCAGGTGTCATTGCTGTATGTCACGCTGCTGATGTCAGTGCTCTCTATCACGGTGCTGGTGTCAGATCACTCTATCACGGTGCAGGTGTCATTGCTGTATGTCACGCTGCTGGTGATCATCTCCTGCCCCCTCTTCTTTGCCTACCCTGACCTTCCCTCTCCTCCATTGCCTTCATGCGCTCCACAGTCCTGAATTGTCACAACAATTTTGCATATAAAAAAAGAATGCTTGTAGTTGTCGATCCCAGATTCACCTCATACATGTGTTATGTCATTGGCCATGTGGTGGTACTATGTTTGCACAGCTAGTAATTATTTTGTGGCTGCAAATTTGACCTGTAGGTTTGCAAAGTTCGCCTCCCATTGAAGTCAATGGGGCCTGCCGCGAACGTTACGGTTCGCGAACTATCGGCCGCATTCGGGAAACGTCCCGTCGGAAGTTCGTCCATCACTAGTCAAGGCTATCAATTCCTATTACCATCACTCCAAGAGCCACAAACATAAGAATATTGGAGTTGATATTTATTAAATCCTCAACAACTGCAGATGGGAGTCTATGTTGTTTAGATAGAAGTGTGAGGATGATATGAAATTTCAGCTAACATATAATGAATGCTGGGATATAATAATAATAATAATACTATTGTAATTTTTTTAAGCCTATGCTTAACATTTTACAGTAGTACATGTGCTCTAATTTCCTGACTGTACAAATTAAACAATTTTAAAGTAATAGAATATGTTGCTATCATGTTTCAACTCATACTGCACTCCTTGAATTCTTGTGAGCTTTAACAATATCCGCCAGGCATAATTGGTACGTTTCCTCCTAAAAGCATTGAGAAATATTAATATAAAGACTACTTGAATGTAACTGGTGGTATGTGCTGAAAATATAATTTAAAAGAAAATATTTTTTCTTTAGCTACCAGTGAACTTCTGCTTGCTTCCCAGAGTGGTTACACAGCTGTCATTTTTCTCTATAGCTTTATCAGTTAATTAGGTCACTCCTACCAAAAAGTACAAAATGACTTATCTGATAATTCAGTGTGCATAGTTTGGTACCCCACAGCAGCCAAGCAGAAACCATGTTTCAGTGTCTGGTTGTACTGCACATACTGTATTATCACACTGCTATGCCAACCACAAGTCCCTGGTGCCCAACCTGCAGCTCAAGGGCCACATATGACCCTTTGGTGATTGCAGTACAGCCCTTGGGCCCAGCAGACAGCAGTAGGAGTTATGAATTGTAATGGATCTATAATAGCTGTGATCACCAGCAGTTTCATGTAACCTGTGCCCAGTCTCTGACAGCTTGACTCCAGTCTCCCAAGAACTCTTGTAGCAAAGTCTATAACCATCTCCTCTTGTAAGTCTTCAGTCTTTGACAGGCTTTTATAGCAATACATACAATAAATATTGTATGCGGCCCTTTAGGAGCTGCATTTAGGGCCCCATATACCTTGTAAGTAGACAACCAATGTCATAAGGCGTCTGCCCCCTCCTTCTGCCGGCCCTGAAAATCATATACAAATACAGACTTTCTGAAAGAATTTGCATAGACCTTTGGGAAGGAGTGGGGGGGTGGTACACATGCCCCTATATTCAATAGTATCCAAGGCACCATAGGGTGGCCATACCCACTACAATCCAATTGTACCATCCCTGTAAAATCTCATTTAAATTGATTAAAATGTAATATGGGGAAAAAACAAATTGCAAATATATTATAGATTCTGGTAGGAGATTGTACAATCAGATTGCATATTAGTATAGTTAGTTTTGGTAGATCGGGACAGTGGGGGAACCCAGTGCAGGGGGGATGGGGGGTGCGGACAGCCAAGAGGTGGCACCAAATAAATGCTGGGGGGAGGGAGGCCTTATGTCTTAATAGGTTAGCAGCACCCTTACAAAGAAAGAAAGAAAGAATAGGAAAAGTTGGATTTAGGATGTAATTTATATTGCATCCAAATGCTCGCCATTATGTCTAATGTGTTTGCCTAGTTTGGATGCAGATTTGCATTAAAAGTCAACCTTAGTTTTGGGTAATAGGTCTTAATTTACAGATTAAACAAATGTTGCCCAATCATGCTTACTTCAGGTACAACAGTTGGCAATTGTTAAATTTGGGGGCACCAGTAGTTTATAACAGACACTTGGCAGATCATTATCCAGTAGCTAGCTATTGGAGACAAGTCTATTGGTTGAGTTGGGTCTCTCATGTAACCATCACTGTTCTATCACATCAGGGATGTTAGCTCACTGCATAAAGATACATAATCAGGCAAACAAATAATGGTTATTTATCATTAGGAGGAAAAAAGGATAATCAAATATTATTGTCATCTGATTTCCCTTTTCAGAGTAAACTTGTTATATCTAATGTTACTAAAACTAACATAAAAAGTTAAAAGAAGAACACATTTATCTGTAGTTCCCTTAGTGCCCCAGGGGCCCCCGAATCTGGGACATTCGTTTTACAAACATCAGCTTCCAGCTCTAAATTCAGAGCTCTGTCGTAACCATATTCTCTACGGTTATGACAGTTTTTTTTAAATTAGATAGATAAATATGAAAAATTGCATATTATTTGTCACAGATCAGCAGCAAAGCTTACCTGTAATGCAGTTCTATCACCATATAATCTCTATTACCTTATACTGCCACCTGCACCATATTACAGGACTCGAGAGTATAGGCTTGGCCAGATTCCATCTGCTGATACACAGCCAGTCTCCAATCAGCTTTTTAATCACGATTTAACTGTGCTCAGGCCAACACCCAAAGAATTTCCTAGCCCAAGGTTCTAGTCTGTGTTAGCACCCGCATTCCTCCTTTTCTAATTGCAAACTTAAACTTGTATTGAGTACTTGTGTTTGCTGCCCGTTCTGACCCTGTTTCTCTATCTGCCTGTCAACTTTGTACCATGCTCTGGTTCTAACTTTAAGTCAGCTGCCATATATCTGCACCGGTGTGTGCCCAAGGACTGCAACCTGGTACATCCTTGGGTAAAGTACATCATCCCTTGAAGGGTGCTCTCATGAAGATCTGGCATGCAATTAGACTATACATCTCAGCAATTTTAAGGGCTTACCCCCTTTCCAGCGTGCAGACAACACAGAGCAGGGCTTTTTTTTTTCAGCTGGAACTTGGTGGAACCCATTTCCACCACCTCTGGCTCAGGCTCTCTGCTCACCACTATTACTTGAAAACACAAAAGTCTAGATTCTATGCTTACAAGTGACAGCTTGTTCCCCAACAGCTCCCACAGATCAGATCTCCTGAGTGGCTCCCACTAAGTGGGATGAGGGCAAGGGAGATGCAGGTGCCTGGGATGCAGTACAAATGTCAATATCACTACTGGATGATCTCCCCACAACTGAGAGACGGAGCCAACTACCGTATATGGGGAGGTACTAGAGCCGACTGGGTGTTTCCCCTTAATACAGCAACAAAAATAAGACATGTGGAAGATGGTGGAGCTTTTAAGGTGATGGGGAGAAGACGGGGCAGTCGAGAGGGGTTGCATGCAGAGGTAAAAGCTGAAGAGGGGTGAAAGTGAGATATGGATGGGGGATGCGGAGGTAAGCAGCTGTAGAAGAAGGCTGAAACCTGCACTCTGTGTGTAGCACACCCCGAACTCTGCACTCTGTACATAATGCACTTCTGATATTTAATGGTCCTGTTAAGACCCTCCCACTGTCAGTGAAATTTTACCATACCCACTATTTAATGCGGTTTGGAGGGTGTGTGTGTGTGTGGGGGGGGGTCATGAGTGAGTTCTTGTTTAAAATCATTTCGGAGTAAAAAGCCCTGGCATGAGAGTTCACTATCCATTATTGTCCATAATATTTATATTTTGTACTAGGGACTAACCCCTTTTTATTCTGATTCCATTTATTGTAATAGTGACGTATCTCCTCCTGACACCCCTATTCTTGGCCTAAATATATCAGAGACAATCACTGCAGACAATCTTAACCAGCTGAATTCACCAAACATTAGTCACCCACAAATATCTTTATTGCATGCAGAAGGTTGAAGCAATATGATGTGGTAGATGTAATATTGAATTGTTTAAGATGGTCAAAATGAATATTTTGTTTTCCTAGCCTCAATGCAAGAACAATACTGGAGCTCACAAATGAAGAAAAATAAATGACATCATACAACAAAGGGGGAGAAATAAAAAAAAATTGTAAATGAAAACAATGACCATAAGGTGACAGCATAACCAAAAACAATCAACTAATGAACAGCATAGACCAGGGGTCTCAAAACTTTCTAAACAAAGGGGCCGTTTTCTGCCCGTCATACTTTTAGGGTGGGGCAGACTATGGCTGGTGGGGGTAGGGAATGCCCTGTCAGTGGGGGTAAGTAATACCCTATCATTGGTTTTAATAGGAAGAATAGTGCCCCATTTTTGGTGCCATTGGAAGGAATAGTGCCCCATTGTTTATTTAATTGGGAGGAATGGTGCCCCATTGTTGATTTAATTGGGAGGAATGGTGCCCCATTATTGGCATCAGTGGGAGTAATAGTGCTACAATGGTCGGATAAAGGCAAGCAAAGAGTCGCATCCGTCCCTGTGGCCACAGTTTGGAGACACTGTAATAGACTATATGAGTAAATGCAACTGCATTACCCATAGAACTGATGGAGACAGGCACTTATCACACAGTTTTATCTGCAATTTCAGTCAGAAAAAGCCAGCCCTAAAGTAATTCTAAAGGCACAAGGTTTTTTAGCGTAATGCATTCTATACAGTAAACTCAAAAAAACATTCCGTGTGCAGCAGCCCACTTTGCCCCCCTAATACCCGATCCCATCTTGATCCAGTGATGTTGCACAAGAACATTGGCTGCCAAGGACTCTCCCTTTCGGATTTGCTGAGATTTTCGGTGGCCATTGGCTCCCGCTGCTGTCAAAGTCAGTAAACCAATAAGGAGAGAGAGGAGGTGGGGCCAAGCTGTGGCTCCGTGTCTGACTGGACAAACAGAGCAGTGGCTCGGTTTGGGTGCCCACATAGCTAGCTGCTTGCTGTGGGTGCACTCGGTAGGAGGGAGGAGGGAGGGGCCAGGAGCACAGACAGGAGACCCGAGAAAAGGAGGATCTGGGCTGCTCTGTGCAAAACCACTGCACAGAGCAGGTAAGTATAACATGATTGTTATTGTTAAATTAAAAAGAAAGACTTTAATATCACTTTAAGGCAGACAATTACTTCTGTGCTGTTATCCCTGTAGCTAACCCATAGTGCTTTGTCATTTAATAAATGCTTATTTTACAGGTCTTTACTTTGGGGCATGAAGATAATGTATTTTCATCAGAACCAAAATCTTAAATTATGCCAGTCAAAGTCAAATACTTATCCTTAGTTTTGGATATAAAAGTTTCTTTAGGTCATCTGTACTCCAGTGGGCACATTTACCTTTACTTCCAATAGGAAGTCCAACAGAAAGTAAGGGAATCTCTTCTTAGCCCCTGTACACACGGTCAGAGATTTCGACAACCAAATCTATCGGATTTTCTCTGTCGGATTTTCTCCGTCGGATCTTGTCCGAAACTGTTGCATACACACGGTCGGACTAAGTTGTCGAAAAATCCGATCTTTCAGAACGTGATGACGTAATTTCGTTACGATGGGACTACATTCAGGCTAGTAGCCAATAGCTTTGATGTAGGAATTTGATCTGAGCATGCGTGGCACTTGGTCCGATCAAAATATGATCGGAGTATGTCTGACCGGCCCAGTTGGTCAGGAAATATTTCCAACATGTTGGAAAATTGGGTCCGACGGATATTCCGATGGAATCAGTCCGATGCATACCACACACAGTCGGATTATCCGACGACACGGTCCGATAGGACACATTCCGACCGATTCTCCGACCGTGTGTACAAGGGCTTAGACAGGTGTCATTGGAACAAGTGTCTATCCTCATTGGAAGATTTTCCTTCTATTACTGTCATGGTGACAATGTCAGATTGTCAGTCCCTTTAAGCCTCGTACACACAATTGGATTTTCGTCAGAGAATTGTGTGATGACAGACCGTTTGCCTAAAATCCAACCGTTAGTATGCTCCATCAGACAATTATTGGCCAACTTTCCGCCAACAAATGTTCGATGGTAGGCTAGTAAATTTTCGGCGGGCATCGGTCTGTTGTCAGATTTTCCTCTCGTCTGTACACAAGTCCGTCACACAAAAGTCAAAAGTACAAATACGCATGCACGGAATCAATGCTCACCAAACACAACATTAGCAGAAGGTACCAAAAGGGTAGCACTCAAGAGCTGAAATTCCTCGTAGTATGCCACTACGTTCGTGTTTGTTGGCAGACAATTGTGTGCCGTTTGCAAGACAAAATCCAGGCACATGCCCTTGGGACAAAAGTCTGAGGCTCTGTCTGCGGAAAATCCGATCGTGTGTACGAGGCTTTAGTGTCAGTGTTTCCTAGTATGAATAGAGAGAATGAATCTCCCAGCAGGAACACAGACAGCAAAAAAATATGACGGCGTTCTAACCAGTTCCTACTTTATCCCAAATTTAAAAAAGTTATGCTTTATATATTTAATACAATCACCAGAATCTGAAGGTTCTAGTTTGTCATAACTGTCTATACTATACACTATTTTTTATTGTTATACATTTTATGTAAAATCTAAATGACTCATAGGCGAGGGGATTTGTTTTTACAGTTGACAATTTTAGAATTGTCTTTTAATACTTATTTGTTTTCCTACAAATATTTCAGTTTTGAATTGAGGCTAGACAAGTGAATCACTCACCTGGGCGTATAGCCAGGATATCTAATACAGCGATATCTCCAAATGCTCTCTTTAATCACTAACCTCCTTAAGAAAATCCATTTTTGCCTGACTATCATGCTGAGACACTGTATTCAGGTCTTTTGGGGTCACTGACCCAAAATGGCAGACTTAGCATTTATTTTATATGTACGGTATATTTTAAAAAGAGTTTTGCATTTTCAATCACTCAGATTTGTAGCGGAAAATGTTTACCTTTGCTATTGGAACACAGCCACTGGCCTGAGCCTTAAGCCTTTTTCTGTATAGTAAATGTCTTGTGACAAAGAGTAAGGACACAGACGAGATCTGATGACTCTGATGAGGAAGGACAAAAATAAATAGAACAGAAAAAAGGGAAGATGGGCTATACTTAGAAATAGCGGTTTTTGTAGCTAAAAGTAAACATTCTATTATTATTAGCAGCACATACGCAGGGTGACTATGTGTAGAAAATGTTATTTGTTTAGAAATTTCTTCCAGAGAAGAATGGAGTACTTGAGTAATAGATTCACATTTTTTAACACAATTTATGTGGCAGATTTATGAAATCTAAAGTTCAAGTCTATGCCACGATTATTTATGCCCAAAAGCTTGTGCTACAACTAATCAGGAGGTAAGTTATTGATTCGCACTGTGGCCATTCAATGTTTGGGTTATGCATTCAACTCAAGATTGGCTCAATCCCCAGGGCCAGAACAATGTTCTCTGGAACCCATGACAAGGATCTCAAAGTGTGCCCCCTTTCAGTTCTTTAGTTCAATTCTACAACAACGAACATGAATTAAAAATTTAAAAAAGAAAAAACATTTTAGCTAATTTTTTGGTACAAAGCAGTCTTCTTTTAATTTGCCAATACAAACACAAACAAACTTACATTTAACCTTAAGGGTCTTGTATGAATATTGGGGGGCCCTAACAATTTATTTACGGCAATCCCTGCCCTTTGTTTATATTTTGATGTAAAAAAAGGAATTCCTAGCTGACAGCTGAATGGGCTAGGTGGGGATGACTCATGGTTGCTAGGATGCAGGTGGCTGCCAGCTTCCTAACAACCTGCCTGAGGGGTACCTATCACATTTATCAGAGTTAGATAGGCCACTGCTATATATTTGATTTCTCGCTGCCATTGAAGGTTCAACATGACTGAACACCAATTTGGTGGGGCCATTTGCCCAAATTCTGAACAAGCAAAACTCAGTTTGAACCTAGATTCGAACTGACCTGCCAGCTTATTCCTATTTTCTACACAGCATACTGTATATTGCCTGCTCAAGGGTAAATATTTTTATTAAAAATAAATAATTTTCAGTTAACAGTAATGCCCCGTACACACGAGAGGAATTAAGTCTGACAGACCTCCAAAGGAGTTCCGCCGGAGTTCCGCTGGAGTTCCGACGGAGTTCTGGCGGACTTTTCGACCGAACGGACTTGACCACACACCATCACACCAAACTCCGACGGAGTCGAACGTGATGACGTACGACTGGATTCGACGTAGGAAGTTCATAGACAGTAGCCAATAGCTGCCCTAGCGTCGGTTTTAGTCCGTCGGAGTAGCACACACACGAGCGGATTTTTCGAAGGGGACCGGGTCCGGCGGAGTTCCGTCGGGAAAATTTGAAGCATGCTTCATTTCTAAAGTCCGTCAGACTTTTGCGAAGCTAAAGTCCGTTGCAGCCCACACACGAGCGGATAGTCCGCCGGACTCAGTCCGTCGGAGTTTGGATGTCGAAAAGTCCGCTCGTGTGTACGGGGCATTATACTTACCTAGGTTCTCTGGAATTTACAGAAAGACTTTCACATTCGAATAATTTAAATACTACTCAAAATATCCATATTGGAGAAAAGTTTTTACTTTCTCAACCTTCCATTTACCAATGTTTTATTCAACTCTTGTGGATGCTCTATCTGAAAAGTCCCAGTGCTGGATCTCCAAACCTCCAAAACTCTTCTTTTCTGGAATCACTATGGGTTTTTTTTTAATTGTTTTCACAAAATGATTCGTATTACATTCACTGATGAATTATACACATTGCCAAGTGACTCCAATAAGAAAAATATGTGAATCTTGGGTGAAAGCTGTGTGATTCTTGGGTGAAAAAAAATCATAAATGGACTGCCAAGTGTGCAAATGCCACTAAAATTAGACTCGAGAGGGGACTGGGCCCAACTACCTGCTTGGGGAGCAAAAGCAAGACTAATGTTTTTGTTGCGTTTTTATCTTCCCAGATTTTTATTGCCATGCTCTACACAGATCTGTAAGGGAGACACTACCAGTTAAAATTGCTTTACAATCAGTATAATCATAGATCTATTTTGTTTCTGTTTTTTGAACATGTTTCTGATTTATGAAATATCATTACTTGGAAATAACAAAAATTTGCTGTGTAAATACCTTTTGCTTTGGTTTCATTACAACTCGATAAAGAAATCCTTCACAGTCCTAAAATATTTACCCATGACATTTGAATAAATAAATGTACGTTGCACTACTGAATATGAAGATATACAGCACATGTGATTGCATTAATGTGTCCCTGTGGCAACCCTCTAGTAGTTTTACAATATTTTAATTATTTATTTATATCATAAAACTTTTTTTGTCAACCAACTTACCCAACCACATATGTAAAAAGTTCAATCAAAAACTTATTCCAGGTAAGAGTAATAACTCATAATGAATAGTCACTTAAAATACAGTATGTTTTCTTTTTTTTCCTTTGTTTTTCTTACAAAAAAGAAAATTGCATGCTGTTTTAAGGAAACCTTAAAAAATAAAACATATCCTGTGACAAATCTAGCCCTAAGGCGCTACCTGTTTCCCGATCAGCATCATCAGCACTTGGGGATTACGAATGATACGCCTCTAGAGCATCTAAAGAAAAGGAGATGGCTGATAAAGCAATAGAATGCAAGAATGACTGGAATGCTAGTCAGCCGTCCATGAGATGAATAAAGTTATTTAAATAGTTTTCTTTTGTCAAACAAATGTTACTGGAATGTGACCAATTCACTTTCAGTGTTCTTAAGGGCTAAAGGAGGCACGAGAATATTATGCAACTATTTTATAATACATTTTAGAAATGTATATTTCCCCTCCCCAAGACATTCACACATTATTTTTGAAAATACTGCATTATGCGAGTCCAGACAGCCATTTTGCAGTTGTTTTAAGAGTCAGTGTTAATGGCAACTTAGCCTAAGCACTACCTTGATATAAGTACACATATTTATATAAAATATTCTAAGTGTTTTCCCTTGGTATTCCTTGTGTCACTTGAGCTATAATGGAAGATTTCCTAAAAAATACTTACCGTAATTTTCCTTTCCTGATAGAGTCCATGATGGCATACATTTAGGTAGACTTTGTCCTTACGCTTATCACAATTTTTGAGACAGAGGACATGTTCCGTAACTAGCCTACTCATAACATTAGGAGTATACCCATGCTGCCTTTGAATCAGGAAAGAGAGGCACGGAATGCAGGACTGCAAGGAATAAAATGCAGTGGCCGGACATGACAGGAGTGACTAAGGAGGCTTTGCAAGGGTTAAGGTATGGTAGGTGGAGTGGAGCAAGAGAGGGGTTGGGCAGAAGGGGAGGAGAAGAGCATTATAAAGGGGCGGTGGGCGGAGCTAAGTCACTTGTGCTAGTGAAGCTGAAGGAGGAGGCAGTTTTCCGACCCTCCCTCCCTATTATAAGGAGTTGTGTGGTTGTGGTGTTTCTTCTTCTGTTTCGTTCTCTTTCAGGTACCGGTTGAAGGCGTCATGACAGCGGAGTGGATCCATCTGGAGTGGGTGTTGTGTATGGTGGTATTTGATGGTGACGGGAAATCAGAGGTTATCTGAAAGGGGTGGGGGGCTCATAGTAATATCGGCCCCTCCGATGTATTCCTGAATGGTGCATGGAATACTTGTATGGTTTCGCTGCCGGAAGTTGTCTCCGAGAGGTTACAGTTTGGAGGCCTGGTAAAGTTAAATGGTACCGCAGTGAATTTTGGTTAGTTGTAAAAAGCATGGGTCACTGTCAGAGATCATCAGACCGGGTTATACATTACTCTTGTATATATATATATATATATATATATATATATATATATATATATATATATATATATATATATATATATATATATATATATATATATATTGTTTGGAGTGTATTGAGTTTGTTAATAAAGGCTGTTGTGGCCATTTTACTCCCAAGCAAAGTATTTGATGAGAAATTTTCTATTTTCCTGACTCACTCCAAGACAGCATATGTTTGAGAAATACCTAGCCAAAAACAAGGATTGGATACAGAAAAAAGTAGGGTTTTAAAGAGGAAGTAAAGCCTCTTAAGAAAAAATAAAAAGACACCCTGCAAGGCAAAGGCATAATGAGCTAGTATGCATAATATGCACGCTGGTACCGCCACTAACGACATCAGAAACGGCACGCTTAGTGTGCCTGTGTCCGATGTCTATGATGCATCGGTGCTGCTATTCTTGCAAATATCTCCTAAACCTTTTAGGTTTGGGAGATATTTCTTGCACTTACAGGTAAGCCTTAATCTAGGCTTACCTGTAGGTTAAAGTGGTTGTTAGGGGTTTACAACCACTTTAATTATAGCTCTAGCCAACAGAAACCTTAATGCCAAAAATTAACAGGATAATAAACCTAGCTTCACATGACAGTGAGCCATAACAGTTTTAGTGGAGGGCCATGTTGTCACCACATAATTATTCCTGATGCCTTGTTTTCAAGAAGCCCACAAAGTCTGCATACTCTTGGTTGAGTGTGTAGTCACGGTTTCTGTAGGAATAAAGCCTTTAACACTCTAAGCCAGTTGGCTAGCCAGCGAAACCTCAGTTAATGATTCTGCATGATTTCTCTATTTGTTTTTTTCTTTTAACAAAAGTGGAGTTACTGCACAGCATCTGGTCAGGTGCCTTGTGTTAACCTCAAACCACACATGCACAAGCATCCTAGACCACTTTGGCAGAGAGATCAATCCTAATGCAGGCCACTCTCTGGACCACCCACTGTTAGCTGGGTATTCGGTCAAACATAGTCCCATTGGTGGCTGGGAATACTCTCTGATATGCAGCTTATCACATGTGTGAGTACCACCCTGCTGTTTGTTGGGGAATCCAGTCCCACTACTGACTGGGAACAATGTTCCTTATCTTTTGTGTGCCATGAATATAGCTGATGAACCCAGTATTATCCTGTAACTGTCCCACTGATAGCTGGGAACAACTCTCACTAACCTGCCAGAGATCTAGGAGCTGACATTCATCAGTAAACCAGTAAAGGTAAGTGAACTCCATGTTGATAGCTCCCATGAGGAGAACAAAGAAAGGGCCGCGGTCTCTGGCTCATCCTCACATTTTATGGGAGGGGGATCCTATGGGGTAGGAGTGAATGTGGACAGGCAAACTTCAGCACTTATAGAAAATTTGGTTTTGGAGGCTGCTGCTGGTACCTGAACCACATGCCTGCATCAAGTTTTGAATTTTTGTGTTCCTGACAGAGTCATGGTACCCCTCTTACCCAGCAACTTCCATATGTTTACACCTACCTGTCCTTACACTTCTGAGAACTTCACTGTGTGGCCCACTAGAAGCTGTATGGCTTCACCTCAGAAGTCTTCTTTACAGGCTCTCCCTTTTGATTCCTTAAGTGGGGTACACGCTATAAGTTTTGTTGTTCAACACAGCGGGCTGAACCAAAAAAACATACAGATCGCCATACTAAAACAAGCGGGTGCCGATTTCCCCCCCACTGAGCTATTGCGTTCTAGCGCGCGGGGGGGGGGGGTGACCCTCCTCCAGAAAACACTGATCAGTGCTGATTGGATGCTGGTTTTCCAGCATGCTTGTTTGACAGAAGCCAGTCATGAGGAGACCTGATTTTGTCGGGCAGGAAGCTGTACAAATGTGCCAAAAGTCATCCGGTTCCTGCCAAGCCAACCATTTTCAGGTGTACCCAGCCTAAGACAAGGCATCACAGGAGCACACAAAAGATGGCCTCTCCATTAGAAGGAACAGAGATACTTTAGCAGAAGAACCAAGCCAGGAGAAAATAGAAGTTATGTGTCTTCCAGTAGTGAGGGCAAGGACAGGTAAGTGTAAAGCTTGGGCTTGGTTGCTCAGGAAAAAGGGGCAATTTAAAGAACTCCAGTCACAAATAAAAAAAAGGAACATTTAACTCTTTCTCGCCCATCCCTTTAAAATGTTCTCAACCCTGGGTGGGGGGAATCAGCCAATTACGTGACAAGTGATTGGCCGTCAGAGTGGTCACATCAGAAACTGGTCCCGCCAGCTACTGATAGTAGCAGGGACCAAGAGCTGTCTTTTACAGCTCGATCCCTGTGCTGGGAGCATGCAGTGAGCACACTCTCAGCACAGAAACATCGTCTGCCCATTCACGCATATGTGTAGCGCGTGTGTGTTAAAGCCCACCCTTTTGCAGCCGCACACATGTGTTAGGAAATCGTAAAGGGGTTAAAATTAACAATAAAGAAAAAAATGCAGTGCTGCAACTCTACCTTTTGTACAGAATTGTTTACTGCAATGTGGACAGAACTCCACGGGGTTGAATGACATCCAGTATCATTTAACTCACTTCCTCTGGGTGCAGGCTTTCATGGACCCACCAGCCTTGAAGTACAAGGAGCAGAGTGATGAGCTCATCTGTCTGTCATTCTGCTTTTCTCCTCCTATCAGCATGCTCCATGTCAGCACATGAACCATTCAGCTCCTTGTGCTGCTTGTACCTCTTCTACTCTGAGTTCTGCTGTACAGTTACTCATTACTCATTACTCCGTTACTCATACTGTTTGCATTTTAAGGGGTTGTAAACTTTTTTAACCCGCTTGCCGATCAGTGTATGACGATATACGTTGGAACAATGGCATGGCTGCGCATATGGGCGTACCTGTACATCCCCTTTAAGACGCGGCATTGTGGGTGCACGTACGTGCGTGTCCTGTGGACACAATGTCCGTCGGTGTGCCGCAATCGTGTCACGGAGCGGCAGAACGAGGACATGCCTATGTAAACAAGGCATTTCCCTATTCTACCTAGTGACATGACAGGAATCTACTGCTCCCTGTCATCGGGAGCAGTGATCGCTGTCATGTCAGTAGTAGTCCATCCTCCCCACAGTTAGAACACCTCCTTAGGACACACTTATCCCCTTGATCGCCCACCTAGTGTTTAACCCCTTCCCTGCCAGTGTCATTTATACAGTAATCAGTGCATTTTTATAGCACTGATCGCTGTATGAATGACAATGGTGCCAAAATAGTGTCAAAAGTGGCTGATGTGTCTGCCATAATGTTGTAGTCATGATAAAAATAGCAGATCGCCGCCATTACAAATAAAATATAATAATAATAAAAATGCCATAAAACTGTCCCCTATTTTGTAGACGCTATAACTTTTGCGCAAACCAAACAATTTTTTTACCAAAAACATGTAGAAGAATACATATCGGCCTAAACTGAAAAAGAAATTAGTTTTTTTTTATATATTTTTTGGGGATATTTATTATGGCAAAAAGTAAAAAATATTGCTTTTTTTTCAAAAAAATTTTTACAGCGCCAAAAATAAAGCTCTATTTGTGGGAAAAAAAGAACGTCAATTTTGTTTGGGTGCAATGTCACACGCAATTGTCAGTTAAAGCGACAAAGTGCCGTATCGCAAAAAGTCCTCTGGTCAGGAGGGGGTAAATTCTTCCAGGGCTGAAGTGGTTAAAAAAAAGCTAAAATAATAAACACGTTATACTTCACTGCTTTGTGCTTCTGGGGTCCCCTGCTGGCACTCTAGGCTCCTCTCCTCCGTGTGCCACCATAGGAATCCGCTTCCTATGGTGCCACACAGAGGACTCCGCTTCCTATAGTGCCATATGGGTGGACACAATCCCAAACCCTGCTCTGTATCCATAGGCACACACAGCGTAGCTTGGGCCCCTCCCCCACTTACAGGATTTGATTGACAGCAGAAGGTGCCAATGGCTCCTACAGTTGCCTCTCTGTCCTGTGAGCGAGGGGCGAGAGGAGAGATCAGTTGCAGATGGACTCCGCTTCCTATGGTGCCACATGTGTGGGCACACTCCCAAACCCTGCTGTGTATCCATAGGCACACACACAGCGAAACTTGGGCCCCTCCCCCACTTACAGGATTTGATTGACAGCAGAAGGAGCCAAGGGCTCCTACAGTTGCCCCTCTGTCATGTGAGCGAGGGGCGAGAGGACAGAGCAGTTGCAGATTCGCTCCGCTTCCTATGGTGCCACATGTGTGGGCACACTTCCAAACTCTGCTGTGTATCCATAGGCATACACAGCGTAGCTTGGACCCCTCCCTC
Source organism: Lithobates pipiens (assembly GCF_037356315.1). NCBI lineage: Eukaryota > Metazoa > Chordata > Amphibia > Anura > Ranidae > Lithobates > Lithobates pipiens. Next base: position 228,849,870 of record NW_027507785.1, read on the forward strand.
ACTGACAGGATTTGATTGACAGCAGAAGTAGCCAATGGCTCCTACTGTTGTCTCTCTGTCCTGTGAGTGAGGGGCGAGAGGACAGAGCAGTTGCAGATGGGCTCAAAGCTGGATCGAGTGAGAATTCACATATGTGCTTACGGAGGTGATGGGGCGATACAAATACTGGAACATTTTTTACTTCAATGCAGGGGAAAAAATAACCACCATAAAAAAATGAATTTACTGATATAATAATGATTACAGAACAACATTCATTTGTGCCTTTTTGTATCTACCTAGAGTTCAGCCTTAAAGTCTGTCTGCAAATGATATCACAACCTTGAAAACAGTAAATTGATGTTTGTGTCTAGCAAGACCCAGTAATATCAGCCTTTCTGCCAATATACAACCCACAATAATAAAATGCCTGCAGTGTGCGGCTGTACTTTGTCTGCCTCTTATCATTTTCTATGTATACAAATAAGAATTGAATGTTCAGCAAAGCCGAAACACCTGATTCACCACATATGACTTATGCACATGTATAAACAGGTTTGAATTTCAAAGAGAAAGACACCTACATGCATTTGAAGTTAATACAGAGCAATTATAAATTATTAATACAGAATTGTTTCTTACAGCAAAATATTTATCTGCTAGTTATATGGTAATAAGAAATGAAAGGATTTTTTTCCTATTGATGCTAATGACCTTGAACCGCACTCAGGCCTGTCTATTTTGACTGAAAACAGAAGCATAATACCTGGCAGTGGCAATGCTTTTTAACTGTCACTTTTGTTTTATGTTCCCAATGCCTCCCACAATGAGTCTGTGCCTTTTGTAGCTGATAATCTCTATTTTAATCTATTTGACCTGGAGGAGAAGAATGCAAACTTGAGTCCTGTGGTACATGTGGAAATCAAATACCAGTCATGTTGATTAAATAGACATTGCTTGACCTGATTGATTTATCAGAGCACATACAGTGGGTATAGAAAATAATGAACCCCCCCCCCCTTTAAAATAATCAAATTTTTTTGCTTTGCACACGGAAATTAAGACAGACACAGTTTTTGTTTTATCCAGCTGTACTTAGACCCCTTTCACACTGCCAGCATTTTTCAGGAGCCACAGCGCAAAAAATAGCACCTGTATAGCGCCTGAAAAAAAGCGGCCCTCGGGCTTTCACACTGGAGCGGTGCTCTTGCAGGACGTCAGAAAAAATCCTGCCAGCAGCTTCTTTGGAGTGGTGAAGGAGCGATGAACTCACCGCTGCTCCCCATTGAAAGCAATGGGGCAGCGCTACACTACCCCTGGCAAAACGCAGATCCGGTGGCGTTTTGCAGGCAGATTTAGCACCTTTTTGGTCGCTAGCGGGGGGTTAAAACTGCCCCACTAGCGGTCGAATAGTGCTGCTAAAACGGCGGTTTACTGCCTCTTACTTGCAATTTATAACATCCAAGTGAAAGATATAACACCAAGATGTCAGTAAAAAAATTTAAAAATCAAAAACAATCACTGAGTTGGAAAAAGGATACATCTTTTGCTTTAATTACAGCCTTTCGACTGTTGGGATATGTCTCTGCTATCTTTGCACATCTAGACTTTACAATATTTGCCCACTCTTCTTTGCAGAACTGCTCAAGTTCAGTTAAATTTGATGGTGGGTGTTTGTAGACTTGCATTCTTCAAGTCACTCCATAGATTTTCAATGGGGTTTAAGACTGGGCTCTGACTAGGCCATGCAAGGACATTCACCTTTTTCTCCTTCAACCACTGTGTGGTCATTCTTGCCCTGTGCTTTGGGTCATTGTGATGTTGGAAGGTAAACCTTCTTCCCATTGACAACTTTCTGGCAGCAGGCAGCAGACTTTCCTCAAGAATTTAATGGTATTTTGCCCCATGCATTTTTCCTTCTATCCTGACAAGTGCTGCAGTCCCTGCTGCAGAGAAACACCCCATAACAGGATATTACCACCTCTATGTTTTACTGTAGGAATGGTGTTATTTGGATGGTGAGCTGTATTGGATTTCCGCCAGACATATTGTTTGGTGTTGAGGCCAAATAATAAAATTTTAGTCGGAGGAATGGTAATTGTGATATTGTTGTCACATGCACACAATGAACACTCGTTGTCATACATTCATGCAGCTGCTTCAGAGTTGTTCTAGGCCTCTTGGTAGCCTCTCTAATCAGTTTGCTCCTGGCTCATTCACCCAGTTTAGAGTGATGTCCTGATCCAGGGAGGGTCTGTGTTGTACCAAATACCTTCCACTTCTTAATAATAGACTTCACTGTGCTTCTAGGCATTGATAAAGCTTTGCCAAACACGCCTTTGAATTTTTTTTGTATCCATCTCCTGACTTGTACCTGTACACAACTTTATCCCGGAGATCTTTTGACAGAGCCTTGCCACCCATGGTTCATTGTTTGCTTTAGTCGCACTACCAGGGACTGAAATGCTCCAGGCAGTGGCGGAACTACCAGGGTCGCAGCAGTGGCACTTGCAACTGGGCCCTGGAGTTCCGCAACTGTGGGGGGGGCTGCCTGCCTGCCCGTTCTCCCACTATAAGGGGCCCGCCTGCCTGTTTTCCCACTGTGAGTGGCCCGCTTGCTTGTTCTGGCTTTGCCACTGTGAGGGGCCTGTCTGCCTGTTCTCCTATTGTGAGGGGCCCGCCCGCCTATTCTCACACTGTGAGGATTCAGTGTGAGGGGCCCGCCCATCCGCTCGTTCGTTCCACTGCTGGGGGGGGGGGGGGGGGTCCGTCCTCTAGTCACTGAGGGGGGCCAAGTAGTGACTATCACTTCACTGAGCTACCTCACCTATGCTCTCATGAGAGAAACAATGTAGGGAGGCAGACACTGAAAGGCTGAAAAGGATGCATCATCTGAGCAGCTGACAGCCAATAGAATGAAGGGGGAGGCGCTCTCCCCCCTGTGAGCAGACTCCATGATGCAGAGGCATCCTTGTAGGCACATGAATACTGAGGGGAATCGACCGACTGAGTAAGTGACTAGCTGCCAGGTGCATAGGTGTGATCAGCCTATTGCATTAGGGTGTGCACCTCAAAACTCAAACACACATGCCTGTGGGTATATAAGGTATATACAGATAGATACACACACTCGTTTAAATAAATGTAAATAAACATGTTTACATTTTTCTTAAAATGATTTAATATGTTTACATCTAATGGCAGAGCCAGTCAGAGGGAGAGGGGGGGGATGAGGGAGAGAGGGAGGGTGAGGGAGGGAGAGAGAGAGAAAGAGAGAGGGAGGAGAGAGGAGCTGCCACTAATCCCACCCTTCTCACCACCACCACTGCTGCCACTGATCCAGTGGGGGGCCCTTTATGGTTTCTTGCACCGGGGTCCTGAAGGTTTTAGTTATGCCTCTGGCTCCAGAAAAGCTCTTTTCATGCTGAGCTAATCAAAATGAACACAGCTGAAAGTCAAATGGCTTTGTGTTCCATTGAGAAGGTGAATAGCTACACCTGATTGGGTTTACAAGTCATTTTTAGGAGGGGGTGATGCCCAACTCAGAGATTGTGTTTTTTTTTTGTTTTTTTTTGTGACATGTTGGTGTTATAGCTTTCACTTGGATGTTATAAGTTGGACTGAGTAAATACAGCTGGCTAAAACAAAAATGTTCTCTGTCTTCATTTCATGCTGAAAAGCAACAAAATTTGATTTTTTTAGGGGGAGGGGGGGGTTGATACTTTTCTATACCCACTATACATTGGGGAGTATGAAGAAAAGAATAATCTGATTTGGATTTTCCTGGGATTAGTTAAGAGCACGAAAAATTTGTTTTGAACAGATTGACCTGATAGTTTGTTTGTCAAATAGACCTTAGCAGAGCACAGCAGGAGAATGGCGATAGAGCATTGTACTTTGTACAGAAATGGCTTTCCACATCTTTTTCCTCTAAAAAGTCTCTATGGGCTCAATTCCCTAAACAGTGAAATTATTTTGCACATCTTATTTCACTCCAATTGGACAAACGGGAAGTCAATCAGCGGGTCAGGGGGACCCAATGTCTTCCGGGCACTCGTAATCATTCCCCAGAGAGGCAGAACAAGGTAGAGCACCGCTTTGACAGGGAAGAAGATGGAAATCTAAGCAGGAACACCGATCTCTGTCTTCAGCCAGTCAGACCATCCCCCACACAGTTAGCAAGCACCCCCTAGGGACACATTTAACCTTTTACTCACCTCTGATGTTAATCTCTGCCAGTTAGTACAGTAACAGTGCATATTTTTAGCACTAATCACTGTAATAATGTCATTGGTTCCCAAAAAGTGTCAAAAGTGTCAATTAGGTGTCCAATTTGTCCTCTGCAATTTCACAGTCCTACTAAAAATCGCTGATCGCCACCATTACTTCTAAATAATAAATAAATAAATAAATAAATATAAATATATATATATATATATATATATATATATATATATATATATATAAAAATGGCATAAAAACATAAAAATATCCCATAGAATGTACACATGATAACTTTAGCGCAAACCAATCAATATATGCTTATAGTGATTTTTTTAACCAAAAATATGTAGCAGAATACATATTGGCCTAAATTGATGAAGAAATTCGATTTTTTAAATGTATTTATTGGATGTGTTTATAGCAGAAAGTAAAACATATTGGGGTTTTCTTTCAAAATTGTCCACTGCATATATTGGAGGAGCTCAAAGGATTCAGAGTCAGTGAATCAGAGGGTCTAGTGAGAGACCGGTAGCTCAGTGTTGAAGAACTACAAGAGGCAGTTGCAGTGAAGCTGAAGGAACTGTTATGTTTGAGTTAGGAACTGTTAAAGACTTTTGCCATAGCAGACAGCATTCCTGCATGTACAGATGGAGTGCCATGCTGGGGCCTTTCCCTACAGGGCTGTCCTCCTGTTGAAGTCTCAGAGTCTGCCAATTGAATCAACAATAACCCAATAATTTGTCCACCTTGCACCCACTATGCCACACAACCCACCACATACAGAATGAAGTCAGCTATCTTTGGCTGGGAAAGTTCTCATTAGACTGGACAAGGCCAGAGAGTGAGACCTTGCTACATTTAGTGTCCAACGTGGAGCTAAGGCATTGTCCTTGCAGCAGTCGCCCAAAGCAACCGGCTTCAGTTCCATCAGGATTTCGTCTGGCTCCGTGGGAAGGTTGCAAGTAACATTTACCCTTCTTATAGACTGTGTTGTTGTCTGTACTATCAATGTGGGGAAGAACCACCAAGTCTACCTATACATATTCTTTGATTGAGGGGAAGCGGTTGATTCAGGGAACTCTAGGATTGATAAAAAAAATTTTTTTTTTTTTGGAACAGTACTTGTACAAGTTGAGTTAAGTGGACTTTGTTCTTTTTTCAGCCTACTTATTCTGTTATATTATAATGTAACATTCTAACCACCCCAAGATCAGTTTATACCCAACACCCAAGCCTTATAATTGCTTGCTTTTCTTCCCACTATGGACATAGACAGTACATAGATGTAGAATTGACATCCTTACATTGTTTTCCAAGTGTCTATTTGTAACAAACCTGGTGATGGAGCACGAAATGTAGAGGAAGGCCTCTCTTATAGCTCTGGTTCAGGAGCCCTGGTAGTGTAATAGGGAATGCCAGAGCACAGAGTGGCATGAGTGCCTAATAGGACTTCTGCTGGAGGATGCTGATGTGTTTCGGGATACACAGGAGCAGCTGGCTGGTGGCACGCTGGCAGAAGAGGAACTGATGACAGGCCCAGCTACAGCTGGATCAGGTGCAGGAGGGAGAGCCAAGACAAGGTCAGACAGTCCAGGTTAGCAATTAGCAGGCAGATCAGACACAGGCGGCAGGCAAAAGATTCAAAAGTTGGGCTGAGTTTGGTATCAATAAGGCAGATGAGCAGAAGGATAAGGCAGAAGTGTAGTCCAGAGACAAGGTAGGGGTCAGTTCAGGCAGAGTTCAGGCAAGTCAGGAGCAGATCGGGTCAGCAACAGGTGAGCAATGCAGGAACGGATACACAAATGCTTCAGGAATGTAACAGACCAAATGGCACTGACACAAGGCACTAGTGCAGTTTAAATAGCCCACCTGGCGAAAATGTGCAGTCGCATATGTGCATGTGCACGAACCTGTGTTCATGGCGCATTCGCAAGTGCTAAACAGCCACGGACAGGGCTTACAGGAACCACACACCTGCATCTTTCCTGAAACTATGGCAAGAAGGGGCAGTTAAGAAGCCAGGAGGCAAGGTGGGAGCTTTGTCTCATGTTGCCCATATAAGGCACCTCCATATACAAGATTCACACCTAGGCTTGTTTTAGGAATTAACCTGTCAGTTCCAAATGGGCAGAATCAAAGAATCTGCCTCTTTGACTGTTTAGCTAGAACAAATCATCTTGTAACACTATGAGATGGGCCTAACTGAAGCTCTCCCAAGCTGTGTGCTATCAGAGAAACTATGCAAAGTCTGTGCCTACAATAACTGATAATGGATTTTACTCAGCTGTGTTGAATTTTCAGTGTTCAGGTTACATGTATCTTTCCAAAACCCATCAACATGCTGACTCTGCCTGGCAACTCATAACACAATGAATAATGTGGGTGATGGGGGAGAGATTTAATTAAAAATTTAAATCAAGTTCATGACAGACTGTTCTGTGTAAGTAATCCAATATTCAGCTTTCTATTTAAGTAGCTTTGAAATATGGCAACTGTCAAGCAAATCTGATTCATTTTCCAAAGCTGTTTTCCAAAAGCACCTGCATGATAACAAGCAATTTGTTATACAGAAAACAAACAGCGCCTCTCTTCTTCACCCAGGCAGTTGAGTTAACACTTGTTTGTACAGTTTTTTAATGTTAAAAAAAAATACAGTGCACTGTGTTTTTTACCAACCTATAATATTTTTTGGATATTAAAAATTGGCAAATAGGAGTGTTTTTTGAAATTTGGATGTATGCTATGCACACAGCTAAATCTCCTGTCTCTAATAATAATAACATTTCGTCTAAATGATATAATACCTGAAAAAGAAAAGAGTTTGGGACTTTAAATGAGGCCTCTGAAGTAGAAATCAGAGGTACCTCCATCCCGGCTTTTGCGCAGCAAAAAAAAGAGAAAGGGTTTAGGACTTTGAGTGAAGCATGCAACTGGAGAGCAAGAAGGCATTAAAGGTTATCAAAATTCATTTTATTCCATAAATACAACATACAATACAATACATTACTGGAACAGAGATAAATTGAGACCCGCAAGCCATCTAAAGTTGAGTTGCATAATTTATAATATGCGATATAAATACGTAAACATAAGATACAATTGTATATGACGTCCCATACAATAGTGATAAAATAGTCACTGACTGTAAACATAAGGTAGCACCATTGTTGGTTCAAATAACTGGATGTATAACCATGATTGTAGCATCTATAGCTTGACGCGTTTCATGACTAGCTGTCACTCATCAGGAGAAGACGCTGTAGGGATGTCTAAAAAATTGAAAGGTGAACAGTGAGTAAACTGAACACACATAAGATGGGGAAGGGGGAATGATGGAACATTCACCCATACTTACAGGTCAACAATGAACGTGGAGTGCGGCGGTGGGTGCCATGGCGAAGCTGCGGATAATTGTCTCCCACGGAAGCAGAGGTGGCAAAAACAATGGAAAAGCAACGGGGAATCCTGAAGGGTGAAGTGCGACTGGGGGAGTGGACCCCACCAAGATCCATGTGTGTGCATAGTTTGTGAATGAAAACATCTGTAAATGAATATAACAATGTGTATAAATATATGAGCAGTATGTGAGATATTATTATATTACTGGTGAAGCAATAATCCAAATGTATTGTAAGAAAGTGATAAAAGATGTGGGAAGTAAACGTAAATGTGAAATAGAATGTGAATAAATAAATAAATATATTTATATGTATATAAACCACACACTATAAAGGAAAAACCAATATTGTTAATGTGCCTAAACTGAATAAGGTGGGTGAAAAGATGAATGGAGATGAAAAACTACAAAGGCAAAAAAATTTATAAAAGCAGAGATGAAAGATGAAAATTACCTCTCAAGTGGATGTGCATGTATGTGAGATAGCCGTGCATGATAACCCAGAGAGCACCAGCCCAAACAGAGAGTGCCCGTTCAAACAGTGGAAGTATGAATTACTCCACTGCAACCATTGTTTGCCACCAATGTCACGCCGGCAGATATGGGAGAGAGGGGAGGCGTCAAACCGAGCGATAACCACCCAGCAAATGGCGCCAAACACACTCACTCATCCAAAACGCTGGATGTAAAACCCAGGAAGCCAACGCACTGACGTCTGATCGACGTCATGCACCCCGGCCTGGGGGCGTGGCGTCAACATGCAACGGAACGCCCATCCGACCCCTCCACTAATGAAATGGGAAGGAGGGACTCCCGGTGCACGTTGCAGCTCCCAGGGCATGACCAACCACAGCCGCACCAAGCATTCCACTCAGACCACACGCCAAGAAACACTGTGCCATGAATGCATGAGTGCATGCTGCATATCTGTATATGACATGTTAATGACTGCCTATCCTATATATCTTGACCCATGAGTATGCAAGGGAAAAGAGTAGGGTTGTCCAAAAATTGCTGTCCCTGCATACATCCTTCCATCTATGATAATTAATGAAAAAGAAAAGAGTTTGGGACTTTAAATGAGGCCTCTGAAGTAGAAATCAGAGGTACCTCCATCCCGGCTTTTGCGCAGCAAAAAAAAGAGAAAGGGTTTAGGACTTTGAGTGAAGCATGCAGCTGGAGAGCAAGGAGGCACTAAAGGTTATCAAAATTCATTTTATTCCATAAATACAACATACAATACAATACATTACTGGAACAGAGATACATTGAGACCCGCAAGCCATCTAAAGTTGAGTTGCATAATTTATAATATGCAATATAAATACGTAAACATAAGATACAATTGTATATGACGTCCCATACAATAGTGATAAAATAGTCACTGACTGTAAACATAAGGTAGCAGCATTGTTGGTTCAAACAACTGGATGTATAACCATGATTGTAGCATCTATAGCTTGACGCATTTCGTGACTAACTGTGACTCATCAGGAGCAGACGCTGTAGGGATGTCTAAAAAATTTAAAGGTTAACAGTGAGTAAACTGAACACACATAAGATGGGGAAGGGGGAATGATGGAACATTCACCCATACTTACAGGTCAACAATGAACGTGGAGTGCGGAGGTGGGTGCCATGGCGAAGCTGCGGATAATTGTCTCCCACGGAAGCAGAGGTGGCAAAAACAATGGAAAAGCAACGGGGCATCCTGAAGGGTGAAGTGTGACTGGGGGAGTGGACCCCACCAAGATCCATGTGTGTGCATAGTTTGTGAATGAAAACATCTGTAAATGAATATAAAAATGTGTATAAATATATGAGCAGTATGTGAGATATTATTATATTACTGGTGAAGCAATAATCCAAATGTATTACAATAGAAAGTGATAAAAGATGTGGGAAGTAAACGTAAATGTGAAATAGAATGTGAAAAAATAAATAAATATATTTAGATGTATATAACCCACACACCTCACGAAAGGCGTCGAGCTATAGATGCTACAATCATGGTTATACATCCAGTTATTTGAACCAACAATGCTGCTACCTTATGTTTACAGTCAGTGACTATTTTATCACTATTGTATGGGACGTCATATACAATTGTATCTTATGTTTACGTATTTATATTGCATATTATAAATTATGCAACTCAACTTTAGATGGCTTGCGGGTCTCAATGTATCTCTGTTCCAGTAATGTATTGTATTGTATGTTGTATTTATGGAATAAAATGAATTTTGATAACCTTTAGTGCCTCCTTGCTCTCCAGCTGCATGCTTCACTCAAAGTCCTAAACCCTTTCTCTTTTTTTTGCTGCGCAAAAGCCGAGATGGAGGTACCTCTGATTTCTACTTCAGAGGCCTCATTTAAAGTCCCAAACTCTTTTCTTTTTCATTAATTATCAAGAATGGAAGCATGTATGCAGGGACAGCATTTTTTTGGACAACCCTACTCTTTTCCCTTGCATACTCACGGGTCAAGATATATAGGATAGGCAGTCATTAACATGTCATATACAGATATGCAGCATGCACTCATGCATTCATGGCACAGTGTTTCTTGGCGTGTGGTCTGAGTGGAATGCTTGGTGCGGCTGTGGTTGGTCATGCCCTGGGAGCTGCAACGTGCACCGGGAGTCCCTCCTTCCCATTTCATTAGTGGAGGGGTCGGATGGGCGTTCCGTTGCATGTTGACACCACGCCCCCAGGCCGGGGTGCATGACGTCGATCAGACGTCAGTGCGTTGGCTTCCTGGGTTTTACATCCAGCGTTTTGGATGAGTGAGTGTGTTTGGCGCCATTCGCTGGGTGGTTATCGCTCGGGTTGACGCCTCCCCTCTCTCCCATATCTGTCGGCATGACGTTGGTGGCAAACAATGGTTGCAGTGGAGTATTCATACTTCCACTGTTTGAACGGGCACTCTCTGTTTGGGCTGGTGCTCTCTGGGTTATCATGCACGGCTATCTCACATACATGCACATCCACTTAAGAGGTAATTTTCATCTTTCATCTCTGCTTTTATAAAAAAAATTGCCTTTGTAGTTTTTCATCTCCATTCATCTTTTCACCCACCTTATTCAGTTTAGGCACATTAACAATATTGGTCTTTCCTTTATAGTGTGTGGTTTATATACATATAAATATATTTACCGTATTTATTTTTTCACATTCTATTTCACATTTACTTTACTTCCTACATCTTTTATCACTTTCTTACAATACATTTGGCATATTGCTTCACCAGTTATATAATAATATCTCACATACTGCTCATATATTTATACACATTTTTATATGCTGCTACCTTATGTTTACAGTCAGTGACTATTTTATCACTATTGTATGGGACGTCATATACAATTGTATCTTATGTTTACGTATTTATATTGCATATTATAAATTCTGCAACTCAACTTTAGATAGCTTGCGGGTCTCAATGTATCTCTGTTGCAGTAATGTGTTGTATTGCATGTTGTATTTATGGAATAAAATGAATTTTGATAACCTTTAGTGCCTCCTTGCTCTCCAGCTGCATGCTTCACTCAAAGTCCAATGATATAATACCTTACCTATCAACCCACTCATCTAAATAAACAGACATGACCATCCTTCTTATGTTCTCAGCTCCATCAGCATCACTTCCCCCGCGGGTAGTGAGCCTGGCTCTTTTATTTACACATAAACAGGAAGAAACACCCTGGAGGGTTTACCTCCAACAGCTAAACCCCTCCTACACAGTTTGTGACCTCACAGGAAAATGAACAACACAGGATGTTAATGACCATATAAGGACATGACCAAATAAAGACATGACACAGAATAAATTAATTTATACAATATGAATGATAACTACAATTACGCTGATAGGAATCCTTAATATACATTGTTCCAGAGAACAATGGATACCTATATTATGCTAACCTTCCTTGTGGATAGAAGGTTATCTGCAGGTGCACGCTGCAAATCTGGACATGTGCTGATCAGACACAGAAGAGACAATGAGCGTACATCGGCCTATAACCTATCCTTGCAGAGCAAACATATCCCCTCAGACGATCGTCTGTGCAATGCACAGGGGCCCTTTCGCTGGTGGACATACCCCCACTCTGCAAACACCTCTCTCCAAACAACAGGAAGTTTACCACTACCTAACAGGTCTCAGCCAGCGTCAGTCTGTCTCAGTCAGCTCTTTAGAGCAGGCTGGGGGAAAACAAAAACCGGGGGGACTCTTATGACAATACATTAAAATACATCTTAAAATTTTCCACAACAGGAGTACCAGAAGGGACGTGCAGTCAGGGGAGACAGAGTAGGCAGAGCCTCACCTGCCATGAACATTAAAACAAACAAAAAAAAAACATTTTGAACTTTGGGGGTCGTAGCTCAGGGACCTGTAGTCACAGAGAACCCACATTTGGGTGGTAGATAGCCTAAGTCATAAAAATGGGGCTCCTACAACCTATGGTTCCAGAGATACGGGGCTCCTTGCGCAGCCTGTCAGAAGCTACATACAGAGCGACCAGTTTAAATACGAGTGATAAATTAAAAAAATATACTGCATTACTCTATAAAAGAAAGGCAAAGCTGCTACACACAAATGTGACAAACATTCATAAAGACAATGGGTGAAAATGTAGCACTAAAGAATAATTAAAGTGTTTATATTAATAAAGTGAGTCCCAAAAGTGAATGTAAAAACAAAAAGAAAGTTCCACACAGGTCTGTCCAGCCCAATGGGGATTCTTCCCAAACTGTAACTACGATGGCAACTCAAACCATATGGCATCCATAGGTGGATAATATCCAAAAAAAGAGATAAAGATGGTTACTCTTACTGGATCCCGGGGACCAAAATGCCAGCGGCACCAGGTCAGACAGGCATGGGTACTGCAATCAATGATTCGATCAAGATGTTCAAATGGATTATCAACAGTCTTCAGAGGCTGAAGAGCTCTCAAACAAATTCCAGTTGATGACGACAGCACCTGGACCAAGGAAGCCAAGATGGAGCACTCAAGCAGAGGAATGGAACATGCATGTACAAAAAAGGACAGCACTTCCAATAGTGCAGGCAAAAAAAGTTAGGTTTTTAATTTCAATAAAAACCAATACAATAAAATGTGATCACAATACAAAACGGGGCAATATGAGGAGTGGAGAGAACCACCCCTACGCGTTTCATCCTAGAGGGACTTCAACTGGGGCATCAGATGCCCTGAGCTCAATGGATAGCTTGGAGTCTTGGAACAGTGGTAAAGTACCATTAGCCCCAGCTGTCCAATAAAAATTCTGCAGTGGAGACTCTCACTGCAGTGACATAGAAGGGGCATGTGTCTAAAAGAAAAAAGTTCTCCCTTCCAGTCAGGCCCTCTTAACTAGAAGGAAATAACATGTGTTTATGTGTATAAGATTTACCCACAATCCTATGTTTTTCTCACACAGTTAAAGCGGTTGTATAGTCATATTTGTAGGTAAAAAGAATATCTCCTAAACCTGTACAGTTTAGGAAATATTCCCCTCACAATGAGCCGCTGACTTCAGCGGCGCATGCGCTCCGGGGATTCTTGGCTGAAAGTCCAGCAGACGACAGACCCTGCCGGGAAGAAAACTAACAACATCGCGGCTCCAGCCACTAACAGCGCCGAAGCAGGAAAACATGTCAGCTCCCTCCCTCTATGTATCCTGTACGAATTGGCTTTTATTGATGATATCCATGCATGTACTACCTTCATTGGAATAAATTCTTACTGTATTTAATGTACTTAATGTTGTTACTAATACTAATATTAAGTGAGACTGTTAGGGATACACATCCTCGATCCACACCATGCCTTTCGTCCATGTTGCCCTGGATGGAGTCTTGTTTAGCTCCGCCTACTCAGCTCCCTGGTGGGATGCTTGCTGCCGCCTGGGTGCTATACATTTGTTGGCTTGGCTATGTTTTGTGGTGAGTATGGGGTTCCCCTTAACAAGCCCCCCCCCACCCTGTACCTATAGCACTAATATTATGCTACATACCCTACTTGTATCTTTTCATTTTAGGTAGACTCTATATGCATCTAGCCCTGAAGAGCAAGCTAGGCCTCGTGAACACCTGATGCATCAGGGAACACCTGATGCCTATGTGTTATATGACTGCTCACACATATATGTTCCATTATTTTATCCACTTATGTTATGCATCCTGTATGAATTGCCTTGTATTGAGGATATTCATGCATGTACTACCTTCATTGGAATAAATACTTACTGTATTTAATGTACTTAATGTTGTTACTCACATTGGCAATACAATGGTGCTCATCTCACTTAAAGTCCCAGGGTGAAGTTTCTGTCTTTGTTGCATATTTTAAGGATGTAGGTGTGTCACTGGTGACACCAGACCTTTCTCCTATTTTACGTCTCTGCGCATTTACCTCCTTACAACTCCCTTGAGTTTGCGAGCGTTATTTGGAGGCATTTCCATTTTGCATCCTATACAGTACTATACAAAAAATATAATACTTAGCTTTGTCTACCCTAACATAATATACATATTTTTTATTCAGCACATACATGCCTTCAATTTGTTAGGTGATTGGAATGCAAAAAAATTATTTCCTAATATTTTTTTTTCTTATTCCCCAATAAGAAAAAAAAAAGTGAAAAGGCAGGGAAAATGCATATTCTTTTAATTCTTGCCAACAAAACTTTTCCACAATTTGGACATGTCCTAAAATATAACCAACAAAGTCTAATTAAAAGGATATTTATAACTGAGAGCTCTACAGATGTATGTTGGCTTCTGGTTTTCTCAGGTTTTTCTCCGGTTTAAATATTTGGTGAATCAAGCTAGAAGTTATATTCCTAATAATATAGAAGGGCCCGGGGGCGAGTGGAGAGGAAAGAAACTGAGCAGAGGGCCCACATGACAGGAGTGAGAAGGGGGCACGGATAGGGTTAATTAAAAGAAGGAAGAAAGGAGGGGGAAGTGGTTACAGAGGGAGGAGTACGTTTATTTAAGGGGGTGGGGTTTTTTCCCGGGCAGCAGAGTGAAGGAGCGCCAGCAAGGAGAGATTTTCCCACCCACCCTCCCTGTGTGTCTTGTTTGTGGCTAACGATTCTTTTCAGGTGTTCATTTACATCATGGCAGTGGTTGCGGTGGTGGTGGTCTTGTATGGTGGTAACTGACCCATGAGATAAATGTGTGGGGGACCCATTAGGGCTATGGGCTCCCTGGGTGTACAGCTAATGCAGGTTAGCTGAGGATGGTAAGGTGGACACTGCAGGTAACGAGTTGTCTCCGGGCTGATGTTATCACGGCCGGAGGCCTATTATGGGAACAGGCCCGCAATGTAGAAGTGGAACAGCTTATCTGGGGAAGTGCCGTACAAGACCACCGGGTGGGAGATGATAAGCTGAGGGGTTATTATGGTTAAAGTTTGGTACATGTTTTATATATTTGTAAATAAAAGGCTGCTATGGCCAGTTATACCCCAAGTAAAGTGTGGTCTCGTTATCTTAGTTAAGATGTTGGGGAAGATGGTTGGGTGTATGGCAAATGGCAGCAGCCGTTATGTAAGGAGGGTACCTCTTATCTACACTGGTCATGTAAGTGTGGGCAAAAATGCAAAGAGCTGTAAGAAACTCTCATCAGTGTAGATTTTCAGATATGGCTATCAAGTGAATAACCCACTGGTATTTACCCAAAATTTAAATATTGTTCTTTAACTGTCAAGGTTAGCAAATCGAATGAAAGAACACTTATTTACAGTCACCAGACACCCTTTATCCTGCAGGTTGGGATTTACAGAATACATAAGAGTACCACTGCATGTCACTAGGTTTATATATGCTTGTGTAGATACTGTATATGTGGGAGAAAATAAAACAGAGAAGCAATAAAAAACAAATGTTAAGCCGTGGGATACAATGCAGAACTGATTTACTGGAATGTACAGTTCATTCATCATTCATCCAGGAGGTGAATAAATTAGGAAGGCTTTGCATATCCCATTCCCAGTTTCTAGCAGAATAGCTGTAAGTAGTACACTGGAGACCTGGGTCATGTTTATCTCTGCTGGTTAACACTAATGCCCCATACACACGATGAGATTATCGGACGAATGATCGTCCGTTTTTTATTGCATGCTATTCTCAGATCGAATCTGATGAGTTTACTAAAGTCACGAAAATTCCCGCACGACAGAAAAAAAATTCGGAAGTGATGTCATGTGTTGTAATGCATTTGTATTGCATTTTCGAACGATAGCTGTACTGATTACACGAAAATCGTACGATCTGGCATCGTACGAATAAAATTTCCGTGCACGTCTGATAGAATAATATCGGATGAACTGTTCGAATCGGCTCTCGAAAGCTCTGTACTAACGATTCGATTATCGTACGATCGCTTCGAAAGCGGTATTTCCCGTACGATTTTCGGATCGTGTGTACGGGGCATAAGGTTATCAGACATAACTGCTGCCTGACCAAGATCGTTAGACATCTACAGAAGACCAATCACAAAAACACCTGTATGATCAAAAGCAATCCTTGATGCACCAAAAGCTGTGCTTTACATCTGTAGGCAATCAAGTGGATGGGATAACTTCAGCAAAGGGGGCAGTAAGTTCACACTATTTTCTTTGAGGTTGTTTAGCAGGATCTTGACTTGAAAGTTCTGATCCCATAAATGTAGGAACTTAACTTAACCCATCGGTTCAGTTTGATCTACATTCGCCATGATGTGGTAGGCTAAATGTGGCCACGACTGCTTTTTGTTGCCTATGGTTTAAAGGGTACCTCCACTTTCGTGTGGAAAAAAAATAGCAAATAAAGAAAAAATAATATAATATAAAAATAATATGGCGTATACAATTACGACACAAGTCATATTGTAATTGAAGGTTATTAAAAATTCTATGAGGCTATCCCAATACTATACACTTCAATTAAATATATGTCTTCTAATGTGATAACATAATTTTGTTTTCATTTAAAGGGTAACACCACTTCCGGGGGGAACAACAAATAAAGAAAAAATAATATAGCGTATACAATTGCGACATAAGTCATATTGTAATTGAATGTTATTAAAAATTACCTTTCCTTTTCAATCTGCAGCTGCTGTAATTTTCTGAAAATGCAATGCAATATGGCTACCTGGAGTTGTTCTGTACACAGAATGTGTACTGAACACACCCCACAAACATAATTTCCTGCTTGTGTGATTGGCCCACCAATTTTCCCAGAAGTCTGCCTAAGATACAAGTCAGATTTCAGGCACCCCCTCCAACAAAAATATAATTTTTGGTGCGATACTCCCAATAGGAGCACGTCTAAAGAGATGCTGGCCCAGCAGATTTCCTGATTAGTGCGCTGCAGCTGCACAGCTGATTGATAATTATGAAACCACTCCCATTAGACCCACTCAGTACAGAGACACAGAGGAACAAACAGTGATTTCTTTAGAATAACAAAAGTGAGGAATCTGCAACAAAGTTTGTTAAAATCCCTGAAATGTACATAGCTCACCCAGGGGATAATGTTTTTTTCTCAACAAAAGTGGAGTTACACTTAAACTCTCCAGGCCCAAAAAATACACTGAGCTACAAACACAGTGTGTAAACAAAGCCTAATTCCCCAATTTTCTTTTTCAAGTTAACCACATACCAACCGGCTCCTGTACGTCGGCAGAATGGCACACCTGGGCAAAGTAACGTACCCATACGTTACTTTGAATTTCCTGCCGTGCGAGCGCCTGCCACGAGCTCCGTGACCATGTCCGCGGTCGTGTCACAGAGCTGAAGAATGGGAGATGCCGATGTAAACACAGCATCTCCCCGTTCTGCCTAGTGACAGGACACAGATCGTCTGCTCCCTGTCATATTGTCACTGCTAGCCCATCCCTCAGACAGTTAAAAACACACCCCAGGACACACTTAACACCTCCCTGCCCCCTAGTGGTTAACCCCTTCACTGCCAGTGACATTTTTACAGTAATCAATGCAATTTCATAGCCTTGATCGCTGTATTAATGCCAATTGGCCCAAAAATGTGTCAAAATTGACCGATGTGTCCACCATAATGTCGCAGTCACGATAAAAATCACTGATCACTGCCATTACTAGTAAAATAAAAATTATTAATAAAAATGCCATAAATCTATCCCCTATTTTGTAGATGCTATAACTTTTGTGCAAACCAATCAATAAATGCTTATTGCGATTTTTTCTTACCAAAAATATGTTGAAGAATACGTATCGGCCTATGGGCTTGGCCATAGGACGCACACTCTCATTGCCGATTGGAATTACGCTAAGCGGCGGCTGCTGCAGCATTCATTGCCTGTCAATTTTTAAATAGGTAAATGTGAGTACACTTCTTATCTAATAAAATAGAGTTTAAAAAAGATACTGCATTATGTACACTCCTCTTTTCTACATGGTCATATTGAACGTGATGGCTGACACATGCTGAAGAATCAAAGGTCCTGGAAATAACAACATATAGCGACACAGGGGCTTACACTGTGAAGGCGCCACTGCCCCTGTTGGGGCAAAGCATCTGGTGAGTGCAAAATCACCACTATTTGCATGGATAAGTACACTGGCACCTTCATTCCAACATAATTACAGCACTTTTATAAGCAGGAGTCACCTCTCATATGTTCATGGACGTTAAACGTATCAACTAGTATATGCGATATATCTTTCATGGATTAAATGTATTAACTAGTATTTGTGACATATCTTTGCCAGATCATGGATTAGTAGCGTTTTTTGGTTTGTATAATTAAAAGTATATTTTTTTTCTCTCTGATATCCCCCCAGAGGGGCCAACACTTCACAAACAGATCCAAATACACTTTTTGAGTAGAAGGCACACCGTGATTAGGAGACACATAGCATACCGGTCTCCCGAACACCTGACAGAGGGTATAGCACACATACCAGTTTTTAAACACTAGTACTTAATTCTCTCTTTTTTATTTTTTGATTCATAAACTTTTTCTTTTTCATTCACTTTCACAATTAAGCACATACCACATAGTGTTTTTACTCCCCACAGAGGGTATAGTACATCATATTTATACAATTAATTTTAAAATATTCTATTACCTGCATGTTCCAAAGCAGGGGACACATACCTCACTTAAACTAGAGGAATATTACCTCTTAGGCGGTCATAAGCTATTTAATTTCATCAAGTTCCCCACAGATTTATAATTTTTCACATTTTCATTCTGTCCCCTTTTTTCTTTTTAAGAGTTGTTTTATATTTTTGATATAAGCAACTATTTCACATGGTATGATATATATATAAGGCGATTGAACACATCTAAATATTTCTTGAGCCTAACACATTATTAGGTCAAACACCTACCTTTTTATGACTTAATAACATCCGCCAGGGGTTCTAACACTAGTTCTACAAAAAAGCCTTTTTCAACATATTTTCTCTTTATATATTCACTTTTTTCTAGTGTTTCACTCCTTTCACATGCATAGTTCTGCCGCTATTACCTAAACAGTCCTTAGTATACTGGGAAAACTGCCCATGTGCAGTTCCGGCCCAGAGCTGGCCGAGACCATCTGACTGTCTGCTACAGTGTGTTCTGGCGGCGCCGATGGGGGGCAGATCTGGTGGAGGCGGTGCCTGAGCGTGTCCTACACTGTCATTGTGCAAGGGAAGCGAGCGGAGTGGGTGGAGCCTCAGGCGTGGGTCTGCAGGACGGGAGCAAGGCAAATCAGGAGTAGGACTGTCAGTGCTGTTTGGACTGGAGTGAACAAAAGGGATCACCTGGCACAGAGAGAGACTGTCACTGTGACTCAAGAGGGGACATCATCATCATCTGTGCTGCTGCACACTGCTGTCAGTGTCACTGTGAGGGTCAATTTCATGTGCATGCCTGCCCATTTTAATTTCTTGCCCTCCTGAGTCCTGTCCCTGAGCTACATACTTACTATATTAAAAATAAATAGGAAATATGTTTTTTGCCTTAATATCTACCCTAAATCACATTGCTAATAGCATATGATACTTGTTTGTAGCCTAAATATTGAAATTTGTACTTAAAACTATAATTTTGTAACATCTGTAAAACCTTGGCTGTGCCAGTAAACTTTAGGTGTTGCATCAGTAAATTTCAATCTGGTAGGCTGGCAACACTGAAAGCAGCTTTGGTGGAATTCAGATTAGCCAGGCAAAAGATTTGAAACTGCACTATGACCTCATGGCAGAGCAGGGAAGATGTGATGCTCATAAGGACAGGTGTCAGCACATTCACAAATAACACTGTACATCAGGCAGTCACAAACTAAAGCTGGCCATACATTATACAATTTTCCTTTCAATTTACCAAAACAATATACAGTGCCTTGCAAAAGTATTCACCCCCTTGCCATTTTTCGTGTTTTGTTGCCTCACAACCTGGAATTAACATGGATTGTTTGAGGATTTGCATCATTTAATTTACAGGCCATGCCCACAAATTTGAAGATGTTTTTTACAGAAAAAAATCAATGTGCATAACTATTCACCCCCCTAAAGTCAATATTTTGTAGAGACACCTTTTGCGGCTATCACAGCTCCAAGTCACTTTGGATAAGTCTCTCGTACACACGAGCGGAATGTCCAACAGAAAAAGTCAGACGGAAGCTTTTCATCGTATATTGCAATTCTGTGTATGCCTCATCTGACTTTTTTTTCCGAAAATTTTGATGGACCTAGAAATAGAACATGTTTTAAATATTTCTGAGGGAACCAATTCCTATCGGGAAATCTCTGTATGCTGTTCCCACGGACCAAAAACGGCGCATGCTCTGAAGCAAGTACGAGACAGAAGCTATTGGCTACTGGCTATTGAACTTCCTTTTTCTAGTCCCATAGTCACCGCGTTCTTAACAATCGGACTTTGGTGTGATCGTGTGTATGCACGACAATTTCAGGGGAACTTTGTTTGGAACTCTGTCGGAAAAACCTTTGGAGTTTAATTCTGACGGGAAAACCGGTCGTGTGTACAGGGCATAAGAGTTTGCCACATCTTACCACTGGGATTTTTACCCATTTTGCAAAACCGCTCCAGCTCCTTCAAGTTGGATAATTTGTGCTTGTGAACAGCAATCTTTAAGTCTGACTTTCTATTGGACCCATTTACATGTTTCCCCTTTAACCACTCAAGTGTTGCTTTAGCAATGTGTTTGGGGTCATTGTCCTGCTGGAAGGTGAACCTCCGTCCTAGCCTCAAATCACACACGGAGTGGTGTAGGTTTTGCTCAAGAATATCCCTGTATTTAGAACCATCCATAATTCCCTCAACCCTGACCAGTTTTCTAGTCCCTACTGCTGAAAAAAATCCCCACAGCATGATACTGCCAACACCATGATTGGGGATGGTGTTCTTTGGGTGATGTGATGTGTTGGGTTTGCACAAGACATAGCGTTTTCTTTGATGGTCAAAAAGATACATTTTTGTCTCATCAGACCAGAGCACCTTTCTCCATACATTTTGGGAGTCTCCCACATGCCTTTTCACAAACTCAAAACGTGCCATTTTGTTTTTTACTGAAAGTAATGGGTTTCATCTGGCCACTCTGCCATAAAGCCCAACTCTATGGAGTGTACAGCTTTATTGTCGTACTATGTACAGATACTCCAGTCTCTGCTGTGGAACTCTGCAGCTCCTCCAGGGTTACCTTAGGTCTCTGTGCTGCCTCTCCGATTAATGCCCTCCTTGCCCGGTCCGTGAGTTTTGGTGTGTGGCTGTCTCTTGCCAGGTTTGCTGCTGTATCATGTTCTTTCCATTTGGTTATGATAGATTTTATGGTGCTCCTAGGAATCATCAAAGATTTGGATATTTTTTTATAACCTAACCCTGACATGTACTTCTCAACAACATTGTCCCTTACTTGTTTAGAGAGTTTTTAGGTCTTCTTGGCAGTGTTTGGTTAGTGGTGTCTCTTGCTTAGGTGTTGCAGCCTCTGGGGCCTTTCAAAAAAAGGTGTATATGTAATGACAGATCATGTGACACTTAGATTGCACACAGGTGGACATCATTTCACTAATTGCTGACTTCTGAAGGTAATTGGTTGCACCAGAGCTTTTTATGGGCTTAATACCAAAGGAGGTTGAATACATACGCACATGCCAATTATCATTTTTTTATTTCTGAAAAATAGTTTTATGTATATATTTTTCTAATTTTACTTCACCAACTTAGACTATTGTGTTTTGATCCATTATATATAATTCAGATTTAAAAAACATTGAACTAAAGGCTGTAATGTAACAATATAGGTAAAAAGCCAATGAATACTTTTGCAAACCACTGTTATATGAGGTCATATCGAAACACAATTTGTATGCAATCCGGCAGGCCCTTGCACTACATAGTTGAAAGTAAATCTAAAGGAAATTGAACAAGAAAATTGTATAATGCATGGCCAGCGTTAGGCCCTTGAGCAGGACACAGCCTGCTTCTCCTTATTCGCATAATCAGAACAATGTTATATTGGCTGCCAATTAGAACCAAAATATCTGATGAGCAATTTGAGAATTAATTGAGAATTGCTACAACATCCATTTACAACATACATTAGTTTATTAATAACAGTGTCAAATATCGCACTAATATTACAAGAAAAAAAAAGGTTTATTATTCGTAGATACGTACAATATCTATAAGTTATTGTTAAAGCGGGGTTCCACTCAAGATTTGAACTTCCGCTTATATGCTTCCTCCCCCGGTTGTCACATTTGGCACCTTTCAGGGGGGAGGGGGGAACGGGGACCCTATTATGACAGATCCCAGTATTTGTAGCTGCTGACTTTTACATATTTGTTTTTTGGCTGGACCTCCTCTTTAACTTGTGATCTACCCAACTTTTTTCTGCTCATCAGCTATCCTTTTGTTAGTGTATTGTGTTTGGCACAAGACAGTTCCTCTTCTCCCAATGTGACCCACAAAGGGTCAAAAGGTTGGACACCCCTCGTGTAGATCATTTGCAAACTTTTAGGTATGCCTCTGGATGGTCTTATATCAGCGGCAGTTATATTTCAGCTGATCATTAACTCACTGTTGTTCAGTCAATATATTCATTCATGCTATGATCTGTATTTTGTAATGTTTCAATAAACATTTACTGAAAATGAACAGGGCACATAGAAAACAATTGTTTTCTGTTTAATCTTACAGAGACCTGAATTTTTCTAGTCTAGAAAATGCAGGTCTCTTCAAATAGTGTGAACAAGCTCATCTTACTGTATTTCTGCTGTTCCAGTACTCATTCATCCAGCTGGAAAAACAGGAGCAATAGACTACAGCTACTCCCTGATGCTGGATGAATGAGAACCTTTACTGCAGCTGTACTGAAACTCATTCATTCAGCTGCAGGCCAGAAAAACAACTGCAGCATGCTATGAACTGCAGCTACAATCTGCTGTCCATTTAAGTTTCTCTCTATGGCTGACTTCTAATGAAGCACACAGGTCACACAGCTTAGTGGTACGCCTGACTACAGACAGCTGGCCCACATAGAAGACAGAGATCAGATGCAAACATAAAAATACAACCGACACAGAAATTTTATTTTATGGCATGCAGGAGTCATTACAGGCAAAGTTGGGTCGGGTGGCAATTGATCAGATCAAGGTCAAAGCAATAGTAAGACCCCTTTCACACTGGGGCGGTTTTCAGGCGCTTTAGCGCTGGAAATAGCCCCTGCTATGCGCCTGAAAACTGCCTCCCATTCATTCAAGTGTGACTTTTCACACTGGGGCTGTGCACTTGCGGGACGTTTCAAAAAGTCCTGCAAACAGACCCTTTGGAGCGGTTTGGGAGTGCTGTATTTATCGCTCCCAAAATGCCCTGCCCACTGGAATGAATGGGCATTGTTTCAGAAGCGCCCAAAAAGTGCTTTGGAAGTGCCACAACATGGGAGTCTTTAACCCCTTCTTTGGAGTTAAGTACTGCTTAAACAGAGCTATAGAGCCGCTAATACGAGCTGCGGCCCCAGTGTGAAAAGGGTCTAAGGATGGGCAGCAAACAGATTCTGGAAGACCTGGTGGATCAGAAGCAGGTAGACATAACAGGGTAGATGTACTAAAATTAGAGCAGAATTTGGTGCAGCTGTGCATTGTAGCCAATCAGCTTCAGTGTGTTCAGTTAAGCTTTGTCAATAAAACCTGGAAGCTGAGTGAAGGAAGGAACTGTGGGGTTGAATAGAGGTAAATAGACTGTGCCCTTTGCAAAGTGCAGTTTCTCCAGACCTTAGTAAATGAGCAGAAGCTCTGCTGACTTCCATCATTAACCACATGCTTACTGGGCACTTAAACCCCCCTCCTATCCAGACCAATTTTCAGCTTTCAGCGCTGTCGCAATTTGAATGACAATTGTGCGGTCATACAACACTGTACCCAAATGAAATTTTTATCATTTTTCCCCCAAATAGAGCTTTCTTTTGGTGGTATGTGATCACCTCTGAGATTGTTTTTTTTTTTTTTTTTATTAAAAAAAAACCGAATTAAAAAAAAAGGTTTTTTTTTTTTTTTTTTTATTTAATAACGGGTAATTTTTGTCTGTCATTGATGTATGCTGATGAGGCGGCACTGATGGCCATCGAGAGGTGGCACTGATGGGCACTGATGGGAGGCAGTGATGGGCACTGATCGATTACACTGATAGGCATCACTTCTAGGTGGCACTGATTGGCACCACTGGTGGGCATTGATAGGTGGCACTTGTGGGCACTGTTGGTCGGTATAAATGAGGCATAATGGCCTCTTCCTCTTAGGGACCGATGTCCCTATAAGATAAACCGGTGATCAGCTTTTTTTTTTTCCTCCGCTGACCTACCTGATTCCTATACTGACTACACTGACCTCCCTGAGTTCTATACTGACCACTACATTGACCTTCCTGCCTACTCACACCCCCCCCACAGCATAGATTGGTTGATTTTGCTCACCTCTCCATGGCTTCCATGATAATCTATCAAAGCAGGGCTCTCTCCAGCATCAGGTACTGTTCCCAAAACCCAGCTGCTCCTCAGTATCCCCTGCCAAGAGCTTCTCCAATAGCCGCCGTATGCTCTGCACTGCCACTCCCCTCCGCTATTCTCACACACACACACGGTCCGCCCTTACCAGATGGATCATGGGGGACAGGCTTGACTACAGGAGTCCCTGGGTGGGGGGGGGCACACAGCACACTTGGGGGGGCACATTAATGATTGTGCGCCCCCCCAAATTTCACCCAGGGTGAGAGTAACAGATCCCCCCCCTCCATACCACTGCAAATCCAGGGACAGACTGGCTCCGGGGACAGTGTCCTCAATCCGGGGACTGTCCCAGGAAACCGGGAATCATCAATCATGTGCAAGCAAAAATGCTGTTTTTTAAAATTTCCCTTGCACATGATTGAATATTCTTTGCAAAGTGAAGCTTTATTCAATTTTTCCTAAGCTCTGGAGCAACTGCACTTGCAGAGTGCACCTGCAGTTTGCAAAGTAAACAGCCTGTTTGCCATTAGTAAATCAACTCCATTGATCAATTTAGGACAAAAACTCCCAGTTGTCTTGGAATTGAGAGGGAGTTAGTGGTTCCATACAAAGATGTTCATTCCAAGGGAGCAGAAGATCATCAGGTGGTAAGTTCAAGATCAGAACAAATGCTCCTGATGGTAAGGATGGAGAGGGTCCAGTTAAGCAAGTCAAATCATTCAAGGAACTGTGAGGTTGATTTACTAAAGGCAAATAGATGTTGTTCACTTTGCAAGTGCAGTTGCACTCTGGAAGGGGAATTTACTCCAGAGCTTAGTAAATGAGGCAAAGCTACACCTGGCAAATAATACCCAATCACATGCAAGGTAAAAAAACTGCATTTTTGCTTGCACTTGTTTGGATAATGGAAGTCAGCAGAGCTTCATCTCATTTACTAAGTTCTTTAGAAAATTCCATTGCAGAGTGCAACTCTACTTCCAGTGTACTTGTAGTGCAAAGCGGGTTTGCCTTCAGTAAATAGCCCCAGACCATGACATTCCGACCACAATGCTTGACTGTAGGCAAGACACACTTGTCTTTGTACTCCTCACCTGGTTGCTGCCACACACGCTTGACACCATCTGAACCAAATAAGTTTATTTTGGTCTCATCAGACCACAGGACATGGTTCCAGTAATCCATGTCCTTAGTCTGATTGTCTTCCGCAAACTGTTTGGGGGCTTTCTTGTGTATCATCTTTAGAAGAGGCTTCCTTCTTGGACAACAGCCATGCAGACCAATTTGATGCAGTGTGCTGTGTATGGTCTGTGCACTGACAGGCTGACCCCCCACCCTTTCAACCTCTGCAGCAATGCTGACAGCACTCATATGTCTGTTTCCCAAAGACAACCTCTGGATATGATGCTGAGTACATGCATTCAACTGCTTTGACCCTGGTGAGGCCTATTCTGTGTGGAACCTGTCCTGTTAAACAGCTGTATGGTCTTGGCCACTGTGCTGCAGCTCTGTTTCAGGGTCTTGACAATCTTCTTATAGCCTTAGCCATCTTTATGTAGAGCAACAATTCTTTTTTTCAGATCCTTAGAGAGTTCTTTGCCATGAGGTGCCATGTTGAACTTCCAGTGACCAGTATGAGTGAGTGAGTGCGATAACACCAAATTTAACACGCCTGCTCTCCATTCACACCTGAGGCCTTGTAACACTAATGAGTCACATGAAACCAGGAAGGGAAAATGGCTTATTGGGTCCAATTTGGACATTTTCACTTGGGGTGTACTCACTTTTGTTGACAGCAGTTTAGACATTAATGGCTGTGTGTTGAGTTGTTTTGTGGGGACAGCAAATTGACACTGTTATACAAGCTGTACAATCACTACTTTACATTGTAACAAAGTGTCATTTCTTCAGTGTTGTCACATAAGAAGATATAATAAAATATTTACAAAAATGTGGGGGAGCGAAAATGGCTATTTGGGCCCAATTTGGACATTTTCACTTAGGGGTGTACTCACTTTTGTTGCCAGCGGTTTAGACATTAACCTCCCTGATGGTATTCCCGAGTGTGGCTTGGGGTGAATCTTCATTACCAAAAGCGGTAACCCCGAGCCCCACTTGGGATTGCATTGCAGGATCCATGTACAGCTTACTTACCATGTCCCCAGGATCGTGCGATGTCTCCCTGCTGTGTGTACGAGCTGTGCCTCTGCTTGATCTATCACAGTGCCGAGCTCCGCTCCCTGTGAGCGTCGGGACACACGGGTACAGAGCCCGACACCAAATTCAAAAAGTGAAAAACAATTACACATACTGTACATTGTAATCTGCGTCAGATTTTTATGTGTCTGGTGGAGCGTGGCTTGAAAACAAGGGTCAAGTATTTACTTAAATGTCTGTTGCATCAGCATGTAGCCCCTGGGCACATTACAATTACAATTACTTCACTAATGTCATTGAATAAAGGTTTAAAAATTAAGCACAAGTCATTACTCGTTGTCAATACCCATTGTTAGCAATTAGTCCAGTGGGCCTCTGGGTGGAGAGACTACAGGAGAGCCTTCAAGCAGAATGTTTTCACACTATGATATAAACAAGAAATCAGCCATTGCATGATGGTTGTTAGTATACATGGTAATACTGTAGCATATGTTCCTACTAAAGCTGACTATAGATGATTCTTTTTTTTTTTTGATCAGCCATTTTTTTTTAATTTGCATTCAAGGTGGGAACTTTCCTTTCTGAGCTATTGTGTTTTGACAGTGGGACTCCACCACTGCCAGAATACACAGCTCAATCTAGCACACATTTTCCAACAGTCCTGCTCAAGAGGAGTTGATTGCTAGGTCACTAGGTCCCAGCTGATAGGCCAAACTTCCATCCATCTATGGCCAGCTTTATAAGGGATTAATGCAATCAAAACAGTAAATAAATTAGTAAGTTAGTAAGTAAGTTACTGGGGAGGTAATCCCAAATATACCACAAATCACCCTTCTCTCTATGTTAACAAGAACATATAAAAACATTAAAAAGAATCTTCTCGGATACTGGTTGACGGCAGCAAGAACTGTGATACCGCGGCACTGGCGATCAACCCAGTCTCCTTCAACAAACGAATGGGCCCTAGAAATGGATAACATAGAGAGAATGGAGATACTTTTAGCACAAGAATTAGATACGTATGAAAGGTGCCTCCTGGTTTGGACTCCCTGGAGACAGCATAGGAAATTGGTAAAAAATTTAGGAAGAAGGAGGGAAGAGAAGGGAAGGAAGGATTCGCGGAGGGGAGAGGAGAGAGAAATGGGGGAGGGGGAGGGGTTGGATGTGTATTTATTTTCCTTTTTTTTTTATTATTATTATTTTATGTTAAAATATTCAGGATATGTTTGGGGGGGGGGGGGAGAGGAAATAAAATAATGAATGTGATTATTATGTATGTAATTAATATATATGTTTGAAATTGTTTAATTATGTGTAATACTTTATAATAATTAAAAATAAAAACAGAATGAAACAAAACAGTAAATAAATTGTATTATCTAAGGCTCCTTTTACACAAAAGGTTCAACCAGGCCCACCTGTCAGTTTTTCAGGTGGACCTGATTAGATGGTGCAGTCACCCCTGGACTGGTTGCTGTAAAGGACTTGTGTCCGCTTACACCTGCCTACCTCAGGTCCAATCCGGTCCACTAAAAAAAATGGAAGGGGATCCGCACCCTTCTGTCTAGGAGGATCGTTGGGCGATTAGCTGTAAGGCCGCGTACACACGCGGGGACTGTTCGCTCAACTTTGTCCGTCAAACAGTTTCAGCGGACAGTCCGCTCAAAATTAGCATGGACGGACTTGGCCACACACGACGAACGAACAGTCCGCTGAAACCGTGCGCGATGACGTGAACGGCACGTACGACGGGACTAGAAAATGACGTCCTATACACTGCAATGCAAACTTCGGCGTGTAAATCCTTTCTGAGCATGCGCGGAACTTAGTTTGACGAACAAGCCTACACACGAGGGGACTGTTCGCTGAAACAAAGTTTCAGCGGACAGTTTTTCGGAATTTCCGAAAAACTTTGTTCAGCAGACTGTCCGCTGAAACTGTCCGCTGAAAGCCCACACACGAGCGGACTGTCCGCCGAAACACTGTTCAGCGGACAAAGTTGAGCGAACAGTCCCCGCGTGTGTACGCGGCCTAAGGTTCGGTTTGCAGTAGTACAGGCCGTGCATCCCACAATTGCTCGGCACAGCAACTCATTCATTTGAATGCAAGCATCTTTTTAAAAACGTGGCCGCAGGGAAACGGCATGGTATTTTTGGTGATTGTGCTGCAGACTGAGATGTGTGGGCTTCAGAATGAATGGCAGCCCCATGCATCTCACAAGAGCAGTGCAATTCGACTGTGGGTGTTTGAGGGTGCAGTAATCAATGCGTTTATTCCCGGATACCCACAGAGCAGGGTGCGCTTTGTCCATGTCCACTCTGCAGAAACTGAGTTGACACGGACCTGTCATCTGCTGCTCTACTCAGCAGGGGGCCAGTGAACAGATCCCCTGCTGATAAAAATGAAGTCCGCCTCGTATGACAGGGGCCTTTAAGTGACAAGAAAACGTGATTTCATTTGTGTCTATTTTTTCTTTTATTTTGAATGCACAAAAGCTTTTGACTTGTTGGAGAACAACAAAGTATCAACAGAAACAGAGATTCATTAAAAAAAGAGACAATAAAGATACATGCAGTGTTCTTTCATAAAGACCAAAGGGTATGTGAGAAGTATTTCACACAGCTGGTAGGGTAGGATTCATACCTTCATGGTTTTTTGTTGCATTTTATGCACGTTTTACTTTCGATAAAATTGAAGTGAACGCTTTTTAATGAAACAGCATACAAATTGCAGCAAGCAGTTTATTTAATGCACTGCACCCACTGTACAGGTGTGAATAGAGCATTACTGTGAGCCAACTATAAATTTCAGGTCCTTGCTCCAGTTGGTACAGCTAAGTTCGATTGTGTGTGGTGGCTGAAGAAAGACTCCATCCAAATTCTACAGTATATAGACTCCAAAGGCAAAGAATGTGTGCTGAGAGCTGCGCACCAAAGAAATAGAGTGCATCAAAGAGTAGTAGTAGCCTCAATCTATCTCTGTCCTAGCCAACACCCTGCCACGCGGGGACTGTTCGCTGAAACTTTGTTCGTCAAACAGTTGCCGCAACAGTCCGCTCAAAATTTGCATGAGCGGACTTGCCCACACACGAGCGGACTGTTTCAGCGAACTGTTTGCCAAACAGTTCGCTCAACTTTTGAAATGAACGGACTCGCCCACGTAAGGCGGAGGCAAGTCCGCCCATTTCGAGCGCGTGTACAGGTAGGCGGGGCCCGCGAAGGAGACGTCGCGGGCACCGCCGCCTGGAATGGACTTAAAGGGACACCCAACGCCAAAAAAATCGGCGTGGGGGTTCAACCCAAAGTCCACAACAGACACTTGTCCGAGCACGCTACCCGGCCGGCAAGGAAAGGGGGGGCAAGCGAGCGCGCCCCCCCCTGAGCCGTACCAGGCCACGTGCCCTCAACATGGGGGGTGCCTTGGGGAAGGGGGGGGCGCGCGGCCCCCCCACCCCAAAGCACCTTGTCCCCATGTTGATGAGGACAAGGGCCTCTTCCCGACAACCCTGGCCGTTGGTTGTCGGGGTCTGCGGGCGGGGGGCTTATCGGAATCCGGGAGCCCCCTTTAATAAGGGGGCCCCCGGATACCGGCCCCCCACCCTATGTGAATGAGTATGGGGTACAATGTACCCCTACCCATTCACCTGTGAAAAAAAGTACAAAAAAAAAACACAACACAGGGTTAAAATATTTTATTGCACAGCTC
Source organism: Lithobates pipiens (assembly GCF_037356315.1). NCBI lineage: Eukaryota > Metazoa > Chordata > Amphibia > Anura > Ranidae > Lithobates > Lithobates pipiens. The sequence goes on from NW_027507785.1 coordinate 228,880,316, forward strand.
CGGGGGTCTTCCGTCTTCGGGGGTCTTCTCCGGACTCCTCCGCTATCTTCTTGTAGCTCTTTTGCTAGCGGAGGAGTCCGGCTTTCTTCCTCCCCGCCGCCGGCCTCTTCTTCCGACTTCGGGGGTCTTGTCCCCCTCTTCGGTTCTTCTGCCGGGCCACCGCGCCTTCTTGTAGCTCTTTTGCAGGCGGTGGCCCGGTCTTCTGTCGCCGCCTTCCGTTCTTCTTCTTCTTCTTCTTCTTCTTCTTCTTCTTCTTCTTCTTCTTCTTCTTCTTCTTCTCCAGGAGATGTTGACACGTCGCTCTCTCCGGCCGGAATGCCAGAGCCGCGCTGTGCTGCCACTTATATAGTGCCAATGGGGCGGTGTCACATGGTATATGTCACATGGGTTGGTCACATGGGTTGATGTCACATGGGGACTATGACATCGTAAGGGGGCGGGGTCACCATGTGACATCAACCCATGTGACCAACCCATGTGACATATACCATGTGACACCGCCCCATTGGCACTATATAAGTGGCAGCGCAGGGCGGCTCTGGCATTCCGGCCGGAGAGAGCGTCGTGTCAACATCTCCTGGAGAAGAAGAAGAAGAAGAACAAGAAGAAGAAGAACGGAAGGCGGCGACGGCGACAGCGGCGACAGAAGACCGGGCCACCGCCTGCAAAAGAGCTACAAGAAGGCGCGGTGGCCCGGCAGAAGAACCGAAGAGGGGGACAAGACCCCCGAAGTCGGGAGAAGAGGCCGGCGGCGGGGAGGAAGAAAGCCGGACTCCTCCGCTAGCAAAAGAGCTACACGAAGATAGCGGAGGAGTCCGGCGAGAAGACCCCCGAAGACGGAAGACCCCCGGAGCTGTGCAATAAAATATTTTTTCTCGTGTGTTGTGTTTTTTTTTTGGGTACTTTTATTTTACAGGTGAATGGGTAGGGGTACATTGTACCCCATACTCATTCACATAGGGTGGGGGGCCGGTATCCGGGGGCCCCCTTATTAAAGGGGGCTCCCGGATTCCGATAAGCCCCCCGCCCGCAGACCCCGACAACCAACGGCCAGGGTTGTCGGGAAGAGGCCCTTGTCCTCATCAACATGGGGACAAGGTGCTTTGGGGTGGGGGGGCCGCGCGGCCCCCCCTTCCCCAAGGCACCCCCCATGTTGAGGGCACGCGGCCTGGTACGGCTCAGGAGGGGGGGCGCGCTCGCTCGCCCCCCTTTCCTGGCCGGCCGGGTAGCGTGCTCGGACAAGGGTCTGTTGTGGACTTTGGGGGGACCCCCACGCCGATTTTTTTCGGCGTTGGGGTTCCCCTTTAAGTCCATTCCAGGCGGCGGAGCCCGCGACCCCCGCCTACCTTCACACGCGCTCGAAATGAGCAGACTTTCCTCCGAGCGGGAACAGTCCGCTCATTTCGAAAGTAGCCTACACACGGGCGGACTGTTCGCTCAAACAAAGTTTCAGCGGACAGTTTTTCGGAATTTCCGAAAGACTTTGTCCGTCAAACTGTCCGCTGAAACTGTCCGCTGAAAGCCCACACACGGGCGGACTGTCTGCTGAAACACTGTTCAGCGGACAAAGTTGAGCGAACAGTCCGCCCGTGTGTACGCGGCCTTAGTCATGGCTCATTTTTTCAAACTGAAATAAATCAGATAGGAGTTCTGCTGCAGTATGTAAGCCAAGTTAATTTTAAATCTATTCCACAGCCAAATATATGCTGCCAGTGTATACTGTCTCTGTAGCTTTTACTAAAAGATTTTGTTTTACATTCGTACATGTGTTCCATGACAGTGTCCAGCTTCCAATGGCTTTTTTGGACATTTACAGTTTCTCTATTTTCCCTAAAATTTGTTAAAAAGATCGATTTCAATGGTATTTTCCACTAAAGTCAGGCTTGTTGATATTCAAACAGGATTCTGCAAACAATTTATGAATCGACCTCGGTCAGATTGTCTAAAACTAAACCTAAACTAAAAACTATTGTTCAACCTTGGAGACCACAAATCCTGATTCTATGAAGCTATCCCAATACTATACACTTCAATTAAAGAGGAAGTAAACCCTGATGAGTTTACTTCCTCTTTCATTCCCTGCAAAGGCAAAGCATAATGGACTACTATGCATCGCATAGTAGTCCATTATTTGTCACTTACCTGACACAGGAGCCAGCGAAGTCGCCGCTGTCCCCTGTAGTCCGCCGCATCCATCTTGTTGGTGCGGTCTCGCAGCTCCGTCGCTGTCATTCGGCGAAGCCGCGATGACGTCACTCCCGCGCATGCGCATGGGAGCTGACACGCGCGGCAGCTCCGTCGTTGAGAATGCCGCGCTCAGTGCACCTGCGCGCCGCTGTCTACGGTGCATGCGCCGTAGACAGCGGTGCCTGTTTTTGGGCAAATATCTCCTAAACCATATAGGTTTAGGAGATATTTCTTGGACCTACAGGTAAGCCTTAATTTAGGCTTACCTGTAGGTCAAAGTGGTTTGTAAGGGTTTACAACCACTTTAAATATATGTCTTCTAATATGATAACATAATTAAAGCCACTTTCGGGGGGGGGGGGGACAGCTAATAAATAAAAAATAATATAGCGTATACAATTGCGACACAAGTCATATTGTAATTGAATGTTATTAAAAATGACCTTTCCTTTTCAATCTGCAGCCGCTGTCATTTTCTGAAAATGCAATGCAATATGGCTACATGGAGGTATTCTGTACACAGAATGTTTACAGAACGCCCCCCAGAAACATCATTTCCTGCTTGTGCTAACCGATTTTCCCAGAAGTCTACACTAAGATACAAGTCAGATTTTAGGTATCCCCTGTAACAAAAATGTAATTTTTGGTGAGATACTTCCAATAAGAACACATCTAAAGGGATGCAGACCAAGCAGGTTTCCTCATTAGTGCCCTGCAGGTGCACAGCTGATTGATAATTATGAAACCACTCCCATTAGATACACTTTCCCACATGGACACAGAGAAATACACAGGGATTTCTTCAGAATAACAAAAGGTAGGAATCTGCAACAAAGGTTCTTCTAATCGTTGCAATGTACATAGATCACCCAGAGGGGAATTTTTTGTCAACAAAAGTGGAGTTACACTTTAACAATATTAGCCAATTTGGTAATGTACATATTTTGTAAACATACAGTAGTCTGCCATGGCTGAAAATATTGCTTTCCTTGGCAAGGTCTATTTGGCCATTGCACAAATGTCCACAGATCATAGAAAAGTGCAGGCATATGCAGCATGGTCTGTGATGACGCTGAAGGGAAGATTTACTAAAACTGCAGAGTGCAAAATCTGGTGCAGCTCTGCATAGAAACCAATCAGCTTCCAGTTTTCTTTGTCAAACCTTAATTGAACAAGCTGAAGTTAGAAGCTGATTGGTTTCTATGCAGAGCTGCACTAGATTTTGCACTTTCCAGTTTTAGTAAATAAACCCATTTGCAAGACGCGTTCATTGAAATCCATTTGAGTACATGCTTTTGTAATCATGGAGAGTCTCTTGAATAATTACTATGTTATTATAAAGTTTTCTTTCAGCAATGCTGCTGTTTACTTGGATAGAGCTGATTGTGAAAGTCTACATTGTCTGGCTGAAATAACCAATTGTCTTTTTAATGTAAACAGAAGTAGAGAAAAGTTTTTTATACAATAGTTTCTATTGCATGTTTACTTCCTAGATGAGCGGTTTTGACATATGGGAAGGAAGACCTTCTAGCAAGATTGTTTGTACTTTTTATAGTTTTAATTAGCCATTTTTATATGTAAATGCTGTGCTTCCTGTTTAGTAAAACAGTACAAAGGTTGTACTCCACTTTTCCTATTATGTCAGCACAAGTTTAAAGGCAGAGCCACCATGCCAGTAGACTTTCTCATAAAAATGACATTCCCTAGGTGGTTTGGTCATTAACTTTTATCCTTTTCTATTATCATTCAATTAAAATGCTACTTGGAGTGCCTTACAAACAGCCACTGAAGAGATATACTGTAAATCTGTATATGAAATATGATAATATGGCATGGCAAACATGAATAAATTAAGGAAATTTCATACAAATGACTTTTAGTTCAATTTACAAAAACAAAACAAAAAACAAGAATGTCAGAGCAATTTAAAAATGGCTGTTCCTCAAAACTTTTATCGTTTGATGAAAAAAGATTTACCTGTTTTCAAGTTGATATATAAGTGTAGGGCTTGCCCTAAAAAGTTTTTTCAAATCTAGCAGCTTTGGCTTGATATAGTGGGCTCCTTTTGGAAAGATACTCCGCTATCTCAACAATTGTAATATGGTAGACATATTTTGATGCCTTCACATTGTGGGTTTGTTAGAAATGTGGGCTATGGGCTTCCTGGCCTCTGCTGTTCGATGGTGAGGGTGGAGGTGGAGGGGGGGTGTGAGTGTTGTATGAGTGTTTAGCAGTGTTAATTTCGTCTACTAAAAAATTTTAGTCGACTAAACTAATATTATTTTAGTCTACTAAAATACGACTAAAACTAAAACAACTGAAATTACTAAAATACGACTAAAACTAAAATGCCATTTTAGTCAAAAGACTAAGACTAAAACTAAAGTGCATGTTCATACCTCAATGTAATAATAAAAAACATATTCGATTTTTCACTTCAGCAGTATATAATGAGTTTGCAAATTGCAGAGAATTGTTAACTAATGCACTACAATTGAATTACACTCATTTGATTTTAGACGACTAAAATGAGTTTTAGTCAACTAAAATATACTTGAGATTTTAGTCGACTAAAACGTAGGACATTTTAGTTGACTAAAATGTACTAGAGATTTAGTCGACTAAATACAACTAAATCTAAAATAATTGCAGAAGACTAAAATGGGACTAAAACTAAAATTCAATTTTAGTCCTAAGACTAAGACTAAAACAAAATCAAAATTTACTACTAAAATTAACACTAGTGTTAATTTTAATCGGAATTTAAACAATCGGATTTTGTCGTCGGAAAATTTTAGATCCAGAGCTCAAACTTTGCGTGTCTGAAATTCCGACAGAAAACGTCCAATAGAGCCAACACACGATCGGAATTTCCGACAACACAGTCTGATCGCACATTTTCCGTCGGGAAAGTCCGACCGTGTGTACAGGGGCATAACTCTTATACCACAAGAAAAAGTTGGCATTTAAAGCCCCATTTGGTTAGAACTCTTGCCTAGTAGTATTGGAGTCCTCCTCCAGGGACACTTTTGCATTAAAGTATAACTAAAGGCAACATCTTTTTTTTCGTTTTGGATAGAGTGCAGAGAGATTAGAATGCTTGTCAATTTTTTGTGCTGTCTGTGCCCCCATTAACAAGATTTACCCTCCCCTGTTTACCATTATCATTAAAAGTGAAAGTAAAAGAAAATCCTAAATTTTCAGTTGTCCAGAGAAAAGTAATAGAGAGAAAATCATCCAATGTGGACACTAGTTCTGGTGACCTGGTGGTCCCCAAGGAATTCCCTTAATTTGCAGGGATTTCCTCTCACTTCCTGTTTATCTATGAGACAGGAAGTGAAGGGAAATCTGCACAATGGGACACAGATTGCATAAAAAACCTGACAGGGGTTATAACCCTCTCTTGCTCTATTTAAAAAAAAAAAAGGTTTTGCCTAGAGTTCTTCTTTAAGTATACATTCTTTGGTGTTTGTGTGGTATCCTAAGTGGCTATTTATGATGTGGAAGGACATGAGCCTGTAAATTTCTTCCGGGGGGGTCTGCTGAGAATATTTCTCCAATAAATGTAGCTAACAAGGTGTCAGAGCTATGATTGAGTGATTGATTGACTGAAAATGTGCACTTACATACTGGCTGCTTTTTTTTGCTTGCACTTCATTTTGAAGTTGAACTTTTGGCTTACCCAGAAGTTGATACAGACCCTCTTGGGTCACGACAATGTAGACTACTTGCCAAAATTATGCCTCTACCTTCTAGGAGACCATGCTTGGGGCTTCCATCTTGTTTGCACCTACTTCTCCCTGTGCCTTACCATAAAAAAGGCCAAATTAGTGGACCTTCATCAGAGTTCTGTGGCATAGTTGTAATTTCTGGACTTATACTACTTGACATAATGCCAACAGTACAATGGGGGAAGGGCTGGGGGCAGCAGTATGGGTGAACGGCTTCCTGGTAGACAGCAGCAAATTAACCTTTACTCTGGGATTTTGGGCCTGAGTTGGTGGTTACAAGGATGCTCATCACGTCTAGGCTCATGCCAAATGCTGCTGGCTAAAGTAAACACTCTCTAAAGAAGTCAGTCTGTAGACCTGATAGTCTGTAGTCTAGATGTCTGAATAAGTGCTACAGACAGAGAAGTAAGAAGGTATCATACCATTAATATGGCAGCAAAAATGCATTTAACCACTTGCCTATTGGGCACCTTTACCCCCTTCCTGCCTAGGCCAATTTTCAGCTTTCAGCACTGTGGCAATTTGAATGTCAATTGTGTGGTCATGCAACACTGTACCCCAAAAAATTGTTACATTTTGTTTTACACAAATAGAGGCTTTCTTTTGCTGGTCAGTCTGTAGACCTGATAGTCTGTAGTCTAGATGTCTGAATAAGTGCTACAGACAGAGAAGTAAGAAGGTATCATACCATTAATATGGCAGCAAAAATGCATTTAACCACTTGCCTATTGGGCACCTTTACCCGCTTCCTGCCTAGGCCAATTTTCAGCTTTCAGCACTGTGGCAATTTGAATGTCAATTGTGTGGTCATGCAACACTGTACCCAAAAAAATTGTTACATTTTGTTTTACACAAATAGAGGCTTTCTTTTGCTGCTATTTAATCACCACTGGGTTTTTTTATTTTTTGCTAAACAAATGAAAATTAAAAAAGAAACAAAAAACTTTTTCATAGTTTGTTATAAAATTTTGCAAACAGGTAATTTTTCTCCTTCACTGGTGTGCGCTGATAAAGCTTCACTGATGGGCACTGACAGGCTGCACTGATGGGCACTGATAGGCTGCACTGATGGGCACTGATGAGACAGCATTGGTGGGCACTGATAAGCTGCACTGCACTGATGGGCACAGATGAGGCTGCACTGATAGGTGGCACTGGTTGGCACCGATAGGTGACACTAATGAGGAGGCACTGATGGGCTCTGATTGGCAGTACTGATGGGCACTTATTGGCAGCACTAGTGGGCACAGATTGGCAGCACAAGTGGGTGCTGTTGGGACTGCACTGATAATCAGGACACTGATAATCAGAGCCCTGATTATCAGTGTACATGCCCCTTTTAGAGAAACCGGTTGTCAGCTCTCTTCCCCTTTCCTCATGCTGTCAGCATGAGAAAAGGAGTGCCGATAACCAGCTTCTATTTACAGCCACGATCAGCTGTGATTGGACACAGCTGATCACGCGGTAAAGAACCGCTGATTGTCTCTTTACTTCAATCTATGATCAGCAGTGTCCTATGATGGCCTTCCAGGACCAGCTGTCTGCGCTGTAACTGGCATTTGGCTATAGCGCCAAGTGGTTAAACAAGGTATAAAGGGTTTAAAATATAACTAAAGATATTTTTTTCATTTTGGATAGCATAAGAAAGAGTTTTAACTTTTTTTGCTGTCTGTGTACCAGTAGGGAGATTTATATTCACTTCCTGTCCTGTAGTCAAAACAGGATGTAAGAGGAATTCCCTCCAAAATGAAGGAATCTCTGATTGTCACCATAATTAGTATCCCCATTGGACATTTTATTTTACCCACAACTCCTGTTCTTTCTTTAATTTTAAACATTATTAGTACAAATAGAGAGGGTGAAACTTGCAACAAGAGCACAGACAGCAATAAAAACTGACAGGTGTTCTAATCCCTTTCCATCCTATCCAAAACTGAATACAAAAATGTCTTTACTTATACTGTTTAAGTACTGCTGTCAATTCTGTTCAAATAAGAGACAATTTCATACTGTTAGATCGCATAACAGACCTTTACACACCTGGGATCATTTACAGCTAGATATAAAATAAAATATGATAACATGTAAAGCTTTTCTGTAGATTTAATGCAGAATGTGTCTTTTATTTGTATGGCAGGAATGCAGTAAATTCGGCTCTGTTTTAAGATTGATTTCTTTCTTTTGACCTTTGGTCTCACAATCATTTTTCTGTTGCTAAGAATTTTAATCCTTCCAGCAGTGGGAAGTTAAGTTTGATGAGTGCATTCAGAATTTCCTTAGTTTGTAAGGATTAGCAAATGACTTCTGTGAAAGCAAACATGCCTCTTTTTGTGTGCGGGTAAGAGGTTCTGAGCATTTTGCATAAAGCAAACCATGGTGAAAGGGATATGGACAAGGCGATGACAACTATGACTATGTTGAAGATGATTGGTATTAAATAAGCACAAAAGAAGGACCTTACCCATTTCCCCTCAAAGAAACAAAAAACAGAATTGAAGAATTAGATAATGAATCATTTAATTGACTTGCTGTCCCTAACAATTTCAAGTAGCCCACTTTCAGTAATGAAAGGAGACATTAGGGCCTATTTAAAGTGTTCTTTAGAGCAAAAGAAAACATTTCAAAGAGAAGTGCGAAGTATAAAAAAACAAAAAAACATTCATACTCACCTAGTCACCATTCTCTGCTCTGCCCCTCCAGCACTGGACTGGAGTGTCGTGTTATGAGGCGGGAGCGGCAGGCTCAGGTTGTCAGCGGCTCACTGAGAAGCTGAGCCAGCTCCTGGTCCAGGCATCTGGGTGGATCCCAACATTAAAGTTGGGATTTCTCCCGAGCCTGGACTGGAGGGACGTCAGCCGACAGCAGACTTTAGCCTGCTCTACGGATCACAGGAGAGCAGATCTAAGTGCACTCCTGTGATCCACAGGAGAAGTAGGGCCAAAAGAGCCTCCCCTCTAATAAATTACAGCTTACCAGTCCTTGGATGTGATGGATGTGTAAAGCTAGCTAGTAGATTATAAAACAAATGTTCGTATGAATATTCTTTGCACATGTGATGGCTGGACAAATGTCGTTCAAAAGTACGTTAACATTTTGTTTGCATTCAACATTCGATTTTGGAATGAATTTAATTTACAATACAAAAACCACATTCACTGTTAGAAATGCATCTATTGGAAAAAAATTCCATCCTACTCCTTCACATTTTCTCATCACTGTGGTAAACAACAAATGCCGATTTGACTCTAACACGTTTCCTAATAACATTGTTTAAGGTAACTCCCTCAAATTCCCCCTCCTAGCACAATCCACACCTTTCCTCTTCCCATACAAATCCCCCCCCCCCATTCCACCACCTAGCACTAACCCACTTGTCCTTGCACTGGGCAGGACTGGAGCAGCTGTCAAACATCAAGTCCCATCACAAATCCCTCAAGGCTCGAGAAAGGGGGCGGCCCGCCCTGCATTCATCCCATTGGCAGACTTTTTACAGCTACTCCTTTCCTGCCCACCTCCGACATCACCACTCAGTTTTGAGGTTTGGCGTTCTTCCCGTGCATGCCGCCACTCTACCTGCCAGTTTTGACATTAGATTGCCTTCTGTTAGCTTCCCCATCTGCTGCATGTGATGCTGTTCCATGCGGCTCTGCCATTTTTTTGATGTCCATGGTGTTTCTGAGGATGTCTGCATGCTAATTCCTGTACCCCAGATGTAAGAGTACTTGTTTTCAATTAATGGTGTTAAGTTCAGTTCTACTAATTCCAGCATCCCTTTTCAGAATTGAGGAGGAGCCTAGGCCTAGGCCTATAGCCCTTTTGTCAGGCAGAGATGCCACTGCGCTGCTGCAAGATTATGGGATCGCTACTTGGGGACCCGCTGGTTATCAGATAAGGAGAGTTTGCTTACCCTGCACAGTCCTGATCTGACAGTCCCAATCTGGAGCGCTGCAGCAGCTGTAGGGCAGAGCTAGAGGGGAGAGACCACAGCCCGCACCTCCCGGCTCTCTCCTCCTCTAGAATGAGGAGTAGTGATGCTGCTGTCACTACTCATGTCAGCTTCTAGCATTTGTAGCATCAGCAACTCTCCTTGGCGCCCCCCCCCAACCATACATGATACCAGCGCTCGGGGCAGCCGCCCTTCCTTCCCACCCCCTGTCCTGGCCCTGAGTGAAGGTTATGGGGGAGGGGGTAAGTTGATAAAAGATATGGGGTGCCAAGCCATGAAGGGCCTTATAGGTGGGCAAGAGGATCTTAAAGTCTATTTGAAACCTGACAGATAGCCAGTTTAAGGAATCCAGGATAGGGGTAATATGATCACTTTTACAAGACCTAGATTCTGGCTGCAGAATTATGAACATATTGAAGTCGATTAATAGTGAATTTTAACAAGAAAGATTAATAGGGAATTTAGATACACAAGCGACTAGAGCTTTGCAGCAGACAAGTCGGGAGAACATAATTGTGTGGATCAGCTTTTCCGGTACAGTGTATGATAGCATAGACACAGCTGAGCAATGTTTTTCAAGTGGACAAAAGATGTTCTGACAATATTTTGTACATGTGGATCAAGGGTTAGCTAGCATCAAATATCACCCCTAAATTTTTAAATTTACACTGATTGTCAAGTACAATGCCATTTATAGATAAACTATCAGGACTGGCCTTACATAATTGATGGGGGGGGGGGTGCCACCAAGCATGACTTCAGTGGTGCTCAATGGAGAAGTGTGCCAATATAGTGGTGCTCAATGGAGAAGTGTGCCAATATAGTGGTGGTCAATGGAGAAGTGTGTCAATATAGTGGTGGACAATGGAGAAGTGTGTCAATACAGTAGTGGTCAGTGGAGTAGTGTGCCAATACAGTGGTGTCAGTGATGTAAAGTGATGAAGTAGCCCTGTAGTAGTGTACTGAAGTAGTGTCAGAAAAGCACAATGATATAAGCAGTAAGTAGAGAAATGCTTTGTTACCTGGGTGAATAGTGTTAAATTGCATCATCGCAATGGAGCTCAGCACAGATGGGTGTCATTGCAATGGCAGTCAGTATAGAAATTAATTTACAGTCAGTGTTTCCGGTGTCAGTGGGGGTCAGCGGAGAATCCCATGGTGTCATTGGTAACATACTTCTTAGTCCCTCGACATTGGCTGTGCCAAGGATGATGCTTGCCCTGTCCTTGGAGCCATCACTATTGGCAGAAAAATTTCAACAGCAACTGTCAATGCCACTGACCAGGAAGAGAATTTGTTTATAAATTATGAATTGAATATTAATTTGTTTATAAAATGTGAATTGAAGGTTGTAATGTGTGCTACTGGAGCTCCACAGCGCTATGTTTGTTGGTACTGATACCTTGAACCTGAACACAAGTACTTATGTTGATTCATGAAAACACCTTGTGTGATGTGCAGTTTGAGACATTCGCTTGACAGATATAACAGATGTTTAGAGTGATGGACAAAATTTCCACTCCTGAACCCGGCTTACTATTTAAAAACTGTCAGGCAAAATGAAGCAGAGGCTTATCGTTTTTGACAGTCGAATTACGAGAAGTATTACAGTGAACTTGTATTGTAATACTGCAGCAATCATCCAGATAAACGCAAACTGAACTCCAGGCAAAGAGCTAAGTACGCAATTGAAATACATACATGGGAGCTGTCTTGCCTGCCAAAGGATTTGTATTTCTGTCTATTCTGACCTGCCAGACAACATAGACAGCCTGGTGATCTGACTTTCTCTATGCAATTAAACAATACAGCCTGCCTATCTTTCAGGATGGAGAGTGAAGCAGCAACAAGCTGATAAGGCAATCCCTGTTCTTTCCCTGTCAGCACACATGGTCAGCTCCTAGTACTGGCTCTCCCTCTCTCAGTATAAATGCTGATGTAATGGGGAATAGAAGATGCTGAAATCAACTCAGTTTTAGAAATGTATATTAGTTACATTAAAAATGCTCTTTAGGGGTCATTCACACAAGCGTCAATACCATGTGTTTAAGCGGCATTTAAGCAGTGTTTTTGAATAACCACCCTTCAATTGCTGCCATGAATATTACAGAGGGCACAGCAAAGTACAGTGCAGGAATGGTAGGTCGTCATGTTTCTCTTCTCATTGGGTGCCAAGCAAGGGTCACATGAGAGACCTACCCGAGGTGGGTTCTTCTGGGCTGCGCTAGGCACCTTTAACAGAATCACTGAATTACACACGGGCTACCTTTACTTTTGTGCCATCTTCATCGATGCTCTGGGACCAGGCTAAGGCCATCGTAGGGGAATACCTTAAGGCAGATCAGACTACACACAGACTCCTTCCTTTTCATACTTTATAATATAGTACATTATATTTTATACTTCCAACTACCCACGGCCTCTCTCTGGAGTTCCAGTCTTACCTCTGTTGTACTAGTATATCTATCCCATATCTATTACCTTTTTCCATTATTATTTCAACTCCATCACAAAATATTCTCCACTTTGTTGTTATTTACTTTTTTCATTCTTACTGTTTTTATCTTCATGGTTATTTTTATTTTTAGTTTTATTTTTATTTTTATTTTTATCCTTACATTTTTATTATTATTTTTCATTTTTATATATATCTGTTTATTTTTATATTTATTTTTATTTTCATTATTATTTTTATTTTCATTTCTATCTTTATTCTATTAGTTCTCAATTTTATTATCATCTTCATATAATAGTATTATTACTATTTTTCCCTCATTTTTATTTTTTTTATTTTTATTATTTATTTATTATTATTTTTTCCTTCAATTTTCCCCTTATTATTATTTTTACTTTTTATTTTTATTATTTATTTTATTTTATTTTATTTTTAATAATTAATTTTTTTTTTTTTTTTTTATTATATATATTTTTTTATTATTTTTTTCATATTTATATTCATTTTCATTTCTCTACTCTCTTTTTTTCATTTCATTTCCTCCCTTCCCCATCTCCTCTATCCCTATCATCCCATTCCCCTTTATTTATATAAAATGGTTGCGGTTATCACCAATATATAGTCCCATACACACATGTACATAAAAAATCTCAGTCCCTCTCCTAAATATATATAAGAGTATTTATATGTTCTCATATAGTGCTGCCCACATGCTTTAAATTATATATTTTATATATATAAAAAAATAAAAAATAAAAAAAAAAAATTTTTTTTATATGTATAATGTTTTAATATTATTTTGAGATGCTACAGTCAATTTTATTTATTCTCATTCCATTCAGTTATTTGCCTGGTAATATATCTATACAAGTCCGTTGTCCAATAGTAACACAGGTCAGCCCCTCCTTCTGTGTATATATGCATCACTTCCTGTCTAGAATACTAGAACTGAGGAAACAACTGAAGTTGTGAAACGCGTCTTCTGATTGGCCCACGCGTCACTTCCGGATCCCAGAGCTTGCGTTCCATGCTGGAACGCACTTCCGGTTCCGGCCATCCGACCATCCGGACGCTTAACAAAGCTGGAAACCGATGAAAACTATTAGAAATACAGAGGTGCTGCTCCAAATCAGCTTTTGGAACACAGAGGCAAGCCTATTGTCGTCCCCCCTGTCTGCTTTTATACTCCATCAGCTCTGCAAACCCCGTGGACCGGATTGAGACATGGATACATCCCTATCTAATTTACATGCCTAAATCACTCTGACCTTTGTGAGTAGCCATTTGGCCGTATGTTTTTTATTTTAATAAATACTTTATCGTTTATACTGCACTTAGTCTGGCGCACCTTCTCCCTGTTTTTTGTGTTTTCAATACCTTAAGGCAGGCCTCTGCTTTTAGTGATGAACGTACAACGTGTACAATTGCACCATAACTGTTCTTCAGTTAACTTTCGGGTCCCCATGGCAATGTACACCTTTTTTGCAACTTGCGCTTAGGATGGACATGCTGGGCCTTGTCCACAACCACCTGTCCAGTGCATCATCGATACTCCCAGTAATTGTATGGGGTCCCACCGTGCACATTTCCTGGACACCATACATGCACTTCACGTCACTGTTCCGTGCCTGAGCATAGGCTGCAGACCTTTCGTAAATCCCTAACCCTAGCTCAGGCTGTGTGCTGTCCCGACATACCGCAAAGGTAGTGTCCATGATATTACAGAGTCCATCAGAAGTATTCTCCAGCCGCTGGTGTCTTTGGGGCGACCCCCAAGTTCTGAAGACTTTACATCCAGATAGTAATTAGCAACATCCTTCTGTTCCTCATGGGTGCTATTCTCCATCTCACCTCCTTATGGGTCCTGGATCTCTCTCGCTTGTTACAGGCCCAAGACCTATTAGGATCTTCCCTGGCCTCCAACTACTCACCATGCTGGACCACTGTCCTGCTTATATAACACGTGATCAGTGGGTCGGACCAGAGGATACCCGCCAAAAGACCAAAGAACTGGGAAAGCATTAACTCCTACCTTCCCACCTGGGACAGCACGTGAACAGCTATTTTCAACCTGCTTACAAGCAAGTATGAAGGTTGATGATATTAATTTATCAGTATTCATAGAAATGGTGGGAAGATCCAATACACGATATTTACAGCTATGGAATCCGCTCACTGCCAATCACAAGGCAGGGGGCCTGATGGGGTAATTGTTTTCCGAAATGGCCATGAAGAGAATATTTAGGCACAACCGCAAAGGTAAATGATGTTCTTCTGGTGACATAGGACATCTCATATCAGTTGTGGTTCCCATTAGTCCAACAATCTCATGAAGGGCATCAAAGTCGACACCTTAATATGGGTATAATAAAAGAATGCCCACAATTTTTGGTAAAGGGTATGGAAATGCCCCTTGGAATTTCTCAGCAGGACTATGGGTTGCACCTAAATTTGACTCACCAACCTTCTGTTTTTCCATTGGGCCATTCTTTCCATAATCGTCTTGAACTTAACCAAGCCATGTGTCAAAGGGATCAAAGTATAGGAATCCATCTTGCACAGAATTCCCAAAAATGCCTGCTATCACACTACAATCTGATCGCCCCTCAAAGCAGATCATTTCCTTTATATCACTTAACCTTTAAACACCTCTACCTAGAAAAACAACACTTTCATTGACGTTTAACGAGCTTTCTTGATGCTTTTTTACAAAAACGCATAAAAAATAAATCATAATTGCTATTAGCGTGTTAATGAGCTTGCTTCGTTCTTCATAATCAACACACATGTAAACAAGCCCTAAATTGTAGGTAAACAGTTATTTAAGTTTTGGATGAAGTGGGGAAGGGTTAGATCCCTATCAAGTTTTTATTACTCTCTGTATCCCTGTTGGAAAGATTTACTCTTTTTGTATGTCCTGGTGAGCGATTCATGCACACTAATGCATGTTTAGATCAATTTTCTAAATTCAAGTAGTATACTGCAAGTACCTAAATTTGACTTGGGATAAGTACTTAGAACTAGAACTAGGAGAGAGAGAAATAGCATGAGGAGCCAACCAGGAGTGGTGCAGTGTTCATGTGCTAGAAAGGAGCATGCTAATAGGAGGAGAGTGCTGCTTCCCCTTTCACTGTCCAGTCACAATCAGATCTCAAGACTGAATGGACAACAATACAAATCATATTGCCAGTAAAGCAGCTCCCTTATATGCATTTCATCTGTGTATTTAGCTATTTGATGGAGTTCAACTTTGATTGTTGTAGGGGAATAGTGAACAAGAGAGGGTGGCTACTTTCCTAAAACACTTGTGTTATGGATAATGAGCGTAGTGCAGAGCATCAAAAAAAAAAAAAAAATTGGGGGATTTCGAAGAGGCTGAGAGCAACAGAAGGTACTTTTTGAGTTAGGAACACATGCTTGAATAGATTTTGATTTAAACCAGAGTTTAGTGTCACTTTAACCACTTCAGCCCCGGACCAATAAACACCTTAAGGACCAGAGGTCTTTTTCCAATTTCGCACTGCGCTGCTTTAACTGGTAATTGTGCGGTCATGCAATATTGCACCCAAACGAAATTTGTGTCCTTTTCTTACCACAAATAGAGCTTTCTTTTGATGGTATTTGATTGCCTCTGCGATTTTTATTTTTTGCGATATAAATGAATAAAAAAAAAAAAAAAAAAGATATTTTCTTCTTTTTGTTATAAGAAAAATCGAATAAACTAAATTTTAGTCATATATTGAGGGCAAAATTTATTCAGCCACATGTCTTTAGTAAAAAAAATGTCAATAAGGGTATATTTTTTGGTTTGCGCAAAAGTTATAGCATCTACAAACTAGAGTACATTTTCTGGAATTTACACAGCTTTTAATTTATTTTCTCATTTCTTGAGGTGCTAAAATGGCAGGGCAGTACAAACCCCCCCCCCCAAATGACCCCATTTTGGAAAGTAGACACCCCAAGCTATTTGCTGAGGGCCATGTTGAGACCATTGAATATTTTTTTTTTGTCCCAAGGGATTGAATAATGACCAAAAATATATTTTTTTTTTTTTTTACAAAAAAGTTGTCACTAAATGATATATTGCTCACACATGCCATGGTTATATGTGGAATTGCACCCCAAAATATATTCCGCTACTTCTCCCGAGTATGGGGATACCACATGTGTGGGACTTTTTGGGAGTCTAGTCGTGCACGGCACCCCAAAAACCAATCACCACCTTCAGGATTTCTAAGGGTGCAAATTTTTGATTTCACTCCTCACTACCTATCACAGTTTCGAAGACCATAAAATGCCAAAATAGCACAAAACCCCCCAAAATGACCACATTTTAGAAAGTAGACACCCCAAGCTATTTACTGAGAGGCATGTTGAGTCCATGGAATATTTTATATTTTGCCACAAGTTGCGGGAATATTACAAACTTTTTTTTTTTGCACCAAATTGTCACTAAATGATATATTGCTCACACATGCTATGGGCATATGTAAAATGACACCTCAAAATACATTCTGCTGCTTCTCCTGAGTACAGGGATACCACATGTGGGGGACTTTTTGGGAGCCTAGCCGCGTACGGGACCCCGAAATCCAAGCACCGCCTTCAGGATTTCTAAGGGCATACATTTTTTATTTTACTCCTCACTACCTATCACAGTTTTGAAGGCCATAAAATGCCAAGATGGCACAAAACCCCCCCAAATTACCCCATTTTGGAAAGTAGACACCCCAAGCTATTTGCTGAGGGCCATGTTGAGACCATTGAATATTTTTTTTTTGTCCCAAGGGATTGAATAATGACAAAAAATAATTTTTTTTTTTTTTTTACAAAAAGTTGTCACTAAATGATATATTGCTCACACATGCCATGGTTATATGTGGAATTGCACCCCAAAATATATTCCGCTACTTCTCCCGAGTATGGGGATACCACATGTGTGGGACTTTTTGGGAGTCTAGTTGCGCACGGCACCCCGAAAACCAATCACCACCTTCAGGATTTCTAAGGGTGCAAATTTTTGATTTCACTCCTCACTACCTATCAAAGTTTCGAAGGCCATAAAATGCCAAAATAGCACAAAACCCCCCAAAATGACCCCATTTTGGAAAGTAGACACCCCAAGCTATTTACTGACAGGCATGTTGAGTCCATGGAATATTTTATATTTTGCCACAAATTGCGGGAATATTACAAACTTTTTTTTTTGCACAAAGTTGTCACTAAATGATATATTGCTCACACATGCTATAGGCATATGTAAAATGACACCCCAAAATACATTCTGCTGCTTCTCCTGAGTACAGGGATACCACATGTGTGGGACTTTTTGGGAGCCTAGCCGCGTACAGGACCCCGAAATCCAAGTACCGCCTTCAGGATTTCTAAGGGCATAAATTTTTTATTTTACTCCTCACTACCTATCACAGTTTTGAAGGCCATAAAATGCCAAGATGGCACAAAACCCCCCCAAATGACCCCATTTTGGAAAGTAGACACCCCAAGCTATTTGCTGAGGGCCATGTTGAGACCATTGAATATTTTTTTTTTGTCTCAAGGGATTGAATAATGACAAAAAATAAAAAAATATTTTTTTTTTACAAAAAGTTGTCACTAAATGATATATTGCTCACACATGCCATGGTTATATGTGGAATTGCACCCCAAAATATATTCCGCTACTTCTCCCGAGTATGGGGATACCACATGTGTGGGACTTTTTGGGAGTTTAGTCGTGCACGGCACCCCGAAAACCAATCACCACCTTCAGGATTTCTAAGGGTGCAAATTTTTGATTTCACTCCTCACTACCTATCAAAGTTTCGAAGGCCATAAAATGCCAAAATAGCACAAAACCCCCCAAAATGACCACATTTTAGAAAGTAGACACCCCAAGCTATTTACTGAGAGGCATGTTGAGTCCATGGAATATTTTATATTTTGCCACAAGTTGCGGGAATATTACAAACTTTTTTTTTTTGCACAAAGTTGTCACTAAATGATATATTGCTCACACATGCTATAGGCATATGTAAAATGACACCCCAAAATACATTCTGCTGCTTCTCCTGAGTACAGGGATACCACATGTGTGGGACTTTTTGGGAGCCTAGCCGCGTACAGGACCCCGAAATCCAAGTACCGCCTTCAGGATTTCTAAGGGCATAAATTTTTTATTTTACTCCTCACTACCTATCACAGTTTTGAAGGCCATAAAATGCCAAGATGGCACAAAACCCCCCCAAATGACCCCATTTTGGAAAGTAGACACCCCAAGCTATTTGCTGAGGGCCATGTTGAGACCATTGAATATTTTTTTTTTGTCTCAAGGGATTGAATAATGACAAAAAATAAAAAAATATTTATTTTTACAAAAAGTTGTCACTAAATGATATATTGCTCACACATGCCATGGTTATATGTGGAATTGCACCCCAAAATATATTCCGCTACTTCTCCCGAGTATGGGGATACCACATGTGTGGGACTTTTTGGGAGTCTAGTCATGCACGGCACCCCGAAAACCAATCACCACCTTCAGGATTTCTTTTTTACAAAAGTTTTTATTGTAGAGTAACAAGATTACGGGTCAATACAATAGGCTTACAGTGTGATGCCGGTACAGGAAGTTTCAGTCCAGTACAATTAAAGTAAATTTCCAGGTAACATTGTACACATTCCCTGGATCAAAACAGACCCTGGGTTCACAGAAATGCAACACAAACACGGCCTGGAGAATGCCTGAAGCCTATGGTGATCATATCTAGCGTAGTTGAAGGATGAAAAGGGAAAAAAAAAAAAAGGAGGGAAGGAAGGAGGGGGAAAGTTAAGGGACAAGAGAAGATTGGAGGGGAAAGAAGGTGTAAAGTGCCACAGAGGAATAGGGGGGTCTGGAGGGAAGAGAGGGAAGTCAGAAAGAGGAGAGGGGGGATGGGCCCACGGGTGTGCCCCATCGGGCTCCTACAGCGACAGCAAGGTGGTATCGAATCTGGGAGAATGGTGATACTCTATCCAGGGTTGCCAGACTCTAAGAAATTTGGCATGAGTGTCAGAGAGAACAGAAGACAGTTTTTCATTGACCATGACATCATTCAGACGGTTTTTGACCGCCTCAAAGCTGAGGGCCGGGGTTCTCCATGCTCGCGCTATAGTCAGCTTAGTTGCGGTAAAAAGATGCTGTGCCAACTGCCGTTCGGAGCGTAGCAGTTCTGGTATCGCTTTCCCGAGAAGAGCCTCGAAAGGATCCCTTTTTAGGTTCACCCAGAGTAAACTGCGGAGTAACGCGTAGACCCTGACCCATAATCTGCACACCTTCGGGCACGTCCACCAAATGTGGGCCATTGTACCCTCCTGGTCACACCCCCTGAAACAGAGAGGGGAGCAGGTGGGAAAAAAGCGGGCTAGGCGTGTTGGGGTGTAATACCACTGGTATAGGACCTTGTAGGCGTTCTCTAGGATCGTGACATTGCAGGAGCATTTTGACAAGGTTAGGGTCATTGCCTGCCAATCCTCCGAGTCCAGCTGTTTCCCCGGGTCCCTCTCCCACTGCAGGTGATAGGATCGCACCGGGGGTTTCTTCCCAGTGATCAAGGCTGAATATATTAAGGAAATCAGACCAGGAGAGTGAGGCCTGGATCTGCAGATGCTCTCGAACGGTGACAACCGGTATGGGGCGTCCTGGGACTTGATGAGGCTTTGCAGGAAGTGATGAAGCTGGAGATATCTAAAATACTCCCTTAAGGGTATATCATGAGACGAGCGCAAGGCTGCAAATGGTAGTATTCTAGTAGGAGTAAGTAAGGAATGAACGTCTACGAAGCCATTGAGGGTCCACCATTTAAACTGTGCAGAGTTATCAAGACCCGGGGGGAAAAGGGGGCAACGAAGGAGTCGCAGCAGCGGGAGATGGGAAGAAGCCAACCCTGCCGAATACTTCACTGAGTCCCAAACTCTCAAAGTGTGGAGCATGCAGGGCCCCGTAACCGTGGGACGGAGTTTTGGCGGGAGCCAGGGTAAGGAGGAAATGGGGATGGGGTCCACGTCGAGTATGTCGATAGTAGCCCACAAAGGGAGCTGATGCGTCTCGTGGAGATGAGAGAGGGGTGCTATGGTGGCTGCTATATAGTAGTCTCTTAGATTTGGGACTGCCAGGCCTCCATTTGCTCTCTTAGTGAACATGATTTGTCTATTGATACGGGGGCGGGATGAGCCCCAGATAAATCGTAGGACCCTACGCTGGTGAATATTGAGGATGTGTGGAGGAATCGAGATTGGGAGGACCCGAAAATAATATAGTAGCTTCGGGAGATATGCCATTCTGACGGCTGATATCCTCCCAAACCAAGAGAGGGGTAAAGATGACCACGATGTCAGCATATCCGATAATCGCTTGAACAATGGTGGGTAGTTAGCCTGATATAGGGCCTGATATGTGGAGGTGATGTAAATTCCCAAATAGGGTAAGGAGGAGACCCATTGATAGGGAAAGGCTGCTCGCAAGTCCCTCAGTAGTTCCTGGGTCAGGTTGGTCGACAACGCCTTCGATTTCGACGGGTTGATCTGGAGCCCTGAGAGTGATGCAAAAGTCTGTAGTAGGGCGTGTAGATTGGGCAGGGAGGTTCTAGGGGAAGTGACAAAAAGGAGAATGTCATCAGGAAACAGGGAGACCTTATAGGGAGAGCCGGCTATTTCAATGCCCTTGATGTCGGGGTGAGTCCTTATCGCTTCCGCCAGGGGTTCAAGCGCCAGTACAAAAAGAAGGGGTGACAGTGGGCCACCTTCAGGATTTCTAAGGGTGCAAATTTTTGATTTCACTCCTCACTACCTATCAAAGTTTCGAAGGCCATAAAATGCCAAAATAGCACAAAACCCCCCAAAATGACCCCATTTTGGAAAGTAGACACCCCAAGCTATTTACTGAGAGGCATGTTGAGTCCATGGAATATTTTATATTTTGCCACAAATTGCGGGAATATTACAAACTTTTTTTTTTTTGCACAAAGTTGTCACTAAATGATATATTGCTCACACATGCTATGGGCATAAGTCAAATTACACCCCAAAATAAATTCTGCTGCTTATCCCGAGTACGGGGATACCACATGTCTTTTTGGGAGCCTAGCCACGTACGGGACCCCGAAAACCAAGCACTGCCTTTCGGATTTAAATATAAAATGCTACCAAAAAAACTGTTAGCGATCGCAGGGATCAGGCCTGACTCTGCGATCGCTGAAGTTATGTGTTTAGTGTTTTGTAAGTGACAGTGATCGATCGATACTGCACTTGGGTGGGCTGGGCAGAGGGGCAAAACGCAGGTGCTAGCAGGTATCTGGGCTGATCCCGCTAACAATGCGTTTTTTTGGAACCCTAAACTGCTGGGGACGCTAGTATAGATCTGATCAGATCAGATATTGATCTGTTCAGATTCTATACCACTACGGGAGGTTTATGCTTTGCGTGTGGGTGTTAGCGGTACTGGCACTAACCTAGCGCTGCCTGGGGCGACGCAGACCCTGGCCCTAAAACCTAATTGATATCACCCGCCGGGTGATCAGGGGGTTAAACATTTATTGGGTAATAAATGGTGGGTGCCCTGATGCTATAAAAAGCAAACTAACCAGAGTCACCCGTAACACTTATACAGTGATCAGTGGTGAAAGGGTTAACTATGGGCAATCAGGGGGTTTAAATTTTTATTAGGTAGTATATGGGGGTCCCTGGCGCTATATAAAAACCTGACGGGGAACCTAAATAACTAACTGGCTAACCAGCGTCACCAGTGACACTTATACTGTGATCGCTGGTGAAAGGGTTAACTAGGGGCAATCAGGGGGTTAAAACCATTATTGGGTAGTATATGGGGGTACCTAACGCTATAAAAACCTGGCGGTGAACCTAAAAAAATAACTAGCTACCTAACGACACTAGTGACACTAATGCATCGATCAGAAAAACGATCGCTTAGTGACACTGGCAAAAGGGGGTGAAAGGGTTAACTAGGGGCAATCAGGGGGTTAAAACCATTATTGGGTAGTATATGGGGGTACCTAACGCTATAAAAACCTGGCGGTGAACCTAAAAATATAACTAGCTACCTAGCAGCACTAGTGACACTAATGCAGCGATCAGAAAAACAATCGCTTAGTGACACTGGCAAAAGGGGGTGAAAGGGTTAACTAGGGGCAATCAGGGGGTTAAAACCATTATTGGGTAGTATATCGGGGTACCTAGCGCTATAAAAACCTGGCGGTGAACCTAAAAAAAATAACTAGCTACCTAGCGACACTAGCGACACTACTGCAGCGATCAGAAAAATGATCGCTTAGTGACACTGGCAAAAGGGGGTGAAAGGGTTAACTATGGGCAATCAGGGGGTTAAAACCATTATTGGGTAGTATATCGGGGTACCTAGCGATATAAAAACCTGGCGGTGAATCTAAAAAAATAACTAGCTACCTAGCGACACTAGCGACACTACTGCAGCGATCAGAAAAATGATCGCTTAGTGACACTGGCAAAAGGGGGTGAAAGGGTTAACTCTAGGGGCAATCAGGGGGTTAAATCTTTATTGGGGGGTGATAGGGGGCTACCCTGGACCTAACACTAACTGCCCTGACAGTTTAGTGATCAGTAAAGAAATGATCAATGCAATCAGTGACACTGTGACTGGGGGGGGGGGGGGGACGGGGGGCGATCGGGGGGGGGTCTGTGTGCCTGTGTGTACCTGCATGTCAGTGTAGTGTTGGTGGGAGGAAGTGGGAGGAAGCTTGTCATTGGCCAGGAGCGATCCAGAGGGGGTGGCCAGAAACCAACGGCCATCCCCTCATCACGGATCGCTCCTGGAGCGAACCGGACCGCCGTATCCAGCGGGAGGGGGTCCGATCGGACCCCCCACCCGCTGGAAGGCAGGCACGTACATGTACGTGCTTGTGCCTGCCTGTGCCATTGTGATGACGTACAATGGCAATACGGCGGTCCTTAAGTGGTTAATGCATTTAGAGAATTAAAGTGGTTGTGAACACAGACATATACCCATCAAAGTGATTGGCCTCAGGTGATACATAGAGATGAAACAAATCCCTCTCACATAAGTTAAACCTATTTATCTACAGTCACCTTTTCCCTACATCCATTCAAAGTGCAGAATTTACTCAGGATCGTTCAGCTCTGAAAAATAGGAGGAAGAGAGCTGATGTTACATTAGTAAGGAGAGCTCTAAGACCCCTTTCACACCACACCGCCCATAGCGTGGGCGGTTTTACCGCCGGATTTGTGGCACATTTTGGCCGCTAGCGGGGCGCTTTTACCCCCGCTAGCGGCCGAGATAGGGTTAAAACCGCCGGCAATAATACAGTAATACAGCTCTGCCCCATTGATTTCAATGGGGAGCAGCGGTGGAGGAGCGGTAAACACACCGCTCCTTCACCGCTCCAAAGAAGCTGCTGGCAGGACTTTTCCCTGACGTCCTGCCAGCGCACCACTGTAGTGTGAAAGCCCGAGGGCTTTCACACTACAGACAATGGTGCAGCTTTTTTAGGGCGGATTGCAGGCACTATTTCTAACGCTATAGCGCCTGCAAAACGCCCTGGTGTGAAAGGGGTCTTAGAGCTGATTGAAGGGAAGGGACACACCGTTTCACACAGCACACAGGAACAGAACTGAGGCTCCATGCACACTGGTTAAAAAAAAATAAAAAATCGTTGATTCTACAGGCGTTTGATGTTTCTTTCACCTGCCTGCAATAGCACTTCTATTATATTCTATGGGTCTTTGCACATTATGACTTTCAGAGCTAGGAAAAAAAATCTTCTCAATCGCGTTTTCTGGAGAAGTTCAGGAGCTGTAAAAACGTCAATTGCTCCTAAACTCCTGTTATCTCTTGTGAACGTCCAGTTTCAAAAAAATGTTTATTTGGGAGTTAACTTTGCAGAGGGGAGTGTTGTTAAGTGAAAAAAATGCCTGTAAACACAAACGCTCAGAAAACTCTCATAAACTCGCCTAAACTTTGTACAATATGCTCTAAATTTGCATTTTTTATGCCACGTTTTTCCAGCTAAAACGCTGACTTTTTTTTCTGCTCCTAGTGTGCATGGAGCCTGAGGCTGTCAATCACTGGCTTTGTCCTCACCTGTCATCATTTTTCTTTTGGTGTCAGGAGAACGGATGTAGCAGTTAGAGTGATTAAACAATGTTGCTGTTCAAAGTTCAATGTTGCCCCTGTGTTCCTTTATCCAGAGTGGAGGCACTCTAATGCAGAAAATGTATTATTGGTCAGATCACCAGGTGAAAACAGAAGGAAAAAAGAAAAAAACGAATGCAGTCACATCATCTAAAGATAGGTAAACTGCCATATATTACATTTTGGATTTAATACTACTTTAAAATGTTTTTGAAGGTATTTAGACTTTGGCCAATAGAGGGTTATGTATGAGTAGAGGGTGCCTGTTACATATAATTTTATACTTTTGGGACAGTAACAAAATTTCTTATTTTACTGCTAGTTTTTCAATGGCAAGAACTAACAATGCTGGGCTTCTGGCACCAGAAATGACCTGTATAAAAAATGCAGTCGGTCTGTTGGATCACAGGCACGCCCCGCCCCCCCCCCAGTCAGTCGGTCACCAGGTCACCAGCCCCACACTTACTCCATCTAGGTGGCGGGCAGTGCTTCCTCCGAGCAGTGGGCGGCTGGTTCACCCTGCGTCTTCTCCTCCTGGGCTTCACAGTGGCTTCCCCTGCGTCTCCTCCCTCCTCGGCAGCCAATAGGGTAACAGATCTCAGCCTCCTGATTGGCAAGGAGGAGAATCGGGAAGATCGGGAATGAATTCACTATTGTCACACAACATAACCCTTTTTTGAAGCCAATTAAAGCCTCAGTCTCTAATCATATGCTTCGAAAAAAAAAAACCTAATTGGAGGCCATGCGCCCAGCACCCTACATGTAGATTAGGGGCCGGGTGAATGGATTAGGGGGGCAGCGCCCCTGTGCCCTGTATGGACGGGCTGCCACTGTCTGGGACCATGATTTATATAACAGTATTGTTTCAAAAACTATTCCATATGCTAGTAATTGTTTTCTACTTTTAACAAAAAATACTTGGAGTAGCTAATAGCCAAGCTGTAATAAATTATAATTTTACTGCACAAGTGTTCATCAGTGAAAGTAAAGAAAATGTGACTGCAAAGTGAAAACCTTTGTTCCTGTTCTTGGTATTGATTAAGGCCTTGTTCACACCTATGTTGTTTGCTTTTGATCCATTTGTGCACTGCTTTTTGTGGTTCATTTGTGTTTTTGCACACGTTTTTGACGTGTTTTTTCACAAATTTTTTTGATACGTTTTGCATTTTTTTATGTGTTTTTTTGGCCACTTTGTTGTTGGGCAGATAAAAAGCCGCAAAACACATTAAAAACTCATCAAAAATGCACTACATGTTTTCCTGCAGTGTCTCCATTGAAATCTATTGAACCAAAAAGCACTGTTTTGTGTTCAAAAAAATCCCTGACCCTTTCCAAAAATGCAGTGGTAGAAAAAAGCATAGATGTGAATGTGTCCCATAGGAAACTGTGCTAAATGGACTGTAGTGCGTTCCAGCAAAAGGCACCAAGAAAATGCATAGATGTGAACCAAGCCTAATGCCCCGTACACACGACCGGACTTTTCAACATCAAAAGTCTGACGGAATGATTCCGGCAGACTATTCGATCGTGTGTGGGCTGCAACGGACTTTTGATTGGCAAAAGTCTGACAGACTTTAGAAATGGAACATGCTTCAAATTTTTCCGCAAGAACTCTGCCGGACCCAGTTCCTACCGAGAAATCCGCTCGTGTGTATGCTAGTCCGACGGACAAAAAACGACGCTAGGGCAGCTATTGGCTACTGGCTATGAACTTCCTTATTCGAGTCCAGTCGTACGTCATCATGTTTGAATCCATCGGAGTTTGGTGTGATTGTGTGTGGCCAAGTCCGCGCATTCGGAAAGTCCGTCAGAACTCTGTCAGAACTCCGGCAGAACTCCTTCGAAAGTCTGTCGGACATAAGTCTGGTCGTGTGTACACGGCATAAGAGATCTGAAATACTGTATATGGGCACACTTGTAAAATGCAAACAGAACCACTGGGCTACGATATACTTCACAATACTGTTTACAGATATAAAACAATCAAAAGAGCCCCTGATTTCTAAAAATAAAATCTCACAATCAACTAAATGGCTTCCTTACATGTGACTGCACACAGACTATATTGTCTCCCAATAACAATTAGACAAGCCAGGTTTGCATCTGTCTCATTTCTCATTTTGGGCAGACAATAAGAACACCAGGAGGTAACATGGGGTAAATAGACCTATTAAAGTATACAAATCCAGTTCAGTCTGGGCCCATTGTGTCTTCTTCTATATTTCTGGTTGTTTGACCTGTCCCTGCTTTCTCCACTTGGATTATAAGGAGAGAAGAGGGGATTGAGCAAGGGCTACTCCAAATGTGTATTGGCCCTTAATCACCCAAAGAATGTTGGACTATTGCAGTACCCAATGATGTAAAGAAAATATTAAAAAATAATATTTATTTAGAAAATATAAGACAGCAATGATAAATTACAGCACAGACATCAGAATAATTGTTACAAAAATACAATAAACATTCCTTGGTGGAGGCCCCCACAGATAATTGGGGGTGCAAGTGGTGTTGATATAGACGTGGACCTCGACTGGTTTCACGGCCAATGCCGCTTCCTCAGGAGGCATCAACCCACACATCTAAGAGCAATACAATACAAAATTATAATAACAATGAATCAAACTGCATTATATGGTAGCATTGGAGTATTAATTTAAACCAGTGCGACTCACCAACAAAAGCACGAGAGGGCAACAGACGGCATAGCTGAGACACCCTGAACTGGGTGTTCCCCCTGGGGACAGGCGCAGGGGGGGTGTGTTGGAAAAGACAAAAAAAATGTAGTAAATGAAATAAAAATTAATATCATAAAGGGGAAGAGGGGTTTTTTCATTTTTTTAAAAACTCCCCCAAAAAATCAGGGGGGGGAGGGAGGGAGGGGGAAAAAGGGGAAAAGAGGGGGAAGGGGCGAGGGAGGGAAGAGGGGGGAGGAGGGGTGGAAGAAAGGGTGAGGAGGAGGGAGGAAGAGGGATAGAAAAAAGGGGGGGAAGAAGGAAGAAAAAAGTGGGGGGAGTGGGAAAGGAGAGGGTTTTGGAAAGGGTATGTGTGAATTGTGGGAATAGATCGGGACCTTCACTCATGAAAACCACCAGGTGTAGAAATAGGTGCAATAAAAATGACCCACCCAGTAACACAGTAGACTGTGAATAAAACACCCAAGAACAGTATCAGATGCTGGTATGGTATGTGGTTTAGACAGATAGAAACTATTGCAAGAAAAGGAAATCATGCATCTCACATAATGCTTGGTAAGAGGGCATAGAGACCTAAAAAAAGCAAGCAAGTAGTTAATAAGAATAGGCAATAATAAAGAATGTATCTTCAAAAGCAGCTAAGATCAAAGATTTGTCCATGCCAGTCCAAGATCTCACATTAAAGATTGATCGGGCCGATTATCAAAAGGCCAAGAAAACTGAAGCATTAGGTGAAAATAATAAGATTAGAGTTAGGTGGGCTTACCCTTTAACTGCGTATCATAGCAAGTCCCGGGTGTGATTGCCATACAACAGGGGTGATCAGCCGTTCGCCTTAAATGCCTGCAACCCGGAAATCTGTACAGATGCCGTGACCCTCGTCAGGCACCGACGTCACCAGGTCCGTCACTCTGCACCGCGCACTCACATTGAGCATACTGCACATGCGCCAGGTCCTAAAATGAGTGATGTAGTCAACATCACCAGAGGACGGGAGGGGGAGGACCAAAGGAGGTACCGCCGCTACCCGGAGAGAAGCGTGCCCGCCAGCAGGGGGAGAATAGACTCCTCACGCTGTAATGAGAGGAGAGTCGCACTGTAAAACCAATAAATCAAAATAAAACAAGTGTAAGGAATAACAGTCATTACAATCGGTCAAGTAGCACCCGGGGGGGGGGGAGGGGGGAATTGGAAAAGGGAAAGGAAAAAATGATGGAAAGGAAAGAGGGAAATAAAGGGGGGAAGGGGACAAGGAAAAAAGGGAGGGTGAAGCAAACCCCAACCCCCTAAGGTGGCGCATACACCGGCCAGTTCATAAACAATTATAACAAATATACAGCAAGTGTTACAACTTACTTCTAAAACAACTGATTATCTCTCCAAGATAAAGGGAAAAATAAAAATTATACAATGTTTACAAACAATACAGATATAAATAGGAAATATATAACTTCCTAGTGTAGAAAACTGTTTACATGCAGATCAAAACTTAAGACCATAGCAGAAAAACACACACAAAAAAAAATTAGAGGAAATATTTATACGAATGTGCCTCATTGAGACCCGGAAGGTATAAGAGCATTAAGTCGTTCGATCCAGATCGACTCAAGTCTTAAAATTGTGTGATCCCAATCGCCCCCTCTCAGATCTTCTGGAATGACTTCTAAAACAAAAAATGTTGACATAATCAACATTAAACCTATGGTGAATTCCTATGTGGCGACCCACCGTAGTGAGTTTGCCACTCGTAGAAACATAGAGGTGGTCACCCACTCTTTGACGCAATTCCCTGATGGTCTTGCCTACATAAAAAGCCTTGCAGGCACAGACCATCAGGTATAAAAACCCTCTTGTACCACAGTTAGCATGGTGTAGAGGGGAAAAGATTTGGAGGGTGAAGGTTCATCCTTCTTGTATCCAGGGACACTGTGGACAGCCGCCACATCGGTATGTGCCTTTGGGGCCCTCTAACTGATGTGAATGAGCCCTATAATGGCTACTAGTAAATTTGTCTCTTAGGGTGGTAGCTCTCCTAATACTCTGGAGCAGATTTACTCAAATATGATGCTCTGTGAGTAAATGCCAGTGCTGGGACAGGACATTGAGAAGGTGATTGTGGTGAATGGAAAATTTTGTAACAATTTTTATTGTAGGAGGACGGGTTGAACAAGGAGGACCATACAAGAGAGTTTGTCAAGTATGGGCAAAGGCCCTGTTAAATGCCTTCCTCAAATTAGTCCTGCTATAACCCCAAGCCAAAAGGCGCTCTTGTAGGCGAAAATCCCCATCCTCTGTGCAGTCTCAAATACTGAGCGTATGGAATACTGCATACCAGAAGAGGGGGTTGAGAGCTAGAGGCATGAAGAAGTGTATTGCCTGCTGTGGGCTTGCGAAAAAGGTCAGTGGATAGTTTACCAGAGGGATTTTTGAAGATTTTAAGATCCAAAAAGGAGATACTGTGGTTATCGTACGTGAATGTAAAATGTTAGTTAAAGTGGTTGATATTCAACCGTTGAACAAAGTCTTTGAGAAGTTGTTCGGTGTCTGTCCAAATAACATAAAGGTTGTCTATAAACCTGTGCCAACAAAGAACATGGTTCATGAAAAGTTGTAAAGATTCATCACCAAAAATCGCTCTTTCCCAACTGCCCAATTATAAATTTGCATATGAAAGGGCACAGCAAGTGCCCATGGCTACTCCCTGAATTTGTAAAATTTGATCCATGAAGACAAAGTAGTTTTTAATGAGTATAAATTCAAGGAGTTTTAAAATAAAGTTATTTAATGGCCAAGTATTCCAGTCCTGCTCCATGAGGAAGATGCCAGCCACCCGGACTCCCTGCTTGTGGGGGATGCTCGAGTACAAGGCATCGACATCTATAGCCACGAGGAGGGCGTCCGGAGGGACCTGGACCCCCTCAATATGTCTGAACAGGTCCCTGATGTCCTTAATGTACGAAGGTAAACTCAAAACATGTGGCATGAGAAAAGTATCAATAAGTTTACTAGCATTTTCGGGAAGTGACCCTATGCCGGATACTATGGGTCGGCCGGGAGGAGACCTTACGTTTTTATGAGTTTTGGGCAGGGTGTAAAAGGTTGGTATCTGCGGTGTCTGGGTATTAATGAATCTTAATGTATCTTCATCAAAAGGCTCCAACAATTAAACAGTGAAATTCAGCAATAAAAATTTGTATCTGCGTATGGCTAATAGGAGAGTACCATGTAGTGTTATGTAAAACATTCAAGCACATGGTTTGATACTGTTGGTGCGTAATGAGTACTAGATTACCACCTTTGATTGTTTTGTCACCAAATCAGGATTATTTTGAAGTTTGATAACAGCCCTTTTTTGTTGTTTGGTTAAATTATTAGGTAGCTCAGGCCACTATTGTTTTTTTAAGAGATTTGATGGACTCATGTAGGAAGGCCCAGACCGTGGGACATATTATAAGATCTGGGAAAGATCAAGATTTGGATTTAAGTTTATTGGCTGTTTCATTTAATTCCCCTTGGGAAGATGCAGGGATAGAAATACCAGGAATGAGTTCAGATTGATTAGAGTTGCCAGCAGAGTCTGGCGGTTCAATTGACCCCTCCTCATAGAGGAGCATCATATCGCGCAGCACCGTAAATTCTTGTATAGTAAAGTGCTTGTGCCGTTCTGCTAATTCCTTTTCAAGGTTCAATTTTTTTCGCTCTTCGTCAAATATAAAACTGTAAGTGAGATTACGAGCGAATAAGTACAAATCCTTGATGGTTTCATAAACATCAATGGATTCAGAAGGACAAAATCCCAAACCTAGCTGGAGAACTTGTTTTTCCTCAGAGGTCAAAACAAGATATGTAAGGTTGATAATATTAAGTGTGTGTGAATTGTCACTCAAAGCTACAGTAGTAGATTTTGGGATGTGCTGAGGATTGGGGTCTTTAGCACGAATGCGTCCAGGCTTCCCCATCAGTTGGGCTCTGGGGTTGTCGGTACTAAAAAACCAAAGTGTGGAAAAAGTGTTTGAGTGTTAGGTTGAAGGAGTTTGGGAATAATGTGCAACGTAGGGTGCGAAGTCCCACTCTTGGGGATCTGGGCCCCAGGCTGTGGCGGCTGTTGTGTTTTAGAAATTTTACCATGTTTCTTGCCTTTTTTAGACTCCTTAAGAGGGTGTCCATCGTCAGTGAGGGATCTTTTATGGGGGATACCCAGTGCACGTGGATTTACAGAGCATTAAGTGGCCTGTGAAGAGAGTGAGGAAATAGAGGAGTCATATTCAGTAAGATCACATACAACAGTGGCTTCCTGTGGTCTACAATTACGTGTGAAATTCTGAAAAGGCAAGTCTATCTTGGACACATTTTTCTTGTTTTTGACAATTATATCCTTATTGAGGACTTCCAAACATTCTCTCAACTCCTTCCACTTGTCTGGGAAGGAGGTGGAGTGCATGACTTGGGGGAATTGCCCATTATGGAGCTTGATTTTGCTGTCTAATGCACTCATGTCCGATATTGGGTAGTCAATTGTGTCATCAACTCAACACTGCATTTAGTCAATGTATCCTCCCAGACTTTTTTGAAATCTGGAGAGAGATCTTTAAGGGTTGGGAAAACCTGCATACGTAGGCCGAAGGGGGCATATATTTTCCCTAATATAAAGGTTAAAATATTGAATGTGCCAATGAAGATTGAACATCCTTCAAGGAATATTTTGGTTTCATCATCTGTTTTATGAGTGCTAAGGCAACCAGCCTGGATAGTGGACATAAAGTCCACCCATGCTGGGCCCAAGACACCCATAGCCTCAAGAGACACAAACACAAAACAGTTTCTACAACTAATAAAGTAATACACTCAAATAGGTGGAGAGAAATATGTGATAAAGAATAAACATGAATGTAATCAAATAACACAAAAATTCATAACTCAAGAAAGAGGCAAGAAAAGAGAAAATGTTTTGATGATCCAAAGATCAGGGTGTATTATCCACCCAATACTAATAGTAAATGGTTTATGGGGGTTGATTTACTAAAGGCAAATCCACTTTGCATAGCTCCCAACTGTCCCTGATTTGGAGGGATTGCCGTCCCTCTGTCCCTCTTCCCCCCTCATTTGTCCCTCATTTTGGTGTGATCTATATAGTTGTATATAAAATGCACTTTTTATCTTTCAAAACTGTTTCCCAGTGCTAAACCTTTTATCCAAATTATAAATTGGTGCATTTGTAAATTTTAAAAGCCAATATAAAGAAATAGTAAGGGTAGAAAAAAAGGGGCATGGAAGGGGTGTGTCCTAGGCTTACATACATTTGCTAGTAGGTGTCCCTCATTCCCATCTCAAAATGTTGGGAGGTATGCACTTTGCACTACAAGTGCACTTGGAAGTGCAGTCGCTGTAGATCTGAGTGGGACATGCAAGGAAAATAAAAAACAGCATTACATTAGGGTTACCCATACTTTACCATAGACTTCTAATAGATCAGATGCTTTAAAAAAAAAAAGGGAACCAAAGATGCAGTATGCCCACCAAAAATGCCTGATCTAATAGAAGTCTAGGGGAAAGCGTGTGTGCCTCACATAAAAACTTGTTTGGCAGCAGAGCAGCAGTGTGAAAACACCCTAACTTAGCATTACTCAGGCTTTTTTCAGTCGCAATACTCTTTAACCACTTGAGATCCGCGCTATAGCCAAATGACGGCTACAGCGCGGATCTCCTTTGCCGGGACTACGTCTATTGACGTCGTCCCGTGCACGAGCGGCCCTGAGGGGCGCGCGCGGCGCGCTCTGTGATCAGCGAGTCCATGAGACTCGCCTGATCACCGATCCGTGCAAGGGGTCGATCCCGACCCCTTATCACGTGATCAGCTGTCAGCCAATGACAGCTGATCATGTGATATAACGGAGCCGGTAATCGGCTATTATTCCTCCTCGCGCTGACAGCCGATCACCGGCGGCCGTGATCAGCCCACAGTGCCACCCAGCAGTGCCCACAGTGCCACCCACAGTGCCACCCAGCAGTGCCCACAATCTGCCTCAAAGGTGCTGCACCCCAGTGCCACTTATCCGTGCCCATCAGTGTCATTTACCAGTGCCCAGCAGTGCCGCCCATCAGTGCCCAGCAGTGCCACCTATCAGAGCCACCTATCAGTGCCACCTATCAGTGCCCATCAGTCCCATCTATCAGTGGTACCTATCAGTGCCCATCCGTGCCAACCATCCGTGCCACCCATCCGTGCCACCCATCTGTGCCCATCTTTGCCCATCAGTGCCGCCTTATCTGTGCCCATCGGTGCCGCCTTATCTGTGCCTATTAGTGCCGCCTTAACTATGCCTATCAGTGCCCACCAGTGCAGCCTATCAGTGCCCACCAATGCAGCCTATCAGTGCCCACCAATGCAGCCCATCAGTGCCCACCAGTGCAGCCTATCAGTGCCGTCTAATCAGCGCACTTCAATGAAGGAGAAAAATGACCCGTTTGCAAAATTTTATAACAAACTATTAAACATGATTTATTTTTTTATTTTATTTTTTGCATCTTTTTTTGTTTGTTTAGCAAAAAATAAAACTCCGAGCTGTAACTAAATACCACCAAAAGAAAGCTCTATTTGTGGGAAAAAAATGATAAAAATTTCATTTGGGTACAGTGTTGTATGCCCGCGCAATTGTCATTCAAAGTGCATCAGCGCTGAAAGCTGAAAATTGGTCTGGGACTGAGGGGGGTTTAAGTGCCCAGTAAGCAAGTGGTTAAAGGTGTACAAAATCTTAGGCCACCCCAGCCCCAAAATGTAATTGCTATTATCAGGTGGAAACCTGAGCCTGGAATGATAAATGCAACCACCTTCGTTGAATTAACTTCACATCAGAAGTCCCTCTGCACATCAAATGGACTCCCATCACAGCAGAGCCCCCCCTTCACATCAGAGTCCCCACTTCATGTCAGAGGTGCCCCCATCATGTGACAGTCCACCCTTCACCCTGTGTTTTGTGTATGTTCACTTGATGAAGAGGTGGGTGCTGCCTTGAAACGTGTTTTGATTCAATAAACCCTTTAAACTTCACTTCTGAGTGTATACCACCTGTCATTTTCGCAGGCAGGGTCGTTGATCCTCAGAGACACCTCAATACCTGCACCCTATATATTAAGCGTTATAGTTGTTGTGAAGCTCAGACATCACAAAATGTGAGCATTTTCTTTTTGGGCTAACTGAGCCCAATATGACCAAGTGATTCATTTAAAGTTTTTCTTTGTTTTGTTAACATATACTGGCATTACCCTTCTCCACCTTTGACCAATCCACATTACACCCTGTTCCAAATTATTATGCCAATGATATTTTTCTCATTTACCTAAATAATTGATGTAAACAATAGTCAGCATAATTCTCATGTTATCAATTATTAAGAGTACAATTCAAATTTTATTGAACAAACCTCCTAATGATAACAGTTTTTTTTCAAAATAAAAAACGTACAATGCACTGTTCCAAATTATTACGCACAGTAAGTTTCAAAACACTTTATAGGCTGTAAAGAACTGAAAAATGTCATTTGTTTCAACGACCAGAATGATGGCAACAAGTGCCAGTTAAAGGTCGATGGATGATTGATATGGACAGACAGGATTATAATTTAGTTTTAGAAGGACATGCCTGATTAGGGGTGTAAAGTTAAAAGGGTTAATAATTCTCTATGTCATCTCTTCCTTCCTTTTCTTCACGTCTCTCTCCCAAAATACCTTTTTTCCTTTTTTGTTTTCCCCCCTTTGTTTGGGATATTGGAGGCAATGCGCTGAAGTACCGCTAAATAAGTTTGGTATAGGAATATAAATGGAAGCCCAGGGTTCACAAGTTATCATGTTTTTAACCACCTTTCCCCAATAGGTCGGTCCCGAGACAATGGACTTTGTTTTCTGCCAAGAGGCGGAAGGGGGGGACTCCGGGCACAGGTGCACAGTGCAGGTGTATTCATCCTCCCTTTAGGGGGATGTGCCACAGGCAGTGGCATAGTAGGTTATGGGTATTAGATTTTTTTTCCCTCTTCTCATCAGATGCATCCAGTGGCCTCACTAGGGTTGGTGTCACCTGGTGCGGAAAACATTGGTGTCACCCACCCTCCACCAACTATTGTCCAACCTCAGTACAGACCCCACCACTAAGTACAGACCCCCTCCCTCAGTAAGGACACCCCCATCAGTGTAGAATTCCCCCTCTTAGTGCAGACACCCCCCTTTTAGTGCAGACCCCCCATCAGTATAGAATCGCCCACTTACTGCAGACCCCCCATCAGTATAGAATCCCCCCTTAGTGCAGACCCCCATCAGTATAGAATCCCCCCTTAGTGCAGACCATCCCATCACTATAGAATCCCCCCCTTAGTGCAGACCCCCCATCAGTATAGAATCCCCCCTTAGCGCAAACCCCCGCAGTATAGACACCCACATTTAGTGCAGACCCCCCCATCATTATAGACACCCTCCTTAGTGCAGACCCCCCATCAGTATAGAATCCCCCCTTAGTGCAGACTCCCGCAGTATAGACACCCCCCTTAGTGCAGACCCTCCCATCAGTATAGACACCCCCCTTAATACAGACCCCCATCAGTATAGACACCCCCTTAGTGCAAACCCCCGCAGTATAGACACCCACATTTAGTGCAGACCCCCCATCTGTATAGAATCCCCCTTAGTGCAGACGCCACCTCAATATAGAATCCCCCTTAGTGCAGACCCCCCATCAGTATAGAATCCCCCTTAGTACAGACCCCCACAGTATAGACACCCCCCTTAGTGCAGACCCCCCATCAGTATAGACACCCCCCTTAGTGCAGACCCCCCATCATCATAGGCACCCCTCTTCCCTCCCATAGCGCCCCCCCCCCCCCCCACACACACGTCCATCTACTAATAAGTAGACATATAAGTGTACAGTACAGACCTCAGAACAGCGCGTGGCCACAGACGTATACACACAGCGGTGTGTCCCTCGGGCTCCTCCTCCTCACTGGATGTAAACAGAGAGGAGGAGGAGGCGGCTTCAGTCCGCTCCACTGGGGACACAACGAGGCGCAGATCATCAGGGCAGCGGCGGTGTTAGTGGTCCCGCAATGCACGGGTGTCACACCTCTTGCGGGTGTCACATGGGTGCGGCCCGCACCCCCCACCCCCACCTAGCAACGCTACTGGATGCATCCAGGGAGAGAGCCTAGAAGGTTGGGAACAGACACTGATCAGGCGCAGCAAGCAGTAAGAGATTTATGGAAGTAATGGGAGAATGATAGGTAGAATGAAGATTGTATAGTATAATGTGAGAGGGCTTTGCTCGACTGGTAAGAGGGGCCATCTCTGGCAGGAACTGCGTCACATGAAAGCAGAGATAGTCTTTCTGCAGGAGACACACTTTATGGCAGGATTGACCCCTCATATGCCTCTATTTCCATATAATCAATGGTTCCATGCACCTTCCCCCATTCCTAGGGCCACAGGAGTTACAATAGCTATCTACAAACAATGCCCTGAGTACCTATAGAAATACGAGTAGACCCTGAAGGCCGTTTTCTTTTTGTTAAGGGCAAGATCCAGCGTCAATGTTATACTTTTGCTACTATATCTGCTCCCATCAACCATTTCTATCTAAAATTTCTATCTAAATTTCTATTTCTAAATTTCTATCTAAAACTTTGGATATTCTGGAGTTTCGGGAAGGTTTATTGGTTATGGGAGGGGATTTTAACATTACCTTGGACCCCAGTCTAGACACTTCTTCAGGAAAAACCTTTGTGTCTCATAAGGATTTAAGGGATGTTAAACAGCGCCTTCACTCTCTGCATTTGGTAGACAGTTGGAGGGTGCTGAATGAGCGGGACAGGGATTTCAGCTATTATTCCCAAAGACATAATGTATATTCAAGGATCAATATGTTGTTGGTCGATCAATACTCTCTGAATTATGTAAATTCATCAACTATTGAGTCAATTGCCATGTCAGACCATGCTCCAATAAGCTTAACGATATGTCTGGCATGGATCAGGAGCCTGGAAAAAACATGGCGATTGAACAAATCTATCCTAGATGATAAATAGAATGTGGAATCCCTGTCCCGGACATTAGCATTATACTTTGAGATCAATAATCAGAGGAGGTTTCTGACCAAGTGGTATGGGAAGCCCATAAAGCGGTCATTAGAGGGGAGTTGATTTCAATGGGTTCCTGTATTAGAAAAGAAAGACAGAAAGAAATGGTTGAGCTTCTAGAGGAAATACATAAAACATAAGGCCCATTTAAAACCTGGGGACGTGCATAGACTGGAGAAACTGCAGGTAGACTTAAAACAGCTCCTCGATCGGAAAGTTCAAAATAAACACAGGTATTTTGCCCACCTTCTTTACAAAAAGAGGAATAAGGGTGGGAGATTATTGGCCAGACAATTAAAGAAACAACAGGATCTACGCCATGTTCAGACTATAAAGACAGGCGATAAGCAGATAGTGGACACAGAAGCAATAGCAGCTGAGTTTTTATAGGTCTCTATATATTATAGATTCAGTTCCTGTGGGGGCAATGGAGGGTGGCCGCGCAGACAGAATTCGTAAATATCTTGAAGCCTCAGTGTTGCAGGACATTCCATCTGCGGCCCTGGAGGAAAAGTAAAAAGCAATCTCAATTGAAGAGTTGGGCGGAGTGATTGCGGCTTTGCCATTGGGTAAAAGCCTGGGACCAGATGGTTTCACAAATAAGTATTATAAAAGGTTTTTCCCAATCCTGTTGGCTCCCCTTTGTAGATACCTTAATTCTGTCTCGACTTCTAACCCATTGCCACCAGAGGCACTGTTGACTTATGTGACTGTTCTTCCAAAGTTAGGGAAGGATCCTCAGTGCTGTGCCAGCTATAGACCCATCTCCCTCTTTAACTCTGAAACTAAGCTCCTGGCTAAAATTCTGGCCCTAAGGTTACAAGACCATATAGTAAATTGATTAACCTAGATCAAACAGGGTTTATGAAGGGCCGAGTGGCCAGAGACAATACTATTTGGGCCCTGCATGTACTGCATTGGATGCATAATGGACCGAACCAGACCCCTAGTGTAGTAATCTCAATGGATGCTGAAAAAGCATTTGATAGGGTGGGGTGGGAGTTTATGGTTGGAGCTCTGAGGGAGATGGGTCTGAGAGAATAGATAATGGGGGGGAAGACGGCACTGAATGCAGATCCTAGAGCAAGTCAATGGTAGATTATCAGATTATTTTAAGATAAGGAATGGGACTAGGCAGGGATGCCCATTGTCCCCATTGTTATTTGCCATGGTGCTGGAGCCCTTTCTGTGAACGATTAGGGGAAATAGAAAGATTAAGGGGATTTGTATTGGATCAATGGAACAGAAGATCTCAGCTTATGCAGATGATCTACTGTTGTACCTTTCTTCTCCTTAAGAGTCTTTGATGGAACTGATGTTGGAAATAGACAGGTTTGGCCCAAGTGCTCAAAATATGACAACTACCTATTTTATCCAAGAATGGGAAAGGGAGCTGGGTTATAACTTCACATCCGAACAAATTAAAAGGGTGATGGGGGCAACACACCATACTTCAATAAGTTCTCATATACAAGAGATGTCTTATAAGTTCTTCACAAGATGCTATCGTACACTGGATTCCCAGAGCACTATGGGATGAAACAACAAACTGAGCTGTCTAACAAGGGATGAGGAGATAAGTCACTGGAATGAGTCTTTTTTGATTAGCCATTGCACTGTGCAAACCACAGCTTTACACCAAAGAGGCAAGCTGAGCACCTTTAAAACATCAACACAAGCCTAAAGCCTAGTACACACTATCAGTTTTTTTTAATTCACCCGAACTCAGGTGGGAGCCATTGTACTAACAATCTGATGTTAGTACAGCAATCTCCCCTGCTGAGCTTTTCTGGTCTGAAAGGATGACGCCCCCTGAAAACCAGCCAAACATCCAGCTTCTGTAGGACCGCCTGCCATAAATACAGGCCCGTCATTCAGCCTGTGTGTACTAGGCTTAAAGCTCCACCTGACAGCTTAGATGCATAAAGCAAAATATTAATATTCTTTATTTCAAATTTTGCTTGACAAAAAATGTATCTTATTAAGTCCTGACAATAGTAAATGTTTTACAAAGCCAAATAATTTTCCCTTAAACTAGCAATTCTAAGGTCACTTGTATTGAAGGTATGTGTTTTGTGAAAGTGAGCACAAAATGAATTTGTTTGCTTCTTGTGCTTAATTAAATTTAGTAATTGAATTTCTGAAATAACATATGTTAATGTACATATCCTGTCACATTACACTAGGGCCAATTAATTGTCAAGTGGGCAAAGATGTGTCTCAGGTAATTGTCACCTCAGTATGTTTTTCTGACATTAAGTCACTTTGTTCTGGAAATTTGTTTGCGGTATTTGGTCTTTTATTATAAATCCCATAAATACAATTCAACTGTTCATCTCCAGGTTATTGTTCTGCAAGAGGAAATCTACCATACATAATGGAAATTCTTCCTGTACCATCCATGTTTCCACAGGAAATATGTCTAATGCCAGCTTTGTTATTATATGCCAGCTGAATCTTCCACCTTCCGGCTATAAATGTGATTCAGGCACTTCATTATGTACAATATCCAATATTTTCATAAATGTTCTATGCTCACTAATATCTCTAAAACTGACAATACTGCACTACTATAAAAATTTTTTGATTTATTTATAACACCCTCAAACCTACACTGAGACAAGTAACACCAATAGGAACAAAGAGGGCAAATCATAATTTGCAAGAAAGAAGGTAATCAAATTCTAATAGACCAGGGGGTGGCCAAATATAGTCTTTAACAGATCACAAAAACCTTTAGCTTTTATAAGGTTTGTATATTATTCTTGTATATACTTTACATGTAAATAGTTTAGGTTCATTAATTAGAATTTAGACAACTCATTCTAAGGTCATCAAGAGAGCATTTAATATGTTCTTGCATGGCAGCCAAGGATGATCATACTGATGAAACATAACTGCACTGTCATGAAATTTAGCACAGATCTATTGAACTTGTGAACCATTTAAGTTACCTAAATTGTCCCAAGGTTTACCCCTGACTGCCTCTTTCTCCCATACCCATATCTTTGACACCCTAGTTCAAGCAAATACTACCACAGCCTATACACAGTGACTAAGTCTTGTAAGCGCAGATGGGATGTCCTTCCAGAGGATCTCTAGAATGAAGTTAAATACTGGTTTCGCTCTCCCCAACTCATAGGGTGACCCAGCGCTTCATTCTGCATTGGGTACATTGTACCCCAAAATGTTGCCTAAAAATTTGTCTCAAAGACAATCCACAATGTGCTCATACTCAATCCCCAGGTACCTTGATAAACCTAATCTGGAGATGTCCTTAGCTTCATCGCTACTGGTGGGGGTGCTGGACACCCTCAATACCCTATATGGTCTTGCCTTGACCCCTAATCTAGTGTTATGTCTTCTGGGGTTTATAAACTCTATTGCGATATTGGAAATCGTGAGATCACTTTTCGTAGCACGTAAACTGATTGCCTCCAGGTGGGTTTCGACTAATCCTCCCACAGTGAGCGAATGGATATCTGAGATGAATAAATATCCTCCCACAGTAAGCGAATGGATATCTGAGATGAATAAATATGTTATGTGGTGTCCCTTCCTTGCCTGTTAAACATGACATGTTTATATTGTTATTCCTGAGATGGCAGTTGGCAGATGATGCTCCATGAGGAGTTCTGGTACACTGTCCGTGCAATCTACCTGTAATATGTGTGTTTTGTGTATCCTATGCTGGTTCTGGAATGTACCTGCTAGAGTCAGTATTTATGCCTGGCTCTATGATGCCCTGTAAGGCAAGCTGTAATCTTTCTTTTTATGGTTTTCTACCTGTTGATACAAACAACTTTTATAAATAATTCTGATTAAAGTTACCTAAACAAAAGAACAAAAATGTAATATATTGCAGCTTAAGGCTGGGTTCACACTAGAACAGGCAGCGGCTCACAGCAGAAATCCAGTGCGTATCTATTCACCATTTCAGGTCTTATTTCAGCCTGACTTTTGGGCTGAATTTGGATCTAAAATGGACCAAAAGATGCACAGGACTCCTGTGCAATTCACCCTGGAGCCGCTGCGGACATGTGTGAACCGGGTCCATAGAGAGCCGGTCACTATCTTCTGCTATGTGAATTGGATTTGGGG
Source organism: Lithobates pipiens (assembly GCF_037356315.1). Classification (NCBI taxonomy): domain Eukaryota; kingdom Metazoa; phylum Chordata; class Amphibia; order Anura; family Ranidae; genus Lithobates; species Lithobates pipiens. The sequence goes on from NW_027507785.1 coordinate 228,921,725, forward strand.
AAACCTGCATCCAATTTGCATAAGTGTGAACCCAGCCTAATAGTCCACATATGTAGTGGCTGCATTTGTTTTTGTTTTTCTTTTTAACCTTTCATTCTTACCTGGTGATTCTTAGGCCCCGTACACACGGGCGGACTGTTCGCCCAACTTTGTCCGCTGAACAGTGTTTGGGCGGACAGTCCGCTCGTGTGTGGGCTTTCAGCGGACAGTTTCAGCGGACAGTTGGACGAACAAGGTTTTTCGGAAATTCCGTAAAACTGTCCGCTGAAACCTTGTTTCAGCGAACAGTCCGCTCGTGTGTAGGCTTGTTCGTCAAACAAAGTTGCACGCATGCTCAGAAAGGATTTTCACGCCGAAAGCTATAATGCAGTGTATAGGACGTCGTATTTTTCGTCCCATCGTACGTGCCGTTCACGTCATCGCGCACGGTTTCAGCAAACTGTTCGTTCGTCGTGTGTGGCCATGTCCGTCCATGCTAAGTTTGAGCGGACTGTTTGCCGAAACTGTTGGACGGACAAAGTTGGGCGAACAGTCCGCGCGTGTGTACGCGGCCTTACAGTAACACAATTCCTGCACTAGGGTGACAAACAATGCTCTCCCTTTATACTGTATTTATCGAACAGCAGCATTGTCACCTTTAAACAGAAAGTGTATTAGGACTATAGAACTCTTTGAAGTTGGGTAACTTTGTAATAAGGTAATATTGTTGTTACTTGCAGCTCAAACATTGATAAATTTTTTAAGTACTGTATATCTGAACCCCAGAACAAAATGTGTAGGAATATAGCAGCTTACCAGTCCTTAAATTATGTGGTTGCATTAGTTTTATTTTCATTTATTTTCACCTGGGGAGCCTTCTAGTAATTAAATTTCTGTCTTGGGGTGACAGCATTTTCTCGTTGTACTGTATTTATGGAGCAGCAACATTGTCACCTTGAAACAGGAAGTGTATTAGAACTCTTGACCATCTCTTCATCTCAATAAGTGATATGGGGTTTGTAGTCCACAAAGTAAACCAGGCAAGTCATACTACCATTTGGGATTTCAGTGCAGAATAGGCATAAAGTACAGGAGCTCACTGGATTTCTGGTAGGATCATCAGGTATTTTTCTGTACTTGTAACAAGACAAAGCATAAGGAAAATGTGCATGTACTTCCCTCCATGTGACGTCCATTACAGCAACATACACACTTGTATAATTTTTTTAAGCTTCATTAATTAAAAGGTTTTCTATTCTGAAGAAGAATGAATTGTTACATGTATTGTTACAAATATATGACATTACTTTCAAATGTTTCCTTTCCATTCTGATCCCCTGCTGTTACCTCATAAAGGTGATTGCAGCCATCGAGATATAAACGTTTCATATCAAGTAAAGAACATCTAAAAAAACTGCTTGCTAGTGGACTGATTTATACAAGGTATTCGGCAGGGCATCATAACTCAACCAGAAAAGAACGCTCTCTAAATCAGTCATTCTCAACCAGTGTTTCATGAAACCCTAGGGTTCCTTTGAAGGTTGCTAGGGGATCCTTGAGCTGTGGTTAATTGACCTCCCATTTCATGGTTCCTTCATAGTTCCAGGGACAATGTTATTTAGTATAACAAGTAGCATGACACCAATTTTTATTAGCAGTCTGCAAGGGTGGCATTCTTACCTCTACTGTCTACTGCCTCCTACTGATCACCATTCTAAAAGGCATTTTCCATATTGACCCGTGATGAATTGATTTTAGAAAGGGCTCCCCGTGACCTGAAAATTATTTTAGAGGTTCCACTGGGGAAAAGTTTTAGAAAGGCTGCTCTAATTGTTTCTCTCTAAAGCACGTACTGACGGGACTTGTTATCGCTGGAGGAGGAGGATGAACGAGGGAGAGTAGGATGGGCGCGCAGGGATGACAACCCCCCCATGTCTGGCACCCTGGGGGCATGGACGCCCCCTCTCATTCCCGCACGCCCACACTGCCTGTCTCCGTTTCCATGCTTAAGACCAGTCCTGCAGGACGCAGCTGCTAGCGGGAACAACGTTCCTGCTGTGGTAAAAGTACCGGATGTCGTTCCCAAGCGTTCCCGCAGGACTCGAGCCCTAAATTCAATACATGTTTAACAATCTGTAGTGGAGCCAATAATGGGGTTCATATTGCACAATGGGGACTTGAATGGGTTAATAGCAGAATGTTGGACTACAAGTGCATGGTATAATACTTGGGCAACAAACAGACAGATGTTTTAAAACATACATAATACAAAGGCAATTGTTGCAATACTCTGGCATCAAATGGGCAATCGTAACAATACACAGGCAACAGGCGATCAGTTATTGGCCAATAAATAGTTCTAACACTGTGCAGGCAACAGATAAGCAGTAGCTGCGATACGGGGAAAACATACAGGCACTTGTTACAGTTCACGGGAAATAACAATAATAGTTTCAATAACTAGGGCCCAGTATGACCCCCGTCCACTCTTACTTTTTTCCAGATCAACTGGATGTAGTGATCTCTGCTGGCCTGCACATTTTTCTGGCTCTCTACTCTACTTTAGTGCAAACTTGCCACTTGGGTGCTGGTTGACAGGAGTAGCAATGCTGATATCACTACTTCTTTTAGCCTATAATCAGCAGAGTCGGAAGGAACTCCCAGTGACCTGGAGATCTGGTAACCAAACTGATTAGCCAGAACATTCAGGCCAAAACCAGAGAATTCCCAGCTATACTGATTGATAAATATAGAAATCTATATGCACCTTTTGCCCTAAGATTGCAGTGTTGCATTACATACTTTATGTTATTAATGAAGCTCATGAAATTATGAGATCATTACATTTGTACAATGGAATATGCTACACTATATGCCCCTCCAAAATTAGGTTGCTGATCACCTGTTTACTGGCTCTTGGAGTACAAATATGATATATAATATATAAAAATATAAGTACTAAGCTTATTGAACAGAAATGTATCAACCCTAAACATTGTTTTTTTCTTAAAACTTGGCACTGCAAGGAACTGGATTATTGTGAGGTTTCCACATACTAAGGATTACACTTTATTTCCACATCATGCAAAAATCACCTTCATAAAGGATTCCCTGTGTCTGCCTGGATTAGATATAATGCCATTTTTGGCATTGCCCCTAATCCACAAATCATTCAAATCCAGCTACCAAATCTTCTCTAAAGGTGTATTTTTTTGTCAGTGTGATGATGATGTGATTTTTTCATATATAAACATGAATATGATTTCCAAATGTGAAAAGTAATTTATTCACATAATAGAAACCCTATGGTTAAATAGGAACTCCAGGCATACAGGTAAATGCATTGTTAAAATACATACAGACAATATATCAACTGTTTTAACTGCCAAAACATTTATTAATAATTTTGTTTAGCCATGTTTGTGTAGCGATACCCCCAAAGGGGCTGCTTAAGTATTTTTAGTCTGGTACTCTGCCTCTCAGCCCCAATAACAGTCTCTACCCCTCTTGGCACACCTGGCAATAGTGTAGGTGCAATGACCAGTGAGAAACACACCCGTTATGACAAAAAGACATAAATTGCCTTTACTACAATACTTCTGTGAAGGAATAACAAATAGCAACAGTATATATTCAAATAATCAACTGGAGAACAATAACAGAGATTAAGAGCAATATAGCTCCCAATCCTATATTCAAGCTGCTTTCAGGGGATTCCAAATCTGAGAATGTCTCCAAGAGTAGAGACACACTTAAATGGCAAATAAAGCACAATATGACACTTTAGGCAGGGTTTTGTTCAACAAGGTGAGAGGGTGATGATGTCTTTATACAGTGTTCAGAAACAGATAGCCTTATCCTTTATCCCTGTGGTACTACAAGTGTCAGCAAGATGACTAACAGTAATGATGTCTGTATACAGTGTTCAAATAGCTCCTACTGTAGTGCAGTGTCTCTGTTCCTTGCAGATGGGCAAAATTGTCCCCTCACCAAATCCTGTGATCAAGGCCCAAATGAATGTCCTGGAACAGACAGGCACTCTTGGCCACCCTGACTGGTCACTTCACACTGGAACAATTCACTTTCGGTCCAGATGCGCCTCGATATGCATCTGGGATCCCCCTCTCACAGGTTATATGTCCCGACTGACGGTGGAGGACTGAATTGCGCAGGGAGATCATCTCAGAGACAGAATCTCTCCTCCCAGGTCTGTTCTCTCTCATTCCCTCATGGAGAACCTGAGAATCTCCTCAGAACACAAAATGGAGTCCTTAGCCAGCCTCCTGTTTTGCAAACTCCTCTGTGATTTGTAGTTTCTCCCTGTATACCAGTCTATGGTGCCGTTTTGTGAGGGAACTGCATGTCTCAGAATCCATTGCAGCTCTTCCTGCAGCTCAGTACAGTCTCTCTCATTGGCTGCTGTAACTGTGCCTTCAATTGTCTTTCTTCTTCCTGCCAATAGGGGTACAAGAGAGGCTACTGAAAGCACAGCTCTGTGTGTGTGTCAGCTCATATTACAACAGACTCAGTCAGTGAAACAGGGAGAAGGAGGGGGGTTGAAAAGCCCATGCAGACATGACAGGCAACTTTCCCTCTGTGAAAAGCATATGTACTCGCGACGGCCAGATTGGCAGGGTCACAGATGACAAAGTGGGGCATCCGCTACATTTGCAATTTACATACTATATGTAAATATGTAAAAACTACCAGGAAAATTGGTGACAAAAGTCTACTGACTGTATTTGTAAATTGATGCTGCTTGTTATTTACCGCAGAGTTAGTTGGTTATAGACAGATGTTCCTGTCCTTGCTAGGTGGGTCAGAAACCCCAGAAGGAGGAAGTAAAAAATTTGAAAAGCTGGGACACATGTCCTACTATAGAGGGGCTGCCACTCACTTAGTCCAAAAACAGAGATTATTAGGTAAGTGTTCCTATATTTAATAGTTTACTATTGTTGCATATAGCTTCTGGGTATATGAATATATACAGTATCTCACAAAAGTGAGTAAACTCCTCACATTTTTGTAAATATTTTATTATATCTTTTCATGTGACAACACCAAGGAAATTACACTACAATGTAAAATAGTGAGTGTACTTCTTGTATAACAGTGTAAATTTGCTGTCCCCTCAAAATATCTCAACACACAGCCATTAATGTCTGGAATACAGGAACACTATAGGAGAGACAGGAGGACACCGGAAGTGACGTCCGGAGTACAAACGCGGTGCTCGTTCGTTTTATGCTGTGTGTTTTGTGTGATTAAATGTGAGTACCCAGGACTATGTCCTTTTTTATAATAAAATAGAAATATTGATACTTACTTCTTCTATGAAAATTGCTTATGGTTTATGGCTGAGCACCTAGAGGGAACTGCCTACAGTATTTATACCAGCTGACAGCAACACTATACCTGTTGGAATTAACAAATGCTGTTTACCTTACAGCAGTGAGGTAAGGTAGCCATTGTACCTAGTGTGTGAACACCTTATTTCTGAGGATTTACAAGACCACCGGTGGAATCACTTCTCCGTTCACGTAGCCTGTTTACTTTAGGGCACTGTGTGGACTCACAGACTGCATGATTGAATACAGATGATTTTGATGTTGTAGTTTGAGGCACATTGGATGTTTTTCAGACTTTAATTATTTATTTATTTGCACTCCATGCACTCTATGGATTGAGATACATTGGATCTTTATTGGACTGCAATTATTTATTCATTCATTTGCACTTCAAGCACTTTATTTTATGTTTTTATGCTTGGATTATTGATTTTATTCAATTATTCACATTGCACCTTATTGGATATTGCTTGCACTTTAGAGGGTCGTCTTTAAGGCAGGGCAAAAGGGGCAGCTGCCCTGGGTCCTGTCATTGTTGTGGGGCCCAAAGCAGCTGCCTCATACTTGCCAACTATCCCAGTTTATATGTCCTTGTCCCTTGAAGTTTTAGCCCTGTTGTTGTGTACAGATGACTCACCTGTAGACCCTGTGTTTACATGTAAATAACTGGCATTCATATGTAAATAGCAGTGGCATTATCAAGCAAAGAGCTGTGGCCAGGCCCAGACTGGCCATAGGGCAGACCGGGCATTTGCCCAGTGGGGCAGGTGCTGCCCGTGGCCTGTTGATGATCAGGCCACACAGTGGGAGGTAAGCGGCGGCCGTGGCCTGATCCTGGGTAACACAGGCCACGGCCGCCGCTCGCCTACCGCCATACGGCCGTGCCTGTGTCATGCGGAACTGGCAGCTGCATGGGCTGTGCTGTGGGTCTCTCTCACACACAGCTCAGCCTCAGCGCGGTGCTGACAATTCCGCTCTCCTACTCCAACCATGGGCGTCCGCACAGTGGGGAAAGCTGCAGGCTGCTGTCACTATTCCCCCCTCGCTCCCCCTCCCCTTCTCACGTCGGCAGCAGGGGAAGAGAAGGCATTCCTATATGGTAGTTTTCCCTCCCCATTGGCCAAAACAGAGGGCCAATCAGAAGAAACTAGAGGGGCATCATGGGAAATGTAGTCCCAGAGATACATGGCACCATTGGTCTCAGCAGGGAGCAGACTACAGTCCCCAGCATGCACTCTGCTGGGGTGAAAGAGAAAACCCAGAAACAAGCCGAGGAGTGCTTGTAGCAGCTACTACAGTAGACATGGCAAATGAAACAGAGGACTGTGCTGGGGGAACTAATAGCCCCAGCACAACCAGAGAGAGCGCCACGCTGCACCGCACCACCAGAGAGAGCCACTCTGCACTGCACCACCAGAGAGAGTAACGCTGCACCGCACCACCAGAGAGAGTCACGCTGCACCACACCACCAGAGAGCCAAGATGCACCACCAGAGAGAGTTATGCTGCACCGAACCACCAGAGAGAGTCAAGCTGCACCGCACCATCAGAGAGCCACGCTGCACCACACCACCAGAGAGAGTCACGCTGCACCGCCCCACCAGAGAAAGTCACGCTGCACCGCACCACCAGAGAGAGTCACGCTGCACCGCACCACCAGAGAGAGTCACGCTGCACCACACCACCAGAGAGCCACGTTGCATTACCAGAGAGAGTAATGCTGCACCGCACCACCAGAGAGAGTCACGCTGTACCGCACCACCAGAGAGCCATGCTGCACCGCACCACCAGAGAGAGTCACGCTGCACCGCACCACCAGAGAGAGTCACGCTGCACCGCACCACCAGAGAGAGTCACGCTGCACTGCACCACCAGAGAGCCACACTGCACCATACCACCAGAGAGCCACGCTGCACCGCACCACCAGAGAGCCACGCTGCACCGCACCACCAGAGAGCCACGCTGCACCGCACCACCAGAGAGCCACGCTGCACTGCACCACCAGAGAGCCACGCTGCACTGCACTCCCAGAGAGAGCCACGCTGCACCGCACCCCCAGAGAAAGCCACGCTGCACCGCACCCCCAGATAGAGCCACGCTGCACCGCGCCACCAGAGAGAGACACCCTGTACCCACAGCACCAGAGGGAGCCACCCTGTACCCGCAGCACCAGAGGGAGCCACCCTGTACCCGCAGCACCAGAGGGAGCCACCCTGTACCTGCGCCACCAGAGGGAGCCACGTTGTACCACACCACCAGAGAAAGAGCCACGCTGTACCTGCACAACCAGAGAGAGAGACACGCTCTACCGCACCACCAGAGAGCAGGTCAGTGTCACTGGGCCATGGACACAATAGGAGACAGACAGTACTGGCATGGACACAATAGGACAGGGACACTATAATATAAAGGGGACTGCCCTGTAAAAGGGCACTGTAATCATTGCAGTGCCCCTTTTTAGTGCAGTTCCCTTTATATCACAGTGTCCCTGCACATTACAGTGTGGAGGACCAACACCAGCCACCCCCGCTAATGTCTAACGAACCTCCCCCCTGGTCCCTGGAAAGGTTGGCTGCTCAGTCTAAAATGCCCGGGCCTATTTTTTGTCCCAGTCCGGGCCTGGCTGTGGCCATCTGCATTGATATGTAAATAAAGGTGGCATTCATATGTATAATCATGCTTCCCTGCAGTGAGAAGATGATGTGCTGTAACCTCTAGCAATCAGTATTACTGTACAGTAATTTCTAGCAACTAATTAACAAGCATAAATCATTTGCTGTAACCTCTAGCAACTAATCAGTGAGCCGTAATGTGTGCTGTAACTTCTAGCAACCAGTCAGTAAGCAGTAATGATATGCTGTAACCTCTGGCAACCAATCACAATTGCTGCTTGATTTGATACAGTAAACTGATTTTAAGTCCAGCTTCTATTTATTGTATGTCTTAGAGCAGGTGGAGAGTGAAATTGCATGGGAGGGGGCCCCCAAAAAATTTTTTGCCCGGGGTCCAATCAATATTAAAGATGGCCCTGACCGTGATCCGTGATGTGCCCGGTCTTCCAGACCCAGCGGTCACAGGGGGCATGTGAGAGCAAGATTCTGGGAGGATGCCCTCCCAGATAAACACAACTGCGCTGTACCCGTCTTTCTTTCGCAAGTGGTTAAAGACTAGTGACAGATGTAGATCTGACAACTTGTTGTTATCTCACTCACATGCACTATACCAGTTACTTCAATCTGTGACACAGTGTATGTGTGTGTGTAGTGGTCACCTTGCTGTATGTTATTAGGCAAGCCTTTTTTTTTATTGAAAGAGATTATATGCAGCTCCTATCATTCTAGCTAACCCTGTCTCTTCTGGTTTGGCTCATTTTAGTCCAGGGCTCTAACCAGCTAGTTTTAGCTAGTTTTAGTTCAGGGCTCAATAACCAGTATAGGCTAGAGCCAGGTTAGGCATCTGATGGTCCATTAGATAATTAGAGGTCTGGTCGCATGGCAGATTAGAAGTTAATAGGAACTAAGATGCAGAGTAGATAGGCTATAATGTCATCTAGAAATGTGCAGCTCGTTTCGTATGAATCAAATATTCGTACGAATTTACGAATAATCCGTACATTCGGAAGCATCCGAAATACGAATTTCTATGCTTCTGAATTGTGTAAGAAATATGAAATTTCGTTGACGAATTTTGTATCCAAATTCCATCACAACGGAACATGACTGGTGTTTTGTTGACCAATCAGAGGTTTTCTTCTGCTGCTGAGTGAGGTTTGGGAAAAAGACATTTTTTAATATGGGAGTGGCAGACTGGTACTGGTAGTCTATGGGATATTCAGAATCGGCCAAAATAAGAATGTTCGTTAATATAGTTTTATTATTGTCATAATAATTACAATTATTCCTTACAATGAAGTTAAAAACCTAGGAAGTCAGCACAGCACAGGGATGGTGGGAGCCCCTCATAATGAGCACAGCAGTGGTACGGCCCCAGGAGGAAGTCAGCATGGCACAGAGATGGTGGGAGCCCCTCATAATGAGCACAGCAGGGGTACAGCCCCAGGCGGAAGTCAGCACAGCACAGAGATGGTGGGAGTCCCTCATAATGAGCACAGCAGGGGTACAGCCTCAGGAGGAAGTCAGCACAGCACAGAGATGGTGGGAGCCCCTCATAATGAGCATAATGCGTCGACGACTGCCATATTGAGAAAGGTATTTTTTGCTTTTTAAATTCATCATAACGAAAGTTCGTAATTGTTATGAAAAGTTAACGAATCTAACGAAAATTCGTATTTCGTACGAATCCAAATTGAATTTCGGACACGAATTACGAAATATGAATTAACGGCTAATACGAAACGGAATGGAACGAAACTAATTTATTGACAGCGCACATGTCTACTCTCAGCCATTCTGTTCGCTCCCAGTTTTAGAAAAGATTAGCAGTGGAGAGAGTGAAAGTTATATGCTTCTAGGGAGGTTGATGTCAATGTGCATCTCTATCCTAAACATTGTTTTAGTTTTAGTTGCTTTAAGGAAGGGTTAAAACACTGTTGGGTCTTTTCTTTATTGCTCTGTCCTTTTAGCTATTTTTTTTTATTTTTTATTTTATTGGTTGAATTAGATGGGCTTGTGTCTTTTTTCAGTCAGTCTAACCATGTAACTGCTCCTGAATACTCGGCTGGAACCCTGTTAGACATTTGTCACCAAAACAGGTGTCTCTATTTTTCCAAATGGTGACAACCATTGCATTTTGGATTTCCCCTTCACTTTTTCTGTCTCAGCAACAAAATTCACAAGGAAAGGAATGCAGACAGCAGTATAAAGGTGGCAGAGGATATAACTCCTCCCCACTCTATCCTAACTCAAGAAAAAAGGTTTTGGCTGGAGATATACTTTAAAGTGAATGTGAACCATTGATGCACTGACACCTACAGTGGGGAAAATAATTATTTGATCCCCTGCAGATTTTGTAGATTTGCCCATTTACAAAGAACTGAAGGGTCTATCATTTTTGTCATAGGTGTATTTAAAATGATAGAGACAGAATATCAACCACAAATCAAGAAAAAAAACACATGATACAAATGTTATAAATTGAATTGCAGTGCCGTGAGTAAAATAAGTATTTGATCCCCAAGCAAAACATGACATAGCACTTGGTAGAGAAACCCTTGTTGGCAAGCACAGAGGTAAGATATTTCTTGTAGTTGGTTAGCATTTTTACACATATCTCAGGAGGAATATTGGGCCACTCTTCTTTATAGATCTTCTCTAAATTCTTAAAGTAGATGCAAACCCACTCTCATCCTTTCTAAACTACTGCCATGGTAGGTTATCTATAAGAATATGCATGCCTCCTGCATGCATCCTTACCTGTTAAATGTCTCCCCTCTGTCTGTTATGAGACCCGAAAAACTGCAGATTCTGTGGGTGGGTCTTTTCTCCAAGGCTCGGTGGGTGGAGTCGTGATGTCAGTAGACTCCCCGCCCACCTCTACACTCCCCTTGTCAACATGCATTTTCTCCTGTGTATTTCTTACACTGAACTTCTGCTATGATCACTAACATCCAGTCAAAACCCAGAAATGTCACTACATGATTTCAGCATGCCTAATCATGCTGAGGTGGGGAGCAGCCAATCCTGGGAAAGCTGGAAAAGAATGGTGGGGGGATGGAAAGTACACAGAATGCCTCTCTCATGCTCCTGCATGAGATATGTAAATCACCTGTTACTCACAGCAAGGGGGAAGAACTGACTCAGATTTCTCTGTGTCAGTTTTTATCTTACTGAAAAAAGATAAGAGGATTGCTCAGAACTGGATTAACTCTTCGTGGCAAGACTGGGCACAGATGACAAATTAAATCCTATACTGTACATGGTGCAAGCCTTAATGAAATAATATTTTTTCAGGTTTACATCCACTTTAAGGTTTCTTGGCTTTTGTTTGGCAACTCAAAGTTTCAGCTCCCTCCATACATTTTCTATAGGATTAAGGTCTGGAGACTGGCTAGGCCACTCCATGACTTTAATGTGCTGCTTCTTGAGCCACTCCTTTGTTGCCTTGGTGGTATGTTTTGGGTCATTGTCATGCTGGAAGACCTATCCACGACCCATCTTCAGTGTTCTGGCTGAGGGAAAAAGGTTCTCATCCAAGATTTTACAATACATAGCCCCGTTCATTGGCCCCTCAGTGCAGCAAAGTCAGCCTGTACCTTTAGCAGAGAAACAGCCCCAAAGCATAATGTTTCCGCCTCTGTGCTTGACTGTAGGGATGGTGTTCTTAGGGTCAAAGCCATCATTTTTTCTTCCTCCAAACATGGCGAGTCAAGCTAATGCCAAATAGCTTATTTTTGGACCACAGCATTTTCTCCCAATCCTTCTCTGAATCACTTAGATGTTCATTGGCAAACTTCAGATGGGCTTGTATATGTGCCTTCTTGAGAAGGGGGACCTTGTGGGGCGCTGCAGGATTTCAATCCATGGTGGCCTATTGTGTATGGTTTGTTTGGTGACTGTGGTCCCAACTGCCTTGAGGTCATTCACAAGCGCCTCCCATGTAGTTCTGGGCTGATCCCTTACTTTTCTCATGATTACCCTTACCCCATTAGGTGAAACCTTGCATGGAGATCCAGACCAAGGGTGATTGATGGTTATTTTGTATTTCTTCCATTTGCGAATGATCACTCCTTCTTACCAAGCTTCTTGCTGATGGTCTTCCAGCCTTATGCAGGTCTACAATCTTGTTCCTGATGTCCTTTGACAGTTCTTTGGTCTTGCCCATGATGGTAAGGTTTGAATGGAGAGAGAGAAAGAGATTCTGTGGACAGGTGTCTTTTATACACATAATGAATTGTCCTTAGGAGCACCTTCTTAAATTGACAGGACTAATCTGTGTACCACTTTAGCACATATTATAAGCCTGCCCTAAATATTTTCACTCACCTGCTTGCATTTTGCGTGTGAAAAAATGAGGATTGCGATTGTTGTGGGGTTGTGCTGTTTTGGGAATGTATAGCCAGTTCACAGCATAACTATTTCAATAGGAGTCAAATAGCTGCCTGGGACCACCCCCTCCACCTCCCTCCTGCAGCACATTCCCGCCCCGATTAGGTGCACATTTTGGGCTTTTAATAGGCGTCAAAGAGCTGCATCACATCTAAGGAGTGGGGTGGTGCATGTCTCTGCAGGGCAGACCTAAGAGGGTGGGCCCGAACACTCGGTCCACCCTCAGTGTGCACCGTTGATTGACCCCCTGTGGCTGCAGCAGGAGAATTGTAAATAATAAATATGAAAAATATGACAAATATTGGAAGCAGCACATGTGCTGGAGGCATTGGTATAATGCGGGAATTGAACAAGATGTGTTGGGAGGAAGGGGGGATTAATGGGAGACATAGGTATAATGGTTTGGGGGGGGGGTTACTATGGAATTGAAGACATATGTCTGAATCATACCTAAGCCACCCATTCCACCCCCCTCCTACTCTATCATACATGTGCCTCCAATTCCACCCCCCCCCCCCAATCTATCATACCGTTTGATAGATTGGGGAGTGAAATTGGAGTCAGAGGTTTGATATATTTGGGAGAGGTGGATTTGGAGGCATAGGTATGATGGATTGGGGGGAGGGGGTGGAATTTAAGGCATAGGTATGATGGATTGTGGTGAAAGTTGAAAGCATAGATGTGTTGGATTGGGGGGGGGGGGGATTAGAGGCATAGGTGTGATGGAGAGGGTAGGTTGGAAGACGAGGTGTGCTTGGGGGTCGTTAAAAGCACAGGTGTGCTGGGAGGGGGTGTAAGGAGGCAGAGATATGCTGGGAAGAGGAATTAGAGTTAGAGATGTGTTAGGGGGAGGAGGGATACATTGGAGGTAGAGGTGTACTGGGGGAGGCATTGGAGGTACTTATTTATTTTTGTAACTTAATTCTGCATAAAATGTTTAACAGTGTAATTTCATGAGCTATTTATGAGGGCATGTTTAGGGGTGGAATTAGGGGCAGGGCATGGTAGAAGTTGGGTGGAGCAACTGGTGGCAAGTAACCCCTAAGGCCTGGCTAGTAGCTCAGGACTTGAAATTTTGAGCCCTGCTGTAGGCAGTCTATGGGAGCTATAATTATTGTTTGTTGGTAGGAGATCAAATACTTATTTTACTCACTGAACTGCAACTCAATTTATAACATTTGTATCATGTGTTTCTTTCTGGATTTTTTTGTTGATTTTTCTGTTTCTATAATTTATCATAAACCCTTGATGACAATTACAGACCCTTCATTTCTTGGTAAGTGGGCACACTTACAAAATCTGCAGGGGATCAAATAATTATTTTCCCCACTGTATATTAGGTTGATCCCCTCCCAGTATTATAGCCCATTCACACAGCTTGTATTGTGGTGAAACAGGGAGGAGGAAAGGAATGTTAACTGTATTGGTATATTTCAGTGACATTTATTGTGAATAGCAACCCAATGAACCCTCTATAGATATGCTTCAAATATGCAGCATAGCATGGCCCATTTTTTGCAGCCTGCCTTAGATTCTTGTGTGTTGAGATGTGTTTCTGCCCATTTATTAGGAATGGGCTATTAAATGTAAATGTTCTGCAAAGCATGACAATGCATGTGATGTAGTGCACTGTGCTCTGGTGTAAATGGGCCCTTATATTCACCTGTCCCCAATTCAGCTAGATATTGTTAATAGATTGCCCAGCTATTTGTCAAGAACCTTCTCGGCCCAGCTCTGCAATTCCATTCATTCCTATGGACATCTGAGTATGAGACTTGCCCTACATAAGAAAAATCACAGGCTCACTTAAAACATTAATGAAATGCTTCACATGTTAGCACACAGTCAAGGTAAAAATCCATTTTCATAAAACAAATATTTTTGTTTTTCAGGATTAATACTTCTATCCAATGTAAATGTAATATCTTCACGGAAAAAAAAGATACTTTGATTGTTCAGTTCAGTTCTCATCCATAATTAAAGCTGTGGTAAGCATTAAAAAGAAGAAGGCATTTGCGAGAGTGTTTTGCATCTCATTTTGCAGTGTAATTAAAACAAAAACACATTATCGTATAAAGAACTGGCAGGTTATAACATGAAAGAAGCAATAATCACATTTTCTCTCTGGTGTAAAGGGCTGGTACAACTCACTGATAGACTCAGGATTTACACTATAAAATGAGTGACTCTCATTGTTTCGTTTTTACTTATTTTTCATTTATTTTAATTTGTATTATTTTATTTTGCATACTAATCATCTGACAGCACTACCGCATTCCGCATTTACATTTTTGGCAAGCGTTTTTGGCCTCAAATTTTTGGCCCCTGGTATTATGCTAATGAAAAATAGCAGCAAGATCGTTCAAATGATAAAAGGACTGAAGGGTGCACACAGGGGCGGACTGACAACTCATGGAGCCCCCGGGCAATAGGAGATTATGGGGCCACACAGTATACATAAACATAAACACACACACACACACACACAGTATACCATCACACAGTATACACAGACATGTTTCTATTGGCTGAGAAGGTACTGGAGAGGCGGGGCAGCTATAATCTCTGGATTTTTAGGCCAAAAGGATGTCGGTAAGGGACATTTCAGAGACAGATGTAAAAAAAAAAAAACACAGATTTTTACATACTTTCCCTGGTTTTACTGAGGCTGGCAACCCTGATGGGGCCCCTAGTGGCACAGGGCCCTCGGGCAGTGCATGAGTGGCCCAATGGTCAGTCCGCCCCTGGTGCACCATACGTGTGCTGGGGCACCATCTTAGGCAGGGCATAGATGGTGCAAATTTCTTTCCTGCAACCATGCAACTTTCCTGCACGCAGAGAGTGTTGACAGGGGAATCCCTCCTGCCGAGCAACTGACTTCTCCCAGTTGGGGGGCAGGGACGAGCGGGGGAAGCTGCCCCCACTGAGAGAAGACAGTGATTATTACTAACGACTAAAGCAGCTGCTTGTGATAATTGCAATTCGATCGATCAACTGGGTACATTTAGTCTGCCCATTAATGGTTCGAATCTCGGTTCCTGCTGATTCAAACCGTCTATGGTCGGCCTTGTGCACTGGTTTATATTATATTATCAGAATTTATGTTTATGCCGTTTAGCCACATATCTATTGTCCATGAATTCTGACTATCTGGGATTATGTATCACCCCATCTGGTCTCAATATGTTTGCCTACATTTGTATTTTAAATTAGTTGTTTTGCTTTTTATATTGTTTTCTTTCTTTTCCTGTACATTGTGGATGATCAGCCAACAAAAACCTCCTCCTCGTGCCCAAAGCCTGGTATAAATCCAAGGGGGATCGGAGATTCGCTGTCCAAGGGCCTTGGCTATGGAATGCTCTACCAATCAACATCCGCCTGGAAGAAAATCCCCTGGCTTTTAGGAAAAAACTCAAGACTTCCTCTTTTAGCAGATGATCAAAGCTCGCCACAGCACCTAGAGGCGATTCAGTTCGCATTCTGCGCTATACAAGTATTTCATTCATTCATTCATTCATGTATTCCTCTCTTCCTCATGACAATTTGTGAGGGAATATTTAGTTTTTTTTGTATTCTTTAAAACTTCAATAAACTTAGATTGAACACAAATGATAATAGGTATGAATGTGGTAGTTTAGGTTCAGATTTAGGTTTAGGGCTGATTCATAATCCTGGTGCTTGGCACTGTTTTCTTTTTTGATACAATGGGAAACAAAGAAATTTACCTTGTCTTTGAATTGGGACTGCATGGGCAATGATGCCAATAGCATCCCAATGCAAATTGTGTGAATAGGCCCTTTGGGAGTTTTAAAGTTGAACTCCACTCTAGTCCAAATCTTTTCTTCTAATTTTGAACAAAGTGTGAAAGGATTATAAATGTTATTGCTGTCGATTACAGCACCAAAAAAATAATTTGGAGGAGGCTAAGAGCAATATAAGGTACTTTATGGAGTTAAGAATACTTACTTAAATAGATTTAATTTTTTAAAATAGAGTTTAGCGCAACTTTGTACTTATCAGGAGATTTCCAAACTCATCTCTATCTGAACTGTGAACCTGCGCTCTTTTTTACTTCGATGAGTTGCATGCCAGGCAGTGGTGTACCTATGGGGGGGGGTGCCACACATTGGGGGGGTGTCAGGCTGGCTATCAGAGCGGGGACAAGGTAGTGGCGGGTGCAGGAGGTGTTCTGTAGCTGTGCTGGCTCTGTGTGTTAGTGCGAGTGTGCAGTGTCTGTTGTTCAGTGTCACTGAGCTCACATTGGGCTCTATACTGCCAGCTCTGGCTACTTCATGTATGTGCGCCCCTCGTGTGTGCTGCCAGCAATTTATTTTCACAAGGACATGTGAAATCAAGACGTGGGACAAGGTAGACCGACCACCTTACAAGTGAGGGCTGTGAGTACAAGGGAGGAAGCTGTTTATGTACGGTGGGGGCAAAGCTGTGTGTGTGCGTTGGCCAGCTGAGTATGTACAGGTGTGAGGGGAGGGGGGAGCGGAGTGTTTACAGGTGTGGGGGGGACAGCTGAGTGTTTACAGGTATGAGGGGGCTAAGTGTGTACAAATGGGGGCACTGAGTGCGTACAGGTGGGTGGGCTGAGTGTGTACAGGTGGGCTGAGTGTGTACACGTATGAGGGGGCTAAGTGCGTACAGGTATGAGGGGCTAAGTGCTTACAGACTTGATCAGTGAAAGGGGGGGTGCCAGATATAGGATCCACCCTGGGTGCCAAATGCTCTAGGTACGCCCCAGATGCCAGGTCATTTCGCAGCTCACATAAACAAACAGGCAGGCCCGCAACTCATTGGGGTAAAAAAAGTTCGACCTTTGGGTAGAGGTGAGTTTGGAGAACGCCCAAGCCTATGAACCCTTCTGGAAAGGGTCAGTGTTTACGGTCAACCATTTTTTTAAATGTTTTCTATTTTCACAGCAATTGCGGCATAATGATCTTTTAAAATAAAGACAATTTACAAAATATATGGAGTAAAAACTAGCTGGAGAATGGTCAAAGCAGATACAAATCACTGAGACAGGTTTTATAGCCAGGATGACAATTATCACCTCTGGGCACACATCCTTTTGATGACTTACAGCAGAAACATGAGTATGTTACCAATCCAGGTGTGAAGAACAGACTGTTAATTTGGGGGAAAGGCTCTGACTGTACAACATCATGGAGACTTAATACTATGACTGGGTTAGACTGGCATTTCTCAACATAAAACTAAACCTGGTGGAAAAATAAATATATGTATCTTTTAGAAAAAAGTGATGGGGGAACAATTGAGAGATGATAAAGAGTTTCAACCTAAGTCTATGTAATACAAAATGGTAAATGTAACTCATAACGGTCCACTAAATTTAAAATGCCTTGCATAAATTGGTTTCTGGAACACTATCATTTTCAAGGAATAAGGAACACATTCAAGAGATTATTGGAATAGAAGTTGTTTAATATGAAGCAGGTTTAGTAGGTAGTGATATTTTCAAACAAAAACCTTATGTCCTGACAGATATTCTCATAAATGTAAGCTGCCATAATTTGGTTATGAAAGCTTATGCCACATTAACTGATAACCAGCCAAAATTAGCAAGCCTAATGGAAAATATTGGGGTTTAGCAAACAATAATTAAAAATGCTGATTTATTTGAAAGGTTTGCTTCAGAACTATTGACTATTTAAGAAGACTTCTGATTTGTTTTATTGTGTTTTAGAAATTCAGTAATGCAGCCTACACACGACCGGACTTTTCAACGGACTAGGTCCAACAGAATGAAACCGTCAAATATTACGATTGTGTATGGGCTCCAGTTGACTTTTTTTTCCCCGGAAGTCAGACGGACCTATAAATAAAGCATGTTTCAAATGTTTTTCACATGTTGGCTACTGGCTATGAACTTCCTAATTCTAGTCCGGTCATACGTCATCACGTTCGAATCTTTCGGACTTTGGTGTACTTGTGTGTGGCCAAGTTCGTTAGTTCGGAAAGTCCATCGGAACTCCGCCGAAAGTCCGTAGAGAAGACTGTCGAACCTAGTCTGTTGAAAAGTCCGGTTGTGTGTACGCGGCATTAGATGATGCAATAAAAATAAACTATTCTTAGGAACTCTACTTTTCTAGCAAATTGGCTTGTGGAGATAAGTACAATGATCCCCAGGTTCAGTATGTGTCATGGCAAAGTTCAGTTAGCCAGGTAATTTGCAAGACATGAAGCTCACCTGGTTTACTAATGGAAACACTTATAGTGCTGAAGAGCAGTGCAGAGACTCTTGGAAACATCTGAAGAATGTCTATGTCTTTCACAAAAACCTTTAATAATAGCCTGCTTTTCTTCACAGATCAGCCAAGTCCAAAAATATTGCCTGAAGGTAAAAGTTACTTCAAGTATATAAATACAAAGATTAGAGGAGCTGTTCAGTTACATCCACAATAAAAAAAAAGGAGAACATGATATATTTGGACATTACTTTTGGCCCAACTGATTAAAGGGTATGGTCAGTTGTATATAAATAATCAAGGGAAAAACTGTAGTTTTTGGGGGTAAATTGTTTAATTTTAAATAATTTTAATCTAAAGATTTATATCTGTTTTGGCTAACTATTTGGTTAACTGCACAACATAAAATATATATATTCCTTTCTTTACCCTCTTCCAGACCGCCCCACATACATTTACTGCGGCAGGGTGGTCGGGTATGATTTTGTGCACACGGTTTGGAGGGGGTGCACGTCATGGCCATAGCAACCCGCCGATCGTGAGAGAGAGGGAGCAGCGGTGTGCCGATGTGAACAAAGCACACCACTGCTATGTTAGGGAGGAAAATAGAGAGATTGTGTTTCAGCTAAGCTGAATCACGATCTTTCTTTTCCTCCAGTGAATCCACTCCCCCTACAGTTAAAAAGCACCTCCCAGGAAACACATTTAACCCCTTGATCACCCCTGAAGTTAACCCCTTCCCTGCCAGTGCAATTTATACAGGGATCAGTGAGTTTATTTAGCACTGATCACTGTATTGGTATAACTGGTCCCCAAAAAGTGTCACTGAAAGATTTTTCTGCCACAATCTCGCAGTCCTGCTAAAAATCGAAGATCACCGCCATTACCAGTAAAAACTATTTAAAAAGTCCCCAATTCAATTCCCTATTTTGTAGACACTATAACTTTTGCACAAACCAATCAATATATGCTTATTGGGATTTTTTTTACCAAAAATATGTAGAAGAATACATATTGGCCTAAATTGATGAAGACATTTGTTTTTTTATATTTTGTTTTTTGGATATGTATTATAGCAAAAAGTAGTAAATATTGTTTTTTTTTTTTTTTTTATTTGTTGGTCCTTTTTTGTTTATAGTGCAAAAAATAAAAAACGCACAGGTGATCAAATACCACCAATAGAATGCTCTATTTGTGGGAAAAAAGTATATAAATTGTATTTGGGTAGAACGTTGCACAACCGCCCCAATTGTCTGTTAAAGTGCTGCAGTTTCGTATCGCAAAAAATCGCATGGTCAGGAAGTGACGTTGTGCTTTCTAAATGGCCCGGCGACGGGGGAAGGCAGAGGGGAGCCGAACTTCTGGGAGATTTTGCCATGGTGAGATCACCCGGAGGTGGGAGTAGGCACCTGTCAAAACAAGGTACCCCCCCCAAAAAAAAAGGTGCTAAGTGTGGCTCCGGAGGGGGGCAGATAAGCAGAGCTTCCCCTTTTTGGGTGGAGCTCTGCTTTAAGGCTGTCTAAATAGAGCAGGTGGGGGTCAAGGGATGAGTCATTTTTCTGGTTCATTTAGTGGTGCAAAGGTGAGCATCAGCTGTTGTAAACAACAGGCTTTGTTCAACAGCACAGTAAAGAATTGGTAGATAAGAGTAGCCTGGAGCAGTGTTTCTCAACCTTTTCCCAGTACAGGCGATCTTGAGGCACCCCATTCTAAAATGTAAAAAACAAAACTAATAGTTTTACATATAGCAGCAGCACCCAAACTCATAGAACACCCAATATTAGAGGTGATTTATGCTTTCAAAGCAAATACACTTTTGTATTCTTCCTCGATTTTCCCCCCCATGCAGCTAACATTGACCCCATGGCTAATCGAGGGGGGCGGGGGGTCATACAAGGTTTCTTTACAGGTGGTTAATGTCCTCCTTATAAAGCAATGCCGTCAGTTGTTAGGATGCTGGCAACTGGCCTGCACAGTGCCTAGAGTTGTAATATTGCACAATGAAAACCTGTGGCTTTGTATAACAAAAAGTAGGCTTAATCAACCCACTGGCTTGTTGCACAATTTTTGGATAATTTGGGGGAATTATTAGGCATTTTTCCAAGGCACCCCTGAAGAACCTAGAAATCATGGCGTAGAGTTCCACCTGCTAACTAGAAGTAAATAAACAATAAATATTCATATGCAGTATTTCATATTTTCCCAACTTAAGTATAAACATAAAATAGTATGTGTTCATTAAGTTTATAAATAATAAAGAAAAATATGTACAAGTTTATAAATAATAAAGAAAAATATGTACATTTTTTTTTAATTCTCTTTACTGTGTATCTTTTATGTGAAGTTCTTGTAACCTCCACCTGCTCAATATTGACATTGACCTCCACCCAAAATGGAAACTTACGGGATAGTTGGACCCCAGTATGTATAAAGTGAGTGAGCAGACATAACAAGCTCTGAAAATAATTAGCGAAACTTGTAGTAAAGTTAAAGCTGTCTTTTCATGGCAACAACACCAAGACAGAGGACTCCCAAAAAAAAAAAAAAATGCTTATGTCATAAATCCTGGTCCTGGTGGTAAGGGTGTTTGTAATCATTTCCAATACAAGATAGCAAAAGAAAAATGTAGTCTTACAGCATTGAATGTTCTAAATGCTGTTGTTAAACTATGCCATGTTCACAGCGTTAAATATTTCAGATGGTTTGATATAATATCTCTATAGTCTGGTAACACAGCTCTGAAGCCATTTTGAGTTGGGTGACTACCAGGCATTCTTTGTCTATCTCAATCTGTAGGCTCAGTGATATGATGTCAGCCAACAGAAATGAATAATAATGTGTTCATTGTCAGATAATTGGGTTTATCAGTATGCCTGGCAGCAATATCTTGCAAGGCTACAGACAAGTCAAAGTGTTCTTTTCTCATTTTATCTAATTTCAGAATGTTTGGGCTTAATTACATCTCTAGTCAAAGCTACATTCGTCTCACAACTAACTTCATCAAAGTGTGAACATTTAATATTCTGTTATATAAAAATACATTTGCATGCTAATTATTGTTTCCTAATTTTAGTATCTAATAATTGTACCAAATTCCCACCACTGCCTGTAGGGGGCAAAGATGTAATATGGATTGCAGTGTGATTACTAAAGAAAATTACTCCCTGACACCCATATGTGAACTGTTGTAACTGGATCGCTACATTGTCTCATAAAGGAGGATGTTGGTTTATTTTAAAGGGCCAGTGCCTCCAAAATTAATAATTCCATTATAGATGGAGTCCAGTGAGCTGAATTACCCACTTTATTCTAATGTATTGGCCAAATGATATTGCTTCTTGATAAATCATTTAGCAACCAAACAGTAATGGCTCCTCTGTGCTACTCTGGCTTATTACAACCCCATGTACTACTATGGCTAAAGTTGGACTTCTGTTGGGTTTGGAGAACACAAGGTTTAATTTCAAAACAAATGATAAGTGAAACCTTAAATAGATGGGTCTATTGGTAAAGATAGCAAAGCAATAGGAGATCTGAAAACTTTCATTTTAGTTGATTTTCTCCACAACTGTAATTACACCTCAGGAAGACCAGAATCACCCTCCTTTTTTGTACAGCTATGGTGGTTGATTTACTAAAACTGAAAAGTACAAAATTTGGTGCAGCTCTGCAAGGTAGCCAATCAGCTTTTAACTTCAGCTTGTTAAATTAAGCTTTGACAAAAAAAAACTGGAAGATGATTGGTATTTTGCAGAGCTGCACCAGATTTTGCACTCTCCAGCTTAAGTAAATCAACCCCACTGCGTATAGGTTTGATCTCATGATTCTTAGATAATAGTTATCCTTAAATTATGGTTCCAGAACTTTGGGCTCTTAATTCAATAATGCAATAATCAGGTTTTAATGGGACCTCCAATTGTAGTGCTTGACACTGTTCAACTTAAAATTTGCAGTGACCCCAAATAAAAAGATTGTATACGCAATTTAAAAAAGCAGAACTAAACTCATCAATTCAATGGTTTTACCAAAACCGTTACATTCAAGGCATTTTGAAAATGATAACTTACAAGTTGTACTTTACACAGTACTGTCAAGTCAGTCAATGGCTGGTATCATTGTTGATCACATGTGTAGCACATTGGCAATTGCAGGTCGAACAGAGGCTAAGATGGCAGCTTCCTCGGCTGAAAAGGACAGGATAGTTTCGTTGAACTCTCAATAGAGCCGGTTCACACATCTCCGGGGTGGCTGCGGAGTGCACTGCATAAGGGTCCTATGCGTCTTTCTCTCCATTTCAGGTCAGAATTCAGGCTCCAATTTGTACCTGAAATGGAGAACATGAATGCACTGGGCCCCTGCTGTGAGCTGCATTGGTATTCGGTGTGAACTCAGCCTTACTATCAGTGAAAAAAAAAACACATGCACACAAAAAACAGCAATAACCCATTTAATCAAAATAGGGTAATTATGTAGCAATATGTAGCAATTTTATTTGCTGTATACAAATGCAAATTATTTTTAGTAAGCATGGTATCCCATGGTGCAAAACAGGAGACAGGGGCGTTCCTAGAGCATTTGGCACCCCTGGCAGATCCTATATCTGGCCCCCCTCTTCCCCCCAGCCAGACGGCAGTGAACATTGACATCAAGTGACGTTAGTGTGGTATATAGTGTCAGGGTGGTGTATAGTGCCAGGTTAGGGCGGTATATAGTGTCAGGGTGGTCTATAGTGCCATGACAGGGTGGTATATAGTGCCACGTCAGGTTGGTATATAGTGCCACGTCAGGTTGGTATATAGTGCCAGGTTAGGTGGGTATATAGTGCCAGGTTAGGGTGGTATATAATGCCAGTTTAGGTCTGTATGTATTGACAGTGTGCACTGCTCAGTCACTTACAGCATGTCAGAAGATTCCCTGGCTGCTGTGGTCTCACCCCCTCTTTCTTCTTTAGCTGTTGGAGGGGGTTAGCCTGTGGGCAGGAGTCTGCAGGAGGAGTGGAGTAGGGAGCCACACCCTAACCCCGCCCACCACCTCAAGCTGCCTCGAGAGATAGTAAACATACCCGAGGGACAGCCTAACTTGATGAGATGACAGGTGAGTTACAGACACCAGCTGGGCTCTCTGATGCTTATCCTATCAACATTTATAAAAGCTGCAATGACAGGAAAAGTGCAGGGGCCCCACATGCACCTGGGGGCCCTGAGCAGCGCCTGACACCCCCCCCCCCCCAATATGTGTCACCCGGGGCGGTCCCTGGTACGCCACTGACAGGAGACATAACTTTATAACATATAGGATATTAAAACATGAACTAAATCCTACACCATACCTTTGTTAATGTTACAGACATAGTAAGGGCAACAGCATGGTACAATATCACCAAATTAGTCCCTCCTACACAATAGGTGAGTGGTAGGTTAAAAAAAGAGTACGCTTCAGCTTTAGACATCCAAGCATATAAAAAAAGCTTTGTTGGCCATGGTTTACACACTGAGAGCACAGAACTAGGTCTGCCGTGTACTCCACGTGTTATCATCCCTGGGGGCCAAAGAGCCTGATAGAGATAGATAAAAGTGAAAATAGGAGTATAAAAGGAAGAAGAGAGTAAGAAAGGAAGTGCAACCCATCCCACCCAGATATGTGCTGTCTTGGATATCTCATGAGGCACCATAGAGGTATTTAATCAATGGATCCCAGATTTTCTCTAAGAAAGCAAGCTTATCATGTAAAACAGCCGAAAGGCTTTCATTAACCACAATCCATGATAATTGATATAGTTGAATTATTCAGCGCTTACCATTCTAGTGATGTGATCAATGTTGTATGTGACAAAAAAAATGAGAAAATATATGACAAAAAAAATGAGAAAAAATAAGACTAAAAATGAAAAAAAGTGTATATGTGAACGCCGCTACTTCCAAAAATGAAATACTCAATTCACAAACATAAAGAAATAAAAAGAAATTGTGCAAACCTACGCCACATATAATGTTAAATATTCATACAGAAACACATAAAACCATAAAGGTGAATCAATCAATGTAGATCGATTAATGAGTGTTGAATAAATGTCCCAAACACAAAAAAAAACCTTTAAGTGAAGTAATGATGAAAGATCCAAATACAACTTCTGATCCAGCACCTGGATATCTGTGATGGCAAATGGTAGGGACAAGATGGACCCCAAATTATAAGGATCAAACTCGCTTGATATGCACAGCAATCATATGGTCTGCTCCAAGTATTAGCCACTCTCCTCTGTCAAAGACAACGAAATGATTAGTAACTTTTCAACCTTCCAGTCAATTTGCCTTGTAGTCCTCCAGTGTATGTGAAAGATTCAGAAAAAGAAAATGTAGTCTATTCCAAATTTGGTGACGTCACAAGATTCTCTCCATCCGACGCGTTTCCCTATAACAAGCATCGACTGGGAACAGAGATAACTCTGGGACGTCACTCACCATATAATTTATACTAGGCAGGAGAGACACGGGAAGTATGAAATTCACTCGTTCCTCCCCCGTCACACAAATAACAGATTTTTATGCAGCAAATGTTATTTAAAAAGCAATATTTATCTAGTTGCCGCTTGTCCACTGCCAAATGACGGCGGGGCGGTGCTGCTCTCGTTCTGGGACACCGTCATATGACGGCGTCCCAGAACGGCCGCTCTCACGTACCTGCGGAGGCGAGCATCGCGGGCGATCATGGCCCCGCTGTGTTACTAGGACACGGCACGACCCTGATCTCTGTAAAGAGCCATGTCCACGGCTCTTTAACCATGTGATCAGTTGTGTCCAATCACAGTCGGTCACATGTAAACACAGAGATGACGGTAATCGTCACTCCTCACCTCACACTGACAGGGTGTGTGGTGAGTAGAGCCGATCAGTGGCATCTCCACACAGGGGGACATCTACACCTGTAATCAGGGCACTGATCATCAGTGCCCTGATTACAATTTAGCTCCAACAGTGTCACCAATCAGTGCCCACCAGTGCCCACAAGTGCCACCAATCAGTGCCCATTAGCAATGTCAGTAGTGCTGGCTATCAGTTCCACCTATCAGTGCTGCCCATAAATGCCCATCACTGCTGTCGATCAATGTCCATCAGTGTCGCCCATCAGTGCCACCCATCAATGCCCATCAGTACCACCTATCTGTGCCGCCTATCAGTGCCCACCAGTGTCTCCTATCAGTTCCCACCAGTGCCATCTATCAGTGCCCCCCACCAGGGCCATCTATCATTGCCCTATAGTGCCACCTATCAGTGCTCATAAGTGCCACCTATCATTGTCCATAAGTGCGGCATATTAGTGCCTCCTCATCAGTGCCACCTAATCAGTGCACATAAGTGCCACCTCATCAGTGCCCATAAGTGCCACCTCATCAATGCCCGCCAGGTCAGTCTATCAGTGCCCATCAGTACTGACTCATCAGCACACATCAGTGAAGGCGAAAAATGACTTAGTTACAAAATTGGCTGACAGAAACTAAGTACAATTTTTTTTTTTTGATCTCTTTTTTGTAAAAAAAAAAAAAAGCAGTGATTAAATACCACCAAAAGAAAGCTCTATTTGTGTGAAGAAAATGATAAAAAAAAACTTGTTTGGGTACAGTGTAGCATGACCGCGCAATTGTCATGCAAAGTGCTACAGCGTAGAAAAATGAAAAATGGCCTGGGCAGGAAGGGGGTGTAAGTGTCCTGTAGGCAAGTAGTTAAAAAGAATTTCACGTATACCACCACAGTGAAGCACATAATAATCCAATCTTAAAAAAGGTTTTCATTCACTTATTTGATACATTTTCAATAATTCTATGTATGGTTGCCCCAAATATAGCTATTAAGTATCGCTTTGAATGTGACACCAAAAAAAATGTTAAAACATATTTTAACTCAGTCAGATACAAGATTTACCATGAAATATTCAATAATTAGCTGATTATTATCCAAAAAGCAGTAATGTTATATAATCAATGTTAATAATACACAGAATACTCGAACCACCATGAATATAAAAAACTTCAAAAAATTCATACCTATAGGGATAATAAAAAAATGATAAACAATTAAAAAATAAATTAATAAATTGATGTGCGGCAATTACATAACTGCAAGGTCCATAAAGACATAGATGAGTGGGTTTGGGGTTTGCGGTGGAGGAACTTGACTGGCCCGCACAGAGTCCTGAAGTCGATAGAACACCCTTGGGAAGAATTAGGGAGGAGACTGTGTGCCAGGCCTTCTTGTCCACATCGGCGCCCGACCTCACAAAGGCGCTTCTGGAAGAATGGTCAAACATTCCTATAGACACCCTCCTAAACCTTGTGGACATCCTTCCCAGAAGAGTATATGGCAAGTATGCCTATCTGCGGAAGAATATGAGAAACTTAGCTATACTTCAACACACTACCAATCACTCTAATTTGAAATATCAGTTTTGGTGGAGCTGGTTTTGAAATACATTTTCCCAGTAACTGGAGCTATACAGGATACAGTGTGAGCTTTATGGAAGCATTGCCTTCATACAAGAGAATACGCAGCAACAAAACATTGAGGAGGATGAGAACATTGCCTGCAGCCATTCATTTGTATGTGTGCCAACAATGAATAAGAAAGCTGACTGCAACATGATCTCTGGGATGTTGTCAGACACTGTCTGCTGACAAGGCCAGTGATAGGGTTTATTTAGCCATTTCATTTTTTTTTTTTTTTTATGGTGGGAGATGCATTTTGTAAGGTTGGTCATAAACTGTCAAATATTTCATCAGGTTTATGGAAAGAAGTGTTGTTTGCTAATACTCACTATGCGATTAAACATAATCTCTAGCTTGAAAATCTTAAAGCCCTACTCCATATTTCTATGCCTCCCCCAAAGCTTCTTCCTCTCTTTGCACACATTTCTCATTGCCAATTTATACATTTCCAACATACAGAATTCCTCCAGTTGATCAAGTTATGATCAGGTGCTTCCTCTTCTTCTCCAGCATAGTCAGTTAGCAGTCTTCACTGCTGCATATAATGTTGCTCATATTATGCAGCAATTTTCTTTGAGCCCAGGTTGTGAGATGATGCACTCCAGGGAGTCCATGACCGTGTGGGCTCACAAGAAGGGGGTTGAATGATTCTGGGTGCTGGTCTGGAATATCAGCTTCAGAAACTAAAAGAAAGAGCTCTAAAACATGTCTGTATTTATAGACCAGAACTTCTCTTTAAAGTTGAACTCAATAAAAACTACATTAAAGTTAAACTCTGGGATTGACAAATGTTGTCTAAATACAAGTGGCATGTGTGTTTGTACTTGAATTTTGTTGTGCCTCTTCTGCAGTCAGTTTGTAGTGGGTTAGCCTGCTGGTTCCTTCACACAGATCTGCTATGTGCAGCTCAGTGATAATATTACTGCTACTTTTTCAAGGTAGTAACTTGGTGTGCCTTTGATGCATGCAAAGTGGATTTATATCCTTTGTGACTTTTGAAGAATATATTTAAATGATTGTTTTTGTGCCTGGAGTTTAGTTTTAAGGAACTATAGAACCATAGAAAATGACCGCAGCTGAATTTATATGTTTTTTGTTTACTTATCACTAAGTACAGATCTATGGTTGTCCCAAGCAGGACCATATTTAAGGCAGGGCAAAATGGGAAGCTGCCCTGTGCCCCATCATTGTAGTGGGGCCCAAAGCAGCTGCCTCATACTTGCCAACTATCTCAGTTTAATTTCCCTTGTTCCTTGAAGTTTTAGTCCCATCTCACTGTAAACTTCTGTTGCTGCTGCCCAGTTCTGCCCTATTGCCTATTACCATTCAGATGACTCACCTGCAGACCCTGTGTTTACATGTAAATAACCTGCCTGTATTGATATGTAAATAGTGGTGGCAATAATATGTATATAGTAGTGGACCACGGCATTTATAAAGGCAGCATTCATATGTATATCATGTCCCTCTGAGGTCATATCCACCATCACTTCTGCTGAATGCTGCCCACTGTGGAGGTAAAGGACCATGCTTGAAAGTCCTGCCTACAACTATGGTCATTAAGCCTAACATCCTGTTCTGCAAAAGTAAGCAAATTGGAGGTGGAACCCTTCTTTAACATAATATGGTGCCACAGCACCCTGAATTTTGGTGCATGTGAATACGCAGGCAGACAGTGAGGAGATGATGTGCTGTAGCCTTTGGCAAACAATCAGTGAGCAGTAATAATGTGAAGTAAGCTCTAACAACCAATTAGTGAGTGGTATAGATGTTCAGTAACCTCTAGCAATCAATCAGTGAGCAGTTTTGATGTACAGTAATCCCTAGCAGCCAATCAACAAGCAAGAGTCATGTGCTGTAACCTCTAGCAGCCAGTCAGCGAGTGGTAATGATACACTGTAACCTCTGGCAACCAATCGCTGCCTGATCTGATTCAGTAAACTGATTTTGAGTCTAGCTGCTATTTATTTTATGTCTCAAAGCATGTGTAGAGTGAAATTGCATGAAAGAGGGGGCCCAAGAAAACTACTGTCAGCCCTGCAATGCCTCATGGGACTTGTGGTTTTCGCAACAGCTGGATGGCCACCAGTTTGAGACCCCTGGTTTAGAGGCAAGTAAGAGAGAATTACTATTCCTCGGTCCTGCTAGTTTCTTCAATGTAGATGCCGGTAGTGGTGACTGGTTACACAAAGCCACTCCTCTTTTCCAGTTGTATGGCTGCCCCCTCGCAACATCATCACATACAATGCAAGGCCAGCAGCCACCACAACAAGGGTACATTCACACTTCACAGCTGCAGTCAGAAGAAAATCTCAGGCTGTTCTTCTCTCTTACACCCCCATTGAGACTTCAGGTTTAAAGGACGGGTGAACCTTTTTTGAAAGTTTTCTTAACCCACCCACCCTAAGCTAAACTGCAAAAATACCCACCCTTGCCAAGCTTCAGAGCTACAACCCTCTCCAGTGTTTACGTTCTTAGCATTAATTTTTTACATAGGCTCGAATAGAGCCATATATCTAGTCTTAAAGTGGAAGTAAACTCCCCTATCGGTTTCATCCACGGAAGCTGCCATCTTTGCCTCTGTTTAATCTTCAGCTGCCATGGTGCTGCACATGTGATCCATTATGACACCAGCCATTGGGTGGTTTGACAGTATGGTGGAGAGCACAGCCAATGTGCAGTTAGCATTCCCGGCATGCCATTTTTTTAAACTGTTTTAATCAATGGGTTTACTTCCACTTTAACCACTTGAGATCCGCGCTATAGTCAAATGACGGCTACAGCGTGGATCTCCTTTTCCGGGACTACGTCTATTGATGTCGTCCCGTGCACGAACGGCCTGCGCGCCCCCTGAGGGGCGCGCGGCGCGCTCTGTGATCGGCGAGTCTACGAGACTCGCCTGATCACCGATCCGTGCAAGGGGTCGATCCCGACCCCTTATCACGTGATCAGCTGTCAGCCAATGATAGCTGATCATGTGATATAACGGAGCCGGTAATCGGCTATTATTCCTCCTCGCGCTGACAGCGCGAGGAGAAAAAAAAAAGCCGATCACCGGCGGCCGTGATTGGGACATCAGTCCCGATCACGGCCAGCCCTGCTAGTGCCCACCTGCCCCCTGCCAGTGCCCACCTGCCCCCTGCAAGTGCCACATTAAAAAAAGTAAGTGCCCCCCGTCAGTGCCACCCAGCAGTGCCCACAGTGCCACCCAGCAGTGCCCACAGTGCCACCCAGCAGTGCCACCCAGCAGTGCCCACAGTGCCACCCAGCAGTGCCCACAATCTGCCTTAACAAAGGTGCTGTACCCCAGTGCCACATATCCGTGCCCATCAGTGTCATCTACCAGTGCCCAGCAGTGCCGCCCATCAGTGCCCAGCAGTGCCACCTATCAGAGCCACCTATCAGTGCCACCTATCAGTGCCCATCAGTCCCATCTATCAGTGGTACCTATCAGTGCCCATCCGTGCCACCCATCCGTGCCACCCATCCGTGCCACCCATCCGTGCCATCTTATGTGCCCATCTTTGCCCATCAGTGCCGCCTTATCTGTGCCCATCGGTGCTGCCTTATCTGTGCCTATTTGTGCCGCCTTAACTATGCCTATCAGTGCCCACCAATGCAGCCTATCAGTGCCCACCAATGCAGCCCATCAGTGCCCACCAGTGCAGCCTATCAGTGCCGCCTCATCAGCGCACTTCAATGAAGGAGAAAAATGACCCGTTTGCAAAATTTTATGACAAACTATTAAACATGATTTTTTTTTTTTTTTTTTTTTGCATCTTTTTTTGTTTGTTTAGCAAAAAATAAAACTCAGAGCTGTAATTAAATACCACCAAAAGAAAGCTCTATTTGTGGGAAAAAAATTATAAAAATTTCATTTGGGTACAGTGTTGTATGCCCGCGCAATTGTCATTCAAAGTGCATCAGCGCTGAAAGCTGAAAATTGGTCTGGGACTGAGGGGGGTTTAAGTGCCCAGTAAGCAAGTGGTTAAGTAGTCAAGGCTAAAGAAAAGTTTGCCGCCAAGGTTGGAAACACTGAAGCGGACCATAGCTCTGGAATTAAGATAAATATGCAACAATGGGAAGGATTGCTTTTTTTTCTATCAGCGCCTATGTTTTTCTCAGTTTTTTTCTTTTTTGCTCTGTTGTAACTGCAGATGTGTGTGAGCAGGAAAGGAGAATGAGGGTAATACAATTACCAGGTTTTTGTACCTCTAGTTAGCATGGTACGGAGGAGATGAAGTTATTGTATGTCACCACTATGTGTTAAATATCCTCTTTTGTTTAGTGGTTATGGAATGTGCTTCTCTGACATATTTAGAATATTTTATTTTGCCTGTACCTCTGTATTTTCTCATAACCTTGCATGAATGAGTGGGACTAGTACTGTGTGTACATCGGGGAGACCCTATTAACGCAAAGACTTCTTCACAGGTGGGATATTGTAAGGTACGTGAAGAGAGATTTTTTTTTCCAAATGAGTGAAAAACTATTACAGCCATATACATTCCCTGGCTGCCCCACTGTCTTTGTGTGTGATATGTTGAGAATTGGCACCTAGATCACAGCATTGCTGCAGTCTAAAATTGGCTCCAAATCTTTGCATTGTGCTGACATGCATTAAAATTGTATATGTGCATTATTTTAAATTGTGGCAACATGTAGGATATGATCTTTGATGTAAAATTGTAATTCATTCCTAATGGCAACCCAATTCATATTTATAGCATAAAAAAATATATCTGCACTATTTTTTGTAAGTTGAGGTCCAATACTAGATGGGCTGCACACAAAACTGTGCACCTTAACAATGACAAGTGTGAAGGGGTTATCAGAGTTTAAATCTGATTGATGGATTTGTAGGACACACTTTAGTCCACTGGCCATAGTTTCTGCTGTCAGTTTGTTGTGTAAGAGAACACTAGAGTCATTGACATTGCTAATAACTCCTTTGATTTTGTCCAGACAGAAATGGATCTACGCAGGAATTGACAGGGGCCCAGTGCAGGATTCTCCCTCCTGTTTATGTTGTTCTTGTGCTGTACTGCAGCAGTTCACTTCAACAGTAAAGGCTTACCATGAAGGCTTAACATGGTGAAGGCTTCACCATGGTTTACCATTTAAGTCAGTTCTTCCATAATCATTGCATATTTCTAAGATTTCCCTAATTAAAACACAGTAATGACTGTCAAGCAAAATATGTGCTTGCCCCAAATCCTAAACTACATGTAGGCTTTAGGAATTATAGAAAACTACCCCTACTATGCCCCCAGAAAGGGGAAGAATGGACTCTCATTACCCAGATATTTATAATAACATGATTTTAAAAAAATTACATTCTATTTATACAAAAATGTAACACATATCCACATACATGATTAAAAACAACAATTATAGTAACATCTTCAATTCATTTGTTATTCTAGACAGTTTTTACTGGTAATGTGGTATAAAGTACCATCTGTAACAAAGACATAAGAAACATTTAATCATGGTATTGTAAATATCTGGGTACAGAGATAGTCCATATTTTCCCTTTCTGGGGGCATAGTAGCAGTTGCCCCTAGTTTTCTATAATTACTACTATAAGGATGGTGGTACCCCCACATCTGTTAACTACTTGATTCATTAGAGGCCCATACTTTATTATGTAGGCAGTAGGAATGAAATTTTTGTTCCGACAACAGGGTTTGTTAAGTACACAAATCACAAACCTTTGGCCAAAAATTTAATTTGTTACAAAAGATACTGCATCAAGGGCCAGTCACTCACATGTGATCACTGCATGAGCAATTACATGGCCTCCCTTTGCTTTTAATGGGGCTGCCTCCCGCAACTATCAGTAATCACGGGAACCCTATTGTGGTTTACCCACGTATTCAGAGTGTGGTAGCGTTTGGAGATGTGAATGTATCCTAAATCTTCAAAACACTTATGGCAATCCTCGAAGGACAAGTTTATAGTATAGACAGACTGTTTATGCTGAGCGATATAAAGCAAAAAAATGCAAAGAAGAAAAGTGTTAATTTCTGGTCTTCTTCTGTCAGCACTGTCATCTTAAATTACAGAGCTCAGAATACAGTGCTAAGTGATCTCGTATACAGTATGTCTGCAGGTTAATTGCTTATTTTACTGACCACAAGTTCAGTACTCCAGGCACACCTCACACTCTTGAAGAAAAGCTGCCTCCTAATAAAATAAACCTGAGGCTGCTGAAAAAACGAGATATAGTAATGCTGTTGGAATATGCTATAAATCTAAAAAATTAAGTCTAATTTGTACATCTTGGTCCGTTTAAGACTATAAGAATTATACAAAACAGGGATAGTTTAAAATACAACTTGGTCAAAGCAATTATAGAATTAATAAGTCCCCATTATACAACTAATTCAATATAGTCCAATAAATGTTTGAAAGAGGCTGCCAGCACTTTGTGAGTATACGATGTAAAGAGGTAGTCATCATTGTGCATAAAAAGCTCCAACCTCATCTGATACAAAACTTACACAGAGTTCGACTCCTGGCTCCGACAAAGTAATGGAGCAGTGGGGTAGTGCAGCAAATATAAGTATACGTGCGTGAGGGGTAGGCTGTTTTTTTTTTCAAAGTGTGCAAAGGGACTTTGTTCCTTTAAATTTACACAAATGTGTAAACCCCTAACCAAAGTGTATTTGGTTTTTAAATTATGATGAGAAAAAAAAAAATTAAAGCAAAGCAGTTTTGACTGCCATATTCACCTCCTGTCCCCCCACTCATGGTTCCTGCTGCTGCTCCTTTTTCAGGTTGAATGATGCCTGGTATCATCCAATTTACTTCCTATAAGCCTTGGCCCATCATGTAACACCCAGCCAGGGTTTACAGTACTCCTAGATATATCATAGGATAGTGGCAGGTTATTCAGAAAGAAGGACCTCCCACACCTACCACCTCCAGATAAGAGAATGTACTCATGATATCAGTGGACCAGCCTGAAGTCTGTAGAAAGGAAACAGCTATAAAGTATGTAGCACTGACCCCCGAAGGGGCAGCTGGACTTACCATTACCTTCTTGACCTTGTGTATGTCTAGGGGTTTACCGAGGTAGATGGCCCAAGAACTGCAGAGACTGATGCTAGATCCGCTTAAGGGATTTTTATTTGCAAAAAAGGAGTAAACGAACACAGTCTCTCAAAGTAGGGTTAGAGGGTTTAGGTAGGAAAGTCCAGGTACTCTTAGAACTAATTCAAATAGAAAAAAGAGTCTCTCACATGTAGAAATCCAGAGAATAGCCATTCACAGCTGGATCCTCACCCTTATCGGATAGTCCTTCTCTCACCAGGCCTAGCAGCCAACAGGTTGTTTAAATCAAACAAAGTCTCTGCCACAGACTCGTTGTAGAACACTTGAATAAAGTTTCTGCCACAGACTTGTTGTAGAACACTTGAATAAAACTGAAAGATGTAGACAACTCCGAGAACCCTTGTATGCTACCAGTATCTCGCAGCCGGTCCGGCCATACCATACGAGACCAGATTCACTTGGGGTCTTTCAACTTAGCCTCCAGGCTCCTGCTGAGAAGCCAACCTTTGCATGGCCTTCTCCCGAAGAGTCCTCCCCTGGATGCCTCTATAGTTGCTGGGCCTCTCCACAAACCGAGACGGCACCGGATCACCTTCGAATCCTTCTTTTAGTTTCTTTGCCTCAGGAAACCCTCTAGGGGTTTCCCAAAGTAGATGGCCCAAGAATTGCAGAGACTGAGGCCATGTGAAATATCATCAATGTGAAGCAAGGCTCACTGTTCACTTTGCAGAATTTCAAACAGGATTTGCTGGATCCTTGTCTAAATGAACCAGGGCAGATTCACCCATCCCTATTTAGGACAAATAGCATTAAACATTTATTTAGCTATGGCTGTAATGGAACCATTGGAATGAAAGCAAGAAATATCCTCTTCAAGATATAAAGCAATATACACCAAGGCCACTCAGAGATTGAGACATTTTACAAGGTGTCTCCATTTTTGCTTTAAAATTGGTATAAATATAAATGCTACGCAAGCCAATTTATAATTTATCATTAATAAAAATAATATCTTTCTTCTGGGTCCCCCAAGCACCACGATACAAATTTGCTACTCTGTTTAGACCATCCCTGCAAGGTGGACTGGCAATGCTGGACCTTTATTATTTTTTAACCACACAACTACTGGCTTCATGTTGGGAGCACTAGGCAGACATCAATAATTCTTACACTATGTTGGAAGCTGCTTTGTTACGCTCATTGGTGGCACCATAGTCACTTCTATATCATGGTTTGAAAACCCCATAGTCTCTCACACCTGCCATGAAAAAACTACTATTAGGAACTGGCGTGCAGGCCTTAACTGGGAATCGTTGACTCAGGGCTCTATCTCACCACACACTTCTTTATGGAAAAATCAATTTGACCACATTTCCTCAAGATTTTTGATCCACAATGCTGGACAAAATATCAAATAAAACTATTGTGCACAATGTAGAAAATGATATATTAATTCCTTTTGATGTTTTTCGTGCTAGGTATAACTTCCCCTTTTACTATCAGATCAGATACATGCAGGATCTGGAACTCTTGCTCACGGTTGACCAACTTTCAAAACCAGCTTTGGCTCTCTACCATCATCTCCTTCTGCTCAAATGCCCAAATTCAACAGCCCTTAAAAAAAAGGCTGATTAATATTCTGAACCTGGATGATGATGACTGGACTAAAAAAATGTGACATGTCTTTTAAGCAACCTGTCTCAGCCACAGATAAATTGATCCAATATAAAAAAAGCTAGAGCAGTTAAACAACCTCTCCTTCTGTCCTAGGCCCCTTCCCAGTGCGTGTTGATACGGGATGACGTATCTTTCTCAGGGGGAAGTCCCCCGAGGAAGATACGTCATCCCATATCGACACGCGTTGGGAAGGGGCCTAGGACAGAACGAGAGGTTGTTTAACCGCCTGGGATGTGACACATACCATTCCTTTACTATTTGGGTATCTAGACGTTTTATATAGAGAGGTGCATTGACGCACCCTGCACATGTGAGTACCCTATTCGGAGATTGTATCTGGTTATTTAATAAAATTTTAAAGCGATATTATACTATCGAGCTTTTCTTCTCATATACCCTGGAGAGACTGCAATGTGCACCAGGGATCCAGCAGCCGGAATAGGACCCTGAGGTGGATTGTAAGTGTGTTTAGACTGAGCATATGCTGAGTCACACACTCTAAGGTGAGCGCGCACTACTAAGGGGGGTCACTGGATTGCACCTATGCATGATCTGCAGCCCAAAGGGATATAAGAGCTTGACAAGATAACTGGATTACACGCATAAGTACTTTTTCAATTAAACTATTTCATAGGATTGTTTTAAGACATTCACAATAAGATTTGTAGCACTGAAGCACTTTCTTGGGCATCTACGTTTGGAAATTATTTTTTAATATACCGGTAAGCACTTTTTGCATGTTTTTATAATCATTATGGCTTTATCATAAGTTTGGTACATTTTTTACTTGCATTTCTTATTTGCACCTATTTGTTCACAGAGGCACTGTTTGAGGTCGAGGGGGGTTGTGTATGCCCCCAGTGAATCATATAAGTACAATAAGTACAATTGGAGTGAATATTTATTTATTATTTAATTTATTTGCATGTATTAATTGTCTACACATATTTAACAATTGTTTATTTGACTGTTTGTTTATTTATTCAATATATTGGTCTGTAGGTACATAAGTTGATAGTCCAGTATACAGGCTTGTATGGAATAGCACGCTTTATTTTCTTTGTCATTTTGCACGAATTTATGAGAAGTGTTTAAACGCATGCAGCTGAGTAGTGGTGTTCATTAGGCACAAGGGTACATGAGGCTCACAGGATTTTGATTTCTTTTTTCATTAAGGTTAATTTATTTCCCTAATGGAATAGGAGTTTGTGAAGCAGTTGTAATGCTTCAAAACTGCACATAGGGTGTTTGGGGTGTGTTTTTAACTCTTCATTAATGCTTGTAAAACGGCAGTCTAAGGCCTATACTAAAGCTCATTGACGTCAGGCTAACACCCATGATAACGCTATGGGAGCGTTTGTTAAGCATTAGAAATGTAGTCAAGTGTGAACAAGCCCTTAGTTTACTTGCTGTCTGTTTATATTGAAGGTTACTATTTGATTTTACTGTATTACCTCTACTGGCTTCTGTGACTTATCTTGAGCACTTGTTATGATTAGTTACTATGAGCACGCACAAGAGGCGGAGTATGGAGTGGAGTACTACTGCTTCTCTGTTTGGGAAAAGTTTGCGCCAGAATTTTGTACTGTTTTGCAACTTTTGTACTATCAGTATAACTTTACATTAAATTCAAAATGAATAAAAAAATTTTTTTTAAATGTGCTTTTTGGGCTTAGTTGAGGATGTGGTCCCTACTACAGCCTTAAAGGGTAAGTTCACCTTTGTACACTTTTTCCCCCTAAACTCCTGCCCCCCCCCCCCCCATGCACCAATATAGCAATCATGTACTTTGCAAAAATATCAAAACTTTCCATTAAATCTACATTGATTGCATTTCACATTGGAGTGGGTGGGTGGATGATGCAGGGTGTGTACTAATGAGGTCAGCTGGTCAACTCTTTCCTGTGTCATGACCTAAAGTCTGATCAGGAAGAAAGACATTACTAATGGAAACGTCTGGAAACAAGGGTTAGGACAAGAAAAGTAAGTGACTGTAGATTTAACAGAAAGCTTTGATATTTGTGCATAAGGGAGCTGGAATTTAGGAAAAAAAAGTGTACAAAAGGTGAATTTACCCTTTAAGCTCTTTTATGCCAGGAATTACAATCAGCTGGAAAAGGTCAGCTCCATCATCTGTAAACAACTGATCAACTCAAACCTTCCGCTGTATCAAGATACTTACCCAATGTCCAAAGAAATGTAATCAAGTTTTGGCTAGATGGCTTGAGAACACCTCAACAGCATTAGTACTAACTTTTCAATTGTCTCATATAATGCTCTTACTGTGGTTATCTTAGTTTTTTTCTAACTCCTCTGCCCTCAGGAGCTGAGCTTGATTGGGCAATGTTTCGTACTTCTAAAATATCTGTTTTCGACTACACGAGTCACATAATATATACAGTAGTATTTATTATATTTTGGTGTGTTTATATTCTTACAAGTGGTCGTCCCCGACGTGGGATAAGATACTTGGTTTTTCTATGCTTTATTTTCTTATAAAGCAATAAAACAGATTCATTAAAAAAATAAATCTACTGCCAACTATAACATCTACAACTGTTACAAAGGGTTCCAATCACTAACATTTACTGCATGCGATAACGGGGTCATGTGACTCATTTGCATAAATTATTGCATGCGGTAAATTAAGTCCAATTCATTTAAAAAAAAGGATTATGCGGTATTTACCGCAAAATTAAAAATGTGTCGGTAAATATAGTTTAAAAGCTCTTAAGTCCAATTCACAAAGGGACCGGAGAGAAAAAAGCATGCAATATTTACCACCAGGGTTTTGCTGGCGATATCACATACGGTATGTGTCAAAAATATTTTTGACAAATAGCTGGCTGCTAAAGAGTAGGCCGGAAAGCCAGCCGCCGTGTCCTTAACCACGGATGACTCCTCAGCTGTAAGTGGGTTCCCCGCTGACAGCTGAATGTCAAAAAAATGGCAACAGTTATAAATGATGAAAAAAAACTGTGTGGGGTCCACCAATGCATACCAGGCCCAAAGGGCCTGGTATGGATTTTAAGGGGAACCCTACACCAAAATAAAGAAAAAAATGGCATGGGGCCCCCCAAAATCTAACCAGACCCTTATCCAAGCTTGCAGCCCAGTAGATCAGGAAAGGGGATGTGGGAGCGCCCCCCCTGGACTATACCAGGCCACATGTCCTCAACATGGGGGGTGGGTGCTTTGGGGCTGGAGGGGCTCTCTATGGGGTGCATTGTAATGTAAATGGTGGCTGTGATGTAAAGGGGACTGCACTGTAAAGTAGTCACTGTGATATAAAGAGGACTGATTACAGTGCATCTTTACAGTGCAGTCCCCTTTATATTACAGTGTCCCTGGTAATTACAGCCTCCTCCATCACAGTGTCCCTACAGTATGCACCCCCCTTCCTCTCTAACATTCCGTGACACTTCCTCATTCTAATGTCTGCTTCCTCTGCATAGGACTTGTACCTTTGGCAGGACAAAGGCTGTGATCAGTCTGTGTGTCCTCTCCCGGCTCCCCCGCCCACCCGACGATGTCATCCTATCACCACGGCAGGGGGAGAGAGGAGCTCTTCATTCTGATCTGCATCGTTTCCTTCCCCCTGCCCTGCTGATTGGATGACATTATCAGGCGGGTGGGCGGAGGAGTCGGGAGAGGACAAACAGGCATGGCTGCACAGCAGGAGGTGAGAGGCGACTACGGCCTGTGATAGCCCTGTGTGAACCACGACCGGCGCTCATCTCATGCTGTGTGGCCTGATCATCAACAGGCCCAGGGGTTGGGAACCCCTGCTTTAGCAGACGCATGGTTTCCCATAATTGTTTATGGTACCCAATGCATCTGCTAACGGTCTCACTTTTGTGTGCCAAACCGCATGGTGGTGCTGCACTATGTACTTTGGTGTGTGGTTTTGGAAAAGGTCAGGCACTTCTTTTCTGCATTTCTAATGCCTAGGACAGTC
Source organism: Lithobates pipiens (assembly GCF_037356315.1). Classification (NCBI taxonomy): domain Eukaryota; kingdom Metazoa; phylum Chordata; class Amphibia; order Anura; family Ranidae; genus Lithobates; species Lithobates pipiens. The sequence continues at coordinate 228,961,444 of NW_027507785.1, forward strand.
TATTGAAATGAATTGACTGCCCTATACAAGGTGCATGGGAATATAGTAAAAGCGCATGGAAATGTGTACACACTCTGTCACATGTACAAGTGTGAACCAAGCCTTTTACAGCAATGGTTTAGTCACGTCAGTTGATTAAATGTATCAGCTGTCTAGGTTATGCCAACGTTTTCCTCCTTTACATACTGTAATGAATGAGGACAGATTCATCTTTATGGGCTTGGGCAGTCAGCATTGTAGTGGAACCCAGCAATCTGTCATTACAGAGAATTGACAAAACCAGGTGTTATGAATCCCCAGTCTGGAGCACAAGCTCAAAAAATCTTACCACTTACCATTTCCTTTTCTTAGAAAGTACTGACACTCACTTAATGTGCGAAAGCTTTAACTTAATAAGTTCCCAGGCGATATAATTTCATAGTCTTACTTCATAATAATAGCACTGACCGCTAAATACCACAACGGGGTTTTTGTTTCATGTTGGTGTCAGTTTTCATTCTGGTAACTGAGATAATCATGAAGAAATTATTTGCTTGATTATTTGGTTCATTGTTTTAGTTAAATAGAACAGTTTTTACATATATACTGGATTAGACATCAGAAGCTCTGTAGCTACTCATAAGTCAGCTTTCTACTTCTAAGTAGTGATGGACGAACGTTTCGCCCGGCGGTCGTTTCGCGGCGAATTTCCGACATTCGCGGTCCGCACGTTCGAACGCCTTTTTCCGTCGTTCGCCGCGGCGGACTTACGTGTTTAATGTATACAAGAACTTTAACCTTTGGTGACACGTTTATCATGTGATACAGGACAGCCAATTGAGACATGACAGCACATGGACACTTGGACATTCCCCCTAACCTATAAATACACCCGATCCGGTGGCCATTTTACATTCTTTCTTCTGTTACGATAGGGACAGGTTCCTGTGTGGAGTAGGGAGAGATAAACCACTAGCTATTTGGTACACAAAAGTTCTTTTCAGGACTGGTATAGGTGTTAGGTGTTGATAGGTTTGCTGTGCTGCTGATTCTTGCAGCAGCCCGAGTGTCTTTTGTTAGTTTAGAGAAAGGGAAAGGACGGTGTATGCTACAGGGACAGCCAGATTAGTCTTTCATCATCATCATCATCATCATCATCATTAGCTGTTACTATCAAGGTCCACAAAAGAGCTGTTCCAGTAACCACTAATCGTTCTCTTTTTTTGCCAATTTGTATAGGGACAGGAAGGAAGCAGTGTTGTCAGGCAGTGAGGGTAATTTTAAAGACTTGCTGTTATTATTAGTTCCACAAAGGTTCTTTTCAGGACTGGTATCAGTGGTACAGTAATAGGCTTGTACATGTATAATATTCTTTCTTCCAAATATAGAAAGGATATTATACTTGACTGCTGCCCTTCTGCTGCAGTCTGCTAAACATTCACAACTCACTTGTTCCACAAAAGTTCTTATAAGGACTGGTAACTTGGTATAGGGTGCTACGGTACATAGGCTTGAGTGCGGTACAGTCTGCTGTTCTGTAAGGACCGCTATCGGTCCACAATAGATAGGGTTGACGTGCACCACTGCTGACCGCTGCCCTATACTGCAGCAGTCCTTCAGCGGTATAGGGACTGACGTACAGTCTGCTAAACACTAATACACAACCTGCTTGGTCCACAAAAGTTCTTATAAGGACTGGTAACTTGGTATAGGGTGCTACGGTACATAGGCTTGAGTGCGGTACAGTCTGCTGTTCTGTAAGGACCGCTATCGGTCCACAATAGATAGGGTTGACGTGCACCACTGCTGACCGCTGCCCTATACTGCAGCAGTCCTTCAGCGGTATAGGGACTGACGTACAGTCTGCTAAACACTAATACACAACCTGCTTGGTCCACAAAAGTTCTTATAAGGACTGGTAACTTGGTATAGGGTGCTACGGTACATAGGCTTGAGTGCGGTACAGTCTGCTGTTCTGTAAGGACCGCTATAGGTCCACAATAGATAGGGTTGACGTGCACCACTGCTGACCGCTCACCTATACTGCAGCAGTCCTTCAGCGGTATAGGGACTGACGTACAGTCTGCTAATCACTAACACACAACCTGCTTGTTCCACAAAAGTTCTTATAAGGACTGGTAACTTGGTATAGGGTGCTACGGTACATAGGCTTGAGTGCGGTACAGTCTGCTGTTCTGTAAGGACCGCTATCGGTCCACAATAGATAGGGTTGACGTGCACCACTGCTGACCGCTGCCCTATACTGCAGCAGTCCTTCAGCGGTATAGGGACTGACGTACAGTCTGCTAAACACTAATACACAACCTGCTTGGTCCACAAAAGTTCTTATAAGGACTGGTAACTTGGTATAGGGTGCTACGGTACATAGGCTTGAGTGCGGTACAGTCTGCTGTTCTGTAAGGACCGCTATCGGTCCACAATAGATAGGGTTGACGTGCACCACTGCTGACCGCTGCCCTATACTGCAGCAGTCCTTCAGCGGTATAGGGACTGACGTACAGTCTGCTAAACACTAATACACAACCTGCTTGGTCCACAAAAGTTCTTATAAGGACTGGTAACTTGGTATAGGGTGCTACGGTACATAGGCTTGAGTGCGGTACAGTCTGCTGTTCTGTAAGGACCGCTATAGGTCCACAATAGATAGGGTTGACGTGCACCACTGCTGACCGCTCACCTATACTGCAGCAGTCCTTCAGCGGTATAGGGACTGACGTACAGTCTGCTAATCACTAACACACAACCTGCTTGTTCCACAAAAGTTCTTGTAAGGACTGGTAACTTGGTATAGGGTGCTACGGTACATAGGCTTGAGTGCGGTACAGTCTGCTGTTCTGTAAGGACCGCTATCGGTCCACAATAGATAGGGTTGACGTGCACCACTGCTGACCGCTGCCCTATACTGCAGCAGTCCTTCAGCGGTATAGGGACTGACGTACAGTCTGCTAAACACTAATACACAACCTGCTTGGTCCACAAAAGTTCTTATAAGGACTGGTAACTTGGTATAGGGTGCTACGGTACATAGGCTTGAGTGCGGTACAGTCTGCTGTTCTGTAAGGACCGCTATCAGTCTGCTGTCAGCGCTGTATGTCACGGTGCTGCTGTCAGCGCTGTATGTCACGGTGCTGCTGTCAGCGCTGTATGTCACGGTGCTGCTGTCAGCGCTGTATGTCACGGTGCTGCTGTCAGCGCTGTATGTCACGGTGCTGCTGTCAGTGCTCTGTATTACGGTGCTGCTGTCAGATGCCTCTATCACGGTGCATGTGTCATTCCGGTATGTCACGCTGCTGGTGATCATCTCCTGCACCCTCTTCTTTGCCTACCCTGGTCCCTGACCTTCCCTCTCCTCCATTGCCTTCATTAGCTCCATAGTCCTGAATTGTTAGAACAATTTCCCAAATAAAATAAAAATGCTTGTAGTTATCGATCCCAAATTCACCTCATACATGTATTATGTCATTGTCCAGATGGTGGGACTACGTTTTACCCCCTAATAATTACCACGTGGCCGCAAATTCGACATGAAGGTTTGCAAAGTTCGCCTCCCATTGAAGTCAATGGGGCCCGCGGCGAACGTTCGGTTTCGCGAACGTTTGGGTCCGTTCGCATTTCGCTTTCGCGAAACGTCCCGTCGGAAGTTCGTCCATCACTACTTCTAAGTGATTCTTTTGGTCTAAATAAAGATCTTTTGAAATTTGGGGTTCAGAAAGCTTCTCAATACAAATAAATGTGTGGGGGTGGGGCTTAAGGAACCCTAGTGAGGACACTGTGGAACTCTCTAATGCCTGAATCTCAGGCCGGAGCTGCGGTCATGTGAATCCAACATTAAGGCAGTCCTCCAGACTTTAGAAGTGAGCAGCAACTTGCATAGTTAACTCCCTATATTCTGTGGCTGAACCTCTTACATCATTGACACTTGAGCATTTCAGACATACTTCTGTTCGAGAATACCACTTCCCCAGATGTGCAGCATTTTTGAGCAGGTGCCGCAGAGCCTGGGCTGGTGTCAACCAATCCAGCAATACAGTCACTTCTCTCCTAGTCACTTCTCCCCTAGTAACTAATCTAACTTTGCTCTCTCTCCATTCTCCTAGCTTGCTTTGTCTTCCCGGGGCCCTTCTACATCTCTATCTCTCCTTTGACTTCAAGCTTGGTCCTCAGACGCTCTGTGCTGCATATCCAGTCCCATAAATTGGGGAACCAGACGCTAATGAAGATGCCAAGCACATAATCCCTTCCACTATCAGAGTAACCATCACCTTTGCCAGGGCCGCCTTTAAGGCAGGGCAAAAGGGGCAGCTGCCCTGGGCCCTGTCATTGTTGTGGGGCCCAAAGCAGCTGCCTCATACTTGCCAACTATCCCAGTTTAATTCCCTTGACCCTTAAGGTTTTAGTCCTGTGCTGTGTCCTGATATCTCAGTGTGAAGTTATGTTACCATTGCTGCCTAGCTCTGCCCTATTGTTATGTACAGATGACTCACCTGCAGACCCTGCGTTTATATGTAAATACTGGCATTCATATGTAAATAGTGGCAAACCAGCAGCATTCATACGTAAATAGAGATAGTATCCATATGTATATCATGCCCTCCTGACGTCAAACCCACCATCACCTATACTGAATGCTGCCCACTGGGGAGATAAAGGGGCATGCTTGAAAGTCCTGCCTACAACTGTGGTCATTAAGCCTACCATCAGCCTGTTCTGCAAAGGTAAGCAAATTAGTGAGATTGAAGGTTGTGTGGGGTGGGCAGAGGTAGGCAGAGAAGGAATTACAGTTTGGGGTGCACAGGTGAGCAATGAGGGGGTGTATGGAGGTAAGGAAGGGGGATGCAAAGATGAGCAGAGGAGGCAGGTAGAGTTAAAGGGGAGAGGGATTGGAGTGGAGAGGATGGGGATGGTTTGGGTTGCAGAGGTTAGCATGGGTTTAAGGATGCAAATGTGTACTGACTGGATAAAGATGTAGGTCACATGTAAGGCAGCCCATTCATTTCAATGGGCTGCTCTATGCGCTACAAATGCAGAAGAAAGTCCCAAACCCTTTTTCAAAATCGCACAAAAACAATTAATGACACTGCTGTGTATCTGCTAAAGGGCAACACATTTCTGTGGTGTCAGGAAAGCGATTTTGCATGTGTTCCCAATACAAACAAATGTGAACGCATGCTAAATGTTTCAATTACAGTTGTGGTCAGTGTAAATCTTCTCATTACATTGGTGCTTGGTGTAGAATCCTTACTTTCACACTAGTGGCCAGTGTGAATGTCCCCCATCGTTGGTGATCAGTGTAAATCCCTCCTTACATTGGTGGTTACTGTGACTGCTTCTATTACATTAGTTGTCAGAGTAAACCCCTATTAAATTGGTGGCCAGTGTAAACCCCTATTACATTGGTGGCCAGTGTTGAAACTCCTCTTTATATAGGTAGTCGGTAAAAAAAAACAGCATTGCCATTGTTCACACCCTCTCCACACCTAGCACTGCCACTGATCCCAGGAGTCCTAGGATCCCTAGGAGTTTTCTGTCTATTAATGAGTCCCCTCAGCTTCCCAGTCCATGGTGTGCAGACAGTGAGGAGATGATGTGCTGTAACCTCTAGCAACCAATCAGTAAGCAGAAATCATGTGCTGTAACCTCTAGCAACCAGACAGTGAGTGGTAATGATACACTGTAACCTCTGGCAACCAATTGCTGCCTTATCTGATTCAGTAAACAGATTTGTAGTCTAGCTGCTATTTATTGTATGTCTCAGAGCAGGTGGAGAGCGAAACTGCATGGGGGGGAAGAAAATTTTTGCCCAGGGTACAATCAATATTAAAGACGGCCTTGACTTTTGCCATGTCATCCGTCTCCTGACTGATTGGTTGATTTGCATGTGACAACGACATTGTATTCACTGGCAACGACATTTTGACTTACTCTATATAGCGCTCTCTATGTTAGATCCATATACTGTATCTTCTCTAACTCGGTCCCTTTTGTAAGCCCTGTTCTTTTGATACACTGTGCACACACCCCTTTATGAGACTTCAGACCAGGCAAAAAGGTGAACAAATAATGGTCTTTTACTGAAGTAATTTGCAAATAACAAGTAACCCTTTGGCACCGGAGTGTGATAGCGGCTTGAGTACAGAGCTCAGCCCAGCCTTTCTTCAGCCATTGAAATTTGGACAGAGAGGATGCCGGAGAGCAGCGCTTCAAAGACCTGATCTCAAATGGATCCAGGCACACAGGTGAGCCGGAATATACCGGTGATGTTCCGCACACAGCATTCTGGCTTCCAGGCCTCCTCTCAGGTCTCGGATCACTATGCTGCTAGCCATGCTGTCTCCTCAGACTCCACAGGAGTAGGGGGGTTGACACTATCCACACATAGCCCTCACCATTGCTCAGTCTAGCAGATTTGCAGCTGGTAGCACTGGACATGAAGAGCACTCTGTCAGACGCAATTGTAGACCTAAAGTCGGACATGAGATAGCTTCTCTGTGGCTTCTCGTCTGGAACACAGGAAGTCTGCAGCCCAGACTCACAGCGCTGCTATCCAACAGGTGTAGCGGGGTACTAGTGTCCATGCACAGCATCTGATTGACATGAATCGGCACCAGATTTGGACATTGGGGTGGGGGGCCGAGGCATAATCTACGCATTAGAGGGATCCCTGAGTCAGTGGAGGGTCCTCAACTACATTCTGTTGTGTGGGCAATCATCAATACCTTATTGGGCAGACCACAAGATTCACCCATAGAGATACTCCGGTTGCAGCAGACAGACACGCCGCAGATCTCTGTCATGCTCATCTATGAGAGGCCAACGTGACATGGATACAGATTGCAGCTCACGAGACTCGCCATCCTCTGCCAGAAGCAAAACGGATCATTGAACTGGGTCTGATTGGATCTGTGAGTTTGCTCCTTTGTTCTGTTTTTTTTTTCTCTTCATTCGAGGGTTCGAATCCCAGTAAAACATGCTGATTTCCCAAGGTTTTGATTAGCATTGACATGGAAGTTACATACGCCATGGGATGGTAGTTGGGTCTCGCCAAACTCTTTCTTGCTCCTGCAGTTTGGCGAGACCCGACCGAAAATTCGCTAGTAGGCCTGTACCTGTTTTGTGGTCCTGACACTACCATAGTCCTAACTAACAGGTACCCCCCCCCCCATTTTTTTTTTCACGTACATTTGCCTTTACCCGGATTCCAAATAAACTAATCCCCAGGCCATTTAAGGCAGGGGCCCATACAGGCCCTTCGGATTGTACAAACTGAGGGGGTTATAAAGATATACAGTGCCTTGCGAACAGGGGCGTAACTAGAAATCACAGGGCCCCATAGCAAAATGTTGTATGGGCCCCCCCCCCCCCCACCAAAAAAAATGAACTAATGCCATTAAACAACAGACTACCACACCCATGTGGCACAGTACCCAGGCAACGGCTTATATTAATTTTGAACAACAAAATATGCAGTATACTCTATGCAGCCCCTGAAGGGAACACATTGCTGACCTCCAGGCCTTTTAACCAATTTCTGTTCTGTTATATAAAATGAAATAGTTCAACTCACCATAATGCAAAATCAGTGGGATCCCTGAGCGTGTCACTTGCCATCATCGCCTGCCACCAGATGCAGATTGTAACTTGTCAAACGTTGCGGAATGTCACCTACCACATGTTGCGGATTGTCACTTGCCAAGTCACCTGCCACACATTATGGATTGTCACTTGCCACGTCCTGGATTGTCACTTGCCACACATTATGGATTGTCACTTGCCACGTCCTGGATTGTCACTTGCCACACATTATGGATTGTCACATGCCACGTCCTGGATTGTCACTTGCCACGTCACTTGCCACACATTATGGATTGTAACTTGCCACGTCCTGGATTGTCACTTGCCACACATTAAGGATTGTCACTTGTCACATCACCTGCTACACATTGCAGATTGTCCACTTGCCACGTCGCCTGCCACCAGATGCAGATTGTCACTTGTCACACGTTGCAGAATGTCACCTGCCACATGTTGCGGATTGTCCACTTGCCAAGTCCCGGATTGTCACTTGCCACATTACCTGCCACACATTACGGATTGTCACTTGCCATGTCCTAGATTGTCACTTGCCACGTCTCGGGTTGTCACTTGCCACGTCACCTGCCACACATTACGGATTGTCACTTGCCATGTCACCTGCCACACATTACGGATTGTCACTTGTCACATCACGGATTTTCACTTGCCACGTCACCTGCCACATGTTACGGATTGTCACTTGCCACATCCAGGTTGTCACTTGCCACGTCACCTGCCACACATTACGGATTGTCACTTGCCACGTCCTAGATTGCCACACATTACAGATTGTCACTTACCAGATCCTAGATTGTCACTCGCCACACATTATGGATTGTCACTTGCACGTCCCGGGTTGTCACTTGCCACGTCACCTGCCACACATTACGGATTGTCACGTCACGGATTTTCACTTGCCACGTCACCTGCCACATGTTACAGATTGTCACTTGCCACATCCAGGTTGTCACTTGCCACGTCACCTGCCACACATTACGGATTGTCACTTGCCACGTCCTAGATTGCCACACATTACAGATTGTCACTTACCACATCCTAGATTGTCACTTGCCACACATTATGGATTGCCACGTCACCTGCCAAACATTACGGATTGTCACTTGTCACGTCACGGATTTTCACTTGCCACGTCACCTGCCACATGTTACGGATTGTCACTTGCCACATCCAGGTTGTCACTTGCCATGTCACCTGCCACACGTTACGGATTGTCACTTGCCACGTCCCTGGTTGTCACTTGCCACGTTGCCTGCCACACATTATGGATTGTCATTTGCCACGTCATGGATTTTCACTTGCCACGTCACCTGCCACACGTTACGGATTGTCACTTGCCACGTCCTGGGTTGTCACTTGCCACGTCGCCTGCCACACATTATGGATTGTCACTTGCTCTGCCACTTTCCTGCTGTGTCACAGAGTCAGCCAGCAGATTATCAGTCAGGCAGCAGAGAGATAATGTCATCTCTCTGCTTCCTGGCTGCCTGCACAGTGAGGGGGGAACTGCACTGCAGGGATGAGAGGGCAGCGAGAGATGATGTCATCTCTATGCTCCCTCGCCCGTCAGCTCCCTGATTGGCCAGCCCGCTCACGCCCACTCTCTCACCAGCGGACCGGCCACTCTCATCTGCCTCCCACTATCACCCGCGGAGCCCCCCGCGGACCCGCGGACTGCCAACTCTCACCCGCGGAGCCGCCCGCGGACCACTCGCGGAGCCGCGGACTGCCCGCGGGCCACCCGCGGAGCCGCCCGCTATCTCCCGCGGAGCCATAGCGCCTGTCCTCACCGGGCCCCATTTGACTGCGGGCCCCATAGCGCCCGCATGTGCTGCTATGGCGGTAGTTCCGCCACTGCTTGCGAAAGTATTTGGCCCCCTTGAACTTTTCAACCTTTTGCCACATTTCAGGCTTCAAACATAAAGATATAAAATTTTTATTTTTTGTGAAGAATCACCAACAAGTGGGATACAATTTCGCAAGGCACTGTGTAAGACAGCTAGATGTATATGCAATCTTCTTACTCTCTTTAGGCTATTTGACTGTCCTCAGATTCATCTGCTATATACCAGGGACCTCCAATTACTGCATCTCTCATACGGACTGCCTTGCCAGACATCTTCGGTTCTTAAGAGATTTAGGATAAAGGGCTCTATTACCCTGCATACACTGCAGTGCATTTGTAGTGCCTGATTTGACTGGAGGCAGCATGTTTATTAAAGCTTGGGTTATATATGCTTAGCTACTAATTTTCCTCTGGTTACCATACTGGAGATCAGGGTCCTGAATGAAGTTAATTTTGGTATCAAGATCTCTAGCAGGGTACTCTAAAATTATATATATATATATATATATATATTGTAAGGGATCTTCCCGGGGTAGGGTGTGTTTGGACACAGTTCACAGCAGACTTGGAATTTGATAAAGCAGATCTTGGCGTTTATTCGTGGTACAAACAGTCCAGCAAACAAAATATACAGCAACACCGTGCTTTCTAAGTACAAAAAAAATAAAAGTCCTAGCCCGGCTGGGCGCTTACTAACAGGTTCTGCTCACCTATCTGACACTTACAAACACAGCGTCTTTCGCCTGGATATCGCAGGGTGAGTTTTAGCTCCAGCAGTGGCTGTGCTTGCAGCTTCCTTCAACACACAGATTGTTCATTCCCTGGCTGAGAAGCAATCACCTGCAGACCCTACAGAGCCTTTAGCTTCCCAGGCTAATTAGGATCCAAGCTCACCTGATCCCAAACCCAGAACTGGATCGGGGGATGTGGAATGACAGGTCCCTCTACCAAACCTACCTGCCATTCCATATAAACCCAGGCCCGGCAAAATTAAATAACAACTCAGCAGCATATCGCTGCTGAGAAACTGATCCATCCTGGATTTACCATCTCACACTGTGTAGCAACCTAGGTGAGATGTACACCCCCTCGATCACTTCTCCAGTGACATGTCTACATATCCCCCCCCTCTTTTTCAGACCGGAGGGCTGAGCCTTTTGTCCCCACAGACAACTTACCCTTGACAATGCGTCAGCATTTGCCTGTAATTTCCCTGGCCTGTGTTCCACAGTGAAATTAAAGTTTTGTAGGGAGAGAAACCATCTAGTCACTCTTGCATTTCTCTCCTTGTTTAACTTCATCCATGTTAGGGGGGCATGGTCTGTCACCAACTTGAATTTCCTGCCTAGCAAGTAATACTTTAAAGATTCTAGGGCCCACTTCACTGCCAAACATTCTCGCTCCATAATGGCATAATTTTTCTCGGCCGGGGTTAGTTTTCTACTCAAGTACGTCACCGGATGCTCCTCACCATTCACTACTTGTGAGAGTACTGCACCTAAGCCTGTGCTAGAGGCATCTGTCTGGACCAGAAATTCTCGCCTGAAATCGGGGGTGACTAACACAGGTGGTTGGCACAAGGCAGACTTAAGGCTTTGGAAAGCCTCCTCGGCCTCTGGGGTCCACGTGACCATTGCTGTCTTTCCGCCCTTTGTCAAGTCAGTTAGCGGAGCAGCAACTGAGGCAAAGTTCGGCACAAATCTACGGTAATAACCCGTAATACCCAGGAAAGCTCTAACCTGTTTCCTTGTCAGGGGTCTAGGCCAATTCTGTATTGCCTTAATTACCCCCAGAGCAAGCATACGTTTTACCTCGGCAGATACGGCTTCCCTACGTGCCTCGGGTATCCTATAGGGCTTAAGGTTTACTCTGCTTCTAGGCTCAGTTTCAATGTGATGATGGATGAGGTGTGTACGCCCTGGGAGGTCAGAGAACTTGTTTTTGTTTTTCTGTAAAAATTCCTGAGCCTCCTGTTTCTGTGACACTGATAGAGTATCACCTACCTTGACTGGAGGGATTGGTTGTGACAAATTATTAACAGTATTTGTCGCCCCCAAGGATTCCCTGTCTTTCCAGGGCTTGATCAAGTTTATGTGATAAACTTGGAAAGGCTTCCTTCTACCTGGTTGGTGCACCTTGTAGTTCACCTCACTGATCTTTTCAACAATTTCATAAGGACCTTGCCACTTCGCCAAGAATTTACTCTCAACAGTGGGGACTAGTATAAGGACCCTATCGCCTGGGTTGAATGTCCTGATTCTTGCGGACCGGTTGTAAATTCTACTTTGGGCCTCTTGAGCTCTCTGGAGGTGTTCCCTTACCAGGGGCATTACAGTGGCTATACGGTCCTGCATTTGTGCTACATGCTCAATAACACTCTTGTATGGGGTGGACTCATTCTCCCATGTCTCTTTTGCAATGTCTAGTAGACCCCTAGGGTGATGACCATAGACCAACTCGAATGGTGAGAACCCTGTGGACGCTTGGGGCACCTCCCTAATAGCAAACATGAGGTAGGGTAATAAATGATCCCAGTCACGACCATCTTTTGCCACCACTTTCTTCAACATATGTTTCAAAGTTTTATTAAATCTCTCCACCAATCCGTCCGTCTGGGGGTGGTACACAGAGGTACGGATGTGTGAGATTTTAAATAGTCTGCATAATTCCTTCATTACTTTCGACATAAATGGCGTACCTTGGTCAGTTAGGATTTCTTTGGGGATCCCAGTCCTAGAGAACATATAAAACAACTCACGTGCAATTGTTTTAGATGCAGTGTTTCTTAAGGGTACAGCCTCAGGATAGCGGGTCGCATAATCCAGGACTACCAAAATATACTGGTGTCCTCTAGCTGACTTTACAATGGGACCCACTAAATCCATGGCAATACGCTCAAAAGGCACCTCTATAATAGGGAGCGAAACCAAAGGACTGCGAAAATGTGACACTGGGGCACTAACCTGACATGTGGGGCACGACTCACAGTATTTTTTAATGTCATCATATATGGCCGGCCAAAAAAACCTCTGGAGAACCCTCTCTCGCGTTTTGTCAGTCCCCAAGTGTCCCCCAAGAACATGGTTATGTGCCATGTCAAGCACCTGACGCCGGTACGGCTTAGGTACCAGAAGCTGTTCCACAATCTCATCTTTAACCTTATTGACTCTATAGAAAAGATCATTAGTCACCGAAAAATGTGGAAATCTTTTTTCAGCATCTGGTTCCTGAGGTACCCCGTTCATAACAGCAACCTGCTCTCTCGCATTTTTGAGAGTGGGGTCCTGTAATTGTGCAGTCCCAAAATTATCGCTAGACACCTCTAAGTCTAGTATATTTTGCTCAGTGGGAGGAGCCTCCTCCTCCCCAGCCAGGACCTGCAAAGGAAAACAATCATTTTCATCCTGCACATTTTTATCATTCACAGTGGACAAGGCAACCCCCTTAGAGGTATCCTCACTCCTTTTGGGGATTTTTCTTTTTTCCCAAAGAGCCCAGAATAATGGAAAATCGCGCCCCAATATTACATTATGCATGAGGTTTTTAACCACACCCACTTCATATTGTACGGTGCCTTGTTCAGTCCCGACTTTAGCCAGCACTATAGGGTACACTTTTGTATCACCATGTATGCACACAACACTCATATGCTTTTTAGACTCTAAGTCCCCAGTCACCAGGCTAGCATGCACCAAGGTTACAAGGCTTCCTGAGTCCATTAACGCTTTAACAGGAAAGTCATTGATTGTGATGTTGCAGATTTGCGGTTCAGTCTCTAGTCCAGGAACTGCAGCACAAGATGGTTCCGCAAATAGCGACTGACGCCTGCTAGCGTCACATTCCATGGGTTCAGAGGTAAGAGGGCAATGGGCCGACACGTGTCCCGCCTCATGGCATCTCCAACACTGGATAGGGCCTGGTCTCTTTGGCAAGGAGTCCTTTTCAGAGCCCCTTAGCCACCCGGGACCATCACCAGTCTTTTGTCCCTGAGACACCACTTGAGCCCTTTTCCCCCCATCAGCACCCCTCCACACTCCCCCAATAGATGGAAGTCTCTTACCAGCTGACGGCACAGATCTGGTGCTCCGGGGAGGTGAAGATGCTGCAGGAACATCACGGAGGTAGTCCTCAGTCGCCTGGAACCTCTCCACAAGGTTGACAAGTTCGTTTGCATTCTTAGGATCACCTTGTCCCACCCAGCGTTGCAAGTCAGTAGGAAGGGCTCGGAGGTAGCGATCCATCACGACCTTCTCTAGGATTTGTGCAGGAGTAGAAGTGTCTGGCTCCAACCACTTTCTTGCCAAATGGATTAGGTCATACATCTGGGACCTCGCTGATTTGTCCAGACTGTAGCTCCAGTTGCGTACCCTCCGGGCACGGACTGCAGTAGTAACTCCTAGTCGGGCAAGCATCTCCTCTTTTAGCCGAGTATAGTCCTTAACCTCTTGCTCACTGAGGTCATAGTAGGCCTTTTGAGGTTCACCTGTTAAATAGGGCGCAATTACCTCTGCCCACTCAGCGGCTGGTAACTTCTCTCGCTCAGCCACGCGCTCAAATACTGTTAGATAGGCCTCAACATCGTCCTCAGCAGTCATCTTTTGCAGCGCTTTCTGCACAGTCCTTCTCCCAGAAAAAATCTCTGGAGCGGCTCCCTCCATTGTGGGTGGATTAGCAACCACAGGCGCCTCTCGATTTACTATCAGGTGCTCGATAAGTTGTTGTTGGCTTTGGCGCAAAGCTTGCAACTCTTCCTTATGCATCCGCTGTTGTGCAGCCATCATCTGCTGTTGTGCAGCCATGGACTGTTCATGTCGTCTATTGGCCTCTGTCTGCGCCTGCTGTTGTGCAGCCATCATCTGCTGTTGTTCAGCCATGGACTGTTCATGTCGTCTATTGGCCTCTGTCTGAGCCTGCTGTTGTTGCAAACTCACTTGCATAAACTGCTTCAGCATCTCCTCCATGTTGCTGGACTGTTTTTGGAGTGTAGTTGCAGCTTTCACCCAGGACATCAGCAGCTGTAGCCAAGTCTGTCCACACCGTTGCCCCTAGCAACCGCGTTGCCCGCTACCTCCACCAATTGTAAGGGATCTTCCCGGGGTAGGGTGTGTTTGGACACAGTTCACAGCAGACTTGGAATTTGATAAAGCAGATCTTGGCGTTTATTCGTGGTACAAACAGTCCAGCAAACAAAATATACAGCAACACCGTGCTTTCTAAGTACAAAAAAAATAAAAGTCCTAGCCCGGCTGGGCGCTTACTAACAGGTTCTGCTCACCTATCTGACACTTACAAACACAGCGTCTTTCGCCTGGATATCGCAGGGTGAGTTTTAGCTCCAGCAGTGGCTGTGCTTGCAGCTTCCTTCAACACACAGATTGTTCATTCCCTGGCTGAGAAGCAATCACCTGCAGACCCTACAGAGCCTTTAGCTTCCCAGGCTAATTAGGATCCAAGCTCACCTGATCCCAAACCCAGAACTGGATCGGGGGATGTGGAATGACAGGTCCCTCTACCAAACCTACCTGCCATTCCATATAAACCCAGGCCCGGCAAAATTAAATAACAACTCAGCAGCATATCGCTGCTGAGAAACTGATCCATCCTGGATTTACCATCTCACACTGTGTAGCAACCTAGGTGAGATGTACACCCCCTCGATCACTTCTCCAGTGACATGTCTACAATATATATATATATATATATATATATATATTGTGGCAGCACGCAGGTAAAGTCACCTGGTTGTATCCAGGATGGGAAATATGTATGCCCTAGATTCAGGCTTTATGCAGACTTGTACAACTAGAGGGGAAGAGTTAATGAGCCCAGCTGAAGTAAGTGGGCTCATTAAGACCTCTACAAAAAACCCCAGCATGCTTAGGGAGATGCTCCATCCTGGAACCAGTTTTGTGTGTATAGACTGGGGAGTGTGATACCTGTTCTGTGCGGTGAGTTAACGCCTGTGTGGCAAACCCCTACAACAGAGACAGGGACTGGGGCAGCACAAGGCTGCACTCAGTTGTTAGACAGGGAGTCTAAGTGTGTAATTAGAGGTCAAGCTGACCAGGATTTATTTTCATGTTTTATTTTTGTTTGGCTGTTATATGTTTCACTGCATGTAGCATAAATAAACTGCATCTTTTGTTTTTTTGCACCTACAACGCTGTCTGCTGTGCCTAATTTTGTGTTGTGAACCCATCCAGGGGGTCACACACACCCGCTGCCGAGCTAACCCCCTCACAAAATATATATATATATATATATATATATATATATATATATATATATATATATATATATATATATTAGTTTTATTTTTTTCTTGCCTTAGTATTAGCCAGGACAGTTACTCCTCCGTGGCCTATAGGTTGTTTGCCTGACTATGACTACGGCTTTTGTCTCTTGCTTGCCATGTCCCACTTAGAGCAATCACTACAGGCGAATGGAATTCAAGCTCTGCATGAAGTAGACTTCTAAATATGAATACTGTTGTTATATATGCTATCTATGTTCTAAGTGTTTCACTTAGGAGCTCAGTTATTCAGTTATATAGGTTTAGGTTTAGATCTCCCTTATATGACCTCTTTTGATCCAGGGATGCCTTGGGTAGTCGATATTGTCTGACAGCCCCTGTGCTTGACCCATCTCCTACCTCAGAGAGAGGCAGGATCCCCTCTGAATCTTTCCGGCTTCCCTTTTCCTTCCATCACTATACTCTCCCTATTAGGTTGACTAGCAGATCTATAGCCATCTCTGGTACTTTGTACATTGGTCACTAATTACTTGGCCTTTCTCCCTGGGATTTGTCTATCCCCTATAGTTCCTATATCATCCACAAAGTCTACAAAAGGCTCTTTCCATTATTGTATTTGTTTATTCCTCCCTTCCCCCACTCTTTTTTTTTTTTTTGAGATCCTCTCTCTATCCTCTCCCCCTCTTTTTACATTCATTTCTCTCTCCCAGCAGCTGTCCTCTCCATTCAACTTCCATAGAGCTTAGTATCAATAGGCACACTAAGATTTATAGCTTGCATACCTACGACCATGCCTCTCTCAACTCACAATGCTCAACTCCTCTATCTCTCAAAGTGTACGCTCGTAATATTAGAGGCCTTAATGTGCCTGAAAAGCATAGCAGCCTTCTCGCAGAAGCACACCGACATTGAGCACATATTGTTTTTTTGCAAAAAACACATTTTAAATCGGGATCAATCCCACATTTATCTAATGGGCGATTCCCCATTGCGTATCATGCAAGTTGTGCAGACTCCAAGATAAAAGGGGTGTTCATCCTGCTTTCCAAATCTATGGCGTTCCACCTTGCAGATAAATTACTGGATCCAGAGGGCAGATTTATTTTTATAAAAGGGACCTGGCAGAATAGACCAGTAACATTGGCAAATGTGTACTGTCCTAATTCCAAACAGGTATCCTTTTTATGGGAGGTTCTTACAAAACTTGCGCTTTTCCAGACAGACCTTTAAATCCTTGTGGGGTGATTTTAATGTACCCCTGGACCCTCTTGTGGACATCTCAAATGGGGTCTCCTCTCTCCCCTTCTCTGCTCTGCGTCAGATTAAGCTCCAATTGGCCTCTCTTACGCTGCATGATACGTGGTGAACTCTCTACCCTCAGGATAGGAATTACAACTTTTTTTTCATCCCCACATAATCTCTATTCAAGACTGGACTATTTGTTTATTCATCAGGCAGACCTTTCTTACCTCCATAGTGCCACTATAGAAAACATGGTGATATCTGACCATCACCCTATAACTATGAATTTGCTTTTTCCAGAACCTCCTTCACCAAAATGTGGAGGATGGACGCATCACTACTTACAGACCTGGGTGATTTGACTAATATCAGACAACAGAGGCGACTTTTTTCACTATAATGACACCCCGAATGTCTCACTCATGACGCAATGGGAGACACACAAATGTGTTTTAAGAGGCCATTTCCCCTCCATTCCGGCTTGGAAAAAGAAAGAACACCAAGGCTCAGCACAAATGATCACAGGCACTTCAGATAGCACAGGAATTGGGGAAACATGCTCCCTTCTATTGGAAGAACTTTTAAAAAAGCATGCCAACAGAACATTCTGTCTCAGAAGTTGTTCTATGAGCAAGGAAACAAACTAGGTAGACTTTTGGCCAGGGCTACTCAACAGCGCACGCTTGCTTCAACAGTGCACCATTTTGTAGATGCAGCAGGTTTAACCCATTCTAAAAATGAAGATATAGCTCACCAGTTTCAATGCTTCTATAATAACTTGTAGAACTTGTAGTCAGCTGCCTCAGATTCTGCTTCAACGACTAGGCGAGCTTATTTGATTCAGGTCTTCCTGCGACAATATGGCCCCTCTGCCTTGTCTGTGGAGGACTCAAAGGTGCTTGAGGCCCCTTTATCAGAGGAGGAGTGGAAAGCCCCAATAAAAGACACAAAACACAGGAAATTCCCAGGCCCAGATGGCTTCCCAGCACAGTACTATAAAACGTTCTAAGAGCTCTTGGTCTCTGAATTTCTGAAGGCCTTTGATTCGTTGTCTACTAGACCCTGCACCTCGATGAGCCTTCTTGGGGCCTTTATTTCTGTCATACCAAAGGAAGATAGGGAACCCACCAATGTAGCTAATTACCACCCAATTTCTCTCCTTAATGTGGACCTCAAGCTGTTTTTAAAGATCTTGGTGACCCAGTTGTTCTATCATGTACCCACCTTGGTGAGTTTGGATCAGAGAGGCCACGGATAACATTATTAAAGCTTTGAATTTGCATCACTGGCTTACCTCAAATCAACAGGAGGGGTTCTTTCATTCAATGGATGCAGAGAAGGCATTTGACAGAGTGGCCTGGGACTATATGGAAGCCTTGCTAGGAGCTTTGGGACTTGGGACACATATGAGAGCTCTTGTGTTATCCTTATATGCCAACCCCAGAGCCAGGTTTAAAGTCAATGGCCACCTGTCGAGGCCTTTCTCTGTATATAATAGGACCAGACAGGATGCCCTTTATCCCCCTTGCTATACGTTCTTACACTGAAACCCCTCCTTCAGAGCATTCAGGCCCATCCTGATGTTAAAGTCATTGAGGTACACAACTGTGTCCAATGTCCTGCTTTTTCTTTCATCTCCATTGATGTCTTTACTTAATCTTCTGAAGGTTCTTGATCACTTTAAATTGCTTTCAAATTTGCAAATTAATTACTCAAAGTCTTTCGCATTGAATGTTAGCTAGTAGAGCAATGCCAGGCTAATTTCCCCTTCCAACAGAAAACTGATGCTATCACCTACCTGAGAATACAACTCCCTGCATATTTATTGGATCTTTACAGTAGGAATTTTTTAACGGAATTGCAAAGCATATGCAGAGATCTTAAAAAGTGGAGTGTACCCACTATTTTCTTGTTTGAGCGAGCATCCCTCTTAAAGATCCTCCAGCGCTTGCTTTAAAAGCTTCAGATCATACAATCGGACAACTGCCTGCTTTTATTGCGTCCTATAAATCCATATCTAGAGCTTTTCTATGGGGAAACAAATCTGCATGGATAAGTTGGTCGAAACTCATGATACCTAAGTAGAGAGGGGGGATTGGTCTTCCACACTTGCAACGCTACTACTGGGCAGTGCATCTAGCTCAGGTAGTGAACTGGAAAGTCCATGCCCGCTGTAAAGGATGGGTTAGCTTGGAATCTTTGATTTCTGACTCTGACTTACAAGTGGCTCCCTGGCTTTCCAAGGAACACAGGTCACCAATCATGCTCGCTCATGCCCTTGTTGGGGCTACCCTCCAAGTTTTTGAACACACAATCTCTGCCAAGTGTTGTCCAATCACTCCGGAACGAGGCAATCCTGATTTTCCCTCCAGTCTTGCCACAACCTTTCTAGTAGCCGAATGGCCTTATACTGAAATGATGGCCAAACATTTCTCTTGCAGAGGTCGATTCATGTGGCATACTGAGCTAGCAGTGCTCTCTAATACTGATTCATTTCCCTTCTGGTCTTACTTTCAACTCAAACACTATCTTGATAATCCATTGTGAAAAAGGGATTTATTAAGCCACCCACGATATTTGAGGCACTCTGCTCCGCGACCTCTCCCCAGAACCACGTGATCTCTGCACTTTATTCTGCTATGTTTGATGATTTGTCTGCTATTTTTTGCTCGGAGCACAGATTCTGGAATGAGGCACTGGGGAGGGAGTTAGATGAAGCTAGCAGGGAGTACATCCATTTGTATATTCGTAAAGGATCTTTAAACATCTCAACCCAAGAGAATGGATATGAATTGAAAATGAGGTGGTATAGAACACCAGATTTACTGGATAAATTTTCTCCTTCTGTCCCTGAAAGCTGTTGGAGATGTGTTTAGAGAGAAAGGTACTTTCATCCATGTTTGGTGGAACTGCCCGCTGAGCCAGTCTTTTTGCCATAAGGTGCATGACACGGCCATGGTGGTCTCTTTGCTCCCGTTGGAGTTCTCTCCATCACAGTAGCTTTTGCATGTTTTCAAGATATCTAAAACGCGATGCATATGATTAACAGTGCTAAGCTTTGTGTACCAACTCATTGGAGATCTATTTCTCTTCCTTCAATGAAGGAATGGTTTCATTGAGTTAATCGCATTACAGAGATGGAGAAGCTGATTCATACCACTCTTGACAGTGTCTCCAAGGTCTCAGAGACCTGGGAGACCTGGATAACCTTCCGAGACTCTCTGACTTTCCGGGAGATGCAACAGGATATATATTAACATCTGACTGAAGCTATTCAACTCTGGAGTCTAATGCCGCATACACACGATCAGAATTTTGGTCGGAAAAAGCTCTGATGGTTTTTCCAACGGAATTCCGATGGGATTCCGCTCAAGCTGTCTTGCATACACATGGTCACACAAAAGTTCTCTGAACTTTTGACTGTCAAGAATGCAGTGACATACAACACTACGATGAGCCGAGAAAATTAACTTCAATGCTTCCGGGCATGCGTTGAATTGTTTCCGAGCATGTGTAGGAATTGAGCGCATTGGAATTTGTACAGACGATTGGAATTTCCGATGGTAACTTTTTCAGACCGAAAAAATTGAGAACATGCTCTCAATGTTTTGCTGGCAGGAATTCAGCCAGCAAAAGTCAGATGGAGCATACACACTGTCGCATTTTCCGACAAAAAACTCTCACGTGTCTTTTGCGGGCCAAAATTCTGATTATTAAACACCTGCTCTATACTTCGGAAGTGTAATCCTTAGCAATAGGTGGACAGGGCAGTTATTGGTGGTCCCACCTCTTCTTCATCTCATATTCTTTATCTGTCTCCTCCCTTCTCTATTTCTAGTCCATCTCTTCCCCCCTCCTCCCCTTTCCCCCTCTATTATGATTAAAAAAAATCCTTTTTCTCCCTCCTCTTTTTCTGCCTTGTGGTTTGGCTATGGTGGTTGTGGATGGATGATATAGGAATGCCCTCAGATGGCATTCTACTATCTTCATAATCCTTTTGGCACTAATCTACAAAGGCAAAAAAGTCAATTACTGTCATTTTAGGTCCATGAGGGTCTACAGCAGAGGTCTCAAACTGGCGACCCTCCAGCTGTTGTGAAACTGCAACTCCCATGAAGCATTGCAAGGCTGACAGTTACAAGCATGGCTCCCACAGGCAGAGGCATGATGGGACTTGTAGCTTCATAACAGCAGGAGGGCTGTTACTTTGAGACCCCTGGTCTACAGGCGCCCGACCCCTTTGGGAACCCTGACTGGGCTCCCATCACCCAAAAGGGTCACAGAGTAATAGCTACATTTTGGCAGCATTTCCCCCAGGAACATAGGACATTTGATTGAGCCGTTTTTATATGGTTTTACCTGCAGTGTGTGGTAACCCTGCCGAAAAATGTTAACTCTCCATGCTCAATTACACCCAACTCAACAGGTCAACCTAAGGACACAATTTACACATGGCTGGACCAATTAACTTAAGGGCATGAACACAGGCAGCAAAAACACATTAGCCCTTCAGAACCTTCTTGTAAGTACCTGCTTACATGTGAGGCTCTGGTCTTGTACACATGGGTGTTAAAAACCTTTGCAGCATTTTTTCTGATGGAACACAGACTACAGTCCCTGTGTGTACAAGACATCAGGGCCATCTTTAAGTCAGGGCAAAAGTGTCAGCTGCCCTGGGCCCTGTCATTGTTGTGGGGCTCAAAGCAGCTGCCTCATACTTGCCAACTATCCCAGTTTAAATTCCCTTGACCCGTAAGGTTTTGGTCCTGTGCTGTGTCCTGATATCTTAGTGTGAAGTGCTGTTACCATTGCTGCCTAGCTCTGCCCTATTGTTATGTACAGATGACTCACCTGCAGACCCTCTGTTTACGTGTAAATACTGACATTCATATGTAAATAGTAGCAGACCAGCAGCATTCATACCTATATAGAGGCAGTATTCATATGTATATCATGCCCCCCTGAGATCAAACCCACCATCACCTATACTGAATGCTGCCCACTGGGGAGATAAAGGGGCATGCTTGAAAGTCCTGCCTACAATTGTGGTCATTAAGCCTTCCATCAGCCTGTTCTGCAAAGGTAAGCAAATTAGTGAGATGGAGTGTCGTGTGGGGTGTGCAGAGGTAGGCAGAGAAGGAATTACAGTTTGGGGTGCACAGGTGAGCAGGAGGGGGTGTATGGAGGTAAAGAAGGTGGTTGCAAAGATGAGCAGAGGAGGCAGGTAGAGTTAAAGGGGAGGGGGGTTGGAGTGGAGTGCAGAGGTTAGCATGGGTTTAAGGATGCAAATGTGTACTGACAGAGTGGATAAAGATGTAGGCCACATGTAAGGCAGCCCATTCATTTCAATGGGCTGCTCTATGCACTACAAATGCGGAAAAAAGTCCCAACCCTTTTTTCAAAATCACACAAAAACAATTAATGGCACTGTTGTGTATCTGCTAAAGGGTAACACGTTTCTGTGGTGTCAGGAAATCGATTTTGCATGCGTTCCCAATACAAACAAATATGAACGCAGGCTAAATGTCTCAGTTACATTGGTGGTCGGTGTAAATCTTCTCATTACATTGGTGCTTGGTGTAGAATCCTTACATTCACACTAGTGGCAGTGTGAATGTCCCCCTTCGTTGGTGGTCAGTGTAAATCCCTCCTTACATCAGTGGTACTGTACTGTACTGTAACTGCGTCTATTACATTAATGGTCAGAGTAAACCCCTATTAAATTGGTGGCCAGGGGAGTGGCCTGGTCATGGCGGGATAGAGACATGATTTCACAGAGCTCCGGACCGTCTCACCTAATCTGATGATTGACCGCGCTAAATCACACTATGTACACCTCGAGGAAGAGAGCCACTAAGAGGAACAACAGGTTGCTTCGTTCTACTCCTCAAACCTTCACCACCGAGTGATATACACCGGCTATTCAGATTACCACAACACGCCGTGTCCCAAGATGGCAATGACACGCGCAGATGCAGAGGAAGACCAGACCTCCAGCCACTCAACGGACCTGCATGTAGTGGTACCGCTGTCAGAGACATATCTTGCCACAACTCGGGAGTTTCAATCGGAGGAGGAGGAAGCCTCACAAATGTCCCCTCAGTCCTACCAGGTAGACGCTGACCTGAGATGTTTATTACAGGCACTCCCTACCAAGGGGACATTACTGCTTTAATCGGGACAGTGGAGGCTGCTCACCGCAAAGAATTGCCACTGGTGAAGACTGAGGTGAAGGCATTCGCCTCTAGGGTCTCGAGAGGCGAGACCCCCTGTCAGCTCTTGGCTGCTATTGAAGAGACTCAAGACGAGCAAGCAGAGACCCTGGTAGAGCAGCAACTCCGGCTGGAAGAAAAGGAGGACCGCAGCCGCAGAAATAACCTGCGGATCAGGGGTCTTCCGGAGGCCACCAGTCCGGAGGACCTAGCGGACACAGCGTTAGCAATATTCCGGGGCTTGCCGGGCATTGTTCTGCCAGAACGGGTGGAGCTGGATAGGATCCATAGGGCACTGGGACCCAAATCCCCAGATCCCAACAGGCCCAGAGATGTTATCTGCAGGCTCCATCATTATAGCCATAAAGACAACATCATAAGGAATGCCTGGGAATCGGGAGATTCGGAATTTGATGGGGTGTCTCTTAAGATTCTACCTGACCTCTCACGAGCCACCCTGCAAAGAAGGGCAATCCTGAAACCACTTCTTGATCTGGCCCGTTGTAACGGTGCTACCTACCACTGGGGGTATCCACTTTCTCTTACATTCCGGAAGGATCAACTGTCCTTTATCCTAAGGAAACTGGACTCCCTTCCGGCACTTTTTACCTTCTTATGAGTGGAACCAGTTGATGTCCCGAATCTACCGCCCAGACAGCAGAGGAACCGCCGGCGCCATCGGGCGCCATCGCAAGAGGATACACGTGAGTTCTGAGAGATACAATGCGAGCCTTGACCCTGTGATTGGGGTCGGTGGGAATAGGCATATACTAGTTACGTGATATTGACACAGTATTACATTATGTTTTATGATGGCTATGTTGGTTGTCTCTTTTGGTTATGTTCTTCACTTTTTCTTGAAACTACGATCTTGAATGAAACTAAGAGGTACATAGTGCTACAAAAGTTAATTAGGTGAGAGGAACAGGTTAAGAGCTCATCCTCTTCTGCCTTGTCTGACACGTTTCCCACATAGGATTGCATATCCTGTTAGGGGGCAAGTTACGGCCCTTCTGACATCATATGCAAACAATAAGTTCCTAAAAAGACACAGGGCATTAGGCTCTGTCTTCTACATTTACCTACATACTTGCTGGATTCTTTTCCTCTTCTTTCACCCATTGTTTCTTACCCTTTCCTATCTGCCTTAAATCTTACCCATTCCCCCCTCCTCCCCTCCCCTTACTACCCTTACAAAATGGCGGTACATAACATCAAAGTCATGCCGCTAAACAGGCCTCAACACACCAGAAAAAAGACGCATTTTACTAAACGACCTGAAAAGGTCACATATCGACATTGCTTTTATCCAAGAAACACATTTTAAAAATAATAAGCTACCTTACCTGAAAAATAAACACTACCCCCTAGCGTACCAATCAACTAATCCAGTAGCCTAATCCAAGGCCTCTATACTGATATCTAGTAAGATCCCGTGGAAACACCAGGATGCACTGATAGACCCATTAGGACGCTATGTTTTCATCAAAGGCCTGGTGGGAGAGTTACAAATAACTTTTGCCAAACTGTATGCTACCAATGAGTCGCAGGCAGCCTTCCTTGAGGCCGTGATGGAAAAACTTCAGGAGTTTTGGGGTGGCCAACTGATCATGTGGGAGGGATTTTAATGCATCAATGAACCCGTCAATAGATACATCGATGGGTAAAACGTCAATCCCAATTAACCAGCTCAAGCGAGTGTCAAAGGCGCAACACAAAGCACAACTAATCGACATATGGTGTCTGCTGCATTCGGGAGAATGGGACTACACGTTCTATTCACACATACACCGAACGTACACCAGAATTGACTACTTCCTAATCCCACACGCCCAACTTCATGCAGTAGAGACCATGTCAATTGGGAATAGGACGTGGTCGGACCATGCCCCCATATATCTGACGTACAACCTTTCCAATGGGTCCACGCACAGACAACAGTTTTGGAGACTTAATGAAAGTCTATTACAAACTCCTGAGGTCCTGATGGAGGTGTCTGGGGCTGTAACCCTCTATTTTCAGGAGAACGCTCAACCAGATTGCCATCCAGGGATATTGTGGGAGGCCCACAAATTGGTCATTAGGGGGATCTTCATTAAACATGGGGCACGTATTAAAAGGAACCGCAATAAACTACAAGAACAGTTACTGAAAAAGCTAACCGCCACCGAAGCGAGACATAAACATACCCCAACACAATCATTAAAAGTGGACCTTAGGAAACTTACTTACTTAGGAAACAAATTACCGTATATACTCGAGTATAAGCCGAGATTTTCAGCCTCTTTTTTGAGGCTGAAAGTGCCGACTGACTGATCAGCGTATCGAGCAGACAGACGGCGGACATTAAAATTCAAAAGCCGCGCCTCCTTCTCCGCCTCCGCCTGTGATAGGCGGAACACTGAATTTCCCAGCAGTCAGTGTTCCGCCTATCACGGACATCCGTTCATTCTCATACTACGGACGAGTATGAGAGGATGTCCGTGATAGGCGGAACACAGGCTGCTGGGAAATTGAGTGTTCCGCCTATCACAGGCGGAGGCGCGGCTTTTGAATTGTAGAATGGCCGCCGAGAAGAGCGGCGATCCTGGAGCGGCGATCCATCGGCACGACACGGGACGGAGGAGGCACGGGACGGAGGAGGCACGGGACAGAGGAGGCACGGGACAGAGGAGGCTCGGGACGACGGCGGCTCGGGACGGAGGCTTGGGACACAGGTAGGCTGGACACACACACAAGGCTGCACAGACACACACACACACACACACACACACACACACACACACACACGGATGGATGGATGGATGGATGGATACACACACACACACACACACACACACAGGGATGGATGGATGGATGAATACACACACACACACACACACACACACACACACACAGGGATGGATGGATGGATGGATACACACACAGGGATGGATGGACGGACACACACACAGGGATGGATGGATGGATGGATGGATGGACACACACACAGGGATGGATGGACGGACACACACACAGGGATGGACGGACACACAGGGATGGACAGCCATGTCTCACCCTCGGCTTATACACGAGTCAATAAGTTTTCCAGTTTTTTGGGGGTAAATTGGGGGCCTCGGCTTATATTCGGGTCGGCCTATACTCGAGTATATACGGTACTGATCTTCTACATTACAGAGCAAAAGCAGCCCTGCAGTTTTGCCAAAAGACCACATTTGAGTCAGGTGACAAATGTTTTAAATTACTGGCGAGAATGGTGAGGGAACACAAACTTGCTTCATACATCCCCCACATTAATGCTCCAGGAGGCCACAAAGTAACTCTACCCACACAAATAACCCAAGAATTTAACTTTAACTTCTACTCCAGCCTATACAATTTACCTCCCATGACCACATCCCCATCAGAAGTTGAAAACTACATTTCATCTAGTCAACTACCGTCACTGTCCCCTGAGACCCAAGCAGAATTTGACTCTCCTATAACCCTGACAGAATTACAGCAGGCAGTGAAGACAATGAAACCAGGGACGGATTAACGATACAATATTACAAAACATTACTCCTCGGACCGCACATGATTACGTTATTCAATGAGGTAGGAGAAGGTGGGGGGTTTGCAAGAGACACCTTGGGAGCCCATATTTCAGTGATACACAAGGAGGGCAAAGACCCAGTGGTCTGCAGTAGTTATAGGCCCATATCGCTACTAAATGTCGACCTCAAGTTATATACTAAGATCCTAGCTGCACGGCTGGCACAGCACCTCCAGCATATCATACACCTTGACCAGGTGGGTTTCATCCCTTCTAGGGAGGCTAGAGACAGCACCTCTAAAGTGCTAAACCTGCTACATGTTACACGGTCCACAAATATCCCATGCATGTTTCTCAACACTGATGCTGAAAAAGCATTTGACAGTGTAAATTGGTCGTTCATGTTTGCAGTACTTAGACATGTGGATTTGGGACAGGTGATGCTCTGTCTTGTAGCAGGTGTATATGCGACCCCGACCACCTGTGTGAAAGCAAACGGGATATTGTCAGATCCTTTCCCAATAATGAATGGGACACGACAGGGCTGCCCTTTGTCTCCCTTATTATTTGCCCTCTCTCTAGAACCTTTTCTTTGCAAGGTTAGATTGAACCCTAATATACAAGGCGTCACAATAGGACAAACACAATACAAGATAGCTGCTTACGCAGATGACCTACTCTTCTCACTGACCAACCCAGGAATCTCCATACCGAACTTGTTTAAAGTATTTGAGACATACGGGGACTGTCTAACTTAAAGATAAATTTCTCTAAGTCGGAAACCATGGGAGTCTCGATTCCTCATCATAGACTCCACTCCATGCAAACGAATTTCCAGTTTAAATGGACGTCCTCCGCTTTGACATACCTGGGCACGAAAATCCCACCAGACTTCACAAAGGTCTACAAGATTAACTTCCCCCCTCTACTGGCCAAAGTGAAGATGCTTCTAGATACTTGGCATAAAGGACTTCACTCGTGGTTTGGGAGATGTCATTTACTGAAAATGAGTATACTACAAAAATTCTTATACCTCTTTCAAGCACTCCCGATCAGGATTCCCCCCATATACTTTAAGTAAGTTCAGGCTATATTTACTCATTTTATTTGGGCGCATAAAAGACCACGTACCCCTAGATCACGACTCTCCTAGCCCAAACAGTATGGAGGCCTTGCTTCACCTGACATCAAAAAATATTACCAAGCAGCGCATTTGAGCAGAGTAATAGATTGGACTCGGCATCATGAGCTGAAACTATGGGCACAAATTGAACAATAACAGACTGCCTTCCCTCTAGGGAATGCACTCTGGTGTAGCGACTCCCTACCCCAAGAAACAAAATCTCACCCCCTGATAGGAAACACGGTACACCAGGCACAGCAAGCTGCACTACAGGCATCCCTAACGACTAAAACTTCGCCCTTAACGCCGATAATGGGCAATCCTGGATTCCCCCCTGGGAACTCATCAACGCGATTTCAATCGCTCATAAATTCTGGCTGCACGAGGGCCTCGCAATTTGTAGTGAGGGCTAGATGGCCATCTATCTCGGAACTAATGGACCCTATGGGCTCTTTCCGTCTCTTGCTTTGGAATGCGGCACAGATCCATCACTACCTCCATACTATACCAAACCCCCAAACCAGCAGTAGACCCCTGACTACACTTGAGGCAGGGGCGGATCCAGGGGGGGGGCAACGGGTCAATTGCCCCCTCCGAGAATACTGGCAGCTGATGACAGCAAAGCCGGTTCCGCGGGTCCAATCGCGGCCGGTTCCGCGGGTACCCGCGGGCCGGTTCCGCGGGTCCAATCGCGGCCGGTTCCGCGGGTACCAGCGGGCCGGTTCCGCGGGTCCAATCGCGGCCGGTTCCGCGGGTACCCGCGCTGAGTGGATGGGTGAGGGGGGGCCAGCTGGGCAGCTTAAGAGGGCTGCTGGCCAATCAGGAAGCCAGCAGGCAGGGGAGCAGGGAGATGACATCATCTCTCACTGCCCTGCATCCCTCCAGTCCTGCCCTCACTGTGTAGGAAGCTGTGTGCAGCAGAGAGATTGCATCATCTCTCTGCTGCCTATCTTCACTCTGGGACCCAACAAAAGACCACCTTAGCAGAAAAATGACACAGTAGGTGACAATCCGCAATGTGTGGCAGGCTTCGTGGCAAGTGGCAATCCGCAATGTGTGGCAGACTACGTGGCAAGTGGCAATCCGCAATGTGTAGCAGACTACGTGGCAAGTGGCAATCCGCAATGTGTGGCAGACTACGTGGCAAGTGGCAATCCGCAATGTGTGGCAGACTACGTGGCAAGTGGCAATTCGCAATGTGTGGCAGGTGACGTGGCAAGTGCCAATCCGCAATGTGTGGCAGGTGACGTGGCAAGTGACAATCCGCAATGTGTGGCAGGTGACGTGGCAAGCGACAATCCGCAATGTGTGGCAGGTGACGTGGCAAGTGGCAATCCGCAATGTGTGGCAGGTGACGTGGCAAGTGACAATCCGCAATGTGTGGCAGGCTACGTGGCAAGTGACAATCCGCAATGTGTGGCAGGTGACGTGGCAAGTGACAATCCGCAATGTGTGGCAGGTGACGTGGCAAGTGACAATCCGCAATGTGTGGCAGGCTACGTGGCAAGTGGCAATCCGCAATGTGTGGCAGGTGACGTGGCAAGTGGCAATCCGCAATGTGTGGCAGGCAACGTGGCAAGTGACAATCCGCAATGTGTGGCAGGTGACGTGGCAAGTGACAATCCCCAATGTGTGGCAGGTGACGTGGCAAGTGGCAATCCACAATGTGTGTCAGGCAACGTGGCAAGTGACAATCCGCAATGTGTGGCAGGTGACGTGGCAAGTGGCAATCCGCAATGTGTGGCAGGCTACGTGGCAATCCGCATCTGGTGGCAGGCGACGTGGCAAGTGACAATCCGCAATGTGTGGCAGGTGACGTGGCAAGTGACAATCCGCAATGTGTGGCAGGTGACGTGGCAAGTGACAATCCGCAATGTGTGGCAGGTGACGTGGCAAGTGACAATCCACATTTGGTGGCAGGCGACATGGCAAGTGACATCCTCAGGGCTCCCACTGATTCTGCATTATGGTGAGATGAACCATTTAATTTTATATTACAATGTATTAATAGAAATAATGCGCTTCAATCATCCTGACACCATAACAACCATGGTGCCGTAATGATTGAAGCGCAAATACCAGCCATTTCCCATATAAATTGCCCCCAAAAAAACATATTTTATAGCAGTGCCCCTCCCGAGACTAGACTCTGGATCCGCCCCTGACTTGAGGAGTATTTCTCAGAGACTGAACCACTCCCACAAGTTCTCTCCAAAATGTATACACCTGTCCTGCACTTTTACTGAAACGCAGAGGCAGAGCATGGTTAACTTCTCCCTCATGTCCTCAATATGTACTAAAATCCAAGAAACCAACTATAAAATGTTGACAAGGTGGTATCTAACGCCCAGTCGCTTACATATCACTTTCCCGGACACGCCAGAACTGTGTTGGTGCTGCGGGAAAGACAGGGGGACTATGTTGCATGTGTTCTGGTCCTGTGATAAATTAAAAGACTTCTGGACAACAGTCCGCGTCATATCCCAAAAATTCACGGACTTCCAGATTCCAAATAATCCAGCCTTTTTTCTGCTTCATGTATCATCTATACCTCCCAGGCACTATAAAAGGTCCATTCTAAGGCCGCGTACACACGGGCGGACTGTCTGCCCAACTAAGTCCGTCAGACAATCCGACAGACAGTCCGTCCTACTTTCGAATGAACGGACTTGACCACACACGATGAACAGACAGTCCGCCGAAAGCTTGCGCGATGACGTGTACAACACGTACGACGGGACTAGAAATACGACGTCCAATACACTGCAATGCAACCTTTCGCCGTGTAAATCCTTTCTGAGCATGCGCCATACTTAGTCCGTCGAACTAGCCTACTCACGAGCGGACTGTCCGCTGAAACCAAGTTTGGACGGACAATATTACGGAAATTCCGAAAGACTTAGTCCGCCAGACTGTCTGCTGAAAAAGTCCGCTGAAGCCCACACACGAGCGGATTGTCCGCTGAAACACGTTTCAGCGGACCAAGTCCGTCAGACAGTCCGCCCGTGTGTACGCGGCCTTAGACATCTGACGAACGCAGCCAAATCATGCATCCCCGTACTCTGGAAGAAAGAATGTCCACCGACCACAGTAATGTGGCTGCGAAAAGTAGAGGAGATAAATAGAATGGAGGATCTAATAATAACCGCACAAGATAAACATGATCGATATGCTAAAACTTGGACTCTCTGGAATATGTTCATACACTCACAGGAGGGTAAATCTCTTTTTACGGGGAGACACGCCGTGACGATCTGCACTGCCCTTCTTTAGTCTATAGAGAAACAAGATTATCCGCCGCTCACCCTATCCCCCATCCCTCCTCCAGTGCTGAGTGGTATAAATGTTCAGTAACCTCTAGCAGCCAATCAACAAGCAAGAGTCATGTGCTGTAACCTCTAGAAAAGAACAGTGATCCATAATGTGTGCTGTAACCTCTAGCAGCCAGTCAGTGAGTGGTAATGATACACTGTAACCTCTGACAACCAATCGCTACCTGATCTGATTCAGTAAACTGTTTTTTAGTATAGCTGCTATTTATTGTATGTCTCAGAGCAGGTGGAGAGCGAAACTGCATGGGGGGGGGGGCAAGAACATTTTTGCCCAGGGTCCAATAAATATTAAAGATGGCACAGATAAAACACATATATGACAGCTCTTTTACTCGTCAAAGGATTTGCATTTCTGTCCATCCAGTTCTGAGATTTACACAGCTCTGCCTCACAGCACAGTCCTGTTTGGCAAGGGAGGGAACCTGATCTTTTCTCTGCTGAAGAAATGTCTCCTTCCCACCTCTACCTTGTGACTGGACAGTGAAATGAGAAGCAAGACACTGGTGAGCTCATCTCTTTGTCACTCTGCTCTCTACTCCAATCAACATAATTATTAAACTGCAGCACATCTGATTGTCTTCCTCACACTCTCTGAGCTCTGCAGTACAGACTGTACTGTAAACTGCAAGAGGTTGATACCATGTCAATTCAAATACATAAACAGCTTGCATTAATTACTTACGGACCGCCCGCCACAGTTTTCTTGCAGAAATTTGCTTGATTCCCCCATCCACACAGTCAGTGTTGACCAGGGAATTCCTCCCTCTTAGCCATTGTATTCTCCCAGCAGGGAGGGGCAGCGGAAGCCGACCTGGCTGGGAGTGATTATTGCCAGTGGCTATAACAGCTGTTAATGATAATCGCATGTAAAATCTGGTGGGTTGGTTGTACCCAAGTTGATCAATCAACTTGGGTATATTAAACCTGTCCATACATGGTACAAATCTCAACCGGTTCCTTCTGAACCAGCCAAGATTTAAACTGTCTATGACTAGCTTTAGATCCTCAACCCTCAATGAAATGGCAACACATCCTAGTGTTTAATAAAAATTCACACTTATAGGCTTTTTCGGGTTGTATAAAATTCAATGATAACGTGAAGAAAAGTTACCCCTAGCAACCAACCAATTTAAAAATGCATTGGGTATGGGCTATACATCATCCCGGTCCTTTAAAATACTTTCCCAAATAAACCTTTTAGTAGTATTTGTTTTTTTATTTAAGGGTTCATATGTGATGTATGCAATTCATAGTATACTGATTACAGCCTATTAAAGCAGATGTTGAACAACTGTATTATCAGTGTGAATTTGTCCTGTTTATACATGTCTACTAAGCATATAAAGATTTGTAACATCCATCCAATCAAAGCAAACATTGCTTTTTGCTCTTCTTATAATCATTAAAGAGACCAGAGGGTGTTTACCTGAATATTTTAATGTATATGCAAACTGCCAGCATTCTTACAATGCATGGGAATTCGGTGGGAAGCTAATAATTCTGTAGGATTATTTATTTATTTATTTTATTAATTGGTGGTGGTTTTTTGGTGGTGGTTTTTTGCCAGAAACATTAACTGAAAATGTAAGTGAAATGATCAGAATAACATATGAACAATTGAATGAATAAATCACTTATCTAAAACTTGCATACTGCTGACACAATTTCTGGGTTGGTTGTTCTAACTAAAGGGAATGTACGCTTTCTGTTTTTGGACCAGAGAAGTAACCCCCATGTACATTGGGATTTTATAGGCAATACAGAACAAGACCATGTTATATACTGTATAAAACATAGTACTTTATTTATACAAAATTCAACAAAACATTCTCTAGTAAGAAAATGGCTGTTGTACAATCCAATTATATCACGGTGATATACTGTGATATACTGTATTTGAATCGTACAATGCACAAACAGACGTTTTCTTTTTAGAGAATGTTTTTATTGAATTTTGTATAAACGAAAGTACTATGTTTTATATATCACACATGTCTTGTTCTATACTTGGGAGTTCCTTCTCTATTCCATATACAATCAGGATGATTGCAATGTCAATCTAGGCCAGGGGTGTCAGCAATATCATTGCACTCAAAGGGGCGGTGGCATCTGTAGGACTAGATGTCCAGAGCACCCCCCCCCCCTTACATCGAATCTAAAGAGCTTCCCTGTCATCAGAAGTCGAGTCCCCCACCCTCATTTACATGGTATGGTGCACACCCATCACCTTTTGCTGCTGCCAGGAAGGAGCTGGGAAGCAGAAAGTGCAGGATCTGAAGGAGGTGTTTTGTTCTTCTGCCGACAGGGTTCAGCCTCTCTGCGGCTGCAAAGAAGCGCAGGATCTGATAGAGGAGTTCTGTCCTCCTCTCTGTTACCGTCTACTGAGACAGGGTGAAGGCAGAGATGGTGGTGCTGCAGCTGCAGGAGAGGTGCAAGGGCCACATGAAATGACCTGGTGGGCCAGATTTAGCCCGCAGGCCTTGTGTTTGATATGTGATTTAGGCTTTCACCTTTGGCTCTATATACTTTATTCGTTTTTAGAAACATCTGTAAATGTGATCAATTATAGGATAACTTTATCTTAGTATAGTGTTATACTTCATTTGACCTGCTTGGACCAATGTAAGTATGCCTTTTCCCAATAATTAAAAGATGTATCTGATTGGATGAGATAGAGAGGTGGTGCGATGACATCACAATGCTTTTCATTCACTGAGAAAATGCAACGTGTTCTGTAAATGGCACAATTCTGTAAAGCTGTAATCAGTGTATACTACACTGATTTCCATCTTCCATCTTCTACAGGGATAGGACAGGTATACCACATGCATGTATACATTGGTCCAAGTTGGAACAATGTAACTATGGAAAGGGAAGACCCCCCACTATGCCATAATCCTATTATTTAGAAAAAAGGATTGAATGAGTTTAGACAACTCTATCAAAAAAAAAACTGCATTTTGTGGACACAACATTAGACAATAATTATCTAAAAATATAAATCTTTATTACAAAATACATAGTTTTAAAAAAAGACATAAAAATACATAGCATCCTACTGACCTACGGAATCAACAATACCCAATATGATAAATATGGAGATATGGACATAAATAAAGTCCTTGTGGACATCTATACTGTATAAATTGTATAGATAAATAGGGTAGATAAACTCCTCCATGAACTCTTATCAACACGTTTCACAAAATGCTTCCTCAGGACTGTCTGGGTAGATGCTGCTGATTCTCAGAATCAGATAAAGGGGACACCTCCTAGAGTAGTTCAGAAACCAAGATGATTTCTATCCACCAATGTGAATGCAAAAATAATTCAAAGATCCATGAAACAAGCACTAAACATTCCACCTCTGATCTAGCCAAGGTTGTTGATAATTTCATCAAAAATTGTTGTGCTTAGCCCCCAATCAGTGATATGTAGCTCTACAAGATAATTAAATATATCCACTCAAAGTATGCCTCCAGTCCTCAGCTACGCCTTGCAAAAGTATTCACTCCCTTGTCTTTTTACCTATTTTGTTACATTACAGCCTTTAGTTCAATGTTTTTTTTATCTGAATTATATGTGATGGATCAGAACACAATAGTCTAAGTTGGTGAAGTAAAATTAGAAAAATATATACATAAAAACTATTTTTCAGAAATAAAAAACTGATAATTGGCATGTGCGTATGTATTCACCCCCTTCATTATGAAGCCCAAAAAAAGCTCTGGTGCAACCAATTAAATTCAGAAGTCACATAATTAGTGAAATCATGTCAACCTGTGTGCAATCTAAGTGTCACATGATCTGTCATTACATATACACACCTTTTTGAAAGGCCCCAGAGGCTGCAACACCTCAGTAAGAGGCACCACTAACCAAACACTGCCCTGAAGAACAAATTACCCTCCAAACAAATAAGGGACAATGTTGTTGAGAAGTAGAAGTCAGAGTTAGGTTATAAAAAAATATCCATATCTTTGATGATCCCTAGGAGCACCATCAAACATATCATAACCAAATAAAATAAACATGGCACAACAGTAAACCTGCCAAGAGACGGCCACTCACTGACCCGGCAAGGAGGGTATTAAATCAAAGAGGCAGCAGAGACTGGAGTATCTGTACATAGGACAACAATAAGCCGTATGCTCCATAGAGTTGGGCTTTATGGCAGAGTGACCAGAAGAAAGCCATTACTTTCAGCAAAAAACAAAATGGCACGTTTTGAGTTTGCGAAAAGGCACGTGGGAGACTCCCAAAATGTATGGAGAAAGGTGCTCTGGTCTTGTGAGACTACAATTGAACTTTTTGGCCATCAAAGAAAACACTATGGAAAAGAAGAGCGCTTTGAAAGGTGTGATAATTTAGTGATAGTATATGTGCACCCTCATCCCATTAGATTGAAATAAAGGAACAATGGATGTCTCCTATCTCCCAGGGGGGACATCAACAGAGATAGAGGGGTGAGTATCGGGACTATTACGGGGCACATGAGATATTTTTATATAAGAGATAAATATCAAGACAATAGGTCATAAAAACAATTTATTTAAAGAAAACAAATAAATAAGAGACATATAAAAGTATATATGAAGTCTCAAAGTACAGTTGGTAGAGACTCATGAGGTGTTTATTCAACTAGTTTCGCTTAATTGCTTCGTCAGGATAACACCTAAGTCTGCAGATATACAAGTAAATACAAACATGTCGTTAGTATCAATAGATACAAAACTCACAAATATTAATAAATTTAAATTTAAATAAATCTATACAGTTTGTTGAGACATGAGAGAAAAAAATAAAAAAAACATTGTAATGATGACATTTTTTTCTCTCATGTCTCAACAAACTGTATAGATTTATTTAAATTTAAATTTATTAATATTTGTGAGTTTTGTATCTATTGATACTAACGACATGTTTGTATTTACTTGTATATCTGCAGACTTAGGTGTTATCCTGACGAAGCAATTAAGCGAAACTAGTTGAATAAACACCTCATGAGTCTCTACCAACTGTACTTTGAGACTTCGTATATACTTTTATATGTCTCTTATTTATTGGTTTTCTTTAAATAAATTGTTTTTTATGACCTATTGTCTTGATATTTATCTCTTATATAAAAATATCTCATGTGCCCCGTAATAGTCCCGATACTCACCCCTCTATCTCTGTTGATGTCCCCCCTGGGAGATAGGAGACATCCATTGTTCCTTTAATTCAAAGAAAACACTATGTCTGGTGCAAACCCAGCACATCACAACACCCAAAGAACACCATCCCCACTGTGAAACATGGTGGTGGCAGCATCATGCTGTGGCGATGTTTTTCAGCAGTCGGGACTGGGAAACTGGTGAGAGTTGAGGGAAAGATAGATGGTGCTAAATACAGGGATATTCTTGAGAAAAACCTGTACCACTTTGTGATTTCAGGCTATGACAGAGGTTCACCTTCCAGCAGGACAATGGCCCCAAACACACTGCTAAAGCAACACTTGAGTGGTTTAAGAGGAAACATGTAAATGTGTTGGAATGGCCTAGTCAAAGCACAGACCTCAATCCAATAGAAAATCTGTGGTCAGACTTAAAGATTGCTGTTCACAAACGCAAACCATCCAACTTGAAGGAGCTGGAGCAGTTTTACAAGGAGGAATGGGCAAAAATCCCAGTGGTAAGATGTGGCAAGCTCCTAGAGACTTATCCAAAGTGACTTGGAGAAGTGATAGCTGCAAAAAGTGGCTTTACAAAGTATTGACTTCAGGGGGGTGAATAATTATGCACGTTGACTTTTTCTGTTATTTTGTTCTATTTGTTGTTTGCTTCACAATAAAAAAAAACATCTTCAAAGTTGTGGACATGTTCTGTAAATTAAATGATGCAAATCATCAAACAATCCATGTTAATTCCAGCTTGTGAGGCAACAAAACACGAAAAATGCCAAGGGGGGGTGAATACTTTTGCAAGGCACTGCAGGTATGCTGAACTGGCACCTTATGGAGGTGTATCACACATGCTTCCTTCTATGGGGGGGGGGGGGCCCTCACCAAGTGTGTGGCTACTCCCGCAAATTCCCCAAAGGGGGTAGTAGCTCTATTAAAAGCCAAGGTGTAACCACGGGTGTCCCCGCTGATTCTTGTAACTATGCAAAAAAAGGCCACATCTAAATTTCAGCTGCAAAAACCTTTTGTTGCCTGGGGGGCCTTCCAATGCATTTACCAGTGCCCCAGGAACTCTGAAAATCACACTGAAAAGGGCACTCCGATAAGCCAGTACTGACTTTGCTTTACAAATCTGATGGCTGGCCCACTCAATCAGTTACATAGCTTCTGGTTATTGAGCCCATCCACTATGCCAAAAGTCCAACAGCTAATGAAATGGTGTGGACTAATCACTAAATTTCTGAAGCACAGTCAGTGTTTGCATATCAGAACATGCATCAAGTTACATGCAGGTACATGGGAGTGCTATATTGTAATTACTATTTTTGCTTTAGAATTTTCTGTAAATGGAAAGGTTCCCTAAAAGTCAGTGTGATCCACCATGATACGAAGTCATGACTACATGTATATTAGGATCTTACATAATAAATACCACAATAACATTAGTCCCAATAAATGTCGTTGATTTCAATCATTCATATACATTTACAAATCTGCATCAATCTGCAGACAGAAACAGAAATAATAGACTCACACTATCCAAATAAACATTCTTTCCCATCCTCATCTGTAGATATTCTGCTTGCTTTCATCTTTGGGGTTGGTCTGGTTCTGTTTGATTTATTTTACATTTGTGTACATTGTATGAAATGAAGAAGACTAATTGGAATATATGCAACTATCTCTCAATAACCATATATATATTATACAATGCTGTCAGAAGACACACTTCCAAATGCTTGATTTGAATATCTATCTAACATTCTTGACAAGTAAAAACAAAGTAATTGAGCTTTTGAGAGATATTTGGTAGGGCAAATGATAAGAACAAACAAATTATACGACACTAATATAATCCAATGATCCTGATGTTGCATGCCTCAGAGCACAGTCATAATTAGGCACTTATTGCTTCTTATCTGTTTGGTGATATGATCATTTGATTATCTTATGTCAGGTTTATGGTGTAAAAAAAATGAAGATTTACAATATATTTCCTGACAAAGGGATAGTTTTGCTTATTTTAATTTGTGAGACCTGTGACCTTTACAAGACATTTTAGTATTAGGTTTCCTCCTAAACCCTGGGTATATTATTACAAGACTACAATGTAATTTAGCTCTTTGTAGATTTGAATACGATTTACAGATTACTACATTTATGGATTGTTTAAAAGCTCTTGCGTTATCTCTCTGTGTATTGTAAAGAAGTGCATCAGAAGGTATTAATGTAACATTATGTTCTCAACAAAAACAAACAATAAAATATTTTTTTCTCATTTAGGCCAGATGTGAAAATGCCTATGGTGTCAAATTAGCACTATACGCTATACAATCTGACTATACAACTGCCTTTAAATCTACCATCTACTATGTAGTGCAAGGGGCTTGTTTGAGTTGATAAAAAAAAGAATGGGTTGTATAAGTTTATCCTCCTATTACATAGTTTTAGTAAATCTAAATGACATTAGATATAGATTTTGTTTTATATATATTATATATATAATTAGAATAATGTAGCCTTTCTCAAACTTTTTAACATGGAGGGACCATTGAAATATCTTTCTGGTCTCAGGGAACCTGGCTTATAATTATTAGATATAGTGTGATGGTCAGTGGGAAAAATGCTCCATACTTTTTGTGGCCCATAGGTCACAGATGGTAAGGCAAAAAGATGATTGTTGGTGGTTACATATCTTATAGGTAGAAATTGCTAATTGCTCAAGGAACTCCTAGTAATCTCTGTAGGAATCTGTGTCACTAAGGAAAAAAAAGGGGAAATGAGAAGAGAAGAAATGGAGAGTTGGGGAACGTAGGAAGGGACAGAGGTGGGAAAGGATAAGGGAATGATAAAAGGACTCTATGCACACCTTCCTTCGGAAGAACTCCTGAGACAGAGTGCTGAGGTTGTCCGTCTCCTTTCAGGAATCGATCAGCAGTTATCGGTATTCTATTGAAGAAGTGAGTTCAGTCTATAAACACCATCTTTTGTGGAATAGTTCTTCTATATTATTTACCGCAACCACCATTTCCTCCATGAATTTTAGAGAACCATTAGCCGATTAGGGGTGTTTTGTTTTGTTTCCAGTAGAGTGGTATGCATGTTTTTGCTACATTCAGCAAATGTATCAATAAGGAACGCTTGAAGCGTTCCCGAGATGATGGGGCCAAATGAAGGAGAAAAGCTGCAGGATAATCATGCATTGGAACATCTGTCAACCTAAGGATCACCTGCGTTACCTAATCCCAAAAGCTTTTGAATTCCAGGCAAGACCAGAATATAAGTATTATGGAGACTTCCTCCCTTTGGCATCTCCAGCACAGTGAAGAGCATTGTGGGAAAAGTATATGCAGAGTTGTGGGGACCAAGTATTATCTTGAAAGGATCTTGTATCCTGTTTCTTGTACAGAACTGGAAATGGAGGCCATATGGGTCATCTGAAGGATTCTATCTTTTTGCTGGTCAGTAAACATGGTGTCCAGATAGTTTTCCTATTTTGATTTGAATTTCGGAGTGAATGCTTTGGTTGGGTTAGATAGGTTATGATAACTACAAGTATTTTTTATACTTTAGTCCTCTTCTTTGATCCTCTGCTGTCTGGGGTTCTTTCAGTAGAATAAACAAAATCACAATTTTAAAAGCTGTTTACCCAAGTCTTTTTCTACTTACTTTCAAAAATGCTGATCAAAAGTATCATCCATACACTTCTGGATCTGTAACAGCAAATGAAGCCTGTCTCTGAATCCCCATACACACGAGCCGAATATCAGTTTGAGAAAAAACGTCCGACATTCAGCCCGTGTGTGACGGTCCGTCCTGTGAAAAATAAGCAGCCTACTCATGATCAGCGCTCGCCACCAATGGCGGGGAGCGCTGATCGGAGTGAACTAGCAGGGGGGTCACCCCCCTATCAGTACACAACAGCTCAGCGGGGGAGATTGCTATACTAACTTTGCATTGTTAGTACAGTGGCTTGAATGGAAAAAACAAATAATGTGTATCAGGCTTAAGGATGTCATGCATCTATGGGCTCAGAGCCACAAATAAGTCAATATACACAATGTAATTTCAGCCAGCCCTTAACCCTTCCCTATCAGGGATTAGAAACATATACAGACATACCCCACTTCTAAGTACACAATGGGGTTTATTTACTAAAGCTGGAAAGTGCAAAATCAGGCTCACTTCTGCATAGAAACCAATTAGCTCCTAACCCCAGCTTGTTCAATTAAGCTTTGGTAATAAAACCTGGAAGATAATTGGTTTCTATGCAGAAACGAGTCTGATTTTTCACTTTCCAGTTTTAGTAAATAAACCCCATTGTGTACGTAAAAGTGGGGCATGCCTGTAACAATAGTAAACACATTAAGGGGAATTTACTAAAACTGGCCATAGATAGATTAAAATTTATCCAGTTCAGCAGGGACCAGATAAATTTCAATCCATCTATGGCTATTTTCGCTTGACTAACAAGCAACTTCTGTTTAAAAGGAATATAATGAGAATTATGGTTGATCACTGGCTTGTAGCTGTTGATCAGTATATTCTGATAGTTGAGGAATCCTGTCAGAATACAATGGCACAGTAGGGAATATTTCTCCATTCGTCTCGCATAAGTGGAGGGGGGGGATCTTTTTGCTTTACAATTACATTACATTACAATTTTCTACAAGAGGAATCAGAGGGCCCTGCTCGTTAGAGCTTACAATCTAAAAAGGAAGGGTCAATTATTTATTAATTTTTATTAATTATTTTTTTATCAGCCCACTTGCTGAATGAAAAAAAATGAACCATCTATGGCCAGTCTACAACTGGAGCAACCAGAATCTGGATCAGTTGTGCATGATAACAAATCAGCTTTCAGATTTCATTTACAAAGTTTAAATGAACAAGGTGAAATTAGAAACTGATTGGTTACTATACACCGCTGCTCCAGTTTTGGTAAATTCCTTCCAATTATAGTTCTTTCATGCTGGTTTAGATACTAGTCAAATGATGTGTGGCAGTTAAAATTTGTTTCATGTGAAACTATTTTTTCAAAATATTCTATCCACCTATATGTATAAAAATTGCAATTCCCTCATGTCTTCACAGTTCCCATCATGTGAAACCAAAGAAGACCAGCCATGTCTCTGCTTAATGTGACCTGGGGGGATTCCTGTGACATCATCCTTCCTCTATGTATCAGGTACCCAGCTGAGAAGATGGTGACCCTACTTGTCCCTTACGGCTATATGTGCCGATAAA
Organism: Lithobates pipiens; assembly: GCF_037356315.1. Taxonomy (NCBI): domain Eukaryota; kingdom Metazoa; phylum Chordata; class Amphibia; order Anura; family Ranidae; genus Lithobates; species Lithobates pipiens. The sequence continues at coordinate 229,002,985 of NW_027507785.1, forward strand.
CGAGGCAGACATAATTTCAGCCACTGAAAAGAATCCCACAAGAGTTCAGACATACAGAAGTGTTTCTGTCACCCAGAGGAAAGCCTGATCACTCTTTATGATCAGTGAGCAAGCTTATTTTTGTACAAAGGAAATAGCATCCCTAATCCTTTTTTCTGGTAGTATGTCCACTAGTAAAGGCATTTGTGAGTTTTAGCTGAACATTTTAGCAGAATTGGGCAAAAACTGGACATTTACAAATACTGGAGATGAGCAAATCAAACCACAAAGTATGAAGATTGACCAAGATCAGACCACAATTAAAAATCTGATTGCCATACCCCATTTCCTAGAAATCCATTAGAGTGACCAGAGAATGAGATTCTTGGAAAATCCTATACTCTATTTCCCATATTGTTATTGGTTAATAGGAGCGGTTTGCTGAACTAGGGGGTAGCAGCATAGAGTCGATCTTTTATTAAGATTATAAGTTGGCACAAATAAATGCACAATGCAGAAAGTTTAGTGTTTAAGTGATACCTTCTATTGGATTAACTTAAGGTATGAACAATGCACGTTTTCAGGATAACTTTGTCAGGGATAAAGCTTAATGAGGGGATCTAAAATATCCTGAAAGTTTGCATCCTTAATAACCTTATGTGGGACAAAAGCCCCCTATCCTTTACCATCTAGGAAGCTGCCGTCTTGGGAGCCATATGGTGACTTTACAGTTCGGTCGGGAGCACAAACAACTGTGACAGTTTTCATTCACGACATACCTTAAATGGAATTGTTTTGTAAAAACAGTCAAATCAATGGCTTTAAGTTAGCTAATAAAAGGTATCACTGAAACGCCAAACATAATGCAATAATCAATGGCTAACATTGTACAGTACTCTACTGCCAACATGCACAATATACAGCTCAGTAAATCTTTCAGGAAAAGCTCTCCTTTTTATCTTTAAAACATGGCTGTGTTTCCCCAGTGACTTGCCTAGGAAGAGATGATGTCATCAGGCTACTGCAGGCAGGAGGAAGCATTTCCTCAGTCTCTTTTCCAGACTGCAAAACTGTAAATTTGTAGAAAGTTATAAGGGGCAACACACAGCCAAGAACTGCATAGGCACCAGAATTTACATGATTGTGTCATACCTGAGCCAGCACTTCAGTCCAGGTAATAGATGCTGATTGGATCGCTCACAATAGATCATTTGCATATCACATATAAAAGGTTTCAAGAACTGGATTAAATTTGTGCATTTGGTGGACTTTACAATATTTGTCGCTGAAAATTACTCCCAGTTCACACATTATTTTTATTATGGCAAGATCGATATTTTTTGTGAAAATGTGCAGTGTTGCACTGAGTATGTGCCATAACGTCTATTCCATAAGTCAATTACATACACCTGTATATTAAATCAGTATTGAGCACATGGCCTCAGACAACCAACAACAACCAATCACATTCAAACCTTCATTCTTCAAATGTCATATTATAGTGCAGGTTTTAATCCGTGTTGTAAGCTCTCAGCTGGGACAGAGCCTTCATTCAATACATAATCCTTGTACTTTGTCTGCTGCATTGGCAAAACTCATCCTATTGTTCCTGCTAAAACATGACCTGAATTGTCCTCCACTTGTCAATGGCTCTATCATAAAACACAGCCTGATTTGTTTTTTAATGTCCCATTATGTACGTCATTCTCATGCAAATGGTTACAATACATGGCGGAATTACTTGTACCAGACTAGAACCACTAATTTGTTGATGTAATGAAGTAGGCCACCCATGAGGCTGGCTTGGTCAACATAGCCTGTTTCAAATTGGGATACTGGATTATGTGATCTTAATGTACTGTATATAGGAAAGCATTGGGGAACACTGAAAATGTATATTCAAATGCAGCTTATATAGTTAAAGTTATATTGTTTATGTTAAAGTAAGCCTTTATGATAGATTTAGCACCATAAATGAAATAAAGGCACACTCGGGTGCCCATATATTGATCACACTTTTTGAGGTTTGCTGTACTTTGAGGAAAAAAGACTGGAAGACAAATTACCCTTGCATTTTCTTCATTTCATTTGTCATTGGAAATTTTTTGAAAAGTTTTTATAGTCAGACTTGTATTGTAATGTTGTGCCCTGGGGTCCTGCGATGTGTCAAACAGACCACTTAACTTTTCCTGTGGTGCTTAATCAGAAAGATATGACTCCACTGCTTCTTCCTCGCAGCTTTCTAAGCCAACAAGAAAGCAATGTACAATAGAGGAACAGTGGTGATTCTATCACTGGAGACGGGTTGTATTTAACCACTTCCTGCTGATTTGGTTGAAATAAGTTCCCTGCATGTAGTAGCATTTTTGACCATGCTGGTATAGGAAACAAGGAATTTGGAATCACCATTGGGTTGGGGCTCTGCTTGAAAAAGCTGCCAGCATTGATCTGGTTTGAATGAGCCTTAGAAGAATATTTACTCACTTTAAAAAAATGGAAAAGGTGCTTTAAGCTAGCCATAGATGGATCAAAATTAGTTTGGTTCAGCAGGAACTGTCCGAATTTCAATCTATATATAGGCGTGTTGGTTGTACAGAAGTCAAACTCTCAATTGACTTCTGTACAACCAGCCTGTTAGAAAATATTTGCTCGATCAGTGCCGCTGGCTATAGCCAGCGGTGCTGATGATAAGTGTATTTTGATGGCAGGGAACTCTCCCCGCTGTCAGAATACAATAGCTTAGTGGGAGGGTTTCCCACGTCAAATGGGTGGGAGAATCAATTCATTTTCTTTCTTTAGTTCCACACACTGGTTGAATGAAAGAAAATGAATCATGTATGGCCTGCCTTAGGCTCCATTCACGCCTGAACGATCCAGATTGTGGACGGAATCATTGAGATTCTGCTTGTGATTCCAGAATCACAGCAAAATGTGGAACACTTATATTTTTTAATGACACACCAAATGCAGGACGATTTGGCTGCGACTGACGAGAGACAAATTACACTACAATTGCAGCAAAAATCGCAACTGCAAACTCTCCTGGTTCTGTGCCAAGATTTGGTACATGAGCTTCTTTTGGAGAGGAAGGATTCAAAATGCTCAACTAAAAAACAAAGAAAAAGCTAAAAAAAAAAGAGCTGTTGGAGATCACTCAGGTGTGAATGGAGCCTTATGCCTCGCACACGCGATCAGATTATTGGCCAACAAAACTGTGGAATTTTGTCTGAAGGGCGTTGGCTCAAACTTGTCTTGCATACACACGGTCACACAAATGTTGGACAACAATTACGAACGTAGTGACATACTAGACGTAGACGTGGTTTTTCAGCTCTTTAGTACCATCTTTTGGGCTCCTACTACTAATTTTGTGTTAGTAGAAGTTTGGCGAGTGTTGATTCACGCTTTTTTTTTCGCTTCTTTCATTTAGTGCTTTTCCGTTTGCGTGTTTCATTTCATGCTTTTCAGTTTGTTTCTGAACGGCCGTTCGTTAACCAGACATGTTGCAGAATCAGAGGAGATAACGTGTTATTTATTATTGGCCTTGGGGTTATTGCTTTGACATTATTTTTTTGGTTGAATGATTTAATTTGGTATATTTTCTATATTTTTGGATGCATAGAATGCACTTTTTGATTAAGTTCTATTGGCAGATAGCATTTCTATTTTTTTTTTAATGCACAGTAAAAAAATTGTGGAGAGTAATACTTGGCTATGTGTTTTACTTCAAATGATAGTTTGGGAGTAGGCAGTTACATTTAAAAAAATATAATGTAAGATTGACAAGGGACACCAACATAGTTGTATCTTTGGTCTTAAAAACTAGGAGATAATGGTGTTGTGGTAACTTGCACAAATAAAAAAAAAAACTAAAAAAAACATAATAATATTATTCTTGATATCACTAGAAAAAAAGTCTTTGAAAATTCATTTGCCATAACTCCATCAGTATCACCAGCAAAGCAGCTTCATTATTATCCCATTAAGGCCGGGTTCACACTGCTGCGGGGGGAGATCCGGATGTGATTCGTACCGCACTGCAGTGCAAATCACATCCGATCTCCGTAGCGATGCGAGTTCAGCCATACAGATAGTATGGATGAATTCGCATCGCTCCCGCAGCAAACTCGCACGGGACCCTTTTTTTGGTCCGCAACAGAATCGGATCGCATGGGTGTTCACACCATGCGATCCGATTCCTGTGCGAGTCTTCAGATCGCACTGCGATATGCGGACGGATCTGGGGGTGTCATTAACATTTCATTGACACTCCCAGCCGTTCGCATAGGGCAGTGTGAACTGCCGGCGGGAGTCATGAGATGCGGGAAAACGCCGCGGATTCGCGGCGTTCCCGCATCGCTGTGGTGTGAACCCAGCCTAAAGAAGAAGAGAATTGTGCGCTTAATTTGGAGATTTAATAATTTGCCACGTCACGAATGTTAATTCTCCATTGCAAAAACTAATTTACAAGACCAACCGCTTCTTCTTCCGAGCATGCGTACTTTGGACTTTTGTCCGACTGACTTGTGTACACACGATCAGAAAATACGACAACACACATTTGTTGGCGGAAAATTTGAAGACATGCTAGCCATGTCTTCAAACAACAATTGTCCGATGGAGCATACACATGGCCGGATTTTCCACCAACAGCCTGACATTCAACATTTCCCGTCGGAAAGTCCGATCGTGTGTATGGGCCTTTAGTGTCATCACACACAATCAGCAAATGCCAGTGGTAACTTTTGCAAACTTTTTTAATCTTATTTGCATCTCAATTGCAAAAATTCCTCTGCTATTCACTTAGAATACAAATTCTCATAGTTGGTGGAAAAAATGCACATAGCGAATCGCAGTCTCTCTTCCTGATGATGGTGCTCACATAACATCTGTGTTTTGAGGCATATGCTAATACTTTTTATAGATTGTTTTTACAGTCCTGATTTTGTTTCTGTGACACATATGGGATGTGGGCTAAAAGGGAAAATTAAACAGTGGTGGACAACACCAATATAGGTTGTAAATAGAAATGATTGATTACTCTGGGAACAGTCAATCGTTCACACAGAGATGCCTGAAGGTTTCACAGTTCCACGTGCCCTGATTACACAGCAATTCCAACAAGGGCTCAGAGTTTCACACCAAACTTGTAGCATCCTGTCTGTTCATATAATGCTATATATTAACAACAAATCTAGTGTTCAGTCTTTGTGCTTTATCTTTGTGCTTTACCTGTGTTTCATAGTGCTTCTTTTCAGCTTGTTTTCTGGACCAGTTCACAGATATGAGAAATAACACATTACTATTACTGAATCTGGGGGATTAGCATGACGACCAAGAAAATTAGCATTTGTTCACTATGCTGTTTGTAATTGCAGCACTGTTATTTCTACAAATCTATGGGAATGCAAAACCTGCTTGAAGTTAGTCACATGCAGGTCACAATGAGACCGACTGCAATGAATGAATTTGAAATAATCTCAAACTCATGCCATTGACGAAAGTTTAAAACCCCTTTCTATCACTTGCCATTATCCCCATTACACAGTTGGATAGTAAAAAACCTTTTGGAGGGGTAGCTTTTCTGTGGGACCTGGTCCCACACTTTATACTTTTCTGCCTAGATGGGAACGATGTTGCACCCACCCCGGGAGCCTCCTGGGAAACCGACACCACATATCCCAGAAAGCTTCAAGCAATCATGCCCTGGGAACTCTCTGCTGCACAATGCATGCTCCGCCATCCTTCATCAGGAAGCCTGAAGTGAGACACCCTGACGTTTCCAGATAAGAAGATGGCGGTCCAGGTCCAGAAGTGCTAAGACAAAGTGGTGGCAGAACAGACAGACAGGGATATAAATCTGCTAGGGATTCTAGCCCTACTCTATTAAGGAAAATCATTTTATTCATGTGTTTGGTTGAGGAGCTTTCCTGAATTCCTGTCTGGTAAAATGTAAGCAGGACAGGAAGTGACGGTACTTTTCTCCAAGGTTAAGTTTAGATATAAGGCTAAATTGTGGCTAAAGCTATCCAAAAACAAAGCAAAATGTTGGCTTAACTTGAACTTTTAGGTGTTTTTAAAGGCAGATTTTTTTAAAATAACAAATATGTAATACTTGCGAAGTGGTTTTGCACAGAACAGCCCCATTTCTCCTCTTCTTGGGTTCCCCGCCCCCCTTGCCGTGTGCCCTCATAGCAAGCCGCTGCTCTCTCTGTCCATTGACCCACAGAGTGCGGATTCTACTTGCCCCCCACTCTTTCCTCATTGCCTGTCTGTAAGTCACAGTAGCAAAAGTCAATGGCTCCTGCTGCTATCTATCAATAAAGAGGAAAAGACCTGGGACAGCCGCTGCGCTTGTGCACATTGCTGGATATAGATAGGATTCAGATAAGTATTTGCCAATGAGAGGGGGGCTGCTACACACAGAATGTTTTTCACCAGCATAGAATGCATGAAGGTATAAAACTTTGAGCCTTTACAACCACTTTAGGTACTGCATTTTTCTTTTAAGGCTTCTTCATACTATGTGCAGTCACCGAAAGGGCAGTCTCTGTAAGGGCACAGAGTTTTCTATGTGCCCTGTTCATACCACAGTGTTGGTGTGATGTGCAATGCAACGCAGAAAAATGCAGACATGCTGCAATTTTCTGCAGCGCACTGGATGGGACAGCATGCCCCTGCACTGCTGTGCAGAGACATGAATGAAGCGCACTTCAAATAAAGTGATAAAAAGAAAAGTAAACAATGCAATGTGCTGAAAGGACATCGCACCATCTTCTCACCGCAGTTCACTACGCAGCAAAACTGATAGCTACTCACTAGCTACAATGAAGAATGATCAGTGAATGAGCAGTGTTATTGCATTCCTTTATGACTATTGTGCAAAAAGAATAATGATGGGCATGTAAGCATGGTTCCTCTGAATTTTCAGTGCTTCAAGTGGAACTATATAAAAACAATATGAAACATGTTAAAACTGGTATAAAAACATACACTGACACACGTACACCATGGTGTAAAACCTTCCAAATTTAAAGAGGAAGTAAACCCTGATGGGTTTACTTCCTCTTTCATTCCCTGCAAAGGCAAAGCATAATGGACTACTATGTATCGCATAGTAGCCCATTATGTGTCACTTACCTGACACATGAGCCAGCGATGTCACCGCTGTCCCCTGTAGTCCGGCGCATCCATCTTTTTGGTGGGGTCTCGCAGCTCCGCCGCTGTCATTTGGCGGAGCCGTGATGACGTCACTCCCGCGCATGCGCACGGGAGCCGACACGCGCGGCAGCTCCGTTGTTGGAAATGCCGCGCTCAGTGCGCCTGCGCGCCGATGTCTACGGCGCATGCGACGTAGACAGCGGTGCCTGTTTTCGGGCAAATATCTCCTAAACCTATACGGACCTACAGGTAAGCCTTAATCTAGGCTTACCTGTAGGTCAAAGTGGTTTGTAAGGGTTTACAACCACTTTAACTGAAGCAATTCGAATTTCTAGATACAGACTGTCTTCTTTCCTGTTGATGAGAGCATATTACATCCACATCCATGAATAGCCTGTCACAACTGTCTAAAGGTATAGCAGGTCTTCACTCTGTGCAGATTATGGGCTGGGTTTACTAAAGGCAAACAGGCTGTGCACTTTGCCACTGCAGTTGCTCCAGAGCTTAGTAAATGAGAGGAAGCTCTGCTTTCGACATCCAATCACCTGCAACTGAAACTTCAAAGTGCACAGTCTATTTGCCTTTAATAAATCCACTCCTATGTGTTCTGGACCATGTGGCGGGAATACGGCATCAACCTTATTTTAGTTACTGCACATGTGTAGTAACCCAAAACACAGCACACTTTGGGAGGGACCAACCTATAAAATGGCCATGATCGATGGTCGCCAAATATTTTGAAGTTGATGTGATTTGGGTACACCCACCTGGGTTGGTGTTCACCCTGCATTTTCCATAACATAAATACATATTCATGAGAGAGTGGGACGTTTTCTTGATGGTGACAGCAGATGTGTAAATATTCAGAAACCCAAGTGCAGAGATCCCATCATTTTTTCCGATCTCTACCAAAATCTAAAGCAGCATTATAGCTCATGGTAAGCTGCCACATGGAAAGCCTAGCTGCAGAGGACGGGGCCATTGAAGTTGATGGATGGAACCCTCAGCCAATCAAAGTGTACAGTTCTCTCCTCACACTCCCTCCACCTGAGGCTCTCACTGAATGGGCAGAAGTTCGGGGAAATATGCTCTATCATGTGAACACTGTAGAAAAGCCTGAGCCAGGGCGCTGTGTGTTTCTTACACTGTCTGGGATTTATCCAAGCTTGCGCCTCTCTCCTGCATGGTAACACTTCACCCAGCCCTGGCCATTCCTATGCTTTCCCATAAGACTTCTTGTCTGAGCAGATATTGTAGGGCACTTATGGGAGTCCGGGAGCCACAGCCGAAAAGCGGAAGACTTGAGATGTTTGCTCAAGGGCCAACACAGCTTAACACGCCATCATTCAATTCTTCCACCCGACAACTCCTCCTACAACAGGCTGACCATGGGTATATATAGGTGCCATGCCCCCTGCCAATACAAGTTGGGCATTAGCCAAGGCTCCCAAATAAGCTCCATGTCACTCCAGCCCTCTGCCCTGCCTCTTTTCCAGAACCTTCTCACTGGAAACAGTGGAGGCACCCAAGAGCTGAGGCACATGTCAGCCACCTGCTGCTACACTAAACCACTCCCCTGCCCCCAGATCAATAATAAACAGGCCTAGCTCAGAGCTAGGCCTGCCTAAATTTACCTACACTGGCATAAAAAACACAAACACTACTCTAGCACCTACCTACCTAAGGTAGAGGGTGCTACAAATGGCATACTATTCCTTCTACTGATACCAATGATGTGGCACCATGCCCCCCACTGACACCAATGATGGGACATCTATTGCTCCTACTAATACCAATGGAGGGACATCAATTCCATTTGCTGACACCAATGATAAGGCACTATTCCTTGTACTGATACCAATGATGGGGTACTATTCCTCCCACTGACACCAATGATGGGGTACTATTCCTCGCACTGACACCAATGGTGGGCTACTATTCCTCCCACTGACACCAATGATGGGGTACTATTCCTCGCACTGACACCAATGATGGGCTACTATTGCTCCCACTGACACCAATGACGGGGAACTATTTCTCTCACTTATACAATATGTCACTATTCCTCCTAATAAAACCAATGATGAAGCATTGTTTACTTCCACTGACAACCAGGGACATTTCCTACTCCCACTGGCCATAGTCTGCCCCCCCTAAAGCAGGAAGAACAGTAAACTGGCCCTTTGTTTATAAAGTTCGGAGACCTTTACCTTAAAGTATAACTAAATGCATTTTTTTTTTATTTGGATAGAATAGCGAGGGATTAGAACAAGGTAACACTGGAGATTTATCGTCCATTCTAGTCCTAACAATACAGCTGGACAGGGTTGTACACATGCTGCGACTGTACTGCTTTTCTTCATAGCTGTAGCATTTTTGACTTGGGATGCAGAGCAGTGGCCATCCATCGATTAGCCGTCCCCCTAATCCATGCGTCCAACCCCTAATCAACATGCAGGGCACCAGTTCTCGCTCTCCTTATTGGCTCACAGAGCAGTGGGAGCCATTGGCCCCGCTGCTGTCAATCACAGCCAGAAAGCCAATGAGAAGAGAGCAGGGGGCGGGGGCCGAGCCTTGCTCTGTGTGTGTGAATGGACAATGTCTATTGGGGGCACTCAGCATGAGGGAGGATCCAGGACTGCCGGCAGGGGACCCAAAAAGAAAAGAGGATTGGGGCTGCTCTGTGCAAAACCATTACACCGAGCAAGTAAGTATACATTTTTGTTGTTTTTTTTAAAATAACAAACTTGTAACTTTTTTTTTTTAATTTACAATCTTTATAATCGCTTAAAACTCCAGAGACTGTTTGGTCGGATGCATGACCGAGTTACATTTTTACCTTTTAACACATTGCCATCAATGTCAATCTAAGAACATATCCTATTTATTGGTTGTACATTTTTCAGTTAGGAATTCTCCAAAGTCCAGTTTAGGTAATAATACAGATTTAGTAAGTAGATGTGAACAGCAAGCTGCAACATCAACAGTGTAGAAAGGTATTCATGTCCTGGAGGGCCACAATCTCAGCGAATATTCATGACCCCTCCAGGCATGACACGTGGAATAGAACACTGTTTGTAACGGGGACGCTGCAAGTGCTTCTGTCATATTACGTGATTAAACAAAATATTTTAAAAAGTTTTGCGAAACGAAGGATAATATTTCTGGTGAAGTCACTCAATATTGCAGCTTATCATTCAGCAGTGAGGGATCCTAGAGGCTGATGAATGCCTGAAAGATTCCAGCTAGTTGATGCAGCCCCTAGAATTCAAAGCTATAATGGCCGAATCACACTTGTGTCTCCTTTCAATGCAGATTATGACAGATATCACCCTAGGGGGAACACAAATCGTGCTGCTTGCTAAGCAGAAGTGTTGATTTGACATTCATTTGTATGCCCATCAGTATAACACAAGCTGCCATCTCATATACTATTTCATTGCATATGTCAAAGTCAGACGTGCAAGTCTATTCAATTTTGTATTTCATCTTTCTAAATGGCCAGGGTTTTCTTTTTCTAAAGTTTTACTGAAATCTTTTGCAAGATAGGTGGGGGATCTTGTAATAATTATAACATGGCACTATTCCCTATAACAGGGGTCAGCAACCTTTTTCCACTTAAGGGCCAGATTCAATGTATGTGTATGCATGGAGGGCGGCATTCACCTTGTAATAAATTATGATAATAATCTGGACCCCTTTACATTACACAGCCCCAGCACTTCTGGGCCCCTTTACATTACACAGCCCCTGCACTTCTGGGCCCCTTTACATTACACAGCCCCTGCACTTCTGGGCCCCTTTACATTACACAACCTCGCACCTCTGGACCTTTTTACATTACACGCCCCCCCTGCATATTACACAGCCCCCCCCCCCCCCCCCCCATGTTATACTTTAAAATTGCGAAAGGAATTAATGGCATCCCTCTGCTAAAGAGCAGCGCATTTCTCTCGTGTTTCAGGAATGCGCGTGATTGTGCGCGTCTTCCCAAATCGCAATAATCTGAACCTCTGGTGAGTCTGATTAATCACAGGTGTGGATTGCTCTCTGGTGTTTTTTCATGAAAGGATTATCAAGAAGATATTTTGTTGCTTTTGTTCAAAGATTGTTATTCGTGTTGCCGTTGGGTACATAATCATTTGAGAGTGCAGCTACATACCTCCCAACTTTTTGAGATGGGAATGAGGGACACCTATCAGCAAAAGTATGCAGGCATAGGACACACCCCTTACCACGCCCCCTTAAAGGAGAATTGTACCAAAAAAAATTGGTTATACCCACGACTGCTTTTTTTTGGTCCACTACTATTCCTTTATATTGTTTTTTGGAATTTACAAATGCAGCAATTTAGAAATCAGATGAAAGGTTTAGCGCTGGGAAATGAGGGATGAATGAGGGACAGAGGGACTTTGCTCCAATTTAGGGACAGTCCCTAGAAATTAGGGACAGTTGGGAGCCATGCAGCTAGTCTGCTGTTCATCTCTTTCCACAACTTCCTGGTTTCCTGTCATCCTATCCAGTTTCTCCTCTGCTCTTTAACCCTTTTGCTGCCAGGTCCATATGTCATACAGACCTTACAGCGGGGGAGTTAACACACAATCCAGTGGTTGCAGCTACCAGGATTGTGCACAAAACTGCTTGTCAGGTGGATGCACCCATCCCCCCCCCCCCCGTTATTCCGAGTTCTGCTCGCCCATCTGCGGGCCCGGGTCAACATTACGGGTGCCACAGGGTAGAGGGGAAAGAGAAGAGCAGACACACTGCCCTTTTTTGCTGTGACCATGTATGACACCACTTCCAGGTCAGCCTCTCAGTGTTTCGATAAAGTCACACCCAAGAATAAACTGAAAATATTAATGAATTAACTGCATTCAAATATTAAAATGCATGTCCATTCATAGAAACAACAATAGAGTGATAAGTGAATAGAGTCCTATAAAGTTACGAAGGAGTCTCAAATAATGAAGTCCCATAAACGCTCTGTATTGTCCAAAAACACTTCTGTGATGAAAAACACCCGTGACTCAGTATGTCTTCTTTTCACCAACATTTATATGTGCATCCTACTCACCAGAGCGTATTGACCCCCATTACAGGTAGTCAAAGACAGCATCATTTGATTATATCCTCTGGAGAAAGAGACAGCCTGGGGAAGGTACCACTGATGTTGCTTCTAGATTAATAGATGCTTGTGCTGGCTTATATAGAGGTAAAAAAGAGACCTCTCGTGGTGTAGTAAATCCAGAATATTTATTGTTAAACTAAAATCACAGCATAAAATAGCAGCATGTGGATTGAAACCAAAAAACAAACAGGGGATGCCGTGTTGCGCTCCACCTGCTTTCCAAAAAAGCTGAAGTGATGTGTTACGTTTGACTCCAGCCAATGCGTTTCGTCCGTATGTGTTTGGCGTCATCAGGGGTCACAACTGACTGTTTTATTGTCACAAAGTTTTCCGCTTCCCTCTTGGAGTGCTGCCCTAGTGTTTTTTTTAATTATTATTATTATTATACACGATTTTTATAGTGCCAACATTTTATGCAGTGCTTTACAATGTATAGGGGGGGGGACAACACAATTACAGTACAGTTCAATACAAAAGGTACAGGAGGACCCTGCTCTTAGAGAATACATTCTAAAGGGAGGGGGTGGTGGTACAAAAGATAACAGTAGCAGAGAATGATTTGATGGGGGTGGCTCTGGGACACTTAGGTGGGTGTGGGATAGGCTTCCCTGAATAAATGAGTTTTCAGGGATCTCCTAAAGGTGGACAGGCTAGAGGCTGATCGGATATACTGGGGCAGGGATTTCCAGAGGATGGGAGAGGCTCTAGAGAAGTCCTGAAGACTAGCATGAGAGGAGGTAACAAGGAAGCTAGAGAGCAGGAGGTCCTGGGAGGAGCGGAGGGGATGATTTAACGTCCATAAGCCTGACTTTTTTTCCGTTCATTTTTTTTATTGGGGACACTCTCTCTGGCCTGATGCTGTTATCCAGAAGTGCACTTCATTCAGGTTTACTGTTTTACTCTGTGCAACCTCCTCTTTTATATGTTTTGCCATAAATGTGCACACCTCCCAACATTTTGAGATGGGAATGAGGGACACCTACTAGCAAATGTATGTAGGCATAAGACACGCCCCCTGCCACACCCCCTTAAAGGAGAATTAACCAAAAAAAAGGTTAATTAAAACCACAAGGGCTTTTTATACCACTACATTTCCTTTATATTGGCTTTTAAATTTACAAATGCAGCAATACAAGGTTTAGCACTGGGAAACACTTTTTGAAAGATAAAAAGTGCATTTTATATACATCTATATAGATCAGACCAAAATGAGGCACAAATAAGAGGGAAGAGGGACAGAGGGACATTGCTCCAAATCAGGGACAGTCCATCGAAATCAGGGACATTTGGGAGCTATGAATGTGGGTAATTTATTGCATTTGCTTGCCCTAATATTTACTTTAGTGTGTTTTTACTGAAATGTTGTGTTTCCTAAACCCTTGTGGTAATATCAAGTGACATGCAGGGTGTCTGCTTTCAGAAAATATATAATGTTTGGGGGTTTTATGTAATCTTCAGGCCGAAAATGATTTTTTTAAACACATGTGCAAAAAATTAAAAAAGTAAATTGCAATGTCTCAGGACTACATATCCCATGGTACCTTGCTACTTGCAAGGAGGGATTCCTGTACTGACTCCGCCTCCTGAGACTCCTCCCCTCAGCACCTGTGTAGGTGAGGAGGCAGGCTCTGTGTAATGTGTGACACAGCAGTGCCTCCTCCTCACAGGACATGGTGACTTCGTGTGACAGAATTCCAGGACGTAAATGTGAGGGGATCTTCACATAAGATTCGGGATAATTCCGAATAATAGGAGGAGGCGTGAAGTCATTGAAAGCCAATGAAGAAATGGAGATATATTGGGTGTCATGCCCACGGCGGTGTACATGGCTGTGTGAAGCAGTTGCATGAACACAGCAAATATCTGTATTCGGTACGTATATCAGTGTGAGGGCTTCCTATAACCCCGGCCGTGTACAGCCGCCTCTTCTCACTCTTCTCCTCTGTACAGCCCCCGGCCGGCCATGTACATGAGGGGATTATTACCACACGAGGCGAATAAAGTATGAATTGTTTGTGAGACATTGTATTAGGAAGACACAGAGCCGGGTGTATGAGGCGAGTGAGGAGAGAGCGGCTCATCCCATGTAATGAGGAGACTAGTCCCAGCTCCGCACACAGGGCTGTACAGGGGCGGGGCCGCTCAGAGCTGTGTGTGAGGCTGAGCTCCGTCCACTACAAGTGTGCGGGATCCGGACTACTGATATCACCGAGCGGGAGAGCTGGGCGGCTGTACACGGCAATGATCGCTGGATGACCGACACTCATCACACCCTGTACAGGTGAGAGATCCGACCATCTACTCCGCTGTCCTATCACTGCCAGCATCTCATGTATGCAGGTCATGTAACTGCCACCATCCCCTATTACTGGAACTACCTGACTCCTCTTTATTACATGTCACTAGACCCCCACCCCATCAAAAATCACTGACCCCCTCTTATATCAGAAGTCATACCCCCCCTCTTATATCAGATGTCACTGACCCCCCCTTATATCAGATGTCATACCCCCCTCTTATATCAGATGTCACTGACCCCCCTCTTATATCAGATGTCACTGACCCCCCTCTTATCAGATGTCACTGACCCCCCCTCTTATCAGATGTCACTGACCCCCCTCTTTTCAGATGTTACTGACCCCCCTTCTTATCAGATGCCACTGACCCCCCCTCTTTTCAGATGTCACTGACCCCCCTCTTTTCAGATGTCACTGACCCCCCTCTTTTCAGATGTCACTGACCCCCCTCTTATATCAGATGTCACTGACCCCCCATTTATATCAGATGTCGCTGACCCCCCTCTTATATCAGATGTCATACCCCCTCTTATCAGATGTCACTGACCCCCCTCTTATCAAATGTCACTGACCCCCCTCTTATATCAGATGTCACTGACCCCCCTCTTATCAGATGCCACTGACCCCCCCTCTTTTCAGATGTCACTGACCCCCCTTCTTATCAGTTGTCACTGACCCCCCCTTATCAAGTGTCACTGACCCCCCTCTTATCAGATGTCACTGACCCTCTTCTTATCAGTTGTCACTGACCCCCCCTTATCAGGTGTCACTGACCCCCCTCTTATCAGATGTCACTGACCCCCCTTCTTATCAGATGTCACTGACCCCCCCTTATCAGGTGTCACTGACCCCCCCCTTATCAGGTGTCACTGACCCCCCCTCTTATCAGGTGTCACTGACCCGCCCTTCTTATCAGATGTCACTGACACGCCCTTCTTATCAGATGTCACTGACCCCCTCTTATCAGATGTCACTGACCCGCCCTTCTTATCAGATGTCACTGACCCCCTCTTATCAGATGTCACTGACCCGCCCTTCTTATCAGATGTCACTGACCCGCCCTTCTTATCAGATGTCACTGACCCCCTATTATCAGATGCCACTGACTCCCCTCTTATCAGGTGTCATTGACTCAACCCCCCCCCCCCCCCCCCCCCAATTTTATCATATGTCACTGCCTCCTGCCTCCTGCCTCCCCTCTCATATCAGAGGTCACTTAACCCCCACTTATCAGCTGTCTATTATTCACCCCCCCATCAGACATTGCTGACCAACCCCCCCGCCCCCAATGAAAACACAGCATTTTATTATCTGTATCCATTCAGCAATTTTTAAATTATTATTATTATTATTTCCTATTATTATACAGGATTTTTATAGCACCAACAGTTTGCGCAGTGCTTTACAACATGAGGGCAGACAGTACACTTACAATACAAATTAATACAGGAGGGATCAGAGGGCCCTGCTCATTAGAGCTTCCAATCTAGAAAATAGATCTGAATGCAGTTGTATAGGTTTTAGTGGGCCCCATGTACACAGTTGCACAAAGTTATGTAAATGTGCCCTGCATTCAGATCCATACAAAAAATAGAAGGATGCTAGGTGGTAGAAGCAGATTACGTCCTAGCAACAGAAGGATGCTAGGTGGTAGAAGCAGATTACGTCCTAGCAACAAAAGGATGCTAGGTGGTAGAAGCAGATTACGTCCTAGCAACAGAAGGATGCTAGGTGGTAGAAGCAGATTACGTCCTAGCAACAAAAGGATGCTAGGTGGTAGAAGCAGATTACGTCCTAGCAACAGAAGGATGCTAGGTGGTAGAAGCAGATTATGTCCTAGCAACAGAAGGATGCTAGGTGGTAGAAGCAGATTACGTCCTAGCAACAGAAGGATGCTAGGTGGTAGAAGCAGATTACGTCCTAGCAACAAAAGGATGCTAGGTGGTAGAAGCAGATTACGTCCTAGCAACAGAAGGATGCTAGGTGGTAGAAGCAGATTACGTCCTAGCAACAGAAGGATACTAGCTGGTAGAAGCAGATTACGTCCTAGCAACAGAAGGATGCTAGGTGGTAGAAGCAGATTACGTCCTAGCAACAGAACGCTAGGTGACAGAGGAAAACTGTATCCTAACAATATAGAGACACTAGGTGTTAGAAGCCAACTGTGACCTAGCAACAGAAGGATGCTAGGTGACAGAAGCTGACAACATTCTAGCAACAGAAGAACGCTACGCAGCAGAAACTGCCTGTGTTCTAGCAACATAGGGATGCTAAGTGGTAGAACAAACAGCATCCTAGCAACAGGACACTAGACAACAGAAACCATCTGCCTCCTAGAAACAAAAGGATGCTAAGTGGCAGAAGTCACCTGTGTCCTAGCAACAGGCAGCGTTTTTTGTAAACATTTAAATGTTTGTCTAACGCTGTATGTGTGTAGCATGCAGAGCACTGTATACGTAGGTGCATGTGTTGTAAATGACAGTGATTGTTCACTTCCAGTGAATGTTTGTTGAATGTCACATTTACCACTTTTAAAAATAAGCCCCCCTAGAAGACACGTGCAGATTTGGCCCTTAGCCTGATTACTTGAAGATAGTGAATTTTGTAGTGTTTGTTGTTTTTTTTTCCTGATTATTTACATGCATTTTACTAATTGTTAAGTAGTATGTGCAATGTGCATGTTAGTAGTAAAGAACAAATAGCTGTTTTTCAGCCAGTCCCTTAGCATTTCCCAGCACAGTGAGAGAGGTTATCTCAGGAGCTCCCGGTGACCTGTAGTCCACGATCTCCTAGGACACGGCACACCGCTTTGGTCACAGTTCAGCCATAAAGATTGGAATTTGCAAACGCTTCATCCTCCTGCGTGCAGTACAAATTCGATTTAGTTTACCTTTCTCAGAAATGTTCTTGATAAGTAACCAGGTCATGTTACTGGGTCATTGAAGAAAAAGATGAAACCTTAGATTGTGAGCTCCTTGGGGTATAATCCCCTTTTGTGCTTTACAAGCTCAGTTTAACACTATTGTCTCTTGCTGTGTTATGAATGTTCATTGTGGAAATTAAATGGCTTGTTCACATCACAGTGCTTCAGTGCTGCACACTGTGCACAGTACATCTGTATATATAGGGCAGGGGTCTACAAACCCAAACAAAGGGTCAGTTTACTGTCCTTCATAACTTCAGTAGGGCCAGATTGTAGCCAGTGAGAGTAGAAAATGTCCTGGCATCAATTGGAGTAAACAATTCCCCAAGATTGGTACGAGTGGGAGTAATAGTCCCCCATCATTGGTATCAGTGGGAGAAATGGATTAGAGTGTTACTAAACCCACAACAATAAATCAGTCAGTATACGCAGTAAAGCATGCTTGTTATACTCACTGTGGAACCTAAGGGGTTAATCCTCTGCATTGTGTAAATAGGCTGCTAGATCTTGTATGCACAGATCCTCCCCTTCCTGCACTGTCCCCCTGGACAAGTCTGGATAAGACAGAGCCTTTGGTGTCAGGCTGCACATGCCCAGTTTGGAGTGTATTGCTGGAGTATTTAGTAGTTTATATTTACTAAAATAATTGCATTCCCATGTTCTCTGTATTGTGGGAGATAGCGTATAGTGAATGCAGGCTCCTGGGTTTGGTGCCCCATCATTGGTATCAATGGGAGGAATAGTGCCCCATCCTTGGTAACAATGGGAGGAATAGTACGCCATTGTTGGTATCAATGGAAGGAGTAGTGCCCCATCCTTGGTATCAATGGGAGGAATAGTGCCCCATCCTTTGTATCAATGGGAGGAATAGTACACCATTGTTGGTGTCAATGGGAGGAATAGTACGCTATTGTTGGTATCAATGGGAGGAATAGTGCCCCATCATTGGTATCAATGGGAGGAATAGTGCCCCACCATTGGTATCAATGGGAGGAATAGTGCCCCATCATTGGTATCAATGGGCGGAATAGTGCCCCATCATTGGTATCAATGGGAGTAATAGTGCCCCATCATTGGTATCAATGGGCGGAATAGTGCCCCATCATTGGTATCAATGGGAGGAATAGTGCCCCATCAATGGTAACAATGGGAGGAATAGTGCCCCATCATTGGTATCATCATTGGTATCAATGAGAGGAATAGTTCACCACCATTGGTATCAATGGGATTAACAGTGCCCCATCATTGGTAACAATGGGAGGAATAGTGCGCCATCATTGGGATGAGAAGGAGGAATAGTGCCCCATCGTTGGCATCAATGGGAGGAATAGTGCCCCATCATTGGTATCAATGAGATTAATATTGCCCCATCGTTGGTAACAGTAGGAGGAATTGTGCCCCATCATTGGTATCAAAGGGAGGAATAGTGCGCCATCATTGGTATCAGAGGGAGGAATAGTGCCCCATCATTGGTAAGAATGAGATTAATAGTGCCCCATCGTTGGTAACAGTGGGGGGAATAGTACCCCATCATTGGTATCAGAGGGAGGAATAGTTCACCATCATTGGTAAGAATTAGATTAATAGTGCCCCATCGTTGGTAACAAATGGATGAATAATGCCCCATCATTGGTATCAATGAGATCAATAGTGCCCCATCATTAGTAAAAAATGGAGGAATAGTGTGCCATCATTGATATTATTGGGAAGTGCCCCATCATTAGTTTCAGTGCTCATCATTGGTATCAATGCGAGAAATACTGCCCTGTTGTGCTATCAATGGGAAGAATAGTGACTCATCATTGGTATCAATGGGAGAAATAGTGCCCCATCAATGGGAGAAATAGTGCCCCATCAATGGGAGGAATAGTGCCCCATCATTGGTTGTTGACAGTGGGGATAATATTGCCCCAAATGATGGATAAAAGCAAGCAAAGGGTCGCAGTCTGGAGACTACTGTTATAGGGCTCATGCAGATGGACGCATTCAGGTATACGGTGCAGGATTTCAGGGTATTTCCATGACCAGCAGCGTGTACAAATCAGTGACAGGTCTTGGATGCTGCGGCTGTGCGCCTATAACCACACATTCAAGTTATTCCACATGTACAGGGACAGATGAGCAGCCCTGAACTTGAGTAGTTTGCATCCAGGACTGCTGGCTTGCCCTGCACAGCCCCTTGTTCAGGCTGCTGACCACAGCTGTACACCAACACCTGTTACCCTCCGGAAAGGAAATACACTGAACCTTAGAAACTTATGTGCCCAAATGCATCCATGTGCGTTAGCTCTTAAAGTGGTATTAAACCCAAAACTAAATATGTAATAAATTGCAGCTCGCCAATCATTAAATGTGGTGGCTGCATCAGTTTTCTTTTTTTAAGCTTTTTTCATCTGGTGATCTGGCCAGTAACAAACCATCTGTATTAAAAGGCATCCACTCTGGATTAATGACCACAGGGTGCACAAATGACCACAGGGTGCGCAAATGACCACAGGGTGCACAGCACTGGTCAGATCACCAAATGAAAATAGAAGAAAGCCTAAAATAGAAAACGCATGCAGCCATCACATCTAAAGCCGCGTACACACGGGCGGACTGTCTGTCCAACTTAGTCCGCCGAAACACATTTCAGTGGACAGTCCGCTCGTGTGTGGGCTTCAGCGGACTTTTTCAGCGTGCAGTCTGGCGTACTAAGTATTTCGGATTTTTCGAAATACTGTCCGTCATACTTTGGTTTCAGCGGACAATCCGCTTGTGAGTAGGCTAGTTCGACGGACTAAGAATGGCGCATGCTCAGAAAGGATTTACACGGCGGAAGGTTGCATTGCTGTGTATTGGACGTCCTATTTCTAGTCCCGTCGTACGTGCTGTACACGTCATCGCGCAAGCTTTCGACGGACTGTTTGTGCATCCGTGTGTGGTCAAGTCCGTTCATTCGAAAGTAGGACGGACTGTCCGTCGGATTGTATGACGGACTAAGTAGGCCATACAATCCGCCCGTGTGTACGCGGCTTAAGAATTGGTAAGCTGCAATATAATAAATGTTTGCATTTGGGTTTAATACTGCTTTAAGTTAGTGGTATTTTTTGGCATTTTAACCAGTGAAACTGTTGATTATTACGTGGTTACACATGGTACACAGAGATTAAGAATATTCAAACTCCTGCATTTCATAGCTTGGGTGCACTGTAGGTAGGTTGCAGAGATGGGTGGCCTGTGAGCAGGTGTCAGCGATGGGCGCCCTTATGGGAGAACCTATAATGCATCTTTTAGGGTGTGCCCCTCCAAATATTTGTTTGTGTTATGGGAGAACTTATCGCCAACTGTGAATTTCAGTGCAGATGTCAGAATAATACCCAATTGTGCTCCAATATATAGAAATTTCTATATTCTGCATGATATGTATACTTATATCAGGGTAAAAGTAGACAAGCACAAAGCTATAGCTTGAGATTCAGTACACTGCTATCTTCATAGTGCATGTTGGTGCATGCAGGATGGCCCTTATTCACCTCTATGGTGACCTGCATTTCATGTGTATGACAGCAAATCAATGAGAGGTAAATATACTGTGCCTTGAAAAAGTATTCATACCCCTAGGCATTTTCCACATTTTGTCATGTTACAACCAAAAATGTAAACTTATTTTATTGGGATTTTATGTGCTAGACCAACACAAAGTGACACATAATTGTGAAGTGGAAGGAAAATGATAAATGTTTTTTACATTTTTTTTTTTTTTTTACAAATAAATATCTGAAAAGTGTAGCATTCATTTGTATTCAGCCCCCCTGAGTCAATACTTTGTAGAACCTCCTATCTCTGCGATTACAGCTGCAAGTCTTTTTGGGGTGTCTCTACCAGCTTTGTACATCTAGAGAGTGACATTTTGCCCATTCTTCTTTAAAAAATAACTCCAGCTCTGTCAGATTGGATGGAGAGTGTCTGTGAACAGCAATGTCACATAAAATCTGTCACATAAAATCCCCAAAAAATACATTTATGTTTTTGCTTGTAACATGACAAAATGTGGGAAATTTCAAGGGGTGTGAGTACTTTTTCAAGGTACTGGACATTGCGCATTAAACGATACCTTTGATGTCCGACTCCCAAAACATATGTATGAGCTCATTTAAATAAGATTTAAGGGTTTAGACAAAATAATATTCTATTAGTAAAAATTTCCTTTCAATCAGGAAAAAACTGTCATAAAGAAAAAGTGAACGGCCAACAAGTCATATGAGGGCTTGCTCACAAGAATTATACTGATTTAGGTTCCATGGAAAATCGCTGCTTTTATAGAAGTTTTTTTCAGGCATATTGTGAGCTCAGCGTTTATGCCCCCTTCACACTTCACACGACCTGAAGCAATGCCTGTGTAATCTTGAAGTCTGCGGACCTCAAGTCGCATCAAAGTTGGACCATAGTAGTGCAGGGACTACTTTTAAGTCTCTGTGATTTGAAGTTGCACAGTTTTGAATGGTAGCCATTGGGAATCATGGGGTACGGCTTGTCATGTAACTTTGCAGTCCCAAGTCACACAAGTGAAAGGGGCCTTAGAAGCAGGAAAAAAAAACCTTCTGGTTTGCGTTTCTGATTGGAGCTTTCTGGCAGAAAAAGATGCAAAACTCTTCTAAACTTACAACAAATGCTCTATATGAGCGCTTTTTTATTTTTATGCCAAGGGCATTTTAAAGTGGTTGTAAACCCTTTTTACAACTTGCAACTATGCTACAGGTAAGCCTATATTAAGGCTTACCTGTAGCTACCCAGGATATCTCCTAAACCTGCATGGTTTAGGTGACATCCCCTGTCCCCTGCATGTGCCAATGTCATCAGCACATGTGCACCGGGTAAAACTGAAGCAATAGCACCTATGTGCCGTTGCTTCAGTCTGTATGCTGCTACCGGCGGCTCCCATGTGCATGCGCGGGAGTGACGTCTTTGTGGCTCTGACCAATCACAGCACCGGAGCCACGATACCCAGAAGTAACTCCAGGGCGACATGTCAGCGGCCAGAGAGTGAGACGACCACTGCAGGGGCTTCGTTCTCAGGTAAGCTAAGCAATACATAATGAGCTAGTATGCTATGCATACTAGCTCATTGTGCCTTGGTCTTGCAGGGTTTTTTTTGTTTTTGTTTTTTATGAGGGTTTACTTCCTCTTTAAGCCCAGTGTGCATGGAGCCTAGCGTAGATCATCAGAAAATGGCACGGCGCTGTGGTGGATTGTAGTGCAGACATGCTGCATTTATACACAGCTCAACTTGGAGCATCTCTGCAGATGGCAAAGTACTGCAGTGTATAGACCGGAAATAGGTATCATTTTGTGACACTTTAATAGTGCCTAATTAAGGTAAATATTGCATTGTGTTGTAACAAGGCAAAACACCATCTTGCACTACCCCTGCACAACAAATACCAGTTTTTGCATGTGGGCTTAAATAGCACTAATTCTTTTCTTATATATATATTACATTCAGTCCTGAAAAGTAGTGGCTGGAACCTGGTTTTCCACAGCGGGCATGCTATATTACCCCATCAGGTCATTGCTGTATCTTATCTGTTAATACTGATCCATTGCATTTTAATCTGACATTTGTGATCATTTTTGATCATTGCTGTTAAATACAACTGCCAGTAAAAGAGAGACTTATTTGATTAAATAGTCCAAAAAAGAAAGCACTCATTTTGAAGTACGGCACCAATAGCAACCAGTACAAATCCATCTGGTCTGACCTTAGAAATCTGATTTTGTTTGGTTGCTAGGAATGCTGCACTTTGCTCTTTGTGCTGTTTATTCAGTGTAGTCGTGAAAGTAATATGTGAATGTAACCCAAACAGTCATTTATTACCTCTCACAGAGATCACTGTTCTCCCCCTGACAGTCCTTCCTTTCACTCCAGAATGGCACCATCTTCGGTAAGGCATTATCCAGAATTACCATAAACCTTCTGGATTGAGATGCTGACTCATGTAAATCCTGGTATTTAGTTCTGCATGTGAATCACACAGGAACGACACTGCATTCCTGTGCAATTCACATGCGATTCATTGTGGTGCAATTTGAGCCCACCCATTAATAGTAGTTTTTTTACCATGCGATCCATTTGCAATGCGGTTGGGGTTTTGTTAGCTTGTTTTGACACCCGCAGCAGATCACAAACACAGCGCGATTGCAATGCATGCGGGAAACTTGCAGGGATCCCTCCCTTTCCCGCACCACATATATATGAACCTAGGCTTACACCGTTTTGGGCTGTGCTCACAAATGTTTGGCATATATCAGTCATCCTCTTATCTTGTGACTTGATACACAGTTATAATGTACAGTCTGATCAGTGGGGGAGAAGTAGAGTGAAGAAATGATGACTTCTGTTTGCAGCAGACTGATGACATCATTCTTCCTAGACAAATTTACTGAACTCCAGGGCTGGTTTGTAATGATAAAAGGTGGCGCTTTTCTGGAAAAGGTCTAGTTGCGGTAGGGGTTGGTAAAAACAGACCTTCCGTGTTTTTCAAATTTTTTCAAATTTCACATTCAAATGTGCCCTTGTGTGAGTGATTTATAAAAAAAAAAAAAAAGCCTGCTATACCTAATTTCAGTGCTCCTCTCAGGGGTTACATGATTGGCTGGCTTTCTTCTCTCCCAATCTGACAGATGCAGCGGGTGGGGCCGAAATTCCCCCACTGACATCACTCGGGAGAGGAGAGAGAGAGACAGCCGATCATGTGATCGATGAGAAGAGCTGTGAAATGAGGTATAGCAGACTTTTTTTTTTATAAAATCGCTCTCACAGGGGCACACAGGATTAAAACACAGAGGGGATGGTATGAAGATGTGAAAGTTATTTGAGCATTGAGGGGGCAGGCACTGTCACAAGCTGACAGGCAGACATGGGAGTGGGAGAGAGCACAGAGGAGACAAGTAGCAGGCTGCAGACGACGAAGGCACGTACAGATGCCTCCAGTGTCAGGGCTCAGTAGCCCTGATATATCAGAGTCAGTGTACAGGGGGGAGGGTATAGCCAGGCAGGATCAGCCAGGTATTACAGGTGTCACAAGGGGCCAAATGACACAGCACAAGCACTGTGCTATATAAAATGCTTTAAAGGAACAGAATCTTTTATTTTTATTTTTTTGGGTTAACAAGCACTTTTATAAGGCTACATGCCCACAGACGTTTTAAAAAACGAGCTGCAAAGCTAGCACCGACGCCAGGAAAAAAGCGGCGTTTCTTTGTTTCTATTCAAAATCAATGGGTCCCTGTGGGAGCCCATTGATTTGAATAGAAGTCTCACCAGAAGTCGGATCAAGATGATCCGACTTGTGGTGCGACTTGTGTGCTGAGAATCTTGAAGGGAAACCCCAACAAAACTTTGCGTGAGGTTCCCTCCAAGATCCATACCAGACCCTTATCCAAGCGTGCAGCCCGGCCCGGCAGGTCAGGAGGGGGGGCGCTCGATCGTGGACCCTGCTGGACCATACCAGGCCACCGGGAGATCAAGTTGAGTCAACATCGGAAGAAGAACAGAGGGAGAAGACCCAGCAAAAGAGCAGACGATAGCGGAGAAGGACCGGAGAAGAGCCGGAGCTGCTTTAATAATATACTTTAAAAACCTGTGTAGTGTGTTTATTTTTGACGCTTTTTTATTTATGTGAATGGGTAGGGGTACCCCATACTCATTCACCTAGGGTGGGGGGGCCATGATCTGGGGGGCCCCTTGTTAAAGGGGGCTTCCAGATCATAAGTCCCTGTCCGCAGACCCCGACAACCACCACCCTTTCCTGACCTGCTGAGCTGCGTGCTCGGCTAAGGTCTGGTATGGATCTTGGGGGGAACCTAACACAAAATTTTGTCGGAGGTTCCCCTTCAATATTCTCACCACACAAGTCGCACCGCAAGTCGGATCATCATGATCTGACTTCTGGTGAGACTTCTATTCAAATCAATGGGCTCCCATAGAGAACCATTGATTTTGAATAGAGACAGAGAAACGCGGGATGGTGCACAATGCTGTGTATACAGCGTTAAGACCCGTAAAATTGCATTTAACACCTTTTACCAACGTCTGGCATTTTTACAGCTCCAGCGCTGGTGCCTCAGAACTGGTCCTGGGTTTTTTTTTTGGAGCTTAAAAAGCCTATGCCACTTACAGTTCAAAAACGCCATGGTGGGCATGAGGCCACAGGCTAACATGGAGAGGCGTTTTTAAGCTGCAAAAAAACGCTCAAAAAAGTGGCTGTAAAAAAGCCCGTGGGCATGAGGCCTAAGACTCACGTTTGGTAATAGATATTCTGCTGTGCTTGTAATAAGGAACACTTGAGAAAGTAAGTGGTGTGAGGAGTGTAAGGAGTCTTACATTCCCTTTGCCGATCATTTCACTCTTTTTAGTTACACTTCTGTGGTTTTGGCTGGAGGGCTTGTTGGGCAGTTAAGTTTTCTGGTGGTCAAACAACTGCTACTTAAAAAAAACACGGCCAGTGTCATAAATATCCATGTTTGTGAAATTCTGCAGGAGCAGTTATATTTTCTTATTACATACAATATATCTGCTTTTCCCCCCACTACCTGTGTTTGGGGCTTTATGTCCGAGCACATACTTTACACAAATAGTGGTGCATAGCTGGACACAGCCACCTTCACCCACTCATGTCTGTTTGGTTTTACACAGCTCCAGGACATTCGGGGGAAACCAGAAATATGCAGTGCCTTTAGGAAGCATGGCCAAATGTGCATGAAACAAAAGGAAAATTTAAAGGACTTTTAGACTTTGGTTATGCTATGGACATTGAAAATGTATATATTTTTAACAAGCAATAAATAGAATTTAAAATAAGCTCTCCTTGACCTCTGTAGCTGCTGGCACTGTGGAGCAGTTCATCAGGTGTACAGCATAAGCACTGAGGATGTGCTCTAGGCCAGCTCAGCTCATACCGCTCCCCCTTCCAGCAGTGAATCTCAGCTCATCCTGTTTCCTTCTTCCATTAGTGGATATTGTCCTGCCCTTCTCCCTTCCACTCTGCTTCCATGCTACCACCTTTACCAGCCCGACATGGATTGAAATTCAGCCCGTTCAACAGGGACCGACCAAGACTTGATCCATTTATGGGCAAGCTGATTCTGTTCAAGTCGATCCATCGATTGACATTTGGTACAAGAAGCCTGTAGGATTTTTTACATGTGATTATTGCTGGTGACTATAGCTGCTAGCAGTAATCATTGTCTTCTGTGGGCTGAGAAGGCAACCGTGTGCAGATGTAGAGCGGGTCCAAAAGACATGCAGAGCATGCGTGTGTCCGCACACAGAACACAGAATGTCATGACGGGCAACCGCCCCTCAGCAAGCCTGCCTCCTGGCAGCACAAAAAAAGGTATTAAGCTTTTCCTACTATTGTGTAAGAGATGTGTGTGTGTGGGGGTGGGGGGCAGGGGGCGGCTGACCAGGAAAGAAAAATATGTTATAATGGGTAAAGGTCTGCGTTACTATGAACACAGAACTGGTGCTCGGGCAGGGGGCTGGGTGAGCAGAGCTGCTGAGAAAACACCTTCACTGCTTCTGTTGTGAAATTCGGAGATGAATTGCCCCATAGTGCCTGCAGCACCAAAGGTAATAGAGATCTTTCTTTAAAGCTTATTTAAAATACAATTTTAATGTTTTATTTATTGCATTAGTAAATTACCGATTTGCTTTTGTTTATTCTCCAAAATGAATATTTGAATTGTGGTGTGAATGTTTACAAACCTGTAAGAATACTTTCCTTTTAATTGCTGTCAAGAAGTAGCACAGTTCTAAGCCCCTGTACACACGGTCGGAGATTCTGACAACCAAATCCGTCGGATTTTGTCCGACGGATTTTGTCCGAAACTGTTGCATACACACGGTCTGACAAAGTTGTCGGAAAATCCGACGTGTTTGCGTTATTTCGTTACGACTAGAGGTCGACCGATATATCGGCCGGCCGATATATCGGCCGATATTTGCCGTTTTTTAAATAATCGGCATCGGCCGATTTGTGCTGATAAAAAGCCGATTTAGAACTACAGCGGGACTTTGAAATGATTTCTGTATAGAAGTCAGTCTAAGTTGACTGAGTCGTCATAGCAACCCTTTCCTCCACTCTGGGCTGGCTGCCAAGAAAAGAACTAAATGATACAATGTTTACACTTGAATGAATTAAGTCATCTCTGTGTGTAGAAGTTCTCAGTTTAACCATTTAAAGACTAAATCTTTTCTGACACTTGTTGCTTACAAGTAAAAATCCTGTATTTTCTGCCAGAAAATCACTTAGACCCCCCAAAAATGATATATATATTTTTTTAGCAGAGATCCTAGGGAATAAAATAGCGGTTGTTGCAATATTTTATGTCACACGGCATTTGCACAGAGGTCTTTCAAATGCATTTTTTGGGGAAAAAAATACACCATTTAAAAAATAAAAATAAAATAAAAACAGTAAACTTAGCCCATTTTTTTTTTTGTCCAAAAGTTTTGACTACCTGTTTTTATTTTATATATATATATATATATATATATATATATATATATATATATATATATATATATATATATATTTTTTTTTATCTAAATCATACATACAAGTAAACTGATTGGAGGTTTGTTTTGTTTAATAAATGTTTAACTGTAAGAAATTTTCTGTATCACTTATGAAGACTGCTTTCACACTGGAGCGGGCAGGCGTTGATGGTAAAACGCAAGTTTTAGCGGCTCTTTACCATCATTTTAGCGGTGCTATTTGGCTGCTAGTGGGGCACATATAACCCAGCTAGCGGCCAAGGAAGAGGTTAAATGCGCCCATGAAGCACTGCTGCCAAATCGCATTGCATGCGCTTCGGCAGTGGTGCCCATTCATATCAATGGGCAGGAGTGGTGGAGGAGCGGTATACACCACTCCAAACGTGCTGCTCTGTCTTTCACACAGACTGCAGGGGAGCCATTTTGCAGGCACTTTACAGGCGCTATTTTTAGCCCAAAAGCGCCTTAAAACGCCACAGTGGGAAAGGTGTGTTAGATCAAGGGGGATTAAAAATAAATAAATAAATAAATAAAATAAAATCAGCCTAACATATCGGCCCAAAAAAATCGGCATCATATATCGGCAATCGGCCGCCATGATTTCTAAATATCGGCATCGGCATCGGCCAGAGAAAAACCCATATCGGTCGACCTCTAGTTACGACGGGACTACGTTCACGCTAGTAGCCAATAGCTTTGGTGTAGGAATTTGATCTGAGCATGCGTGGTACTTTGTCCGATCGGAATTCTCTACACATGATCGGAGTATGTCCGATCGGAGCATTTTGTCTGAAAATGTTACCGTTGGAAAAGTTGGTCCGTCGGCTACTCCGATGGAAACAGTCCGATGCAGACCACACACAGTCGGAATATCCGACAAAACGGTCCGATCGGACACATTCCGTCGGAAACTCCGACCATGTGTACAAGGGCTTAGGCTGGTTAAATTGGAGCAGAGCCCTTAGCGCTCTCACGCAGTGTAATCCTTCTACTGTGTTGTAATCTTATCTCTGCCATGGCAGCACTAATGAGCATGTTGGCACCTTTAACATATGAGGTTAAATCAGAATACAGAGAATGTTCTGTTAACCTAGATCAAGCAGAGCGGCTGCTTGTCTGCTCACAACCAGAGGGGTTTAGTGCGTGTGTGCTCAAATGCCCTTTTGTGCTAGAAATGCATTTGAAGTTTGTCCCTTTGCAGTCCATTTCTCCAGCCATCTGGCTTATTGCTGGGTTGCTGTTACTCTGATGAAGTTTTGTAGTCTTCCACAGTTGGGAAACAGTTGGAGGAGGCAAACATTCCAATCAGCCTTCCTAGTAAGAAAAGCTTTACCATGTAGGCTGTATCTAAGTGTCTGGGTAGCATTGTTCTCATTTATTGTTGTCCTGACATGAATGGGGGCACTGTGTCTTCAGTCTGGTCATATGGGTGGCAGCAGATTTCCCATGCGGCTTTTTTGGCACAATGTCCAAATCTCCATGTATAGACACAGTATAAACGTATATTCTTCCTAGGAGTTAAATTATAGGTTTGTGTTCCATTACTGTCTATATACTTTAGCAGTTTTAATAAGCAGGACCTCTTTATTACTTTCAATGTTATTTTGTGAGGCAGTGATGTGCAAAGTGCACTAATCCCTGCATCCATCCTATGAGTAAATGGATTTTGTGCATTGCTGTTCACATTATTAGGTTAGGTTTCAGATGGTTGTGTTTAGTGCAGTATCTTTTTAACTCATAGATCACTTCACTATTTACTGTACTTGAATCACACAATAAAGTTGAATAAAACCCCAACTGTAACTATTTTTAAAAATGCCCCCCCCCCCCTTCTCCTCCTCCTACCTATCCTGCCTAACCTAAAAAAATAAAAAATTTGTGTACTTCCCTATTTTCAATCCACTCCAGTCATGTGACCCTTCAGCTCTGTATAAGGGAGGAGCGGCTGGGAATTACAGGAGCCATGACGTCACCCATAGGCGCATATGGCTCATTGTTGGCGCTCCCTCCTTTCCCCTGTAGTAGCTGCTCACTGACACAGGGAAGCCAGAGCTGCGGGATCATAGGCACATTAAACACTGGCCTACTGTTTGCTTTCACCCCCTTCCTGCCAAGGCCAGTTGTTAGCTTTCCATGCTGTCGCACTTTGAATGACAATTGCGCTGTCATGCAACATTTTTTATAATTTTTTGGCGATAGAGTTTTCTTTTGGTGGTATTTAATCACCACAGGGGTTTTTAATTTTTGCCAAACAAAAAAAAGTTTTTCTTAGTTTCTGTCATAAAATTTAATTTTGTAATTAATTTTTCTCCTTCAGTGATGTGCGCTGTTGAGGCTGCACTGATGGGCATTAATATGCTGCAATGATGAGCATTGATAGGTGGCACTGATGAGGTGGCACTGATGAGGCTGCACTGATAGGCGGTGGGCAGTATTGATGGCCACTGATAGGCATCACTGATGGACACTGATTGGCAGCACTGGTGGGCACTGTTGGGGCTGAACTGATCATCAAGTCACTGATGATCAGTGCCCTAATGATCAGGGTAGCTATCCCCTGAGTGGATTTGCCAAGATGATATAGGTATTCAGATAAGTATAAATGTAACTATAATTGTTAAAACAGATATCCCCCTCTAATTACCTGCCCACGGCAAATATTGTGTGTGTGTGTGTGTGTGTGTGTGTGTGGGGGGGGGGGGGGGGTTATAAAATTGACAAAAGGTTTTAGATTTTGATTTGCTTTGAAATGCATTTTTAAACCTTTCAAAATATGTGTGTGTGTGACAGTATTTATGTATAATTTGCTTCTTTACCAGTGCCAGTACAACTAGGCTGCCAAGATGCTTACAAAAAACAAAAATAGTGAAGGTAGCAAAGTCTCTCTAATATCAACCCGTGCTCTGAAATGTTGGTCCAGACTGCAAAGAAGAAGTATGACTAACGGGTCCTTTTCAAATACCATTGGTTAATGAGGCTTAATTAGTTGAATTTGACTTTTTAGTGTCGCCATAGCATTTGCAATTCTAATCAGGTGAGGGTGTGATTCTCCTGGTCAGTAATCTGGGAAGATTTTTGTTTTATCTTTACATTTTGCATTCTCTGATGATCCAGTATTGGTAGCTGTTAAACTAATGAGCCTATTGGCAGCCAACACATAAACAACTGTAGAGCTGCCAGGCAGAGAAAGGGCCGGGATCAGCCACCTGTTACCCCAATGCTGCCACGAACTGGCCGTTATCGCTTGTGGCTCCACTCTAATGAGCTGGAACTACTGGCCGTGCAGCTGGTAATATGCAGAATGACAGCTGGATATCTTCCTATGAACAACAAGAAAAAATATTTTTACCGTATATACTCCTTTGTGAATTTTTTAAAAATATTTTAAAGCTTCTTTTTAATCGGTGTGTGTTGTGATAACAGAGGTTAGACCACCACTGGAAGGTCATGCAGTTGGTGGTTTAACTTGCTGCATATGTTAGTGTGGGAGAGAGAGAGTGGGGTCAGCCTCAGTCATTGCCAGTTCACAGGCAACAATTAATGGAATTGCCCTTGAGAAAGGAATGTGGGATGTCATAAAGGGGTGGTACAGAACTGCTGACAGCGGTGTAATAAATGAAATGAGCTTCCTTTGTAGCATTACTGCACTGTTGTAGTGCAGCTAATAAGGAAAGCAAGGATCTACTTATAAACAGAGACCATGTAGTTTATAGGAAAAGCAAGGGCACCCTACTAATAAACAGAGACAGTGTAATCTTCAAGGACTCAGCCTCTTCTTCTCACCCTTTTCTTTCTTCAAACATAACACCATGTTATTTCAAAGTGTCCTTCTAACACATCTGATGGCAGCTGAGCGTAAAAACACGTTCCTGATGTTGTGTGAAAAGACACTAGTTTATTGCAATAAACAGGTCTGTAAATAAATCATTTTTATAAAATTCGGGAGTTAACCCCAGAATGGACAGATTATTCAACCAGTTGCAGACTAGCAGATACAATGGGGAAGTATTTTAGTGGTTTTAGGCATTATCTAAGGATGTCTGCCCTTGGTTTATATATTTGTATAGTTAGATAAAAAAAAAGACACATTACATTGTGTTCAGCCAAAAGTCAGAAATCAATAATAATATACCTTTAGCTTTAGTATCCTAAGGGCCCATTGTGGTATCCTCACGGAAATGAATGGGCTGCAGCGACCCACACTGCACAGAAAAGTACTGCTTGCTGTTTTTTTTTTTTGCAGCACAACACATAAACAGGTAAGTTTTTCAGATGCAATGGCTTGCCA
The DNA here is from genome assembly GCF_037356315.1 of Lithobates pipiens. Lineage (NCBI taxonomy): Eukaryota > Metazoa > Chordata > Amphibia > Anura > Ranidae > Lithobates > Lithobates pipiens. Next base: position 229,035,301 of record NW_027507785.1, read on the forward strand.
TTTAAAATGAATGACTCTGCTGCACACCGATGCATGTATAGTGCTTTATCGTGCATAGTGGTAATACATGTGTTTTTTTTAGGCATGTCAAGGTCTGAATAGGCCCCAGAGTTTATCCACAGGAGGTGAAAAAAACTATAATGCATGGTTCAATTTGCTTTAATAGGATAAAAGTCCTCTTACTAATTCCCTAATGCAGTGATTCTCAACCAGGGTTCCTCCAAAGGTTGCTACGGGCTCCTTCAACATTGGGCAATTTCTGCCTCTCAGATAAATTCCCACTGACACCACTAATCTTTTAGCTATCTGTAGGGAGGCAATTCTTCCCAATGACCACAAGTGTAAGGACCATTCTTCCCACTGACCATCACACTAATGCATCATGAGTTGTAGATTTCTAATTTTTAGCAGGGGTTCCCCGAGACCGAAGAACTAATTTAAGGGTTCCTCTGTGTTTAAAAGGTTGAGAAAGGCTGCCCTAATGCATTCAGATGCTTACTGGTCTATACTGGAATCTGCTACTGTATTAACAACCATGGCAGGTGTTTCATACAGTGAGCCCACGTAAGAGCGTGTGAATGGGGTCATCCTATGATCACCTGTTTATCTGAGGTTTAGCTGATTGTCCAAATCTTTTGCCAAGCCTGACAGCTCTGGTCATCCTATGATGACCTGACTGGGCCTCACATGTTAATCAGAAGTTGAGCTGATTGTTCATGTCTGCTCATCCTATGATCACCTGTCTGGGCCCTCACGATCTTTGGCCAAGCCTGACAGGTCTGGTCATCCTATGATCACCTGACTAGGTCTTGCGCGTTAATCAGAAGTTGAGAGGATTGTCCATGTCTGGTCATCCTATAATCACCTGTCTGGCCCCCTCACAATCTTTGACCAAGCCTGACAGGTCTTGCTGCCCAGTGTCATAGACCTAACTTTACTAAGCTATTGTTGGTCAGAAACAGTTACTGGGGACTGCTGAACATTGGTGTCCCTTTGGACTGTGCTCTTAGATAAAGAAGCCAATGTAAATAGCAATCTGTCTGTTCCCAGATTAGCGAGTTGTTGACCAATGTTGTGTTTGTTGGGCCACGCGTGGAGGTCACAGTTATTTGTTTCATCTCACTTCACAAGCACTAATGTCACCAGCATCTGCTTTTCCTGCCTTTGAGGGGATCTGAAAGGGTCTAGCTTTTAGGTGTAACTAAACAAACAGCCTACACAGGGCTGCATTTAGTCTACAGGATATGGAGATTAGATATGTTGATTGTCAAGGAAGGAAAAGGAATTTGCAAAGCTTTTGGAAATCAGCTTGGTACAGATAGTTCTTTAAAGATAAAGCGGGTGCACATAAACCCCTATATATGTCTACGATGGCAGCTTGTTTTCATTGTATGTCTACTCATCTGAAACTTTTTTTCTTACGTTTTTATTGGACTTCCCCTGACAAAATTCTGCTTGTCGACGCTTGCTATTCCAACAGTAAAAAAATCAGTATTTGTTCAACACAACTAAATAACATAGCTTCAACTGTATTTTTAGAGATATTTAGACATCTAGATATCATTAGCAAAGTTTTACTTCTTGTATGCTGCTGAATGTTTTTATTACAGAACACCAGCACTAATAGCAATATGTAGGTTGCTATTACCAACTTAATTTCAAAAGCACTTAGGAGCCTGACTGTCTCTGGCGTTTATTATTTCTGAATCGTGGAACCAGCATACAGTAAGCTAAGTCAAACAGAATGCATGATCTGTATACTAGTTACACGGCAATGGCTTGATCAGTGAATTCATTGGAGTTGTTGCATCACAAACAGACTGGCAGCTAGTATTTTTTTAGGTCATCCGCATTGGCAGCCCCATATTTATCCAACATATTTTTCTTTCTTGGTAGTGTACAGTCAAAAAAAAGGACTATTTTTTTTTCTTTAAATTCAAATTAAAAATTTAGATCTGTTCATATAGTGCTAAAAATTTTCTATAGTGTGCCTAAGACCCCATACACACTGTTAGATTTTCTGCAGATTTTTGTCTTCAGATTTACCAAAACCATGTAGCGCAAGGGCCTGCCCGATTGCATACAAATTGAAACTCTTAAAGGGGTTGGAAAGGTAAACGTTTTTTCACCTTAATGCATTCTATGCATTAAGGTGAAAAAACATCTGGCAATACCGGCCCCCCCCCCCAGCCCCCCAATTTTACTTACCTGAACCCTCGAAAGTCCAGCGCTCGCCCCCGACATCCTCTTCGCTGCTCACCCTGGCCGTTGATTGGCTAGAGTGGATGGATTGAAAGCAGCGCAGCCATTGGCTTGCGCTGCTGTCAATCACATCCAATGACACGGTGCGCCGGGGACGGGGTCGAGTGATACAGTGAACGACTACAGCCGCTAGCTGTATCACGGGAGCATGCCCGCAAGCACTCCACACTATGCGAGGGAGCTCACGTGAAGTTGTGGAGTCCTTGCGGGAGGGAGCCGAGACAGCCGCCGAGGGACCCCAGAAGAGGAAGTTCGGGGCCACTCTGTGCAAAACGAGCTGCACAGTGGAGGTAAGTATAACATGTTTAAAAAAAATTGCCTTTAGTGATCCTTTAAGATTTGACCTCGTATTATATGGTTTTGGTAAATCTGAAGACAAAAGTCTGCAGAAAATCTGATAGTGTGCATGGGGCCTAAGGTGCACACATACAGTATACTTCATATTTTTATTTAAAGTGTGGCGTGCACAGCCTGGGGGCAGATCTGTTTGAACGTAACCAGTTATAGAGTACTAACTGTGAGGAAAATTCTTGATTCCCTCCTAGTAGTATAGCTCTGGTTCAGCAAAAGGTTGGAGTTAAAGTGTATGTTAGCACTTAAAGCGGATCTCCACCCAAGAGGGAAATTTCCACTTTAAGTCGTTCTCCCCCCATCTCCCCTGCCACATTTGGCATATCATTTTTTTTGGGGGGGGGGGGGGGGGGCATACCTAGTAGTGCAGCTGGCTGTGAGGCCGCAAGCAGCAAAGCCTGCTGCCTACATTTCTTGATGCCATCACTGAGAACTCAAAGGCTAGTGAAGAATGGGTGAGGGCGGTGCTGGATCCATTGACAAGTAAGTGTCCTATTATTTACAGTCAGCAGCTACAGGATTTGTAGATCGCTAACTTTTTTTTTTTTTACCAGAGTTAACCTCTTTAATTAACTTCTTTAATTTGATGAGGAAAGGGGAGATGTTATGTAGTCCTAATACTTGTAATAGGATGGCATTGCTGCTGCTTCATAGATACAGTAGTGAGTGAGTGTTGTCATGTTAGGAACCAAAGCCTCACTATTCATTTGTCAATGGGTAGCCAGGCTCACTGGCCATCAGCAAGTCTGGGGAAGTGGGTGAAGCTCAACTTTTGCAGAAATAGGTTTTCACTGAATTTTTCCTTTATATGCCCACTATAAGCTCTTCGTAATAATGAATTTGTGTCTTGTGCCTTCCTGCCTTCCTTTTTTGTATGGTTGTCTATTGTAGCTGGCCAGCAGATAGAAAACTACAAGTCCCAGCAAATCTACCAAGTAATGATCAGGCATTTTGAGGCTTGTAGTTGTTCATCAACTGAAAGTTTTCAAAGTTTGTGCACCGCTATGAAAAACGTGTGTTATGTCTTTGTCAATATTAGATAATATAACTTTATTACATGTGTTCCTATATTGATAATGTGCTGTGGCAGTTTATATTAAAGCAGTATGGACAATTTTAGGGGTTAAATGGCTTGTTTTCTGGATAGTGGGAGACTTTTCAGTAGACTTTTCTTCTTTTCCTGAGCTGATCTGTTACCCAGCACAGCTGTGCACTTCCAAAGACGAGGTTGAAAGTGTGCAGCTGTCACCAGCGACTTGAGTAATATACTTTCACATTCAAACACGCTCCCTCAAATTCAGATTCTTGGAATTTTACAGCAGGTTCAGAACTTTGCATTAGGTTGTTGTGTCCTTGAGCTGAATGCTAAAGCCACAATTCAGTTAAATATTACATTTTGCCTTTGGGTGGGTCAAATTTTAAAGTATATGTATGGTAAAAATTGTTGCGTTTTTTTTTTAGAACCCCTGTCAGGTTTTTATTGCCATCTCTGTCCATGCACAGTTGTTACCAGAACAGGAGGTGAAGGAAAATCTTACTAACGGGACAGCTGTTCTGGTGACAACTGTCTGAGAGGGATTGCCTCTAACTTCCTGTTGCATCTCTGTGACAGAAATTGAAAGGAAAGCTTCCTAACACAGACAGCAAATACTAACTGACATTTTTTTAGCAAAATTCTAGGTAAGCATTGGTTAAAGTGTAACTTTACCCATAACAACTTTAAAAATAATCTTCTTTAACAAGGAACATACATTCTACATACAATCTGTGACAAAGACCTGAAGCACTGAACTGTATGCTGTCTACCAGGCCAGGGGGCGGATCCGGGGGGGGGCTCAACGTGCAATTCCTCCCAAAGGGAATTTTTTTTTACTGACTCTGAGGCTGAGCGCGTCTCCGGAATTCAGAGCCGCGCTCAGGACAACTCGCAGCAATTCTCAGCTCGGCATTAGCAGTTACTGTCCAGATGCATCAGGACTGGGCTCTCCGCCCCCTGCACCACCCCCAGCAGTTTTTCAACCTCTCTTCTGCAGGCTGCTGCTTGAGCAAGCGGGAGCCTCCTGGCTTCTGCTGCTTCAATCCTGTGCTGTAAGCAGCGGCTCCACCCGCTTTAAAGTGGTTGTAATCCACAGACATGAAATATGAACAAAGCATATCCCTCTATAGTGTGTGCTTTTCTCATTCCAGAGTATGAAGTGTCATCTCTGTTGGCTGCCTCATTCCTCTATCAGCATAAATCACTTCTGACAAGTTTTCCTGACACCAGAAAAAAAATGGTGACAGGGACAACATGGTCTATTATTGACAGCCTCAGCTCTGTTCCTGTGTGCTGTGTGAAGGGGTGTGTCCCTTCCCGCCAATCAGATCTCAGAGCTCTCCTTACTGATTTAATCTCGGCTCTCTGTCCCCTACTTTTCAGAGCTGAGAAATCCTATGTAAATTATGCACTTTGTATGTAGGGGAAAGATGACTGTAGATAAACGGAAATGACTTATGTAGGAGGATTTGTTTCATCTCTGTGTATCACCTGAGGCCAGTCACTTCACTGGGTATCTGTAAAGCCCCATACACACCATCAGTTTTTCTGCTGAGTTTTTCCTTCAGATTTACCAAAACCATATAATATGAGGTCAAACCTTAAGAGTTTCAATTTGTATGCAATCTGGCAGGCCGTTGCACTACATGGTTTTGTTAAACCTGAAGGAAAACTCTGTAAAAAAACTGATAGTGTGTATGGGGCTTAAGGGTTTACAACATGGGTGCGCAACCTGTGGCCCTCCAGCTGTTGCAGAACTACAAGTCCCATCATGCCTCTGGTTTTGGCAGTCATGCTTGTAACTCAGTCTTGCAAGGCCTCATGGGACTTGTAGTTCCACAACAGCTGGAGGGCCCCAGGTTGAGGACCCCTGGTTTACAACCACTTTAATGTATCTAGTGCACAATTCTCAAGGTCTGTGTTTCACCCCTTAGCACTAACACTTTGTTCATTTCTAAAAAAAATTGTAGAAAAAAAAAAAAGTTGGTCACCTTGGGGTGTCTGCATTCCAGAACAATATAATTTTGGGGGTCTTCTTACTGTGGCATTTTTATTTTAAAGAAAGTAAGGGAAACTTTTTAATAATAAATTTTAATTGTTGTTTTATATTTTTATTTTCATTATTTAAAAAAACTGTATTAAATGCCAAAAAAATAAAGCTCTAGGTGTCTTTAAAAAATGGTATAAAATAAATTAGGGTACAGTGTTGCATGACGGAGTAATTGACAGCCAAACTATCACAGTGCTCAAATTTGGAGAATTAAACCAGACAGCGTTGTTGCATTTGGAGATGGGGAGTCAGTTTTATGCTTGTCCATACCCAGAGGTATCATTTGTTTTTTTTCTGCTACCTGGATTGGTGGGGTAGAAAAAGGGCAAAAGAATGTGCAGGAGAAGATGTAGGGGGGTCAGGCAGTAAAATTAGGGAGATTTAAGTTTTGAGTTTACTGTAGTCATATCATTGAAACAGGATTGCTGGTTGCTCATGATGCTTTTTGTCATTTGTATTTATGTTACTTCATAACATCATTGTTGTCAGTTCCACAATATATCACCGATCATACATGTTCAGAAGACTTTGTTTCACTTTGGACTTCTCATAGTGAATTCCTCATCACAATGAAGGTTAGGGAAAGAGGTGTTGACCTATATTTTGGTCACCCTATTGAAGATGTAAACAAAACTCTATTTGCCCTTTCTTTTTTTCCTCTCTCTCTCTGGAACAAAAAAGTTTATCTCTTGTTATACAAACTAAAATTACTTTTGAAGTTTCCTAAGTGTGTACTCCTTTTGAGATGTTAGCCTAGATTACAAGAGACAATAGTTTTTTTGATGTTCTAATATCATTCCCCAGCTGCCAGAGAGCTGCTAAGAAACCGCATTCAAGGCATGACTAGAGAAAATGGTACAGACAGACTCCAAACACCTTGGCATTTATCAAATACCAGATACTAAATATTTACACAGCACAGCCTGGTGAGCATCAAGTTCCCAGGACTTGTGTGATCAGGAATGATGATAACTGTGTGTAGCTCAATAAAAACACACTTAAGCAGCTTTTGTGTGTACCGTATTTATGTGTAACTGCTAAGGTCAACTAATTTATAGACTGATCAAGTCACCCCACACTTCTGGGTCTTGGCTGCAGAAGACCTCATCTTTAACAGACTCAGCCAGCCACTACAATCCAGACCTTTTGGTACCAACAGCATGTCTGGATTGTATATTTAACAATAGATTTGGTCATTCCAGAATTTGCATGAATGACCATCTTTTGGCTTATTCAAAATATGGATCATCCATGCCTGTGAAGATTGTTCCCTTGTTAACTGAAGGGTTTGTTTATTCTGAATACATGCACTAGTGGTGCTCTCATGTCGCTTTCCAATTTCAGTGTAATTTCCTACTAGATATCTGTTGAACTTGATTTTCAATAACCAAGTTATAAGCTTTTTTTGCTAATCAGCCTGTGTGTTGGCATCCAGCTGTCCATATAAAGCAGTCCAATATGCTTGCACGATCGTTACTGGGTAGGAGCATATGAAAACAGGCTTTCTTATTGCTTCTTTGTGTACATATGCCAGTTCTTTATCTTTCCCTTCTTTCTTTCCACTATTCAACAGCTGTTGGCACTCACCACAAAAGCTTGGAGAAAACCTGTACTAATAGAAATAGGTAGTAGGCCTATTGCTGATCATCTCCTGAAAATACTAGTTGCCATGTAGATGCCCGATATAGCATGGAGGAAAGCCACTACGGCTATTGTATTTTAACAGCTGACCCTGCCTGGATGCAGCCGCAGTTCAGCTGAAAATTATCCAGCAGACACCTTTGACAAAACCATTTAATATTGTTGAATGGAACGAGGCTGGCAGGGCCACCCATTGAGCATATTTCAGCTGGGAACCAGACTAAATCCGAACAGTGTGTGACCAGCCTAAAGCAAATCTCCTCTTTTGTCTTATGCAGAAAGCACGATTTGGCTTTAAGATGCCTCTAGTGATCATGATGTTAATATTTGTGTAAGATCAAATTGATTTGTTTTTGAAAATAAATGAACTCTATGCTATAGCTAATTATAAGTTGCCAAATATGCTTTAACATATCTGGTGATGCACTCTTTTTCATACTTTTAGAACTATAAAAAAAACATAAAAGGAAAAGTAACTGCTTTGGTACAGCAAGCTGTAAAATTCCATCACTTATTTTATAGTGCTAGTCAGAATGTTTAAGAATCTGAATGCTATGGGGCGCAATCACAACTATTCAATTTTTATATTTGAGCCTTACCAGCTTTTTTCTATTTGGATTCAGAACAAAAGTATGAATCGAGACCCCATGATAAATATGTAGCCTTCACGCTTGAAAAAATGTAGGCAATTATAATGGTGTTATAATTCTTTCTGTTGAAGTTGCAGTGTTTTACACGGAAGTGTTCACTTTGAGAAAATGGCTGTAAAGGTCACGATCTAAAAACAATTACATAATCTGTCAACTTTAGAAACAAAACCCAGTCCCAAAAGCATGATTGCCTTGTTGAGAGTTAGTTCTCACACTGATGGAAAGTGGCCAAAGTCACAGAAGCCTTCTGAATGGAAAGCTCTCACGTTCCAAGGTGAACACAAGAGGCCAGTCTGTGAGGAGAGATGTAGAGTCTTTCACCTGACAGAGCCTCTCTTGAAAGTTAAGTATGCCATGCCTTTTTGTCTCCACAATTTTGAAACCTGCTCTGTTCCTTCCTTTTTTGTTAGGACTGAAGAATGATGGCTGCTGGGAAATTTGCCAGTTACCATAGAAATGTGCAAACGAACCATCAGTTCCCACTGACATCTTCAATGGATCTTCTAAGCAGCAAATCCCCCCTTGCTGAGCGGCGGGCTGATTCATTTCAGGATGTTTGTATCCATGGTACATTACCTCGTAAAAAGAAGGACAGGATTTCCATTAGATCCACTGACATGTTCAGCCACATGGGAACTTTGCCACATAGCAAATCACCCAGACTACCTACACCAATCATGCCGGATATATTGGAGGAATATCCGTTTCAAGGCTGGAAAACTGGAATGTTCCGAACAAGGTAATATGGTAAATACTAACTTAAGTTCCCGTTTAGAATGTGTTCTTTTATTCTTCCAGTAATTGGAAGAATGCTTACCACAGGTATTCCACATCCTACATGTTACATAATTTTGCACATTACTTTGTATACATAAAAAAAAAAAAAGCCTACATGTACGTGTCCCCATTTCTAATAGACTTTCGCTGTGGTTCAGGCTGATGGACACTGCACAGTCTCTTCTCAGAATGCCTCCCAGCCAGATTGCACAACATTCTATGGGAAGGTCATCCACCATTGAGACTAATTGAGGCCAGTCTTGTAATTGGGATACTACTGTGTATGCCTGGCAGAGATACTTTTCAGAGGCTTCCAACAGGCCCTACGGTGAAGGTCTATGGGGAGGGGGGAAGTTAAGTGTGGGATCTGGTGTGTGGGGGTTGTTTTAAAGGGTAACTCTACTAAAACTACAAAAAAGTAGCTTGGTACAAGGCAGGTAGCATTTTTAGATTGCACTTTCGTCTGTTGATTTTATAAGAACAAAAGCCTGTACACAGCTACTAATGCTTCAATTATAAATATATCGCCAGGAAGAACTTTTATTAGGAGCTGCCTTTTTTTGGCTGCTTTCAAAGTTTCTGATGAAAGAGTTGATCAAGGCCCCTTGTTCCCATAATGCAGTATGAACAGCTCTTTTGTCCTCTGACACTAGCTACATTTCTTGCCAGTGCCAGCTTTTAATTTTCATAGCTTTTTGATCAGTTACAAAAAAAAAACACCTTAAGGCTGAACTCCAGTAATGTATTTTAATTTTTTTCAACTTGCATGGGTCCAGCTCTAATTCTTAATACGTCGCAGCTGAAGGGCTGCTGAGGATGTAGGAATTCAGTACAAACAAATGGCAACCACCCCACCTATAACTGGCCTTTGCAGCAAGGAGCAAACGGAAGGGTGACACTTTAAAAAATAAAACAATAAAGAAAATTTTTGTATCCACCGGCACCTTCTAGATTTAAGATATAAAGAATTGGATGTAACCAAGATGCACCAACATAAGTTTAAAAATAAGATAATTCCTGGAATTAGAAAGTTGCAGCAGTAGCAACTACATCCAATACCTAAATGAACAGGGCCCCCACTTTGACCTGCTGCATATACATAAAATTCACAAAATTGACTTCTTTCTAAGGTTGGCAATATTCATTCTTGTATTCTCTGTCGTGGTCTTAGAAACACCTATATCATATTGAAATATTTTAGTTGGCAAGATTTTCTCTTCCTCCCATTTAGCAAATTTATGGTAAGCAATAACCAGAGCACAGAAGAAAAGTTTGCACCATCCATTGAATCGCTTGGTGACTTTCACCCCCTTGTTCTTTAGCATGTTTCCTTTAGGCCCCTTTCACACTGGGGTGTTTTTTAGGCGCTACAGCGCTAAAAATAGCGCCTGTATAGCGCCTGAAAAAATCTGGCCCCTTTCACTCCAGTGTAAAAACCGGAGTGCTTTCACACTGGAGCGTTGCGCTAGCAGGACGGTGAAAAAAGTCCTGCTAGCCGCATCTTTGGAGTGGTGAAGGAGCGGTGTATTCACCGCTCCTAAACCGCTCCTACCCATTGAAATCAATGAGGCAGCGCAGCTATACCGCCAGCAAAGCGCTGCTACTGCGGCACTTTGCGGCCGGTTTTAACCCTTTTTCGGCCGCTAGCAGGGCGTTTTTTTCCGGCCGCATACCACCGCTAAAATGAAGGTAAAGTGGCTCTAAAAATAGTGGCGCTTTACCGCCGACGCTGCTCCCGCCCCAGTGTGAAAGGGGCCTTAGTATGTCCTTTTGGCTGCTCCTTGAAGGCAGCTGAACATATCTGATGAAAGAAAAGAAGACAAGACAGGGTTACAGATTGAGACAGTGCTGTGAGTCAAGATAGTGCAACACATTTTTACTAGCCTGTCAGGTGACTGGCTTTAAAACCACAGAGCTGATTGGGGACTATGCAAAATAAATAAAGACAAAAACTGCAAAACTCCTTATGTGGGGGGTTAATGGAGCACAAAAGTTCTGTTATGGTGTATTCCAGCAAATTGGTAAACATCTACCTGATGGTTTTCTGCTCTATAGAACAGAACACACACACTCAAGTATTCAGCTATGGCCTGTTCAGTCTGGTTTGTAGATTTATTACACAGGCGACATAAGCTGTGACCAGAAGCTGAAAATACCAGATGTTATCAGAAAACAGCAACTGTAGGGTGCTTCTATGTAATAATTATCTTCTTCCAACCTGAGAGGTCAATAAGCTTGAATGTGAATGGCTTAGTGAAAAAATGTGAAGGTTCTATTCAGTCCAAGTTTGATAACATAGTCTCAAGAAGGCTTCCAGTCTCAAATGATATATTGAAATGATCCAGCAGAAAACCCATTTGTTTTTAGCGTTGACATCAAGCATGCCCTATTACTATGCTTCAAGGATACTGGAACATGCTATGCTATACTACTCTAATTGTGGACTCTTGTAAAATGTCAGTGACCTGTTTTGATTTGACCCAGAACTGGATAATGCACAGCCTTGCCTTGATTTACTGCACATTTTGCTGGTATGTCCCTTCCTTTTTGACATTAAAATTAGGAGTTTATTCTAGGCAAAACCTGTTTGTCTCTAGTTTTGAATAGAGTGCAGATGGGAGAAACCTGTCCCTGGGACAGGAAGTAAGGGAAAATGTTGTCAGTGGGGGAGGGAAGCAATAAAAATCTGGCAGGGGTTGCATGCCTTCAACATCTTTCCCTTTCATTATTCTATCCAAAATAGAACAATAATTGGATAGAGCTGGGCTTTGGAGAAAATGTGCAGTCCCTTTCAGCCCAACACATAAAGCATATGAACAATGGCGGAATGTCTCTTGCACATGAGTGTGATAGCCTGGTACAGATGTAAAAGGTGACACCACGTTGCTGGGGAATGCTTAGAGCTTTGCTGCCCTCTAGGACAGTAGATGCCCTGAAGTCACTACAAAAGACAAACGAAAGAGGACACATCAGCCTATGCACTAGCATTATCTCACGGCATTTATTTAACCACTTGCTTACTGGGCACTTAAACCCCCCTCAGTCCCAGACCAATTTTCAGCTTTCAGCGCTGATGCACTTTGAATGACAATTGCGCGGGCATACAACACTGTACCCAAATGAAATTTTTATCATTTTTTTCCCACAAATAGAGCTTTCTTTTGGTGGTATTTAGTTACAGCTCGGAGTTTTATTTTTTGCTAAACAAACAAAAAAAGATGCAAAAAAAATAAATAAATAAATCATGTTTTAATAGTTTGTTATAAAATTTTGCAAATGGGTCATTTTTCTCCTTCATTGAAGTGCGCTGATTAGGCGGCACTGATAGGCTGCACTGATAGGCTGCACTGATGGGCTGCACTGGTGGGCACTGATGGGCTGCATTGGTGGGCACTGATAGGCTGCATTGGTGGGCACTGATAGGCTGCATTGGTGGGCACTGATAGGCTGCACTGGTGGGCACTGATAGGCATAGTTAAGGCGGCACTAATAGGCACAGATAAGGCGGCACCGATGGGCACAGATAAGGCGGCACTGATGGGCAAAGATGGGCACAGATAAGATGGCACGGATGGGTGGCACGGATGGGTGGCACGGATGCGCACTGATAGGTACCACTGATAGGTGGCACTGATAGGTGGCACTGATAGGTGGCTCTGATAGGTGGCACTGCTGGGCACTGATGGGCGGCACTGCTGGGCACTGGTAGATGACACTGATGGGCATGGATGTGTGGCACTGGGGTGCAGCACCTTTGAGGCAGATTGTGGGCACTGCTGGGTGGCACTGCTGGGTGGCACTGTGGGCACTGCTGGGTGGCACTGACGGGGGCACTTACTTTTATTAAATGTGGCACTGCAGGGGGCAGGTGGGCACTAGCAGGGCTGACCGTGAGCGGGACTGATGTCCCGATCACGGCCGCCGGTGATCGGCTTTTTTTTTCTCTGACAGCGTGAGGAGGAATAATAGCCGATTACCGGCTCCGTTATATCACATGATCAGCTGTCATTGGCTGACAGCTGATCACGTGATAAGGGGTCGGGATCGACCCCTTGCACGGATCGGTGATCAGGCGAGTCTCATGGACTCGCCAATCACAGAGCGCGGCGCGCGCGCCCCTCAGGGGGCGCGCAGGCCGCTCGTACACGGGACTACGTCTATTGACGTCGTTCCGGAAAAGGAGATCCCCGCTGTAGCCGTCATTTGGCTATAGCGTGGATCTCAAGTGGTTAAAGTGGTTGTAAACCCTCCCCCACAACTTTGTCCCATGTAAATCAGCATAAAAAACCCTAATGAACGCTGCTTGTAGATATCTCGTTACTTGCTTAGTATTGTTGTAATCCTTTTTGTTCTTTAGAATGAAGTCACTGAGCATGCCCAGATCTCCACCGATTTACGGCACACTCTTTATGTGCTTATCTATCTGTTATCAGAACTTCCTACGGCACACAACACTGAACTCCCAGGAGGCTGCAGAATTATTCAGAGCTGGATTACAGTGGCTATAGTCTGATAATTACTTATTATAATGGACTAAATGAAGAGAAGCATCAGAGTGGGAGAGTTTACTTCCTCTTTAAGATCAACAAGAATAATACTCACAAATGTGAATTAAATTTGCTCATCGATATACTCATCTGTAGACTAGTAGACCTAGACTTGGTAAACTTCAGACTGCAGGGTTACCTCACCGGGATCCTTTATGGCTAACGCATTTCAAACGTAACCCTTTCTTCATCAGAGCCAAAGAGTGTACCAAGCCTAGGACTACTGGGCTATAAATGAGTAGTTCGATGAGTGATTTTAATTCACATTTTTCACATTATTCTTGTTGACCTTAAGTAAATGCTGAGGGATAATACAGAAAGCATATGGACTGGTATTTCCATGAATTATATGATTATTTTGTTATTCCCCATTATCTGGAACTATTTTTTTTTTGTTGTTGGCTGTGGTCATCCAATAGAAAAAAAAAGAAACATTTTATTGATGAAAGAAGGGATAAAGATAAAGTTTTTGTTTTTCCACTGCTGCTATCTAAGGATTGCTAGAGAGCTGTGATATTAGAAAGGAAGCAATAAAAATGGTATAACAGTCTCTACATTACAGGACTGTATGGGATTGACAAAGAAATGGTATAACACCAATTAAAGCCCATCTTCAGGTGAATTTTTTTTTTCCTAAGTCAGTCATACAGAGATTGATATGAGTTTCGATTTATGTATGGGTAGGCTGGTTGCACACAAACCGATCTATCAATCCACTTGCTTTCAACCTTCTTTTTGAAAATTTTACCTTGATCAGCACCAGTGGTGGCTGGTGGTGTGTGTATGTGTGTGTATGTGTGTGTGTGTGTATATATATATATATATATATATATATATATATATATATATATATATTTTTTTTTTTTTTACATTATTTATAATTATTTTTTTGGTGGGGGGCAAACAATCCACCCATCGCCACCCCCCAGTTGGTCAGGTCACAGGCACCCACGGCGTCTCCTACTCCTGGTGCTTCACGGCAACTTCCCCTGTGTCAACCCCCCCTCCTCCTCGGCGGCCAATAGGATCACTTCTTCTCAGTCAATCAGGTAACAGGTCTCAGGACCCGCTTCCTGATAGGCTGGGAGTAAAATAAAGAAGACAATATCAAATATTAATTTGCTATTGTCTCACAACTAGGTGAGCTTGGGCGCAGTGCTCTGTGTCCTGAGCCCACCTTTTTTTTTAAGCCTTTTTAGAATCACGTGCTTCTAAAAAAAAAACATATCGCAAGCAATGCGTTCGGCGCCCCACATGTAGATTGGGGCCGAAATAATAAATTAGAGGCGCAAACCCCTGTGCCTTGCATTACAGGCCGCTACTGATCAGCATTTCTGGCTATAGCCAGTAGTGCTGATCAGTGAATTCTGATGGCAGGAAGACTTCCCATTGGCAGAGTATGATAGCTCAACCAAAGGATTCCCATATTCACATTAAGTGACTTACTCTCTTCTTTAACCTGCTGGTTGAACCAAAAAAATAATTCATAAAACATGTATGGCCAGTCCTCTCCCAATCCACACCACTTATACTACCATTGTTCATTGATTCAAAGTGGTTGTAAAGGCTGAAGGTTTTATACCTTCATGTATTCTATGCATAAAGGTAAAACACCTTTAGCATGCAGCTCAGTCCCCCAATACTTACCCGAGCTGGATCCTGATCCGGTGATGTGCACAGGTACAATGGCTCTACCAGGTCTCTTCCTCCTCATTGGCTGAGACACAGTGGCAGGAGCCATTGGCTCCCACTTATGTCAGTCACAACCAGTGAGGAGGGAGCTTGGTACAGAGCCTATCTGCGCTCAGTGTGTTTTATAGACACACACAGGCGGCTTGGGAGCGAGCACTCAGCAGGGGGGGGGGGGGCAGGAGTTCCGGCAGGGGACCCAAGAAGAGGAGGATTGGGGCTGCTCTCTGCAAAACCATTACACAGAGCAGGTGAATAGAACATGTTTGTGTGTTTTTTTTTTGTTTTTTTTTGTTTTTGAAAGCTGAATCTTTAGTATTTATTTTTGACTTGCCACAATCTGCCATCACTTGTTCCTCGCTGGCACTTCTT
Organism: Lithobates pipiens; assembly: GCF_037356315.1. Classification (NCBI taxonomy): domain Eukaryota; kingdom Metazoa; phylum Chordata; class Amphibia; order Anura; family Ranidae; genus Lithobates; species Lithobates pipiens. The sequence goes on from NW_027507785.1 coordinate 229,050,676, forward strand.
CCAGTAATAGAGACTGGTGAGCTAAATTGTCTGTGCCCATAGCCGACAGGTCTTCTTGTTGGGATGTAATTACGCCTCTGCAGTTTTCTGTAGCCAAAGAGGACCCTGTAGCCGGACTGTCAATGGGTGTGGGAAGTGTCCAAGTCACCCAGACAGTGACATAGACACCAGGAGAAGACTCAAGCTATTTTGTAAAATTGTTAGCAGCCAGATGTTAATTCTTATGTCATCACTAACCTTATGGGCGTTTACCACCAGTGATGCATTCTCCACACATTTAGGCCCCTTTCACACGGACGGCTGTTCTGCCGCAGTTAAAAGCATATAATTTGTTCTGTGAAATTCAAGACTCCAGGCACTGCGATCAGCTGCATTTGTACAGTGCGATTACATGCGGTTGCGTTTAGCTGCGGTAGTAATTCCCATAGCAACCCTTTTTTTTAATTGTTTTTTCTTGGGTCCCTTGAATCTACCCATGATGCATTTCGGTCCTCTGCATTTCAAACCATCTATTTCCATCTATATCTTTTTTTTTCTCACGCTGCTATCTGCTGGTGAAATAGTACACTGCGATTACCTGCGGTTATGTGCAGATAGCTGCACTAAATCGCTCTTGGACGCAGTCAATTCTATTTTTTCTATCTGCACCAAACCGCATGTAACTAAATCGCAGCTAAACACAGTGTGTGAATGGGGCCATAGGAAAGCATTGTGTGCTTTTAGCTGCAGTAGAAAACTATCAAATCCGCAGCTAAAAGCACAATTCTATCCGGTCATGTGAAAGGGGCCTTAGAAAACTGCACCAGACAAAAAAAAACGCTGCAACCTGTCTACAGCCTCCTTGGTTACACCTGAGTGATTAGAAGTGTGTTTCTTGAAGCACTTAATTACTAAACACTGAATATAATATTCTGATGTGCCCGTTCACATCTCAGTGATGTGCTTGCGCTCAAAAAACAATGTAGGAGCATGGTATTAATAAATATCCATCTTTTTTACATTATGTTAATGACTCATTATGCCCTAGTGTTGTGTTTCATGTAAAGTCCCAATTGCCCCTCTCTTGCCCCTATTTCCCATTCTGATTTCATACTACTGGGGATGGAGACCAATGTACTGTTGTCGTGGTCTCATGTAAAGTCCCAACACATTCATTTTTGATTCAAAATGGAGGAGCATGATCACGCATTTTTGGCCCCAGTAGAAACAGGAGCACCTAAATAACTGCCTCATTCTAATAATTTGCCTTTGATTGGCTAAAACAAAAATGCTGAAATTCAATGCGTGACAAAAAAACAAACAAACACTGCTTCAAAATCACATGAAAACACTCCCGCTAAAGTATTTATCCAGGCTAAAAATGTAAATTTTATGTTACTCTACTGTAATTAAAGGCAGCTTGAATTTAGTTCAAATTGTTGTTTTGCTAGGCTGACTTGTCATGACAGCTACCAATTTTTTTTACAAGTTGGGTTGCTTCTGTTTTATAGGATACAATGTAATTAAATATTGTATCTTTTACGCTTGTTCTTGTTTGTTCATATGTTTTTTCCACACAGCTGATCAAAGTACTTTTAAATGCAGCTCACAGCATCAGCATTCTGCATGCCTCTCTATGCCATAGTGGTTTCTGAATTTACTTTGGCACTTTGAATGACTTTGAGAGATCTGCAATGTGCATTACATCAGCATCATGGAAGTTGCACACAGACAAAAGGCTCTCATGAACTAGTCATTTCGTTACACTGTGCTTCATCTGACATCAACAAACTATAAACAAAGGCGTATGTGAATGACCTGGCAGAGTCTCTGTATGGATGGTACTCAGTGAACAAACCCCACTTGTCTTGGTGCCCAGTTTATTAAGCATATTGGGAAATTTTATTTTTGGCTTATGTGCCGGTCTCATATTAAAGAGGGACTCAAGTCTAAACGTATCATTTTCTGTAGTTTCTCACTGCGTTGCTGTTACATACATACAAGACTACAGGAAATGTCTTATAAGCTTTTAACACACTGGTACGTCACACCGGATAAAATTAAAAAGTGGTACCAATGGTACCCACTGTCCTTGGACTCATGCTGGAAGTGTGAGCAAGCACAGGGCACGATTGTACACATATGGTGGGACTGTCCTCATCTGGTGCCCTTCTGGAAAAAATTATGCGAGCTAATTAAACTTATCACGGAAACCAAAATCTCTCTCACTCCTACGTCTTACACATCGCAGACTGCTCTATGAGACGCTACAAAAAGGTCTCTAATCAGACATCTGCTTATCTGCAAATTCTGATTCCCAGGCACTGGAAATCAAAGTGTGCCCCTTCCTTCTCTGAATGGTTTCACTCCATAGAAGATATCTATCATATGGAGGAAACGTGGCCATTGCTAGGGAATCCTCTGAAAAATGTAACAAGTTCTAGTCACCCTTGTTGGTGTTCCGGTACTCTGCCCAATATTCACAATTAGATACAGGGTGAAACAAATATCACAGCATAAGCATAAAAAGGATAGGCTGATGGAAGCTGCAGCTATCCATGACAGTTCACACAGCCAGCGATTACCTGCAGTGACTGTGTCTGGATGCACTTTTGTGCCTGCATGCTTTGCAGATTTTTCTCAGCGAATTCCTTTGCTTTTATTTAAATTTTTAAAGACTATATATCCAATAGTACCTTGCTGCCTGCAAGCAGAAATGATGTCGAGAGTTTCCTGTACTTACTGTGCTTCCTGAAGGCAGGCTCTGTAAAGTGTTTGACCCAGCAGTGCCTAGTAACCAGGTGTAATGAATACATATCATAGAATTCAAAGGAATAAATATGTGGTATTCTTCATAAAGTACGATTTCACACTTCAAGATCATCCAGAGTAATGAGAAGGCTAGAAATAATTAAACAGAGGTGGAGGCTTATTGAAAGAACATTGGCATGCAGCAAAAGTATGGCCACCGAATCATTTGATTTGTTTTTGCAGAAGGCCTTTTGTATTTGTCTGCTACAGGCAGGTTGCAGAGAAAATATAGGAGTGATTTTCTACAAATATGATTTTGGTTGTGATACCCTTTAACCCTAAAACAGCAAAGTATGGGCCAATACCTTGGTGCCAGTGCCTGTTCAAAATGGTCCTGTGAACATTGCTAATTTGTAGCAGCACAAAGGAAAACAAATCAGTGACAAAAAGTAAATTCCCTAGTAAAAAAGTGGTTGTCAGTTGAGTGGCTGTTGTGGGTAGCTTGATCAGCTTCCTTTTAGCCCATGTACACACGGTCGGAGATTTTGCCAACCAAATCTGTCGGATTTTGCCTGTCGGATTTAGTCAGACGGATTGTGTCCGAAACTGTTGCATACACACGGTCAGGCCAAGTTGGCGAAAAATCCGATCTTTCAGAACGTGATGACGTAATTTCATTACGATGGGACTACATTCAGGCTAGTAGCCAATAGCTTTGATGTAGGAATTTGATCTGAGCATGCGTGGCACTTGGTCCGATGAAAATGCTCTACACATGATCGGATTAGGTCCATCCGGCCCAGTTGGTCGGGAAATATTTCCAACATGTTGGAAAATTGGGTCGGACGGAGATTCGAACAGAATCAGTCCGATGCATACCACACACAGTCGGATTATCCGACGACACGGTCCGATAAGACTCATTCTGACAGATTCTCCGACCGTGTGTACAAGGGCATAGAATACATTTTATGCCTAGGTCTATTCAATTTTTAGTTTGGGTCTTTCCTAACCAGGGAGATCATTGTGGGAGGAAGCACCTTACAATAAAATGAGAATTGTACATGTTCCTTGAAGGAGGGTGTGCTGGGTCTCTGAAAAAGCACACAACACCCCATAATTTCCCTTTTTAAGTAGCTTTGGTTACCACAGAATTACAAACACTATGAAATGCTCATCCATTCCAAAAATGCCAAGTCCCATGCCATTCATTGCAGGACAAAGAATGGGCAGCACTGTGTGAAGCCATTTGATGTCAAGCACCATCTACAGCGAGTCATTCACTTGGAATGAATTCATTGCCTTGAGAAAAGAGGAACTCTAGAATTACATTTATTCACCAAAATAGAATAGCCTCAAAAGGGCCTTATAGTGACTCAGATTAATGTTCCTTTAACCCCTTAGCCACAATTCCTGGCCTGCAGTGCCCTGTTTTCTGTTCTCTCATCAATCCCTGGTTTTGTCTCTGCTAATGTTGGTAATCATTTCATCATAATTGGGTTATACATCTCATATCTACTCTGCTCCGTGTGGGAATTTTCTGAGCTCCTTTGTAATATCTGCATGTTCACATACTGTAGCAATAATTATTTTTTTGGCTGACTTACCACCTAGAGATCCACAAAATGTTCGGTGCACGCAAAGGGACTGCAAATAATTATCTTTTAAGAAATTCTTCTAACATGTTATCTAACATATTATTACAATTTTCCATTCCTTTCCTGTATACTATTTAGGAACACAGTCATTTTTAATGATAAATGGATGTCTCTCAATTAACAATTCTCACGATTCTATTCCAGAAACTTTTCACCTTTTCTAAAGTCAAATAGCAAGTGATTTAAATTTACAGGGGCCCAACACTTCAGACATTGACAGTAAGGACTCAGTTCACATGGGCATGATTAAGCATATGCCATGCCTGTGCGGAGGCCATGTTGGCTCACACAGGGATGCACAGGTGCTTTGTGCATCACTATGCAGGTAATCAAATTCATGTAAATTCGGGATGCAGCAGCTGCATAGACACAGCCACAGCTCCAAATCTGACATCCATGCACCCGTGTGTGGGTGCGGGTCCCTGATTGCAACAGTATGCATTCGGGGACCCACACTCACTTGGATGTCAAATTGGAAGCAGTGGTTGTGTCTGTTCTGCCTCTACATCCTAATTAACTTGAATAAGACTGCCTGCATGGGGATGTATGGGAGCAAACACAGCTCTCCTACGGGTGTTAAAGTCGGGATCCCTCCAGAGTCTGGGCTGGTTGAGTGATGTTAGCCGACAGTAGACTTTAGCCCACTGTCAGCTGAATCTGGGTCACAGGAATACAGAACTAAGTGTACTCCTTTTGACTCACAGGAGAATTAGGGCCAAAGGCGCTTTGATCCTGCTTCTCCTTTGATTCCACTTTAAGCCTGGATATTAATTCATATTTGCCCTGGATATTCAAGCATTCAAATTTAATCATCTCTATACAATCTATTATTTACCTATATAAGAAATATAAGTTGTTGGTTAAGTCAGCGTTCAAGTATATCAGATGAGAAAATGTTGCCTTTTTTTTATCTAGGAACTTTGAAAGTGAGGCGTAACTCTAAAGCCTCGTACACGCGATCGGACTTTCCGACAACAAAACCGTGGAATTTTGTTTGCAGGGTGTTGGCTCGTACTACTCTTGCATAGACATGGTCAGAGAAATGTTGGCCAACAATTACGAACGTAGTGACATACAAGATGTATGACGAGCTGATAAAAAGGAAGTTCAATAGTCATGCGGCACCCTTTGGGCACCTTCTGCTAATGTTTTGTTTGGTGAGCATTGATTCCGAGCATGCGTGTTTGTACTTTGGACCTTTGTCCGACGAACTTGTGTACACTCAATTGGAAAGTCTGACAACACACATTTGTTGGCGGAAAATTTGAGAACATGCCAACATTTGTTGGCAGAATGTCAGACAGCAATTGCCTGATAGAGCATACACACGGTCGGATTTTCTGCCAACAGCCTGACATCCAACATTTCCCGTCGGAAAATCTGATCGTGTGTATGCAGCATAACAGCCAAATAATGAGTTATTGAATTTTTGTTCTTGATACTTCCAAAATAAGTTCCAGGCCTTCAAGTTCTCTCTAAGGCATAGTGATCTGTTTGTTGTTTCCGGATATTCATTTTTTTTCTTTGCATGTAACAAGAATGATAAAGCCCCCCTTAGCTATTCTTCTTGTTATTAAACAAGCTATATACAGCCCCAACAGTTTGCACAGCACTTTGCAACATGAGTGAAGACAGTACAGTTACAATACAATTCAATACATGAGAAATCAGAGCATAGCTACTGTTATTCTAGATCCTAAAGAACAAATCGTCTATTTTTTTTAAGAACTAACCTATAGTGATTCTTACCAGGGCCATGACGTTTTACCATGCATCCCCATGAAATCAAATCTTAACATCATCCTCATAATATGATCCAGTTGAATACTATCAAGGCCAATACTTTACCAGAGCCTCCCCCACTTACATCAGTGTCCACAGAGATTCCCCTTGCACTGTAAGAAAGAATCCAGTAAACTCTGTATAGGTAAAGTCTGGGGACTGACCAACTGCCCCATAGACTCTATGTAACCTGGAGCTGTCACACACTGACTTCCTGTAGCAGCAATTGCCAGATTTACGTGCAGGGCAGTGAGGGCAGGCTCAGATTTTAGTCCCCTTCCTGTAGCAGCAATTGCCAGATTTACGTGCAGGGCAGTGAGGGCAGGCTCAGATTTTAGTCCTCTTCTCCTCCCACTCCCCCTCCTGGCAGTCTCTTTTAAATTTGTGGAAAAGATACCAAGCGACATGACGTCACCACGCATCCGGACTTGCGGCCTGCCCCCTTGCCTGAGCCGAGGCAAAGCCATGCCAAATTTGAGCTCAAGGCAAGCTCAGCTAATTACTAATAGGTTGGCTCCAGAACTGGACAGGCTCAGTTCTGTAGCTGATTTTTTAAAGGCTCTTCTCTGCTGTTTATAAATAGTTAAAGGAGTAAAGTCTCATGGTTTTTCACCTTAATGCATTCTATGCATTAAGGTGAAAAAAACTTTCTGTTCTGCAGAGCCCCCCTTTTACTTACCTGAACCCGATCATTCCAGCAATGACAACGACCCCAGAAAAGGAGGATCGGGGACCACCCTGTGCAAAACCCTTGCACAGAGCAGGTAAGTATAACATGTTTGTTATTTTTTGAGAAAAAAAAAAACAAACCTTTACAATCACTTTAAGGACAGCAGGAAAGTGCTCCTTTTTTTTTTTTTTTTTTTTTACAAACTGTCCATAAATTTCTGGACAGTTGGCAACCCAGTTCAATGTGTATTAAAGTAAAGCCTCCCAATAACAAATATTTTCTGCAGCACTTGAAGAGGCACTCCAGCCTCCCTCCAAAAAAATTTAATTTAAAGTCAGCAGTTACAAATACTGTAGCTGCTGACTTTTAATAAAAAGGCACTTACCTGTTCAGGGATCCAGCGCTATCCTCACCAGAGCCGATTCTTTAATGGGATTCCAGTCCAGGTGTCGGCATCTTAAGCAATGAGAACCAGCAGTGAAGCCTTGTGGCTTCGCAGATGGCATCCTGCTGCACATTCCTGAGTCGTGGTGGGCTTTGTGAATCGTCCTGCAGTCTTCTGGAACCTATGATGTCTCCCAGAAGGCTGCAGGGGATCGGGAGGGGGGGGGCTGCATGTCCTTCTGGGTAGAAGTGGGAGGGAGTACCTGTCAAAAAAACAGGTACGTGCTTTCCCCCAAAAGTACTAGGGGCCAAAGTGGCAGAGGAGTGGGGAGGAAGCAGACAAGCGGAACTTTCCCTTTTGGGTGAAGTTCCGTTTTAATTGTGAGTTCATCTGCACTTAGTTGATCCTGTCATGGATGTCCCAACTTATTCAGATTTTCTGATGGGATGGCAACGATGCTGCACTGCTTCTAAATTCACAGAAGAGTTGCCACTCTGATATAGGCTATACATGCTTGTACTACAGTGGAATGAGATGCTGCAGGGAGTATGGCTATCAGTGACTTGTCATTCACAAGCCTGTAACCTGTCAATCGGCACCTGGCCACACCTAAACTTTTCTACTGCTTTCTGAATGTACAGCTTTCTTGCAGAAATCCTCCTACTGTGAGTTACAGTGTCTGGGAGGGGGAATGTGTGAAATTCGGCTCAGTCTGGAAAGGTAAATTCAATTTATTTATATTTTATTTTAGGAGGCTTGTGCATCACATAGTAACTGGATTTGTTTTTTTTTTTTTTCAGCATTTGCTATTTTTTAGCTTTTATTTTTTTGGTTTTTTAGCAATACTATACTCCCACAAAAGCTTATGGCTCAAAAATGCTCAAACGCTGAATAGCGGCATTTTTGAAAGTTTTTCAGAGTTAGAGCATTTTTACAGCTGAAAAACTCCTCTCAAAACCCACTAGTTCTGGGGGGATTTTGTGGCCAAAAAACACCCCTGCCAAAAAACACTGTGAAAAACCTACAGTATGTGTGGGTAGACACATAGGACAACATGCTGGGGAGTTTACTGGCTGTAAAAAACAAAAAAAAAACCCTCTGAGGCCAGAAACAGCAGCTGTAAAAACGTCCAGTATGCATGAGGCCTAATAAAGAAGCCTTTAGTTCTACTTTAAATATGTATGTGTAAAACAAAGATGTTTTATACATAATAAAAAGACATAAAGTATTGTTTAAAAACAATATTAAATACAAAAAAAAAGAATAAAATAAAATGAATGCTAAACAGTTTTTATTTAGGTACAGATATCTTTTAATTCCTAGGAATGATCTTGTTAAAAGAATACAAGTTGAGCATCAACAAACTATAGTAGCCTAAACTGCCTGATACTGCCCACGTTTGTCAGTAAAAATTATAGACCAAGACCATCTGTCAAATAGAAGGAAGGAAGATGGAATCTAAAGATTATTGTTCAGGGAACATCCAGATAACTATTTTTTACCTGGCTGGACCATTTGTGTGTTTATGTTCTTTGTTGGGGGGGGGGGGGGGGGGGGGGGGAATACAGTGTTGTATTTTTTTCAGATTAAAATAACATTGAAGTATAGCTATACCAGTTTGACATAGGACTGGTTGCATAGCAAAAATAATATTGTACAAGCAGGCAGTGGCCAGTATTATGACTTAAAACGGAGCTCCACCCAAAAGGGGAAGCTCCGCTTGTTTGCTTCCTCCCTCCTCCGCTGCTATATTTGGCACCTTTTGGAGGGAGGCGGGAGCGGGTACCTGTTTTTGACAGGTACCCTTACCCACTTCCGGGAGACCTCACCGTAGGAAGTTCGGCCACCCTCCTCCGCTGCCAAGCCATTAATGCGCCCTTGGCACATGCCCAGTAGGGAACCGGATGTGAAGCTGCAAGGCTTCACTGCCAGTTTCCCTTACAAGGAATGGCAGCAGCAGCACCCGAGAGCCAATTGAAAAGTTGGCTGGGGTGCCGACATTGCGGGACCCCTGGACAGGTAAATATCCTAATATTAAAAGTCAGCAGCTACATTCTTTGTAGCTGCTAACTTTTAAATTCAAAAGATCAAAAATGTTATCTATTGCAGCTTACAGTCTCCTTCTCATGTCCATAACATATAGAATGGTTGTTCTATAGTCCGCATGTTGTAGTCCACATTATTTGAATTTCAGCACAGCACAAGAAGACACAATCCTCGTGTTTGTGGAAGGATTTACCAATATTTTTCTGTAATCACAGGATTTTTAAAAATACAAAACATGGGGAAATCTACATGTAGGAGAGATTTTTTTTTTTTTTTTATTGGCTTATACATACATATATATTAGAATTTTTATTTAGGTGTTATATCACTGTTGTGTGTTTTTAAGAGGGATGACTGTGGTCAGATTTATTTCACAGAAATGGAAGTTATGTTCTCACACTAAGTCACAATGTACTGTTACATGGCCCACATAATACCCAGGTGCCCATCTGTCTGGTACATAAGCTCCGAGTATGATATGAAATCCTCAGAAGGAAGTGAAGCTGCATCAAACTCCCACAAAATGTTGTCTTTGCCACACTCATCAGTCTCTCATCAGATCTATGTGGAGCGGAATAAAAATATGGATCAGTTTTCGAGAAGTATGAAAGGTGGTTGAGTCACGCTGTTCCGGGCAGCTGGAATGTGGTATTTAGGTAGAAATATGTAGATAAAAAGTCTTATCCTTCGGGCTGTTGAAATTCACAGCAGCTTGTTACATATTGCCCTTGCAATGAAAGTATTTACCCTCTTGAAAGGGGAGTTATAGAAATATCGGTATGTGTTTGTACAAGGAAATTCAGACTGTCATGGGGCAATATATTTCAGATGGAATACCTAAACTTTGTATAGTTTTACTCGAATGTTTGGGGCGTTATGTGGTAATGTGTCTGGGAGGCCTTCTATAGATTGCACAATTCAGCTTAGTACTGGTATATCTTTATCTTGCTCATATATACTAAGGTTTTTCTTCAGTTTTGATCTGTTAATATAAGTAGATATAAGGCTTCATGCACATGGTTGTATTAAAATACTCCTACCCACACTAGATTTTTCTGGCTAGAGCTTGCCAAAAACTGCTTTTTTTGGCATGCAATTATGCATGTTTATGAGCGTTTACAGGCATATGGTGTTTATAAGCATATGCACGTAAACTCATTTTATTGGCTAGAATATTAATTTCTTCTAGCCACTAGAATGAATGTACGCACATTTATACATGTATATGCATATGTTATGGCAGTAATCTCCGCTATGAATGAGCTACTGGGGAAGAAGAAATGGGGTAAAACGGTAGAGCGTTACTTGGGTGACAGTTCTGAATCTTTTTAGTTTCATGGCTTTTGAATGTCTACACAAGGAAGGCTTTTTTGTTGGTAAATAATTTGCATAAAATATGTTAAGTGCACTTATAATCTTATGGGAAAATTTTCATTGAAATGAATAGCAGTGGAGATTGCTCCATTAATTTATCGGCTGAATGAGAGAAAAAGGGCTATGTTTTGTCAGTCTTAGTCCCTCCCATTAGGGATATTCATCCTCTTTATTTGTCCCATTTTTTAACATTATCAGTGAAAGTAAAAGAAATCCCAAATTTTAGGTTGTCTTCAGAAAAGTAATGGGGGGGGGGGGGGGGCTTCCAATGGGGACACTAGTTCTGGTGTGACCTGTGGGTACCCAAGGAATTCCCTTTAATTTCCAGGGATTTCCTCTCCCTTCCTGTTTGGCTATGGGACAGGAAGTGAAGGGAAATCTTTGCAATGGGAACAGATGGCAAAAAAATTTGACAAGCGTTATAACCCTCCCTTGCTCTATCCAAAATGCCTATAGTTCTACTTTTAAGAGTTAGGCCCCTTTTTTATGACTCTTCTCATACAAAGTATTGTGGCCAAATAAAGGTTAATGGGTATATCAGTCTTTACTACAAGCTATCTTAATAATTAGACCAGTAACAACATTTGCATAAACCACCGTATACTACTAGAAACCAATCCACGACTTAAGCTGACAAAATTTCATTTGAAATTGTTAGTTAAAAAATATGATTATTAGTGAATTACTGTTGTCTGAAATAAAAATTATATTTGTTCTGTAAATCAAATGTAAAAAACAACGTAAAGAAATTTAACAACATAGTTTGAGATTGAGGTAAAATCCCAGTGCAGAACTTTAAATCCTCAAAACTTTGTCCAGTAGCTAAAAAGTGAAGTGTGGCTATCAGTGTCTGCTTCATCAAGGTTTCTTTCTTCTGTATCAGGGGTCCAAGCAAATTCAGCAGGAGTTGAAAAGATTTATTGGCCATTCTTACTTTCTGAAACTGTCTGAGTTGTGTTTTTCAACACCGCAGTACAGCCATGTGGGAAAAAATTCTCTCTGTTCTACAACCAATTCTTGCTCCAAATTCCCTGCTCCTATTCCTCCTCTTCTTTTGTTTTTGTGTAGTCATTGTTCCAAACATCACTAGGGCTAGGGCAGATCTCAGGGTGTCATCCATAATATTCATCTTGGTGTCGCTTGCAACAGCTCCCATGAGAAAATAATGTTTTGTTTCGCAAAACAAGTGGTCACCAAGTACACTACAAGAAAGTGGCTAGTGAGGGTCACATACATAATGAATATTACATCCTTCAGAAATTTAACAAATTAAAATTGCATTATTGGCTTGACAAAAAAGCTAAATCTTTCTAACATTTGGTCTAAATTTGTCTCTGAAGTGATGATTGTTATGGAAGACTCTGGTGAATAAATTTTGACAATTTTCACATGAATGAAATTCTGGGTATGGCTTACTTTAGTAGTTCTTTGCTTTTTCTGCATGTAGATTTATGTTATATATGGTTATGATATTGTGTTCTAATCTACAACTGTCAAGATTTGCATAGCTGGCCCAAGGTGTCAGTGTCACAACAGTTACATAGTTGGTAAGTTTGAATAAATACACTTGTCCATCCTGTGTGTGTATGTGTTTACTACTATTTCCCATATTTCTGTATATTACATTTGCTAATAAACACATCTAAAGGTTTTTTTAAATTTATTAATACTCCCTGCTGACACCACTAACTCTGGAAGGAAGTTCCATAAAGAACCCCTTACACAGTTTAAAGTGGAGTTCCACCCAAAAATGGAACTTTCACTTTTTGGATTCCTTCCCCCCTCCGGTGTCACATTTGGCACCTTTCAGGGGGGAGGGGAGAGCAGATACCTGTATAATCCAGGTATTTGTTCCCACTTCCGGGCATAGATATCCTCGGGTACCCACGGATATCTATGCCATATGCGGCGCCTCCTCCATCCCCCCGCTGTCTTCTGGGAGACACACAGGTCCCAGAAGACAGCAGGGACCTGTGGTATCCTGCAGCGTGACCTGTGCATGCGCAGTAGGGAACCAGGCTGTGAAGCCACAAGGCTTCACTTCTTGATTCCCTTACCGAAGATGGCGGCGCCTGCACCCGAGAGCCAAGGGACAGATTGGCTTCAGGTGAGAACATCGCCCTGGACAGGTAAATGTCCATAATTTAAAAGTCAGCAGCTGCTAATATAAAAAAAATTGTCAGGACCTCTGCTTTAAGGTTTAACCGCTATTGAGTGGCCGCGTGTCTTCTAAAGTCTTAAAATTGAATTTCCTCCCTGTGCTAGAATCGACATGTAGGTATTTTTAGTCGTTTCTCATAACAACTCCAGCCCCCTTATTAGCTGCCTTTCTCTGGACTCCCTCCACTTCCAGCACATTCTTCCTGAGCATTGGTGACCACAACTAGACTGTGGCTGAACCAGAGTTTTGTAAAGTGGTAAAATGATAGTTCTAGCCTTTGTAGATACCATTTTTAACCACTTCCCCGTCCGCGCTATAGCTGAATAACGGCTACAACGCAGACCTTAATTGCTGGGAGGCCGTCAATAGACGTCGTCCCATGCATGAGCTGCCTGCCCGCAGGGGCACACTCTGTGATCACCGAGTCAGTGAGACTCGACTGATCACAGATCTGAGTTCGGCCCCTTACCACGTGATCAGCTGTCAGCCAATGACAGCTGATTACGTAATGTAAACAAAAGATCAGTAATTGCTTTTTTTTCTGCTCGCACTCAGTGTGAGCAGAAAAAAAAAGCAGATCCCCCGCTTTTGTCAGAGAGATAGCAGTCCCGAAGAGGGTGAGACATCCCAAGTATCAGTGCCCACCAGTGCCATCTGCCAGTGCATACCAGTGCCCACTTTTGCCACCTATCAATACCCACCTGTGTCACCAATCAGTGCCCCATCATCAGTGACACCTATCAGTGCCCTTCAGTGCCACCTATCAATGCCCATCAGTGCCACCCATCTGTGCCACCTCTCAGTGCCCACCAGTGCTGCCTCATCAATGCCCACCATGCCGCCTCATCAGTGCTACCTATCATTGTCCACCAGTGCCGCCTCATCAATGCCTACCAGTGCCGCTCTCATCAGTGCTACCTATCACTGTCCACCAGTGCCGCCTCATCAATGCCCACCAGTGCTGCCTCATCAGTGCTACCTATCATTGTCTACCAGTGCCGCCTTATAAGTGCCCATCACTGCAGCCAATTAGTGCCCATCACAGCAGCCTCATCAGTGAAGGAGAAAAATTACCTGTTTGCAAAATTATATAAAAAAAAACAGCAGTGATTAAATACCACCAAAAGAAAGCTCTATTTGTGGGGAAAAAATTATAAAAATTGAATTTGCTTACAGTGTTGCATGACCGCAATTGTCATTCAAAGTGTGACAGCGCTGAAAGCTGAAAATTGGTCTGGGCAGGAAGGGGGTTTAAGTGCCCAGCAAGCAAGGGGTTAATGCATGCTGATAGTCTACCAGCCTTGCTTGCTGCAGCTCGGCATTACATGCTATTGCTGAGCCTGTAATCTACTAGGGGCCCCAGATTTTTTTCCATCTTTGACTCCCCCAGAGGTTTCCCCCCTAAAAAGTATCTTGCACTCATATTTTTAACCACCAAGTGCATTACTTTACATTTCCCTACATTGTTCCTTATTTGACATGTAGTTCCCTACAAATTTATTTTATCAAGGTCTGTAAAGTTGCTATATCCTGTTATGAAAATATTACCTTTCTTAACTTTGTATCATCAGCAAACATTGAGATTGAACTAGCTAATATGTGTAAGTTATTTGAGGATTCTTGGGTGTCTCGACTTCTGTTAGCCACAAGGGTACATTCCATTTTAAGTTTACCAATATACCAATATTGTCTTGTTTATTATATCCTACCTTTTCCTTTGTAAAAATTGAGATGAAGAATGTATTTAATACAGTTGCCCTCTCCCTGTCACTTGTGACCAAGGGCCTCTGGTTATCCTTTATGGGGCCAATATACTGACCTCGCCCTTTTCCTAATATTATATTGGGGGTTGAGCATATTCAGAAGATGCAGACCTTCCCAGAACAGGCAACAAAGGTGTCTCCTATTCCCAAGACGCAAAGATACAGTTCTGTTGTCTCAGGGAGAGGATGAGTTTAAGCACACCAGTGGGTTTGGAAGACTTTTTTCAGCACACAGCAGAGCCAGAAGTTGGGGAGAGTCTGGGACTGGTGGATATCTATATTTGTACAGAATGCTGCCTCACCCTGGAATGGAGATAACAAGACAGAGAATGTGAAATAAAGCAGATTCCACCCACCCAGGGAAAGCTATTTTCTTAGGAGCCCCTTAAAAAATGGCAACTGTTCCAGCTGTACACACATGCCAGGCTTGCAGTGTTTGATGATGCTGCGGTAATGTGTGACACTTGTGGGACTGCAAGCACACAGTGCCAAATGCAGAATTCTTTGACACAAATGGAAGACATTACTGCTGTTTGGGAAGGTTCAGAGAATCGTACAAAGCACACAGACATTCACTTCTAACAACTCTGAGAATTTGCCTCTCTGATCTAAAGCCACACTTAGGGTGACAGATGATATATGCTTTCTGGATTTAAATGTATGACTACCCTTACCCCTGCCTTAAACCGTGTGAAAGAGAATTATAATAATGTAGACCAGAGCCTTAACGTAAAATATGTGCATAAAAGCTTTATTCTTTAAATCTGAGCTCAGGGGAAATGATGATTTGGGGATATGTGTTATGTAATGAGGTGTGTACCATGGGTGGATGGCTGCTACAGTACAAAAACTGTTAGTTTAGTTCAGCCCTTAAGAGTCCAGTAATCACCAAACTTCAGGAGCTGAGACTTACAGTTTATGGCTTTCATACAGCGCATACAGTGAAAGCTTTGTGGGTCATTCACACCTTCTCCATTCATAAGACATTTTTTTATTATTTTCACTAAATACAATGTGATCTGTGGTTGGAGGAGGGGAGATCATGAGGTTCACCCCCCCATCCAAACAATTCCTGGTATTCATAAAAAAGAACATTTTATGAATGAATGAGGTAGAGTGCAACTGACACACACAAGCCAAAATTATAAGTCTCTGCACCCAAACTTTAATGCTTACTCTATTATCAGGGCAATACAATGTAAATTGTGGGTGTATTTCTGCACCTGGGGGACACCACTGCAATGAACAGCTGCCCATAGTAATGGCTGTACGTGGGCATACACTATGCTTTCGTAAACACATGCATGAACATAAATCCTTGGTTGCACCCAAGCCATGTCCAGGGAATTACGCTCATGTGCATGTTTCTGCGAGCACAGTGTAAGCTTATGTACAGCTAGTGTACAACCCTTCATGTGCATGAGGCTTTAAGTAATCCACTTAAACAGCTATCCACACATGGGATGCCCCTCATTAGAGGTGACTTATTGGGAAAAAGCAAATATCCCCAAGAAATTTATCCCCAGGGTTCAGCCTTAAAGCAGAGCTCCACCCAAAAAAGGGAGGCTCCACTTGTTTGTTTCCTCCCCACTCCGCTACCACATCTGGCACCTTTTGGAGGGGAGTGGGTACCTGTTTTTTACAGGTACCCATCCCCACTTCCCGAAGACCTTACCGTGACGAGGTTCCCCAGAAGTTCAGCCCTCCTCCTTCCACTACCGACGTGCTATTCAGAAAGCGCAGTGCGCTTTGTGCGTGCGCAGTAGGGAGCCGGATGTGAAACCTTTACTGACGGTTTCCCTTACAAGAAAATGTGGCGGCAGCACCCAAGTGCTGATTGAAAAATCGTCTGGGGTTCTGACTTCACGGGATCCCTGGACAGGCAAGTGTCCTAATACTAAAAATCAGCAGCTACAGTATTTGTAGCTGCTGACTTAAAAATTTTGGGTGGGGGGGGGGGGGGCTAGAGCTCCTAGGACAGGAAGGGTCAGTTCCAGGAATACCAGGTAAAAATAAGTGGGGAAAGGGAAAAAGTCTGAAAAAAAAAGAGAATATAATATTGTGATGATCAACATGCCAAAGAAAAATGGTATATGGTACTACAGATTTCATCAGAACCTAAAACCGGGTACACAGAGGCCGAATGTTGAGAGACAACGGCTGGTTAAAAAAAAAAAGGCCATCATTCGGCCCCATGTGTATATTTGTCTGTCTGACAAAACCTGGCCGGCTTCTGTCAGACGTGCATGCTGAAAAACCAGCATCTGACTGTCTCCTAATCAGCGCTCTCAGTCAATGGCAGAGAACACTGATCGTAGCGCTGGCAACAATAGTGAGTACGCCCCTAAATGAAAATTTCCAAATTGGGCCCAAAGTGTCAATATTTTGTGTGGCCACCATTATTTTCCAGCACTGTCTTAACCCTCTTCAGCTTTACAGGTTGCCACTGGAGTCTGCTTCCACTCCCTCACGATATCACGGATCTGGTGGATGTTAGAGACCTTGCACTCCTCCACCTTTTTGAGGATGCCCCACAGATGCTCAGTAGGGTTTAGGTCTGGAAACATGCTTGGCCAGTCCATCACCTT
The DNA here is from genome assembly GCF_037356315.1 of Lithobates pipiens. NCBI lineage: Eukaryota > Metazoa > Chordata > Amphibia > Anura > Ranidae > Lithobates > Lithobates pipiens. The sequence goes on from NW_027507785.1 coordinate 229,067,833, forward strand.
TACCCTCAGCTTCTTTAGCAAGGCAGTGGTCGTCTTGGAGGTGTGTTTGGGGTCGTTATGTTGAAATACTGCGGCCCAGTCTCCAAAGGGAGGGGGATCATGCTCTGCTTCAGTATGTCACAGTACATGTTGGCATTCATGGTTCCCTCAATGAACTGTAGCTCCCCAGTGCTGGCCGCACTAATGCAGCCCAAGACCATGACACTTTGTACTCCTCACCTGGTTGCTGCTGGACACTCTTCACACATATGAACCAAATAAGTTTATCTTGGTCTCATCAGACCACAGGACATGGTTCCAGTAATCCATGTCCTTAGCATGCTTGTCTTCAGCAAACTGTGGGCAAACTGTGGGCTTTCTTGTGCATCAGAAGAGGCTTCCTTCTAGGATGACAGCCATGCAGACCAATTAAATTTAGTGTGCGGCATATGGTGTGAGCACTAATAGGCTGGCCCCCCACCACTTTCGACCTTTGCAGCAATGCTGGCAGCACTCATATGTCTATTTCCCAAAGACATCCTCTGGATATGATGCTGAGCACCTGCATTCAACTTCTTTGGTCCACCATGGCGAAGCCTGTTCTGAGTGGAACCTGTCCTGTTAAACTGCTGTATGGTCTTGGCCACCGTGCTGCTGCTCCGTTTATGGGTCTTGGCAATCTTCTTATAGCCTAGGCCAGCTTTATGTAGAGCAACAATTCTTTTTTTCAGATCCTCAGAGAGCTCTTTGCCATGAGGTGCCATGTTGAACTTCCAGTGACCAGTATTAGAGAGTGAGAGTAATAACACCAAATTTAACACACCTGCTCCCCATTGACACCTGAGACCTTGTAACACTGAGTCACATGACACCGGGGAGGGAAAATGGCTAATTGGGCCCAATTTGGACATTTTCACTTACACTTTTGTTGCCAGCGGTTTAGACATTAAGCCCTGGTTCACCTTAATGCAATTTTACATGTCAAATCGCATGCCAAATAGGTGGCAGTTAGCGTCTAGTAAACTGGCCCTTTGTTTCAAAAGTTTGCAAATGCTGCTCCTGTTATCTAGCGTCCTTGCTTGCTAGGATTCTGCCACCTATCATACTAGGTTGCTAGGACATAGGCAGCTCCATCAAACGTCCTAGGTTATTGGGACGCAGATGGCTCCTATTGCCTAGCATCCTTGGTATTCAGGGCCAATAGCTTACAATTATGCTAATCCCTGTACATATGTGAACATTAGCACAAGTGTGTGCATGCATACAGCATTAAATATGGTTTTGAATGCAGATATTTTTTTTAATGCAGCTCAACACAGCTCCTGATTACAGAGCTGTATGCAGCTGTGTGCATAGGTCCATAATAAACATATAGCTGTGTTTAGAGCCATAAAAAAACCTATACGTTATGAATCTGAACACAGCATATTTTGCACCGTCTGCATTAGCCCTAAAGGCTACAAATGTATAATTTCAGACTTTACTTTGCAGTTGACAAAGTGTAAAGCTAAGGCAACAGGTGAATTTTAGTTGTTGAGTCGCACTTATAAATCTTTAGCTGTTATTCTTCAATGCTGGCCGTACATCGTGCAGTCTCTATCCTTTAGATATACTAAAGAATGTAATACATAATTGTTGGTGGATCTAAAGAAGATTGTTTAACCAGAATACAAGGGTGTATGGCTATCTTAAGAGTAGTTAGTGTATGATCACTAAACAGATGAAATGAATAGCTCCCTATAGGGAACACTCTACAAATGGCTTATAGCAGCAAGCAGTAGCATGTAATTGAAGTATTGTGCGATTTTAATTGCTGCTACATAATACTTGTGTAGCTTACACCATTGGGAGCCAACTGTTTCATTTGTTTAGCAAGCAATTTTGCTCTTAGTAATTTAAAGCACAGTAGAGTCTTTTTAAAACAAAAGAAGATATCTGCCGGCATACCTCCCTTCCATAACCAATCTCAAATATGAGGCTTATTCTATGTTTTAGGAAAGTATGTGGAGCCATGCCCCTGGGTTAACTGTGCATCAAAAGCAGTTTACAGCACAGATGTAGACCAACGCATTAAGGCCAATTATTTCAGACTACATATAGCTTTTCCAGGCTTGTTAGCCATCATCAGTGCAGTGTATGGAAGCCATGGATTCGGCATTGTACTGCTTGAGGACAACTGTGCATCCTAGTCCCTTCATTCCACCCTATCATAACATGTTTGGTTACACAATCTCTTGTATTTTTTGAATACATATCGGATTAAGATTCAAGCTGCTCTAATTTGCCAGCCTCAGACCTGAGTCTGATGTCCCAATATGGCCCATCTTGGCAGTCCAGTGTGATTGCACTCACATACCTTCTTTTTTCATGTAGATTTTAACAATTCGTCTCAGATGATCGGATTCCAAGAGATTAGACTGCTTTCAGCTCTTGTGGTCACTGGCACATATTTTCCAAATAGTGTATTCTCGCTGAGTGAATTTTTAGCACAATGTTATCCTTGGCATTTTTTTTTTTTTGTAATCACTCATTTTTATAATAGTTTGTGAAATCAGTCTTAGTTTTCAGCTGAAGCATTGTTGAATTGTTAAATCTGAGCTTTGAAAACTACCAAAATCCTCATTAACTGTTGCCATTAATAGCTGTGTACTGTGAAAACTTCCAAACTTAGCATAGCATTTACAGTGATGGATATTACTTATTTTCTGAGTTAGACAATTACAAATATAGGGGCAAATTTAAAAAGCAGTGGATGCGACACTAAACATTCACTGTTGGTGAATCGCTCACTGTTATTTTTCAACAATGCACCAGGAAGATTCACCTGCAGTGAATGCTTGCTGAATGTTAAATGTACTGCTCTATAAATATAACCCATAGTGTTTTGCTTAGGTAATTGCTACAATGGTGGTGTTTCCTCTTACAGAGATATTAAAGTGGATGTAAACCCCATTTTTATTTTTTTTAATTAAGGCTTGCACCTTGTACAGTATATGATTTCATGTCATCTGTGCCCAGTCTTGCCACGCATCCAGCTCTGAGCAATCCTCTTACCTTTTTCCAGTGAGATAAAAATGGATAGACAGAGAAATACCAGTCAGTTTCTCCCCCTTGCTGTGAGTGACAGGTGATTTACATATGTTATGAACGAGCCTGAGAGAGACATTATGTGTACTTCAAATCACCTCCTCCTTCTACAGCTCTGCCAGGATTGGCTGCTGTACACCTCAGCATGATTGGGCATGTGTTGACCTTTCTGGGTTTTGACTGGATGCTAGTGATCATAGCAGAAGTTCAGTGTAATACACAGGAGAAAAGGCATGTTGAAAAGGGGAGTGTAGAGGTGGGTGGGGAGTCTACTGACTTCACGACTCCACCCACCGACCGAGCTTCGCACAACAGACCCACCCACAGAATGTGCAGTTTTTCGGGTCTCATAACAGACAGAGGGGAGACATTTGACAGGTAAGGATACATGCATGCATGTATATCCTTAAAGATAACCACTATGGCAGTAGTTTAGAAAGGATGACAGTGGGTTTATATCCACTTTAAATCCAAAAGCAAACATTTATTATATTGCAGCTTAGCAATTCTTTAGATGTAATGGCTGCATTCTTTTCATGTTTAGGATTTTTATTTCCTTTATTTTTATCTGGTGATCTGGTTAGTAAGTCTGTTGAAAATTGACAGAACAAGCTGTCCTGCAAATGTAGCAGTTTTTAAAGTGTTTTCACAAACCATTTACCACTGACAGGGGTGCTTATCCACTTGATGCCAAATCACGTACATGTACATGTTTGGCTTCAAGTGGGTATACTGGGGTTATGGTTGCAGCTGTATGCCATGACCCTAGTATTTTTCTATTTTTCAGCCAGCAATGTGTTTTCATCTAAAAGCAATCCTAGCAGCTGATTAGCTGCTGGATTGCTTTTACAGGTAGTGGGAGATGACCACTGGCGTTTCTCTGGGTATTTATGTATAATCTCGGAGCCCGGTATCTGATCTGGTGGTGCCACCAGGTTATCCTAAACCTGGGATCTTCCAGTCCCTGGCTGTCTCTATGGTCTAGGACTAGAGGTCGACCGATATGGGTTTTTCTCTGGCCAATGCCGATGCCGATATTTAGAAATCACAGTGGCCGATGGCCAATATATGATGCCAATTTTTTTTTTGGGCCGATATGTTAGGCCGATTATTTTTTTCCCCCTTCATCTCATAAAATCTAACAGACACCCTTTTCACTGGGGCGTTTTTCAGGCGCTTTTGGGCTAAAAATAGCGCCTGTAAAGTGCCTGCAAAATGGCTCCCCTGCAGTCTGTGTGGAAGCCAGAGTACTTTCACACTGAGGTGATGCGCTGGCAGGATGTTAAAAAAAAAGTCCTGCAAGCAGCACATTTGGAGTGGTGTATACCGCTCCTCCACCACTCCTGCCCATTGATGTGAATGGGCACCACTGGCGAAGTGGTAAACGGTAAAGCGCCGCTAAAACTAGCAGCGTTTTACCGTCAACGCCTGCCCGCTCCAGTGTGAAAGCAGCCCTAATAACTGATACAGCAAATTTCTTACATTTAAACATTTATTAAACAAAACAAACCTCTAATCAGTTTACTTGTATGTATAATTTAGATTTAAAAAAAAAAAAAAAAAACTATATATTAAATAAAAACGTATGGACGAAAACTTTTGGACGAAAAATGGGCTAACTTTACTGTTTTTTTTAAATCATTAGTGTATTTTTTTCCAAAAAAATTGCGTTTGAAAGACCTCTGCGCAAATGCCGTGTGACATAAAATATTGCAACAACCGCTATTATTCCCTAGGATCTCTGCTAAAAAAATATATATATATAATTTTTGGGGGTTCCAAGTGATTTTCTGGCAGAAAATACAGGATTTTTACTTGTAAGCAACAAGTGTCCGAAAAGATTTAGTCTTTAAATGGTTAAACTGAGAACTCTACACACTGAGTTGAGTTAATTCATAAGTGTAAACATTGTATCTCTTTACTCTTTTCTTTCAGACTGCAGACTGCCCAGAGATGAGGAAAGTCTTCACTGAAGACTGGGGCAACTTGCATTGACTTCTATTACAGAAGTAATTTGCAAGTCGCGCTGTAGTTCTGATCGTCATTTTTATCAGCACAATTGGCCGATGCCGATTAATTAAAAAACTGCAAATATGGCCGATATATCGGTCGACCTCTATCTAGGACTGGGGTTCTCAACCCGTGGTACGCAGAGTTTTCTGTCCCACCTCCCGCACAAACCGCTCTCAGTGACTTGACGTGGCCTGTTGCATGGGACTGTGGTACCAACGGGGAAGCAGTCCGCCGCGTGGGGGGGTGTCAGGTCGGCGGCAGCTGCCAGATTCTGTCAATGGAATGTCCCGTGTCCTCCCATCTCCTCCCCCTCTCCAGTACGCTTCAGATGTCCTGCCTGCCAAGTGTGTAGACGACTGCTACGGCTCCCTGAAAAGAAGGTGAATCCTGCCTGCTCAGGAAAACTACACATGCCAGCATGCCCAGCCCCCAGTGCCTCCAATCAGTGCAGCCGATCAGGGCCTCCTACCAGTGCAGACGATCAGTGCAGCCTCCTATCAGTGCAGCCGATCAGTGCAGCCTCCTATCAGTGCTGTCTATCAGTGCTCATCACTTTCTCAAGACAGAGGTACTTAAGAAATTTTTTTAGACTCACAGGGGTACTTCACCGTAAAAGATTGAGAAACACTGGTCTGAGGTCAATGGTTTCCGTTTTTATTTTATCTCATGCTTTTCAGGGTAGCAGAAAGATCTAGTGTCTTATCCCAGATTTGTCTATAAAGAGGACCTATCACCCCTTACTGTATTTCTATCACTAGTTATGTTTACATTTCTTGCAATAGGAATAAAATGAATAAAAAAAAATAATGAAAGGGACAATATAAAAATACAAAATAATAAAATAAATATTACTTTTTTCTGCCCCGTCCCTCCAAGCTCATGCACAGGAGTGAACATGCATGCATTTGTGAACGGTGTTCTTTATAGTGAGAGCAAAAATTCTAGAGTTAGACCTCCATTATAACTCCAAATTGGTAACCTGTAAAAAATGTTAAAGAATCGTCGACTGAGATTTTTAAGTATTGTAGTTTGTCACCATTCCAAGAGCACGCACAATTTTAAAGAATGACATGTTCGGTATCTATTTACTTGGTGTAACATCTTTTATAATTTACTAAAAAAATTAGTTATACAGTTGTGCTCATAAGTTTACATACCCTGGCAGAATTTATGATTTCTTGGCCATTTTTCAGAGAATATAAATGATAACACAAAAACATTTTTTTTCACTCATGGTTAGTGTTTGGCTGAAGCCATTTATTATCAATAAACTATGTTTACTCTTTTTAAATCATAATGGCAACAGAAACTACCCAAATTACCCTTGTGATTTTGGTCTGATATCATGCACACAAGTTAACACAAATGGGCTTGAATGGCTATTAAAAGTAACCATCCTCACCTGTGATCTGTTTGCTTGTAATTAGTGTGTGTGTATAAAAGGTCAATGAGTTTGTGGACTCCTGACGGACCCTTGTATCTTTCATCCAGTGCTGCACTGACATTTCTGGATTCTCAATCATGGGGAAAGCAAAAGAATTGTCAAAGGTTCTGCGGGAAAAGGTAGTTGAACTGTATAAAACAAGAAAGAGATATAAAAAGATATCCAAGGAATTTAGAATGCCAATCAGCAGTGTTCAAACTCTAATCAAGAAGTGGAAAATGAGGCATTCTGTTGAAACCAAACCACGGTCAGGTAGACCAACTAAAATTGCAGCCACAACTGCCAGGAAAATTGTTTGGGATGCAAATAAAAACCCACCAATAACTTCAGGTGAAGTACAGGATTCTTTGAAAACATGTGGTGTGGCTGTTTCAAGATGCACAAAAGAGGCACTTGAAGAAAGATGGGCTGCATGGTCGAGTCGCCAGTAGAAAGCCATTACTACGCAAATGCTACAAAGTATCCCACTTACAATACGCCAAACAGCACAGAGACAAGCCTCAAACCTTCTGACAAAAAGTCATTTGGAGTAATGAGACCAATATTGAGCTTTTTGGCCACAACCATAAAAGCTACATTTGCAGAGGAGTCAACAAAGGTATGGAGGTGGATTGTTTTGGGGATGTGTGAGCTACAAAGGCACAGGAAATTCAGTCAAAATTGTTGGCAAGATGAATGCAGTACATTATCAAAAAATACTGGAAGAACATTTGCATTTATCAGCCAGGAAGTTGCACATGGGACTTACTTGGACATTCCAACATGACAATGATCCAAAACACAAGGCCAAGTCAAGCTGCCATTGGCTACAGCAGAATAAAGTGAAGGTTCTGGAGTGGCCATCTCAGTCTCCTGACCTAAATACCATTGAGCCACTCTGGGGAGATCTCAAACCTGTAGTTCATGGAAGACAGCCCAAGAATTTACAGGAACTGGAGGCTTTTTGCCAAGAGGAATGGGCGGCTTTACCATCTGAGAAGATAAAGAGCCTCATCCACAAATACCACAAAAGATTTCAAGCTGTCATTGATGTTAAAGGGGGCAATATCATCGGTATTAAGGACTGGGGTATGTAAACTTTTGATCAGGGTCATTTGGGTAGTTTCTGTTGCCATTATGATTTAAAAAGAGTAAACACAGTTGATTGATAATAAATGGCTTCAGCCAAACACTAACCATGAGTGAAAGAAAAGTTTTTGTGTCATCATTCATATTGTCTGAAAAGTGGCCAAGAAATCATAAATTCTGCCAGGGTATGTAAACTTATGAGCACAACTGTATATTGTGCTTTTTTGGATTAAAATTCGTTGAAGTGTACTTTTTCCAAAATAATTCAGTTTGAAAAATCACTGCGCCAATTCCGTGTGACAAAAAATTTCAACAACCATAATTTTATTCTCTAGGGCCTCTGCGAAAAAAGCTTATTGGTCAAAAATGGATGCCTTCAAATCATCTAAAATGTATTAGTAAAAATCATTTTTTTCCCAACTGTAATGGAGTACTGAATACAGTTAGCCAGTGTGATCTTTATTAAAATGTTTCTATTTTTCCAACACTGTATATCCTGTTTGTGTTTCAAAGAGGCGGCAACTGCACATCAGTATTCCGAGCTAGCAATTAACTTTAATTTTTTTCAAATGGCCAAAGCATATCCCTGTCTGCCTCTTCAAATGTTGAAATGACACATTTCACCCACTGACTTGGTTTAAAGCAGACCCTAACCCATTCTATCCACCCTCTGTCATTCCACTTCTACCTCCTTCCTCACACAATTGGAATGTTTAACATATTAATACTACTATTTTGTTGGGGGGGGGGGGGGGACACAACCCCACACTTCCTTGATCCCCACCAAGGCAAAGAGTGATGCATTAACCTTGTCAATTGTAATATTGGTAATGGACATTCTATATCAAAGAGGTATATGGTGCTGGCTCTTTATGAAGACTACACATTCTCTGTTCCTGGGCTCACCTTCTGTAAATGTATGCTGCTGGTCATCTGCTTCATAACAAAAATACCCAGTGTTTGTTATGGAAAAGACTAATGTTACATTGGCTGATAAACCTACTGCTAGATTTTTAGTATGTGTGGGAGATGTTTTATGTTTGGAAAATTTACATTTTTCATAACATATGTATTAAGTGTGCTGTATTGCAAGCTGATAATTTCACAAAACGTTTGTAATAATACGTAGGTGTAGTCTTTTTGATTCATTTTTGGCTACTTACACACAAACTGTACTCTAAACAGACTCTAAGAGCAGATAATCCAAACCAGCAGATCCCACACAATATTATGTACACATGGATGCTGGTAATGAATCTTTAGAGGGACTACAGCAACCTCTCATGGCCATGAATTAAACTACAGATACTGTATGATAACATGCCTGAAGGCAAAAAAAAAAAAAAGAAGAAGAATAGGCAAACACCAGCAGCTTCTTTGACTTGTTTGCAAAATATGCAGAATTCAGGACTGGTGTCTTTATTCTGGCTAGCGTTGCACCAATACCACTATCGGTGTCGATACTAAGCATTCGCATGAGTACGTCTACTAGTGCAAATTCTCTCATACTAAAACTGATACCTTCTCAAGTCTGCATGCTTTAACCGCCACCTTTATGGAGAGAGATGTAGGGCATCACGCAACGGCGTGGCAGTGTGAGATGTGACATCTGGGCCACAGAAGCTGTTATGAGTTCTTCATAATTATAATAAAGTGCTAATAATTTTTCATTACTTAAAACGGTCACATGACACTAAAAATAGGTTTCGGTAATTGGTATCGGCGAGTACTTGAGAAGAACTATCTAGTAGGCTTCTGTATGACGGAGTTTTAAATCCAGTCATTATGCACAAACCTCATATTGTAAAAGTAAACAAACTTCCTTTACTTTCCCTGACTGGGCCAAATCCACTTTCCTTTGAGTTTCAAATGTTCCCCCTCCCAGACACTGCAGCTCACATGGAAGGTTTCAGCAGCAGAGGCAGTGCTGTCAATGCAGAAAGGAGTGGGCCAATGCTGTTCGACAAGCTATGGTGACAATGCTGATAGCCTTTGCTCCCTGCAACAATTTTTTTATCGCACTGTATGCAAGCAGGCACAGAATTTAAGAGCAGTACAGCATTGTTGCCACCTCATCATAGGAAGCTGCATCAGGTGTACTCCATTAACTGGGTAAACAGGTATGTGTGAGACTTTGCAAGGGACTTAGGCTACTTTCACACTGAGGCACTTTACAGGTGCTATAACGCTAAAAATACTCCAGTGTGAAAGTACTGCGGACGGGCGGCTGCTGTAGGCAAAGCTACATACTGGTACGTCGCTGCCTACTTCTGGGTTTAGGGCGCGTGCATGCCAGCATTTTCCAACCAATCATTCACAGCCTGGACCTGTTGATCAGCTGTGTACATTTACAGCCCAGAGCTGTTTTGACATTCAACAAAGAGCTCTATACACAGGGAGCGATCTCTCAGTTTTCAGGGATGAGAAACTGAGAGATAATTGACAAAAAGCAGAGCACTTTACACACCAAGTTAGGTATAGTTAGGCACATATTTAACCCCTTGATAGCCCTAGCTGTTAACCCCTTCCCAGTCAGTGTCATTGATTGCCACCATTAGTAGTATAAAAATAAAAATCCCAGTATATATACCATAGTTTGTAGGCGCTATAACTTTCACGCAAACCAATCAATAAAATCTTATTGAGATTTTTATTTTATCAAAAACATTTAGCAGAATACATTTTGGCCAAAATTTATGAAGAAATTTGATTTGTTTTATTTTGTTTATTGGATATTTTTTATAGCAGAAAGTAAAATATATACAATATGGGTACAGCATTGCATGAGTGCGCAATCGCTAGTTAAAACAGTGCAGTGATGAATAGTAAAAAAAAATGGCCTGGTCATGAAGGGGGAAAAATCTTCCGGAGCTGAAGTGGCTAAAATGAAATGTAGACACTTGGAGGGCTACATTCTACTTTAGTATAGTTCTGTTGGATGGAGATGGGAGGCATAGAGCCTCAACTGTCTAATCTGAAGTTGCAAAAATGAACTCCTTAATTCAAGGCTCCTAGGGCTTTTATAGAAGAGGTGTTTGTTTGTGTTGTATTTCTTTTACCAGTCTAAGTAATAGAATATGATGACAGGGGCATCTGATAGGGTGTTTGGATGATAATTTTTCACCCAGCCTGGTAGATTATTAAATGGCCTTTTTCTGGATGATGTCGGCAGGCCAACCACTGCTCATCAGTCATTTGACTAATTCATCAGAAATTTGCCAAACTTTGTGCTGTCCTCTACTGAAAATCAAGCCATGACAAAAGCCAGAGAAGGGCGACTGTGTTCATAATGGAACATCCTATAGTCATTCATAGCTGTGCATTGGCTTCCTGGGGCCTCCATTCAAAAGTCCTGAATAAACATGAGCCACTGTTCCACTTCTCAGAGCCAGTGATTGTATTGTGTTAACTCTTTTGCCTTCCTATAACCCCTCTCATTCTGGCGTATGTATGTCAAAGAAGAACCAACAAAATGAGAGGAGGCCTCCTGGTTGGGTCAGAATTTGAACTGTTAACACTGCTTACTTGTCATTTTCCACATCCATGTTTAGCTTTACAATTTTGAACTTTGTAGGGTCAATGAACTTGAATAATTGGCAGGCGGCAGGTTGGGTAGGAGGGGTATGGCAGCTGATGAATGCGCAGCGCATTGGTATTAATACCATTCCAGTACAGCTGATATGGAGTATTTGCCCTAGATTATTCTGTTATTCTTACCAGAAAGAATTTGCGTATTAACTGATTTACTGCCAAAGCAAATGTAGAAATATATTGTAAGGTTAAAATGCCCGAAACACATTCTGAATTGTTTAGTTATTAATCATTCTGTTGTGATTACTGTAATTGTTAGCTTTTGGAATGTGTAGTTAATCCACAGTTGAGTATATTTATGTCAGTGCTAAGATGTAACAACACTTTTGCATGCAACATGTATACATAGTTGTGGTTAAATGCAGGTCCAGGCTGGCTGTGTGGCACTTCTGGCAAAGGATTGAAAAATAATAAGAATCAATAGAAATACTCTAAAGAGCAAATCCAAGCTACAAGTAAAATTTAGTTTTTATTGCTATCTAGAAAATGCTGCAGCTGTGTTAAAGTCAGAGAGTTCACTCAGTTTAGGCTAATCTATGTTCACCAGTCCCAGACTCCCAAGGAAAGTTAGTATCTGATTTCTGGCTGTGAGAAACCTCTTTGTACTGGCTTTTCTTTTATATCAGGCTATATGCGTGTACGAGAACTCAAAGAGCCCGTAGTGGGGATGTGTAAGAATGTCTCCTGCTTTTCTAGCAGTGGTTCTCAGATCACCTCATTACTAAGAGAAGGATTGGATGGCTTGCTGCACTTCAGCTCGGATGAAGAATTAGGCCCCTTGTGCATGGGATGCCTGCACTTTATGCCTGCTGGCAGCTTTATTATTTTAAGTGACCGTCACTTTAAAGGAGAAGTACAGCCAAAGCTTGTTTGGCTGTACTTCTCCTGTGGATCACAGGAGTGCAGTTCGTTGTGCACTCCTGTGACCCATTTTTACGTCATGGAGCACAGGCTCAGGAAAGATCGCGCACATGCCTGAACCGACAACTGGTCCAGCCTATCGGTGGGCCTCTCCTGCCGCTACAGCCCAGCCGGGGGGGGTTGCAAGCTAAGTGACGGTCACCAGAGCTCTCCACTAATGGAGCTTTGAGGACTCAGGCCGCGTACACACGGGCGGACTGTTCGCCCAACTTTGTCCGCTGAACAGTGTTTGGGCGGACAGTCCGCTCGTGTGTGGGCTTTCAGCGGACAGTTTCAGCGGACAGTTGGACGGACAAGGTTTTTCGGAAATTCCGTAAAACTGTCCGCTGAAACAAGGTTTCAGCGAACAGTCCGCTCGTGTGTAGGCTTGTTCGTCAAACAAAGTTGCGCGCATGCTCAGAAAGGATTTTCACGCCGAAAGCTATAATGCAGTGTATAGGACGTCGTATTTTTCGTCCCGTCGTACGTGCCGTTCACGTCATCGCGCACGGTTTCAGCAAACTGTTCGTCCGTCGTGTGTGGTCATGTCCGTCCATGCTAAGTTTGAGCGGACTGTTTGCCGAAACTGTTGGACGGACAAAGTTGGGCGAACAGTCCGCGCGTGTGTACGCGGCCTCAGTGTTAGAGCATCAGACCAATCCAGCTAGGTAAGTATGATTAAAAAAAAAAAATCCCATACTTCTCTTTTAACTCCTTAACACTGGTGGCACACATATATGTGGCAGCAGGGTGACTGGCTTTAATGACAGTTTGTTTTGTGCATTGTTTACAATCGGGAGCTGGGAGGATGGGGTCCGATCACATGATCACTGTGATATCCAACCACAGTTATCACATGCTGGGGACCCCTTCGGTAATACAAACTCATAGAGGGCTGGCTTCCTCTGGCTGAATGGGGTTAACAGAAGTGATCCAGCTGGAAAGTTTACCCATAACAGTTAAAAGTTAGCACTTTTTTGACTTGGGTTCCATGCACACAGGGTGTTAAATTATAACTAAAGGCAAATTTTTTTTTTAGTTTTGGATAGAGTGCAGAGGGATTAGAAAGCATGTCAGTTTTTATTGCTGTCTGTGCACCCACTAAAGAGATCCATCCTCTCTATTTGTCCTGTTTATTGTTATCAGTGAAAGTAAAAGACAATCCTATATTTTGGGTCGTCCCCAGAAAAGCTTTAGATGGGAAATCTTCCAATGAAGACACTAGTTCCGGTGACCTGAGGGGCCCCAAAAAATTCCCTTAATTTGCAGGGTTTTATTTCCTCTCACTTCCTGTTTGGCTATGGGACAGGAAGTGAAGGTAAATCTCCACAATGGGCGAAAAAAAAAAAAGATTTACCTATAGTTCGACTTTAACATGCTGCTTTTAGAGGAGTTTTGTGGGGTGGAGAAGTACTTCAGTGTCAAACGCTTGACACATGTAAACAGGTCTAAACGCACCATAGCACTAGGCACATCAAACGCTTGGCCGTTTGTTCATTCCAAAGGCCAGAATAAATTGATATTCTGGACAATGAAATGAATGAACACCCAAGCACTTAATGTGCCTAAACGCGTTTGCAAAATGTGGCTTTTGGTGCATTTTGACATTTGTCCTGGGGAGGAAAAGGGGAGGAAAAAAATGTCCTGTGTGCATGAGGCCTTATTGTTACAAACAAGAGCAAAAGACCTGAGCTTGAAATATAGACCTCACAGTTATTTTAGTGAACATCAACCTGAAATATAAGCCGGCATAATGTTCCTATTGTTTTATGAAGATTTGTTTTTATAATATTCACCTAAAATGGTTGTGCTGCCATGTAAAGTTTATGGAAAGCAGCTGCACTTGTACTGGACTTTGTAGCACAATTAAACCCTGTATCATTGGCTATTACAATAGTGCTGTGTTAAGAGTCCCTTGTGTGACAGCAGTGTATAAAAAGTAACAGTAACTAGGACAGCGCAGCCTTGGAAAGAATAAGGAACCAAAAGTTGAGAAACATTGGTGCAGAAATGCTAACATAAACAGTGTAATAGAATGGAGGTGGTAACTGATACCATAGAGAACAACAGGTTCCTCTTCTCTGTCCGCAGTCCAGCTCTGCTTTACTGACCCTGTGTTCCTTTCTGCTCCATTTTAGGGCTCATGCTTCTCCGGATTGCACCATGGAATATGTCAAGGTAAGCTCTTATTTACACATATCCTTCCTACAGAAATTGTACAGATTTCTTGAGATTTTGTTTTTAGTGTGTATAAATGGGAAACAGCCTATTCAATAAAGGGAGAGTCCATTCATAGCAAATATTTTTATTTTGGGTGGATTCTGGTGGCTGCAATTGATTACTGGCGTTTTAAATCTTTGATATTTCTGGTGACAAGATATTAGGATCTACTTTTTGCGGATCTGGCTTCAACAGCTAATATGCTCTCCTGTTCCTGTTAGAAAGTTTACATTTTATCTACATAAATGCATCAGTACTCTCTCTGATTTCCATGGACATTATGGATAAGCTACACTGACTGTCCTACCACCTATTAAATAGATTTTATCAATGGAAATACAGTGGGGATGGAAAGTATTCAGACCCCCTTAATTTTTTCACTCTTTGTTATATTGCAGCCATTTGCTTAAATCAGTTAAGTAAATTTTTTTCCTCATTAATGTACACACAGCACCCATTTTGACAGAAAATCACAGAATTGTTGACATTTTTTGCAGATTTATTAAAAAAGAAAAACTGAAATATCACATGGTCCTAAGTATTCAGACCCTTTGATGTGACACTCATATATTATTTAACTCAGGTGCTGTCTATTTCTTCTGATCATCCTTGAGATGGTTCTACACCTTCATTTGAGTCCAGCTGTGTTTGATTATACTGATTGGACTTGATTAGGAAAGCCACATACCTGTCTATATAAGACCTTACAGCTCACAGTGTATGTAAGAGCAAATGAGAATCATGAGGTCAAAGGAACTGCCTGAAGAGCTCAGAGACAGAATTGTGGCAAGGCACAGACCTGGCCAAGGCTTCAAAAAATTTCTGCTGCTCATAAGGTTCCTAAGAGCACAGTGGCCTTCATAATCCTTAAATGGGAGGCGTTTGGGACGACCAGAACCCTTCCTAGAGCTGGCCGTCTGGCCAAACTGAGCTATCGGGGAAGAAGAGTCTTGGTGGGGGAGGTAAAGAAGAACCCAAAGATCACTGTGGCTGAGTTCCAGAGATGCAGTCAGCAGATAGGGGAAAGTTGTAGAAAGTCAACCATCACTGCAGCCCTCCACCACTCGTGGCTTTATGGCAGAGTGGCCCGACGGAGTCATCTCCTCAGTGCAAAACACATGAAAGCCTGCATGGAGTTTGCTTAAAAACACCTGAAGGACTCCAAGATGGTGAGAAATAAGATTCTCTGATCTGATGAGACCAAGATAGAACTTTCTGGCCTTAATTCTAAGTGGTATGTGTGGAGAAAACCAGGCACTGCTCATCACCTGTCCAATACAGTCCCAACAGTGAAGCATGGTGGTGGCAGCATCATGCTGTGGGGGTGTTTTTCAGCTGCAGGGACAGGACGACTGGTTGCAGTTGAGGGAAAGATGAATGCGGCCAAGTACAGGGATAGTCCAGAGTGCTCAGGAGCTCATACTGGGCCGAAGATTTACCTTCCAACAAGACAATGACCCCAAGCACATAGCTAAAATAACGAAGGGTTGGCTTCAGAACAACTCAGTGACTGTTCTTGAATGGCCCAGCCAGAGTCCTGACTTAAACCCAATTGAGCATCTTTGGAGCGACCTAAAAATGGCTGTCCACCAACGTTTACCATCCAACCTGACAGAACTGGAGAGGATCTGCAAGGAGGAATGGCAGAGGATCCCCAAATCCAGGTGTGAAAAACTTGTTGCATCTTTCCAAAAAAAGACTCATGGCTGTATTAGATCAAAGGGGTGCTTCTCCTAAATAGTGAGCAAAGGGTCTGAATACTTAGGACCATGTGATATTTCAGTTTTTGTTTTTTAATAAATCTGCAAAAATTTAAACAATTCTGTGTTTTTCTGTCAAAATGGGGTGCTGTGTGTATATTAATGAGGAAAAAAATGAACTTAAATGATTTTAGCAAATGGCTGCGATATAACAAAGAGTGAAAAATGTAAGGGGGTCTGAATACTTTCCGTCCCCACTGTAAGTTGCCCATGCTGGATTGTGGAAGTGAAGTGATAGTAGGATGCAGAAACTAAATTAAAAAAGGGCACATTTTTTTGGCTACTAAGGCTCGGTTCACACAGGGGCGGCACGACTTGCAGCGCGACTCACAGACGCGACCTGCACACGACTTCAGCGGCGACTTGCAAAACGACTTCTGTATAGAAGTCAATGCAAGTCACCTGAAGTCACCCCAAAAGTAGTACAGGAACCTTTTTTCTAAGTCGGAGCGACTTGAGTCGCTCCTATTAGAACGGTTCCATAGTACAGAACGGAGCGCGACTTGTCAGGCGGCTAAGTCGCCTGGACAAGTCGCCCCTGTGTGAACCGAGCCTAAAGGTAATGGTGGACATATGGTGGTATCTGCACAGGTTCTCTTTAAGCCAAATATAAGGATACAATGATATGCAAAAGCATGATTTAAAAAAAAAAAATCTAGAAAATCTGATTTTTTTTATTTAACCACTTCAATACAGGACATTTTCACCCCCTTCCTGCCCAGGCCAATTTTCAGCTTTCGGCGCTGTAACATTTTAAATGACAATTGCGCGGTCATGCTACGTTGTACCCAAATGAAATTTTTATAATTTTTTTTCCCCCCACAAATAGAGCTTTCTTTTGTTAGTATTTGATCACCTCTGTGGTTTTTATTTTTTTTCCTCAGTTTAGGCCGATATGTATTCTTCTACATATCTTTGGTAAAAAAAAAAAAAAAATGGCAATAGCGTATGTTGATTGGTTTGCGCAAAAGTTATAGCGCCTACAAATTCGGGGATAGATTTATGGCATTTTTATTATAACTTTTTTTTTTTACTAGTAATGGCAGGGATTTTCAATTTTAATCATGACTGCGACATTGCGGCGGACATATTGGACACTTTTGACACTATTTTGGGACCATTGACATTTATACAGTGATCAGAGCTAAAAATAGCCACTGATTACTGTATAAATGTTACTGGCAGGGAAGGAGAAAACACTAGGGGACTATCAAGGGGTTAAATATGTTACCTAGGGAGTGATTCTAACTGTGGGGGGATGGGACTGACTAGCGGAGGAGACCGAATATTGTTCCTATATACTAGGAACACACAATCTGTCTCCTCTCCCCTGACAGGACGTGGATCTGTGTGCGTGCGCCCCCTATACCACCGGGAAGCCGAGGAAGCCATATGAAGCCCTCCGAGGATCTGCGGATGTCATAAAGCAATAGGGTAGTGAAGTGGTTAAATCTGAACTTTTTATTTAAATCTGAGTTTATTTATTTTTTTTATCAAATTTATTTTAATAAAATGCTTTTGAAGTAAAAATCTATTTAAGATACATTAATCATTTAGTTTATTCAGCATAAAATGGAGCTTAGTTATGAAGCATGAGGCTGTATATTATGCAATATTAAATTTTTTTGGTAAACTCATTCAATGAATCCAAGCTTTTCAAATTGAGATAAGATGAACTGGCAATGTTATTGTTTTAATTAAATAAAATCATTTGAGAAGTTCTCCAACTGTGTGATTAACCTCTTAACCTAAAAAATCGGTTCTGATATCGCTGTTTTACTAATCTGACAGCTTATTATTCTAAATAGGCAACCTTCATTTTGTTTGCAAATATTAAAGATAACTACCAGCAAGAATAAGTCCTTACATCTAAAGAGCACCTGTCAGTTCAGATCCATCATGGCAGTGCCTGTTAGCGGGCATCCACTCTCCTGCTGCCGCCACGTCCCTCACCATGTTGTGTCACTGTCGCATCACCAGCCATCCCATTAAAGTGAATGAGACGGTCGGTCAGTCAACAGCGGTTCAGAGGAGGAGCCGCTGTGGGACAGAGATGACAGTTGCTTTTTAGAAATTGTAAAGCCTTTTTACTAGTGATTTAAAACGTGATTTAATCAACATGATTTAAATCAAATACACCCTGCGCAAAAGACAGTTACCTTAGACTGTTCAGACAGTAGATTCAGACTGGGGGTATGTATATATCTTCTATTTTTCACGTGGGTTACCCATTACCAAGCAGATTAGTAACTGGATTGATATGTTCTATTGTTTTGCAAAAATGGGGCATTACATATCAGGAAAGTAAAAATGTAGGTGATACAATTTTTGTGGCTGTTGGCTAAACCAAAGGTATCTCCTACATTTTTACTTTCCTACTACTGCCCATGGCTAACGTGGTACAGCACTCTAATATATTACATATACACGCTTAAAGTTCAACTTAAAGTGATTCTAAAGGCAGAAGGTTTTTTATCCAAATGCATTCTTTGCATTCAGATAATCATCTGTGTGCAGCAGTCCCCCTTAGCCCCCCTAATACCTGAGCCCCATCTCGATCCAGCGATATTTCTCGAGAGCCTGGGCTGTCTGGAACTCTCCCTCCTGATTGGTTGAGACAATGAAAGTCAGTGAGCCAACGAGGAGATAGAGGGGGCAGAGCCAAACCCCGGCTCTGTGTCTGAATGGACACACAGAGCAGCGGATCAGCTCGGGTGCCCCTCATAGCAAGTTGCTTGCTGTGGGGGCACTCGGCATGAGGGAGGGGGAGGGGCCAGAAGAACCTGCGAGGAGCCTAAGAAGAGGATCTGGGCTGCTCTGTGCAAAACTGATAATTATACAGAATATAATATTCCTTAAAGTGGTTGTAAACCCTTACAAACCACTTTGACCTACAGGTAAGCCTAGATTAAGGCTTACCTGTAGGTCCAAGAAATATCTCCTAAACCTTTATGGTTTAGGAGATATTTGCCCGAAAACAGGCACCGCTGTCGCAGGCGCACTGGGCGTGGCATTCTCAACGACGGAGCTGCTGCGCGTGTCGGCTCCCGTGCGCATGCGCGGAAGTGACGTCATCGCGGCTTCGCCGAATGACAGCGGCGGAGCTGCGAGACCCCACCAAGAAGATGGATGCGGCGGACTACAGGGGACAGCGTTGACATCGCTGGCTCCTGTGTCAGGTAAGTGACACATAATGGGCTACTATGCGATGCATAGTAGTCCATTATGCTTTACCTTTGCAGGGAATGAAAGAGGAAGTAAACTCATCAGGGTTTACTTCCTCTTTAAGTGGGCTGTTAACAGACACATTGGCATAATTACTTGACACCTTGGCCCAGTTCACAGATCACCTATTATATCAGAAACATGGAATTCTTGTATTCTCATTTTTTTCATTTTGAGGGATAAGCAGTGATTGGTATGGCCTACATTCCCTATATTTAGCTCACAAGGACTTGATTTGTGAGTTAATGAGCTCAACTTCAGTGATTTGTAGATACTCATTCACAGTCCGGTCTGATCTTGTGTCCCACGAGAGGGGGGGATGCTGCTTCTATGGGATGTGCACACAAGAAAACCTACAGCACTAGCTAATACATCCATTATCCGCCTCATACAAGTCGCATTAGGCTCACACAGGGGACAACGTGCTATTGTTTTTGCAAATCCCTTTTCGCGGCTTGTTGGCAGACAGATTCAGAGTTGCTTGGACTGTTTTTACTACTTGGATAAAAGGGAATTGTGTAAGAGCAATCACAGTGGAAGCAGCACAAAATCTGGAGACAAAATGGGGTGACTAGAGAGTATACAAAGACTGCCAGGGCACCGAAGCACCAGACTGATTCTAAACTTGGCACATCTGACTTTTACTGTGTCACCACTAATGAAGCAGACATAGATTTATTTAAAAGTTTCTTCAAAATAAGTAGTGGAACAAACTGTGGCTGTATGCCCTTGTTGCTTGCTGACTGCTGAGCGTCTCTTTGTTTGGAATCCCTGCTGATCAGTTGTTTGGAATAAACCTCCGAGCAGCTCCAAGGCAACATCTAATCAGAGATGATTTCTTTGACTGGAGTTGGGCTCATGTAGTACAGTACCTTGTCCTATCTTCCTATGTGCCGTTTGTTTTCCCTACATCCAATCATTGTCCAGATCTTGCATCGCCAAAATATGCCCCCTCTTAACCAACAACTGCAGCTCCCTCCTTGGCCTAAAGGCGTTCCTTTACATAGGCTATCCCCCTTCAGTCTTCATAAACGATGCTGCCAGACTCATCCACCTTATCAGTCGCCTAGTATCTACCATTTTTCTCTGCAGATCCCTTCTCTGGCTTCCCCTCACCCAACACATAAAATCCTACCTATAATCAAATCCATTTTTAAAAATTTGCCTTGAGCTACATCACTAACTTTGTGTCAAAATACGATCAAAATTGTCCTCTTTGCTCCTTCTAAGGTTATTTCTCTCTATCATGGCTCTGCAAGCTGTGATTTGAGCAGGCACAGCAGCCCTTTCATTTGAATGGGCTGCCGTGTCTCCTGAAACCCAGGGAAAAGGTCCCTGGATCATTTCAGAAATCGGAGTCCACATGGGAACTGCAGGCGCAGTGCTTTCCCCAGTGAAGGACTGTTTTTTAAGTGCGTGCAGCATACCATTGGGGTTAATGGCACCCACACGCACCTCCTGCCTTTCAATGTACAGATTGTTACCTCTGCAGGAATGGGTGCGGACCTGCAGTGGGAACCACCTGCACAAGTGTAAATCTAGCTTAAGACCTCCTACTCTCTAGCTCCCTTATCACCTCCTCCGATGCTCACCTCCACAACTTCTCCAGACCCTGCACCTTGAAAAACAGGTGATCCCTGAGAGGTTGTATATTTCTAGCCTTACGTGTTCTGCTTAGTAACCCTACATTCATGCTTCACGCAACACCTTCTATGGAATGACACGTGCACATATACACAGACAGGAATTTGTTTTTGTATGAATATTGTGTGATATCATCTTGCAACACAGAATCAGTCTATTGTGTTTTTGGGACAGGGACCCACACAGTGTATCCCTACCCACTAAGATCAGCCTATCAACATATATGTTCTTCCCTGAGGCTCGGTTCACACAGGGGCGACTTGTCCAGGCGACTTCGCCGCCTGACAAGTCGCGCTCCGTTCTGTACTATGGAACCGTTCTAATAGGAGCGACTCAAGTCGCTCCGACTTAGAAAAAAGGTTCCTGTACTACTTTTGCGGCGACTTCGGGCGACTTGCATTGACTTCTATACAGAAGTCGTTTTGCAAGTCACCGCTGATCGTGTGCAGGTCGTGCCGCCTACTGTGTGAACCGAGCCTCAAAGTACTAGTCTTTACCAATGTGCAAATATTTATTCCACGCTCTGCTATATTAAGTTTATGATGGATTATTGCTGTAGCTTGATCTTCTGGTTAAAGGATTAGTTCACCTTTACTTACTTTTGGCATTAGTGTTCTCAGTACAATAACATGCAACGTTCCATTTTATAAAATAATTCTTACTTTTATTTATTACAAGTACTTACCATCAATTTACATAGCGCTTTACATATATATTGTACATTCACATCAGTCCCTGACCTCATGGAGCTTACAATCTAAGTTCCCTAACTCGCATGCATACATACATACATACATATAATAGGGCCAATTTAGAAAGGAACTAATTACCCTACCAGCATGTCTTTTTGAGGGAGGAAACTAGATTACCCGGAGGAAACCCTCGCAGGCACAGGGAGAACATGCAAACTCCAGGCAGGTAGTGTCATGATTGGGATTCGTAACAACGTCCGTAGTGCTGGAAGGTTGAAGTGCTATCCACTTAGCCAAAAATAGATAAAAAATCATCTGTGTGCAGCAGTCCCCCTCAGCCCCCCTAATACTTACCCGAGCCACATCTCGATCAAGCGATGTTTCTCAAGAGCCTAGGCTGTACGAAACTCTCCCTCCTGATTGGCTGAGACAATCAAAGTCAGTGAGCCAACGAGGAGATAGAGGGGGCAGAGCCAAACCACGGCGCTGTGTCTGAATAGACTCTCAGAGGAGCGGCTCGGCTCGGGTGCCCCTCATAGCAAGCTGCTTGCTGTGGGGGCACTCTACATGAGGGAGGGGCATGGGGATGGGCCAGGAGCACCTGCGAGGAGCCCAAGAAGAGGAGGATCTGGGCTGCTCTGTGCAAAACCACTACACAGAGTAGGTAAGTATAACATATTATGTTTAAATAAAAAAAGGATTAGTTAAATGATTAGTTCACCTTTACTTTTGGCAAAAACCTTCCTGTGCATTAGTGTTCCCAGTACATTATCATGCAATGCTCCATGTTATAATAGAATTCTTACTTTATTTATTACAAGTACTTATATAGCACCGTAAATTTACACAGAGCTTTGTCACATGCTCCTTATATTGTCCTCTCCTCACTGTCTGGCTGATAGCAGGATATACTGAGCGATGGATGTGCAGCCCCAAAAACTCACAAATGAGCACTCATTTTCTAAAAACTCACAAATGAGCGCTTCATTCTCTACCCACGCATGCGCACCCCTCTATCTGTCACTCCTGCAGAATGCTATGCTGGGAGACAGAGCAGACTGTTAATGCGCGGGTATGGCATGGAGTATTGTTTTTTGTTTCTGTGGCTGCGCATCCAACACTCAATGCGTCCTGATACCTGCAGGACGAAGAGGGGAGGACAATATAACAAGCATCTGAAAAAGTGGCATTTATTTACAAAACTGAGCACAGCATATCCATGTATTGAGGACATTGTACTACAGGGAGTTTTTTTTTTTTTTTTTGGCAAAAGTAAAGGATGAACTAACCCCTAAAGATGTACATGTTTACTATATTGTAACGGAGGAACAGGAAATGTGGAAAGTTATTGTAAAGCTGCATTTGAAGGGTCTTTCGTTTTTATCACCATGTCTCTGGTATAGATATTGAGGAAATAAATCAATATGTGTTTTTTGTTTTTCAACTGCTCACAAGCCTCATTATCCATCAGCTCAGTGTGATGGGAAGGCTGCACACAACCTGTGTCACACTGCCATCTAGTGTCTGAGACTAGTTCAACGGTTCATCACCCAATGTCATTTTTTCCCATGAATACAATATATGTAATGCACGTATAGTGACCGCACATGAACCGAAACCAGCATCTGGTTTAGATCTGTATGTGATCATAAATGTGGGAATCTGAAACTGTTCCCTGACATGCAGCCTGGAGAATTTATTAAACAATCTGTACATTCCAGTAAGTCATGTCCCTTTCTGATTTCATTTACTCATTGTCTAAAAATAACTCTCCAGAATTATATTTTTAGAATGCACAATACATTTGATAAGACATTTAAATGTTTACTGAAATGTGAATTCATGTGGGTGTTGAGTGCAGAGCGATTCTTAATTACATCAGCGTTTACTTTTTAGGCTCCCAGCAGACCAGCAACAGTCCATCAGCAGTTCATTAGATAGATTCATAATCTGATGAAAGGTCCCATAACTAAGTCTAATTAAACTTTGCGCACCTCACTGGCACTTGAACCGCCATATAAAAAAATATACA